>NC_134327.1:15262044-16752651 GCF_964195595.1 Calonectris borealis | reverse complement strand
AAACACATGGAATTTGCTTTCTTTAACCTCTGTTGAAACCTGATGCTGGCTTCAGAGCACAAAATTATGCTGTTGTCCCAGCAAATCTGACAAGATGCTCTCAAAGAGTCTCCTTTGGAGCCAGAGTACCCATAGGAAGGAGCTGCACATCCTCTCTGCCATCATACGGAGATGCTTCTGGCTTGAGCAGAAGTTTCCATCAGAGGAGACAAGGGTTCAGCAGGGCACTGAGCTCTCCTCCCAACTTGCCCCTTCATCCTTGCAGCTGAAAGGTACTGCTTGCACTCGCAGGCTGTCCTAGCCCGCCCAAGGAGACAGGGACCCTGTGCTCCAGGAATAAGCTGCTCAGGCAGGATCCTGATTAAGAGACCCCTTTCTGTCCAAGGTATAGTTAAGTCTTGGTCCTCTCACTGCCAGCAGCAGAGTCCAAGGGCTAAACAGACAGACCAGACAGACATCTGCAGTGAGGACAGACAGGCCAAAAATGGTTTACTAAGACACAACCAAAATCCTTTTTTGCTGGACAAGAGCCAACCACCAGTGAAGAGCGCCTCGGAAGAAACACCCCGCAGATGCTTGCAATCGGCCGGCGCAGAGCTCCTGGTCCCTTTCAGACGTGCCCGCTTCTGGCCCCAGTTGAGACGGCACCGCTCTGGCCAGGCTTTCACACTCCTGCTGCTCACATTTCCAACTTTGCGGGAGGTGAAGTGTCTTGGGTGTTCCTAGCAATTGGTTTTCCCTTATCTGAAGGTGACAAGTCCTAAATCTCCAACCTCTTTATAAAGGAGACCACTGTGATTTCTCTGCTTTACAGAAAGGGAAACGGAGGCTCACAGAGGGACACGATCACACAACGTAGCTGTGACCTGGGACTTGCCCAAGGCCTCCTTAGTCCCAGCCCAAGAGCATACCCACCTCCCCTGCGAGCCCCAGCATGAGGCTGCCTGCACACAGGGCCAGTCGCGCCCTGCACTCACATTTTAAACACCGCAAAGGCGACGCTCAGTGTCCTTGGCCAATGCTCTGCTAACGGCCGACAGCTCAGCCACGCCTGACACAGCACTTCGTGCTCGCTGCAGTTCTTACAGCAGCAGCACAGCCCAGGGAATCACTACTCAGGTCTAAACTCTCGAAAAAAAGTTACAGTCTAAAACAAAAAAACAAAACCCCAACCAAAAACCAAACCAAAACCTCAAAACCAAACCCAAGACCATCTTAAAAATAGGGATCTGGATAATGTTTTCCACACATTTGAAAGCACTGTCCTGGCCGTTTGCAAATGCCAGATCCCTTAGGAGATGCTAAGCAGAGTTGCTGGAGTCGTCTCAAGAACAGCAGGAATGAAGCAGTGTTGTGCTGCTGCCTCATGGAGACCTGCCGAGTTTAAAGCTGGGTTCCAGCAAGCAAGAAGTTTGGCATTGGCCATCAGGATCCTTTTATTCCTTTCAGTGGTTCCTTAGAGCACAGATAGCAGAAGGCACAGGGAGAATGGGTAGTGGGGAAGAGGGCAGACAAAGCTTTTGGTTAACACACTGGCCATGGCCCCAGGAGATCTGAACCCCACTCAGCCCCTCACTCCCTCGCAGCCTTGGGCAAGCCACTGGAGCTCTCTGCTTCCTCCCTGCACAAGTCTCTTTAGTTTACCTCTTCCGCACAGCGCATCTGGACTACAAAGCCTGAAGATGAAAGAATCTTTGGATATTTGTGCAGCGTCTAGCACAAAAAGGTCTCCACCTTAGCTGGGGCCTCCAGATGATGCAGTCCTCATAACTAATGCAAAGCAAGTACTTCCATGAGTGATGACACAAACTGCCACATTTCCTGTGATTTCATGTCTCAAGGTTGCATTATCTCGTGTCTAATAAGATGCATGTATCCCTACAGTTCCCCTCCTATATAGATTGCCTTTGTCTAATGGTAACAGCTACACTCACCAATCTCCTCTGGAGAAGGGATTCAGCACCTTCCTCCTCCCAGGGTGGAAATAGAGGAACTTGCTTTTCGGAAGGGCTATGAATTAATGATTCCTTCTTCAGAGAACCTCAGCAGCATCTACCCAAACACCTTCTATCCTGCACTACTCGCAAAGGAAAAGCGGGGGGACGGTCCCACCTTACCAGTCATGACAGCATTAAGGAACCTGGCATATCAAATATTCCTAATGGGTTTTTAAGGCAAACAATCACTCCCAGATGGAAAGAGAGGAAGCCCATCCTTATGGAGGATTGTGGGCTGTCTGAAGACTCAGGCAAAAGCTTCATCCCCTTCTCATTTTCAGGGTATGTATTGCCTTCAAACATAACGGATGGAGACTCAAAAAGAAGCAATGAGAAAGCACTCACTGTGGAGCACAAAGAGAGGGAAAAACCAAGAATGAGGACAATTAACAGTTTGAGCAGTTTTGCAATATCATTAAACGTAGGATCAGACGTGCAACAAACGGTGATATACAGGCACTTGAGCTACTGCAATCAGTGAGTTATGGCCTGTCAGCCAAGGATGAGTATGACCCTTTAAATAACTGCCTTTGAAACCTCTGTGCAGGCTAGGAGTGTCCGCCGTGGTGCGGCTCACAGGGTAACCCAGCAGGCCACAGAACTGCTTACTGCTGAGAGGCGTTAAGGAGGCACATCTCCAATTTCACCCTGTCCCAAGGCCCCACTGAAATGGATGCAAAATGCCTTCCAAATTCAACAGAACTTGAATAAATCCAAAGCGAGGAAGGGAACATGGGCTGTAATACAGGGATTTTCCACTCATTGTTTATAAGCATGTCCTGCGTTCTGCAGCTTGGCGGAGCAACCTACCTGCAAGCAGCAGCAAGGAGCCTGCTTCGTGTCTTCTCTGAACAGAAACCAGAGGAATGCAAGCAATGGAAAAAATGTCGAGTGGAATATCAGCCAGGCTGCAGAACACCAGCCGCCACATGAATATCTGATTTCAGCCCAAATCTCTGCAACCACCATATATAGGAAGCATTTCAACAGAGCAGACATCTCTCCAGAGCACTGTCTGACAGCTCCTTCACATCTCAAGCCCTCTTCCAAGAGGTACTGAGAAAGGCCTTTTCCAACTGTTATCAAAGAAGTTAAAAGGAGGTAGAAAAGAGCTGGTGGTGTTGACATTAATACCAGCTTCCTACAGCACTTGCAAAAATCTCCACCAGATCTCTGAACCTTGGCTTGGCACCTGAACCCTGTCAGCCACACCATCCTGTGCTCCCAGACCCGGAGGACAAGCATCCCTCCTGGGTGGCTGGTGTCCCTTCCTGGGGCACCCGGCACCGGCCACGGCAGAGCTCCTCGGCAGAGGAGCGGAACCACATCCTGAGGAGACACAGATTGTGACACAGTGAAAGGATCAAACATTTTGGGTAACAAAACACATGCACTCTGTGACCTAGAAGAAAAACTAAGATTTACTGGAAGTTGCAGAATCCTTTGGGCTGCTAAGTCCTTCTCAGAGGACCAAATACAGAAATCCAGAAATCCCCTGAGCATCTTCAGCAGCTCCGCAGAGCGGCAGGTCAGAAGCCTTCATGCTGCAAACATTCTCCCAATTTTTCGGCCCAGGACTCTACAGGGTCAGGTTATGATTTACAGCAAAATGGGTTGCAGAAGCACTCTGACACCTGCAGTGAGAAGACAGGCTCCGTTTGCTCTGAAAAGACAAGAACTGTTGAAAGAACCTGTGTATCCCGCCAGCACAACAGCACAGGGCTGCCCTCTAAACCCGAGAGGCATGCATGGACCCATGCATCTGGAGATCAGCTTGGGAACCCAGCCTGTGATCCAGACTCTCCTTGCCTGGAGTTAATTTTTATTAATTTTATTTTAACATGCAACTTTAGTGGTTTTGACAGTAAAAGAAGAAGGGAAAAAATCTACCCTGGAAAAAGGAAGCTGTGAGGACCCACTGTTAGCTAAATCACATGGCTGACAGTAACCAGATGCGAGGGAGGGGAAGGGCTAGGTTTCAGCATTTGCACACCACAGGAATCAACTCAGGCTTTTGAGACTAGGCGAGAAGCAAAGCCTTAAAATTCCTACTTTAGTACTCCAGGCAAGGAAAAACCCAACCACCAGTAGTTGCAGAGACAGCTGGGGAAAGCAGTGCTCTTTCTCCCCACTGCAGAGGCCAACAAGATCAGCAGCAGAGCTGTTTCATGCTGCTGCCAACCCCATCACTGCACCTCAAAGCAGGGAGGGGACTCACCCCCAGGACTAGGGGCCCGGCTAATCCTCTGGCCTGTGCTGAAGAGTTTGCCCACAAGAGGAGTCTGACAGGACCGGCACGGGTACCTCGGGGGTCTCCTCTCCTCTCAGCTCCCAGAGCACACACACGCACCCCCCTGGCTATTCCCAACACTCAGCAAAAGATCTTTACAACCAACCTCGAGATCAAGGCCAAGGCTTTGAGCGGGGACATGGCATAAGGAGAAGGGATGGCAGAGTATCCCTTCCTTCACAAGCATCACATAACCTGCCTGGTCCCGATTAGGACCTAATGCAGGAACCACACCATTGCAGGTACAATGGCACTGCTGGGGTTTGTGCTCCGGCTGCTCTCCGGGGCGAGACACGGGCACGGCACCGGATCCTGCAGCTGAAACGTGGCACTGCTGGGGAGCAGCTGGCAGACGCAATGCCCCACGCTGCACAGTGTCTCTTTGCAAAGAAACCTGCAAGCGTCTCCGCCTTACGCAATCAACAGCCCACAAAGCTCAGTGACATGTCCTACATCGGCTTTTTTCTTCTTTTTTTCCTCCCTCAGTTCGTTGAAGCTATCTCTAAGGTTATTCACCCCTGCGAAAACTGCTGGGCTGGCAAAATCATACACAGCAGGAGTGTTTGCTGGAGAGCGAGGCCGATGTGTGCAGCTGGCCTCATCAGAAAGGCAGACATGGGGTTATCCTGCCCCGGCTGGGAACAGGCTGTGGGTGACGTGAATTTCCTTATTTCACAGCCTGGGTATTTATGGCATAAGACACAAGCTTCTGTTCCTTTTACATCACCGCAGCCAGAACGGGAAGGGTTACACATCCTTGAGAGTATTGGCACATCACTGGGGAAATACTCTTACAAAAGCCAAAATGCACCGTGCTGCTCCAACAGCCCAGCTCAACAGGACAAGGGCAAGGCAAGCAGGTGCCGAGAGCAGGGGGTGTGCGTTTGTGGACTACGCTCCCTTCCTCGGCTGTATCGCAATCTCCCACACAGTCAGGGCTCCTCTGTGGGAGGTAACAGGGCTAGTAAATCCAGTCCAGTTTGGGCAGGCTCTGTCCACTTTGTTCTTCTGCGGTAGCGAGGTGTTGCCCACACATTCTGCCTGTGAACTGATTCTCAGTGGCCCACAGCAACCTGCAAGGGAATGTCTCAGACCAAAGCACAAATGAGACAAGATTCATGAGCTCAGGTGCTAACTCTTCTACAGAGACAACCATGGGACAGTCACTCTGGCTTTCTCGGTCAGCGTCTCTGGTGGAAATGGCACTCATTTCATAAGTGCTTGCAAACTTCATTAACAGGGCTTAAAGAACACGGTGATGAGGACTATCAGCATCTAGTCTGACTTGCAAAACACGGGCCATAAGAATGCATGTGAGCAGATCACCGAGATAGAGATCTCTCAGGGCGATCACAGGGCCGGAAGCAGAGGGTGGAGCTCAATGGTCACTCCTCAGGTTAGAGAAGACTACACAAGGGTTCCTCCAAGAACCACTGCTGAATGAGCTTTTTCAAGGTCATAGATGAAGATGTTGAATAAAGAGTGAGCAGTGAAACCGCTAAGTTTGCAGATGACGCCAAGCTCTTTCGAGTAGTCAAATACCATGTTGATGGTAAGGAACTCAAGAAGAACCTCACAAAACTGAGGAGACAAAAAGGTTGCAGATGAGCTTTTATGGAGATAAATGTCAAGCAATGCATCTAGGGAAAAATAATGAAAGCAGGCCTATGCGATGCTCAGCTCTGACCCGGCAGCTACAACTCAGGAAAGAGACGCTGGAGTCTCCATGGACAGTTAGCTGCAATTCTCAGCCCAGAGGACAGCAGCAGACAAACAAGCCAACGAAATGCCGAGCAGCATCAAAAGAGCTGTGGAGAACAACCGCGAGAGTGTCATTTGGGTGCTACATAAAGCCTTGATGTACTTGTCTCCCGAGTAGCGTAGCAGTTCTGGGTTTTGCTTCAGAAGAAGGCCACAGTGCCGTTAGGGAACCTTCAGGGACTAACAAAATGATCAATGGGACATAGTTCCTAATCCAACTACTCTGAGTGGTGGGAAAATATGAGGCAAATGGATGGTAGAAAGCGGTCAGGTTCGTGTGCTCTCCATTAACAACATCCATGTGCGGAACAGCCGAAGACAGAACTGGGGCTAGGCAGACCAATGCTCTGAGCCGGCTGGGCACTTCTGACGCTGTTCCGGTGACCTCCCTAAGACCAGGGTCATACACTGAGAGGTGCGGTCAGTGCTAGAGGAACATAAAACACGAACAGAAGTTCAGCCTTACCAACAGAGCATGGCACTTCCATCTGCTGGGTCTTTGCTTCTGTGGAACAGAAAGAATCTTTTTACTGTTTACAAGTTTTTGCATTGCTCTTAAAAGTCATACAAACTTTTCTGAGCTAGTTAAACTGAGACCATAATTTTACTGAGCTGTCATCAATAAAAATAAGAATTATATTTTTAATTGCTGCTACTTTTACCAGCGCTTCAATTGACTGCAGAGTTGAGAGAGCAAATTCAACAGCTGTTTGAACACTGTCATTCCTTTGTGCAAATGCAGTTCAGAAAGGGAAATCGTTTTGTATTAGGTGCTTTTCCTAAAGGATAATGAGTCCTTGGGATAGAAAAACTTTTTGCAATACTTCGTGTTAAAACCTCAAGCAGTAACTTTCAAATGTGCCTGTAACTGGATCAAAAGTGATTGCTCTGGTGGAACAAAGCACCTCATTTTTCCCAAAAACCTAAAATCAAGTTAGAAGTTAGAACAGAGGCCAATGTTCAATGCTGTTTCTCCGACACAAAAGCTACACTCGAAGCTTTCCTTCCATTTTAGAAAACCTGGAAGCATTCACCTGCTACACTATTTTTCTTATGCATAAGGCCACAGACCAGGTTTTGGTAGTGCCTGACCCCTGCAACCGAGATTGGCTTGTCTTGGCTCAGCACCTCCGTGGTCGCTGCTGGGTGGCCAGGCTGGCAGAAACAGGCATGCTCAGAGCTCTTCCACACAAGGCCCTTAATCAAAAGGTGCTTTAAAAGTTGGCCCTAACATTACAGTGCTGCATGCTGTTCCTTTCACAGCTTGTGATCTTTCCCTCAACTCAAAAGATCCTCACTCAAAGAACAGACCCATTCGGGGACCTTCACATTATTAAATTGTGGATTTGTTTAAGAAAAAAGAAAAAAAAAAACCTCCCAAGCCCCCAAACCAACAACCTCCTACCCCTCCAAGACAAAAATCTCAGTCCTGCTGCTGTTTCTTGAGAGGGAATGGCCATATCCTCTGTGCAAGGCAGGTCATGATGTAAGGTATCCTTGATGCAAGGTATCTCTGAAGATATCATGCCAACCTTATCCTGGGCTGCATCACCAGCAGCGTGGCCAGCAGGTTGAGGGAGGGGATTCTGCCCCTCTGCTCTGCTCTGGTGAGACCCCACCTGCAGTGCTGCGTCCAGCTCTGGAGCCCTCCGCAGAAGAAAGACATGGAGCTGTGGGAGCAGGCCCAGAGGAGGCCACGAAAATGATCAGGGAGGTGGAACACCTCTCCTATGAGGACAGGCTGAGGGAGTTGGGGTTATTCAGCCTGGAGAAGAGAAGGCTCCGGGGAGACCTTATTGCAGCCTTTCAGTACTTAAAGGGGGCTTGTAAGAAAGATGGGGACAAACTTTTTAGCAGGGCCTGTAGCGATAGGACAAGGGGTAATGGTTTTAAATTAAAAGAGGGTAGATTTAGACTAGATATAAGGAAGAATTTTTTTATGACGAGGGTGGTGAAACACTGGAACAGGTTGCCCAGAGATGTGGTAGATGCCCCAGCCCTGGAAACATTTAAGGTCAGGTTGGACGGGGCTCTGAGCAGCCTGATCTGGTTGAAGATGTCCCTGCCCATGGCAGGGAGGTTGGACTAGATGAGCTTTAAAGGTCCCTTCCAACCCAAACTATTCTATGATTCCATGACATCACGGTTCAAAAGCTAAGAATAGTCACCTACACAAATCATACCAGAACTGGTGCTAACTGGTCCTCGTCAGCCTTGCTTGACAGGGAGCAAGCGGCTGCCGAGACCCCATGGGGTCCTGCGGACTAGCTGAGGCTCTGCTGCTGGTTCCCTGCTGCAAACTGGCCTGCAGGAATCCGGTAGATAGACGGGCTTGCAACTCATTTTAAAAAACCCTTAAGATGTGCCAGGTCAGCAGCAAAGCCTGGTTCTGGAGAGATTCAGCCTCTGTCCTGGCAGGACAGTACATGAGGAAGCAAAGCCTCTGTTTGGAGGGCTTCAACCTTGGTTGATCAGTTCAGGAGCAGCACGAGCTCACGCAGAAAACCCCTGTACAAACAGATGCCGAACTCCCTTGCGCACCTCTCACCTCCGCCCTGCGCAGTGCCGACACCAGCACTTCAGCAAGGCTGTGACCGAGAGACTGGCCCATAAAAAACAGAAACTAATCCATCCTCAGCCATTCTAGTCCCACCCTTGGCTGGTAATTTACCAAAGTTCAAAAGCCTGCTCTCAGCTGGCCTGGGAAAGGAATTAAGCACCAATAAATGTACTAAGCTTTTAGCAGACGCTGCACCCCATGTCCCCCCAGGAAGGCAGAGGAACGCTTGTCTCACCTTCTGCGTTCTCCTTTCCTGGAGCCACCCTGCTAGACCCAAGGCGGTCAAAGTTTCTTCTCGACTTCATTCTTCAATTGCTGTGCAGTCACTGAGGGCTTTTTTGCCTTACCGGTGGCTGTACTTCTCTGGAAAGGTTTAACCACTCCTATTACATTATGGGATTCTTCCAGATTAAAGTCATAAGAAACATGAACCCATAATCATTACTCAAAATGCACAAAATATCACTTCCACCCCCTCCAACATCCTCCAAAGCTTTGAAACTTCATGACACATTCTTGCTTGCCCTCTGGGTGCAATTAGTCCATTTTAAAGATACATCTGAAATGCATCAGCTCCTTCACAAAAAAAAAAAAAATCCAGTGCATTTCAGTCACCTGCTCTTTTTTTGTACAGTTTCCTCGGACTTTGCCACTGAGAACAGGCAGGAGGGCACAACGTAAGACAGCTACACGCACTGCTAGGGAGTGTTAACCAGCGACTGAGAAAGGGAGAAAACTGTAGTGCATGTCAGCTGGGCAAAATACAATCAGACTAGTGATAATGCCCCTTGATAAACAAGCATTGAATCCTTGATTCCTGAAGAAATCAGTGGATGTGGACACTTCCACTGTGGCAAATCTACTGACAACTTTCAGACAGAAGCACCACTCAGTGTTCCACAACCAGCTAACACCACGCTAGGAAAGCTGGATTTAAATTACTCCCCCAATGTACCATTAGTAGCTGTACTGTAGCCACAATGACTGAGGATCCAAGGGAGAGGCAGCGAGAGATACCGCTCCTCTCACAAACTTGGCTTCTTTGCTCACTTCACCTAAAGAACATCGAGGATTTCCCATTTCTGAAACCACCAGAAGCAACCTCAGAAAACACTTGCTGGGTGGCTGCGCAATCAAGCGTTACACGTCCTTGCAAAGGTCACTCTGAAAAATCACAAAATCAGCATAATACAGCTCCAGCTCGTTGGACAGGCAACAGGTACCCACTTCTAAACTGGTGTTGGATCTCAGATACCTCCTGCTTCTTCACCAAGATCTAGACACGGGCATGAAAACAGTTCCTCTCTCACTACTGTCCGCGACCGCTAAAGCACAGCAGCCCCCGGGGAACACTGCTGACACAGCCCTGACATCCAGCACCCAAGGCAAACACTTTACCTTGGAGGAAACTCACCATCGGCCGTCCAAACTGGCACAGAGCGGCAAAGCCCCGCAAGACGCCACCATGACCAAGTTCCTAAGCTGTGGGCAGGCTTTTCCTCAGTCAAAATGTCTCTTCCGCTATCTGTGTGCGTGTATGTGTGTATCGCTCTTAAGTGATGTAAACAGAAAGGCATGCAGAGCAGTGGGCGATATGTAAATTCAGCTGGAAAATCCCACAGCTCAGCCAATCTCCGCGCTGCCTTGCAGCTTTGCCCTGGCTGCTCTGAGACTGAAGAGGTTTAGGCTAGTGCAGAAAAAACAACCACTTTCCTAGCACACACAGATTTATTCCTCTGATCAGAGAAGTCTCCAGGGACAGGACGGTCCATCGCTCTCTTTAAAGGGAGTTTGAATTTCTCACCCTCTTTAGATAGTTCCCAAACTATTCATTAATACTGAACATCAAACAGCCTAACACAGTCTTTGCTTGTAGAGACAATCTAGGGAAATCCAGTTAACTAAGAATTGCCACAAAAAGGCAAAGCTTTCCTGGACCAGTGAGCAGGGCTCGCCTGAAAGACAGGCACTGACAGTGGGGGACTTCTACTGCCAGGACACCCACCCCACGCAGGAGAACAACGTGCTCCCACGGCTGAGGCTCCCCAGGAGAAAGCACTGCGTGGAGAGCTCGCACCCCACTCCAGCACCCAATACACCTCCTGCAGTTTTTACACCTCATTAAAAGCAGCAAGGTAACTCCAATGAAGCTCTGAACTCAGGCTAAAGGCAGAGCGGGAGCAGTCTGTAAATGGGTACGTTGGGGTGCCACCGCCCTGGACTCCTGGGGGAGTTGCTGAGCTTGAAAGAAGGGCGACACAAACCCCTGTAAGCAACCACCCGCCTCCTCCCTTGCCCCAGGCAGCCGCCATGTCCCCCAACCCAACCCATGGGCAAGGGGATGTGCCAGTGTCTGCCTCATCATGCTGACGGCAGAGGAGTACAGCCAGGGAAGGGAAGACAAGGGGCATAAAAATTGGGAGGGAAGAGTTCTGACAAACTGAACTTGTCCACATAATTTGAGAATTTAGTTAGTGAAACCAGGAAGGATTTTCTCACAAACGCCTTTCTCCTGGCACAGCCGCGCTTGGCTGAGATAACCTGAGAGGCAGGTAGGATCACACTTCAGAAAGTGCCACAGTCATGGCTAGCGGGGGCTAGGAAGGTCCCACAGAACAGGCACACACTCAGCCCACGAGCTGCCTAACTGCTGAATGCCTGCTGAAGTCAACTGAAGCTGCAAAACACGCAGCATGCTCAGGACCAACCCTGGCTGACATACAGCTGCTTCGTGGCAGGGCAGAGCAGGCACCAGCACCATCACACGGTGCTCGGCAACGTCCCAGAGCCCACGGGCCTCCCTGCAGCTCCAGCAGCAGGGTTGTGTTTGTGGAGCCCCAGGAGGGGAATGGTTGACCGCAGAAGGGTTTCAGTCAGGGGACACAAACTCGCCTGTGGTGCTTCACGAGTGGCTTAAGGTCATCTAAGGCTGCGCTGCCACAGGAACAGGCAGCTGTGGGTCCAGCCCCACCACTCTCACGCTGCAGAGCGGCTGGTATCACCGTGTGATCCCTCAGGTCAGGGAACCAAACTATGAATTTGGGATTTTCTTCCTCAGGGTTCAAGCAACATCGTGAAAATTCATGTTTGGGTGTTATCAGAAAAGCTACCTGCGTTCCCTGACTGAATGTTCTGGTCACTCCAGTTCAGCTTAGGCTTCCCACTGCTACTTGGTAAAATTTAATGTCCCTCATCGTGAAACGCTCCTTTCCACAGGGCAGTTTCACCTGCAAGCAATCCGCTGCTGCACTCTGCAGCAAACCAAACCACAAAGCTGGAGCTTTCTGTATTGTCGTGGCTGGATTTACCCTGGCCTTTCTCAGCCTTACTTGAGACCAGCAGTGCTCAGAGTGGGGGACCCCAGGACTTGGGAGGGGGACCCAGCAGACTGTGCGGACAGTTTCCTGCATGACGCTTAGGAAATCCCCAAACTCTTTGATCTTCCGCTCCCCAGCACTGTCTGTTCTCTCGCTCCTTGTCAACAGTGATGGCCAGTTCTTTGGACTTGTGGCTAGTAGACATCTGTACAGTACTCGACGCAATGCAGCCACCGTTTTTGGTGGTGCATTGGGTTATCTTCACCACAACGCACTTTCTGTGAACTACCTCCCCTCCTCGCACAACTCCCAGGGAGCCGCGTAAAGGCTGTCATGGCTGTGGTTGACTTTCTCACGCTACTTTCCCTCAGCAAGGGCTTTCTGGAACTGTCTTTCACTCACACAGACCTCTCCCTGCACACCCAACAAATGCCGTTGTGGCTGTAAGCAAGAGTCATTGACAGACAAACGCTCAAAGCCAAAATGCAACAGCTATTTAATGGGAACACTAACTGCTGAAGACAGACTGAAAAAAATACATCACTGCGATGAAAAAGGAGGCAAAATTAAAGTGCTGGGATTGAAACAAAGTGTTTGGCAACATTGTCAAAGTTGAAAAATACCCGCAAGGCCAGAGTTCTTTACAACACACCTACCCCCCAGGGGGTACAATAGTCTGGACCTGGCTTGCTACGTACATATCAGACCTGGTTAAATTATGTACCAGCTTTCTTCTCACACTCATCGGCTCCCAGCAGAGCCTGTCCGAGCCATTGTCTTTGATACCAACAGAGCTCAAAAGCAAGCTGAACTGAAAGAAAGTCCTAACTTCTGACTTTCATGCAACACAACAGGACAATCAGGTCACAGTCATGGATCAAACTGAAGAAAAGTGTTTGAGAGCAAGGCTGTCAGAGGAACAGCAGCTGTGAGCTGGCAGCGGAATAAGGCAGAACTAAACAGCATATCTGAAAGGACGATCGTGCAATTTCACTGTCTGCTCTGAGATGTGTAATTGTCTTGGGGCAGCTACAGAGATCTACCACCAAATATCCTATATTGCGTAAGTTGTGAAACCAAAACAGAAGGAAATGAGGTTACTGGGAGATCAAGAGAGAACCATCAGCAACACATGCCGCAAGTCGGACAAGTAACGGAGCAGAAAAAGACAAAATTAAGCACGCCCCGCGATGAGATACGTCAAACAGCAAAGGGAAGGCAGCCGGGGTGCAGAACGCAAGACCTGGACAGGATTCACCGAGGACCGAACAACACAGGAGGCGATACACGACCTCCTCTGTGCACTTGAAACACCACGCTGGCACCTGCACTGAGTTTAAAAAACAAAAAACAAAGCCCACGGGGGAAGGGCACGAGGCGGCAGAAGCGGCGGCAGCGCTGCCAGGCGGGCGGCAGCCCCCGCAGCGGCCCCGAGCAGCCCTGCAGCGCCCGGCGGAGCTGCCGTAGGCACCTCTCCAGAGCGGGGCCGCCCGCCCGGGCCGCCGCGCAGGCCCTCCGCGGGGAGCCCACAGCCCAGCGCCCCCGGCCCTCACCGTCCCCATCGCCCAGCCCCGGCCCTTCCCCTCGCAGAGCTCCCTCAGCCCCGGGCCCGGCCGGCTCTCCTCAGCCGGGGGCTCCCCTCAGCCCGGCCCGGCTCGTACCTGGCAGCGGCGGCGGCCGGAGCGCCAGTGCCCGGCCCCGGCACATCGCGGCCCCTGGCCTGCTCCCCGCTCGTCTAGCGGCTCAGCTGCCGCCCGGGCCGGAAGCCCCGCGCTCCTCGGGACTTGTAGTCCGGCACGCCGCCTTCCGCCCGCTCCTCGCCGCGCCTCCGTGACGTTAGGACTACAATTCCCAGCGGCCCTCGCTGCCCAGCGCTGATTGGCGCTTTCCCCGTCACTCTATGCTACAACCACTGTTGCTACTGGCTTGGCTCGGCCTCTTCCAGGGGCCAATCAGGCGGCGGCAGACCACCGCCTCGGGCCACGCTGCGCCGCGCGGCGCCATTGGAGCGAGGAAGGGCGGCGACCAATGAGCGTTGGGAGAGGCGGAAGGGCGATCACGCCAACCGCTCGCGATTGGCCGTGTGCGCAGGCAGCCTGACCAATAGCGACGCGGGGAAGTTATAAAGTCTGGAGCGAGGCACGCGGCCGGTCTTTCCAGCCATGAGGTGAGCGGGAGCGGGCGGGCGGCGCGGCCCTTCACGGCGGCGGGCCGGTGATGATCCCTATCTGCCTTTCTGACACCTCGTCCTAGGGCGGCGGGCGGCCGCGGCCCCTGCTGACGATCCACGGCTGAGGCCCGAGGGAGCCGCGGCGGGGCCGGGCCGGGCGGTGCGGCCCGCTCTCACCGCGCTGCCTTCTCTTCTCAGGGGCCGGCGGGAACCGGATCGCACCGGCGAGAACAGGATCGTGGTGCCACTGCGATCGCCGCCTGAGGGAGGGTGAGGCGTGGGCGATGAACGGCGACGTGGGAGCCCGGCGGCGGGCGGCCTTCCCGGGGCCTGGGTGGTGCGGCGCGGACACCGGCATCCTCCGTGCCCGGGCCGCGGGTGCCCGCCCGCTCGCCCTGCCTGCTGGGAGGCTGCCGGACAGGCAGTGCGGGCTAGTCTCGGGGTTTCGAGGAGGTAAAATGCGGTATCGCTAATTTCTAGCGTACCAGACATCCCCGTAAGCTACTTCTGGGATCTGCAGCTGCAGGGAAAGCACGAGTGGGCCTGAGGCGGGTGAAATTGGGGCTGGAGTAGCTACTTCGTGGCCTTGGCAGAGCTGCTATTCAAGGCATAGGGTGGGCTGCAAGTTCTGGAGCAGAGCAAGCGATGCAGTTCCGAGTACGGCTAAAAAATGTCTCGTCTGGGATTGCTGTATCACACGGGGAAGCTGCTGTTTCTCATGCTGTGCAACTTGGAGGCAGAGCAGTTTTTTTAAAGCACAAAGAAGCAGCTGCAGAACTGCCCAAAGTACAAGAAATCGAAAGTCATCGACTTAAAGTAGCTTAAAGTAAACATAATGGCGGGTGGTGGGTGCAGTAGTGTGGGTAACTGAAAGGAGTCACAGACAGCAGTTCTCACAGTACGTATGAACTGCAGTGCCAGATTGTGTAGACGACTAATTGAAATCTTAGAGTCCTTGAGGCTAACTAGCTTTTTAATAAAAAGTTTTCAAAAGATTTGTTTTGGTTTTGCTTCTGTTTTTCACAAATCCCACTGGGGGCACGTAAAACCACAAACCAACTTTAAAGTTTGCATTTGGGCACCCAGCAGACCATTTCTGCTATTACTGTTCACTTTAAGGGAACCAGAGCATCTTAAAACGTGCGCTGCAGCTTAGCTTTGCCCGCTGCCTTTAATTCTTGCGGGGTGCATTGGAGCACCTGCACCCATGGCGGTAATGGAAGGATCTAGGGGGGCTCAAGAATGAGCTGAGCTCTTTGAATGATTAAACGGTGCAGGTGTGTATGTTAGACAATCAAAATACCATTGTAGCCACAAAGATTATTAAAAAATTTTATTAACAGGAATGAAACAAAAGCTGTAAACAAGAGCCAGCAAAAATGAGAAGTTGCATGTAATGCCGAGTCCTCTGGCTTGTTTGAATGCACTGAACAATTAATTCTTCATCGCTTGGTGGCAGTAAAGGCCCACGTAAGAAGATGCCAAATAACAGTCTGAGGAAGAGCTTCAGGGCAAGGTCAGTGTGCAGGCCTTGGGAGACAAGTTGTACGGAGGGGACTTGGGAGGGGAGGGATGGGGGTTGAGCCTGGCTTGAAGTTTAGGTCTAGTACCACAAACGCAGTTGTGGTGTCTCTGCTGCAGTGGAGTTAGCTCCCAACAGGCATATTTAAAATACTCCAGAGGGTAACATTTACATCTTCCTTATTTAAATTAGTTTTTAAACTGGTTTTGGTCCCACACTAAAGAAGTTAAGAGTTGTAAGCTTTTTCTTCAAGACAGCAAGACGCAAGGCTCTCCCGCCCTGTGAGGAAGAGAGAAGGCAGCAACCTGATGGGAGCATTAAGAATACCGCTGGTTGTTTTTGCCTTTGGGAGACTCCCTGTAGTTTCTGGGGTAGCGTGTCTGGGGACAGGGGCTGCTGCTGCGCTGCGAAGGTCGGGCTGAGGAAACGCAGTGCCGAAGGCAGACTCGGGTATTGGAGCTGTCTGAGCTGTTCTGTGTCTCTGCTGGGCTGGCTCTTCCCCGCACAGCTGGGATACCAAAACACTGGCACTTAGCAAGCTCAAGACTAGAGAAAATCCCAACTCCCTTTTTTTCTTCACCTCAGCCAGCAAGTGTGCGCTGCGCAGCCCAGAATGAGAATGGAGGTGGCTGTGGGGTGAGCAGCTTCAGGTAGGAGACACTGGTCAAGTAGCAGCCACAGGAGCACAGCGAAGCTCACCAAAGCCGTGTGAAACAGCTTACAGACTCCTGCACATTTCTTGACAGTGCCCGAGTAACGTGCAGAACTTTCCCTGTGTTCTGTTGCTACTTGCAAACAAATCTTGAGAGAGCGCTTGTAGCAGGCATTACCACCTTTTAGAGCGGGTAAAGGTGAAGAGAATTGTTCCAGTTATTTCAGAGTAAGTCTCGGCAGAGGAACGGACGGCTGCTGCTCCGGCGGGAGCAGCTGTGCCAGTGCTGGCCGTCCCCTTGGATCTGTGGGGAGCACTGCTGCTGAGGTGGGACACGGGGGGGGCCCTGATGCCATTCTGCCACAGCCCCTGCTTGCTGCTGCCAGCGGAGCTCACCTGCCCGCTCCTGCGGTGCTGGCACTGGCAGCAGGGGTCTGCTCCAGGCTGTGCGCTGCAAATATTCCTATAGGAATGGTTTTTCAATAAATAATTTAAATAAAATTTAAATCAGACAGTTGAAAGACTTATTTCTCCCTAAAAAGCTATTTAGGAAAAAATGCTCTGTTTGCAGTAGGTTTATTTTAGGATCCTTTTTCATACCGTTACTGTGCAGGACCCACTTTAAGCAGTAGCTGCTCATTTTACTGTTGCTCGCTGAGGAGCGTAGCTCTGAGGAGTCCCTGCCTGAATCACGCGCAGTAGCTGCGGAAGGTCTTTGTGCGCGTCAGGAATGCAGTGCTGGAGCTAACACCCCGGGCAAAACTAGGGGCAGGGGCGTCTGAACCGACTGCTGAGAGCTGGTGCTTGGCTGGAGAGGGAAGGATGGGTTGTTTTATTTTACGTGGCCCATTTAGGGCAGTGCGGGGAGGTTCAGTGTGGTGGGCACCTGGTGTGCACGTGGAATCTTCAAAGAAGAAACTTGCCAAAGGCCAAACACTTGATCCAAATTCAAATTTGTACTTAGAAGTGCAGCTTTAAAAAAAAAAGCCAAATGCCTGACACAGACCAAAGGGGTGAGGAGTCCATTCAAGAGAGCTGGCAGGAGAGCCTAAAACCTGTGAAATCAATGCCTACAGCATTCCCCCAGCTTTCTTCAGCTAACAGGAAGAGCTGTCCCAAGAGAACTTTGAAGATATCAAAGCACTGTTGCAGCCTAAAAACACTATCACAGTTACATGAAGGTATGTAGAATAAGCTGCAATACATTAGATTTCTTCTCAATTAAAGTACTAGAAACGGCAGTAGTAAGAGAACCAAAGCCTTTACCAAACAGATAAACATTCAGGAAATCTCTGTACAACAGATAGGGTAGCAGGAGCTTACTCAAACAGACGGCTAAGCTCTTGTCTTCTGCAGGGAAGAGGAGAAGCCTTCGTCGAGGAGGTGTGTTACACCACATGAAAGATGGACAGACGTAAGTAAGCAACTGCAAAAATGGTTGTCTCAAAAGCAAGTCTTTCCTGTGTGCCCCAGGCCAGGGCTCTGAACAGCTGAATTCCAGGTACATGGGGAAAGAAAAGGGAATTTGGGACTTTTTCCTACCCAGACGTTTGGTGTGGAGAAGGCTTTCGTTCCCCTTAGTCACGTCATAATTCCTATTAACACTAAAGAAGCCTCATAACGTTCCTGGCTGCTGCTGAATGGGTAGAGACAGCCGGGTCTGCCGACTGCCCCGGCCCTGGAAGGAGCGATGGCGATGGCGAGACCCCAGCCCACCCCAGTCCCTTCCTGAACGCCCACCTCCCACCTGCGTGGGGACGAGCAGCTGCGAGCCAGGCGGGAGCAACCGGCGGGGGAAGCCGGAGGGCTTGCGGTGCGGATGGATGCAATGGGGGCTCGGGGAGCAGCGCCTGGCACGTGGCTGCAGCCTGGCCAGCATCTGCCCTGGCCGAGAGAGCTTTTTCTGCTGCTGCTTCCATTCCCCACGTCTCAGCTCATCTTTTAGGCAGATACAGACACGACGGACAGACATGCACACACTGTCCACGAGGAGAGAGCGCGGCACACAAACACTTGGCATGAGTCTCTGTACAAATGCTCCGAGCGCATTAGGACCTGCAGCAGCCCGAGCCTCTCACTTCCTTCTGCACGTAGTCGTGGAGCTTGAACTTGGGCTCGTTGGGCAGCTTCATGGACCTGTGCTTCAGTTCCCTGCGGGAAGGGGAAAAACACGTTACTTTTCTGTCTACGTTGCCTGCTTCTAAGCTGTCTGGCCCAGCTCAGTTGAACTTGACTTGGTCTAGATGGTTTGCTAAAGCTCCCCCTGATGAGATGCTTCATAGCTCCCATGAGATGGTAAGTGCTTGCCAGCACAAGAGCTGGAGGTGGGAGCCCAGGGAATGAAAAGGTGGGTGACACTGCCAGCCTTTACCTCGAAGACTGCTGTCGCCCTGCGGGAGAGGTGCGCAGCACGGCCACCGCACCAGTCACTTACTTTGCAATGGCTGTGAACGCTAATTCAACGTTGAGGCCACTTTTTGCGCTGGTCTCCATAAAGGGCACGCCGTACTCCTGCGGGACAAGACACACCGGTGTCAGAAACATCACCCGAAGGGGTCCTGGGGTGTCCCCAAAGGCTTGGGAGCTCCCGGCTCACGCCAAGCCCTGGCAGCCCCGGCCGACATCGGAGCTCATACCCTGCCCTGGGAGAGGGGCTCTGCTGCCATGGGCAGGAAAAGCTGAGCTCAGGCGTTTCTTACACAAGTTCAGGAATCATTTTTGAGGACAAAAAAGCGAAAAACATTAGTGGAAGCTTAGGGGAAGAAGAGCGGATGAGAAGGAAAAGGAGAGCAAGACAAGGGAAGAACAGCAAAGTGCTCCCAGACGTATTTTGGGTCAGCCTGGTCTCAGTTAACCATTCCACTGGTGTACATCATCAAGTACACGTTGTCGTACTCACACATCCCCTGTCAGAGCACGTAACGACCGACTCCCCTGCAGCAGGCGGACACCTCACGTACCTTGGCTAATTTTTCTCCATCTTCCCTTTTCACCACTCTGTCCTGGGCTGAATCCACCTGCCGACAGTAATGGCAAAGAGCAATTTGGGATGATTTGGAAGGTCGGCAGCAGGCAACCTCCATGTCCCTCCCAGGCTCCCCTGCCCGTGGCTGCGCACGGCTCCGTCGTGGGACCGTCAGGGGAGGAAGAGGAGGCTCTGGCGAAGCCGTGGGGCCAGGCTCACCTTGTTTCCCAGTAACATGAGGACCACATCTTGCTGCGCGTATTCGTGAATCTCTGTCAGCCAAGCCTGGAGGGAGACAGCCAGAGAGAGGGGTTAGCAACAGCTCCGGGAGGAGGAGGAGGAGGATGGGGTGCGCCTCGGTCCTGGGCACCTCTGTGGGAAATGCTGCCTTCCCCGAGCAATGCCGGGGGGTGTTACGTGGACACAGGGAGGAGGTGGCTGGGGGTTAGATGCAAAACGAAAGCCCAGCTCAGAAACGCAGGGGTGCAGGGCAGGAGCCGCAGGCAGCAGCTGGTCCTGCAGATCCCCTGCGATTCAGCAGCACCCTGGGAGAGGAGCTGCCTCTGCCCCGCGGTTCGGCAGGAGAAGCTAGCCAGTGGCCAGCGACTCGGCCCTGGGGACACCCTTTCCCAGGGAGCCCTGCGGACAAGCGGGTGCCCTGGGGTGCCACCGAGCCCCGGGGGACCCGCTTTGGCTGCTGATCACGCCCCTATTTTCAAGGATAATGGCAGCCTTTCAACCCTGCTGCTCGCTCCGCCTGACCACAGGCGCTTGCAGGACTTCAACCCAAATTCCCCCTCGGTTGGGCCGTTAAGACTAAACCTCCTTTTGGAGGATAAGGCTGAGGGTTTGCTCCGGGACATGCCCCATGCCCGTGTCCTGCACGCGCTGCCCCCATGCCGAGCACATTCGTCCCAGCATGTGGCTGAACCTGCCCCCCCAAGCCATGGGGTGGCTTCCCTGACCTCTAATCCAGCCTAATCTAATCAAACCTGCCCTAATTCCCTGTAATCCCTGGCCCCGCAGTGCAAGCGGCTGCTTGCTGCTTCCCGGGCAGGCAGTGCTGCCGCAGCCCGTGCCCCGATGCTGCGCTTATGGCAAGCGCCGGGTGATCCCCGCTCCACCACCAGCTCCTTGCCCAGCAGCATCCAGACTCAACACCCAGCCAGCCAGGGAAGTGAGGGATGATTCTGGATTAGAACCTGTCACTGACAATATGTGGGAGCCCAACACATGCAGACGCAACCCCAGGACCCCATCACACCCCGGCTGGGCTCGGGGTGCTCAGCTCCACGGATGGGCTGGTCCAAAGGACACTCGGTCATTCCTGACAACCCCCCTCAGCTCCCTCCTGGCACCTCTCCCCCTCCATCTCTCTTTCCAGCACCTCGCACTCACCCTGGGTGCTCGTTCCTCCCCAAGGGGCTGCGTGTGCCCCGCGGCCGTCCCTCCCGCAGCCGTCCCTCCCGTGTCCCCGCAGGGCCGGGAGAGCTGATGCTGCGGATGGGGCCGCGTTACCCAGGAGCGTGAAACCTCCAAGTGATTTTCCGTCTCATTGCAGATCACAACCTCAGTGCAGACCCGCAGCCTGGTTAACAACCAGCACTACTCTCCATTACAGCAGACACCTCTCCTTGAGCCATCCAGCTTGTCACGCTGGAAAATGCCGCCGCTGGCCCGTCCCAGCTCGCAGGAAGCATTCCCGGTGCCGGTGCTGTGGGAGCAGGCTGGCAGGACGTGCCCTGTCCCCCGCTGCAGGGCTGCGGGTGCAGGGGGGTGGCAGGTGTGGGGCTGCTGATGGAAGGATGCTCCGGAGCCGGGAGAGCTCCAGGCACCCTGGGCCAGGGCGGTGCAGGACCCCCCAGGAGCTGGGGGCAGATCATGGCTCCCCGCTCCCGCCCCGGGGTGTTAATGCCAGCACGGCACCTCCCGTCCTATTGAACAGGGTGTTTTTGCAGGCGCGCCGCCTGCTCACCACAGACGCACACAGTGTACTCTGTGTCCAGGACACGAGCAATTACGTCCTATTCATTCAGGGCTAATTGCTCCCCGGGTCACGTATGCTCTGCAGGCCGTAGGTGGCCCCCAGCAGCCACACGGGTCTGGCGAGGCGAGAGGAGGGGACACCGATGCCAGGTCCTCCTGCCCCCCCCCAGTGACGTGCCCTCTCCCCCCTCTGGCAGACATAATGGAGCCCTCTGCTCCGACACCGCTCCCCAGCACCCCTGAAGCACCCGCGTGGGGGTCAGGGGGGGCCGGGTCTGCGGGGAAGGGGCAGACTCAGGGGGCACAAGGGATCCCCACAAAAGCCGGCAGGAAGGGCAGGTCTGCTGGGGGCGAGGAGTGTGCAGCAGGACGCGACCCTCTCCCTGCCCGGGTTTGGCTCTCAGGTGGGTGGGGGCAACGCGCCCCCCAAGCCCGACCCGTCGGGACCCGAAGGTGCAGAGGAGGATGAGGGAGCACCTCGCTCGGTAAAGCTGCCTGCGCTCGTTTACCGGAGCAAGTTCTCCAGCTGGTGCTGTAATTACACACAGCGTTAATTTGCCGGTGAAGTGAATCCGTCACCCCTTTTATTTGCTATGAAAGGGAAAACCTTCTCTGAGTGTCCTCTGTGTCCTCGCAGGCAGACCCGCCGTCAAAGAGGCGCTCAGCATTAGCCACAGCCCTTCTGGAAACGATCACGGTTCACACCTCCAACACGCATCTCCTGCGGCACGTACCCCCTCCCCGGGGCCGGCCCGCAACCGCGACCCAGCCCATCGCACACGAGGGACGGGCAGGAGGGGCCCGGGGGTGCTGCCGTACCTGGATGTTGTCAAACGATGCTTTGTTGGTGACGTCGTAGAGCAGGAGCAGGGCTGCGGAGAGAGGGACGGTGCATTAGTGCCGGTGCCGGGGTGCCGGGCAGGAGCACGGCCACGCAGAGCCCGCGGCTCAGAGCTTGCTCTGCACCGTTCCCCGAGGCACCGCACGCCCTGGGGACACGGCACTAAAGCACCGCTGAGGTCCCTGCTGTAAAATGTAAAGCAACATGCTTAAATCCGCTACGGGCAATGCCTTAGGCACGTGGTGTTTGCACCTCGACACGCAGAGGCTCCTCTGGCGGCTGCTTCCCACAGGGAAACCGCTCCGGTGATTCCTGATTCACCTGGCCTGGAGTCGCGGCTTGGGGTCCCAAAAAGCCGGAGGGAGGGGGCTCCTCCCCGGGAAGCAGTCGTGGCCATGCTTACCGTGGGCGTCCCGGTAGTAGGCGTGGGTGACGCTGCGGAAGCGCTCCTGCCCGGCCGTGTCCCAGATCTGGAAGGCAGACGGGAGCGGGGGGTCAGCCACGACCTGCCGCCGCGCACGCTGAGGGACCCACCCAGCACCGAAACCAACACCAAACCAAACGGCACGGTGCAACCCCAGGAAGATTCTTCAGCCTTTTGCTTCTAGGGATAGTAATAGGAAAAATGACAAGTGCAATAAATATTGAAGCAGCACCTCCCCGCTCCTCAGCGCGTGGAGACGATGGTGTGTGGCGAAGGGCTCCCAACATGTCCCTTAATCGGAAAATCCATCCCACAGATGGACGTGTGGGGACCCGCTAATTTAATTTATCAGTTTTTAATGCAGCGATACGTTTGCAGAGTGCCACGCTGCTGTCGGGGGAAGATCAGCGCTAACATCGTTATTGAGCTCCAGGCAAAAGGGTCAGAGAAACAGTCAGGTCTCGGGGGACTGTGGGGGGACACGAAATTTCCCGCCTGTCCCACAGGCTGGACAGAGGCTGAGCCAGGGGACGCGGATCCCTTCAGAGGATCTCCGTCCCTCTCACCGTCCTCTGGCTCTCCCAAAGCAGGAGCTGCCTGGAAATGCTGGGCAAACCCCGCAGGCGCTGCTCCGGTCTCACCGGCTCCGGCTGCAGTCACGGAGCGGCAAGGAGGCAGGCAGGCTGGGACGGGGCTCACCGCAGCCAGAACGGCCCCCAGCCTCCAGCCGGCTCCTGCCGAGGGGGCAGAGCCGCCGAAAGGGCTTGTAAGGCTGTCCCGGGGCGGGAGACGCGATGGCAAAGGATGGAGGTGGGGGACCCGCTTCTGGGGTGCTCCTCTGCCGAGGGGCTTTGCCCAGCCCCAAACACCGGGGGAGGCGAGGGAGCTGCTACCAGGGCCACGGGGACGTACCTGCAGCTTCACCTTCACCCCGTCCACCGTCAGCACCTTATTCTGAAAGAGAAGAGAAAGGGCGGTGAGGGGCGAGCGCGGCTGCGGGACGCCGAGGACCCCGGGGAGACCCCGGCCCCATCCCGCGCGGTTTCCCCCCGAGCCCTCGGGCTGATCTCCGCTCCCTGTTTTTTCAACTTGCGTAGGTTGCCCCAGCGCCGGTTGGAGCCATTTGCACCGAGGCCCAGCCAGAAGATTATTCCCTACGTCTGCTGCGAGTTGCATCTATTTGGGTAGTTAAATCCTCGTGTCTGCAAGGCTGATTTAGCGCGGAGCGCGGCTCAGGCTAGAAGACCTCTGGCAATAAATTAACGAGCACCAGCATCCCATCTTAATGGGCTTCAAAAGACACAGCCAACTACTCCATATTCCGTCAGCAACTTAAAAATAACTCCTCTTCCTGCCGTTTGTACCCATTTTTCTCCCAGTAACCACCGGTTTCTCTGTTTGGTGTTTTTTTTTCCTGTTTTGCTTGCTTTTAGCTGGAAGGGTGGGAAGGAGGAGGAGAGGGGGCAGTGCCCCTCCGCGCTGCCCCGCGGGGTTTCCCCCACAGCCAAGAGGACACTTTCTGTGACAGAGCAGGGCAGAGCCGGCAGCAGCGCGGGGCCGCGGGGGGAGCCGCCGGGGCCCCTCCGGGCTGCGCCGGCCAGCGAGGGCCCGGGACGGATCCCGACCGCATCCCAGAGCTCCCCGGCCCGGCGAGCTGCACCAGGCTCTCCAAGCTCTAATGAAGCACAATCCTAACGATCCAGCAGTCCCAGGGGAAGGAGCAGAGAAGAGATTAATTTGCCTGCTCGATCCACAGAAATTAGCACGGTAATCAGTAGGACGTGATGAAAATGCCGCCAGGGAACGATGTACCGACGGGACGGGGCAGCCGTTCACTGCTCCAGTGATGCCCAATTTAAATCCTACTTCTCTGGAGCAGGCGTGGGGTGCTCTCCCCTCTCCAGGCACGCGGCCGTGGGACGGCCAGGGCTGCCCCGACCCTACTGGGCTCTGCCGGCTCGGCCCCGCTTCCCACCGTCCCCAGCACCGACCGGCAGGAGCACGGGCTCTGCCCCAGCTCACCCCCCGGCACCGGACACGCCACCAGCTCCGGTGCCACCAAAACCCTCCCAGGCAAGCGGCGGCACACGCGTGCCGAGGGCCATCCCCGCACATCCCACGCCGCCCAGCACCAAGTACCGGGCACCTCGGGGTGCCGGCACCTGGCATCGCCCCGCCAGGACAGCACCGCTGGGGCTCTTCATTTCTGTTTTGATGATTTTAATTAGGGCAGAGGGAGCACCTCGCCTCCTGCACATCTACGCTCACCGAACAGCGAGGATACGGACAAGGAGGAGAGGGCAGGAGTGAGCCAGAGCGCTAAATTTACAGAGTCTGCTAAAGCAGGCGCAGGGGAGTCGATCGCGGTTTATAAATACCTTCAAAGGCAGCGACCGAGACGCGGGAGTGGAGTGATTCACAGCCCGGCAGCGGTAAAAATAGGCAGCCAGGCTGCGGGCTGGGGGAGCCGAAAAGGGCTCAGGGAGCCGGCCGGGGGCTCGGGACCAGCTCGCCGTGCCCCACGCAGGGAGCCAAGGTTTTCCCCAGGACATGAAGCCGGGGCCGCTGAAGGCTTGAAGTGCTTAAAACCGAGGGTCCCCGCTGCCACGAGGTGCTCCCCAGCCCCCGCGCCTCCGCACGCCGGCTCTGGGGCGAGCGCGGCCGTGCCAGGGAAGCCGTCCCCGGGGTGGACAGGCACCACGGCGAACGGCGCTGAGAAAATCCAAGCGGAGGAGCTGTGCCTTTGCCGTCATCCCAGCGGACAGAGAACTGCGCTGCCGGGCACCCGTTTTGTGGGTGAGACCGCAGGTCCCGCTGCCGCACCGGAGGTGCCGGCACATCCCGCAAGGCGGAGGGGTGGGAGCCCTGGGCTCCGCACCAGCGCGATGCTCGTCCAAACGCTGTCCCCAGTCGGTGGCAGCCAGCTGCCGATGCCGCCTGCCGGGGACCGCGCCAGGGACGCCGTGCCAGGAGCTGCAGAGCCAGGAAAACACTCTGCGTTTCCCCGTTAGCCTCGGCACAAGCACCAGCAGCCCTCGCAGGGGACAAGGACGCTTGGTGTGATGGATGATGACAAGGGACAATGACACCAGGAGCTTCACATTAAAATATGCACCAAACAAGTGTCCTTCCCTGTGCAGCCCCACAGCTGCACCAGCACCTCCAGCTCAAAGGACAGCGTGTGCCGACGGGTCATGTCCGGGGGACGCGGTCACGTCCCCAGCGTGGCCATGCTCCAAGGGTGACCGGCCACCATGAGCGGGAGGGAGGGAGGGAGGGAGGGAGAACACGGCCCTGGCCCTGAGCATGGACCAGCCGAGCCGAAGCAACCACAAAGCATCTGGTGAGCAGTCAAAAAAAATGAAGCTACAGCACTGCACCTCATGCACCGACCTCCACTTCAGGAACTTAATTAAAAGCAAAGCTGGCAGCAGCAGGATTCACACTAATTATGACTGAACTATGTTTTAGCAAGGGGAAATGCTTAAACTAATTAAAGTCTGCACATGGATCCAGGTGCTGCTGGACTGGGCTGGGGAAAAAAATGGATTCCCTGGGGTTTCGGTGTGGAACAGAGCGGCGTTTCAGGGCGAGTATTTGCAGAGACGCTCCTGCAGGCAGCAGACACAGCCAGAGCCATCTGGAGCAGCAGCTCCTGCCTGCATCCCTGCCTGCATCCCTGCCTGCATCCCTGCCTGCATCCCTGCCTGCCCCCCCGCCTGCCCCCAAGCACAGGGCGGCTGCAAAATGCGGGTGAAGAAGCCAAGCAGAAGGTGGGGGGAGTGGGGTGGGAAAAGGCAGGGGCCGCCGACAGCGGCACAAAACAGCTCCCGCCGGTGCCACGGGAACCCGTTGCCCAAGTCTTCCCCCACACCACAATAAGCTTCCAATTATTGTTATTTTTTCAAGGAGCTGCAGTTCAATTCCACACTCGCAGCCCTTCAAAGGCGCAGCTGGGGGGTTTAGCGGCTAATGAGCATCCAAAGACAAAAGACGACGTGTGTCGATGCACTGAAACATGAAATACCCTGCCAGCGCTGCCAGGCCTGATCACAATGAGAGGGGTTGTGGTGTTCAGGGCTTGTTCTTAATCTTGCACAGCTTCATATAATAGAGGTAATACTCCGAGCAGGCCTCCTGCCACGCAAAAGCGGGCAGGAAAGCCATCCCCGCAACTCAGCTCTGTTGTTGCCCTTTGCAATTTCAGTTTTTACGTGTCCTTTTTCCTGGGGCTTTGACAATGTTATTAAAATACCTTCTAGCAGGGGCTGCAGTGGAATGCCTGGAGTGCCTTTGTTGGAGGAACATGATGCTCGTAAGTTAAATAATCCTCAGGACGTCAGATAAATAAAGTTGGAACCTTGCAGATGCAGGAAAAATTAAATTACCAAGTGCAGATGGTCCTCAATTAAGAGCAGCGTTATCAACACACCAACGGCCCCGCTGGCTGCAGCCCCGGCGCAATCCCGCCCCAGCGACCGCAGCGCGAGAGCGGCCATTCGGAGGCAGAGGGGAGGAGGAAAAAAGTGCCCGTGACAGGGTGAAACTGCGCTGCTCCCCAAAATGTGCACCCCGTGACGGACGATGCTCCCACCCAAACCAAGGTGCCCCCGCGCTGCTCTCGGGTCAGCTCGTCAGCGGCTGCGGTTTGGGTAACACCCCTCCCCCAGTCCACGGGGTCCCCACGGTGCCAGTGAACCACACCGGGAGGGACCGGCACATCCCAGCTCACCCGGGGACACCCGAGCCCACGCTGGCGAAGGCTGCAGTGTAACGCAGGGTCAGCAATCGCATGACAACCCGGCCGCTCCCCGGCTTTTCCACGCATTAGCTCATTAATTAAAGCCTTAAAAATTAAATCAGATACACGGATTAACTCGCTTCGCAATTAATCTGACAAATGGAAAGCTACTTACTGACACCGTTCAGGCTCCAACAAGTGGAACCGCTCACCCTGGCTCCCCGGCGCCTCTGATGGGTGCTGGCTCAAATGATGCTGCCCAGGAGCGCCCACCAACACCCACCCGCCAGAGCATCCCCCTGTGCGGCGGGCACTGCGCGGCACCGCACGGGCACGGCTGCAGCCCGGCGGGCACGGCCCCAAAGCGGGGAGAGGGGACGGGCAGCGTTTGGGGAGCGGCTGAGGGTCCCTGCTGTGCCCCACAGCCCTGCTCCTCCCCAAACCCTTGGGGCTGTCGCCTGGAGAGGGGGAGAGGAGAGAAACCCGGGGGCTGGGGGGTCCCGGCAGGGACTGAGGGCACCCGTCCCTGTCGCCACGGCTGGGGGCCGCAGCTGTGGCAGCGCCTCTGCTGCGGCGGCCTTGTCCCCAGAGCCGGTGGGGGTCTGGCCCCCAGCCATCCCCGTCTCCACTTTTACGATGGAAAAGAAAAAAAAACCCCAAATGTCATTAGTGCGCTCTGGAGGCAGCCCCCACGGCCGGCCAGGGGCGAGTTCCTGCAGAAAAGGGAAAAAATTGCATTAGCGAATATACATCAAACCCGACCGAAGGCGGCGGGGGCACTGGCCGAGTTAATTAGCGGCAGTAACGGCTCTGCTGCGGGCTGCAGGACTGACAGCGCAGCCACCCCGCAAACTTCATTAGGGCTGCGGTGTCACGCGCCGGCCGGGGCCGGGTGGGCTGCAGGTCCCCATCGCCGCTCGGGAGCAGACGGGGAGCGGGGGATAGATTGAGGCATCCTTTACTTTTAGCCAGGAGGAAAACAGTAGCACGGCAGGGGGGAGCTGGCTGAAGGGATGCTGGGGGACCCCAGCCCCGTGCCAAGGCAGGACCCGGATCCAAATTCCCACTCGGCAAAGCCCAGGGAGCCCCCGCCTCTGCGAGTACAAACGCTCCCGTGCCGGGAGGAACTGGGATGCAGTTGTGGTGGAGCCGTAGCAGACAGACAAATAAACACCACCTTCAAAAGTGGCTATAAAAATAGATTAAGGATCGATATGGAAATCTGCCCAAAACAGCAGGACACTGCATTAAATTTGCTCATTAAAACCCTGAAGTTTTCCCACACGCGCGCATGCTGCTGCCAGCAAGCTGGTCCTGGCGGCTCAGCATCTTCTCCAGCCGCAGCAGCCTGGCTCAGGGACAGCCCAGCCCTTTGCCAAGGTCAGGGCTCGACGAGCAGCCCCCGCTTTGCTCCCTCAGTACAAGCAGCTCTCTAAAAACTTGGTCCCTCAAAATTAAAGCAGCCCAACTGGGTGTTTTTTTGAGACTGAAAATGAGAAAATTTCATTTTCCTTTGAGAAAATGGAAAAAAAAACCCCAAACAAATTGGCCAATGCTGGGTGCCCAAACAGGGGGTGCCCAAAGAGGGGGTGCCGGGAGGCTGGGACACGGCAGCAGGGTCTGGCTCCGAGTACAGACCATCCGAGCAGGCTCTGGGTGAGGAGCTGGAGCTTTTCTCCCTCTCCAGCTCTGCATTATTTACAGCTCTGCACAACCCTGGCACGGCCCAGGGAACGCGACAGCAGCTCGGCACGAGCCCAGGGCCCCCAGGGTGAGTGAGCACCCGGCAGGTTTCAGCTCTGCCGTCCCCCCCGTGGGGCCCAGCAGCCGGGAGAGCGGCTGCGCCCAGCAGCCCGGCACGATGCCACGGGGGAGCCCCGAGTGCGGCTGTGCTCGAGGCTGGTGCAGCGGACCCGACCTCGAGGAAAAAGCCGTCCAGAGCTTTTGTTGGAGAAACTGCCCTGGCAGCAGCTGTTTTAAAACCTCCCGTTATTTCTGCTGGGGGTAACAAAAGGGAAGAGAGCGGGAGGCTGATATTGCGCAAAGATCTGCACTTCCGAAATCAAGATTTGTTCAGCGAGAGAAACAGTAACCGGGAACAAACATTTACGTTTCAGCAACGGCGAACAGACACCAGAGCAGTAAGAGCAGCGCTGAGCTCTTATCTCGACTTCGTGCAAACTTTCAAAGCCCGTTATGGCGGGGCTGCTCTGCCCATCGCCGGGTCACGGGGCAGCGCAGGCGTTCCTCCCGGCCACGCCACCAGCGCGTCGGCACAGCCCAGCCACGCGGTGCCTCGACGGAGAACGCAGCCAGCCGGCCCACCAGCCCCAGCTTAGGAAAAAACCATTTCAGAAGCACATTCCCTGCAAGAGACAGGAGGGAACAGCCCGATGCTGTGCTGGCGCCTGCGGAAAGCCGCCGGGGCTGGGGAGAGCGGGGCAGGGACACGGGCTGGATGCCGGGGGTCCCAGGGCTGTGCCACAGCGCAGCTGGACACAGTCCCTCTCCAGCCGTGCCAAGTCCTGCCGGAGGACGGCTCAGCCGCTGGGAAACATCTTCCCTGATCCTCCTCCTCCTCAGCTGCGGCTCTGCCGTGCCACCAGCGATGTGCCCGAGCGGCCCCGGCACGCGTCCCGGGGAGAGCCAGGGAGACCAGGGCAGCCAGCACACCCCGCCGCGGTTCCCTCCGCCTCATCCCACAGATCTGCTCCGAGAGAAAACCCGACCATTCATCTTCCAGGGCAGGTGATTAATTTCCTCGGCAGCATTGTGCATTTGCACTCTGCACCTAAAAATAGAAACTTCTGCCTTATTTTCTTCTCCCCAGGACTTGCACACTCCTGCCTGCAGCGGAGAGGCTCCAGAGCCAGCCGCCAATCCCCGGTGCCGAGATCCTTTCAGAAACGATAACGTGTCGGCGCTCGCTGCTCAGTTCAACAGCAGACCCCGCGAAAAGCAGATTAACACGGCACCTTGCAGCATACAGCGCTTCTGATCCGCTCTGCTGCTGGAGCCGGCCCCGCGCCCCCTCACTTCCCCCTGCCTCCTTCGAGGGGTCACCCCGCCGTGTCCCCTTTCCCCCGCAAGCCGGATCCTGGCCAGGGCACAACCTGCCCCGCACGCTGCCGCAGAGAGGGGAGAAGCCGCAAGCCCTGCCCTATGTAAATCACCCCAACCCGTGGGCTCCAGGTGGGCACAGAGCCCCTCGCCCCCACGGGCAGCGCAGCCCCTTCCCCGCACCCGGCGAACGCCCCAGGGATGCCTGCGGCACTAGTCTTTGTCAAGAGCCATGTACGCTACATTAAAGCACAATTAACATCTCCCTGGCTGCCAGCCCTGCAGGAGATAAGAGTCAAGGCTCTTGTTAGAGCAGACACACTGAAGAATTAGTGACTTATCATCTTCTATTCGCATCAGTCTGCACATAAAAGGTTTTTCTGGCAAGAAGTAGAGAATCCTGTCTTAGGGACAGATTAGAGGTAAGAGGATCTGGTTAGGATCATATATTTTAAAATAAAGTCATGCTCTGCTTCTCGGCATCGCCCGCGGCAGCCGTGTCCTGCAGCCACCCAGCTCGCAGCGCTGGTGCAGCAGTACCGGGTGGGTGACCCTCTCCCTCCCCAGCCCGGCTCCATCTCACCAGCGAGTCAGTGCCCCGGGGATGATCAAGGGGACGGTTCCCTGAAGGAGGCGCAGGCAGACGAGACTCAGACTATCTATGCTTTTAAGCCCGAGGGGGCTGCTCAGGCTCATCCCAACAGGCGGGAGACGCGGCCGTGCGGGGCTTTCAGATGTCCCCGCCACGTCGGAGTGAGCCTGCGCCCCAGTCCCATAGGCAGCCAGGGAAACTGGGTTTTCCACCCTTAAAAATCCACAGGATAGGATCTGCTACAGCCGCCCCGGAGACCAGAGTCACCAAAAAGCCAAAGTCAGCAGGAGGGCTGCAGCCCGTCCCTGCAGCTCCCAGCACGCGGTCGGGTCCCGGGAGCGGATGGAGCCCACGGCCGCATCCCTCCCCTCCGCCCGGGGACGGTCTGCGGCAGCTCCCCCACCACCCGGGGCTGCATTACTCACCCCTTCAGTCTCTTTTTTTTCTACTTTATAATAGAATAGATATTTTTAAAAATATCCATGCTTACTTCTAAACCAGGCAGCCTTGGAAACAAAGGGGGCAGAGATGGCTCACGCAGATCTGTGCCAATACCGAGAATAAATAACATGGCGCTCACATATTTGTTTCATTTTCTTCATCAAGGACATACCGTGCTGCAAAGTAGAACAAGAATCTCTACAGAGCATTTATTGCAATATCATTTCTCATTTACAGCAAACACAGCAGCTGTCAATGCCACGAGAATGAAAAATGGGTCATCAATTACTGTTATATAGGGAATTGTTTACTCTACTCCGGGGGGAAATAAAGCCTTGCATCAGTTTTTATGTCAAAGCAGCCGGTCCCTGTGTCAGAATTGCTGCTGTACCCAGCGCTCCCGTCACGTTGGAGCAGCAGGAGCCGCGGGACGAGCCGGGCAGCCCCGCTGCACCAGCCGTGCCGCTCACCGGCCTCCCGGGTTTGCACCCTGTTTCACCCCTGTCAAAGCCGGGGGACGGCTGCCAGCCCCGGGCTGTGCGCCCCGGCCCCACGCGCTCCGTCCTCCGCTGCACCCAAGGACGATAAATGGGACGATCTCTCCAGGGAGCCACCCAGGGGGGAGGTGATTTGGACCAGCCCAGTTGTGACCAGGAGCCACACTGACGTCCTGCAGCAGCCGTCTCATTGCCAGCACAAAGCCCGTCCCAGTTCAGGAGGAGTTTAACTGGTTTGGCCCCAGAGCAGCCAGGCAGCGGTGGGGTTCATGGAAGAGAAAGCCACAGGGAAACACCCAGCGAGGGGACCCCCGGCCTGGCAGGATGAGCCCTGGGGGGGCTGCAAGCCCATGCCCCCTCTGGCTCACCCCCGCACACCCGAGCAGCCCTCGGGCATGGCAGGCAAATTAGGAAAGATTAATTTTTCCTGCTGTTATGCTTGGTCCAAACATTTTCCATTTGGCCTATCCCAGTCTGAAGAATATTATAATTTGGGTTTGGAGCTACAAAACCAGCCTGTGGGCGGCCTCATGGCCCTCGGGACGATCCCTGCCATAAACCACAGCTTTCCTGAAGGCAGTGGGGTCCCTTTGCCTGGAGGAAGGTGCTGCTGAGAAAGGCTCCGGGGCTCCGGCCACCCAGACCCTCCCGCGCAGCACGGTGCCTGCAATTAGCTGTACCTGCAACTACAGCCAGAGGCGCAGCCAGGCTTCTTTGTAGCAGAGGGCTGGCACCTGAAGGGATGGAAACTTGCCCAAAGTTTCAGAGAAGACTTTGCAATCCAATTAAAAAAAAATCAGGTCTGAATATCCAGCAGCAAACATCCCAGCAGCATCTGGCAGTAACGCAGCATCTTCTGCAGACGACATTGCAAACAGCATTATTAAATAGCATTTCTCATGCCTTAAAAAAAAAAAAAAAAACCAAAAAAATCCCCAAAGACCTGACAAACGAATCTGTAGCTTTTTGTCACATACACAAACACACACATCCTTCACCTGCAGCTATGGCAGACAGCCCTCCAAAGCCATGTTCTCGCTGAGCAGCCAGCCTGAGTCCAGCTGAATCCTTTGAAGGATTTAAGGAAAAGAGAGTGCCTGAACAACTATAATGAGATTTTCTGAAGTCCGTACGAGTCCATTAAGACCCTGGGAATGGCAGGTACAGGGTCTCGGTGCTCACTGACGCCCCAGCCCATCTCTGCGGCGGTGCAGCAGCTCCCATGCATGGGGCGGTGCGGTGGCAGCAGCGGCGGTGGGGGGCTGAAGCTCGATGAGCCCAGCCCCCACCCCGCAGGGCAGGACCCCTCCTCGGCCCCCTGTTTGCTTTCCAAACTCTGGGTGAGAATTTTCTGAGGTTTCACCTCCTCCTCGCTAACCAGAGCGACTCTGCTTTGCCACAGGCAGCAACAGTGCCGCGGTCCTGCCCGGCCACTGGCGGGCACTGGGACGTCCAGGCAGCAGCACCGGGCTCAGGGCTGGGTGCGCAGGGTGGACTGTGCTCCCTACTGCAAGGCACAGGCACTTGCAAACCTTTTTGCAAATAAAACTGAACCAAAACCCACACACAGTTGCCTTGATTTTTTTGTTGCACCAGGGAGATCCCTTGGAAAGCCCGACCGCAGCCAGGAACTCAGGTTGGAGCGGCCGGGTCCTCGGGAAAGGATTTCCACCTCTGCACCAAGCTGGGGGGCTGATCCCCCGGGGAATCGATCGCCCCTGAAGCTGCACCGCTCCCCGCTGCTCTCCCTCGGCAACGCCCCGGCGATGCCGGGCCCCGCGGGACTGCCAGCGCGCCGAGCTTCTGGGAGCAATCTGACCTCACGTGTGTATTATTCAGGAGGGAAACGCACATCTGTCGTGCATTAACGCTTGCTCGGGAACAAAGTTATTTTAGGCATTGTCAAGCACTTCTCACATTAATTCATGCACATTTATAAGTGCAGCATGTTAATGTATTTAAGAAAGTTCGCGCTGAACTGCAATCCCGCTTGCCGAGCCCCAGCCCTGCAGGGAGCCACCTTGCCAAGCTGCGATTCACCCCGATGCAAAGGGGCACGGCGCGCACCCCCATCGCAGCGAGACCCGGCTCTCCAAGTTCAGCTCCTCGTCACTCCTCAATTAAGTGCTCTCGGTGCCGCTCTCAGAGCTCTGCCAGCACCACAGCACACAGGACCACGGCTGGCACCGCTCGCTGATTTTGGTGCATGTCCCACATCTCGGAGTGGGGCGATGCCGCAGGAGCTGGTACCTTCCCAGCAAAGCCCTCGGGAAAGCCACTGCAGGGGAGCAGCAGGAGCCACGCTCAGGCCTGGGAGCGCTCGGCCCCCACGGCAGACCATGCTCCAGCGCCGCCGCGCTGGCACGTTTTGGGTGTTTCCATCCCTGCAGCTCTCTTGGCTCCGCAGAGCCTCGGGAGAGGCAGCAGCAACGAGCACCCCGGTGTGCGCTGCCCTTCAGCCGAGCGCCACTCACCTCCTGCAGTGCCCGCGGGCACAGGGAGGGAGGACAGCCTCCTCCCTTTATTCCCCCTCCTCACAACACAAACCTCTGCTCTCAGGCAGAGACACGTGGGGTCACCCCTCTTATGGCTCTGGCTCCCCCAGTTCTGCCACCGCTGTTTGCTGCAGGGCTGCTGCGCCTGCATCGCGGCAATGCCCCACGGCAATGCGCTGCGGCAATGCGCTGCAGGGATGGGCTGCGGCGATGCGCTGCAGGGATGGGCTGCAGGGATGCCCCGCAGCCAGCCCTTCTCCCAAACACAGTGCAGCAGGATTCACTGGGAAGCAATTCCCAGCCCTGCTCTGGTCCCATCACGTTTCCCCAAGCCACGTCAGCAAACCGTGGCAGGTCTAGGGAAGGAGCCGGGCTCCCTGAGCAGGAGGGGAGCGTGCCCGTGGGGCTCGGGACCCAGCACCATTCCAGCTGCTCGGGGTTGGCTTCAGGCCGCGCGTGCCTCGGTACTTAGAGGAAAAAGAAAAGCCCACGCATCCGAAACCTGTGATGCGTGATCTGGGAACGCTTTTCGTGCAGAAAGCACTGACTCACGGGAGCCCGAGGAAGCCCACCCGCGGTGTGGGCTTGAGATGCTTCACAGCTCCCACCCCGCTCCCTCCACGCGCCGACCCGCACCGTGACCACGCAACGCCCCGTGGCCCCTCGGCCCTGTGGAAATGCCTGAGAGCGTACGGCTACCGCAGAAAATAAATGTAACCGGTGACGGCTGCCCGGGGCAGGGCGGCACGGCCCTCACAGCGCTGGGGTCTCTTCCCAGCTCTGCCCCGCTGGAGGAGCCAGCCCAGCCATGCTGGTGCCCTGGGGACGCACACAGCACGGCACGGCACGGCACGGCACGGCACGGCACGCTCACCCCAGAAAGTCACGTCCCCGCCAGCCCAGCAGAGCTGCCAGTCCTTCCCCAAGGCTGGCACTGCTCAGGGCTGCGTGGGCTAGCCGGCGCCGCTGCCAAAACCCGCGCCGCGCTCTAAAAATTGACGCTGAGAGTAGCAACAATCCCCCGGCGTTTCCGCCGAGGCGTGCGGCAAACGGGGCGACGCCGAAAGCAGTGAGCCTGCGGGGGCTTTGCAGCCGGCGGGGCAGGAGGGCGAGCGCCCGGCCACGCCAGGGAAATGATGCCGTCCTCCCACAGCTGCGACCCCGGAGAAACGGCTGCTTCCCTGCAGCTCCCGAGAGCCGAGTGTGCTTAACACTGGGGAAAAAAAAAACCAAATTAAAGCCCAGCCATCTGGCTGCACAAGCATCGTGAAGGGCTCGCTGTGCACCCAGGAAAAGGACTGGACTGACCCCGCACCGCCCGGGCACCGAATCCCTGTTGCAAGGCGGATGCTCATCCAGGGACCAGCCCCCTCCGACAAGGAGGTCCCCGGACAGGGTCTTCGTTACGAACTCCCCAGTAACGAGGCTGGGCTGAATTATTCATCCAGCCACGCAGTTGTGTTTTTCTTAGTCATCGGCTCAGAGGAAGCAGCGAGGCACGGAGGCACCGGCGGGGACCTGCTGCCGTCGAGCGGCACGGGGGAAGCACACCCTGGCAATTTGGACCGAATTCGGCGTTGCTGACCAAGCGGACGGGCAAGGTCCTGGCAGCGGGGTCTGCACGGCCCAGAGGGGCTGGGGCTCCCTGGACGCCTCCAGCAGCCTCCGCGCTTGGCTTTGGGGGAAAAAAAAATCATTAACAGGGGGTTGTTTCAAGGTTGAGAGCAACGGGCACAGGAGTGCCGACGCCAACAGCTCTCCCTGGCGGGAACGGTACCGGTTCAGCTTCGTTACTGGTAACGAGGAGTAGCAGCATCGGCGCTGGGGCAGGACCCCCCGCTCCCCCTCTGCCGCTCCCCCTGCGCCCGGCACGCGTCCCACCGCAGGCGCATACCGCAAACGGCGGCGGCTCGGCGGCGCTTCGCTAATAACCGCGTTAATGCCATAAACCCGTGTGCGTCGGACGAGGGTTCGCCGGCGGGGGGCGGGGGGGCGGCCGCGCCGTTGCCATGGCGACGCCCGCGCAAGCAAAGCTGGAAAAGCCAAAGCCTCCATTTCCCCGGCGTGTCACTTGGGCCAGGAACATCGCGGGAAGGAGGAAAACGTCCTCAGCCGCGGGCAGATTGAACGAGGGCTGACGAGGCCCGGGCTCGCCGCAGGCGGCCGGCTTCGCGTCCGACCCGGGCAGGTTCGGCTGCATTGATGCAGCTGGGCACGGCTTCCCGCCGCTCCCCTCCTTTCCATAAATCAAGTATTAAAACCCACACAAAGTGAAACAAAATCTGTCCCGCTGTTCACAACGGGACCGGTTGCACCCTCAGAGATGTGCTGCCGGTCTTACCACCTCTAGAAGAGAGCCCTTCCTGCCTGCGGGCAGCACGGACCCCAGACCCACCACGTCTGCGACACAAACATCTCCCCAGCCCGAAGCATCACCAAGACCCCCGGACCCTTGTTCGGCTTCTCCTCACCCTGGGACAGCACAGACCAGGGCAATGGGCATCCCCCTTTAAAGCTGAAGGAGCACGAGCTCCCAACACGTATTAGTTATGATCGAGAACAAATATTTTTTCCGATGCAGGCATAAAGATGACATATTTGCTGTTGCTTTCGAGAGGTTCTGCAATCCTTCAAGGCAATGACTCGGTGCTTAGCCAGGATTAAAAACACTGTATGCCCCCGTTAGACAAACAGAGCTGTATGAGTTACACCGCTCCGCCGGAGATCCCTCGCCGGGGGAGCAGGGGCAGCTCCATCGCTCTTGGATGGAGCCAGCAGCGGGGACGGCGGCACCGCGGCTTCGCTCCCCTTCTTGCCGGGCTGGGAGCAGGGCCAGGAGCCGCGCAGGCAGCGCAGTGCAGCCAAGCAAGGCGAGCATCGCCTCGGCTCTGCCCGGCTGTGGGCATACGATGCCACAACGCTCGTCCAGTCCCGTGCTCCGGGGCAGGGATGTCCCCAAGGTGCCACCAGCGCTGCCCCGTGCAGGAATCCCACAGCTCCCCGAGCTTCCCCAGCTGCCCTCCTCCTCCTCCTCCTCCTGCAGGCTCCGGGCCCCCTGCTCGCTGCATCCCTCACCCGCCCCCAGGACGACAACGCCAACAAAATATTTTGCTTCCGAAGGCTCTGCAGGTGAACAAGCCCTCGATCCCTAAATTCCCCACTGCCAGAGGAACCAGCGCGTGTGTCCCCATCGCCAGCCAAGGACAAGCGGACAACTGCTCGGACACACACCGCTGCGGCTCCTTCCCCCGTAAACACGGCTCCGATCCACATGGAAAGGATTGATTTTCCCATTTTTTTTCCCAAAAGGGGACAATCTTCTGCCGGCACCCACTGTTCCAGGCTTCGGGGCGGCCGATCGCCGCCCTTCCGATTGGCGGCGCCGACGCTCAGCGTTACCATCGCAGGGCCCAGCAAAAGCCCCGTCAACGGGACCGACCTGACCCCCACCTCCACGGCTCAGGTCTCTCCACCCTTTGCAGATGCAAGGAGGAAAGTGGCTCTTTGGGAAGAGGACGAAGGGGCAGGTGGGTTTTGGGGAAGGATGGTGCATAGTCAGCGCCTGGCGAGCTCGGCCGGAGACGGCTCCCCCCGCACCAGCTTTTCGGGAAAGGTGGCAATGTCCCGCTGCAGCCCTCCCCAGCGCTGCCGAACCCGGGACCGGCACCTCGCCCTTCCCCGCGTGCACACAGGGACCATCGGCATCCACACCAGGAATAAAACGAAGCCTGCTGGGGGCGAATAATTAATCAGCGGCAACGAAATGAGTCAGCGGCTCAGCGGAGAGGCAGCGAGGGCTCCGGGGCATCATGGGGGCTGAGCAAGGCGAGAGCCATGGGGCAGGGGTGCCCCTAAATGCCCATCGCGGGGGCAGCAGTGGGGGGCAGAGGCTCCCCAAAGCCCATCCATCCCCGCCGGCTCAGCCACCCCCCCCTCCGCTTTCAAAGAAAAACCCGGTTCTGCACAGCTGAATTCAATATTTTATCGCAAATAAAAGATGAAAGTGAAATTAAGCCAAATGTATTCCATTAAATATTCAAACCATTTAGACTTACTCTAGACCCATTTAAATGTTTTATCGGCTATAAAACACTGCCTCGCAGGCCCCGGCACCGTGAGCAGACCCAGCGCAACGCCCAGCTCTGCACCAGAGCAGCTGATGCTCCAAATTGGCCTCCCTGGGGCCAGTTTCTCGCCCAGCACCATCCAGAGAGGTGCAGACACACCACATCTGTGTCCACAGCCTTCCTCCAGCACCGACCTCCTCCTCACCCTGCTTCTTCGCAGGGAGCCTGCTAAGCTGGAGCGAAGCAGGGAGCGGGGCATTGACCCACACCGCCGAGGACGCGGGGAAACGCCTCCGGCTGCCGCTCACGGGCAGAGCAATTCCCAGCTCCATCGCACCCACCGTCCCCGCAGGAGATGGGCGCTGCAGCGAGGACGCTCGCATGAGCGGGTCCGTCACCCCACACCGAAACCCAGGGACCTCGCAGGGCACTTGGAAGTGCAGCCACCCAGCTACCGCCAAAAACTCGTACAATTTTACGACGCGCAAAGCAACGCTTCCCTTCCCATGCTGCTGCAGTAAAAACAGAAATAAGATAAAGGCATGGGAGGGCTCCAGGAGCACAGGCGGCCGTCCCCACGGCATGGTGCCCTCCCCACGGCACGGTGCCATCCCCACGCTGAGGACAGAGGACACACATATGTCCAGCGCCGTGCACCCGCGGAGCCAGGACTGCGCCTGCTGGTGGCCCGGCTGCGGTGGATGCTGGTGGCTCAGGGAGGGGACACTGCAATGACAACACACGCGCCCAGGCGCCACTTCCCAACCCGCCTCTGCGCCGCAGCACAACTTGCCTGAAATTAAAGGATTAGAAATTAAGCCATTCTGGTCAGCCACTACAGGGCCCGGGAAGAGACTTAGCTCACGCTTTCCACGTAGGCTCGCAACAGGCTGCGGATGCGCAGGAATTGCATTTTCCACCGTGTTGGTCCCCATCCCCTAATGGGGTTTTGAGCTCCCGTACAGCTCTAACGAGGAGGATACAGAAGCAGATGACAGTGAACAGCTTTACAACCTCCCTCCTTCCACCAGCAGCTCCCGAGTGTATTTTTCCTGTGCCTGTGCCCTGGCTCTGCAGCTCCCGAGCAGCCCAGGCCTCCTGCCCCCTGTCTGAGCCAATTACACCTTTTATTTCAGCCGTCCTGCACTGGGACTGACCCACGGGGACACCGGCTACCGGCACGCACCGGGAAGCCACCGCGCAGCAGCGGGGCTGTGGGAGCCCGGAGACACCGGCGCCCTTGCAGGAGCATCTCCCCCGAAACCCCACGGCCCCAGCGCTCTCGCTCTCAGCTGAAGTGGATGCAAAATGTCACACCCAGATTAAACACACAACCAATTCTGGGTGGCATTTCGCAGACACCGAGGGGGTGGGAGAGCCCGCGGCATGCCGAGAGCGGGGCAGACACCTTCACACCATCCTGCAAACTGGTTAAGAGTTTTCCTAACCAGGCTCTGGGTCTCGAAGCTGCTCCAGCCGCTCATTTAAAGAGCAACTCAAGCACTTCTCTGCTTTGAAGACATTCATCTTATTTCTTTTTGCCTTCCCCAAGGCAGGAATCGAGTCTGTTGTCCACTGGGATTACCGCCAGCACACGGGTGTTTGCAGTTTACTGGTGTGCTGCAGAACTGGAACACGCCGAAGAGGTTTATTATATTTCAAATGCAAGAGCCAAAGAAACATGAATAAAATACCAGCAGATGTGAGAAAGCGGGTGCAGACCGCCACGGGTGCTGCTCGCAGCATCTCTTGGCAACTGAGCCCCTGCATGCAAATGACAGGCTTCGCCGACTGCAAAGCTGTGTCCCTCTGCAAGGGAGGAGAGCAGCAGCTGAAAGCAAAGCAGAGCTCCGTTTCCCAGGAAAAATGGCTATTTACTCGCCTGAGAGCCCGTCCTGGGAGCAGGGAACAGGAACCAGCAGCAGCTGCGGAGAAGCTGTCGTCCTACGAGTCAGACACGACTATAAATCGATAAAATCAAGGCGTGTTCCAGCTAACAGCGGAACTGCCCTCCCCGCGCGAGTCTCCGGGACCTGCCTCACCTGCTGCCAGATACAGGCAGCACCCGGTCCTTGTGGCACCCGGTCCTTACGGCACCGGTGCCGGCATCTCGTCTGCCCCCCGAAACCAGGCAGAAGGGGTGGAAAGCATCAGAGGGAAGCTCTTCTGGGCAAATTTAGCCCAGCTTTCCTTACAGCGAGAAATGCAAAAATATGAAATCAGCTACTGGCTTCTATTAAAATTCATACAGCAATAGGAGATGCAGAACGAGCCCATTTCAGACAAAGAGCTGCTGGCAGCACATACCCAGGCATCCCCCTGCCCGTCCTGCCACGCCAGCGCCCGCGCGGGGCTCCTTCCCCGGCCCGGAGCGCTCGCACCCGCATTGCCGCTGGCACGGCAGCCCCACGGAGGGACAGGCAGGCCCTCGGCCCAGGCGACGCAGGCAGCACCGAGACACCCTTCCCAGGAGAAAGCACTGCTCTTGCAGGGGCACAGAGCCAGGGCCGTCCCCTCTGGTGCTCCAGCTCACGGCCCCGGGGACCAACCCAAACCCACCCAACCGCAGCCTGCAGCAGCCCCCCTGCCCGACCCCGCGGACGTCGCCACGCTACAGGGCAAAGCGTGCGAACAGAAGAGACCGAACGCTCTGCTCAATGCCCAGAGTCCCTTCCCTCGAATGTTCAGGGCTAATTTTGTATACAAAGACACGCTGGAATTAATTTATTTCCGTTTCTGTCTTCTGGCCTAAGCAGATCCCCTCCCACTTTTTCCAGATTGATCCATCAGAAAATTAGCCCTGCTAATGCTCCGTGCCAGCCGCCGAGATAAAAGCCAGCCCTTGGCTGTCAGACGGCTCCAGGTTGCACCAACCCTTCAAAGGCAGGCACCACGGCGAGCTGCAGCACCGCCCCGAGGGCAGGGGTGCAGGCACCCGCTGGCACCCGCGGGTGCTCAGGGCATCCACACCTCCCTCCCCGGAGCGCGTGGAGACCCAGGACCAGACTTGCCGAATGCAGACGGTGGCCAGTGTTAGTTTGCACACCCCGCGTGGCTGGAACAAAGCTTTCCGTCTCTCCTGCAAAGTTCCACGCGCTGAGGGAGGCAGCAGGCACCAGCAGCTGCTGTTTTGCCGACGGAAGGTGCACACACACACACGCTACAAAAAATAAACAAAGATGCAACAAATCTCTTATGCAAAAAACCATATTATATACCGCTGGTTCCAACCCCAGAGCAGCACAGGGCTGAATGTAATCAAGAGCCCTTAAAGCTCAGGGTCACAAGTGACAGCTTTTATTTACAGCGCGCAGCAGCCGTCCCAGCGAGCAGATTAACTGCGGCACGGCCAAGGCTGGAGCAGGGAGCGCGGCCGCTGCCGGCTCGCCCGCACCCGAGGAGGCTGCGGCTGCGGGGAGAGCTGCGGGTCTCCGCAGGGTAACAACCAGCAGAAACCCCTCCTGGGCACGCTGGTGCAAACCGGTGGATGTCAAAGCCCAGCCTCCAGAGGAAATATTCCCTGCGCCCAGCTGCCTGCTCGGGAAGCCCAAAGCTGTGCCGAAGCACCGGGGCTGGCTCCCTCCTCCTCCTCCCGCAGCACCTAAGCATGCTTTGCGCCAGGAGGATGTTGGTTTGCTCCCTCTCCTCGGGGCAGCAAGAGAGGAGCGATACTGCTACACACCTCGGGGAAAACGAAGACAAGCCGCCCCGCTCTGAACTCCGCCAGCAAAGCGCTTCCTAACGGTTTCATCCCACTGATTAACGCAGAAACCACCTCCCCTGCTAATGCAAAGAAACTCATTAGCACCTCTTCCCAGGGAGAAAAGGCTCATTTTTAATTTTTTTCTTTTATGGTCTTCTCCTTTCAGGTCCAATTAGTACAAAAATCTTAATTCGCCCGACCCTGCAAAGCTCAGGACAGAGCGCGGGGCTGCGAGCACCAGCCATCGTCGGGGAGGGGGCTCACGCGGCCCTTTGGTTTCTCGGCTTTGGCAAGACAGTTAGCTCCTGTCAGTTAGTTTTGCAACAAGACAGAAGCATCGCTGGCTGTGCAGCTTTAATTTCTGTTGAGGTTTCTGCTGCGTTCCCAAAATTGCAGCAAAAGGCAGCTCCTTCAGCAGCACCGAGAAAAACGGGATTCGCACCCCCGAGTGACAAACCTGCTCTTTTCTGGGAGACCCTTCTCCCCGAAACTCCTAACGTACGCCGTTAGAAAAGCATGCACGACCTGCCCCAGACAGCCGCTCTGCCTGCACGGGCAGCACCCATCCTGCCCTCACCGGTGGGACCCGCAGGGAGAGACCTGGCCCCACCACCGAGGGATCTGCTGAGACCCCCCAGGCCCGGGGAAGGTGAGGAGGAAGACCGTATTCCACAGCTCGGCACAGCCCCGGCCACACCGCGGCTCATGGGAAGGAATAATTAAGCCCCCCGTTATCTAGCAACGGCTGGAAACCCCGAAGGCGACGCCTGCGACCGCGACGCCGGAGGCAGAGAGGGGTTTGCCCCCCCGGGAGGCTTTCGCCTCTGAGGGAAGCAGCTCAGTAACCTGGAAGAAGTTTCTGTCACTCCAAGCGAGTCCCCGGCTCAGACGAAGCCCGCACCGGGAGCAGGACCCCTCGCCCCAGGGCTCTGCACCCGCAGCGGGGGGGGGTCGCCCCAGCAGCGCTCCCCCGGCCAAACCCTCCAGGGCTCTGCGCCCTGGACGCGCCAGCACTGCCCCGGCTGAACGGGGAGGGCTGGTGTGCTCCCGAGGAGCTAAAGATGCTCCCCCAGTAAACCCAATTTTCAAAGGAAGGAAAGCCGAAGGACTCAGCATCTCCAAAGCTAGAAGCCAACAGGTACCATCTTGATGCATTTTTTAATACTATGATCATCTCTATTTCCCTAGTATCAGCGGTTTATTTTCCAAATATAGTTAGATCAACATCCTTCTTTGTTTAAGAGATGATGATAAACAAACACAATGCGAGAGGTTCTCCGAAACACGAAACAGTAGGAGGGGAAAAACCTTGGGGGCCATTAGGAATTGTAATGCCAGATTAATTTTAAATGGATTTCTATTCATTTACATTCGCTCAGGCCTACATAATCCATTAGCCATAGCTTTGCGTGTATCTAATGGTTTGACATCCTCGAAAATGAGCGGCTGATCCTGGAGCCCACTGGGACCAGTGGATGGACTGGGAGAGGAGGCGGAGAGCAGCTGGGTGGGCGTGGGGGCTGCCCCCCACCATGGCTCCATCCCATCCCAGCGTGCTTCGCAGAGACCAGCCGGCATCAAAAGGAGCGGAGACAGTCCCGAAAACAACGGCAAGAGCTGAGCAGCTCCGTCCCCGCAACGTCCCCAGCCTTTACCCAGGCTCCCGGCAGCTCCCCCCTGCCTCGGCTCCCCAAGCCGAGCAAGGTCGCGCGTGCACAGGAGCGCAGCTGCCGCACGCCCTGGCCTTGGGGAGGTCCCCACGGTCTCCGCCGCCAGTGAGGTTCAGCGACTGTTGCAAACCCCACCAAGAAAGCCTGATGCACCGAAATAACGCCCTGCGCTTGCTCAGCACCTCTTGCACCGGTCCAAGGCAAACGCAGCAAAAACCCAGCGACCACCTTCCCCAGCCACAACCGCTCGCGGTCACAAACAACCTCGCTTGCTTCAGCCAGAAAACCCGATGCCAAATTCTGGGATTACAGAGAAATGGAGCCGCAATGTGACAGTTTTGTTGTTAGATAGACACAAATTAAAACCCAAGCCCGCTCTCGTAGCAGAAACCTCCAGCGTTACCACCCCGGAGCTTCATCTGCATCGTGATGCAAACACCGAGAGGGGCACAATTACACGGCGCCTGCAAACAGGATTATCTTAATGGAAACGGAGATGTACAATCAAAAAACTATTTCCATGTCCCCCAAAAAATTATGAGTGCTTTACAAAGATGATAATAATGAGTTTTAGGGCATACACATGATCTTCCCTGCTGTATAATCTGCCCATTTCAAACCTATATAGCTCTAGCAGCTCTATTACAGAAGTAAATTAACCCTAATTTGATTGCGTCTCAGTAGCAGTCGTTTCAGCGCTCTAATCAATAAGTCACAGGATTTTATGACTGCCCTTGGTATCAATCATTGCAATCAGTAATAAAACGCTTTTCATTTTAAGAACACCTGAAACACCATGTAATTACCTTTGTATAAAATTACGGACTCCAATTTACCAACTTCACCAAGCCGCTGCTGCAGCCCGCAGCGTCGCTCTGCACCGAAAGCCTATTTGCAGGAAAGAACATCACTTGCTTTCTAAAGGCTTTCTGAGCCGTCCCTCATCTCTTCCACTTGTCACTGTACCAGCAAGTTATCATTCACAGCCCGGCGAAATAGCAGGTTACAAGAGGCACCCATCTCCCCGAAATCCTCCAAGACAGGGGGAGATCCAAGATCCTGCTGAGAACAGGCGGTCGGGAAGATGCAACCACTGGTGCATGGCATCACCACCAGCTCTTCACCGCACCCGCCCATCACCACCGCGGTGCCAAAATGGAGCCAAAAGCCATCGCACAGCGAGACGACGCGGCCGGTGCCCCGACAGCAGGGCAGGGAGAGCACAGCCACCGGGCACGTCCCCGGTCCCGAGGGCTGAGCCTCCCCCAGGAGCCTGCGGCACCGGCCAGACGTCTCGGGGGGTGGCGAGCTCGTGGTTTGGGGGAAGCAGATGGTTGGGGAACTGGTGAGGGACAGGTTGCACCTGATCCTGTGCTCAGCAACCCGCGCCAGCCGTGCTGCCGGCTGCTGCTTTGGTAGCGATAGCTCAGAGGAGCCACCATGGCCCTGGCAGCGTCCGCAGGGCTCCCTCGCTGGCCCTTCACAGCCTGCTGTGGGGGTTCTTTGATGCCATCTCTGTAAAGCCACCGTCCCCGCTGCTCTGACGTCCCACCCCAGGGATGCCCGCTCCTCAGCCCAGGCTGCCCGTGGTGGCACCACAGCCCCCCTTCACCAGGGGCTGCCTGACCCCGGCGTCCCCGGGCAGCCCCCCCAGCCCCAGCAAGGTACCGCCGGGGAAATGCAGCCAAGAAAAGGCTTCGCGGGCCCCGGCCGGCGCTGCGGCATTCCCACCTGGCAAAGGATGCTCTGCCCACAGCAGGGCACTGCAGGACATGAGCTGTCTCCCCTCCTGCCCCCCATTCCCCACACGATCCCCTCTGACGAGCAGGTTCCCGCTGTCCTTGCTGGTGCCGCACAGCCCCGACACGCTGCCCTCGGGGCTCCCCCCGCAGCGGGATGCTCTGGTCGCTGCCAACAAAACAGTTATTCTCCGAGAGCCCAGAGACCCCTTGGCACGACGCCTCCCCTCCCTGCCAGAGGGAGCAGGGCCACCCCGGCACTGCACCCCCACGTCGGCACCCCAAAGCTGTGCTCAGGAGATGTTTCCAGGGGATTTTGGTTTGTGTCAGTTCTGGTTTCGTTTTTTTTTTTTAAAAAAACCTCTTAAAAACACCGAAACGGACTTAGGGAAATATTTTCACCGGGCAGACGCTCAGGCCTCAGCAGTTGCTCTTACACAAATCATCCCCAGGACCCAGGGCAGAGGACGCGCTCCCCCATCCTTGTGCAAAGCGGTAACGAAGAGGCTGCCGCGCTGCCGCCGCCATCGGACGGTTGCTCAGCCCCGAGGTGCCCCAGCTGGAGCTGACACGGGTCGGGATGACGAGGTTTAAGTCGTTGTTAGTCCTCTGCAAAAGCCATCACTCACCTGCCAAACCCTGCGGGCAGGGGCCGAGCAGCCCCCGGGGGACACGGAGGAGCCCCCAGGCACTTACCCTGAAGTCGATTCCAACCGTGGAAATGAAGCTGCCGGCGAGGAAAGCGCCGTCTTTGAAGCGCACCAGCAAGCAGGTTTTGCCGACCCCCGAGTCGCCCACCAGCATCACCTGCAAGGGAGGGAGAGGGGGGACGTTAGACACGGGGTTTCGGGAAGGAAGCCCCACTGCAGCCGTTACCCGTCTCCATCCCAAAAGCCCCATCCTGGGAGCAGGCAGCAGATCCCGTATTCTCGAGGGGAAAAAAACCACGTCCAAGAGCAACGTCCTCGGACCCAGGGGAGGGTGGGGGAGAGAAGCGGGATTATTCCCCACCCTGCACCACACGTGTCCCTGAGCACTGGCCAAACTCAAGCCACCTTCCCCCGACCAGTAGTTAACAGATGCCCTGTGGGGGCACAAACACCCCTTGAAAACCAAGAGGTGCTGTCCAGGCGAGGCAACCCGATGGCTGCGGGGTCCCTGCTGCCCCCAGTGCACCCACAAAACACCCCACACCCCGCCGCACGTGGGGCTTTCTGCAGGGGCACTGCTGCCCACGGGGAGACTTCACGGGGACCCCCAGCCATGAGCACCAACTCCAGGGCTGCACTCTGCCCTCTGCGAGCAAATTCCTTCGGCAGGACTTGCGCAGCCTCACAACCGCCCTCCCGGTCCTCTGCGGGTGCCGAGGGAGCAGCTCCCAGTGCCGCCCGCCTCAGTTTCCCCACCCAGCAGCAGCCCTGGGTGCAGACAGGGCAGGCACCCACCCCACTGCAAAGAAACCACAGCAGAGCTGAAACTGCTCCCAAACGCAGCTCCCCGAAGCCCGTGCTCAAACCACAAGCCCTCCTGAGCCCTCCTGACCCCCGGGGCCGCTGACCCTGCTCCCCTCGGCAGGACGACAGCTTCCCACTGTCGAGAAATCCCAGACCATGCAGCCGAGCTGTGTTAGCGGCTTCTGCACCCGCGCCAAAAGCGCTGCCATTAGGCTTCCGCAAGCCATTAGCCCCTGACCAAATTTAAATGGTTTTAAGAAGGCACTGCCCTGGGTCACATCAAACCCACGCAGGAGACATCAGAAGCAGCAATTGCCACCACCACTCTGCGGCTCAGCCCCCCCGAGGCGGCAGCAGCCCCGGCCACAGCTGTAACTTGTTTTGGGGGAGGGGGGCACCGCTGGGGAGGGGAGCAGGCGGCGGGATCCAGCCACGGTGCTCCATCGCTCACGGTGCAAAGCCCCGCACCGGGTGTCCCGCGGGAGCACCATGCACAGCCGCACGCCGAGCTCTGGCACAAGAGGGTCAGGGGAGCCAGCGAGCCCACGGATGTATGGGTGCGAAGCCAAAGGAAGGGGGAAAAAAAAAAGTCACTTTCAGTACAAAATAGTAGTATTGATTTTTTTAAACTTTCCAGATCTCTGTTCTAGAGGAGAGTGACTCTTAAAGGCAGCTTCTCCCCGCCCAGCACCGCCGAAGCCGCAGCCGGGGCACACAGCAGCACCCAGGGCCGGGTTCACGCCAAGGGCTTAGTGATCAGGATCCGGCCCCATGCCCGGGACTTGCGTTTGGCCACTGCCTCTGGCAGAGCTCGGGAGCCTCAGGAGAGCAGTAAGGGAAAGAGAAAGTTTAATAAACCAGGTTTTTACTGAATACAAAGCAATTTCTTTCTGCCACTGGTTCAAAACCAGCCAGACCGCTAGCAGAGGTTTTGGCTACCCAGCACATTTGGGCTTATCTGAGACCTCCTGTGGCTCATCCCTGTGCCATGGGGGCAATCCCAGGGAAAGCCCCAGCCCGGGCAGGGAGAGATGAGCTCAAGGAGCTGAGGACCAGCGCGAACACGGAGGTGGCTCCATTTTAGGGAAGTGGTTGAACCGTTACTGCAGCTGTATCAGGACCAACCGCCTAACAAAGCGACCAAATTCACTTCTTGAACACCCCTCACCTCCCACCGCGTGTCCCAAGTCTTAACCGCACGAAGGCCACGCCGGCTGCCACAGGCACCCAGCTCTCCGACACAGCGTGCCAAGGTTGGACTGGCCATAGCAAACACCGTCTTCTCAAAGCTTAATCCCCCGTGCTCGGTTACAAAGATCTGTGTTAGAAATGCAGCCAGATGGGTCGCGCTGAATTGCAGCCTCAGCCAAAATCGCTAAGTGAGCTCCAAGCTGGGCTGGCATCAGGTCGCCTGATGGAGAGGGGGGGTGCAAATACGCTTGATCTATGACTCGCTCGCCAGAATCTGAAGCGGCGAGAAGAAGCCATCTGAGCCCTTAAAAGAAAGCGCAAGCTGGAGACATTTCAACAGCAGCCAGAGCAGATTCGATGCGACTGAAGGAATACTGTCACCCCGCTTTACAACCGCATTTTTTACGCTGTTAAAGAGGAACCAGAACGTTACAATAACTCATCTGAGCAGAAAGCCTTTTGTCATCACTTGCAAAAGTTCCGCAGAAGCAGCCCTGCCGCCGAGGGCTCTGCAGGGGCGGGCAGCCCCCCCGCCCAGCCCGGCCCCGGCTGCCCCGGGAGCCCACCCGGGGCGGACCCGCCGCCGGAGACCCGAACCAGGCGGCAGCAGCAGAGGGGCGGCATGCCGGGGCTGGGAGGGAGGGAGGGAGGCAGGCATGCCTGCCCGCTCCCGGCCCCCGGGAACTTCTCCGGCTGCTGCGGGGAGGCTGCACCCGGCCCCGCACCCAACGGACCCCGCACCGACATTCCCCGCCTCCGCACTCCTCCCCGCGGCCCCCGGCCCCGCACCTTGAAGGCGAGATCGTAGAACTCGCCGCTGCTGCTCAGCGAGGGTCGCCCGGCCGCCGCGCCGCCGTTGCGGGGCAGCTCGGGGGGGGCGGGCGCGGAGCCCCGCGAGGCGGCGGCGGCGGCGGCACGGCCGGGCCCCTGGGCGGCGGGGGGCAGCGCGGCGGAGGGCGCGGCCCCGCCGCCCTTGCTGCGAGCCGCCTTCTTCCGCGACATGCCGGGGCCGCGCCGCCGCGCCGGGCGCTGGGGGGGCGCGGGCTGTGCCGGCCCCGCCGCCGCCGCCGCCTCCCCCGGCCCGGCCCGGCCCGGCCCGGCCCCGCCGCCAATGGCAGCGCCGCGGGGGCGGGGGCGGGGGCCGGACCGCTCCGCTCCGCGCCCGCTCGCTCCGCCCCGGCCCGCGCACCGCACCGCACCGCACCCGCGGGAACGGAGGGCACTCGCGCACGCACGGGAGCGGCGCGCGGGGCGCGGGTGCACGCGCGTGGGGAGCGACGCGCAGGGCTGCGACACGTGCGGGAAGGGTGCGGTGCGGAGGGGGGGGTTGCACACGCGAAGGGAGCCGCGCTGAGGTTGCTCGCACGCACCCACGGGGGCATTCGCACCCCGGGAAGCAGCGTGGGGTGCCCCACGCCGTGCCCGCCGCCCCCTGAGCCACGCGCATGCCCCCCCCGCAGCGAGCGGCGGCAGGAGGGAGGGTGCGCAGCGGGGTTTGGGTGCAGCTCCCCAGCCGGGTTTGGGGTCTGTCCCCCAGCAGCTGGGCCCCGCCTCCCGCTCCGGGTTTGCCACAGTCCGGGCAGGGGTGGGGGGTTCACTCGAGGTGGACACGGACCATCTGCCGCCGGCAGCATCCCGGCGAGAAGGTGGGTCTGGGAGCAGGGCAGAGCCCGTGGGGTGGACGGAGCGTGGGCTGCCGGGGCAGCAGGCTCGATTTTCTCTAAGACGGGAACCCGCGTTATCCCCAGTCTGTCTCAGCAACTGGTTTCAGCACTTGGCATCTTTCTTTCTGACTGCAGACGGAGTGTCACCTGAGGCGCTTGCGACTTTCTCAAATGAAATAAATGTCTTTAGCTGTGTGACATATTTCCAGTGGTGCGGCCTCATCCTGACTGGAAAAGGAGGCTTAAACAGTCACATCGAAGCAGGAGTGGAAAATAAATTGCTCTGGTGGGAAGCCAGGCAGGCACACAATGACGATGTAAATAAGTAACAGCGCTTGCACAAGAGGGAGGGGAGGCGATGGCCGACACGGCGGGGCTCAGGCAGCCCGGCAAACCCCGGGCCAGCGCCACAGCTGGGGTGCCTGCCACGGTGATGCTGAGGTCCCAATGCCGGAGCTCAGGCGCCTGCCACAGGGATGCTGAGGGGTTGCTCTCGCCGTGGGCATGAATGAACTTTTCCCTTTGCTGCCCTGGGAGCATTTAAATCTACAGTTAATCCCTGTTCAATGGCCCTAAAGCCCTCCGGCACAAGGAGGAGCGGGCAGCAGAGCTCTGATAGCTTTTGCCATGGACAAGGGAGATGAGCCGGGCCAGGAGCTCCTGTATGTGGTTCCTGGGTGAGATCCCCCTTCTCCCACCCCAAGTCCCAGGCACGGCCACGGCTGTCGCGGGCCCCAGGGAACGCCGAAGAGCTCTGGGTTCGCAGCACTCCTCCGACCCAGCTGAGGCCAGAGGAAAAGCTGTCATGGTGGAGGCTTATCTCCCTGCTCCCCTTCATGAGCTCTTCATCCTGACGATCTAGCCGGGAGATGGAAGGCCTGACTTGTCAGAGCAGACTCGATGCCAGGGTTTTGCACTATAATCTGATTTTCCAGGACAGCTGCAGTCAATAGAGACTGAGGCCTCGGAGCAAAGTGCGATGCTGGAGCCATCTGCGGGTCTGCAGGGTTTTCAACTAGTCCCTGCGCAGCGACAAGGCTGTGGTGGAGCTTTTCCCCGGCGCTACCTGCCCGCAGGAAGGGGGTGCACAGCCCTGGCACCCCGCGCCGTTGGGGCGCACCTCCCCACAGGCTGCTGTGAGTGCTGGCGCACGGGGACTTTTCCCCTCTCAGCCACAGTCGATGATGATGGAAATCTCCACAAACAGCCTCGTGTTCAGGAGCAAACAAAGCCAGCTGCTTATCGCCACCGCATCAGGGCAACGCCGGAGGAGGATGGCCCCTTATCACGGGTGGCAGCAGGGAAGCGTGCCTGGTTGATTCTGCCTTTATCAAAGGTCGTGTGCTCCAGTGCCGGCAGCAGTGCCAATCCCCGCTGCCCCCGGCCCCCCGAAACTCAGCCTCGTGCAGCGCCAGAGCTCAGAGCACCGCGTCCACGAGCACCGCAGGGAGAAGCATCTTCAGCAAGTTTCCCTCTTTTAGCAAACGTGTGTGCAGAGACACAGTCTGCTCAGAAATCGTAGTCATGCCTGGAGATGTTGCTCCTCATATAGTTACAGGAACTAATCAGATAACTGCAGCTGAACTAAGGGGGATATATTTACCAAAAATAGATTTATGGAACAACAGACGCCTGAAGATACGGCGTGCCTTGGGGAAGCAGAACTGCAATATCTGGCAGGGCTCTGAACGGGGCCAGCCGTGACAGTGGCTATCTGTTACTCTGATACATCTACATATAAGTGGATTTGTTTTTAAAGGCAGAAAATCAGCTCGTGCCCATCAGGGCTGTCAACCCAAGAGGTCTGTTGTATTGCAGCGTTTGGGGACTGTCAATGCAAGCACTAAGAGGCAGCTAGTGCCAGCCACTTCTGCCTGTGCCAACAGCCGAGCAGCAGCCCGAGATGCGCAGGGGACGGCACCTCCCTTGGCTCGGCCATCCCCGCCTGGGGACAGAGCTCCGCGCAGGGCTGGAGACACAAAGAGCCTCCCCTGGGCTGAGCACCGGCCTCTGGCCAGCTGCTCCGCACAAACACTGTGCTTTGGGATTTTAAATCTAGCTGTTTTCTTCGGCATGGAGATTTGCAGGGTTCTCTGTGTGCCAGAAGTTGCATGCCGTGCTCGGAGCCAAGTGAGCTATTTCGGTGCGAGGCCAGCCCCCCGTCCTCCCGCTGGTCCAGGTTGCTCCACCGCTGGCTTGTGCCACAGCTGCCCCCGCGCTCCCCCGGCCTCAGCTGCTCCTCGCCGCTCCGTGCCCCGGGCAGGGACACCCGCTTTGTCCTGGCCAGGCTTTGGTGATGGCTCTCCTGGCAGCCCGGGAGCGTGCCGAGCCTGCTGCCCTCCTGCTCCCAGCTCTCGTCGCCAGCTCAGATGGAGCAGAGTTGTCTCTTCAGCAGGCAGGCTGCGGGGACGAGCTATTCCCATCAGAGACGATGTCAGCTGCGCCACCTTGGAAGATATTCATCTTCTCTGCCTGGTGGCTGCAGGAAAACCAGTGCAGGCTCTCTCCATGTGCTGCTGGTAACACGGCTTGGCTTGCCTCTGCTGTCACCTCTTGCAGTGCCACCAGCCAAGGTGCAGGGGACTTTTCTCCTAATCGCATGTAAACCTGCCAGCTCTTCCCACTCTCTGTTCCTCTACAGGCCATTTGCCAAGGGCACACGCGGCTCCGACTCCAACATCCAGGAGATGTTGTGGAGAAAGGGCCTGAAGGCCGTGGTCATCACTGGATGGGAGGCGCGGGAGGGCAGCCGGGGACAAAGGCGACACCGCACAGGTGGGGCTGACACGTCGCCTGGGCAGAACACGGAGAGCTCGGTTTCACGTTGCAGACGAGCAGACATCCACCGGAGATGTCAGACAGAGGGGCCAGCCCTGCTTCGGCGAGCATCTCCCCGCGGAGCAGAGTCCGTGCAGGAGGCGCGGGGGCGTGCGGGGGCGTGGGGAGGCAGAGGGAGCGTGCACAGGGCGCGGGGCGCGTGCGCGAGTGGATCCCAGCACCCTGCCGCGCTCAGCGGGCGAGGGCTTTCTCCCTGCCTCCTCGGGAAGGGCGCAGCCCACGCAGTGCTGAGCAGGCACTGTTCCCTCCCTCGCTATTTATTGTTCTTCCCTCCCTGTTGCGCACTTACCTTTGAACACTTCAATCTCGTTGCCTTTGTCAGTGTCGATGGCTTTTAATTGAAATTCCTCAGACATCTTCTCATCAAGGCAGCCCATCAGTTATTTTTGTGTGGGAAGCGATTGTTTTCCTTTGCAGCTGTGAAAGTTAAATTCCAGCTTTTTGCTGGGAGACTGCTTTTGTCCCTTCCCTTTCTTATATTGCCAAGTCAAGTCTAACATTGCAACCCTCCTTCCTTTGTCTGGTTATTTCATTTTCGGTCTCTCCTGTGCCCAGTCCCTCTGTTTCCATCTCAGGCTCCTCAGCTTCTCTGATCCATCCCCAAGGGCAGCTTCCACCTGCGGCTCCCTCCAGCCTCCTTCACCACCGTTGTTTTCCCTGCAAAGCACCCGGGAGGTTTGGAGAGCCCAGCCTGTTACTAAGTCTTTGCTTCTTGGCATTCAAATCCATAATTTATTTGCGAGGCAAGCCCTGTTGAATGGCCGCGCCGTGGGGCTCTCGTCAGCGGGCTCGCCCGGCAGGTCCGGCTTGCCTGGCAATGCCGGAGGGCTCTGTGCTCCCTTCGATGCCAGTGGGACCCCGGGAAGTTTGGGGGTCGGGAAGGTGCAGCCCACCACCGCACAGGGCAGCTCTGGTGCGCTGCAAACCAGCCCTGCAACCAGGCTGGCACATTAATGCGTTGCAGAAGTTGCTGCTTTTGGAGCAATTTATGGTAATAGCAGCAAATGGCTCCCCAAGGGGGTTTGTAAACCGCGGAGCTGGTTAGGTACCGTTATCTCGGCGCAGGCCCTGTCTCAGCACATGCAGCCCAGCGGCAAAGCCTGGGCGCTCCTTCGCCCACTGAACTGCCCCCATTAGCCCCTTCCCCCTCTCCAAAAAGCAAACTCAAGCAAAGAAAACATCTTTCCCAGCACGCTGCAACCCCTGGCAGTGTTCAGGAGGAGGACCCACGCCGGCAACAAAAGCACCACCCAAACCACTGCCAAGACATCATTTCCACGGGCGGCAGGAGGACGGGACGGGGTCTCTGCCCCAGGCGCAGCCCTGCAGGTCTGAGTCCCTTCCCCTGCTCCGGAGCCCGGCAGAGCTGCCCAGCCCAGGTGGCTCAGTCTCCTGCTCCGGAGCAGAGCGAGAGCCCTTCAGTGTAACCGGCTGGCTGTCCTGGGCTCAAGCTGGCAAATGAGACGTGGGGCACGGCTTCCCCCTCTGCCCTGCTCCGGGGCTGGCATACCGGGATTACCACGGCACGGCAGCAGCAGCCGGGGCTGAGCAGGGCACAGTGCGGTTGCTGACATTAACTGGAAAATAAACCAAACCCCAGCAAACCCAGGGACCCCCCTTTCCCCTGAAGGGTTTTGCTCCCTGCAGGTCAGCATCCCACAGCCCTGCCAGCAGCGTGCTGGGACACAGGCCCTGCCTGGCACGTCCTCCAGCCCTGGCATCCCCAGGGACCGGCATCCCCAGGGAACCGCGGTGCTGCCCCGGGCCCCTGCTGTCCCCTCCTGCGCACAGAAGGGTGATCGTGCCAGATCCTAATGAATCCTAATCCTAATCCCTGCACTGGGCTGAGGCCAGGAAATTAATTTTCCTTGTGCCAAGATCGAAAGGAGCCAAGGTTTCAGCCAGCGGAGAAAGTCCCCAGCTCCAGCAGTCACCCACGAGAGCTCTCAAACGTGATGAAGAGTTGGATGTTCAAAGGGCCTTTGAAATGTGTCCTACTGAGATAGAGGGAGGGCCGAGCAACAAACGCTCAGCCTCCCAAATATGAGATATTTTCAGGCTATTTGGTAAATTTTAAATGCTTTTCAGACATGCCTCAGCAGCATCAAATATTTTAGAAATAGAGCATCTCAGCTTAAAACCGTCCAAGATATTTTGTGGCCATATACAGATGCATCTGGAGATGGCAAAGAGTTAGAGCACGGTTATGGTTTCAAAAACAAGCGTATAAATGTCACAGGGTGCGTCCATTATTCATGCACACTCAGGCATTTCCATCCCAGATGGGTTCACACCAGTCAGACCATGTCTGGGAGCACGAGCCTGGCTGCTTCCCGCAGCACTGCCTGCAGAATCACCGCAGCACAGCCCAAGGAGCTTGAGCAGACAAAAACGCCCAAACCCCTCGACTTTGGAAACGGCAAGTTAGGCATTGCAGAGCTCGAGAACTACCCAGGCCAGCCCCAGGATGCGTGCAGCGCTCTGGGGCCCTGTAAAATAATAAGCAGCAGTAATGAGCGAACATGGAAATGTGCAGAGGCTCATAAAGCTGCTGCTCCAGAGAGTAAGTCCACCACTAAGAGCCAGGCTGGGCAGAAGCTCCCACCAGAGCCAGTCCTTGCCTCGCTGCCTGTGCTGGGCTTGCCTGCACCTTCCCTGGCGGCAGCGCGTGCCGGCCCCCCGCCAGGCAGGGGTCCTGCTCCGCAGGCAGGTCCCTCGGGGGGAAAAGCAAATCCACCTCCTGAGAAAGCCGCGGGCGCCGGGGAGCAGCCGGGCCCCGTCTGTGGCTGTTGCAGAGCTGGGCTCCCGCTTGCTGGGGGAGATGCAGATCGTGCCCGCAGCTTGTTCAGCTATTCATCAGGGCAGACTGGTGGCAGATCGCTGATTAGACACAGGCAGCAGCAGGCAGGATTTATCAGCCTAAGGTTCAATAGCTTCTGTCTTTCTGCTCGTCCTCTGACACACCTGCAACAACGTTCCCCAGTCTGAGCTGTTAGCAAGTGGCACTGCTCCAGGTAAGTAATGACCTGGACAATGAGGATGCAGCTTAGAGTTTCAATGATGTTTGTTAACGTTTTCCAAGGAAGGCTGAACATTTCCTCTTAACAAAACTCTAGTAAGTTTGGGCAATTACTTTTTTCTGCAAGATGACAATGCGTGAGCAGCATGGCCAGCCCAGAGCCCGATGTGTCCAGGCACCCTGAGCTCTGAAATGCAATCAGCTTCGATAGATCCGCTCAGGCACCCTCCTCTCGCCTTCCCTTTGCTGCGATTTTACAATTTCCTGGTCTGTTTAGAAGTGTTTCTTCTTTATTGCTGGAAACACCTTCTTCCCCAGTGAAGCTATGGGTTGTCCCAGCCCTGCAAACATTTTATCTGCAAGTAATTTGCTTTGCATTAGTTGTCCTTCCGCGATCAGAGGACTGATCGCACCTGACCAGCTGAGCACACGTGGGAGCAATCCGCCCTGCCTGGGGAAGGCAGGGAGCGACGCACAGCCACGTGCAACCAGCTACAGCCAATTCAAAGCCAAAAAACTGCTGGCAAGCAACCTTTCCAAGTTGGCTTCTCAAAAGCAGATGCGTTTTGCAATGGGCCCTGCCCCACCAGCGTTTCGGGAAATGCCCTCTCACCCCGGCCGGGGTGCTGGTACCCTGGGCTTTGCCAGGCTGGAGGGGTTGGAAGGAGCCTTAAACTCAGCCTGTCCTGAAGGTTTTGAACCCACATTTCTGCCTCCATGCCTCCTGCTGGCTGCCCTCCGGCTTCAGCTTCATCAGTGCGTTTGCTGCACCCCGCTTTCTCAGTGCAAATGGTCGTGGGGGCCCCTTTGCAGAGGGGAGGGGAAGCCTCGGCCTTCACCTCCTCTCATCGTTGGCATCTGCGGTGGAAACGGGACCGTCATGCCCCAAGCTTGGTACCAGGCAATGCGTCTCCTGGGCTCTCCACAGCAGGCTGGGAGCCTTCCCCTTGTGCAGGGCAGGGTGATGCCACAACAGCGGGTGCAAAAGGTGAGGGAGAGGGGAGACGGCTTCCTGAAGCCCCCGCGGTGGGAAAATGAGCAGCTCTGGCTGCTCCCCAACTTCTTACCCAGCTAAAACCCAGGACAGCTTCAACTCGCCTCAATGAAAGGTGCCAACTGCAGCACTGCAATGCCTCCTGACGGCGCTGCGACATCAGCATTGCTATAGCAACGGGCCCAGAGCAGCAGCATTTCGGGGGGACCACGCTGCAGCCGGACTGGCACCGCTGCCCCCTCGCTGCCCGCTGCCCTGTCCCACGGTCAGCCCCGGGGCAGCGAGGCCGGACCCCCGCGGGGCACCCACCGCGCAGGGCAGCCCTCCTCCCGGCTCCTGCAGCCAGCGCTCGCCAGCGTCTTCCCGGCTGAATTGGTTATTACCTGCCTGCGCTCTGGACTTTTTCCAGCCACACAAGAAGTAAGAAACTGGAGCTGTTTTGTCCCCGCTGCCAGCACTGACACGCCTGCAGCCGGCAGAGGGGATTTCAGCAGCACCAGGTCTCGGGGGGACTGGGGTACGTGGTGGCCAAAGGTGACATAAGGCCAGCCCCGTGGCTGAAAGCCCCCTGCCATGCTGGCCCCGCTGCCTGGCCCCTGCCCCAAAGCTCCCCGAGCAGCGGCGTGTGCTACAGCCTGGGTACGCAGAGCATGCGGCGTCCTCCGAGCGCTGCCGGCACGTGGCCGGCTCTCGGCCGGGCCCCCCAGCGCCGAGCACGCTCCCCGGGAGGTTTCTGATTAAGAAGTGCCTGAGGACAAACCCCTTCTCCATCCATCCCATCTCCAGTCAAAGCGACCCCCTTGATGTTGCCTTTGCTGGCAGGCGGAGACCTGCATATAGGAAAATCCCGAGCAGCTATAAACCCCTCCGGTGTGCACAGTGCTCCCCGGGGGGCCGAGGGAGAACAGGCAGGGAGCACCCACAGCCAGAAACCAAGAGTCTGCAAGTTCAGCCTGATGGGAGTGTCCCTCCATCAGCCAAGGACCCCTGAAAGCCCTGAACGTTGAAAAATATTGAGAGAGAAATCATGGAGTTTTGTTTGCTTTGACAGTGTTTGGTAAATAAAAGTGGAATCTCCACCAATTAGTTACTGAGCAGAAAGTGTTGTCACTAAAACCGCTCGGCTCTGTTTTGCATTCACACTACGTCAAACGGATGAAAACGATCAGCGTGAATAAATTCACTTCCTGAGCTGAAACTGTCCACAAAAATTATCCAGAAAAAGCCCAACAGGGGCTTGTGCCAGCGCTGCTGACTCAGCTCAGCCCCGAGCAGCTGAAAACCCAGCACTAAAAGACAACCATCTGCCTCGCTGGGAGCATCGACCCCGAGCATGGACCCAGGGGTGGGGGGTCCCTCTTCCAGCCGCCCGGGGAGAAGCCGGGTGGTAGCGTCCGTCCCGCCTGGCTGTGGCACCCCGCGCTGCCGGGACGGCTGTGTCGAGCTGATGCCTCCTTGGCTTGTCCACAGCATCCTGTGCCCAGCGACTGCAGGCGCGCAGCTGGGAGCCGCTTGGTGGGCAGATTGCTGCTTAATTCATCCGGCACAGATTAAATCTGCTCGGGACGTGGGGTGAGACGGCTCCGCTCTGTATGGTCGCGCTGGGATAATCGCCCTGCACAGCAATCGGGCCATCGCGCATGGACGGCACCGACCCGATGGATTTTGTGCCGCTGTCGGTGCGTGCACAGACGAGCAAGGGGGAGGCCGAGGGCAGGAGCTGGGATCATCCTCGCCCCACGGCGGTGTCCGTCACGGGTGGCAGGGTCGGCCCGGCCTGCTGCACCTGGCGGGCTCCACTTTCCGTCCCATTTTATGTCGCGTTTGCTCAAGCCTCTTCCCCCGGTTTTTGTTGCGGGGAGGCGGTGCTAGAGGGCGCCAGGGGCCCGCAAACCGGCCCCGCAGCGCCGGGCGGCCGCGGTGAGGGGCTGAGCCCGCCCGGGTCCCTCTCCCCGGAGCCGGGGCTGCCCCCCCACCCCCGAGGGGGCCGGTCGGTGCTGCCGGGGCCGTCCTGCCGTTGCGGCGGGGGGCTCGGGGGGCGATGGGGGGTCCACGGATCTGGCTGCAGTCGTCTGGGTCATGGATTACAGCTGGGGAGGAGAAGCAGGAGCCAGGCCTGGGCGGAAGGAGATGGCTCTTGTGGGGGTCACTCTTCAGGTACCCCCATAGCATCATGCAAGCGCAGCTCCTCTGCAGAGTGAGGGGCACACAAAATGCAGCCCCAGAGCAACAACCTGCAGGGAATGGAACCAGCCGATTCCTCCCAGGAGAAATAGAGACCCGCACCTCCTCTGGGGTACCCGTACCCCATGCAAAAGCACACTCCCCCCCCCAAGACCTGCTGAGGGCAAGCTGTGCTCCTTCCGTCACGCAGGAGTACTTTCTAAGCAGGGAAATAATGGCACACCGAGCACTAAGGCCATACGTGAATACAGCTGTCCTCCAAAGGGACCAAAGCTCATGGTAAGGGGCAGAAAGTTCAAAAGGGGTATTTTTTCCTGCCTTCTTCAAACCAGACACAAGGTACAGCGGACACATGCTGCTGGAGGCAGGAGGCTCCCTTGCCCTGACCCAGCTATCCTGGCTCCAAACCAACCTCCGCCTGCACAGAGCTTCCCCTCCGCAGGCCACGGATCCACCTGGGCGACGAGGTGCCCCCACTGCCCCTGCCAACCCATTGCCCCATGCGTAAATGTGATAGAGGATTCCTGGGCAAGAGAAAAAGCAGCAGTGTGGGAGGGCAACGCAGTGAAGAGACTTGCTCCCAGCATGTGTTTTAAAAGCAGCTGCCATCGTGTCTTATGTGAAGCCCGGTGCAGTGCTCGTGCAGAGGATTTTGGGAGAGCACGCCAGCAGCAGCACACGGCTGCGGGGAGCACAGCTCGCTCCGCACCGGCTGCTCATGGCCCTCTGCACCAGGGCACTGCAGGCGTGAGCAAAACAGCGCTTTAATGTACAGAAAAGCGGTGCCGGAGAGGGGGTGCCGCGGGGTTTGGCCGCGCACAGCAGGGTTTCAGGGCTGTCCGGGTGCTGCTGAAGACATCTGCGGCGCTTTCGGGATCTGGCCGGAGGGGCCCGGAGGCAGCAGCGACATTCCCGGCCGGCCGCAGCTCCGTCACGTTTTGCTGACCACAGTGTATCTGCTGCTGCTGATGTTCTGGGTGCGTTCAGCCTGCAGGACTGGTGGGACAGGGAGAATTAACACCCTCTTAGTTGGGGTTTTAATTCTACTTCAAGTAAACAGTGTTGAGAAACTCTCCGTTTGCTTGCCAGTAGGAGGAACCAGCAGAATCCCTTCCCCACAACAAGCCATTCCCAGCCTCACAGTGAGCAACAGCCTCCCAGCCCCAGAGAACATTTTCCACTTCCATCATTTTGTGCAGTTTGTGTTTTAAAACCCATCCCAGCTCAGCAACGAGATCTTCCTCCAAGATCAAAAATTGTGATTCGATGTGAACAAATTATTCCCTTGCAGCTGTATCGAGATTTGCTGTCTCCTTTCCCACTCTCTCAATTATTTCCTTGTTCGTTGCCCTCATTATAGCTTGGCAGCCCTAGCTTTTGGGGGAGAGCCTTTAACTTCATTACATCTGCTGGATTACATTAGTGATCTAATCTGCTGATTACAATCCATACACAGGATATTTTCTCCTTGCTGTTATCTGAAAAATATGGGCATTGGTACAGAAGAAAGGGGAAAAAAACCAAAAAGCAATTTACAATTGAGGGAGCGGAAATAAATACATCGTAATCACATGAGGAAGTAGTAACCGCTGAGCTATTTTGGGCACAATACATCATGCAAAAGACGATGTGTCTTTCAAGCAGATTTCAAGTCCAAAAGGCACAAAATGTTTTCAGAAAGTAAATCCTCACATACATTAAGTACCATGCCAAGGAGTGAAATCGGATGCTGTCAGGCTTCTTATTTAAGGTTTGTACAGCATTTGGATAAGGAAAGCCAGAGCCCCAGCTGGTATAAACCAATATCACTCCTTTGGTTCCAGCAGGACAATACACATACCTAAAACCACGCAGGTGCTTACGGACTTTGTTGGATCGGGACCGTCCTGGATCAAGCACACCCGCTAGAGCAGGGAGGCGGTGAGCAGCTCTGGAGGTGTAACGCAGGCTTCATAACCCGCAGTGGATGTACACCCTGTGCTAGCAGGTCCGTCCCTTGTTCCCTAGAGAATCCTATGTGCCCAAAATCACAAGTGGCTTAAAAAATCCTATGGGATTCAAAACCAAACTGACTGCCACCCTTGGCTGCTTGTCCTCCTCTTTCCTGAGCATTCGAAGGTTACAGTGTGCCTGAGGTGGAGGGAGCTCAGCAATGATCAGCTATTTTCTCCACAGCAAAGGAAAGATGCCCGTGTTTTGCCTGCTTGCAGGAGCTGGGGCTTGCAGGACCACAGCAGCCGTCACGCGGCACATGGTGAAAACCCATGACCTGGCCCCAAAGCGAGTGTGCACGCAGGCATCCGCACGCGGGAGGACTCCAGCAAGGGCGTTTTGCACCCACAGAGGGACAAGGTTTAGGCAAGGCCAGCCACCGAGAGAGGCGAACATGCCCCCGCGGCCCTCCTCTCCCCCAGGTCTATTCTCAGAAGAGGAACAGCGGGGGTAGTAGGCTCTGCGGCTCCCGTCGTTCGTCTGGTACCACCCCGAACAATTGTTCTGGCTCCCTGCTGCTTGCACTCTTTGGATGCTTGCGGACAGCTAGCATGTCTCTCTCCCACCCCGTTTTGTTGTGGTTTCTCCCTTGAAAGCTGCCAGGCAGATTTCCTGAGCCCGCCAGTTGACAGGGCCCCACTGACACAATGCCTGCTGTAGAGTGTCAGGACGGCAGCTCCCCAGCACGCTCGCCGTCGGGGTGCTGGGGAACGCTGGGGAACGCTCGGGGGAGCGGCAAAAGCTGGCAGAGGCAAGGGGTGCAGCCCCGAGGGGTGGCAGGAGCTCTGGACGGAAGGCAGCCCTGCTCGGCTGTGCAAGCTGCTTCGGACAAGTACAAAATGCCCCTCACCCTGGCATCGGGGCGGCTGTCTGTTTGAGGGGTGCAACCTCTCTGTGGGTGGGTGACTCACCTGTACGGTGGAGACAGCAGCCCATCTCACAGAGGTGCTTGCCAGACAGCACGACCAGAGGTTTTTGTAAAGGCAGTAATAGCTGCAACAGCCATGACTGACCAGACCACGGCTTCAGTTTTGCACGTGGGCAGTCCCGGGGACTCCCGGGGACACTGCATGCTTGACGCCAAGGCTGAGCTGGAGTGATGTGCTGCACTGAACTTAAATGTTACATATGAATATTTTAAAGGGTGTGAATGGCTGCAAGAATTAATGGAATTGCATAAATGAAGAGCAAGATTCTCTTGTTTTCATTTTGCAAAAACCCCGCTGAAAGTTCTGTCAGAATCAGCAAATCTCAGGAGAAAGTGCCTTTGGTTGGCACTTCAGGTATCAGCCCCCGCTGAGCAAAACAGCACCTGTCTCTGGAGGATGTGCAGGACTTACCGCTCTGTCTTTGGGTCCATGCCTCTCATGTCCCTTCCTAGGCCACTTGGGGCAGGGAAGCACTGGTCCACTGCTTCCCCCCAAATCTCTTCCATCTTTCTGGGGGTCAGCCAGCCTCCAGCAGCTTGCTGGTGGCAGGCTTTCACCTCTCGCACAGACTACCACACACAGGCGTGTTTGCTGTGCTCCTGCTGAGCAATCCCTGCCGGGCTGGACAGGAACCACTGCCTCTGGTTTGCAGAGCGAGTGATCTGGTGTGGAACAAGATGAGTGGTTCAAAAGCAAGAACTTCTTCCATGTTTTATTTGAGCTTCCTTGTATCCTCCCCTCTGCTGATGGCTGGGGCCATGTTCCGTCCATACCATCACGCAGTAACACGGCACGTATTAAACACTAACAAATTAGGGTCACTGTAAAATTACCAGCTAGCACACCTTCTTCTCCACCGCTTTCAAACGGGGCTGGGTTTGGTTTTGGAGAGACGCCCTCTATATGGACAGAATTATGCTCCCTTTGGTTGTATAGAGACTTTATTTTAGTCATATTCTTCAGTCACTTTAAACTAGAATCAGTTCAGATCCCTGAGGAGCCATCGGATCCCTGAGGAGCCATTATACAATGACAGGATTGACCTCACCAGGTCTGGCCCGGTCTGAACCATGGCCAGTGCACTGGGCCAGTGCAGGGTGCAAGTGGCACTGAAACCCGATGAGTTTGCTATGGTTAGCATTAAAAAACCGAACTGAAAGTACCTGCCTTGTTCTTCATCTCTCCAAGATATCTGAATTACCTGCTGTGCTGTATGCGTGAAACACACCTCATACCCTGCAACTCTTACTGGATTCAGCAGGCTTGCAGCAGCCTCAGGAATGGGCACCGGCTGCGGGAACTGAGCACCAGAAGCCTTCAGGGAGGGTGCAGATGAGAGCTCGTGCTCCCTTCTGCCATCACCTGTGTGTGCAGAGGAGGGAAAGCCCCCCCTGTAATTTTGAGACAACCAAAGCATCTATCCAGCAGAACTCCGTGCTGCATTGTCTGCCCTGCCTGGTTTCTGAGGTGCCTCCCACCAGGATGGCCAGGTCCCCCGGGATGCCCCTGCTCCCCGGGATGCCCCTGCCCCCCGGGATCCCCCTGCTCCCCGGGATGCCCCTGCTCCCCGGGATGCCCTGCTCCCCGGGATGCCCCTGCTTCCCGGGATCCCCCTGCCCCCCGGGATCCCCCTGCTCCCCGGGATGCCCCTGCTCCCCGGGATGCCCTGCTCCCCGGGATGCCCCTGCCCCCCGGGATGCTCCTGCCCCCCGGGATCCCCCTGCTTCCCGGGATCCCCCTGCCCCCCGGGATCCCCCTGCTTCCCGGGATCCCCCTGCCCCCCGGGATCCCCCTGCTCCTGGGATCCCCCTGCTCCCCAGGAATGCCCCTTCCCCTCGGGATGCCCCTGCCCCCGGGGATCCCCCTGCCCCCCAGGATCCCTCTGCTCCCCCTTGCCGAGCAGGGGCCGGGGGGCCGCCTGCCCCAGGCCCGGCCGGGAGCGCGGCCGGGAGCCCCGCGGTGGCCGCCGCGCCCGGCAGCGGAGCGCTCCCCTCGCCGCGGCCCTCGCCGTCGTCCGGGGCCGTCCGGGGGCGGCCGCGCGGCGGGGGCGGCCCGGGCGGGCGGCGGGGCTGGAGCGGCGCCGGGTTTCCGCCGGGCGGGAGGCGGAGCGGGGAGGCGGCGGCCGCGGCCCGGGCGGAGCGCAGAGCCGAGCGGCGCCGGGCCGGGGCTGTCAGCGCGGCGAGCGGGAGCCCAGCGGGCCGGGCCGGGCCGGGCCGGGCGCCGCCGCCGAGCAGCGCGCACCGCCAGCCCTGCGGGGGAGGCCGCCATGCCGGGCGGGCGCTGAGCCGGCGGCGCGGAGGGGGCGCGGAGCGGAGCGGCGGAGCGGGGCGGGGCGCGGCCGGGCCCGGCCGGCCGGCCGGGGGAGCGGCGGGCCGGGGCCATGCCATGCCCGTAGGGAGAGATGCCTTTTGGAAATGGAGACACTGGATCACAGCGCAAACATGGCGTCCCCGCGGCGCGGCTGCCCCTCTCGGGCTGGTGCCTGCTCTGCTCCCTGCTGTGCGGGGGGCTGGCGGCGGCCCGGGCGCCCCCGGCCCCCGCCTGCCAGCCCTGCGCCGCCGACTGTACCTGCGCCGGCCCCGCCTGCCTCGTCAACTGCTCTGCCCGCGGGATGGAGCGCCCGGGGACCGGCATCCCGCCCGCCGCCACGGCGCTGTGAGTACCGCGGGGCGCGGCGGGCCGGGGCGGCGGGGCCGGGCCGGGCCGGCGGCTCTGCTGTGGGCGAGCGCCGGCAGCGCGGCCGCCCGGCAGCTTAATTTGTCCTCGAGTGTTTCCTTGAGCGTTGTTTTGCCCTGCGCCGCGATGGAGATGGGACGCGTGACAGCGGGGACAAACATGGAGGCATGGCAGAAAGTTTGCGTGAGCCCGCGGGGTCGGAGACGGGCAGAAGTGGCCCGAGAGAAGGAAGGGGGAAAACAGCTTCAGTCTGTGAAGTGTGCGGGCCCAGCCTGGCAGGGCTGCTCGGGCTCGTTAGCTTCACCTGGGGTAGGGCTGGCGCGGCTGGGCTGATGGCCGCCGAAAGTCACGGCCGTGGGGATGCGCTCGGCTCCGCACCTGGAGAAGCGTTTTCAGGATTCAGCCCAAACCGGGTCATCTGGGAACGCTGCTCGCGTCCTGCCACGACTCGGCGAGCAGTGGGGCACGCTGGATACACCGGTGGGTGAGACCGGGGACACCCCGGGAGGTACGTCGGGCAAACCGTGGGTAACATTCCCCGTGGGTTCGTTAAAGAGAGCTGGGAGGCTGCTGCGCCGGAGGGGCAGGGGGTTTTGTGCCGGGAGTTTAATTTCTGAGGTTCTGGGAGAAGTCGCAGGAAGAGAACGGCGTAGGAAATGAGCCGTTGGAGGTGGTTTAAAGACTGCTCTGTGAACAGAAAATCCAAAAGACTCAGTTAACGAGTTCAAAGAAAAAAATTCTCCATGAAAGTGCTGGGATGGGATGACAGTTGTGTTTGTGTGATGATCTTGTTGTTTTGGGAAAATCAGTCAGAACGGTATGTTTCTTGGAGGGGCATTAGAATGGTCCCTATGCTCAGTCACTTAAGTAAAGTCACTGTATGATGCAAAAAACAGACTCAGGGTAAAAGTGGGGTTTTTTAGTTTATTTTTGAACCTAAATTTGTTTTCCTTGGGGAGCAACTTTTCTGTTCTTGAGGAGACAAAAGCATCGAGTGATTCATGTAGGAGAGATGACGTGGGGCCCGGCACAGTAGAAGAATCTCACATGAACTAATTTCTACTGGTATTTCAATAAGTTAAGGGTCTGCTTTTCTATTCAGATATCTTAACTAAGTTGCCACTTTTTAGTGTCAATAGAGATTAAGAGATATTGCAGAAGCTGTGAAGTACCACAGTAAACATTAAATTGTAGGTCAACAAGATGTACCTAGACTAACTTCAGGAAAATGTGCACGTCTCTAAATCCAGCAGACAAGGTGTTTTCCAACTGTTTTCTTACAAGATATGTTTAGACTTTTCCAAACAAACTAGCCATTGTTTGTTGCTGAAAGTCCCTAACTGGGAAAAACTGATTTTTATTAAGGGGTTTCTGACACTGCGTTAACTGTTGTCAGTTAGACACGGGGACCTGCAGCTCAGGAGACTGAATGTGCCGTTGCGACAGAGGTGGAACGTGCCAGCGCTTTGCTGGTCACTTGTAGAACAGCCTTCTGAAGACTGTGATGATAAGTCCTTCATTTGGCTTTTTAAGGATTTGGGATCATTACAGAGTGTTTCTAGGATTATTAATTTCGGTAGTAAGTGTTTGAGACTGTTTATATTATTGTTGTTCAGAGGCGTTGAGTTGTAAAAGCTCCCAGAACGTTTTGGATTTGATCCTATTATGCAATGACAAATTGAAGTTGGACATAAAGCTCTTGCAGGTCAACAAAACAAAGTGCCCGGAATGTGGGAAGAGGAAATCTACTAAAGCCAATGGACTGAAACGGCAGGATAGTGTTACTGACATCTTCCTCTGCTTCCGATGGAGAAATGTTTGTTTACAGCACTGTTGAGAACAGTGCGGTGAGGAGAAGAGCTTTGCTCCGCTGAGGGACGATTGTCTTTGGAATTCAGGCTGTAGCGTCGTCTTTGTCAGCCAGCAGATCATCTTGTGTGTACAGTCAGGACTCAGCTGAAAAAGTGTGTGCTGGTAATATTCTGATGACTGGTATAAGATGTGCTGAAGCGGTCTGCTGTGGCACATGGATTTCCTTTGGGGAGAAGTTTACTGCCTTGTTTGACCTCCTGACGATGGGAAAGAAGGCATGTGTACTTATGTTGTCATTATAACCATGAAAGATTTACAGATTAATTTCTGTCAGGATGAGAGGGACTCTGGCTCGTGACACAGTGAAGTTATGCAAGCAGTTTTCTCTATTCATTTCATGTTCCCTTTATTGAACACTGACAGATAAAGTAAATAATGCTTTTAATGATTTGCTGTCTATTCTCTCATTAGAGGAAAGCACTTTTTTAATATCTCAACAAAACATTATTTTTTTATTAGTCTGAAAGGAAACCAGCCTTTAAGAAGGCCGAGTTCAGAAAATTACCAGCGCCGAAGCTCCTTGATTCTGCGGCAGGCGTGCGCGCTTGCAGTTACGCTCAGCAAATGTGATACCGTACCTCTAGCTGTAGAAGTAAGGCCTAGGAAGTGAATTCCTCTTATATCTGATGTTATAGACATAGCAACTTTGAAGAAAGAAATGCCAGCTTGGGCAGCACTGTTACTAGGAGTACAGAAGAAATGCCCCATCCAAAGAATCACTAAGGAAATAAGCTCTGCTGCTTGCAGACGCTACATACCTAGCGGGAAGCAGTCTCCAGGCAGACTGAATGGGAATATTGGCCCCCTCCCATCGCCAGAGTCGGGTTCTTGAAGTGTAACGCAAAGTCTGGCTGGAATCAGGAGCAAAGTCTGTTTTTCCAAATAATCTGCAGTGCGCAACTTAAAAAACTGTACTTCAAGAGCAACACACTTCAAGTGGCAGCATTTGCACTTCTGAGTTTCTCCATCTGAGAAACGCTCTGATCTGATCTCTTTTCAAGTGCTCTGCTTGCAGGGCAACCGGATTTTGTTTGCATTTACTTTGAGACTTAGCTGTTTCATGAGCTGGTATCACTGCTTTCATTCCTCAACTGGAAATACACCTTGTAAAGGTTTTCTGACTTACCCTTGCAAATATTGACTATTTCTGACATGTTGAGTACTGTGGTACTTTTGAAGTGGAGATTAGTGTCTTGATTTATAAGACTAGAGTTGAAACTCCCTTATTTTTCCTTCATTACTGTGGAATACTATCTGCGGATGGGTAAGAAGGAAAAGGTGAAAATATCAGAGGATATCTGCTATCACCACGCTCCTGCAGAAGCAGAAGCTTTGCAGATTTGGGGGTCATAACTTTTATCCAAAACCCAGCAGGGTTTTTTTGTGGATTTGGCAGTGAGCTCTGGGCTTACACTGCCTAGCCGGTGACTTCACCTAAGCAAACCTTCTTAAAATAAACAGTTTTTATGATTCAGGAACCTACAGTCTGTGATATTTTAAATTTCAGGAGTTGGCAACGATCGGTAGATTTTGGAATTGTTATGTGATACAGTAAAAGCCTTTTCAAGGCTCAAGGTGTCTTCAAAAGCTATCGGGGGGGAAAAATCCAATTAAAACTAAAATCCAATTCAGGTAAAACCAAAAGCAGTGGCATATCTGTACAGTAGTGTCCAGTCCACAAAGACAAAATAGCTTTACTTCTGTTCCTAGAAAAAACTTAAACAGCCTGGAATGTCATTCTCATAAGAAGCCGTATCCCCAGCGAAAACAAGGCTGTGTTTCTCTTTTGTGAGAAAGTTTGGAGGGGGAAAAAGGCCCAAATGAGGTGCTAGATAAATATTTTGCAAACTAGATTCATTCAGCCTGTGGGAGGGACCAATCACATAAGCAAATTGTAACTATAGTTTAAGCCCCAAACAAGGAGGCAATTCTGTATTATTCTGTCTAACACTCTGGTGTTAGCGAAGTGTCACCATAATGCCATTACAGCAATGGCACGAGCAGAAGGTCTGGGTTGTTTATTGTGCTCCTTCCTAAAGCTTCAGAGAAATTTGAGTGCTGTTCCCACGAGTGAGAAACTTGCCCTTTTTAAAACTAAAACTTTGGCTTTTTTTGGTGGTGTTTGAAAATGTACTAACAAAAATGTCCCGCTAGGTAAGAAAACGCATCCCCCAGAGAGGTGGCGTTTGAAGGCATTCCTGCTCCGTGGCAAATGTTGCAATTAAATAATCCCGAGCAGCATCAAGGTGCCTCACTTCCTAGACGCTAAGCCCAGCATTTAAAGATTTTGAGATTTGCAATTCGGTGCAGCCAAACCTACAAACCCTGGAAGTGACAGAAAACCACACATTGAGAAATGGTAGCTAAACATCTCACAGCCCCACGGGGCAGAGGGAAGACCTGCTGTCTGCATGCCCGCTCCTGACCCTTGTCAGGCGGTAGTGGAAAGGAAGACCGTGTCTCTGCTCACCTCATCTTTTGGGGTTCCTTTGGCATCTGGTGTATTTTTTACCAGGTACTATTTGCATTGATTTTTCTCTGTATTTCCTGCAATTTTTAAGTTTAGTGGTGGTGTCTTTCTGTGTGTGGCCTTTTCCCTGTTGGAGTGAAAGTGTGGGCTCGATCCTGCTCTGCTGGCAAGCCCCCGCCAGGTCTCTCTTGCATTTCACCCAGCTGCTTTCATTTTGCTCTCACAAAGAGGGGTTTCAAAAAGAAAATCGCTCAGTCAGAAGGTAGGGTGAAATGGACTCATATGGTTTGTTAATGCTTCTCTCCCTGTTTGCCGTTTAATGGGATTTCTTGTTTTATCTCTTGTCATGCTGCGGTTTCCACACTGTGGTTTCCATAATGCGTTTCTGCGTCATCCTTTCTTAATTTCGTCAAGCTTTGTTGTCCTTTGATTGATCGTTGCAGTTCAGCTTGATTTTGTATCTTGTCTCTTGTTTACCCCATATGTCCCCAAACGTTTCTCTGAGTAATAAGTGCATAAGAAAGTGAGCAGGGGTGAAGAAGGACAGCTCAGGAGCGAAAACGTGCTTTCCAGTGCCAGGATGGAGCGGGCTGGGAGCTGCACAGGCAGAGGTGCTTGCTCTTACCGTGAGCAGAGCGCACAGGGGAGTGTGGGGGACACGGCACTTGAGAAATAGTCCCTCCATAGCCAACAGCACGATTTAGGCAGTCGCTGTCAGGCTCAAAGAGAAAATTTCTGTCTCTTCCACAGTGGAAAGTTGGCAGCTCCGCTCGTGGGCTGCACTTACGGTGCTATTGCTATTTGGAGGAATGGCTGCTACCCCACATCAGCCTGCCTTTCTCTCCAGGCTTTGCTGAGATTGGGCTTAAAGGCTGGAAAGCTACAGCGGCTGCCGGGCTGCAGAGCTACCGACCGCGCTCCCCTTGCAGCTTCTGCCACCGACACTAACATGTTCTGCCGAAGGTCGCTGCCTGTCCCAACAGGAGGATGAGGGCTTCAAATCAGACCTCAGCTTGTTTTTCATAACGAAGGACTGTTGTTTACTTAGACACTGAAGCTAAGTTGGCATCTCTGTTTGCCAAAACTAAAAATGTCAAATTGAAATATAACGTTAGTTTTTGCTTTGCAAAGAGCACAAAAAGCAAAAAACATGTGATTACAGCCATTCCATTTTTTTAAGGGATAACTGTCATCAGGAAGAGCATCAGCAACATGCAAGTTGACCATCTGTAGCATTTGCGGTATATTATAGGAATCATGACCAGTAAATGGATTCTGTCCTCGCTTTCCAGCTCCTCCCTTTCCCTCAAAAGATTGCATCCATTTTGATGATGTGCTACCACTGGATTTAAACAGAGATAATCAAACCAAAACATAATATTCTTCAGTCAGCTGTTTCTGCCAGTCTAACAGTAAAAATAGTTCCCCTCAGGTTAGGAACGAATACATCTCTTTGGCTTCTTGGCATCAGGCCTGATAAAAACTTTAATAAGCTGAGCTCAGAGTCAAAGTTTCAGATGTGGCATACGGTCTTGTGTTATTCTGTTTAATCCAGCATAATTTTAAATTTAATTAGCAACCCGTGTTAAGATAGTGTGATACACTGGTTTGCTAACAGTACTTGATGGAAGGAAATGACGATGTTCACTTCGTGGTAATGAATCTCCCACCTACGGCATTTTTCATTTGCGGTGCATGTGTTAACTGCGTGGCCCTGCTTTACCTCCCATCTGGGGCCTATGGGCTGCCCTCCGACGGCAGTGCTGGGAGGCGATGGGACTCTCTCTTCCCGCTGCAGTTACGCTGGCAGATGCTCTTGAGCATCACCAGGAGAAGGCTGTACTCGCTCTGACAGCAGAACCGTCTGCAGCAGCTCTTGCTTTTGATGAGCCTGCGGGATGATCTGTAGTGACATGAGTTCTGGATCCAAGCCAGGACTCAGCCAGCCTGTTCCTATTCATTTGAAATTGTACGTGGACACCATACCATGCCCTTTTTTCTTCTAGTGACGGCTGGGCAACTTGTATTCTGCCCGCCTATACAGACAGGTCCTTGTATCAAGAAACACATTTGGCTCTGCGCAATACTATTTTGCATGTCTGTGATGAAGTCATGAGGTCTAATCACTGGTTTGAAACTGAGATTTCCAGGGTGGAGTTTGTAGCCCTGGCTAGAGCCTGTGCCCACCTCCTTGGACAGACATCGCTAACCGTACTTGCAGATGCCCAGCAATGCTTCTTCACAACTCCGTTGCAACATCCCCTGGCAGTACCTCGGCCCTGGCTCCCGCGGGATCCGTGCTGCGCTGGGCTCCTCTAGCAAAGAAGGAGGACTTCTGCAAATCCAGAAGCGAAAGAGCAGTTTTCCCTGCAGCTTTGGTTGAGACAGACAGTGAAGCCTCTCCTTCCTCTCCCTGGTGTGGGGGCTTGTATGGGATTCTGAAAACACCTTTCTCTGCTCGGTCACGGGGCATGGATCCTGCTGGGAATGGGTTAAATAGGTTCTGCTACAGCAAATGCTTCATCGTCAGGGAGAGGTGGGAGTGGCTCTCTAAAAAGAGGATCGAGGGTGTGGGTTGAGTCCTCCTGAGGGAGGAACCCGAGGAACAGCTAAGCCTGGGAAAGCGAGAGCCCAGCCGAATGGTGTTGGCCAAAGTTGTTGGTTTCTCTCTCAAAGCCCCGCCTCGGGAAGGGGGTGGAGTGAGTCCAGCCTGAAGTGTGCAGATTTTGTTTTTAGGTCAGGTTGGTGGTGGCATCTGTGTCTAGTCCCACCAGGGACGGTGTGCGGAAGCTGCGTGTGATTGTTGCTGCGCTGCGAACAGCCCCAAGGTGGTTAGCTGGCGGGTGGCGGGAATGGCTGTGAACACAGAGCTGTGCGTCGAGGGGATGCATCTTTTACCTTGTTGCAGTGATGTGAGCGCATGGGTCCTTCTAAAAGCTGAAAAAAACCCCATGGTCGTTCCTTTTTGTGTATTTATTTTTGTAGGGCAACCTTGTGTTGCTTGAAAGAGCGTTACAGAAGTGGCTATTTTTATACTTCTCTGTTCATCTGCTTGCCTCACAGCTGGGCTGGTTGTGTTTTAGGGGTGGAATACAGCTTTCCAAGTGTGGCTTGGAAAAAACAGATGTTTCAGTTCCTGTCTCCACTGCCGATGCTCCCATATGCCACATTTCCAACAGCAGGACATCAGTGCTGGCACACTGGCCCTGGACTGTGCATGGGGGAGGCCCTGCGGGGCTCTTCAGCTCTCCAGTGTCTGCGTGCTGTTTGCGGAGCTGTCAGGAGAGCTGGCCACACCAGCGTTAACTTCAAGGGGAAGCACATGGCTCTCCGTCAGCACCTGCGTGCAGCCCAGTGTCGGCACCCCCGGCGCCTTGCTGGCAGCGGGGACCGGCACGCTGTCAGTATGGGAATGTTCACGGGTTTTGCCTCATGGGTTGCTTCTGTGCTATTGCTTAATGGCTTTCACACGCAGAGGCTGCGTAGCTGTTTGCGAGCAGAGAGAACCATCTGAGCCACACTCTTCAGCCGGTGCCAGGCAGTCCGTGGGGTGATAAGAATAATAATCACGGGCTCCGTCCTGTGACGCGTGCTCCCAGCACAGAGTGTGCGTGCTGTATTTCCTCTCCTGGGGCTTAGAGAGCTAAGGGAACAGTTGGAAAACGCAATGAGATGCAGAGTAGAGAGTCTCCAAGAAAAGTGTTGCAGCCACGTTCCCTCCACTTAGTTATGTTTTTTACTGCTTCAGACACCTCTGTTTAAGCTGCATTTCTTCATCAGAAAGAGGAGTGGGACAGGGTTTTGGGGACAGTGTCTTACCTTGTCACCCACAGCCAGATGCTTGCACAGGAGCGTTGTGAAGACCTTGTGAAAGGGTCTGTGCTCTGCCCGAGCCTGTGCGGTCAGCATTGTGTGCTGCCTGGAGTGTGGAGCTGGCCCTCGGCAGAGAGTTGTGTTTCACCCCTCCCCAGATGAAAAGGGTTGGAAAGCCTTCTGGAAAGAGTGAGTTTTCAAAAGGAGGAGTTTGGATATGGAAAGAGCAATCAATGGCACCTTTAATATTTCGTATTGCTGTACCATCTCTGTGATCTCATAGCTTAGGCACAGTGCAGACACAGCAAAGAGACAGCTCTTACCCAAGACCTGCAGGTGGTCCAAGCAATCCTGCAAAAGCATAAGCTTGGAATATGGGCACTTGCCTTTGAGGTGTTAGCAGAGCTGCTGCCATTCTGGCCTCATAAATGATTCCAGCAGGCCACATAATGACTCTTCAGTGATTTGTGTCATGAAACTACCCTTGCACCTAAGCATAGCAAAATTAAAAAGAAATCTTCTCCTGTTTCCTAAAACAAAACAACGCACTCATCTGAAATACGATGCAGGGTGATTCCCTGGGAGAAGAGTTTCCATTGGAAAATATCTTGGCTCCCGACCAACCCTCTGTAAAGCAGTTGTAGAGGGCGGCTCATTATTGCTACCTGGGTGATTTTCTAGAAGAGACTGTTACATAAGCAACGAATTGGTGAAGCCATTAGTCAGGATCCCTTCTCGGCTACTTCACTACATGGTAAAAAAAAGGTTCCCTGTCCTCCCAGAAGAGGAGGCGACTGCAAGTAGAGAGCCACTGAAATGAACAGAGTGACGCTGGCCAGAGATTCATAAGTAATGAATTAAATCTGTGCAGATCAAAGGTTTCTATCAGAGTGTGGGAACGTTATTTTACTCCTACAGAGGGAAAACATGAAGTCACTGGCTTTATGAACTGAACTCTGCCTAGATTTGCAACCCCTGATTGCATGGATCAGTGCAAAGTTTGTATCAGAAGTCTTAAAAAACTAGTGTAGACAAAACTGAGATGGTAAGACAAAAGCTAGAAGAGGCCAAGGGTTAGACTGTGTTAGTCTTTCAGTTGCGTTAAGCAAATTCGCTGTAGCTAATATATGAGGTGGATTGAGTTCGTACCAGCAGTAAGTAATGGCTTTACTTAAGAAAAAAAAGAAAGCTGCTGCCCCTTTGTGCAGTAAAGCTGTTATAGGGCATAGCACATATTAGGACAACACCATGGAAACAAAGCTTAAGCTGTCTGGGTGGTACTGGAGGCCCTGCTAGACTGCCACAACACAATTCCCAAGTTTTAATTTAGAGAGAAGACACACCCCATTTTTTGCAGGGAGTGCCGGGAGCATCACTGGTTCTTGAACAGCGTTTCATACAACACAAAGTAACTTCAGTAGCCCAAAGCCAGACCCTGAACTCTGAGACCCTTGGCCCTCACTGCTGCCCCTGTTGTCACTCATTGCATCCAGCAATTAGCCATTTCTTGAAAAGCTTTCTGCGTTTCCAGTGCTTGCAGGAGAGTAAACTGTCGAGGTAGCAATGTCACTGTCCTTGGACAGATTAGTTTCTGATTACATGCACAGATTGCATCTGACATAGCCACCAATTTAAGTTACCTTGGATTTGCTTTGCGCTGAGTGTAGTGACCTATATTATCCAGCCAGTCAGATTGGAGTATTACTCTCTGGCATAGTTTAGAATTCGCAGCATTTAAAGGGTTAATTACAGCTAGCTGTCAGATCTCTAAAACAAGCCAGCAAAGCCCACTGCTGCATTCTGTCTTCCTGTGGATTAGCCGTGACAGGTCCAAGCCTGTACTTGATCCCGTAACTTCAGAAAGAACTGGGAGAGGAGACTAAGTTTCGAAATTAATCTCCAACACCCCTGCTCCCACAGGATGCAAAGCTTCCCCTGAAGTAGATGCACTCTCTAGATGCTTGGGAAAGACATTTCATAAGTCATTGGAGAGTCCTGGATCTTCTGAGGGCGTGCAGCCTTACTCCAGATCCTCTCCTCTTGCAGGTGATTGGTCTGATCAGCAACATGGAGCACCTTTTTCTCCCTGTGCACACTGACCACAACTCCTGTTCATTCCCATAGAGAGGGGAGGTGGTAGTGGAGCCAGTGTTGTGTTTATTGGCTTTCCATGCAGTTCCTGGAAGTTGCTAAATTCTGCAGCAGCCATGGAGGCGGTGTACAGCGTGCTTAAAGCCAGGATTTGCTTCCCCTTCTGTCCTTCTCCACAATCAGGGATTTGAAGTGCATACCTTAGTTTGGGAAGAAAGCCGAGCTACTGGGGGCAGTGTTGTCTAACATCTGGAACACAGAGGGGAAAGCAGGACGCCTTGGTTTTGTTTTCAGTTCTGACCCTGGTTGTGTGGGCTGGGCTGTCATTGATTCATCTGCACTCAGTCTCCCCTGTCTGAGCAATGGGGCTGGTGCTTCCTTGCCTCGTGGGAGTATTGTAGTGGTTGTTTACGGGAATGAAATGCTTGTGGAGGGCTTAAATGCTAGGCTGCTGGATAAATGCCCTGGATTTCTAATTCCTACTTGCTTGGTGCTCTGCCATCCTCATGAGAAGGCACCAAAACATTAACTTATACCAACTGTCAGGAAGCTGAATCTTCCCTCTGAGCAAGGTAAATGGCAGGGCAGCACAACACACACCCGTACTCGTTTTGACAGGCTTACTGGTAACCTTGGTCCTGCCTTCCTGCCCCTGCCTGTGCTTCAACCCCTTCCTGCCGTCGTCCTCTGAATTAAACAACCTTGTGCTTCGCTGGTACGTACTGTGTGGCAGGTACCAGAGCCAGCAGTATCTCACTGTGCTGTCGTAGCTGGAGAACCATTCGTTTTTCTTTTAAAGCATCTGAAAAAAGAAAAGTTTTGTTTTCTGCCCAGCTTTATTTTTTATTTCAAGGCAGTTCCATCAGTTTCCCAAACAGAGACATCCCAGCCCCAAATGGGAAGTCAGCGCTGACTCCAGCCCAGCGCGCCAGCTCCTGAGAGAAACGTGGCTGCTCCCTGTGGGCTCCTTGGGACAGAAGGATATGGGGCTGGAAGCATTTTCCTCACCAGGAGCAGCCTGGGGAAAGCAATTGTGTAGCTCCAGGCTGCGGGTACAGAGATGGATGCGCAAGGCCAGAGCTGTGCTGCTGGGACAGGACGGCCTGCGCCCCCACAGCAGGGCTGCAGCCATGCTGGTGGGCCTCGCTCCCCTTGGCGGAGAGCGAGACTGGGATGGTTCTCCAGTGCTGCCAGCACCTCCACTCTTTCTCCCTCAGCCAGCAACCAGTTTACCTCAGCCAGGCGCCACTTTACCTCAGCCAGGCGCCACTTTACCTCAGCCAGGCGCCATTTTAATCTCACCAGCTGCCGCCTGACCTCAGCTGTGGGGCAGCTTCTGCTCTCTTGTGCCATTTACCCCCCGCCAGGTCAGCCAGCCCGCAGCTCAGGGGGTCTGGCAGGCAGGTCTCTGTGGTGTTAGCAGTCCAACCCTGTTTCTCAGCCCTGTAGCAGGCAGCCTGTTGCAGTCACTGTGGCACCGGAGGGCCCGTCATGGCGCTTGACAGCAGTGTGGCCTCGCAGATGGGCCCTCTGGAAACACAGGGTTTTTGTCTGGGCTTGGGGGAACCCCTGTGCAGCCATCTCCTTTCCTGCCTTGCACCTCTGCTGCCTCTGCGGGCTCTGCAACCCGTTGGGCACGCAGGGCCTTGGCGCTGCACGTGCCTCACAGCGAGGCCGGGCTCAGCTGTGGGGAGGGGGTGCCATGAGCTGCCCCGTGTCCCGGCCTGGGCGCCCCGCGGGGCTGAGCTGGCTGCCCTGCCTCGGGGCTGCAGAGCTGGGCCTGCTGACACCGCCGCGGTGCGGGTTCAGGATCAGGCAGTCGGTAGCTCTTGGCTGTAATGCGTGCTACAAGATCCCTGCTGTTAGTTGTTTGTTTAATGATGGCTGATTAGAGGGAGAGGAGACTGGCCCTTTCCTTCTCCTTAGGGGGTGCGTTTCGGTATTCCGACTGGGAGTTTGAGGATGTCTTGATCCTCTGCCTAATCAAACTCAGTGCAGGGCACGAAGAGCCATGTCTCCACTGCGCTGCTGCCACCGCAGCCTGAGCACGGCCTTCCAGGGGGAGGGGTTCTGTCTGTTACAACACAACACACATTTCAGCAGCAGCATTTTTTTTCTTTATTGAATCTAGAGCAAAAAAGCCCTCAGCAGGAGCTTGAACTTTCTGTTGGGATGAGACACAGGCCTGTGGCAGGGATGGGTCCCAATTCTCCTTCTGGCTGCAACTCAACTTTTACACTTGTTTCTTTTAACTTCTTGGGGTCCTAATTCTTGCCGGCTCACGGGCTGTCTGGCAGTAGCGAAGCCGTTGTTGGCCATCTATGGGAAGATAAGAGTTTACAGTCAGTGGCGGCGTGGGTGGCAGAGGATCAGCACGGGGGCAAGTGTGAGTTTCTAGTGTGACCACGAGAACAGTCCCGTCAGATTTATATTATTAATTAATGAGTTAATTAATGAATTAATCTACAGAATTGAAGAGCATGGGAGACTTGTGTTGTTTTACTCTGTTTCTGTGCAGGCCACAGAAAGATGAGAGTCTTGGTGTTGCAGCATCAGGTCCTGGCTTCTGCAGAGGACTGTTTTAATCCTTCCCACCTACCCTTTCAGATCCACCATGTTGTGCTGAGCAAGGGCTGCTCTTAAATCCCACTTGGCCATCAGTATGTGCAGGCCATGAAATACCCTGCCTGTCGTACTGCAAGAACAGGTTCTGGGTCTTGGGATGCTGGGAATCCATGTATTTCAGGTCTCAATATACACTTTTATCTGGTGTCTCCCTGTCCTGAGTGTGCACCATGAGGGTCCTGGTGTGGAACAGTCTAAGCAGACACCTGTTGTGGTGCATGGGCTGAGGTTGCACGGGTGGCTCAGCACCACTAATTGATGAAACCCAGGCATGGCGATGGGAGCGCAAGAGCCATTTACTCATGTGTTGCTCTCCATGCCAGGGACTTTGGTGACAGGCTGTGGTGGTAAGTGGCTTTCAGCAGATGCCTGTAAAATTGTACAGTCCTTCTTCTCCTAGTGGGAGGAAATTACGAACTTTTAATGTTAGACCCAATGACTTTCTGTCCTGACAGCAGAGCAGGACTTTCAGGCCTCTTGCCTACTGCTAGTCATGGGGTGATGAAGAAGCAGCTGAGGAGTAAATTCCTGACATATCAGCAGTGCTGTATCTTTTTGTATGTAAAGGTACCAGAAAGCCCAATTTAAAATGCAGAGATTCAGTTGTATCTCTATTGCGTGGTACCATGGTATGTGTGGGTTTGCAGAAAAGACCCAAAGCTCTAGGAATTGTTTTTTGTATGTGTTGTGCTGTGAGCCCTGGGCAGGATTGGGACCTCGTAGTGCCGCATACTGTACACATGCATACCGAAAACAGAGCTTATCCTCAGGATCTTGCAATAAAAATAGACAAGGCGAAAGAAAAAGGAAGTCTTCCTGTTTTTTCGGCCGGGTAAGGCTGTAAAAGCTTTATGCTCATAGAGAGTAAGGGAGTTGCCTGAGGTCATACAGGGAGTTTGTGTCCGAGCCCGGCACTCAGCCCTCCCAATCTTCTGAGGTGCAGCTGAGTGTGATAAACACGTGGGCTTGCACGTGCACGTGGGGCCAATCTGACATGAGGATCTTGCAGTGTGAGATGACTTGCTGGGGGTGCAAATGCATCTAGCTGCCACTGGTCTGTAGCATCTTCAGACTGGCAGAGCTGCGTTCGCTGCCTTGTCCTAGTCCCAAAGGCAGCACAGCGTGGCTTAGATGTGGTTCATTTCGGAGTGGGGAGAGCAACACCTATCATCATATCCTTTCGCTGCCTTGTAAAGAGCTGTGCTTGCAGTAGCCGCTGCTCCTGGTGTGCACGGAGGTCCTGCCTCTGCAGGCGTGTGTAGAGACTGTTCCTCCATGGTGACCTCCAGGAAGCAGGATTAATTTAGGTAAATTTGGTGTGACAAGAGGAACATTTCATCATGAATTTGTGCCGGGGTTCTGGATTAATCATTACTGCACTTAATGTGTTTTAACTCAAAGCTAGAACCATCCGCATCACCTGACCGCTCTGCAAGCAAAACCAATGGGGTATCAGATTTTGGCATGGCTTTGCTACCCGGAACTGGGGTTTCTGCGAGGCATGAGGGAATGGAGAGCAATGGTTAATAGGTAGGATGGAGTTAATCATTCACTGAATTCCTTAGCTACAAACTCTCTTCTCAGTACTTTTTTTTGGTGCACTGCTGGAAAGGAAATCGGGGTATGTGAAGCAAAACCATACTTAACAAGTCACAGTAGCCCTGGTGTGTGTAGGATTTCTTGCCTTTTGCTGAGGGTGGAGCTCCCCTGTGGCAGGAGATGCTTGAATAACCTGATAGAGCTGAGCAGTGCTGGGAAATTTGATCTATCTGCACCTTTCACTTTGGATGCCTGGGCCAGAGATTGAAGAAGGAAATGTCTGGCCTTTCACCTGCCTAAGACCCAAGGCAAAGATCTGTGTTTTTCTTGCAGCCAGTCAGTGGCATCACCAACACCTCAAACAGAAGTGGGAAAACTTATCTTAATTAATAAAATAGCGAGGATGCAATTACTTACAAGAGTCGGCCAAAATATGAGTCAGCTACCTCTCATAAATCTTGAGATTAAAAATAAACCAAAAAAGGCCAAATGTTCTTGCCTTCTGGGTTTTGAGCCTGAAGTTGCATGTAGGAGACATTTGGAGGCATCTGTACTTCTCAATAGGGAGATGCAGAGGAAAAAAAAGACTTCGGCAAAATAAAAGGGAAGGAAAAAAGTAGAGATTATCATTTAATGTCATTATTCCAGGAGACAGCTGTAGGGAACCCACCACTTCTCTTATGGCAAGGCTGAGTATATCTTCTAATTCCCTTTTTGGGGTAAAAGTGGGTCATCTAAAGCCACGTACCATGGGACCAGATACAGGAGTTGGTTAGAATTCAAGTGAGGTTGATACAGGCTTTGAGGTTGCTAAAGAGGCAGCTGAAATCTTGAGGGTCATTTTTAGAGGATTTATCATGTGATCAGATGGATTGTATGACATTTTTGCTGTTTAGAGGTAAGTATTTAATCTGTAGGTAACCCAAGGCTGAACTGAATACTGTGCCAGGTGGAGCTAGCCTTCAGTCCAGGAATCTGAGTCTGCCTTCCACTTCCTCACAGCCCTGATTCACCTCCCAAACACCACTCAGACCTTGAGAAATTTTATCCCTGAGCTTCTGGCTTTTGCCTCTTTCTGAGGCAGAAGAGTGTTTGCAGGGTTGGGGATGGTGGTTACAGGGTGGTTGCAGAGTTGGGGATGTGATGTGCTCAACCGCGACAGATCTGCTCTCTGCCTCGGGAGTGCTGACTGGACCCCAGAGGCGCGACTGTAATTGGGACCTGCAGGTTCAGATGTATTTAGTGGGTAGCATTAAATTCAAGTACTGTGACGTATTTAATGAGAAGGGCAAGTTCCTCCAGCTCCGTCTTTGATTTCAGAGGTCTCTTCCGTTCCTCCAGCCTCACCTTCTCCACACGCTCAACAGCGATATCTTACCAATATTTTTCTCGTGCCTTCTCAGAACTCCAGTGAAAAGTTGTGACTTGAAGCCTGATTCTGATCTGTCTCATAGCAAAGATCACAGTGGTGTTCAGCTGAGTACTTAAACCCATGCCAGGAGTACATAGGTGGGAGAGCAGATTCAGACTTTTCCTGTGCCGGTAGAGCTTGCGAGCCTTTGAATGCCGAGTCTAACGGCTTGTGCCAGCCCCTGGGGTGTCTGCTCATAATAGACATGGACGGATTGCTTGTGTAGCTGATTGTTTGCAATTTGAAACTACAACCCTTAATTGCTCACTGTAAGTTACCAGGACTCCCCACGTGGAATCTCATTAGACAGCATAGTTAATGGGAGAGCAGAGGGAGCATTTTAAAGTGTGTTTGATGATATGTTGAACTAAGGAAGATTTGTCTAAGGGTACAGATGCCATTTGATGGGGAAATCTTGCTGTAGTTCTGTTCCCCACTTAGGAGCCAGCGGTTGTAGGATTGGGGCTGTTTTCACATCAAGAAAGGTAGGTTATTACAAGAAAAGGATGGATTTAATTTACTGAGAGTTTCTTGCGCGGCTTTTTTTGAGAGTTTTAAGATCCCAGGTAGGATGAGCATGCTGACTGTTTCCAGGATCCTCTGGGAGCTGCTGTTGTGCAGGGAGGGGCTCCTGGAACTGGCTCTGTGGTTGCATTTCTTGGGAAGTCGCTCCCATTTCTCTCCATGCCGTTAGTGATGTTCCCAACCGAGTTTGCCTCCTCCATTAAGATGAAGCCACAGTCTGGCGAGGAGGGGGAGAGGTCATGGAGGAAGAATTCTGAAACCACCCGAATCCACGGTTCAGAGACATCCAGTTGCGAAAGACTTTTCCTGGTAGGGGAAAGTGTTGGTTCCACAGGGTGTTCATAAACCACTGCTTGCCTCCTGCTTCCTGGGCCTGTCTCTGTCCGTGCCGCCAGATTCTGGCCAGTTAAGTGCGTGCAGTCAACCAGCGTCTGCTGGTCACTTTTCAGAAAAAAAAAAGGGGGGGCAGGAAATCCGCAACCTCTTGGAAGCACAGGGCAAAATACTGCTTTCTGGAGCGTAGGTGCAAATGCAGAACAGCCTGGCTAAGTCAGGAGAGGTCCTGCAGCTCTTTGCTGAGGGCTGAAGCCAGCCTCGTGGGGAGAGTCACCTTCCTCCTTTAACTTCTGTAGCAGCGACCTGTAGCTCTTCGTCTTTTTCCTTCTGCCATTCTGTCTTACCCTGCCACATCAGTTGCAGTTGCCCTTTATTTGAGAGAAAGTCATATTTGCACATTGCTTTTGGTCACTGAGTCAGGGAAGCAGCAGCTTGTCCCTACACCTCTGCAATCACAGAAGAACTTGTGAACTCTTATCCCTGCTCTGCGCACATCCAGCACACTGTTTATCACTCACCTGTTACTCTGCTGCCCTGTTCTGCTCTCCTGTCTCTTATGACAGGCAGATGGAGCCAAAAAAAGCCAAATGAGAATGAAAAATAACCCAGTTGGTGTTAGTCATGCTGCAGAATGTGTTAGCAGTTCAACAATGGCCTTAAACACCTAGTGGGATCCAATTTAAGCCCATAAAAGTGAGGAAGTCCGGACTTGGAGCCTGTTCTTCTACCTGTGTAGGCAGCCATGCGTGTAGTAGCTGTGGCAGAAGCAGGCTAGGAAGGTGTTGGGATTTTTTTTTACTTTATTAAACAATTGTCATTTGTTTCCAAGGATTTGATTTTATTGCTCCTCCTATTTCACGCAGCAGGAAATTAAAAAAAACCCAAACACACAAGACACAGATGCAAATTTTTATTTGCTCAAATTATGCTGAATGTAGGAGCTGGGACTCCAGGTAGCTTCACAAAAGTGTCATAATATTTGATGATTCTGAATGTAATAAAAGTACATGAAATCCATGCTCAGGCCTCTGAGACCAGGAGATCTGCCGTACATGGGAACACTAGTCACAAGTGCATTCCTGCATTTACAGCCCAGGCCTGAGCATGAGCAAGTAATGGCTGTCTCTTTTCTCGTGCATCGCCTTCCCCCTTCACTCCATCTGCTGTAAACCTCGGCGTGATCCCTCTAGCTCAGAAGGCTTCCAGACCCTGTAGGAGCTGGGGAGGTGGCCTCCCTATGAAGGACCCAAAATGCCTGATCTGCTTCAGAGCCACCCTTCGCTCTCCCTGAGTCTTTCCTTTCTAGGATGTCGGAAGAGTCTCAGCCCCTCGGTGAGGAGCGAGGACAGAGCTTTGCGAACGTCCCGCCACATCTCTGAGCAGTGCAGCAGCAGCCAGCCCTGGTGCGGGTCCCTCCGAGCGTGTGTGCATGCGTGTGCTAGCTGGGAGGACTCTGCAGTAGGAAGCGTTTGCCAGACATGGCAGGCAGCTCTCAAGAGTTTTCTTGGCAGGAGGGTGTGGAAAATGTCGGAAAGGAAAAATGGAGCAAAGGCAGCCTGTAGCTCAGTCTGCCTGGAGATCAGACGTGTGCGCAAGGCTGGGGAGCTCTGCATCACACGCTCCTCGGTCCCTCTGCCTGTATGAAATCCCTCTTCATTCACTGCTATACTTATAATCCCTACATGCTCCTAATTTTGTTTTATTTTATTTTGAGGGAAACAGTAGCTCTTTGATAGCCTTCCAAGGGATAAGATGGGACAGACAGACTACTTATTGGGAAAAGCCTCGGGGTCTTTGTCTTCCTGAACCCACCGATTAACACAAAGCACAGCTTCCAGCAAGTCTAAGCTGCTATTTGTATTGAGAGACAGAGAGAGGGGTGCAATCAGCGTGGGTTGATGCTGTTTGAATAGGCATGACTGGGCAGCGATCCCAGCGTGACTTGGCCAAATAAGGGACTGGTTTTGTCTTTTAGTGCGTGACCCAGGACCTTTTCTGACCACAGGTGCCCGGGCCGTGGTTTCCCTGTCTGCTGGAAAGCAGCATTCCCAGCAGCTCTGCTCTCCCAGGCACGCACAAGGTGCCCGGCAGTCTGTCGGGGCGGCACGGCCCCGAGCTGAGTGGGGGATGGCACAGACGTGCTGCCCCGTTGGCTGCTGCTAAAGAGGGGGGGACTCCAGCACTTGTCATTGTCCCGAGGAGATCTGTGCTTAGTCTTGTCAGCAGAAAGCAGCACCTCTCCTCTGACAGATCTGCAGAGAGCAGACCACGGATCAATCTACCTTTCCTCACATCAGCAGCATGACGGAGGATTCAGTTCTTGGTCCATGGCATCCCTTTGCTAGTGACTGGCGGTCCTTCTTTCCATCTTAAACTCTGCTTTAATGCTGGGTTGCACCCCTAAAGAGCAGTGGCTGTATTTCAGCGGTGGATTACGTAATCCCAGTGCACAGAGCGTGCTTCAGTGAGTTAAGTTGATGATGTCCTTTTGGATCCGAGAGGAAGAGGGGTGCTATGGAAACGTAACTTGTTATTATTATATGGGAATGAAATTTGTTATTTCGCTCTTCTGCCTCAGTTTGTGATTACACCATGGAACAATTTTTAGCCTTGGCAAGAAGGCGATTTATTTAACATAAGACCAAAGATGCAGCTTAACTTAGTGTCTACCATAAATCCTGAGAAACGATGATGCTGTCTGAGGCTCGGTGCACCTCGAGAGCTGGGCAAATGTTCTTTCTGCCAGCAGAGCTGATGTAAGGTCTGATTTATGAATGTGATACTTCTTGACATTGCTGTGGTGTCCAAAGATTACCAAGGATGTTTACCGAAACCCTCCAGAGTCTCCGTATGGAGCCTAAGAAGGGATCAGGCTGAATTTACAAGTCCTGCTGTGCCAAGACTGCTCTTGGTAACCTTCCAGTCTCTGCGGTACTCGGAGCAGAGGCAGCGGATGGTGCTGTCAGGGTGCAGAGTGTGGTGGGTGTGTGCGGACCACATGCCTCTGCTTGTTGGGGGCACTCTGTCCTTAGTATTTTATTGGACTTGGCATTGCTTGGGTTCATGCTCTTCTTTCCATTTTAAACAAAGCAAATTTACTGGTGGTTTGTATTTACTGCTAACACTCTCTTACACAATCACCCTTGTGGTTTTTTATCTGCAGCTTATGAAGAATAGGGAACAGTAATTTTGTATTTAATCATTAAATTGAGACATAATCCAAGACAGTTGCCTGAACCTGAAGCGAAGCATCAGCCTCCCCAAAGACTCCTCAACCAGCACTGTCAGCGTTTCATTTTGAGCAGCACTGTGCCAGAGAGGGGACTCAGCTTTGGGTTTCTGTTTTACTCAACAGAAAGTGAAACAACAACAACAAAATCGATTTGTTTACGGTAGAAAAAAAAGCTATGAAGTGGAAGGGGTGTGACTTTTGTTTTTAAATTGTCTGTCTCTGCTCCAGTGACATCTGCCCTGTTGGGTCTCCGATGGTTCGTTTCTCCTTTCTTGGTGTGTGCTTTGGCAACTGTGTGATGTGCAGTGGCTGTGGGTGTTAGCGATAAATGCCTGTCGTTAAGGTGAACCGTCAGAAGACCTATGCCTGGGAACTTTGGAGAAAACCTGAACTGAGGAAGATTTAAACTGACTAACCAAGAAAAGATTTCTGAGAGGAGGAATCAGCTCCTGGGGAAAAGCCCCTTTGCTGCAGCCGTTTGAAACTGGAGTGGAGGAGAGACCGGGCAGGCTGTGCTGGGGCAGGCTGTGCTGGGGCAGACCTTCACGTACCCGTGCTCCGTTCCCTGCGAGCCCTCGGCACCTGGCCTCGGCGCCGGGTTGCTTCCGTGAGGGGGGCAGGTGGGAGCACGGCGGGGTGCTGAGCCCCTGAGCCCCTCTGTCTGTCCCAGCACATGCTCGCATGGGGAGTAGGCAATAATTTAACAGGTTTTACAGTTTGACGTGCCTGTATATATTGACCTGGGAAAGAAATGTCTCTTGGCTTTGCATATGAAAAGAAAAAAAGAAAAGTACATAGTATAGGCTGCCGTTGGTGAGGTTCACCCCTGGGCACAGAGCCAGCACAAACACGGCCCATGAAACCACTTCAGCCTTATTCTGAGGTCTTGAGGGGGACAGGAGTGTTTCGCAGGCCTTGTTCTGGTCTTGTACGCGGGGGAATGCTTAACCCTGGTTAGCTGAACCACAGCAATCTTCGCCTGGGACTTCTTACCATGGCTGTGGCACACGGCGTCTTGAGCAGATGCAGAAATCAAACTGTGGACTCTGGGATGTCCCCTGCCTGTTCCTGCTAATATGATTAAGAAATTGGGGGGGGGAAAGCATTGCAAAAGCTGCAGAGAAGGGATGCTTGCCAGAAAGAAAGAATAATTAAAGAAAAAGGGTGGCTTTTGTAGAACAAAAAATGCTGATTGTGAATCATCCACTGTCCGTGACTTTCCCGCTGTAAAAGGTTGAATGGCCCAGTCTGTGTATTTGTGCTGGCAGTGAGTGATCTCTACAATAACAGCCATACCCTGTTTAGCTTTGCTACTATTTGGAGGATCTGTGCCAGGACTTATTGGAATCCCCCAGGCAGGCATTTAGAAGGTCTTTTAAAATTGGGGAGGGCGGTGGGAGCTAAAACCCCTACTCAGTCTCCAGAGAAATTGGCTTTGTTTAAAAAAAAAAATTCACAGTAGGATGCTGAAGTGTAGTGAGACGTATAACACGACAGCTTTTAATGCGATCAGGAAAGGAATACCTCCCAGTAGTATTTGCAGGTATTAAATCATTAGGAAGATTAGCAGAGTTGCAAGGCCTTTTTTTTCCCTGGACAGTTTATTCCACATAATGTTGTTTTAAAAAGAGGATTATGGGCATTGGTCCTGTGGGAGAAAGGAACAGACACCGTAGCGATCTTCCCTTTAACAGATCACTGATGTGACCTGTAGTCTGAAGTGAATGAAATTATCCTTTCTGTGATACCCTCACAACAAAACCAGACCAACTGCGTCTCCATTATGTGTTTAATTTGAGGGAGAGAAATCCCTTTCCCAAAGTTGATCAGGGAAAGGAGTCTGCAGAAACAGGCACCTCCTTGTGAGGAGAGGGATGTGGTACAGCTAGCCTGTCGCACCCGCTCTGTGCCTGCTGTCGTTCCTCTAGGAAGCAGACTGGGACCTCCGAGCCTCTTTCTTGTAGGCTATGGAATGGCTGCTGTGATTTCCTCCTATTTTTCCCCAGGCTGAGTTGAAACAGATGCTCTAGAGATAATGTATTGTTGACCTGAGAGCGTTTGTGGCTTGTGTACATGTATGGATAATATATATGCCAAGACAGGGGATGATGCCTGGCACTAAGCTGTGGAAGTTGTGAAGGATTAGGGTATCTTTCCCCAAGGAAGCATGGAAATTCTCCCTAAGCAGCATGCACCTTCTGCTTTCTCATCTGGTGGTGGCTTTTGAACGCAGCCCCAGCTTCTCCGCTCCGGGACTGCAGCACGCGCCCTTCTAGGCAGCAGGTAGCAGGAAGAGTCTGCAGTTGCTGAAGGTCTTGTGGGCTGCGGTAAAGCAGCACAGAAGCTGCGTTACAGCCAGCAGAGGCAAGCCCAAGAGGGTCTTTGACTGAGCCAGAGGTCAGAGGTAGATTGTTTTCATTGCTCTGGACAGGTAGAGGTCCGTCCATGTCAAGGGGGAGAGTTGAGCTGAGGGGAGCGGTGTAAAAGCAGGTTATCTTGAGGTCAGTTACATCTTTCCAGGATAAGCTGATGACTTGACCGGAGCATGCTTCCAGAGCTCTTTCCAGGGATCCGTCCTTTGGTCTCCACCCCATACCTCCAGATATGTTGCATAGTGGATTTATCAGCCATTAATATTTGGCAGAAGTGTGGACAGTTACTCGTCCCAGGCAGATCATGTTAAAGTTTTGGCTCTCTCCTATCTGGAGTTTAAATTTTCCAAGCAATGAGTAGAGAGTTAGATGTGCAAGCCCTGTTTAACCCCTGAGATCCAAACCCTTCCTTTCTGCAGCGTCAGGCTCATATCATTCCAGCTGTATCACTGCTAACGCGTCAGTTGTGCCATCTGCACCCTTTGCACGTTGAGGAGCTATTGGCATCTCTTAATGTACAACGCGTAGAAACGAGTGGATCCCTGGGGTACATCTGTTGACTTCAGGGCTGAATTTGTCCCATTGCTGCTTGACAAGTTTTCTCATAAAATTCCCTATAATTCTTGTGGTTTTGTCCTGTGCCCTTCTTAGCAGGGACATTTGTGGGCTCTTTTGATGGGTTGAGCAGGGAAAGACCCATCTCCTCTGGTGAGAGAGATACGACTAAAACCCAGAGTTTAGCTGATAGCGATGCAAACAGTGCTAAAACCAGGATGGGTTCAGAGGAGGACACTGAGCAGACTCCTGTGCGCAGTGGTCCAGAAGAGAACCAGAAATCACCTACACCTGAGCCTGGCACACGATCTGACTTGATGAGGACCTCCACCGTGCTAGCAGCAGTATCTGCAGACACCGAGCCTGACAGCCTGCTGAAGAAGCACAAAGCATGGCCAGCGACCAGAGCTAACCTCCTCTGATGGCTTCTGGGTGATGGGTCTGACCTGGCTGCTGGAGGAGCCTCAGGAGAAAGGAGATTTCCATCTTTATGCTTCTCCTGAAACTCCCAAGAGGGAAGGGTGGACAGTTTCCGTGGAGTGTGTGGTCAGCTGTCCTCTGTGCTTGTACCTAAACCAGGATCGATTAGGTGACGGAGCTAAGGAGAATGGCAGGGGCTCCTCAGCCTGTACGCACTCCGATCCCAACAGTGGAGGCAGGGCTAGGGAGGGGAGCAGCGTTGTGTGGTTTCCACAATTTTTCTGCTTGTGGTGCCCGTGTCCCCTCTTGCTAGAGCAGCACAAGGAACTGTCGGCTCTTTCACTGCAATGGCAAAGAGTCGTTCTTCTGGGGATCTCGTGCAGAGGACAAATCGGTTGCTGTTTCCCACGCCTGTCCAAAAGGTCTTCTAGAGGGGGTGGCTCTGCTGCAGAGCTCGGGGCCCTGCTGAGGCCCAAGCAAGCTGCTCATTTCCCTTTGTACCTACTTTGGGGCCTCTGAACATCAGCGTTTTTTGGAGTAGAAGTATTCTGACTGCATCACAGAAGACTTGCTAATGCTAAAAGGAAGCAACCCAACCACACAGATTATTAATGCCAGAAACATGCAAATGCATTTTGCACTGGAACCAGCAGGTCTATATTGGGTTCTGATTGTTTTTTGTTTTCAGAAGGAAGATGTTTAAGGATCTCTAGTGAACATACTCGAAAAAACATTCAGAGCAGAGCCCTCCAACCCAAACAACCACATTTGAAAAAATACGGGGGAGCTTGTATCAGTATCGGCACCGGCACACAGGGATTAAGGAAGGGCTTGTCCTTCGGCGTCTTGTAAACCATTTCCCTTTTCTCTGTCTGTCTGTCCAGTTGCAGAGCAGACTGGCTCTGGGTCTTTACCATGTCCTGTGATTTATGGCATATAACGTCAACGAAAGCTGCTGTTTAATGAATTCCTTGAGTGTTTCTGTTCCAATAGGGATTCATGGGCCTGACTTTGAATTATGGTGCCCTTGTGCTAGAGAGATGTTTACAGTGAAACAGTAGATTGGAAGCCCTTTCTCCCTGGGAATCGTGGAAATACTGTTATCTCAAGCTTCAGAAGGAACTGTGATGCACGGAGAGCACCCGAGGCACAGGCCCGCCTGCCACCAGAGCACCTCTGCCTCTGGTCAGTCTGCACACCTCCATTCGTTTAGGCTGCTTAATTAATCAGATTTGCTTTTTTTCCTGCCTAAATAGAGGAAACCTCTAGGGTTGATTCTAAATCTCTTATTGCCCAGCAGACCAGAATGTTAACTCCACATTTAGGCAGTTTCTCCGAAAGTGTTTTATTTAGCTGATAGACACAGCAACTCCTGTAGAAGTGCTGCCTGGGTTCTTTAATGAGACACATATTTAGGCATTTAAAACAACAGTCCCAGATTGTTTCTGTATTTGATAAAATGTATTTGAATAAGAAAGTCCCTGCGGGGGCAAAATACCTATTTGCCTGTATGTGTGTCTGTGTATGTATATATCTGTTTGTCTGTCTATCTATCTATGTAATTTCAAACCCAGAATATTGTAACACCCAGGGATCCAGGGAGCATGGAAGCGAGCCAGGAAAGGAGAGGAGATGTGCTTCAGGAACTAGCACAGGTAGTGTTTGTTGGGGGATTCTTCAGCGACACTCAGAAGTAGAAGAGATGCTGCAAACCTAAAACCTGATGATGCATGCCCAGCCTGACACAGAGGGAGGAGATCAGGGCTTCAGGAGCTGTCATCTGCAGACCCACAACCCTTCTGCTGGGCTCAGCGTCCGATGGGACCCCTGCCAGCACACTGGTCACAGCAGCCCGATAGCATCTGGGTCTGTCTTTTCAATTCTCATCTGGAATTGTCCCCGTGCTGGTGACACTGGTCTGACTTTCCTGCTCTCACACACCTCTCCTCACCTCCCGTTTTCCCATCAATGTTCCCTGGAACGAGTCATCCATTCCCATGTCTCTTCTGCCTTCATAGCTCCCAACAAACACCGCTCCAGTCACGCCACCGTGTTCATGCCATGTACCTGGGGGGAGGCAGGGAAATTTGGCACAGGCTGGGCTGAGCCCTCATCACCTGGAAGGGCTGGATCCCCCGACACGGCTACGGACTAGGAGAGATGGAGAAGTCCTCATCAGCGAAGTTTCTGGCTACGTTTGTGGTACCTTCAGCCTGACGAAGAACTGAGCTTTGCCCGTGTTACTGCTGAGAGAATATCCCTTCCTGAGGGCCTGCAGGCTTTTCTCCGGTTGCTGTAGCGCAGGACTTGTTTCCCTTACGTATCATTTCACTTCTCTTCCTGCTGCTGGTACGGGCTGCCAAACGTTTTGTTTCTTCCTCCCCCGTAGATGTGGCTGCATCCACTGCTGTTTGTGTTCCTGCTTTCCTTTAGAGGCTTTTTTTTTTTTTTGAACTTCAGTTGCATTTTTATCATATTTGGATCCTGTGAGTTAGGGATCACTGCACAGCGCGGGGCGAGGGGGAGGACGCTGCGCAGATAACGTCCCTGTTCTGTCACCTGCCCCATGGCCGTCAGGCGCAGACCAGGTTGGCTGAAGACCCGTGCCCAAAGGGTTTAACCAGCAGACCTATAGCTTCTCCTCCTCTGCAGGCCATGGTGGGAAGCAGCCAAGCCTACCCCCGGCTCCTCTGGAGCTCATTTTGCTGTGGAGAGCTGTGGCAAACGCGGCTTTTCAGAGGTGACTGTGAGAAACAGCCCTGTCCTTGTCTCTCCTGGGGTTTTCTTTAATACAAGAAGAAATTGGGCACCTGGAAGAAATGTGGACCCGAGGCCCGGCCAAAATCTCTTGAAGGAGACCTCCCAGAGGGGAACGCTTGTCCTCGTGGCCAGCGTCAGCGTGGCAGGGCAGCGGGTGTTGGGTCCCTCGGTCTCTCCTGGCTCTCGGTGAGGGAAGGGGAGCGGGGCACCGGGACGGGGCCGGAGCGGAGCCGCGCTCCGGGCTGGAGCTGGACGAGCGTTACATAACGCACCGCTCCGCTCCAGAGACACGTTCAAATGATTAATTTGAGGCTCTGGCAGCCACTTCCCTGTAATAATATTTTAAACATTACTTTTCCACTGGTCCTTGCCAGCAATCGTTATTTTGCGCTGTGGAGGCTGTAAAATTTCACTTCAAGGATGGGTTTCACTCCCGTTACAAAATGTGTCTGGAATGTGCAGATGTTTCCTTCGGGGAATAGCGAGCCAATCCGCTCTAACACATCATCCCCACGGGGAGGACTCAACGTGCTAAGCAGCCCTATTCACAAAATCACAAACAAACACACACACACAGAGCCCTGTGGAGCCGTACCCGGGCCGGGCATGTCGCTCAAAGCCCTGTTGATGTAAAAAGCCCAACGGCTCTGCTGGAGCTGCAGAAGGCTTTGGTCTGGGCTGCAGCTGGGCTGCAGGGGTACATGTGCTGGTCGCAGAGAGGTCCCTCTCTGCAGCCGGCGGGAGCTGTGCGTGTTGGTATTGCAGCTCGGCTTTTACTCAGTGCCACATATTACTGTGTTCTGGAGACGGATTGGAAGAGCTATGAAAACTTTGGCTTACCGGGTGCAAAATAACATCCTGCAGGTATCCAAGGGTGTGCATGCCAAGGACAAAGAAGAGTTGCTGTAGATGCGCCAGAGTTAGAGAAAATGGAGAGATGGGATTTAATTGAACAAAAAAAAAGTTTGTATGGAGAGTGGAGGACACTGAAATAGCCTTTTTATGGAACAGCCACTGGCGGACGGGTGCCCCAGCAACTGGGACTTCAAATTAAGGCTGTAACCATCCCTGCGGAATATCTTATGGGGCTGGTCCTGTTTTTGTAGGAGGATCCAGGAGATCACTCATTTTTTTAATTGTGTAATTTTCTCTTTCAGTGTCATCTTTACTACACGGGAGGGGAGAACAAAGCTGTTAGGGAGGTCAGGTCCTTGGCACTCGTGCAGGGGTTGTCTGTCGTGCGCGCAGCAATAGTGCCTGGAGCAGATCTGCTGTAAGTGCTCCTGGAGTCCTCCCGCCCTGCCCCACGCTGGCTGCTCCCCTCCGCGCTGAGCCGTGTGCCCCCTGCACGGCCGCTCCCGTGGCTGCCCGTCAGGAAGGGCAGTCTTTGGGGACGGGCGCTGTCTTTCTGCAGCTCCAGATCTGGACTGAGACGTGTTGCTTGAAACCCTGCCTCTAATGTGGTGAGAGCATTTTGGGCCCATGGCATCTCTAGGGAGAACCTCATTTGGGGTGCTAGATAGGTTTTGGTGATGGGGTCTGCCTTGATCCTGATGTGCACCTCTGTATTAACCAATATACAGGGCTACCTTGCCTTGCACCCTGCATAAAAACCAAGTGGAGCCTGGAGGAGAATGAAGGCAGATACGGAAAATAAATATACAAGATACAGTACTGGGAAAGAGAAATGTTGATAGTGATGAGTATGGACTGAGTGCTCAAGCCCATCAAACACTGATAAGCAAAAGAATGTAAGGAAAAGTCTGTGGCCAGCAAAGTTGAGAAGAATAAAGAGTTTTTCAAGTATATATTGGGAACTAAAGGAATTAAATGATACTGGTCTGTTAATAGGTGGACATGGTCAAATTATCAATGAAAATACAGAAAAGGCAGGACCGTTCAGTAAATATTTCTGTTTTTTATTTGGAAAAAAGCCAGATGATGTATTTGTATCATATGAGGATGATGAAACAGTTTCCACTCCAACAGTAACTGAAGAGGATGTTAAACAGCTGCTATTAATGTTAGACCTTCTTAAACTAGCAAGTTCAGATATTTTGCATCCAAGAATTTTAAAAGATCTGGCTGAAGAGCCCTCTGGGCTATTAATGTTCACTTTTAGTGGGTTTTTGGGCAGTAGGGAAATTCCCAAGGACTGGATCAAAATGAACATATTTTAGTATATGCCAGTATTAACAGAAGGTAGATGGGATGGTACCAACATTAATTAGCCTGCTGTCCTGATTTTCTAGCCCAAGGAGAAACAATACAGTGCATAGCATGGACATTAGCTAGAAGTTAAAGGGGATAGTGTAATTAGTGGCAATCAACATGGAAAATTCACTTATGGAAAATAGATCTCATGAACCTCTACTTTTTAAGTAAGTTTACAGATGGAGTAGATGAAGATGATGACGTTGATGTAATACACATATGACTTCTGTAAGGTATTTGACTCAATGTCACATTTTTTGTCAGAAATTGGAATGAAAAAAATCAGCACTACATATACTAAAGGGATTAAAGACTGGCTTCAAAATGGATCAACTGGAGTCATCATGAAGAGCTGTGTTGCAGTGAAGTCTCAAAGATTGATTGCTGACTGCCTCCGTAGTGTATTTGTCAACAGACTGGAGGAGGACAAAAAACATTAGTGATACTGTCCTGAGAGTGCCGGAGCACAGAGAAGGAAACGGAGCTCTGCTTTGGTTGGAGACTTGGTCACAAAAAAGAGCAACGATGCTGCCGAGCGTGAGATCGTACATCTGGGAGCAGGAAAGGCAGGCCTGGCATATAGGATGGGAACCTTCTCCTGGAAGGCAAGGACTCGGCCAGGGAAGGTGTGATAGTCGAGTGTGCGATGAAGGATATGGCCACCAAAATGATTAGTGCGACCCAGGGATGTGTAAGCAGGGAACTGTGGAGCAGAGGGGTTGTATTTCCTGGTGTCCTCACTTCATGGAGATAGTGATGTCCTGTAGAATCCAGGCAAAAGCGTATCTGAAGGACTGTCTCCTGAGAGGCAGCTGGTGTGTGCTGCACCAGCAGGAAGGTGGTAGGTGACTGCAGCCTAGGGAGTATTTGTGGTTAAAACCAGAAGACGTAATAGAAGGACACCCTCAGTTTAGTGGACAGGCAGAGTGAATCCTACACCTGGGAACTCAAGCTAGGCAAATTCAGACCAGAAATAAGCCTAACTGACTAACCCTGAAACAGCTTACCAAAGCCAGTGATGGCCAGCCCATCTTGGGAGTCTTTACGTGAAGACGGGAACGTTCTCTAGAAGGATGGGGGACTGCTTGCATAGGCTTCATGCAGGGATTGATTGTGAGGAGCCTGATGGCTTGCAGTACGTGAGTCGTTGGGATAAATGATCGCGTTAAAAATCTGTGAGTCATTCCCGTTGTTCTTTGTTAGTGCAAGAAGCAGACTGCCAAAAGGGAAGGGCTAGTAGCTTTGTGTCCTGTTCCCCCCTTCCCCAAAACTGGCTCGTGTATTGGGTAGGTCCCAGGGCTTCAGAACATCTGGAGAGCCTGTCCCTCACTGAGGAGACCACAGAAAGCAGACATAACATCAGGATTGCAAGGAAAACACAAACCGGATTGTGCTGCAGCCGTGGTTTGGCCAGGTCTTGTGTCCTGAACATGCTGCACTTTTCTTTTTGCTTCAGGCTCCCCTGGTTTGTGGATTTTCTGTCGCAGGCAGTGGGCTGTGAACTCTGTGGTTGTGCTCAGCATCATTGTTTTCACAGAGCAGCACCATTTACTTTGTGCTATTTTTAAACATATCAAGTGCTAACGTGACTGCCCCAAATCCCAGCGTTTTCTCTCTGGAGAAGAAGGAAATAAGTGAGGGGCTCCCATCCCTCCGGCACAGGCTGTGCCGCAGAATGTTGCTGGAAGTTGTTCTCCGTCGCTAACAACGCACTGCCAGGCCTGGACCTGGTTGAGTGTTCCTGGTCTTTACTTGTCCTTTTCCCCATCTCAGCTATTTTTAGTTAGCATCCCATGCTTTGAGCTGAAGGCTGTTGGTGAGAGCCTGGCACAGGGAGTCTCTTAAATGAAATGTTGGTAAAACATATCGGAGGTGAAAATCAATTGACAAGGCAGGGCTAAAGTACACACAAAAATGTTTTTCTTAAGCAACCACCCAGGAACTTGGAAAACTTGCTCGTCTGTTAGAGATTGCTGTTAGCTAAAAGTCAAACAAATTTGTACTGTCAGCTACAAAAGGGAAAGCGTTTGAGGGAGTGTTATCGCCCGTGGGAAGTGACTGTCGGGATCTGGCTACGGGGCCAGCGTTAGCAGGGGTGGGTGGAAAGTCGGGTCCGTTTCGGCACCGGGGCGGGTGCTGGCGGGTCTGTGCCGGAGCCTGCGGAGCCAGGCTGGTGGCACCCCGGTCATCTCTGCTCCCCGTGCCCGGCGGGAGGGGCGGGCTGGGGGATTTTGGAGCAGGACCTGGGGGGCTGGAGCTCAAACTTTGCAAACAACTGAGGAGGAAATGGCCGCAAAATCTTTCTGTTAGGTCCGCGTCACCTTTGTGCTGCTCTGACAGCGGAAGGTGCAAAGCGGGGAGCACCCTGTGCTCACCCCAGGCTGCTCCCACAGGGAGCAGGAGGGATACAGGGACATGGTGATGCTGTCCCTCAGCCGCCTCGTGGCTTTGGCCGTGAGACTTTCCCCATCTGTTCTCACACTGTTTGGGGTGCTCTCTTCGTGTCTGCTTTACCTGCCACGCGTGCGTGGCTTTGGCTGGTAGGTGATGGTACTCCTAAATCCTCAACCCTTCGTGAACCCCCATAAATGCCGTGTTTTGCTGCCTCGTGGCTTTGTTTTCCTCTTGTTTGTCTGCTGCTGGTGCTGTGCAGTCCTGACAACGTACTGACTGTTCTCCCAGTACGAGAAATGAGAGAAGCATTTCCCAACTGTTTGAAGAGATTACTTTTGATCTGATGCTGCCTTATCAGTCTCACTCTCTCTTAGCTGGCTTGCAGTCCGAATTCAACTAGGAGGTGGCATTAAGTTTTTTACAAGTCTCACCAGGGCATTTCAGATGATGAGGAGGTCCTTGGTTCACAGTTTTCGTGCTGTGTTGATGCCCAAGTTGTTCCGCTGTTCCTTTTGGGATACAAAACAGGGATGCCCTAGAAGGTTTCCAAGGAAGAGGCTATGCAAATATTTTTTCATACTGTGTCAGTGTTTGCAAACTGGATGTGTGCTTTGGAGAAGACTTTCCTGGAGTTCTCTGCGTCTCTTGGCTCCAGCTCCTGTCTCAGCTCAGTGATGTATCGCTGCTGTCAGTTCAAGAGCATCCAGAGCCTCCTGCATCCTGTGAGCCTTGCCTGTGGCTCTCGTTCGTTGTGTATAGCAGAACTTACGGTGCTAGGGAAAAATAGCATTGTGTTTTTATTATTTCTCACAGAGAAATAATATCCCTAGAGGATAGCTATTCAAGCACAGGCCTCACATTAAAATAAATACAAATAGGATAATAAAAAAACAGGACCCGAAGGTTATGTACTCCATCTCCTGTCCTGGTGGTGAATTAATATCAACAATACCTAAACATTTATTGAAAACTCTTCACTTTCTCTGAGGAAGATTAAGCACTTCGTAGCTCAGCTGTATAATTCCTAAATTACAGCTTACAGAGGGCTCGCTTCTCATGGTAAAATAAAATATCACTGGGCTCTGAACATGCTGACTTGGAAACACTCTGGGTTTTCAAGAGACCAGAGCTGGGGGCTGAAAGAGCCGTGTGTCGGCATGCAATGCCACAGGAGCTGGGGGCTCCCTGGACGGATGCTTTTTCGGGGAGGAAGTGGGTATCTGTGTGGAAAGTGGTTGGATTTGGGCTGCAGGCATCTAACATGATCTCCTTTCTTGAGCTCTGCCATGTATGCTGGGAAGATACTTGGTTTTATCGCATCTTTGGTTTCCTTACAAACTTTCCATGAAACAAATGTATATTTGCAGGGCTGACATTTAGCTGGATGAAACTGCAGACAGCTTGTTTATGTACAGCACTAATTATGGACATTAACTTTGTTTAAATATTTGGGTTGCTGCTTTCCCAAGCTGAAGGTCTTCTCTGTTCTCATCTTTTAGTGTGATGATACAGAGGCGGAGCAGGGCTGGGTGATGCCTGACGTTTCAAGCCTTATTTTATGCCACATTAAGTCACCTCTTGGCAGTGGAGGGGAGGACCACGTCCAGAGCCAGCCCTGGTCACTGCCGGCTCCTGGTCACTCGAGCAGCTCCGAAGGTGGGACCTGGTGTGAAAAGTCTCTCTCATAATGGTGGCCATCCCTGTAGCCAGCTCTTTGTCCCACCGGAGCACTCTGCAGAAGCTCTTGCTGACCTCCACAAGCACAGGAGGCCCCTGGTGACTCCCCAGTGCCCCCCTTGCCTTTGGCTCCATTGTTTCGGTGTTGGGAATGAGGAGATGAAGTCAGTGGCAGTCTAAGAATAACTTGTAAAATGAGCCGTGCTGCGGGTCCCTGCGCAGACAGCAGTGCTCCGGTTCCTGGGAGCCTCTTGTGTGAAAAAGCCCCCACCCTGGCCGGGGAGGAGAGGGACGGAGCGCATGATGCCATTGCCTGTGAGCCAGCCCTGCCAGAACATGACATCTCTCCATGAGGTAACGCGTCCCCTTTGTTCGAGTGGCTTCATCCCTGGTCTGACTTTATAGCCATATTTGGGAAAGTCTGCGGAAAGCTCCTGGCTGCGGGGATCCGAGGAGCCGCTCTTTGAGTCTCAGCTGCCCTGCAGACAGCTCCCACCTGGAGGGTGGGGATGCCCTGGCCGCGGTGGGGATGCCCTGGCCGCGGTGGGGATGCCCTGGCTGTGCACCCTGCAGGCATGCGCCGCGTTACCTCCTCTGTCTGCTTTGGGGATGGGGCACGGGCACAGGAGCAGAGGGAGTGTGGGCGAGCAGTGGCTGGGTAGGGACTGCCGTGTCACCTGGGCTGTCCCGAGCTCTCAGCTTGGTCTTGTGCAGGGCTCAGTCTTTCTCACGCTGCTTGAAGCACAGGCTCTCGCAGCCCCTTTTCCTCAGCCACCGGCAGGGACGCAGACCCCCGCTGCCCGCCTTCCACCCTGAGCTCACCCGCTCTGCCGAGAGCTCAGGGAGTGTTTTACACCTCCCTGTGGGCAGCTGCCTGCCTCTCAGCAGGATCGCGAAGAACCTGTGGCCCCAACCCAGCAAGACAAGTAGGGTTTACTCCTACAAATCGGAGGGTCGCGTTGTGCTGCTCCGGGAGGGGCTTGCGGCAGGAGGAGGCAGGCAGGCTGAGGTGGGGAAGGAGCATTGCTTCCCTCCCGCTGCTCAGAGGGGAGCCCGCAGTGATGGGGTGACCTGCTCGTGGTCCTGCAGCAGGGGAGCTGGGAGTTACTTCTGGGTCTGCTTCATGTCAAACCCAGCCATCTCCTGGCACAGCTGCCTTGCAAGGGCATGTGTGAGAGTGCTTTGCAGTTCTCCCAGGAGAGCACAAAGTGTACAGAACATTGCAAAAATGCTTGTATCCTTGCCTTACATTTTCATATCAACAATTACGATTTTGCTGTGGGAAGAAAAACATTTAGTTTTCATATGAATATTTGTGAAAAAGTCTTTTAGGGCAAATTCCTTAGAGAGAGTTAAGACTTGGGCCAGCACTTGAAACTCATAAATTCAAAATGAACAAATAAATTGTCATCGTGCTGTGACAGCCTCGGGGAGACGAGGGTGCTCGCCGCTGTCTGCTGGTCCCAGCGTGCAGCTCTCTGCGTGGGACTTGCTCTCAGCAGCTGCCTGAGCCTTTCCCTGGACCTCCATCTCGCGCATTTGCTCCCTAACAGCCTTGCTGTTCTTTGGGAGCTGATCTCTGCAGTGGAGTCCCTGGGCACACGGCTGAAATGCAGCCTCCTCTGGGGTGGGATGCATCAATTCACTGTGACCCACTGCTAAATGACTTTGGGAAAGAAAGGGGTGAAACCCCTTAGCGAAAGGCCCCCCTTCGGGTTCGGCTGCAGCTCTTGGAGGTGATTTGCGGTGGAGCTTCAATCCCTTTGCCTTGGAAAATCCCTGCTTCGGTGTGATTGAAACCAGTAGCTGGTGATGAAGATCTCCATATGCTGTTGCCCTCCTGTCTGTGCTGAAAGGCTGGGAGCTCATCGTGCGGGAGAGCTGTGGAGACAGCGTTCCCCCCAGCCTGCCGGCCGGCTGTCCCTGCACCTAGCGCAGGATGACAGCGTTGCTTCCCGCGCCCGGCACACAGGAAAATCTGTGTCTTTTCAGATTTCCATAACCACTGTGGCAAGAATCTCTAGTCCCCCCGCTGCACACAAGCACTGTTACTTCTCCTGTGCTTCCTAGGAGAGGTGCAAGCCAAAAGACAAAGAAAAAAAGGAATCAGATCAGCAAAAACCTATAATTTTTCCTGGCTCAAGTGTGCAAAAACACATAGGGTTTTTCCTCCTCTTTTCTGAAAAGTCTATTATGTACGTCAGGCAGTATCAGCACAGCACGGCTGCATGGGGGACCGTGCTGCCTTTTATTCCTGGAGACTAGAAAAGTGTTTGCCATGGTAACTTGTAAGACAGCGTTTCGGCTGGGCAGGCGACCTCTTGGGCTGCTCCGTCTGCTGACGGAGGGCTCTGGAAGCAGTTGTGTCTCACCAGGCATCTCGCATGTCCCTCTGTCACTTGTCCTCTCTGGTTGCAAGGTGTGGAACGGTGCAGCCTGGCCTTTGGTGGGGGTGAGAAGTGGCAGCATTGCTGGTCATTGCTGGGAGCGTTGCTGGGCAGCTGCTGCCGCCTACGGCGTTTTCTGTGCCTTGGTTTGCTGCTCGCTTTGGTCGTTGCCTCTCCCTGGTTGCTGCAAGGCTTTAGCCACGAGAACTGCCAGGGACTGAGCACCTTCGTATTCTTTGGTGGACGTTTGGGTGAAGCATGTGGAGTTTGTTGAGATCAGAAAGAGGGAACTGTTTCCACTGGGAAAGAGAGGACTTGGGTAATCTGGGAAAGGCTCTGGAGTCGGGAGTGGGGCAGAGAAGATGAATAAGAACGATTATTCAGTGTTCACAGCACAGAAAATTAGGCAGTATCCAATGAAGTGATGCCTCCAGCAGGTTTCAACAAACCAAAGAAAGTACTTTTTTTGTAAAGCATGTGAATTGCGGAGCTTGTTGCTGTAGGCTCCTGTGGAGCCCAGGCTGGCTCAGGAAGGGGTGGACGGCGTCGTGAAAGATCGGTCTGTTGGTGGCCGTTAAATACAGCAGTCCGATGCAGTCTCTGGCTCTGAAGGTCCTCTGTTGCTGGCTGCCAAGAGCTGGGAAGTGTGTTGGGGAAGGATCGCTTGCTGGGAGCTTTGCTCGTGCATCTCCCTGAACACGTGGTACTGACCACAGCTGGGATACGGGGCAGGATGGACCCTTGATCCCAGGGACAGAGCTGTTCCTATGTCCCTGCACCCACTCCTGCTGTTAAAACACAGTCCTGGACCAAAATGGGGCCCGGCCCTGTCCCCATGACTCTTACTTTGGTCACACAAACATGAGGTAAACTCCATTTCGGGGGGGTCTGTCCTGGATCAGGGAAGACTGGCCAGTTGGGAGAGGCTTGTGGGAAAGCCCAGCCTGGCTGATGCACGGGGAGAAAGTGATTTTCCCCAAAGGACAGGGTCTCTCTGTTGCAGATGCTCCATTTACTCACCCTGTGTGTCCTCTTGGGCCAGCCCAGCTCAGGAAGGTGGGCTGGGAGATAGAAAAGCTTTTCCCTTGACTGCAAGCTGCACCCGGCAGCCTGGAGGGCAGATGCTTTATCCCTCCTGCAGTGTTGCAGGCCCCTTAGTAGCCACTATAGAGGCTCCTGTGCAGACTCTGGATGGAAATATGACTGTACCCAAGCCGCCATCTTTCCCTAGCACCTCTGGAGCTTCACTGGCCCACAAAAATCTTAGCTTTTACTGTGGCTTACAGACCTGGAGCTTCTTTCCTACTGAACCACTGCAGCTCTCCCAGCCTGCACGCAGGCTCCTCTCTGCACAGACGCTTCTCGCCGTCTGTGGATGCTTTTCCCATTACTGTTCTGGCTGGGCTCCACGCACCAAAAGGGCTGGGGAAGGCACAAGCCAGCAGTGCCCCCCCTTCCCTTCCCTCCCTTTTTTGTGAAATGAAGGCAGAGCGGGCCCACAAATGACATAATGAGAGCATGACATCAGGCTTGGCAGGCGGAGGCGTGCTATACTCTGCTCAACATTATATGTTCTGTGGAATTAAGAAAAAAACAGCAGTGCACCAAAAAAAGCCTGTCTACCACAGCGCTGCAGAAATAGCCCCCCTGGCTGCCCTGGGCTCGCAGCTGCGGGGCCGTGGAGCCCGTCTGAGCATCACGAAGGGACAAAGCAGGCGGCACCACGCCCTGCTGCTCGCTTCCATCAGCAGCTGCTGGAGGGCAGCAGCTAGGTGAGGGCACGCCAGTGCTCGACGCTTTTTACCCCCAGAAGTTACCTGACCCCATCCGCAGGAGATCTTGCTGGCGGTGTTTGTGACTGATCCATCCTCACGCTCTCCGTGAGACGGGCTGCTGTTAGCCCTGCGGTACGCACAGCTCTGGAGAGGTTCAGTGGCTCACCCAGCATCACATGGGGAATTGGTAGCAGAGCTGGGATGGAGCTGAAGGCTCCCAAGGCTCAGGTTGACGCCCTCATTACCAAATGTTCCCTTATCCGAAGCTTCACCTTCCCCCCACGACCAACTCCACTTCCAGAAGAAGTTTTTTTAAAACTTCCTTTGCAAGGCATGTGAGTTAAATGTGTGAGAGTTTGCTGGGGCACTTAGGGAGCTGCAAGGGGAGCTCTCTGTAAGGCATCTTCCACACACTTCTTGTTCTATACCATAGTTGTTGGGGGGTTTTGGTGCTTCTTGCCCCACAGAGATCTGCGGAGAAGTGGGCCAGCCTTCCCAGCCTCCTCTGGCATTACATGGCTCCATTTTACAGGTGTGGAAACTGAGGCAGGATTGAGAAGTTGTGACTTGCCCATAGCTGCCCTCTTCCAGGCAGCACAGCATGTTCTCAATATCCCCTGTGGCAGAAATAAACTAAATTTTTCTTTCTTCTCGTGGAGAGGGCAGCAGTCTGTGTGCACAGTGCATTTCAATGGAGAGCCTTGTTTTCTGCTGGCTTCAGCTCTGCTTTGAACCTGCTCCGAATTTCCTCCAGCCTGGCAGCAGGCTGGGAAAATACAGTCGTGGCAGTTTGTGGCACCGGGAGGCTGAGCTCTGTCCCACAGCCTTTGCGCTGGGTTTTATTGCTCAGTATTTCCTGATTATTTTTTTTTTTTCTGCAACCTAGCTTGGTTCACAGCCATCTTTCCCATGCCAGGAAGGCATATTATGATTTTCCATACAAGTTGGAGAGGGACCAGTGGGAGAAGGCAAGCAGGCGGCTGGGAGCCCAGCTCACTGACTTGCGGCTGGAGGTGGCAGGCGCTGGCATCCACCACCGTTCCTCGCTTCTCCAAGCTGTCCTGTCAGCAGGAGCTCTGCTTCCCTTGCAGGCTCTGCACTGAGGAGGTCCAGGGAGGTTGAAAGCTGGGAGGTTTTATACTAGTTCCTCATCAGATCATGAAGCCAAGTGTAGAAAATAGCAAGGGAACTGGGCTCTGGTTTGTAGGTACCGGTGGGTTGCCATCTAGTGCCTGGTCTGGATGGAGGACAGCAACGTCTGCGGGTGCTGGACGGGAGCTCGGGCTGTGGAAGATAGAGGGTGGGAGCCAAGGTCTTGGGATCCCTTGGAAAGCACATGAGTTGTAGTTAAGTGACAAGTGTCAGGGTATAGAGAGAGCTTGGGTTAATGACAACCTCCAAGGGTTCAGAGCATCTCGCAGCCTCTGAAGCAGCCTCGCCTGGGAAATGAGCCCCAGCTTTCCCCTTTGAAGTCCGCTCGTGGAGCTTCTCTGCTTGCAGGGCCGTGGGTCAGTGTTGGCTTTGGATGACGGTAGTGGGTGCAGGATAGATGAATGAGCTCAGATGATAATATCTGGCAGCAGCAGCTTGGCGATGGTGTGTGCGGAACGACAGCCAAGTTGTACTATCAGGAGAGGAGGAAAAAGGCGCAGGAGCCCCCTCCAGCCCTTCTGCCGTGACGCCGTGGAGGCTCACTGAGGCACGACAGTGCCGATACCTCAGAGACAAGCATCCGAGTGGCCTGACACCCTCACAAGCTGTCCTGGCCATGCAGAGCAGCACAGTCCCTTGAGCAAATCAGAGGGTTGAGGGTTGTCATTTAGGAGTTTATGGGGGACAGCTCCTCCTGGCCCTTCCTGAACAAAACCCGCTGGCTGCAGCCACAGCAGCAGGCGTCCTGCACCCCTTGAATCCCCGCTGGATCTCCCTTGTTCACCAGGCGCTCCTTCCCCGGAGCGTGCCGCTCAGTAGGCAGTGACATCTAGTGTCAGTCCAACACGCTGTGCAAAGCAGCACTGCGTGGGGAATTACTGCCTGCCTTTGCATTTTACCCGTTTGCTGGGGCTGGTGGGAGCCGCTCTGCCACTGTGCATCTTCCTGGAGCAGGTACCAGGTCACAGTCATCCCTGGTCCTGCTTTTGGGTAAGAATGGAGCTGACTGACCCCTGGGAGGCAACGATTTGAGGTCTTAGCCTTCACTCATCTGAAGTTTAAAAGCTTTCTCTGAGGTGAAATGGAAATAATGATAAGAGATGTTTGTAAAGGGCTGGGGAAGGCTCAGGACCAAGCCCTCCGTGCCTGGCACTGTGGCAGAGGGATGGAGAAGAGCAGACATGCCCCGCTGGAGTTGGTCACTTCCTACTTGGGAAGCAGGAAGGTGGGAGAGATGGAGAGAAAGCTGCAGAGAGCTGCAGAGGAGGCAGCTGGGCTTGGGGCTGGCTGTGCCGGTACCCTGCGTGGCTCAGGTGCCCGCTTGCTGATTGTGCCAACTGTGATGCTGAGAGCTTCACCCTGCCCTGCACGCACCCTTCTCCATGCAGCCAAGCCGCACTTTTGAAGAGGCTCTTTGAAATGCCAAAGCCCTGATTTTGCAGCAGCAGAACGGTTTGTTTTGGAGGTCTCTCTTGTCTGGGCAAGGAGCAAGAAGGCACCAGAGCTGCAACACTATTTCCTTCTGTCTTGGGCTTGAGGTGGTGCCTAAAAACTAAATGGGTTATTTCCAGGTATTTCAAAGAAGAGAACTAGTTTTACTGGTCTCCCCGTAAGGTAACTGGTTGATAGTCTGGCCCTTTCCAAAACTGGTCAAGTAACGGAAGGAGGTACAGAGGAGTACAATTTACAGAACATACTGATGGAGAAGTGGAGCAGGAGTCTCCTGAGGAAGGATCTGACCTGGCTGGCTGGCTACAGTTGGGATTCCAGTCCACGCTGGTCTTGTGTGTTTGTCTTGCAAGTGGGAGCTGGAAATGTGTTTGGAGGTGACTTTCATGTCTCCTGTGCAGAATGTGACTCCCATGTGGTCTGTGTCACTTCAGCAAAGGATGCTCTGTATTCTTTAACTATTGTCCCAGCCACCCTGAGACAAAAGAACACTGGCTTGATCAGATATTTTTGCTAGCATCCTTTTTTAAAGTGTATTTGTTGAGCTTTTATTTTGCACATTTCTTGGACTTCTTTATTGATGTTGCTGGTGAACTCTTCTGAATCCACTCTCAGCTTGGCAAAGAACTCCTGGACAGCAAAATCAAGGAAAATAAACTCAAGCCTTTTAAAGAGACATCCATCCCTTTTACTTATCCCCAGAGTTTCCTGGAATCATACGTAATTTTCCTGCCAGTTTGGCAGAATTCTTTTCATTTGGATAAAATAAGTTTAAATGTCAGATCAAACCAAGAATTAATTGATTAGGGGATAACAATAAGAGGTGAGACACCAAGGAGAAATTACGAGAGACGCTTGTAGGAAAAAAGGTGAGAAAGGAGGTGGGTGGGAGAACGTCTCTGTTGACACGGCACGGCTGCGGCTGCAGTGAATCCAGCCCTGTCCGCCTCCCTGGAGCTCTCCCAGAAATCCTTGAAGGATAATAATCGTTGCATGGGCTCGGAATAAGTATTTTGATGCTGCTAAAAGAAGTTTTTGGCCAAAGGAGATTCATCTGAAACCAAAGAGTGAAGTTTATTGGGAACGAATGGAGACCGATCAGCGAAACTTTCACTTCTTAGCTGAGTGACATTTTAAAATTGAAAAAGAGGACATGGGGTGAAAAGAGAGAGCTGGACTGGAGGACAGAAACCATTTTGCTATGGATGAGTTGAAAGCTATTGGTGTTACAGGGAGCGATTAGAGAGTTTTTAAAACAGTGTTCCTTTTAGAAGGACAATCTAACCTGATTTTAAATGGAAAATATTCTTTGTTACTTCTTTCCTTTTAAGCTTTTCCAAAGAGAGACAAAAAGGTCGTTAAAATGTAAAAGTTGAATGCATCAGTTGTGTAATTAACGATCAGTTCTTTGGCACTAGGAATGGACTTGGAAGTTCCTCATAAATTTTTCGCTAAGTTAATTACTACTTTAGTCTAAATTATTTCTTAATTACTTTTTAAAAAGGATACATCAAATTTAGTAATACATTTGTCATGTCTGTAATTACTCTAGGTACGCTGCAGAATGATATGCATATAATGATAGTCCTAATCTGTATCCACACATTATACAAAGCTTTGAGCAGCAAATGCTTTACCGCTGGGAAAGGAGTTTTGTTCGGCTGAGAGAAATACTCTGCTTTAACACACCAAAACCTTCCAATCTGGAGTCTGGATGGAGTTTGGAGAGAGGCTCTTCTAAGGTCTAGTAATGGAGGAATGACAAAATGAAGTTGAACGAAAGCTGAAAATGGTGTTTTCTTTCTCTAGGGATCTTTCCAATAACAAGATCGGTGGTTTAGATGTTCAGATATTTGAAAGCCTGACTTCTCTGGAAACACTGTAAGTACATGCTGTGCCCTTCCAGTCCTCCAGCTCACCGTGCTCGTTTGAGCTGGTACCTAGGATGCATGCTTGTGTTTCACAAGTTAGCCTTGTTCTTGCTTGACCTCATCTGTCGAGCCCTAGATAGATTTGTCCGTGGACTCCTTCCTCGAGGCGTTTAGCTGTACAGTCCAGAGAATGACTGATTCCCTCATTGGCATTCAGAGAATCGGGCAGGATTTGACCTGCTGTACTGCTAGATGGAGAGGAGATCAAGGCAAGAGAATGAGATTTGTCGCAAGATGTGTGTTAGTACGTGGAAAATGATGATAAAGCTGATAAACGATGATAAATCTCACTCATCTTCTGAGGGAATTGGGTACTGAGTCTGAGGGTGCTTTGAGGAGCCCGGCACTAGTCGGGGAAGGGCCCGATGTCCCATCGCTCCCCACGCCCTGCGCTGTCCAAAAACTGCCCAGACTCTGTGTGGGCCAGGAGAAGAGGAGAGCTTTGACCATTAGCAAACTCACTGGTTCAGCTGCTGATCAAATGCGTTTGCACTGTTACTTGCTAATGGTTCATAGAGAAGATTAACTGTTTTTAAAGAAAAATTGGACTGTCAGATCAAAAAAGGCAGCAATAGAGCCAGCACCAAAACGTTCCAGCTGAGTAGCTGGCAGCTTGGACAGGCTGCCATCTTTACACCTCAAAATCTCCTAAAAGGAGAAGGGCTTATGGAAGGACTTGGAGCATGGGGACTGGACTTGAACACAGAAGCAGGCTGCCCAGAGAGGTTGTAGAATCTCCATCCTTGGAGATGCTCAAAAGCAGTCTGGACATGGTTGTGGCAGCCCACTGTAGGTGACCCTGCTTGAGCATGGGGGTTGGACCAGATGACTTCCAGAGGTCCCTTCCAACGTCAACCATGTGCCTGACTGGACATTTTGCTATCATATGCATGTGGCTGTTGAGACTCAAGGTGCTCAGAGGGTAACGAGTACCCAAGCAGAGCTTGGGACAGAGGTTGATCCTGTGTGTTGGCCAGGAAGTTGTTACCAGCATGATGAACTTGCCTTTTCATTTTCCCTCTTTTACAGAGATATAAGCCACAACAAGATTTCTACATTAGAAGATGGAATATTTGATAATTTATTTAATTTAAGTGAAATGTAAGTTCATCTTCTTTGTTTCCCAGTTCTCTATTTAGACCTTTCCTTGAAACAGCTCTTCCCTTCCCAGTGGGGTGGGATGCCGTGCTGTCTTGGGGAGATCTGGGGCATGTACCCAACCAAGCAGCTGCCTTTTGGACTCTCTCCAGTTTCTTCCTCAAGCTGTGTCCTGCTCCTGGGTCCTGTTGGTGCCCTTCAAGTGTAACCTCTTCCCAGACTTTGCTTCTGTCTCCTGGATACCTCCAGCCTCTGTCACTGCCTTCCTGGCTTCCCTGCTTCTCTCCCACACCAGCTCTGCTGAGGTTCTTGTCTCTGGCCGTGCTCCGGCTCGCACTTGCTGTTCCTCTTTGTATGGTCACACCTTGGGACTGGGGGATCGGGTGAAAAGGGCACTGACCTGCAACACGGGAGACCCTGACTGGGGTGTCTGAGTCACTTGAAGACACTTGAAGATGTTCTCCCTGAGTGATTCAAGTTCTTAGGCTTATAGTGGTTTTTAATTGAAGTAATTAAAATCTGTGCTGTTATGTGAAGGGTGGCGAGGGGAATGCCACACATTTCCAGGAGAGATACATGAAGTGACAGCGCAGAATGGCCATTCTGTGTCTGAATGAGCCAAAGGATTAACCCTGTGCAATTGCTCTTGGCAAGCAAGAAGAAAGCTAAGCCACACATTCCCCCCTGAAGACAGGACACAAAGGGCATTTTCAGCTCTGCGTTTTTGCTTACAAGTGGCACTGAAAAGACACAAAGGACCCGGGCTAGGTCCAAGTGAGTCTGTCCCTGCTAAGGCTGGCCGGCAAAGTGGTGCTTTCGGTATAAAAATCCTGGGTTCAGCCCCTGCGGCAGCCCAGCCCAGCTGGCGTCAGCTAAACAAACAGCTTTCCATCTCTGTCCTGTTCGCAGCTGAATGCCAAAGGCTGTAATTTGGATCAAGCTTAGCTGCAATTAAAGTTTCCATCTTTTCATTAAACTGCCACATGGAAAGATTATCATTGACTTTGCATTTCTTTTTTGACAGATCAATTTTATTCTCTTAGCTATTTTTTAATGGAGCTGTAAATAGTCTCCCTTAGCTGGAGAGGCTGCCATTACATCCAATGGCTGTTAGATGGCAGACTATTTTAAATATAAGATTGTGTCTGTAATTTGCTTCTAATTGCAACAATTATTTGTAGAATGAAAAAAGTACTTGGACTACTTGCCTAATTCTAGCCTCTAGAAAAATCATGTTAATTATTGCTTGATTCCCTATTCATTAACTCGCCTTGCAGTTCTTTCTGAAGCATTTCGGCAGAGTGGCACAGATGGGAGCAGTGAGGGATCTGCACGCTGCTGTAATTAACACTTAGCACATGTCAAGTTAATGCCTAACTTTTGTCTGATCTCCCTGTTACAGAAACTTAAGTTGGAATCCATTTGTTTGTGACTGCAAACTTTCCTGGTTGCCCCTTTGGGTGGAAGACAGAAAAGTGAAAGTTATTCAGGCGTCGGATACGAGATGCGCCCGCCCTCCTGAGGTGGCAAACCTTTCCCTCTTCAGTGTCTTGTTCCTCAATGCTACTTGTGGTAAGGAAACACTGTGGGCTGTGGTGGGGGAGGCGACTAAACCAGTGGAAATGATGGGCCCAAGGGGAGCTGGGGATCACATCCAGACCTCTTGAGACCTCAAGTCACCAGTCCTAATCTAATTAAGCAAATAATGGTAGCATATGACTATACCCTGCTGCCTTAAGGCTGGAGTCAGTCACACCAGGGCTGAGATCAGCAAACTCATTGCAGACCAAGCTTCAAGCAGCCGTCAGATGGCACTAGCTCCATGACCTCCAGCCTTAGACTTCCATTCTCTCAAGGTTTTAACAGTCTGACTTTAAGCAGTGAAATCTCTTGGAGTTGATGGGACCTGAGGACGTGCTAAGTTGAATCTTTGCAGGTGACAGGGCTCCAGGGAACGTTGAATGAGCACTGCCCTGATCTACAGCCCATCGCCTGCTCTGGGTGCATTTTTCTGGCTGCCTTGGCTAGCAGAAACATGGGGCGGTGTTTACTTGGAGGGTGGGGGGGAGCCCTAAGAAAACTGATCCCCTTGGATGCTCAGCTGTCTCTAAGTAAGAGAGAGGGAGGGAGGCAGGCGGCAGGCATCTCCCTTAATGCCTGACGGGAGGATGAAGTGGTGAGGGCTGGGGGACCAGAGCTGGTGGGAGCCAGCTGAGCCGCCTGATGAAGTGCAGTGCTCCCCCAGGGCCAAAACACGGGTGGTGGTTGCTCCGCTTTCCCCAGCCAAGTTGCCCCAGCCTTGCAGCACCCCAGTAGTGCACCGTTTGCCTGGTGCTGGAATTATCAGGGGGAATAACACCGGCACTGTTAGTCCCCTTGATAATTAGTTGTTCCCCTCTTGAACTACTTTAAGTTAATGTGGAAACAATAACGTGAGGCTGTCTTCTGGGTAATTCAGTGTAATGGGAGTAGGCTGGGGACAGCCTGCCAGCCACTGACCGGCAGGGAACGAAGAAGTATGACCAGGCTGGTGTTAAAAAGCAAAGTAGTTCCCATGCCGTGGTCTTCCTCACGGGGCTTTTGTTAAGAAAAGTGGCTCAGCGTTTGCGGGAGGGCCGTGGAGAAAGCCAGAGATTTGGATGGATTTGATATGGGAAGATCACGCAAGGCCGGAGCTTTTGAGATGTTTGGGGGGAGATGTTGTAGCAACCAGCAGAAACAGAGGAGCAAACGTGGCTCGGTTGCGTGGGCAGAGTTGGAGAGGAGGCCAGGCAGTCCCAGCTGGGCTGCGGCTGTGCACGCGGCAGAGGCCCTGCCTGTGTGTTTGTGGCAGAGAAACGTCCCACCCCTTGCAAGCCGGTGAGGGGGAAGTAAACTCAAGGGAGTGAGCTGTTGCTCTGAGAATGGGGCTCTTGTGGCTGCCATCATTCTACGTGTCCATGCACGTGTGTGTTTGTGCTCCCTGTAGCCAGGCGTGTGTTGTTTCTGTGCATCCTTGCCATCAATGCATACATGTGCATCCTTCCACACCCCTCGGGTGCAGTCTGGCACTGCCTTCTTTTCTAGCACCAGGTTTTGCGTGCAAGTAGGTGGGAAGGTCTTGGCTCTCCCCAAGGAGGAAGGTGGCCACCTCCAACGTGGGCCATAAATCTGTGCAACTGGCTTCTTATTTCTGTCATCATTAGAGTTAGGAAATCATTGCTGAGGGGTTAAAGACTTCCCAGGCAAATCTCAAAAAGGAAATGCTTGGAGTGGAGCTGCCCAGGAGAATTCCGTTCCCAGGGGTGTGGGGTGCTGTCTCTTGGAGGGTTTCACCAAGCCACGGCTTCACAGTGTCAGTTTGCAAGAGGATCTTCTGTTCTTTCCCCAGGAGCTCAACACATAACGTGTCTGACAAGCAACCACACAGAAGGGGCTGAACTTGTCATCCTCTTCACGTCTGTTCACCCCGGGAACCTCACCGAGGAGACCTGCAGTGCCCTCTGTTATGCCGAAGACCAGGAATATGGAGGTTTCAGCAGCCAGGGGCAGTGTTTGTGTGGTACTGCCCACGAAACAAACTCTTCCTCCGGTTGTTTGCCGTTTTGCACTGAGCATTGGTCCGGGCAGGCCTGTGGTGGCCCATCACTCGTCCCCTCTCCCTTCCAGGCACAGCTGCCTGTGTCTTTCACAGGACTCCAGGCCCGGCACAGCCTGCACCAGGCCGTGCTCTTCAACGTCAGTATTCCCATTGCTGCCAGCACTTTACTGTGGGAATTTGGGGACCAGACGGAGGTTCTCAACACCACTGGAAATGCAGCTGTCCACACGTATGCCTTACCTGGGCAGTACAACGTCACTGCCACCATCTTCGTGGGCACCAAGGTCTTACACGTGCAGGCAGAAATTGAGGTGGTGGCTTCACCCCAGCAGTTAGAGCTGCAGTGTCCTTCCTTGGTCAAGACGAATGAGAGTCTGGACATACGGATCCGCAACAGAGGTGGCACTGGCCTCGCGGTGTTGTACGGTATCACCGCAGAGGCTGGAGAGCTGGGCAGAGGTAAGCAGGGTTGGCTGGGTGGGTGCTGGGCACGGGAGGGGTGGCACTGGGTCCTGGGCCTTCCCTTTCCGTTCCTTCTCAGTGGGGAGTGAGGGATGACTCCTTTGGGCACTCCTTGCTCCCCTGACTGACCAGGCAGTGTTTTGCACCGTCCTGGGCCAAGAAGGTGATTGCGCAGAGTGGGGTTCAACGGCGAAGGGGGTTTATGGGCTTCAAGAAGGACGGGACATTCCTGTAGCCTCGCTCCCCAGATTGGATTGGGGTGTGTGGGCCCCTAGAAAGGCCACCATGCTTGTGTTCTTCTACCTCGTGCAGCAGTTCACCCCATGTGTCCCCCTGATGGTTTGGTTTTCCCGGGCAATAACCACTGCTATCAGCTGGTGGTGGAGAAGGCGGAGTGGCTGGAGGCCCAGCAGCACTGCCAGGAGCATGGCAACGGAGAGCTGGCTTTTGTGAGCAGCCCCGAGATCCAGAGCTTCTTGGTCGCTCATGTCATCAGGTAAGCGAGGAGGGTAGGGTTAACATTTCCTAGGGATGGGTCTTGTGTTCCGGGGGTCACGTCTGCAGAGGGGTCTGGAGGGAGGGTCCTGCCGAGCCCGGCAGCAGGCAGCCCTCTGCAGCCAGTCAGGCTGGAGAGACACGGGCCCAGGCTGAGTATGGGGAGACGGTAGGGGTGAGGCTGCTGAACAAAGAAGGAGAAATAAGCAGAGCTTGCGCCCTTGCTGAACTTGGCTTCTTGGCTTAAAGGCTGTGGAGGGAAGAAGAGGAATGGGGCAGAAAGGCTGGAAGTCAGAACTGGGAATTGTGGGATCGCTGCTGGTGGGCGTCTTGTACTCTACGTTTGTGCCTGTGGGTGCATCTGAAATGGTGCGGAGAGGTGCAGGGTCAGGAGCAAACGGGGCTGGGCTCAGCAGACCTTCCACCCGGGCGTTCAGCAAAATCTGCAGCCTCGGGTTGGACGGAGGAGCGGGTCAGGTGCTCGTGTCCAGAGGCTGTTTGGCTGCCAGGCAGGGCCTGAGGGTGACCTGGCAACCAGGTCCCTCCATCAGCAGAGTTACAGCTGGATTGTCCCATGCATGACACCGTGACATCCAGCCGCTGCTCTAGCAAAGCCCAAGCCAGTGCTGCAATCCTGCCTCCCAGCTGGGGTCCCGCATCCTCCCAGACATGGCTGCAGCCTGAAGCCCAGACTTCTCCCCCTCTTCTTTCGCCTCCTGAGAAGCAGCAGCTCTCCTCTGCGAGTGTCAGGCTCCAGCAGCATCTGTTCCACCTCAGGACTTGGGCTTTATAAACAGAGAGCACTGAAAGTGTCAGCCTTTGATTAAATCCGCCCCTCTAAGCGCCCTTTCTGCAACCAGCCGTCCTGGGGGGAGGACGACCAGGAGAGCTTTCAGGGGCCTGACAGCTCTTGTCAGCGCTCCCAGATGCAGATGTTGGAGACGGCCTCTTAATAAACACGGCCCAGAAAGCACATGCGAAGGGAGCAGCTGCTGGTGACGTAGCCTTTGAACGGTCCTGCTGAAGGTCTGACAGCCCCTTCTCCCCAAACTTGTATCCTTGCCCTGTTCCCTTCACACTGGGATTTATCCTGAGATTGCAAACATGTGGTCCGTGCTCTGGGGAAGAGGAGTCTGTCCCTTCCCGCGGGTTAGGGACGGGTCGCTTGGTGCTCTGAGTTATCAGGCATTGCGTGCAGGGCTTTTGATGGACTGCAGCGCAAGGAAATCGTGAGACCTCGGAAGGGAATGAGCCATCCAAGCTGTTTCCCAGCTGCTGCCCCACGTTGCTCTTCTCCCCGGCCCCCTTTATTTCATGTATTTATTTTATTAATCCATTCAGATAAACATGAATGAGGCGGTTCCAGGATGCGATTTCCCTGGCGATAAAAGACAAATCAGCCAAGCTGCAGGTTTTTGGAACATGCAGCCTCCATAGTTTCTTGTGGGAAAATGACAGAAGCAGAAATCTGGTTCCCATTAGAGCATGCAGCAGCGAGGACCGCTCTCTCCTCTCCTGCACTCCTGTCGTTTGATGGCCTCCCCAGGAGCAGCATGCACTGAGCTGGTCCCCTCCCCGCCGGAGCAGCGTGCTCCAGCCCACACCCCTTCCAGGGGACCCCGCTTTCCCCTCAGAGGCAGTGCTGGGAGCCCCTCTCCCCTTCCAAGCCTCCTCAGGCTTCATTCTGCTCCTGCTGCCCCGAGCAAGGCAGCTTGTTCCTTCCTCAGAGGCAGAGGGACGCTCACATTTGCTTCAGAAGAGGGTGGCGAGAGCCCTCTTGTTCCTCTCTGCAAGGTAATGGGCCAAGCAGTGGGGCAGGGGTGGGAAGCAAGCCAGCCAGCCTATTTCTTCTTCTTTTTTTTTTTTTTTGATGACTTGCAGTTAGATCATAGCTGGAATTAAAAAAGGAAAATCTCCATCGAGTTTTACTGATGGCAGCAAACAGGCGGTTTCTTAGCCTGTTCTCCCTAATTCCCTGCCAGTGGTTCGGGAGCAGAGCACAGCGGTTATTTATTTTTTAATCTTGTTTGCAATGAAAACTACTGATTCACGGAACAGTTATTTTTGTCGTCGTTTTTCAGCATGACCTCATTAATCATTTCATCTGGCTGAGCCTAGTGGTGGAGAGACACCAATTATCTCCCTGGCCTGCTTTTTGCAGACAGTTGTACCACCCTGGGAGCACACTGGAGCGGAGGGGCAAGGCCGTAGCAGAATTGATTGCAACCTGCAGGAGGAAGCGTGGAGAAGCAGCTGGGGGCTTTGAAGGGTGCATGATGAGGCTGTTCTCCCCCCACCCCCGCCGAAGTTAATATGGAACAAATGCCTCACTCTCTGCTCGGTGCAATTAGAAACAGTTGTCCAGGCTGTTTGTGGCTATGAAAGACCGCTCAGCACTTTCCACTAGAATCTCTGCTGGGATTCAGCCAGTTTCCAAATGTGGAAGGGACATTTCGTCTTCCTAAAATGATCCTGGAAGTTTCTTGTCTGGGGGGGTTTCATCTGCCTGCAGTGCTTTGGCCTCTGCTGCTGGTGTCTTGTCCCCCCGCGGCTGCTGCCCTTCAGTGGTGGCTGAGGAGCTGATGATCTCCCAGCAGCTGCATCAAAGATCCCCTGATTTGACCAGGAGCTCCCGTAACTGGCACCGTCCGAGGTTTAATCCTGCACTGCTGCCAGTTCCACTTGCAGTGGAGAATTGGCTAGTGGCAAATTCCACAGGTCTGCAGAAATAAAGCAAAAGTTTTCTAAAAGATGCAGCTTTTTCAGACAGTTTTGTATGACCATACCATTCCTCCTAAGTCATGACTCAATACGGGCTTCAGAGTGTCTGTGAGGGTCATTCAAAGCGCAGTGCAGGCCGGCCGTTTTAACAGACTGCTCTCCTAAGAGGGCTCTGAGGTCCAAGTCAACCGGCTGATACGTCTTAGTTTGCAGATAGTCCCACTTCCCAAACTGTCCAGGGCTTACGCCGCCCTCCCAGGCACCCGCTGGGAGGGGAGGCCAGGCTGCATGGAGGTGTTAATAAGCAACTCCAACTTGGGGAAGCAGGAGATGTGCAATTGGAGGGAGTGCAGGGAATTCCTGAAAGCAATAAAACCTCGTGGTTCTCCTCTCCAGCCAGTGTCATCTCATTACCCTCTCTGATATCTTTGTGCTGTACCAGTTGCGGCTGGTATGAATCAGTGCCTACCAGTATGTCACGAGCTCTGTGGTGCAGACGGAGCCTTGAACTGGGTCCTTTTGTAACTTGAGCGAGAAAGACTGGCGTTCTGAGAGTGGGGTGACTCAAGTTGTGGGGCAGCGATCATCAAGGGTCTGACTCAGCTGCAGACAGCAACCCACTGAGCTCCTTCTCCCTCCCAGCTCCGCTGCACTGTAGTGTTGGTGTTGATTGCTCTGTCTGGATCCTTTTGGCTCGGCTGTCCCCTCGGTATATCAGAGGGCAGGGGGCTTTCTGTAGCCCTTACGGCAGAGGTTTGAAGGGCTGGTAGATAGCAGGATGGTGTGCCGTGAAGGAGCTGTTACTGAAGAGCCAGGTTCTGGTGGTAGAATGGATATTGAAATCCTTTAATAACTAAAAGGCTCCGTTAAATGCAGCCTGTGACACCCGGATGAAGCTGCTGTTGTTAAGATTATTATTTTCATAGAGAACCATAGATGGCATCTGTCCCAGATCTTTCTAATACTCATGATTTCCTGAAATCCCCCCCCTCTTCTTTTCTTTTTGAAGGAGCCTCGATGTCTGGATTGGATTCAATGATTTTGCAAGCACTGGAGCGCAGCAAAGAGGCGAAGGATTTAATCTGGAGAGCTGTCAGAACTGGCTGCCAGGAGAGCCCCATCCGTCAAACGCTGACCACTGTGTCCGGATGGGCCCCACAGGACAGTGTAACACGGACCTGTGCATGGCCAAGCACAGCTACGTCTGCGAGTACAAGCCAAAAGGTGGGCTCTGCTTCTCTCCTGCTGCCCGCTGGCATCGTGGGCAGGCGGGTATCCTGCTCACTGGCATGTGCCGAGGAAAAATAGGGCTGCGTGGAGAGGGTCATCTGGAGCATCACCCTACATCAAGTGGGACTGGCAACAACCACAATATTCCCAACAGAGGCTTGGCTGATAAACTTTCAGAAACCTGCCCTCAGGCCAAAGGGAAGAATGTGGCCCACTCCAATCTCTGCCATCAATAGAAGTAGAGAGAGGAGCGAAGCTCTGAGGCAGAGCTTTGGAAATAGCTTTTCTCTCTTATTTGAGCAGTCTCTGCTGCTGCCAGGATCTGAGGCCATGGTGCTCCCTTGGTGACTCTTGCTGTCCTTCTGTGGCATCTTGTTTGTGAGATGTTGGGATCTTGTGACTTAAAAGAGTATAGGGCGTTGGAGATCATTGGGTGAGCTTTTATATGGTGTGTGCTGTGCAGGTTTGTGTTTATGCAGCCTCCCAAATCTCCCAAAGTGGTGTAGAGAGTAAGAAAGAGAAGCAGAAAGGACATGAAGTATGGGAGAAGATCTAGGTAAGAAGGAAAAACCACTGGCCCTGGTAGGAGAAACAGCATCAGCTGGTTGTGCTCAGTCCCCAGAGCCTGGCCTGGCTGTGAATGAGCCAGAGATGTTTGCCGCTGGTGGAAACCCGCTGGTCCAGGACGCATTTCCCATGAAGTCCAGGGGGATAGGGAGGATGGGGAGTTCACTTTGTGCTCAAAAATTCAAAGCAAATCATGGGGTGTTAGAAGGGAGAAGTATTTGCAGAGTTCCTAGAAGTCAAAATTGCTGAGAATTGCAAATGCAAACATTACTTGTGCAGGATGAGAAAGAAATCAAAATACCAGAAGAAGAAGAAGGAAACTACAGGATTACAGCAGCTGCTTCTCCAGTAAAGCTGGAGTTACGGATTGCTGAGTGGTCCAAGCCGTGCTACAGCTCTGCTGCATGGTGTGAGCCAGCATGAGCAGGGTGGGGGAATAGCTTTAGGTCTTGCTGAGTCTCATGGGCTTTTTAAAAATATTTCCTTTGTAAACAGGAGTTCTCTTAAATGCCGAAAACTTCTTTGTGGGAGACCCTATGTTTGACACACATGAGACTGTGAAAAATGTGACAGAAGATGTGCTGTCAGCTCCATGGCAAGCTGCGGAGGTAAGAAGGGTTTGCTCATCCTGCTGCTGCAGAGGGAGCCCAGGGAGACGCAGGCAGGTGAGAGCCTCCTTTGTTTTGCAGGTGATGGTGTTCCATGAGCTGGCATTCAGGCACGAGGGATATTTGACTGCCCTGGAGTTTGTGACACAGGAACTGCATCAGCCTGTTCAAGTGAGGTTCCAGGTGCATAGACCGATAGATGGAGAAGGTAAGGCACCTCCTCTCAATACTTGTGGTATTGCTAGAGCTGATGCCATCAGGGCCATGTCAAACTGAGTGTGTGTGGCCTTCTTGTGGCCCCTCTGTCTTAAAGCAGAAGCTGTGAAGCCTTAAAGGCTCAGAGATTTGGTTCTATTTTTTGAGGAGAGTCAAGTGCAAAATCTGCAGGCGTGGTTGGACAGCCTGAGGTTGCCTTGGAGAAGTGGTTGTCCTGGAAAAATTAATACAGGAAGAAACCTGTCTCAATGCGTGAAGAAAATGTGAGTGTAAGGAACATGTGTAGAAGTGAATTAATCTTCTGGGTTATGCTTTTATACTTTGGGAAGACATGACATGTTAAATGGGAATGTCTTCTGGTCCATCTGGCCCCACAGGTTAACAAGGAAGAACATTTTCCTGAGCCCATCTCTTCCTGATGGATGAGATAATCTAATAAGCCTTTTATTCCTTGTACAACAGCTCAATAGTCACAGTTTTGGCAACAATTAATTTTGCAGCAGAATGTTTGCTATAGCCATAGGCTTGGCTGGTTACAAAAGGATATTTTTTGACACTGAAAAGCTGATACTTTGACATGGAAACATTAACTTAAGAAGAGTTGCTTAATGTGTTTTCAGTGTCAAAGCCAGCTCTGCTTTTACTTGGACTCACTTTCGCTTGAACATAGATCTCTTTTAGATTGCAAATTGGTGCATTCTCACTGGAAAAGAGACTAACTTTGTTTTTAACAATCTTTGCGCCTTTGTGAAATTTTTCTGTAAAACAGGACACTTGTCTTATGTAGTACCAAGATGCATTGCAGTTGCAGCTTTTACTGAGTGGAGAAAAACGGTGAATTTGGAGCGAAGAAGTACTCTAGAAGTGTTACTTGTCAGAATGGTGATCTTTGCTTTCCCTTTCACTTCTTCCAGACTGCCAGGAGGGAAAAAATGCTACAGAACCATTCCACACTGCTCAGGATGATGGGAACTGGACTCTACTGGAATGTCCCTCTGGTTTCCAGTGGTGTCATTTGACTAATTTGTGCTCGTCGCTAAACAACTGCTGCAACGCGACCGAGTGTGCCAACAGTTCTCTTGCCAGCAGCCCTACCCCCGTTTCCCTTCAGCACAATGAAAGCCAGCTCAGCTATGAACTCATCAAGGAGTTTCTCTTTACAATACCAGCTGGCCCTTCTTCCCAGTATCTGGTCAGTGTTTATTAGCTGCTGTAACCAGTGAGTAGGTGGGGCAGTTTTCTCTTGAGTGCTTTGGGTAAATAAAGAATTGTTCCCAGTTTGCAGATGGAGATACTGAAGTCCATTGTAATGACTTGCCCAGTGTCACACATGCCACCACTTTCTATCTTCCCCGCTCCCAGCCGTGGACTCCCTGCAGTAACCTGTTGCAATAGCACAGTTGGTCAAAAGGCTGTGCGGATTTCCTGGGCTATTCCCATTGCACTTACGAAGTGGAGATAGAGCTTAAAGCTGACTTCCATGGTAGCCCATTTGATTCAGAGTGACCAAGGGGAGCAGAGTGGTGAAATGTCTCCCCATGCTGTGCTTGGATCTGTGGCTTTTCTGTTGGTTTCCGCTTGGCAGTAAATCCAGCTGTCTTGCCCAGGCAAGAGTTGGGTGCTGAGTGCTCTTAATTTGAGGCATTAATCCAAAAATATCTCCTCTCTCTGCAGGTCACATTCAGAAAAGAAAGTATTTTTGTCAGGGCCAAGGACATCTTCAGTATCCAGCACAATGCAGGCTTGGGCTTACTCCTCCAGTGCCAGCCAAGTACCACGTCCCCTTACAGAACCAACGTCTTAAGCACGAACTCTTCAGAGTGGGCGCTTGGCCTGTCCGACAGCTCCGTCGGTGCCACCTGGATAAACAACACTGTTTGCTCTCTCCGAGTTCGCTACGCCGAGGAACAGCTGGTCCCGGTGATCAGCCCCCACAACGCGGGGCTGGAGCATCCAGGTCGCTACACGGTCAGAGCCGGCGTGGACAACGGGCCCTTCAGCGCCAATCTGTCTTGCAGTTTCTGGGTGGCTTCCTGGGTGTCAGGCCTGCGTGTCATCCACCCCGCTCCTCAAGGCAGCAGGGTCTACCTGCCATCCAACCACACTACCCTGGTCATCAAACTCTCCTCAGGGGTGAACGCAACAGCTAGCTGGCTGGGAGACAACCACACTTTCCCCTTCGAGGGGTCCTGCCCTGCGGCTGTTGCACCGCTGACAGCAGACTGTGCCAGGGAGACCAACGACACCTGGTTTGCTGTGGTCAGCCTGAGCAGCCTCAGGGAGGGGGTGAGCACCCACGTGCTTGTTGCGGAGAACGCCGTGAGCTCCCAGAACATCACTGTCACAGTGAAAGTGGAGGAGCCCATCCGTGGGCTGCGGGCCACCCCTGACCCTGAGAGCAGAGTCCTGCTAAATACACGAGTGGTGAGTGATTACTGCTGCTTTTGATTTGTCGGTAGCATTTTTAGTCTTCACTGCTAACAGTGCGTGTTTGGCTCACGAGGAGGGCTGGGGCTCGGCTCCACACTGGTCAGGTGTAGCACTGCTTGCTGCTAAGCGCTGGCTCCCCGGCCGTGCGGACAGCGCTGCTGCAGACGCAGGCATGTGGCAGAAAGCACTGGTGCTCTCCAGCAGGAAGGCAGCTCAGCTGTACGTTCACTGTAATTCCCTCAGAGGTAAGGCAGCACCTCCTGCTAGGGCAATACTGGCTTTCCAGTTCTACAGAAAACCAGAGGCATTATGAAAGGCTAGTATTTACCTTCTTCTGATGTGTCAAGGTAGTTATTCCTTTAGGTGTGTAGATTTGCTCTACTAAATCCTTACATCACCTGGCTGAAGCTATAAAAATGTTTCATCCATCCATCAAAGTCTTGGAGTTAGTCTGGTGTTTGCAGTCTTTTTTTTCTCAGATCCCCTGTCCCCAGAGCTACGGCCGAGCCCTAGGAACCTGTTCAGTAATTGCCCATCGGTATCTGTGAAATGCTCTGCTCAACCTCTGGCTGCTTGTGGCAGAACCCTGCGCCTGCAATGCCTGTTGGCCTCACCCTTCCTGGCTGCCACGGTCTGCTCAGGAGGCACTGTAGGAGTGAGGAGGGACCTACCCCGTCCAGTGCAAGTCAACCATTTTAGCCTTTGGGTTGGGTACCATCGATGGACGAGGGTCAGAGACTCAGCTTGCAGGTGAAGATAAAGCTGAGTTGTTTCCGCAAAGATATCGGAAAGTTTTTTAGCTAGCAAGAGAGAGACCTGATCTCAAGAGCAGAGCTCTAGGGTGTGGGAGCAGGCAGTATGGGTTCTGCTCCCAGCTCTGCTGTTGATTTATGGTGTCAGGATCTGCATTTCTCTATCAGCAACAAAGCCACAGATGATCTTGCACCTCTGTGTCATGCTCTGAGAGCGCTGGCTCTGCTCCTTCTCCAGTTCAGCTGGAGAACTCCTGGGAAGTGCTGTGCATGCTTTTCTCTTGCACTAGTATAAAATGTCCTCATGCCTTTCAGAGCTACGTCCCTGTGATGGAAGCTGGGTCAGATGTGACTTTCCGATGGACAGTAGATGATAAGCCATCTTTCACTTTTTACAATGTTGTCTTCAACGTTATCTACCAAAGCCCAGCTGTGTACAAGCTTTCGGTAAGCCAAGGCCTTTCCCATGATACCATTTCAATCCTGAGTTTCCATCTCATCCCACAAATGAAGCAGGAAAAGCAGCAGGCAGAGAAGGCAGAGTTGAGTTGAGGAGGTTTTCGCTGTGCTCCTAACGAGCTCGTCTGCTATTTCTCACTGAGCTGCTCTTGCAAATGCAAATAGTAAGTTTCTTCCTATTCTTCCATTACAGCTGACTTCGCTGTCTTCCTCGTCTTTGCTTTCTCCTCTTTTCTCCATGTCCTCCTTTCTGTTCATGGAGCGTCTGTCCTTACTCCTCCCCAACAGGAATGAGGCAGGGAGCCCCACTGCAGGGTGCTGGCCACTGCTTTGGCAGGCAGGAGATGTGGGTGCAGACCCAGGCAGAGGCAGGAGGCAAACGTGAGACACTCATAGCCAGAACAGAGCTTCTGCCACAAGCTCTTCTGGTCTCTGTCCTGTTCTCTTTCTACTGGTGCAGATGGAACACTGGGTTTTGTCATGACCCCAGAAGGATAGAGCGGAGAGTCTGGGCAGAGGGAGGTATCTGTTGTGGAACAGGAGTTTGTCTCTGGCCAGAACATCTTTCTCTATCATGGCCTGTACTGCCATGCAGAGTCCTGGTCTGGCTCCAAGCTGCTTGATCCATTTGCAGGGTAACTGCTGGCTTCCTGAAGAGACATCAGCCCTAGCTCCAAGGGCATGCTAGCACTAATTTGCTTGGTGCAGCACTATGCTGAGTAGCACTAATTTGCTGGGTGAAGCACTGTGCTGACAAGCCTGGATTGCTTTTACTTACAGAGTTGACAAGGTGGCATTAGTCTGGGGTCGACTGCATTCAGCGTAACAGATTCACAGAAGCCTAGACACAAACTTCTATCTGTTGGGGTGGGAGGTCTCTTTTCAAGGGTTTGAAGGATCCCTTCTGTCAGCAGCTCAGCTCTCCTGCAGGTGAGGAGGTGGCAAGATGCTTCGTCATGAGGTGCCATGTCAGTGTTACCTGCCTAGATAATCCTGAGGATCCTGCTCTACTTCTGTCATGTCTCTTCAGTCTCTTGCCCGTCCATTCTCCCCTTCCCTCCTCTGCCCAACTTTGCTCTCCCTCTCTGTGCCCACTACACCCAGGATGCTGGAGCTGCACTTGGCGTGCTTGGTGTTATGAGTCTCTTCCATCCCCACTCTCTGTGCTTGGAGCCACGCACCTGCCACTGTCCTAAGGGAGCTGGGTGGCTGTGGCCCCCTTGGTGGCAGCAAGTGCCTGGGCTCGTCAGCTGGACACAGCATGTGGGGCACATCAGAGCAGGCAAAAGGGTAATGGGCAAGTTCAGAGCCAGAGGAGTCTCAGGATGAGAAGCTCTTCTCCTTGCCCTCTTGCTGTAGAACCAGTCCTTCCTTGGACTGACTTTAGTGGTGGAGATGTGGTGGTTCCAGCAAGAGGTGGCTTTGCCAGGTAGGTGGCCTTCCAGTCTATGCTGCTTTCCAGTGCCATTCAGGCTATTGCCCCTGCGTCCCTGTCCTACAGGCTACTCTCCTCTGACCTAACCTGCTTGCCTTCCTGGGGGGACCTCTTCAGTACAGTGAAGCCCCACTTTCAGGAGAGGGCAGCACGGCAAGGTGATCCCAAATGCATTCTTTGTCCCCCTGTCCTTCCCAGCTCACCGCCTCCAACCACGTCAGTAACTTTACGGTCAATTACAATGTCACGGTGGAGATGATGAATAAGATGAAGAACCTGACTGTGTTGGGTGTCCTGCCAGTCCTCCCTCAGAACAGCACCGTGGAGCTTACAGCAAGAGTTCAGGTTGATTCAGCTGTGGATGCTATGTTCCTGTGAGTCCTTTGCAAGTTGCCTGAACTTGGGATCTTACTGTGCATAGCTTACCAGCCTTGCCTGCACTATTTCTCTTCCCAGGGCCAGCTGATGTCAGATGGCCCATTTCCCACTGCTGTCTAGTTGATTTGAAATCCCTGCAAGTGTGGTTCAGTCACACTGGCTGGGACCTATAGTTCAGGCTGAAATGCTTTTCTTCTAAAGGATTGCCACGTTGCTTTAATATTGGGTTCCTCCTCTTCTTACCAGTGCTATACTCTCACAGCAACAATTCTGCCGCATTGGGCACAGCTGCTGCTTTGATACTTGGCATTATGTTTCCTATGGCTTTTCTGAAAACCCCAGCCCTGAGCCTGAAAGACAGCCCTAGACCAGGCCAGGGTTCCTCTGGGATTTCCATGATTCTCCTGTTGTGCAGTGTAACATGGTTTGCATGTTTCTCCAGGTGGGATTTTGGAGATGGTGTCCAGGAGACGTACCTGTTCAGACCTCCCTACAACAAGTCTTTCCTTGTTCCTGATCCCAGTGTCCATGAGGTTGTAATTGAGCACAATGTTTCACACATCTATCAAGACCCAGGTATGCTCAGGACGGTTCTTTGGGGAAGAAGGGACTCAGATATTTTTGTTGTGAGGGGGTTACAAGGCACCTTTCGATAAAACAATGGCTTGAAATTCATTGTCTCATTCCTGAGCAAACAGCCAGAGTGACTGGAATTCTCCAGCAATTGCCGTCCTGTATAACTCTAGGAGAAGTTTGTCCACGCTGTAAGAAGCAGGTCCACCTCACACAGTCCCCTTCTTGTGCAGTCTCAGCAGATAGATCAGTGGCAGGCGAGCTCTGTGCTGATGGGAGGAGGGGTAGGGAGCAGGAAGGGGGTCTGTTTTGTGAGCAAACAGAAAGAAAATCTTTTCTCTGTATCTGTCGGACTAGTTTCTTACTTGGTGTTTGGTCCTCACATGCATGGCCTGGTTGTAATTCCTGCTTTCCTGGACCGGAGGAGGGAAGCCCAGGGGGTGCGCAGTGCAGGAGCAGTCCCCTGCCACGCTCCCCACGCTGCTGCAGCACTGAGGAAGCTGTTGCACAAGCATGTTCTCACAACAGGTTTTCTTCTGCTCTCTTCCTACGCAGGCGAATATGCCCTGGTGGTTCTCGTGTCAAACCAGTTTGAGAACCTCACTCACTTGACCCCAGTTCACATCCACAGTTATCTGATCGATGTGAAGGTGGAAGTAGAAGAGGATGTTTTAGTTGTGAGCCGTCCAGTCACCTTCAGAGCCAGTCCATTGCCGTCTCCTTACGGCGTCGTGTACACCTGGGACTTCGGGGACGGGTCCTCACTGTTCACAGAGAGCCAGTCTACGGTGACGTACAGCTACTCCAGAAGAGGGGTATACAACATCACCGTGACAGCGAACAATACCATAAGCAGTGTGGAGACAGTTGAGTGCTACCAAGTGTTTGAAGAGATAACTGGGCTCCATGTTTGGGCAGATGAGGCAGCAGAGCTGGGAGCGTCTGTGACCCTTAATGCCTCAGTGCAGTCGGGGGACAGTATCACCTGGATATTCGATATGGGGGACGGGACGGTGCTGAGGAGTCAGGTGCCAGTGGTAGAACACGTGTACGTAAAGGACATCAACTGTACTGTGAACGTGACAGCTGTGAATCTTGTGAACTCTGTCTCCCAAACTGTGCCTGTTCGGATATTTGTCCTGGAAGTACTCAAAATAGAGCCTACTTCTTGCATCCTTGAGCACCCAGATGTGCAGCTCACTGCGTATGTGACGGGGAATCCTGATGAATACATCTTTGATTGGACTTTTGGAGATGGCTCGTCCAATGTGACAATCAGTGGGGACCCTGTGGTGATGCACAACTTCACCCGAAGTGGGACATTCCCCCTCTCCCTGACTCTCTCAAGCAGGTTTAACAAGGCTCACTATTTCACCAGCGTCTGTGTGGAGCCAGAGATCGTCAACGTTACCCTCCTCCCTTCCAAGCAGTTTGTGAGGCTTGGTGAAGAGAGCACCTTCCAGGTCAGTGCCGTGCCTCTCTACCAGTACCGCTACCGCTGGGATTTCGGGAACAATGAGTCCACTAGATCGAGTGGGACTGAAGTGACTTACACCTACAAGAATACAGGGGTCTTCCTGGTCACGGTGACCGTCTCCAACAATGTCTCTTTCAACAATGACACAGCGTTTGTGGAAGTCCAGGAACCTGTTGGGGTAGCGAAGATTGAATATAATGGGACAAGTGTTCTGGAGCTGAACCAGATCTATCTGTTCTCTGCCAGCATGAACGGAACCAAAGTGAGTTACTGTTGGGACTTTGGAGATGGCACTACCCAGCCTGGCCAAATCGCTACCCACTCCTACAACAACACGGGCCATTACACTATTAGTGTGATGGGCCAGAATGATGTGAGCTTTAATGAGACCGTCATCGATGTCACAGTGAAACGTCGGCTCCATGGGCTGACCATCAATGCCAGCAGGACAGTGGTGCCATTAAATGGTTCGGTGAGTTTTGTAGCCACGCTTGTAGCTGGCAGCGCCATCCGCTACTCATGGATCCTCTGTGACCGGTGCACTCCTATCCAAGGCTCTTCCACAATTTCCTACACTTTCCGGTCCGTGGGCACATTCAACGTCATTGTGACAGCAGAGAACAAGATCAGCTCGTTGCAGGACAGCATCTACGTCTATGTCCTGGAGCAGATTGAAGGCCTGCAGGTGGCTAGCAGTGACCTCGTGGAGGACATCTATTTCCCAACTAACAAAACACTCCATTTGCAGGCAGTGGTGAGAGAGGGAACAAACATTTCTTACAGCTGGGTCGCCCAAAGGGATGGCAATGCTCTGCAGACCTTCACCGGGAAAACCTTCTCCTTGAGCATCCTAGAAGCTGGAAACTACACTGTTTATCTGAAAGCCACTAATATGCTGGGATGCGCAACTGCTAACAGGACACTGGAGTTCGTTGAAAGCATTGGTCTTTTAAAGCCTTATGCCTTCCCCAACCCAGTTGCTATTAATGCCTCTGTTAACATAAGTACCACCATAACCAGTGGCACTGGCATCACATATGTCTGGTACCTAGAGGATGGCTTCTCTCCTGTTACCGCTGAACCCTTTATTGTACACTCCTTCCAAAGCCCTGGAGTGATAGAGGTTGTCATCGGAGCAGAAAACAAGCTGGATTCAACCAATGCAACAATTTATATCTGTGTAGAGGAGGTCATAGAGGGGCTGAGTATAGGCACTGCAGAACTGGACTGTAGGTATGTCTCATCAGGCTCCACGGTGGTCTTTGAGGGGGAGCTGCAGAAAGGGACTGAAGTGACATGGCTTTGGGAGGTGCCAAATGGCACGTTGACGGGCCAGTCCGTGGCAGTCATGTTCCCCACAGCAGGGTTTTACACAGTCTATCTGAATGCATCGAATGACATCAGCTGGGCTCTGGCCAGCAGGAATATCTCAGTGCTGGACAGGATTCAAGGACTGGAAGTTCTTGCCAGCAAGAAGGTGGTGGAGCCAGGGGAACAGGTCACCTTTGTGATCAGGATGTTGTCGGGTACCTCTGTGAGTTACTTGGTGAGCATAAGTGGGGACTACTCTGTGGTGCTCAACGGGTCCAAGTACACGCACGAGTTCACCAAGAGCGGTGATTATTTGGTGACCGTGACAGTGCAGAACCAAATCAGTATCGCACATGCCCAGGTGCTCATCTCTGTCCTGGAGGCCATCCACGATGTCAGGCTGCTGAACTGCTGTGAGGAAGGCATACCCACGGGCACAGAGAAGAGCTTCAGTGCCCAGGTGGGAAGCGGCTCCCGTGTATCATTCTCCTGGCAGTTCTCCCTCTGGAAAGAGCGAGGTCGATCCGTGGTTACTGTGGCAGGAGAGAGTGTTTCCTACACTCCAGAAGCTGCAGGGCTGCTTGAGATTCACCTCAATGCCTTCAATGACTTGGGAGGTATCAATATCACAAGAACCATCCAGGTCCAAGACCCAATAGTCCAAGTCTTCCTCACTGCCTCCAATGCCTTTGTCAACAGGACAGCACTGTTTGAAGCAGCAGTGGTGCCCAGCAGCAGGAGTGTTGAGTTCCTGTGGACCTTTGGGGATGGCTCTTCCACTCAAATGACCAGGGTTGCAGTGGCCAACTATTCTTACCTGAGCCCTGGGGATTACCTGGTGGAGGTGAATGCCACCAACCTCATCAGCTTCTTCATAGCCCACCTCACTGTCACTGTCAAAGTCCTGGAGTGTGAGGAGCCAGAGGTGGAGTTAGCCTTGCCCCCTCAAGTAGTCATGAAGCGGTCCCAGAGGAACTACCTAGAGGCACAGATTGACCTCCGAGGATGCATCAAGTACCAGACGGAGCACCTATGGGAGATCTACCGAGCGCCCAGCTGCATGAACTTGGATGACTCCAGCAGGATCCGTCTGCCAAACGTTGATGTGAACAGGCCTCAGTTAGTTATACCGAAGCTTGCCCTGGAAGTTGGGAACTATTGCTTCATCTTTATTGTCTCCTTTGGAGATACCCCACTGTCCAAAAGCATCTTTGCCAATGTAACTGTGATACCAAGTAAGCTGGTCCCAATCATTGATGGGGGGTCATACCGCGTATGGTCCAACACTCAAGACTTAATCTTGGATGGGGAGAAATCCTATGACCCGAACTTGGATGATGGTGAACAGACTCCGTTGTTATACGATTGGTCTTGTACATTCTCCTCCAAGGTAAGAGCTGTTTTCCACAGCCAGAGAGGGTGATTATTTGGGAGCTCCAACTGCACGTCAGCTCCACTACAAACGTGTCTGGGTTGAAATGGTGTTGAGGGCAGCTTTTGTGAGCGTCTTGAACAAAGCTGCTCCAGAAGGAGGGTTGCAAAGGTTTCCCGGTTCCCAGCTCGGGATGGTGGTACAGAAGTTGCTGTGGAGAGTTGTGCAGCGCAGCCTGCTGCAGCCCGGTGCTGCGCAGCGTCCCTGGGCAGGGCACTGGAAGCGGAGGCATTCACGTTGCTGCTTCCTTTCTATTTGGCCTCTGGTTCACAGATTCAGTGTAGCTGCTTCCATAACCTGAAGGCATTACAGAGCTGCTGGGTGCAGTCTGGGGGGCTGAGGGCTCTGGTCCCTCTCCCGTTAACGGTTAAATGTCTCTAATTTCAGCAGGGGCCAAAGTTAGACTTCGGAGGAGTCAAGTGACCACAAGTCATGGTCGCTATGGTCAGTGGCAGGTCACTGTCCTCACACACTGAAATGGTCTGACCCTACAGTGATAGAGGGGTAAGGGAGGACTGCCCTTCAAATTCTTAGGGGAGATCCACCTCAGGAACAGTTTTTGTTTGAATGTGGGATTCTTTTTCGTGTAAAAAGTCATTGTTTTCTATCTTTACCTCAAAATAGAAAGGTACGGAGTGTGTGTGGATTAGACTTTTGAGTTTAATGTGAGCTTTTTGTGTTGCTTGGCAATGTTTATAAGCTATTTAATGAAGAATTAATTGCTATAAAATAAGAATGTGAAGCTCAGATGAAATACAGGAGTATTCCAAGGACTGCTTACTAACCTGAAGAACAGGATAATGTGCTTTATTGTCCACACACCACCCCGTTTCTCCCACCCCAGCGGTGGCATTGCACAGTAAGATCTGTAACAGTGACTTTGTGTGGACCTAAATGTTTTGGCTGTGGACTAACCCGATGTGCACCCATACCAAGGAGGGTTTGAAAGTTCTTTTCTCCTTGCAAGCAGAGCTCGGCTGCAGGGTGCTCTCTGAATTTCAGTGCCAAGGAAGGAATTGTCACAATTTCCAAAGCTGTATTAGAAGCAGATGTGGAGTATACATTCGACCTCACCGTCAGGAAGGAGGGTATGAGTCCCGAGGCAACAAATCAAACCGTACGTACCACAGACAACTGTCGCTTTCTGTCCTTCTGTGCCTGTTGCTGGACACAGCCGAGCTGGAAGTCCCCGGCCCTTTTTCTAAGGAAGTTTCTAGAGGAGAGCGCTGCTGGCTCAGGACCGTGCCCAGCCACGGGAGAGTCCCCAGGCTGCGTCCCCTGGCCCGGTCCGAGTGCTGGTGCCAGTTCAGCTGGAGATACCACTACCTGCCTGCACCAGCCAGCAAGGGAAAGCAGGGGAAGCAGATTCTAGGGCATCACTGGGGCTCCATAACCGATCCAGGTCATTGGCAGGAACAGACACTGGTGTTTCCGTGATACATTCATCTTACGCTGCCTTGGGCAGCACTGTTTGCTTGTCCTGCCAAGTCCTTTTAGCTTCTTCCTTCCTTTAGACTTCGCGTTAGTCCCTCTCTGTGCAGAGGCTGCGTTAGTGACCCAGCCCTGGACGGTACTGGCCACCGTTCCTGGAACTGAGAGTCTGCGACCGCAGATCTGCCCTAGGAGGACAGCAAAGGAGCCCGTGGTCAGTAGCTCTTCCACCACTGTGTGCAGTCCCGGGCTCTTCCCTGACTTTTGCCCAGAGAGAGCTTCCTGAGAGCTGGTATTTAATTTAACTGTCAACAGTTCCTCTCTTCTCTGTTTCCGAATTTTGTTAAGGGAGGATTTTTTTAAGTGCATGTTGTTTATGTCAAATTAAGCCTAGCGCTGAATGCATCTGCAGTCCGACAGCAGTTATGGTTTATGTCAGAAACATTCATCGTGGTGCGTTTGGCAATTAGAGATATAGTTAGTCTGAAAGTGGAAACTCTTACTGCCTGGGTTTTAAACCAAAGCTGGAGGATAAAAAGAAAAAAAATTAAATTGATAGTCTTTCAAGGACATTCCGTACTATCTGGTTTCCATGCATGAGCACAAAACAATGATTCCAGTGTCGCAGGAAATTTGCAAATACTGTAGGAATGAATGAAGCTTCAACGTGCTCCGGCTTAGTGCTGTGGAATATTTATCCTCTTTTAAAAGTCTGCCATATTAAACAATGTCTTCATTACTGTCTGTCTTTGAATTCAGAATATTCATTATGCCAGGGCAGAGGGCTCTGTCAAATGCTGGACAACCCCATTTCCTAGGGGATTAAAGGAATTTAGACAAAGTACAGGGGTCAGAGCTCAATAGCCGTTGTGTCTGAGCCACCGGTGCTTCTAAAGCTCTCCTCTCTCCGAGTGCTTTGCCGGGGAGGTGTGGTAGATCTTGAGATGTGAGCTAAAAGCCTGGAATAATGTGCTGCTCTCTGGGAAGGGTGGTTCTTCCAGGCTGCAGAGCGAAATGGATTTGATGCACAGTAGAAGCTGTGTTTTCTGGCTATTTTTATCATCATTCCTTTCTTTCAGGGACATAGGTAGCGTCAGAAATGGTGATGGTTCTGCACAGGCAGTGCGCCCAAGGGTCAGGTCCTGAAACGTGGCACGCGGTTCTAGTGCAGGCTCTGCAGATCAGAGCAGGGATGGGGGAGACAGCGGGACTGTGCCCTGGCTTTGCACAGGGCAGCACATCCTCAGTAAACCCAGGCTCCCTGGCTCGCCCTGAGCCCTCTGTTACTGTGGACTGTAAATGCTTCCCGTTTAGCAATCTTCCAAGTCGAGGACAGGGACACACTCCCGTGTCCGCGACAGATCTGCTGTGACCCCACCGGGTCAGGCACTCCCCAGCTGCAGAGGCAGGACCAAGAGTTTTGCCCACAGAAGACAAAGGAGAGCTGCAGTTGCTTCCCGGGGCAGGTGCTCACCAGATGTTTGGTCCGTGCTGTAATGGAGGCTTTCCTCCTCCCAGTTAGACGGCTCCTCTTTTCCAAACTCTAACACGCATCCCGTTTTTGTAGGGCTAACAGCTGTCCTGAGATGGTCGGCACAGCAAAGTGCTTCAGTTAGCATCTTCCCCACCCGACAGCACAGGCAGGACTTGCTGGGAATTCAGCACAGGGTACCAGAGGGACATTTTGGAAGCGATTTATGTTGTTAAAAAGTGTAAATAAAGTAAATCCAGAATTACCTGGATTGGCCCAGCTTGGCATAGGGTGGCTCTTGAAAATCAGTGGCAGAAGAACTAGCCAGTGTAAGAAAAGTGGTGTAGCTTAAGTCTGACCTGAAATCCTTTGGAAATCCCTTTCTGCTGTTTCCTTAGCACAGACTGGGCTGGTGCAGAGCAATTCCTGCTTGCAGAACCAGGTGCTGGGATGTCTACTTCCCTGTTCGATGTCTGTATTTTTGTCTCAGATCTTCTGATGGAGCCTCTTGCTTCCCCAGGTCTTCATCAAGAGGGGGGGAGTTCCTATCGTGTCCCTGGAGTGTGTTTCCTGCAAGGCTCAGTCTGTCTATGAAGTTAGCAAGAGCTCCTACGTCTACCTGGAGGGGACCTGCCAGAACTGTCACAACGACTCCAAGCTTGGGGTAAAGTGATCAGCAACGCTGGTCTTTGCTTCACCTTTGGTGGACTTCAGGGAGAAGGGGAGAGTCAGAGAGGACAGGCTGGAAAGAGCTGTGTGAGAAATAAAATCCTGGACCTAAACTGCCATAGAGACAAGGACGGGAAACAAGCTCTGACCGTAAATGCAGTGGCAGGCTGGGTCTGGCTGTGGGGATGAAGAAGGCTGGCTGATACTGGTCTCTTCATCACAGCCCCTGGAACTGGCTGCAGGACTGGCTTGCAGAGTCAGAAGTTTAAAACAGGCCTTGCACAGAGCTTGCCTCCTGTGACATGGGCTCCCCCGTGCCGTGCTGTGTCTCGGCAGCATGGAGGAGGCTAGGAGAGCCTGTGAAGCAGGTTCCCCATGTCCTGTAACCACTGGACCCCCTGTGAGATGTCCAGAGCTTTCCTTTGCCCTGGGTTGTGCCTGCAGGCTGTGGGACACGTGGCCTGTCCTCCATCAGTGTGATGACCTACCCAAGGGCAAGGCCTTGCTGGGTCATTTTCAGTACCAGCTCTTTTCACACAAAAGCCCCTTTTTTCCTAGAAGAGGTTTGTAGAGTGTTTTCTTCTCCCTGCTGATTGGCATTTTGCCCATTATTCTGGTGGCTCAAGCAGAGGTTGTTCAGCCTCTTCTGATCCCCCAAGTCCCTCATGCCCTCCTCTAATTAGAGATTCCACATCTCTGCAACCTGTTGAATGAAGCAGGTCTCAGAAGTGGAAGTCCCGTTGCGAGAGCTAGTCTGTATTGCTCCCAGCAAGCCCAGCATGTACTTGCATGGCATTTTCTGGCTGGCTATCTCACTGTCCCTCTTGTTATCGCAATTGTACTTTTGTGCTATTAACAGTAACCATCCAGGACACGTTCAGCTTGAAGCATATAAAACATGGTATCCCGTGGAGACTCCACCAGTACTTAATTTATTTCCTGTGTTTTGTATTCTGTATTATGAAATACTCTGTCAGAGGGTGATGTAATCCCAGAGACTAAAGTAGATCTCACAGTGGAAATATTCCCACCAGACATTTTGGAAAGGTTCCAGTTCTTGTTGCTGTAGCACACAAGACTGAAGCTGAATTATCAACTGCAAATTTGGCAGACGCTCCCACTAGAAATCTGTTACTTTTTATAAGAGACTCAATCTGAAAACATTTTAAGGACATAACTTCAGATTTAAACAAAACCTCTCCTGTCTTTCCCCTCTTCATCTCTGTAGAGGTGGGCAGCACACAGCTTTAAAAACAAGTCTCTCATCCTGGACAAAAAAACTACCTCCACTGGCGACACGGGAATGAACCTGGTCTTGAGGCAAGGGGCACTGAAGGATGGGGAGGGATATACTTTTACCCTTCACATCACAGACCTCACAACAGGGGAGGAAGGATTCGCCTCCATCGATCTGCTCCCAAACCAGCCGCCCGTTGGAGGATCCTGCCAGCTGTCTCCCAAAGGACCCCTCAGGGCGCTGATGGCAAAGGTGCACTTCGAGTGTGCAGGTGAGAGCGTACGGACAGCGGCGCTGGGCACCTGCCAGCCCTCTCTGCTCCTCATGGGCAAAGGTTTCTCATCAGCAGTGCGTTACCAGCTGCCCTTCTTCCCACAGATGTTTTCTTTACCCCGAGCTCCCACCCCAGGACACTGTTGGCCAGGGCTGAGTTCCAAAGCGGATCTTTCCAGTTCTGATCCCCAAAGCAGCTCCAAATTATGGAGCTCTAAAACTCATGGTAGCAGGCAGGCACTTTTTAAAATCCTAATCCGTGTAGTTGAATGGCGATATCCAGGCCAGGACAGTACTTGCAGGACACTGGTATTTCAGTGCAGGAAAAAGAAGATAGGTGCCCAAAACTGAGTCACACATGTGGGAAGAGGCAAAAGACAAAGCACTGGGGCCTTCTCTGCCATGTGGGCTGGATGTTCCCGTCAGCCGGTACCTTCTCAACCAGCTGCAGAGACAGCAACAACGAGTCTAGCTTTGGAAAAGTGGCCTGGCGGACGTCCTGTAGCCTTGGGCCAAGGAATAAGGGCCTCTGAAAACTATATTTCCCCAAATGATTAGTGTTAGAGATTAATGCTGTCTGTGTACAAATGCTGGGAAGCCACGCTGCAGAGGAGATGATGAATTCTGCTGGTTCTGGGGTGGCTGGTCACCAAAGCCCAGCTTAAGCTGGGAGAGAAGCAGAAGTGTATTCAGCATGATATGGTTGTAACTTTGGTATGTTTTGAGCTACCAGAATAATTATGAAATCAATACTTCTCTGGAGTGGTGGGAATTTTAGCTCTTAGTGATTGTTTTTAAGCTGAAGTGAAACACTGGTCCATGTCCAGTGCCCTGGCAGAGCCAGCACCTTCACTGGTGCTCACTGGCAAACGCTCAGTGAATTTCCCAACTGCCTGCTCCCACAAGATTCCCCGTAATTCCTGGGAGCTCTAAGGAAACCTTTGGGCAGGTTTTATCCTCGACTCAGTTGTTCCTGAGATGTTGAACTGCCTGAGGGCTCCGCTGAACCTCTGTCTAATGTCAGGCTTTGCAGGGCTTGTACAGAAGCTGTGGCCTTGGGTCAGTGCTGTTCCCAGCCCCAACAGAGTTATTCCCATTGGTATTTTGCTCATGAACTCTTCACAAATCCCTTTAGAGGTTACAGGACCCAAACACCTAGGCAGAAACCCCTGAACGTCAGCAGAATTCGAAGAGGGTCAGAGCTTTACATTGCAGGCCCTGGAGACATCCCTCCAGCCCGGCGGAGTCCTTAAGCCTTCCTCTAATGGTGGGGACAACCTGTCCTCTGCCAGAGCAGGGTGACCCTTTGCTGGGGACAGCAGTAAGGGGAGATGCCGTGCTGAAGGGCTGAGCGGGGTGGGACACACCAGGGGAGGGAAGGGGCACTGCCAGGCAGTGCCAGCTCTGGCGGACGGGCTGGGCTTCGGGATGGTGGCTGCAGCCCCCCCATGCCCTTGCCCCGTCAGACCCCCTGCTCGGGTTTGTTTTGCAGGCTGGCGAGACACGGAGGACGCGGAGGGCCCGCTGGTGTACATCCTCCTGGCATCCCGCCGCAGGGCCGGGCACTACGACGAGTTCTGCGTGTACAAGGGCAGCCGTGCCGAGCACAGCGCCTTCCTGCCCCCGGGCTTTCACGAGAGCGGCTTCGTGGTGTCCGTGTCAGTCCTTGTCCAGGACCAGCTGGGAGCGACCGTGGTGGCCATTAACCGGTAAGACCCACCGCTCGCAGGCTGGGCTTACACGGCAGCGCCAGCGCCCAGCCGAGGCTCCTGAATCACGGTCTTATGGCTTGACCACTGGCACCTTGACCAAGCCACTTACGGCTTGACCAAGGGCTCGGCAGATCCTGGGTGAAACGTTTCCCTCCTGGAAGAGGCTGTGGCAGGAAGGCGAGGGGAGGCTCAGCAGAAATGCAATACAGAGAATTCCAGTCTTTGTGGGTCATCGCTTACGGGGGAGACTTTCCCCTAAGTTAGTGCTTTCCTGACCACCTCCTTAATTCCCTGGTGACACGCTGCTTTGGAGGCATGATGTCACTTTCTCAGAAGATCTCTATGCTCTGTGCTCTGCCACCTTCTCTGCATCAGGAGCCCTCCAAAGGGAGTTGGCAGCAGCAAGCTGTGGTGCTGCGGGTGGCCTGGTGTCCCGCTGCCGAGAGCCAGGGAGGTCTCAGGTAGCCAAGGTGGAGAGCACGTGCATTTGAATAGGGTGGAAGGGGTTGCAGCTCGAGTCTCGGCAGGCCCAGTACTGTGAAAGCCCAGTTACCCCTCTGCAAACTGGTTTCCAGTGTGCTCCATGCAGGCCACAAGTGCCCACAGGTAGCAGCATCCTGAGCTGGTCTCTGCTGTCTGACCGAGCTGTATGACTGCTCCTTCTCGAGGCTGATTTGCAACTCCCCGCACTGCACATGCGGTCCCGGCCTCCCAGGCTGGAGCGCAGGGTCCTGCAGTGCCTGCGGAGGAGGATCTGTGTCCCAGCTGTTCCCCAGACCCTGGGAACGATGCCAAAAGCAGTGCAGCTCCTCCCAGCACACCGACCCTGTTTTTGAGTGCTCTTTATGCTCCATCAGACTAAACCTGGATTTTCTCCTCTGGGTTCAATGCACCCATGTGCATCCTCCACCTGCAGCTTTGCAGAGCTGGACCAGGGAGGAACCAGGCTTCAGGTCCATGATGTTCCTACATACAGCTGGTGCAAACTGGGCACCAAGGCAGGCGTCAATAATGCTGTCTTTGTGGTTTAATCACCTGCCTCCCCCCTCATCTTCCTTCCCAGCTGAAGGGCGGGTTGTGCCCCCTTCCCCCAGCCCCGTGTGATAGTCTGCCCTTAACCCAAATGCCTCTTTCCCTTGGCAGCTCCATGGAAATCAGCTTACCCGAGGGGTTCCCCAGCCTCTCCCACTGGCTCTACAATCAAACTGACACCGTGCTCCAGGGCTTGGTGAAACAAGGGGACCCTCAACAGGTCATTGAGTACTCTCTGGCCCTCATCACCATCTTAAATGAGGTAAAGCAGCACTCTCTGCCCAAGAGGGGCCTCCAGAAGGCCTTGCAATCGCCAGCAATGTTCTTTGGCCAGGTTTTGTACAGCGATGTAGGGAAATGACTAATGCTACAGTTTTTCATGTAAATCAGCGTACGTGCATGCTGGGAGCTGGACTGGAGCTATTTTCATGCATCAAAAAGAGTAACAAGCTCCAGACACACAATGACCATAGGAAGCAGAGGGGCTGCAAAATAAAACAGAGGTCCCAGAGAAGACAGTGGCCTGGGTGTCTCCTATGCAGCCTGCTTTTTTGCCCTCATATTCAGATAGTTTTTACGCTTTACTGCCAACCTCAAGTCTAAACACTGAATTTAGAAACAGAAATCTTAGCCCAAATTCCCCCACCTCCTTCATGCTTCCCCTGAGCCAGCCACCCCACTCCAACTCAGCAGGACTGGAAACTCCCTGTAGCTGCTCAGGTGCTGCTCGGGGTGCTAAGGAGACCTCCTTGTTCTGACTGCTGAGCTAGTGCAGCTAGAAAGATCTTCTGGCCGCATACGAGGCTCTTAATCCACAGTGCAGGAGCATCATCCTCCTGGCAGCGGTCACTTTCACGCCTACCTAAAGTAGGGCCCAGTCCCTCCATGTGCATCTCTATAGGCAGGGCAGGAATTGTGGTCTCTGCTCATGCTTTCCTCCCCGATAAGAGCCTGCTGCACGCCTGGAAGCCAGGCAGGGGCGATCCCCCTGAGCACAGGCACTGTGCTTGGCTGGATAAGGACTGGACACTGGTGTACTACTTTGCTGTCAAGTGCAAGGCTGTTAAGGTAATTGCTTGGAGCGCAAAAGTGAAATTGAGGAAGTTCTGCTGAAAAACCAGCTCATTAGATCACCCCCTGGGGAAGAGCACAGGCAGGGAGATACAGAGCACGGAGAAGAGGTGACTTCAGCACAGCTCGACATCCTCTGGAACAACCTGATACATTTCCTCACTCTACTTGCTTTTCTGCCCCCCCAGTACGAGCGGTCCATGCTTCTGGAACCTGAGACTGGGAATGAATTTGAACTCCGGACCTGGACTCGCAACAATATCACAGAAACCCTGAACTCGCTGAACGTGAACACAGTTGATGATATCCAGCAGATCTCAGCTGCCTTGGCGCAGTGCACGGTATGTTCCCCATCACCACCTCCAGCCTCCTGCTCTTCCAGGCACAGCTTAGATGCTCTTCAATTCTTGTTCTGCTTCCCTGTCTCTCTCTCCCGCACACATACCACGCAGGGAGGACAGGTAGCACTTGTTGATATCATTAGGTTTTCTGTGGTGATGTCCTAAGCGGTGTCAGCTCTGCCCCTCGCCATGCCACCAATCTAGCAGGCGTGGATAAGGTCATGTATTCATGTGCTGGAAGACAGCACCTAAGAACTCTGTGTTTCTTCTCTGGTACCAGCCCTGGTGTGGAGCTTGCTAGCAAGTAGGTTCCTTCACTTGCAGATGGAGACTGTGGGAGAGCCCTCAGCAGACTGGAGAAGCACTGGAATAAATTTCTGGGGGAGTTGCAGAATCTCCAAGGACAGGCTGGACTCCCATCAGGAGTAATACAAGTAGAGCCGGACCTCTCTTGAGCCAGGGGACAGCGCCAAGGACTGACGTTCCTTCCAGCTCTATTCCTACCATACAAGATTAGAAACACTGCTCTGCTCCACTGCTGACTGGAAGCGCTCTGTTCCCCAGCCAGCTTGCAGTTTCAGCTCCCCCGTGCTGGGGCTGCTGCCTGGTGGATTTAGGAGTGGCTTTATGTGTTTTGTCAGATGGGCAAAGGGAAGAGAGCCCAGTTATATAATGTACTTGGGGTTTGGTGGTCAGCCAGTCGGCTCTGGCATGCTCTTCCTCCCCGCCCTCCCAAATCTTTGCTTTCAGGACTGCAGTCAGGTACCCTGGCCTTGGCTGCGAGTCGCCTCCCCAACCAGGTCACCAACCTCGCTCAGTGGGAAGAGGCTGTCCTTGAAATGATGGACAGACTACTGCATCCCACCCACAGAGTCCCCATTCTGTTGCTCCTTTCTCTGCTTCAGAGCTCTGTAAACCTCAAAAATCACTTCTTTCTGTTCATCTTTGTTCAGGGGTTTGGGGTTCGGCACATCCCATTCCGATGCTGGATTGGTTTGTTTCTGTCTCTCCCACGTGTTCTTGCCTTGCGACTTGATCTCGCTGTAGAAGCTTAGGTCTAGAAATAGAATTTTTGTTCCATGGGAAAAGCTGACGTACCAGGATTAGTTTGTGCTCTGGATTGGAATGAAAAGCTTAGAAAAACAGTAATCTAGAATTTCCCAAGTGGCTGAGACTAGCGCGGAGTTCACACATTTCCTTTCCTGTAGAAGTGTCAATCAGTGCTGATACTTTTTTGATTTTACCTACAGGGGAGAGGAAAGATCAGAATGAATTTCTCCTGGAGGGGAAAAAAAGAACCTCAGTCTTCTTAGTAGATTCTCCTTCCTAAGCAGTAGCTCCTTGGGTGGTTCCTCCCAATACCCCTTTTTCTTCCCCACCTCCCTGATACCTGACTCTGCCTGGTGGACTCCGATTTACACAGTATGTCCTCGCTTCTCATAGCTTACAAATAAAAGCAGAAAAGGGGGAATTCTAGACCTGCAGATGCTGTTTTGATTCTTCACCAAAACATATGGCGAATCACGTCTGAATCCTATGATGATTAAAAGAAAAAAGATGAATAAGAGCTAGGAACGGGGTTGTGGTAACAGCTTCCATGTGTTGCCTCAGTCCCTCCCATCCAGCCCTTGAGAGTGCGGGGAGCTCCAGGCCATGGCTAGAACATTCTGTTTCTTGGACACATCTGGGAGCAGAGGGAGGGACATCCATCATGCCTGAGTGGCAGGATCCCTCCCACAACTTTCAGGAGTATTTGGACACTAGAATGGATTCGGTTAGGGCTAAATCTTGCTTCCATTGAAGATAGCGGAGTGGATGGAGGAATCCTATCCAGCTCCTTCTGGTTGATTGCTGTAGGAATAGTGCGTGGCCCCAAAGGGGTGCTCATGAGATGCAACAGCAGGAGACGTGCTTGGTCCTTACAAGTGAACTCCAGGGAACAGGAATATGCTGCCCTTTATTGCTCTTTCCAACCCTAATGCATCCTCCATCAGACTCCAGGCGTCCCTGCCTGTACGCTGGCAGATTGTAACATGAGGGGAGGTGGATGAAGAGTCTTGGAGACACCAACAACTTCTTGGCATCTCAGTGTGAGCAGAGCAGCCGTGGTCTCTGCACTCACCTCCTGGGTGTTTGAACAACTGTGCTCAGGTCTTTGCAGGACTGAGCCAGCTGAACTTGCCCACAGCTGCCTTCGTCTTTCCCTGGGGTGTTCCTACTGAATTGAACCGTGTTTCCCTTTGCAGGTGGTGAGCAAAGAGCTGGTTTGCAAGTCATGCCTGACAAGGACCTTGAACAAGCTGGAGACCATGATGACCATTCTGCAAGGGGAAATGACCCAGGGCACCGTGACACCAACTGGTATCGCTGACAACATCCTCAACATCACAGGTCAGTTTTGTTCCTGCAGGAAGGGGTGACATTGGACCAGGTGCTGCTGAGGGCACAGGTCTCCCTGCACAGGGTGCTGGGCAGAAGTAGAAGCTTCACAGGCTTTCTCCTGTACCATTAGGGGTTTGGCTCATGCCTTTTCAAGCTGTTAGGGAAATTGCGTCTAACATCTGCAGTGTGGCACCCCAGTACTTTCTTCTCCCTGCACTTTTCCCAGGGTTGTCCTGGCTTTGGCAGCTGTCTCTGCGGACATTTAAATATGACAGTTGTTAATAAACTCACTAATACTTCAGGGAATTTTCTTTGTAGTAAACAATGAGTAACAGCTATGGCTTCCAGATGCTTGCCTTTCTGGTTGCAATCTGAGGAGGTTGCCAAACTTCACTGGGGCACCTATGAACACTGTGCGGAAATTCCCACCTGGTTACCCTGGGAGGAAGCAGAGGCACCTTCTTTGCACTCCTTGTTACGTATTTCTGAGTGTTCTGCACTTTATAGTGCAAAAACTTAGTAACATGTTTGCTTTATCCATTCTTTCCCTGTTTCCCAGTCTGCTGTTCTAGTCACTTCACAGGAGAAAAATAAAGCCTGTTGTGATTAAATATGCACCACCAAACTTTGTAAATTAGCCGAGAGCCTGCAGGAATTGCTGACAACTCTATTTTTAGCTATGGGCTACTGAACACTTCCAGTGTGGAAGGTCATGTGCACAGTGTAGAGTTACAGGGAGAAGACAGTAAGGAAAGACTTGTCTGATTGTTTTGGGAAGGTGTCAAATGTTATCTAGACTGTAGCAGTTATCTAGGCTACTTACCACTTCCTCTGTTTGCCCCTTTATTTCTCTCCTGGCAGGTGACCTGATTCACCTTGTCAATACGGTTTCACAAGAATCCAAGCCCCAGGAACTGCTTTCTGATTCCCACAATTTGCTGCTAGCTCCCAAAGCCTACAACCTGTCTTCCAGCCTGATGCGCATCCTCATGAAGTCTAGAGTGCTGAACGAAGAGCCCCTTGAGCTGGTGGGAGGAGAAATTAAGGCCACAGGCAAGCGGTCTGATCCCTTTAACTTGCTTTGCTACGAAAACACACCAAACTGCCAGTTCTCCATCCCCCAGGCATTCAACACCACCCTTTCCAACCTGACAGATGTCATTCAAGTCATGTTCCAAGTGGACTCCAATCCTTTCCCTTTTGGTTACATCAGCAACTACACCGTGTCCACAAAGGTCGCCTCCATGGAGTTTCAGACACACAACGGGGTGCAGATCCCCATTGGGAGCCTGGACTCAGAGAAAGCCATCACCGTAATGGTGTCAAACAACACAGATGCTGACAATCTCTCTGCTGGCACTGAAGTCATCGAGGCAAGAACATCTGTGAACCTAATTGTGACTATGGAGAGCAACAACAGAGAAGCAGGACTGCACTTCCAGCTCACTTACAGAGTCCTGAACGGTAGCGCAGACAGATCCAACTCTGTGCTCTTTGCTGTTTCTTTCCGTGGGAGAGAAGGGCTGGGTGTTGCAGCAGATGAGAGCTGTGTCAAGAGATAACGGGTGTGGGAGGGGATGTCAGGTGTAGCCAGCAAGTTCCACACTGCATGGTTGAGGTTCCAGCTGTCACAAGCATTATCCGGTCCCCAGTGTGATCCTTGCTTGTGGATTCTGGCACTGAGAAGCCTTTTGCTTTTTCCAGCCCTTCTGTTGAGCCACATTAGCACTGGCGGGAGTTTGTCCTGACTCTCTCTTGGTCAGGTACAATGGTATGCAGAGTCTTTTGCTCAGGGATCCTCTGAACTGCAGACGGAGAGAGTGCAATCTGGAAAAGCATCTCTCCTGACTTTCTGCATTCCTGATACTCCTCCCTGAACATCCACTGCTGGCAGGAGGCTTGTGGTCGATCTCTCCCTGGTGTTTATAAAGTACTTTCTGTTTTTTCTCCCCCTCCCCACGCAGATCACTACATTGCAAGTGAGCCTGAGCCCTTCATCATGGCTTATCTCCATCATGAACCAGAGCCCAACGAGCACAACTGCACTGCCTCTAAGAAAATTGGCCTGGATGCCCTGGCTGGAAGTGACCACAAGCTCTATACCTTCTTCACCTCACCGAGGTAAGAGAAGCCTCCCTGGTAATCCCTGTCACCCACAGGCTGTCCTGTGGATGTATGTGAGGGATGCTCAGGGCCTTGCCATGGTTTATACCAGGCTGCTTTGCAGGGCTGGTGCTCTTGTAGCTATCCACGGTGCTCCTCTGTCCTCGGAGGAGACAGCTCTCCGGGGCAGGCAACTGCACGCTGCCATTCCTACACCCCAGCATTGGCACTCCCTCCTTCCCAGACGTCTGCTGCTGCTGGTGCAAAAGCAGCTCAGTGCTCTGTGATTTGCCTTTCTGATCCAGGTAGAGGAGGGTTCCCCTTTTTAGAGCTGTAAATCACATTCCCTGTATCATGACCCTCACCCAGGGCCTCTCCTGCTGATGAGTCTCCCCCCTGCTGCCCTTTTCTCTGCTCACTTGCCTGATACCTGCTGTAGTCTGTTTGTCTGTTGCTTGTTCAGACTTGCATCCTCTGTGCACCAGTGATCCCAGAGCTGCCCACCTTTACCAGGACTCTTTCGCCAAGGGGCTCACACTGCCCTTTGCAGATTCAGGGCTTGCCCCATGCAGCTCATGAAACCATTTCCCGGAGCAAAGCACCACGCGTTAGCCTAGTTCCTGAACTGCAGTGCAACCTTCACAAAAGCACCTCCATCCTCAGAGCTCATCTTCCCAACATGTGACTGGAGGAGAAAGCAGGTTCCCTCGTGGGCTCCCATCCACCCTGCTTGCCTGCTGCTTGGAGCATGCCGGGACTCATTAAGTGCTGCTGTTGTGCTGTTGGGGTTTGCAGCAAAGGTCTCTTCTTTTTATCAGAGCAGTCATTCTTGTAACTTCAGTTCTGACTTGCTGCCTTGCCCGGGAGCGTGTGTTCATGCCTCCTGTTATTTACGAGCCATTCCTAGGCTGAGAAGAAAAGACAGGCAGCTTGGGAATAGGTGGGGCAAGAGTGGAGCCACTGTTGTGTAAGTTGACACAGCTTCCATGGCTTTTGGTAACAGGATGCTCAAAGAGGGATTAATCATCATAAGGAGCAAATCTGCTCCCAGCCTAGAATCGTAGAGTTGCTATGGAAGTGTCGCGTGGGTCAGTGGGACACGGGGAAGGGCGGGTGGGAGAGCTGTGCAAGGCTGCCAGCACAAAGAAGAGGATGTGCAACATAGTGCTCCAGGTGCTGAAATAATACAAAGATAAAGAATTGAAGTGGTCTGTAGAACCCCAGAATTTCTGCTCAGCCAAAGGGCGGTGTAAATTACACCACGTTCACTGGGCTTTTCCTCCTCATTGTGTGCTTACCTGTCCCTGCAGCAGGGTGCCCTCCGTGGGCACACATCCATCAGAACGGGGTTTGTATCCCTTCAGCGGGCGGGTTAATAATGTCTCCTTGCTGTCTTTCCCTTCTCCAGAACGGATGACATCATCCAGAAATACTACTTCAACATCACAAACCATTTCAGCTGGTCCCCGGTGGAGGTGACTCTGGGGCTGTACACCTCCCTCTGCCAGTACTTCAGCGAGCAGGAGAAACGGTGGAAGACAGAAGGCATCATCCCGCTGGAAGAGACCAGGCCAGACCAGGCTGTGTGCTTAACCCAGCACCTCACCGCCTTTGGGGCCAGTCTGTTTGTCCCCCCGAACTCTGTCCAGTTCATCTTTCCTGTGAGTAAAACACAGCAGAGGCTGTGGCAGCATTGTCACAGGCTGAGCAGATTGTTGTCACTCAGAGGAAAGCCTTGGGCTCCCATCGGCTTCACGTTCAAGCTGGGTCAGGGCTGAGCTGTGCCCAGCTGGCGACCAGCACCAGTTCCTGAGAGCCTGTGGGAGCAGCACATGGGCACAGCTCACAGAGGGGCTCTGTCCTCTGATCGTGAATCCTGGCTGCTGCTGCTAAAACCAGACCTTGCAGATGGCTTTATTCTCTATTCTGGACACCTCGCAGTGTGTTCACCTCGTAGTGAGATGCCAAATGCTGTCACCCAGCACTGTTTTATCCCAGCGAGCTTGCACCTGCCAGCTGCTCCCTGTCTCCCAGGGGCGGTCAGGCTTTTTCTAGCTGCCGGCGTGACGTAAGTGGGAGCAGAGAGCTCGCGGCAGCTGCTACAGCAGCTTCACCCGGCTGCTGCAGTCGCTCCGCAGGGCTGTGAGCGCACAGTCTGCGCAGGGACAGGTCTCTATTTGCATGTGGTATCATGTGTGTGAATGATGATTAAGGCCAGGAAGGAGGCAGCATGACTCCTCGGGAATGGGGGGTCCTCCTGGGGAAGGAGGGTGCCTTGCAACATATTTCTTTTCTTTTAGGCTCCAGGCCCAGGTCTCAACTACATCGTTCTGCTGACATGTGCCGTCTGCTTTGTGACCTACTCAGTGGCTGCACTGATCGTGCACAAGCTGGACACGATTGACATTAACCGAGTGGGGGTGATTCCCTTCTGCGGGAAGAACGGGCTGTACAAATACGAGATCCTGGTGAAAACTGGCTGGGGCAGAGGATCAGGTTAGCCCATAGTCTACTCCTGTGCTTGATTCCTAGGGTGACATCTGTGTAGTTCCCCTGAGACCTCACCTCAGCCCATCATGCACCAAATGTTCCCCTGCAGGGCCCAGAGCTGAGCTGGTGTTTGGAGCAGCCCTGAGCAGACAGTTCAGGGCTTCCCACAGCATTCTCAGTTTTTATTGTGTGATGATGGGCAGGTCAAGAGCTGTGGAGAAGAGCGTGCTGCCCCACCGCTTGCTGTTGGGGTGGGATAAGCAACTGCTGCTGGAAGGAACCACCCAGTATAGAAATACCTTCACCCTGCTTTCCCTGACTGGGCTGTGGTTGCAGAACAGCCAAGAGGCAGCGATTGTTCCTTACTTCTGGCCCTCTCCTGCAGAAGCATCCAGACCTTGTGGGGCCTTTAGATGGACCATTTTGCTGTCTTCCAGTATCCATCACTTTGTTCTGCCATCTGAATCTTTCCCAGCGGCATGAAGGCAGAAGGCTTGGCTTTCTGATCTGGGACTGGGTTTGTAGCTAGAGCTGCCAGAAACATCATCCTGGACTTGGAAATCTGGGCGGTTGGGTTGTGGAAGCTTTAAGCAAGGACAGAGGTGGAGTGCCACCGTGTCACTGCCAGAAACATGCTCCCATTGATCTCAGTGTAACCACTGGTTTCACTGGCAGCGGCTTCCTCCTGAAGCCACCCCAAGAACCATCCACCAAGGAGCAGGTGGACCAAGGAGCATCTGGCAACTGGCACCAGAGAGAAGTCAAAGAAAACAAGTCTTTCTACTGCTTGGTGGAAAAAACATCCAGAATAAACATCTCCTCCCATTAGGGTGTTAGCAAGGCAAGGAATGTCAGATTCAGTCCCCTCCAAAGAGGAGAACCATGAGCATGCCAAGGTCCATGCGCCAGGCCAATCTGAGCAGCTGCCCTCCAGGCTGTGTGTAACAGTACTCCTGGGTGTGGGATGGCTGTTGAGCACGTTCCTTCCTCCCGAGTCTCCAGGTGGCCCCTCTGAAGGGCCATTGCATCTGGTACCAGGTCACTGGCGGGGAGACAGGGCTGGGGAACAGCTCCACCTTGGGTGGACTGCCCTAACTGAGCCCCGTTAACTCTGCCAGGTACCACGGCCCACGTGGGGATCGCCCTGTATGGCGTAGACAATAAAAGTGGTCACAGACACCTGGATGGAGAAAACGCCTTCCACCGCAACAGCCTCGACGTGTTTCAGATCGCAACAGAGCGGAGTCTGGGGAGCATCTGGCGCATCCGCATTTGGCACGACAATAAAGGTGAGACCTGAGCGGGTGTGCGGGCCTGAGGCAGCCGTCACACATCCCAGGTCAGAACCAGGCTCTGCTCCGCCTGGTGCCTGGGCCGGGAGAGAGGGACCTGGCCTACAGTCTGGACTATCCCTGATGGGAGACCATGGTGACCCACTGGCTTGGGGGAAGATTGCTGGGCGGGGGGACGTCAGGGGAAGTCTGCAGTCCTGTACACATACGATGCAGTGTGCCGTGACAGTGTCTGTAAACGTCCGCGCAGCCTAGGAGGTGACCTGGCTAAGCCAAGCCTTTCTCCTGGGGACTGTGCAATTCCCACCGATGAAGATAGCGTCACAGGGTAACTGCTGCTGTCCCACTGAGGGGCTCTTGTGTTGCCGCTCGGCTTTGCAGGTCCACGCAGGGAATGTCTGCCATGAAACACATTTCTTCATCTCTTAACTTTTAGGACTCAGCCCCTCTTGGTACCTGCAGCACGTCATAGTCCGGGACCTGCAAAGCAGCAAGAGCTACTTCTTCCTGGTGAACGACTGGCTGTCGGTTGAGAGCGAAGAGAACGATGGCATGGTGGAGAAGGAGGTTTATGCTGCCAGTGAGTGCTCAGCCCCTGGGGCGTGGGGCTGGGATGGCGGAGCAGCATGGCAGTTCTCATTGCATTGAGGAAAGGCCCGCAGCAGGAGACTGCAGAGAGGCCATAGAGCCTGCACACTGGCTCTTCCTCTCTGCATTGATGCCTTGCGCAGCCAAGTGCTCTGCTGGGTCCTTTGTGCTAGAGGACAAGGCATGGCAAGGACCCAGCTGTGCAGGAGGGACCATATAGATGCAGTGTGGATAGTTCCTTGCATATCAGTCTGCAAGGAGGGACCGTGGCAGGCCCAGCCGGGTCCCCTCTGTGGTGCAGTTGGCCCTGAGAGTCTCCCTCTTTTTGTGCTCAGGTGAGACAGAGCTGAGGAGCTTCTCCCGGATCTTCATAGCAGAGTTGCAGCGAGGTTTCTTCGAGAAGCACGTCTGGCTGTCCATGTGGGACCGCCCGCCTCGCAGCCGCTTCACCCGTGTCCAGAGAGCCACCTGCTGCTCCCTCCTCATCTTCCTCTTCCTCTGTGCCAATGCTGTGTGGTACGGCGTGGTGGGGAACGTACACCTCAGGTGCGCTGCGGCCCTTGGTGCTCTGGCCAGTCCCTTCCCTCCTCAGGGCCCCTCCCCTGCTTCTCATTACATAGGGCAGGACAGACCTTACGTCTGCTGCTTGTGGCCTTGACTCTGCCCTTCCTGCTCCAAAGAATCAGGACACGGATGACTAAGGACAACCTGATCAGCTTTCCCCCTTACCTGGTTTTGCTGTCATCTGTTAGCACAGCCCGTGCCCATTTCTTTCTCTGCACATCTGAAATACCTGGTTGTGCAATTTTGTCTCACTGCTTGCTTAGCTGACATCCCTGAGTGCTCCTGCTAACGCCCGTCTCTGATCTCTCTTGATTCTCTCCAGCAATGGGGCCGTTTCCAACCTGATCCCTGTTAATGTGGACACAGTGGCTGTTGGTCTGGTGTCCAGCGTGGTGGTCTACCCTCTCTACCTGGTCATTTTATTTCTCTTCCGGATGGCTCGTGGCAAGGTAATGAGGAGAAGTGGTTGCAGGCTGCCCAGATGGGTGTGGTGCCATCAGGTTTGCTCATCCACGGCTAGATTCTGCCCTTTGTGGTACATCACTTCTCCAGCTGGTCTCTGCACTTTCCCAGTTGTGCCTGTGCTGCCCTGCACCGTGGCCAGACCCTTGCCCTTAGCAAGTCTCTGCCTCCCTCTTGAGCTGGGAGCAGCCCCTGACCTTAGAGGGACAGACCACTGCCTGACAAGGCCCAGAGAGAGACCAAAAGGGCAGATTTTAAAAGCTGCTTAGCACTTACTCCCCTCTTGATTTCGGTACGTGATAGGTACCCAAATGCCGTTTAGAAGTAAGACCCTTTGCTGCATTGGCAGGAGCTTGAGAGACGCTCAGTGGAGCATTGCTAATGAAATGCCTACTCTGGGTACAAATTTAGCTGTCTGAGCAGAGCTGTGGTTAGGCAGCTGTGAAGGGATTAGCTGAGGATTTAATGACTAGTTAGACACAATTAGCAGCCCCGTTAAGTACTGCAGCCAGCTGCTCAGTGGCTGATGAGCAGCAAATGTGTCTGATATTTCTTGTTCCTGTAAGCACTCCCTGCTTCGAAGGAGGTTGCAAACTCGTGCAACCTGGCTTCCTGGGACCTTGTACCTGGGACAGCCTAGGTGGCACTGGGCTGTGGTACGTGTGGGTACGAGTGCCCAAGGTGCCTGGCAGGCAGTGGAGGATGTGCCTGTTCTCAGCCCTGCTGGGCAGGCCTGGGGTCGCCCGGCCCTGCCTGCACAAGCGTGGAGCTCCCCAGCAGAGTAGGGGGCTGATGGGAGCCCCTGAGCAGCAGGACTCTGAGCCACCGTGACATTGTCACCTCCATCCCTCCCTTTTCTGCTCAAGCCTCCCTGTCTCCTGCAGGTCTCCATCAACCACACCCTGACTCACTCAGACCAGCAGTCCTTGGAGATCGACAACTACCTGGACTCCTCAATCCTCGACAGCTCCTTCCCCACCTTCCCCGGGCTCCGGGCGGAGGTAACCTGCTTCCCACCCGAAAGCTGGACAGGCTGCACGGGTCTGTATGTCCCCTGCACGGTCACAGTGTCCATCCGTAGCTGTCAGTGCGAGAACTGATGCACTCAAGTGCCTCTGGCAAATACCGGTGATGGGGCAGAGCCACAGCCCTTCAGCTCTCCCCTGCATCTCGCCCGGGCCAGTCCCAGGACTGGGCACAAGCTGTCTCCAGCTGCTGCTCTGTGTCTGTGAGCATGGATCTTCCCAGCGTGCCTGGGCCTTACTCTGGAGGAGAGCAGGCTCCTGGAGGGGTGGACCCAGGGCTAATGGCAGCTCAGGCGCCAGGTTTCCAGTGACCCCTGATGTTAACAACCCGCTGTTTTAACCGGGCTCAAACCAGTGTCGTGTGCCTGAAATGCCTCTGCTTCCTCCACAGGCCTTCTCTGAGCAAACCAAAACAGATCTGTTCCTGGAGGACTCCAAAAGGTAAGTAGGTTTCTGGGGATGGAGCAAGTAGGAGTTTAGTGTAGTTTTCTGCTTTGGTAGACTGGGGTTGTGCTCCCACAGCTGTTTCCCTTCTAGACAGTCCTACGCACGAGCACAGTTGCTTTTCTCACGCTTCCCATTCCCCACACGTGCCTGTTCGCACCCCTTCCTCTGTTGTCCCGCAGCCTCGTGCGGTGGCCCTCCAGCGAGGCCCTGCTCAGCTGGCCAGACCTCCTCAGCGACCCCTCCATCATGGGCAACACCATCCAGAAGCTGAAGAGAGGCCGGGCCAGCCGCCACCTTGGACTCGAGGGCCCCTTGGCAACCGAGGAGGACAGCTTGTCGCTTGGCGTTCACCAGGGACAGCCTCGGTATTTCTCTGCCTCAGGTGGGTGTGTGAGTGGCATTGCTCTGTGCCAGGGTTTGAATGCCCCGGGGAAGTGCAGGAGGAGCAGTCTGGTCCCTAGGAGCCCTGGCTCAGCTCTGGGGAAGGCAGAGTAGCAGAGCCTGCCGCCATCACCACTGGCTTCAATTTGAAGGGCAGAGGAGGAGGGTCGTGTTTTCTTAATGGGGATTTCAATCTGGGAAAGCAGAAATCCTGATGTGGATCAGTCTGAAGTGAAGGGGTCACCACACTGCCAGCATGCTGGGAGCAAGGAGAGATGTGTTCCCATGGGATCTGAATGTTGGAAGCAACCAGCACTTGTTCACTGGTTGCAAAGCCACAGTGTGTCTCTGAACCTCTGTAAATGGCTGGAGAAAGAGAAGAACTTGGCCTCCTACACCAGCAGTTTCATGCTAGGCTCTGCAGTCAAGCTGGGGATAGGCAGGAGCTAGAAGACAGAGAGGAGGGGAGAGCTGTCCCATGGAGAAGGACCTCACCCTGGCCCTCCTCCTCCCCAGTTCCCCAAAGGCGGCTGAGCCTGAGCGGTGCAGAACCGTCCCTCGGTGCGGTGCTGTGTGCTGTGCTCCTGCCAATGCTGTTTGCACTCTCTCTTTCCCCAGATGAGGATCTGATCCGGCAGATCCTGGCAGATGGAGCTAGCGGCATCTCCCACTCCCAGGACCTAGGGCCGTACATGAGGGCTGAAACAGATCTGATCTCAGGCCTGTAAGTATTCGGGGGGCAGAGTCCCCCGCTGAGCCAGTGCCTCCTGTCCCTTGCCCTCCCACCCAACTCCGCAGCGGCCAGTATTGCGCCAGCCAGCTCTGCTGCACCCAGCTGCAGTGAGCTGAGCTGAGCTGGGTTCTGAGACATTGCAAACGCCTGGGACAGCCTTGTCATGAGTCACTATGTTCTTGCTGGCCGTGGTTCCTGCAGCCCCCACAGCCAGAGCTCCAGGAGGGCACTGCCACCCTTCCAGGAGCCACCTGGAATATCCCCTTAAAGCCCCAGCTGAAGATGTGTCTCCAGAGCTTTGCGGGCTGCTGACAAAGTGCCGGGACGCGGGTTCGCTTCATGGCACTGACGGGAGGGAGAAGGGGAGTTGAATCTCTGTAGTGTTACCGTGCTCAGAGCACCCTGCTTTGGGACCCTGACCACCACCCAGCCTGACAGCTCACCGCTGGGTAGCCAGTGCAAAGCGGCAGATCAAGGGAGGGGAAAGACTTTCAGCCCTCCTCCATGAGATGCAGAGCAGTGTCGGCGTGCCTTGGCAGCCTGGCTCTAGAAGGAAGCGCCAGCCTGCTTACCGCAGAGCCAGCAGCGGCATGGCTCACCAGTATCACCCCTTTGCCTTGGCAGGTCCAGTGTGTTCGGGGAGAAGGTGGAGACTGTGATGATGCAGAAGCTGAACGACAAAGGCCAGAGCATGGCAGCTCCTCCCAGGGAAGTGAGCAGATCAGCCAAGTCGACCTGGACAGGTACCAGAGCCGCAGGGCTGTGCCATCGTCAGGGCAGGGAGGGTGGGGATGTGCAGGGAGAGGGGCCGTCACACGCAGCAGCACTCGGGAGGCACAGGCGGGTAAATGGAAAAGGAGCCTTAGGAAAGGCTGCTCCCCTGCTTGGGATGTATTTGCTGCTTCCTGCCAGCTTCTCTTGGAGCCTGAATCTCAGTAAGCCCTGGGCCACCACTTGTGCTGTGACAGTCCCCACCGTGCACCCTAGGGAAGCTCTGCTCACTGCTTCCCCAGTTACTCTGCACCCCTCTGCAGCCATCAGTCCCTTCATCCATCCAGCGTGAGAGGGAGAGAGTCTCTGTACATAATCACAGGGAGTCAAATGCCAAGAAAAGTTCAAATCAACAAACAAAGCAAAGAAGAGAAGAGACGCTTCCTACTGGGTCATGCAACATGACAGCCGGCCAGCCGGGCTTGCACAGGGCCGGAGCAAGCTGTCAGGCCCCACAAGGTCTGGGGGGTGATAAGTGCCCGGGTGCCCTGCAGAGAAGCTCACAGCATCAGTTCTCTTAGCATGAGCTCATGGCTTCCCGAGGCCCAGCCTCCCTGGGGCGGGCTGCAGCATGGAAAATCGGACACAGCAGCAATCCTCTTGGGTCCGTTAAAATCCATCATTTCGTCTTGGTTGATGAATGGTTGTCGTGTCTTTATGCAGGCATTGATTTGGGTGGGTGAAAGAAGCTGTGCTGAGCGAGCCCCAGGGCAGGGTGGCTTGGCAGTCTGAAGGCAGCCAGAGCAACAAATCTGCGTGGCTTTCCATGGATTTGACAGCAGCACCTCCAGCCAGGCTGGGCATGCCCAGTGTCCTGGGGCTCTGAGAGAAAGCAGAGAACCCATCCCACTACCCAAATCAGGATCCCATCTCTTTCTCCTGCCCACCCTGTTGTCTACAGATGGAGGCTGTTCTTTTGAGGCTGGCTGTTTCAGCATGCTGTCCGTCTTGCTGCTTAGTGGGAGGTGTTTGGGATAATCCCTCCGAACTCACCCAGGACTGGTGGCAAGCTCTCTGCTGAGATGAGTGGTGTGCTCAGCCCTTCCTGTGCCCATTGGGACCCTTTTGCAGTAACCTTTGTGCTTGTTTTCCCTGCTCCTTCCAGTTGCAGACCAAACATTTAGGAAGCGCTTGCTGCCACCCTGGTGCTCCTATCTGGCTCATGGTATCAGTCTCCTCCTCTTCGCCACCTCCACGGGGGTCTCCGTGTGGATCGGGGTAGGCTTTTCCTCCAGCGTTGCCCTCATGTGGCTCATCTCAGGGATATTCAGCTTTCTGGCATCCTTCTTGGTGTGGGAGCCCCTGAAGGTAAGGGTAACATGAGTACACAAGCACATATCTGTACATGTGTTATGTATTAGCTGCAATTAACATCTTGTCCAGATGCTAATCAAGTCGTACCGGACACTGCGTGGATTGAACGCTCTTTCCCATCTTTGTATTCCTGCAGGAGGGGAAGGGTGTGCACACCAGCAGCAGGAGGAGAGGCAGGGCTGGTGGCGATTTGTTTTGGAGGTCGTCGAGCTGCTCCAAGAGAGTGCTCAGCAGCTGTGCCGTGCTCGCTGCCTGTGCTGAAAGGCCCACAGGAGCTGCTGCCCACGGCGGTTCTGGCCTCTCTCCGCAGGCTCACGACGCTGCTTGTCTCCCCAGGTTCTGCTGGAAGCCCTCTATTTCTCACTGGTTGCCAAGCGCTTGCACCCGGAGGAAGACGATACCTTGGTGGAGCATCCGTTTGTTGAGCATGTTTCTGAGAAGATCAGCAAAGTCCGACCCCCACAGGGATTTGCCCTTTTCCAGGCCAAGGAGGAGGCCAGGAAGGTCAAACTGCTGCACAGGATGCTGAAGGTAAGACATCTCCTGATGCCTGTGGTGCCTAGGGCAGAGGCAGTGCTGGCTCCGGGAGCTGAGATACATCCTTGTGTGGGTATTCCCAATCCAGCTGTGATCTCCTGAGCTAGTAGGTGCATGTCTCCAGTTTCTGCCTCAGTTTCCCCATCTATAAAAGACTGGCAGTGACATTCATCTTCTCTGTGAAGCTCTGAGATCTGAGGTGGCTGGAAAGAAGAACCGTAGGGGGTTGATTTGGAGCGGCTGGTGTTTGACTCCATAACTCGAGTGTTTGAGGTTAGGGCAAGGTTTGCAGTGTGGAGTAGACACGAACTTGCACAAGAAAATTCATTAGTTGAGTCTTGTGAAACCCCTACCTCCCTATCTAGGAGCAGAAGTTTCAATCTCTTTGTAGCTCATTCAGTACTAATCCTCCACACTTGTGCTGGGAATACACAGCTGCTTTAACTGAGTCAAGTTATTTTTATCTGAGTGATTTCCCTTTAAAGGATGGAAACGCCCATAACTACCGTATAAGCCGAGCTGCCAGCATATAGGAGCTCGTACAGGGAGGTTGTGCAATGCATATCAACTGAAACATGTGGTGCCAGGCTGGCCGTTTTGAACAAAGAATATTGTTATGAGCCTGTGGTCTGGGTTTCATTTTAAGCTGCTTCCCATATGGAAAAAGAAAGAACAGCATGCTCTGGGACCTGATCCTGCTGCATGGCAGTCAGTGGAAAGCACTGACTTGCTGCAGGATTGGGAACCAGCCCCCCAACCCCCGTGCTTGGGTGCAATCCCTTTCTACTCTCTGCTTGCCAGAACTTCCTCATCTACATGGTGTTCTTGCTGGTGATCCTGCTCACTAACTACGGAGATGCCTCCCGCAACAGCAGGGCCTTCCTTTTGCAGAGCTCCATCAAGCAGCAGTTGGGCAGCAACGAATTCCTCCGCATCAAGAGGTAACGGCAAAGCCCCCGGGGATGGGGAGGAACGAGATGTTGCTTTATATCAGAGCAGCTCTGCAGGGCTGCAGCAAGGAGTTGGGGAGCAGGCTGGGGGTGGCTGTTGGGCTCCACAGTCGCTCCCATAAGAGGTTCTCGACCCTATGGGGAGTGCTGGTGCCTCTGTGGAGCTGGGCGCTCGCACACGAGCACAGCATGGCAGTGAGCAGGTCCCTTTTTGTCCCGGTGGTTCTGCTTCTCCCCTGGAGAACAGAGGGACCTGTGGGGGTGGAGAGCTTTAATTTCTTTGAATTTTAATTATTTCCTAGTGGGAAGGGACTGTGTGAATTACAGATGTTTATCTTTCTGTATCTGGTCAAAAGGACACAAGTTTGCTCTGTCTCCAAAATTTACAACTGTAGGGTTTAGCCATAAACAGGGTCACGAGAAACAAAAATAACATCTTGTATAAATAGAGTCCTTCCCTTCCTTGCTCTGCACATGTGGTTTAACTAGATTAAATTTTCCCAGCTGAGTTTCCACACCGCTGCAAACTCCGGCAGCCCGGACTGACATCGGAACGGCTGCCTGGGATTAACGGCGTCTTTGCACCCGTCTCACTGCAGACCCCTTGATTCTTCTGTGCAAATAGAAGAATCTTGTCCGTGCCACGCAAAGTCACAGAAACTTTGATTCGCCACAATATGAATCAGGAATGATTCCAGTGAACTCAGTGGAGTTTCTGGGGTGAAAGTGGTGTAAAGGCAGAGAGCAGAGCCGCATCTGGTCTTAAATATCATCTCTTTTCCACTGCGCTGCCAGGTCATGGGTGAGGCATGCAGAGACTGCCCTAGCAGAGCTGCCCCGGGAGCTTCGCCTCTCACGCCTTTTCCCCGTTGCAGGTCAGATCAGTTCTGGGTCTGGATGTCGCAGGTCTTCCTCCCTTACCTCTACAACAACCGGTCGGGTCAGGAGAGCTACAGCACCACGCTGGGGACGGCCCGGCTGCGCCAGCTCAGGCTGCAGGAAGGTAGGTGGGCAAGGGCCCATGGCTCTGCTGTCACAGGGTGCGTGGTGACATTCCTGGAGGGATGAAATGGGCCGGTCTGGATGCAGCTGGAGCTGAATGAAGCAAGGCAGGGGTTAGGGAGGCAGGTTTTTCTTTGCAGCATGTATATTAGTGTGCCTCTGGTTCTGCTCCTGCAGAGGTGAACTGGGGCAATCAGTCATGGGAATTTAGTCTAAAGAGAGAGGTTTACTTGATTTCTGGAGGTGTGACTGAGGATGTGGAGGTGGAGGGGGCTTGGGAAAAAGGGAGATGCTAAGTGTGAAAGCTCAGCTGTGTGCCCCAGCACTGTTTGGCTGCGTTGGGCTCCGCACGGGATAACAGCGTTGGTCTCGTTCCAGCCGAGTGCCAGCGCAGTGCCCAGGACGTCCTCCACGGCATGGGCACAGCTGCCAGGAGGAGCTGCACCGACTCGCACAGCTTTTCTACTGCTGACTACGCAGCTGGCTGGGAAAGGGCGGCCGTGAATGTGACGGCTGCGTGGTCCTACTCGCCACCCGACCTGACGGGGTAAGGAGCTGCCCGGCCTGCACCTACACCCCCTGCTCCATCTGCCAAAGGCATTGCGTCTTTACAGTTGGTTCGGTGCCCAGGGTGGTTCCCAGCCCTCGCCTCAGTGAGGCCGACTGCAGCCCCTGAGCCTGGCAAAGTGCAAACACACACAGAAGTGCCAAAGGCCTTCCCCGAACACGTCCACACTGGCAGTGTGAATGGTGGGAGGCACGTAGCTGCCGCTCGCCCAGCTTCCCTGGAGATGTGCATGTCACCTCGAGCTGTCTGAACAGCGCTCTGCTGTGCCCAGGGGCCCAGGGGCAGAGGGGTCGACTCTCCAGCTTCAAGGGCAGAGGCAAGCTGCAGAACAAGGTAACCCAGCCACCCACGGAGACCACAGAGCAGCACTAGCTTTCTGTTAAAGTGGGTTATGGGAGATTGGCCTTTACCAGCATTCTGGATGTTAAATCGGTGTTGGTTTCTGCTCTGGTTTGTTCCTGGATGCGTCTTCATTGAGTCTCGGGCACCACAGGGCTTGGGGCTGTTCTGAGGTTGGGAACACGGAGATGGATCAATGCAATTCTGTAATTTGTCTTGTGAAATAAATAAAGAGGCAGCGGTCACCCTTGGATGTGCAGCATAAGGGTCAGGTTCTGCATCTGCACACTTGCTCCTGGCCTGCCACGTAGGAGAGCATACCAGTGGCTGCTCTGTCCTTCAGCTCTCGCCCCATGGCTCCTCTTCCTCTGCAGGGTCTGGTACTGGGGTTACATCTCTTTCTACGATAGCAGCGGTTACATCCAGGAGCTGGGGGCTTCGCTAGAGGAAAGCAGGGCTCAGCTGAATTTCCTTCAGCAGCACGCGTGGATTGACAACATGTAAGTGTGGCAGGGGCGAAGGAAATGTTCTACTGTCACCCAGATTTTTAAGGGGTGCTGCTGGAGTGTCACGGCAGGAGAGGATCTATGATCCTACAAACCAGTGGCACCAGAGCCCAGAGTTGGTGTTATCCTGGTGCCCTGAGCTGCTCTTCTCCCCTCCACAGGAGCCGGGCAGTCTTTGTGGAGCTGATGCAATATAACCCCAGCGTGGACCTGCACACTGCCATCACCCTCCAGCTGGAGTTCCTGGGGGCCGGCCAGGCCATCGCCGCGGTCACCATCAGCCCCTTCCCGCTGCTGCGGCTCAGCGGGGGCGTCACGCTGCAGCTTCTCATGATGGTCAGTGTGTTACTTCCCCTCTGCGCTCCTCTTCCCTCTCGGTCACTGCACAGAGGGCTCTGGGGACCCATTGCCTGGGCTCCTGGGAGGCCAGTGTTGGTCACTGTGGGTTAAAGCTCCCCTGCCTGAGGCCACTTGTCCCCATGCCTGTCACCACTCCACTTCCAGGCCTGGATAGCACACAGAAAACGTGCCTGGCACCTTCCCCCCCCTACCGAGGGGAAGGAGATTCCTCCTGTCTGGCAGCATTTGTTGGTCTTGTCTCAGCCTTTTTGCTTCCCTGAACTCATGCCTGTCACTGTGGAAGCTCGAGGCTTTTGTTGTTCTGCCCTCGGCGGGCACATCGGCCAGCTGAGCCACGTCCCCAGAGACCCTGCCTGGGCCAGGCGTCAGGGTGAGCGGAGCCCTCTTCCCCTGGGCGCTGCCACGAGTGCATTGGACGTGGTTTGGGGAGCTTCACTGCGAGGGCAGGAGGGAGCGGGGCACTGAGTGAGCGAGGAAGGCATGGAAGGACTTGGGGGTATGCTCCAGCTGTAGGCTGGCAGAATTCAGCCTGGTACCTGGGGCTTTTGCTGTCCTGGGGTGCTGCAGGGTCCCCCAGTGCAGCACAGGAGTCAAGCGTTGCCCTCTCCTTCCCTGGTAACCTCTCCATTCCTCCCCCAGGTTTTCCTCATGATGTTTGTGGTCTACTTCGTGGTGTCTGAGTCACTGTCCATCAAGAAGGAAGGCAGAGCCTACTTTACCCTGTGGGGCAACTATGGCCAGTGGGTCTTCATCCTCCTCACCACTTGCACCGTGGTGGTGCACCTCAGCCAGGCCACCCTTGCCGACCAGCAGTGGCTCAAGTACCTCAACAACCGCAAGGGTTTCACCAACTTCTACCAGGTGGCCTTTCTCAACACCATCTTCAGCACCTTGGCTGCGTCCCTCCTCTTCCTCCTGACTGTGCAGGTATGGAGAGGGTTGGGTGGGAGCAGCACGTGGGCTTGGCCGTGTGCTTTGGTCCCCCTGTGCCAGCTTGTCACCTGTGCGCGGTCCCATGGCAGGGGCAGCAAGGGGCCCTGAAGTAGAGACAACTGCAAGACACTGGTCCTGCTGTGCCAGGCACTGATCAAATGCAGTGGGGCTGCTGCCACTAGACACTACTGCAGGACAGAGGTGGTGGGAGTGATGCCACATGCATCTCTGCTGTAGCACTTTGGGTCTCGAAAGCCTCTGGGCCCTCAATTCCCTTGGGGAATTCAGCCTAGTGGGGCTGATGGGGTGATTTTGACTGCAGGGAGCCCGTTGACTAGGATGTCCTCTGCTCTGCCAGAGTTTGCATTTCTCAGGCTTAGAGATGTTTGAAAGACCCTTCCCTAGGCTGGAAGGGTCTCGCAGCAGCCTCTGCGATGGGCCCGTGTTGTAACACCGTCCTCTCTCTCGGTCCTAGGCTGCCCAGCAGCTGCGTTTTGTCAGGCAGTGGTCTGTGTTTGGGAAGACCTTTCAGAAGTCCGCGAAGGAGCTGACCGCTGCGGGGCTGGCGTTCGCCGTCCTCATCCTGGCCTACGCTCAGCTCGGCTTCCTGGTAACTACGCGCTGTCCCCGCCTCGCCTTGCAGAGTGGCTGCTTGTCAGCCAGGGCTGCCCAGGGTCGTGTTGTCCCTCGTCCCTGCCACGCCACGACTGTGAGCAAAGCCCAGCGGGTCCCCCGGGTGCTCCGGTGCCCAGCCTGCGCAGGGTGCTCTTGCCTTGGCTTTGGCCAGGGGCTGTGTCTGTGGCCTGTCGCTGTCACAGCCGATTTGTGGACCACTCCGCAGGGCTCATGCTCTGTGAGATGGGGTAGTGAGTATCAGGGGTCAGGGGAACGTTTTGCCACTGAACCCTTCTCATTACATCTCCAATGTCCCTTTGCAGCTCTTCTCTTCTTCCTCGGAGTCCTTCCGCAGTGTCGGCAGCAGCCTCCTGCTGCTCTTTGCCATGCTGCGGGGCAGCGTGAACCTCCGCCCCTGCCTGCCCGAGTCCTCAGGCCTCTACTACCTGTTCTGCACCAGCTACATCATCCTGGAGGTGTGGATCGTGCTGAGGCTGTTCACCGTGGTGCTTATCTACAGCTACCGGGAAATGCACTTCGAGCTGTACCGCCCCGCCTTCGAGCCCCAGGACTACGAGATGGTGGAGCTCTTCGTGCGCAGGCTGAAAATGTGGATGGGCTTCAGCAAAGCCAAGGAGGTGAGTGCAGCCTCGAGACTCCGTGGAGAAGGGGCCTGGTCGCAGGCAGTAGGCTGCAGACGTTTGCAGAAAATCTGCGTCTGCCATCCTTGGCCTTCCTTTGCCTCTGGCTACTTCCCGCTGCTGTTCACAGTCAGGTTCCTCTGGCAGGTGAGGGCTGGAGCAGTGGCCATTCCTGGAAGCCCAGGAGCTGGGCTAGTGATGGGGCGTTGTAGGGGTATCTGCTGCCGGTTCTCAGTCCCACGGTTCCACGTGTTTTTATCTGGGATCTGGCCCCAGGTCCGCGCCGTGGCCTGGCCCACCAGGAGTGGCTGGGAGCAGCCCGGGGGCTGTTTGGAGCAGGACACAGTGCCACAGCACGGCATTCCCACTTACCCCTCCTGAAATAACTCTGCCCCCTGCCCCCCTCTTCTCTTCCAGTTCCGACACAAGGTGAGGTTCGAAGGGATGGAGCCGCTGCCGTCCCGAGACTCCAGTGACTCCAAGTCCTTTCGGGGCCCCACTCCCAGTGCTGCTTCTGACAGCTCCAGGGCCTCCACCTCCTCCAGCCAGCTGGACGGGCTGAGCCTCGTGCTGAGCACCCGGGACAGCCTGGAAGTGGACGCTGACATCCAGCGCCTCCTGTCCCTCTTCGAGATGCTGCTCGCCCAATTTGACCGGGTCAACCAGGTGACGGAGGACGTGTACCGCATCGAGCACCAGCTGGAGGGCTCTCGGAGCCGCCGCTCCAGGAGGAGGTACCCCCAGAGGTCGGAGGATGTCCTGAGCAGGTACTGTGCAGGCAGCGCAGAGCAGGGGCCCTCACCCGAGACCTCCTCCGACACAGACCTGCAGCCCCCGCGGGACGCCCCACTGTCCCCCCACTCTCCTGCCGCCCCACCAGGCAGCAGGGGCTCTGTGCCCAGCCGGCTCCTTCGAGCAAGCAGAGGCATCAGCATGGCGGCCTCTGTGCTGCCCCCACACAAACCCTACGCCGCTGTAGCTCCGGCGGTGAAGAAGAAACGGCCCCTCCGGGCCAAGAACAGGGTGCACCCCACTGTCAAATAACAGGCGGCGTGCTGGGCAGCGCGGGGAGCAATGCCCTCGCAGGGCAGAGAGCGCCTGGGAAGGGGTTTGCGAAGGGTGGGCTGTGCCTGCCGTGCAGACCTGGAGCCTCAGGAGCTGCCGCTTCTGATAGCTCCCGCCGCGGCGGCTGCCTGCAACGTGGCTGGCACAGCCGCCATCCTCCACGGACCTGACCGTCCCCGTCGGCTGGGCTGGCCTCCCTGCTGGTGGTTTCCAGCATTAAGGGTTGGGTGGAGAAAGCTGAGCTTTTCCCTCGGGGACAGCTGGGGAAGGCTGCGTGGGGTACGGTCAGCGTGCAGAAAATCCCCGTTGGGGTAGGGCAGTATTAAAAAGTCGTCTCTTTTGTTAAATGGCCCCATCTGCAAACAGCCTGCATATGGCGACTGTCACAAGGACACTTTACTGGGGACTGGCACAGGGTGACCGGTACAAAGCTCACCTCCCTTCCCCGCTGGCTGTGCCGGATGGAAAGGGGGAGAGGAGAGCCCCAGGCCTTGAAGGTTTGAACTGAGTCTTGGATTTTTGTCGACCAGACACACTGTGGAGGAAAGCTACAGGTTTCGAGAAGATATTTAACCCATCTTTTTTTTTTAAGCATAAATATATATAGATATAGATAAATGATATCTACACCCAAATCAGTTAATTTCCAGTATTGGCTACTTTTATCCTCCAGAAATTGGTATATTATTTGTATTTAAAGAAATCCAATATTTAAAACAAATGACATCGCAAGCTGCAGCGAGCTGCCAGCCCTGCCACCCGGCCAGGCACGAAGGGGATAATGAGCAGCAGCTCAGCCCGAGGGGTGCGGAGACCTCGGGCTGCTTTCAGCCGTCCCTGAGCGTGGGGTTGCCAACGTGCTGGCTTCGCTGCGGTCCCCCACCCCCCCGTCCGCCAGCGCTCGCCCCCCGCGCGGTGGCCCACGGGGTGCGGGCGCTGCTGGCTGCTTGGCTTTTCTAATCCAAGGAATGTATTGACATAAGTATATGTATTTTTTTGGTTTACTTGTTCGTATGTACTGCCCAGCACTTTAAACAATGCTTTCCTCGGCTAACAATGACACATGCGATCTAACAAGAACGGGATAATATATCACAAAAGCAGTATTTTTTTTTGTTTGTTTAAATCATGAACTGAAATGAGCAAGCGCTGATGAAGTGAACGCAGCCCCCAGCACGCCCCAGCCTGAGGCAGCCGTGCCGGTACCTCCTGGCACCTTCCCTTCGAGAAGCACAAAGGCGTTGGGGAGGCAGGTGAAGCCCTAATGGAGCTTTTGTCGGGGTCCCTCCAGCCCTGGCACCCCGCAGCTCCCCGGGACTCGCCGTGCGCTGGGCTACAGCTGGCCTGTGCTCGCCGTGCCCGGCCGGGGAGGGGCTGCGCCGCGGGGCACCCCCTGCTCGCAACGCAGGGGTGCTGAGCAGCGGCTGAAGCCTCCCCAGGGCCTGCGTTCACTTCATCATCACCATTTCACATTATGTATATTGTAAGTAATTTATATGTTTGGGTTTTTTTTAAATGTATATATTTTTGTATGTTTGCTATATTTTCATAGCATCGGTAACGTGTTTGAAACATGTAGATAGGAGACAGAATACTATTGTCAGAGTTATTTAAAGGATGTATTAAGTGCTTCTTCCTGGGAATGTCCCGTGTATATAAAGTATTAGGTGTCTGTGTGCATGCGGTGCGTGTGCTCTCCTCCCAGCTGAGGTTGGGCCGGGCGGGCTCTGGGCCAGTCCCCGCAGGTGGAGCGGAGCGTGGCAGGGGAGGGGAAGCCCCGCGCTGTGCTAGTTGGTGTTTTCCCAAAACCTGCTCCATGCTTGGGAAATGTAAGAGGCTTGGAGGGAAGCCTTGGGCAGCGAGACCAGGCGGGCAGCGCGCCTTGCGTTAGACTGCATCTTGCCTCTGATGCTGGTGGTCCTGGAAGCATCCTTCCCGTGAGGGGTCTTCTCAGACACTTCCATTGTAATCACATCACCTCCTGAGTCTCCCCATCCAGCTCCCAGCACTTCTGCCATGCTGTGTTAGATACTTTTAAGGATTTCATTCCAGCTGTCCATGTGCTTCCTCGGCTCCAGGCACCTGCCCACAACCCTGATGCGTGACTGAAGGAGGGTGCAGGAGGACACAGGGGTGCTCTTGGTGACGGCTTTGGGACTGGTGTAAGTTACCTTTGAAAAACTCAGTTGATGATTGATGTGAAGGAAAGGTTGCGGAAGGATGTGGGCAGGAGAAAACAAGTGTGCTGTAGCTTGAAGATCACTTAAAGTGAGATGGTGGTTGGTCACCATAAAGGTTGTTGAAAGAGCAGATTGCACAGAGGGAAGTAGAGTGCAGAGGGGAGAAAACCAATACTAGTAACCACGAAGCTCTCGTAATGGGACGGAACAGGCAGGTAGAAGAGGAGATGACAGAGAAGTGCCTAGAGCTCAGTAGCGGTAGTTGGAGATGGAGGATTCCAGCCTGGAGGCAGGAGGTGCCTGGAGCAGGTAGAACCAGCAGTGAGGTCCTCGGAGCCCAGGGCTGGGGCCCAGGGCTGGCTCGGGTGCTGACAGTAGTAGGCTTTGAGCACTGTAAAAAGCGATTTGTTACTCCTTTTACAAACAGCTCCCTCTGCTCCAGAACTCTTCTGGTAGCTAAAACTGGTTTCCAAGCCAGAGATTTAAAACTATTGGCCTTGCATTTTTTGGTTCCTTTTACTTACCCAAGCAGCACAGCCATCAGGCTCAACTCTGGTAGATGCCCATGACTCTTTTTTGGCAACGGATACAATGCTGGTGCAAGTCCGAAACCCGCTAAGGCGATAAAACGAGCAGCTGTGAGAGGTACCAGGATACCTGGGATGTGGCACTGCAGCTCTGGTAACGGCACTGAGCACGTGTCTGCAGTCGCATCCAGCCGCTAAGCTCATTGCCCCTCTGCTGTGTCCTCCCTGGGGCTAGGAAGGACGTGGTTATAAAGCAAAATCCTAATCGGAGAGACAAGCACCGGCCCTGGGTGAAACTCAGGAACTCTGTTCTACTTCTGTCCTTAGAGCCAAAGGTTCTGACTCTTTCGCTCTGCCTCAAAAGGAAGGGCACTGGAGAAGTATTTAGTTGCACAAACAGCAACTACCCGCAAAGACAAAAGCAAGTTGCTCATCTTCTAAACCGCTGCGTAAGCGTGCAGGAATCTTTTTGGCCAACAGAGAGATGGAAAAAGGAGAGTAGCTGTAGGAAGCACTCGCTGGCATGTGCTGCTGGGTGGGCCGCCAGCTCTAACTCTCTTTTGGGTTCTTACATGGGAGATCTAAGCACAACTGCACCAGAACAGCCTCTTGTAACCTCCAGCTCCGCACCTGGCTGCACCCGTGCATCCCTCTCCCGCTGCAGTGGAGCAACGTGCGCAGATCCAGCCACCCCCGAGGGCCGTGCGGCAACGTTCAGTGAGTAAAATGAACCAAGCAGGTCTTGGAAATCTCCTGCATCTTCAAGAGCCAAGGTGGTCAGTTCAAGAACCACAGTTCAGTTCTCAGCCCCTCCCACCCCCACAGCTTGAGCATGCTCATTTAAAAGAGGCTGTTAGTAGGAGTTAAGTGCAGGAAGGAGAGACGGAGGCAAGAGGCAGTGGCGAGCAGGGGCCCGGCTGCTCAGAACAGCCTTTAATAAGCTACCGGGAGGCGAGCGGGGGGTGTAACAAGGACACTCCCCAAGTGAAGTGTCAGGATTTTTGTTCCCAAGTGCCTGTTTCTTACCAAGCTTGCTCTGCGTGTGTGTGAGTGTGACTTGATGCGTGTGACTTACCAAGTGCTTCTTCTAATCAAAGAGGAGCAGAAACAGGATAAGACAACTGCCCTACTTCTTTCCTTCACTTGAAGTACGGAGAGCAGCTCTGCAATCCACAGTTGTTTCTTGAAAAGCCAAACACCTCCGCGAGGGCCCATGTGCGTGGTGGGCACCACTGACAGCCTTCAAGCAATCACAGTTCTCATCGCAGCCTTTATTTGTACAAACTATAGCAACACAACCCTCACAGGGTTCCTCACAGTCCCAGCTAAGGTACCACGTATACATGCACTTAGCTGCAGCCAGAGTTACTAGTCATGGAGTTATACCCTCGACAGCAATAAACTTGACTTGCAGCCCTAGCCAATAAATACTCCTGAATGTATATTTCTGTGTTTGTAGTCACCGAGAGATGGTTTCTTATTTATTGTCTTAAGTCTCACAAAGATGCAACATTATCAAGCTGCTTAAATAAAAAACCCTATCCATTAGTTTAAAAGGGAGAGGGAGGGACTTTTATAAGTGCTTTTTTCTTTTTTTTAAAAAGAACAGATGATTGTGACCAATATGCCAACTGTTACTGTCTGGTCAGCATTTCACTGCAAAAATACCATATTTTGTAACTGTGGGGATGTTTCTTAAAAAATGACAAGGTCAAATAAAAGATGACTGCTACGACGTGGCTCTGGTGCTTTTGTTACGCTCACTCCAGCCCACTCACCGCTACCCGTGAGCGCTGAGCAAAGGCAGAGGGACAACGCAGCACTAGCCCGAGCTAGTCCAGAGACATTCCTCCCCACCCCATTGTCATTCTCTTTGTCTGTGACCAGAATTTTAATTAAGGTCTCCTGCACAATACAAGACACTTTTAAATCAGCCAGCCTGTTAGGGCAGCTCTGGGCTGTAATTAACGACATCAGCGTCTCAGTGAAGGGTCTGCGGCCAACGTCAAGGAGACTCAACCAAGCAGAGTGCGGCACGAGGGCTCGCTCGGCCCAGGCTGCCGCTGCACGAACACCCGCGAGGGCACACGAGCGGCTCCGGCTCACCTGCGGTGGGAAGTGCCGACAGAAAAGCCCCCCGCTGCAGAGGTTACCTGAAGCTGAACCAGAGGGATTATCTCCAGTACAGGGACTGGAACACAGCCAAGTACCGCACCACATCCAGCACGTGGAGGTGTGGCTGGTGGTTACTGAAATATGAGCGATACGGATCGGAAAACTGAAAGGGGAAGGAGGAAGGAATTTACATTATTGTGAAACACAGTTTGAATCTTCCCAAGCCAGCAAGAACCCACTGACCATAGGAATATTTTATTTCCTTTACAACTTATAAACACTCAAAACACAACATACATGTAGAGTTCCCAAACAGCCCTGCACAAGCTAGTAGCATCACTTTTGTCCCCTCACCTGTCACTTCACAGTTCTGTGTGCAGATTGCACTTGTCTTCATCTCCATTGCAAGGGCGCTGCTGTCACCCGTTACCAAAAAGCCACGCTTCCCATTTATTGACAAAGCAGGAGATAAAGTACTCACAGTATCGTCCAGCTTACATGGTTTCTCCCAGTTTGGTAGTGTAGTGTCTGATGACCATCTTGCCACAAGATGGGCTACATAATCCCATTCCACCTGTACATGCGTGCTCCGAAAGGACCGCTTGTGAACTGCTTCAACAGCCGAGGTCCCAGGAGGAGAGACTGTCACTATGCGTTAGTGCAACAGGCAAAACTCATTCAGAGATGATGCCCCAAGACGTGTCAACAGTCTTTCAAAAAGGGATTTGCTGGGTGCACGGAGAAGGACGAGAGTTATCCCCAGCATCGCTGCAACCCGTGGAAATTCTGCAGCTGAAGCTAGAAGCCAGGTCTGGCCGCTGGCTAAATCCCTGCAGTCAGCCCGGTGGGTCAGACCGTTCATCCCAAGTGATTCGTGCCCCAGCTCTCTGCCATCCTGCTGCTCCGGCGAGTGGCACCCGCCTCCCTGTTTTGTGTACTTCTGGTAGCAAAATCATTTCCGCTGAATGAGGGAGGGTTCGCTGTGAATCTCTCAAAATGGAGACAAATCCTTGGGAATTTAAGCAGCACGTTTGGCAGGTCACTTGAGAAGCCAAATTAACTCTTACCAGAGCTGGCAGCAGGACAAGTCTGAGAGCCTGAAGAGTTCAAGTGCTGAGAGGCACCGAGGCCTGGAGAGGAGCTGGGATTCCAGGGTGCTTAAAAATAGTGACTGGATTTTCAGTACTTCATATTTCATTCCAAATAAAGTCGTCAAAATTCCCACAATTCCTGCACCTTCCAACATGCGATGAACTGCAGAATATCATACTTTGCTTCCACCAGCTGCTGGTGTGGAAAGAGTCCAAAGAAGGGCTCTGCAAGGAAGTTCCCGTCAGAGATGGAAGCCACGAAGTAGCTCAAACCAAATAAAAATAAAACATGTAGAGTTGGTCCTCTCTGGAAGCATCTGCTGGGGATATGGTGTCCTCGTCAGACAACAGTGGCGGGCTGAGACAGTGAAACATCCAGGCCTCCCTCGGCTCAATGCCGAGTCCACATGCAAGCAGCACAGCCACACCGCGCCTGCCAAACCCTGCCCCTCTACGTCCATGCAGCCGCACGAGTCAGAACGCAGGTAAAACGCTTTCGCTGCCTCGTCCGTCCCAGAACAGACACACCGACCCACTGGGATCTACACGAACTCTGTGAAGTCGTCCACCGAGGAGATCAGCCGCTTCCTCTGTCCAGTCTCGTAGGTGGGTGGAGGGTCCTGAGGGACCTGGGGAGGGGGCTTTGTCGGAGCAGATGGATGCATCTGCAGGGGAAGGCCAGGAGTCTGGTACTGGGTTTCTTCACGGAGCTGGAAGTCAAACAAGAACAGATGAGCTCCATTCTCTCTGAAACTCTCTTCACTCTCCATTTGGGCAGGGCAGGACAGGTTACTCAGGACAGCTTGTCCTACCATCCCTAGCACGGTGCTGAGTGGGTGCAGCTCTGCGTCCAGATACCAGGGTTCCCAAACCCCTTGCTGCAAGTCCAAACCTACATCGCTACACTTGTCATTCCCACAAGAGCTGGATTCTAACCCTTATACACATATTCCTCCTCTTATTCAGCAAGTTTTGATAGCTGATTTTATGTGCCTTATTTGTAATAAGGCTCTACGGTAGAGCCCAGTTCTAAACACTTAGAACAGACAGCTTTACTTACCCGGTGCCTAAGCCTCTTGATATGACGTAGCCTTGCAATCCATTTGGATGGGTAGGTGTCAGTAGGGTTTGATCGACTGTGATGAACCTGGGAAGCCATCTAATTTGGGAAGGGCGGGGAGAAGCAGGGAAAGAGAGGAAGCACATTAACATAACCACGACAATAAAATTAATAGAACGTCTCAGTACAGTTCGACAGCAACTGAAATACAGCTCTAAGTTGTAACTGTTAACGTGCTTACTCTGACTGACAGCAATAACTGAAGCAGAAAACTTATTTATTTGTTTTAGCAAGCCCTACTCATTTCCTTGGAAGCTGGTGATGGACCAAGACACCAGCTGAAAGACAGAAGGTCTCAGGGAGCTCAGGGGTACTCACGTTAGCGTGCAAGGCCATCTGACGGGCTACAAATGGCAGGTTCTTATCGGAGATGATCTTAGCGACACTCGTGTCTACGAGACCCTCCATGTCTTCATTTTAAAGGAAGAAGAAAAAAAATTCTTGTAAGATACTTAAGAACAAGCTAAAGGTTGCCAGTAACTAAATAGATAAGTAACATAAACCTGAGGAATTGCATCACAGAATCTCAGACGTTCCCATTGAGCTCTACAGCTCCAACTGTAACAGAACTGGCACTGCAACTTCACACAACTGGCTCTCAAATTCTGGCTGCTCGTAAAGGTTTGAGGAGAGCCTGCTGGGCTCTTTATCACATGAACCAAAGTGTGAGCGAAAAAACACCCCAGAAGTGCCCCTTTGGTAAGAGGAAAGCAAACGCCCCTGCAGATCACTGCACCAGCACTGCTGAACTCGCACGGAGCCACGATCAGTTGCCAAACATCACGTCCTGCAGTGCTGGGAAGGACAGCAGAGGCCAAAGCCACAGGGACCTCCACTTCATATCTCCTCCAGTGTTCCCAAGCAACTGTTGGAGGGACCTGCTCTACTCTGCCAGCACTTTGTCTTAAGCTTTAAGATAGTATGAGTGGTAGAATGGGAAGATACCTCTTCTCTTGGGGAAGATACATGAACAGGACATATCCAAACACAACTGGGCAGCAAACTGGTTTCAGGGAGTTTCTCCTAGAAGTTTTTACTTTTGAAACACAAAAACACTGCAAAGTGAAGGCAGCTATTGCACCACCAATACAGGAAAGACTGAGAATAAAGGCTGGAGGGATTCCTACCTTTCCGACACTGCAGCGTCACCAGGTTACAGTCATAGTCAAGTGGTGTGATGATAACATGCACAAAATTGAACTGACCCTAATGAGAAAACAATAAAATAGTCATATACATTTTACTGGCAGCCATCGTGACTCTTGTGAATGCCATAAACTAACACATGTGAACGCACCAAGGCAAATCACCTCCATTCATGATCTCAACACTGTTTGCTAAGATAACACACATCAGATTAAGGTTTTACAAACAGCCACATCCCTGTTTTATAACACACCAGCAAGTAAAGTACCTTTATTGTTCCCAGTTTAAAGTCTTCTCCAGAATCATTGTAAATGATAGAAACAAAATCATTCCCAAGGTGCCTTTTCTTGTCACAGCGATATTTATCTAAATCCTTTGTGGGCATCAGAGTAGCAATGTGGAAAATAGCTGAAGAGGAAACAGAAAAATCCTCAGGCTGGCTGGGAAAGCAGTGCTGCAAGCAGCAACAGTCAACATGCAGCACTTGTCTGGAAGACAAAGTAGCACCAGCACCACAATAATAAAAAATGTAAGCTGTGCTCCCTCAATAGGTTTGTCCCCATTTGTGACAGCTGAATCCAGTCCCACTGGATTGCTCCAGTGGTACCTGGAGCATGGAGCATAGTGGCCAGCGAAAAGGCAGCCTCTGAAACCTCCGCTCTTGCTACTTTCTAGGTACTGCCCTGCAGAGTCTTCTCTTGCACCAGGCTCCGCAAAGTGAATTTAGGGCCTGGCTTTCAGCATCTGCCTGATGGATACGGCAAGAAGCATTCTCATCAAGCTGGGGTAGCTATCTGTCTGTTCATAGAAAATGAACGGGGGACTGCAGAAGTGCTTCTGGGTATTTATTCCGTGACCACAGTAGCATGGTGAGAAGAATCTGGTTTGAGGAGGAAGAGTTAAATAGCTTAAACCAGGACTTCCCCTAATTGAGCTCTGCAGAGCACCAGGGCCACAGTGAGTAACCTGCAGCTGCTCCGCTGAACCAGACTAAGTACGATGACTGGGATGCACAGAGCTGTACGAAAAAATTTGGGAAGTTCATCATAGCTTCTTAGATCCTGGATGATATCTGCACCGCTTGGTGCTGCAGGAGCTGGGTAACGCTGCAGTTCAACTATTAATGACCACAGTAATGACAACCCTCCTGCTTTCAATACTGTTCTTCAGAGAAACAATTAGCAGAGTTTTGACATGTACACACTACCCTCAATTAACGGCCTTCACAGCAGCTCAAGAACAAACAGCTTATTCTACAAACCTCTACACCAAACCCTATCAACCTTGAATAGAGCAGACTATTTTAAAAGTAAATAGTGTGATTTTTTTTTCCTTCAATAAGGCAGGTATGGACCTCTCCCAAACTTTAACACATGGCTTGCAGAGATATGAGAGAGAGAATGGGAGAACGGAGCCCCAGGTCATCTTTATTACATCCCTGGAAAGGAAACAGTTTGTAGAAGGCAGGTGAGTCTTAAGATGAGAAGAGACCATCCTTCTACTTCCAATTTCTGGAGCCACCTTACCTTGCATAATGTCATCGTGCCAACAGTAGGTAAACTGTCCATCCTCCCCACAGACGTCCAGGCCACCAAGGTAAATTTTATCTGGCTGACAGTCTTTGAGCTCAATGAGCTTCCCTAACCCAGTCAGGAACTCTGTATAGCGATAGGATCCGTGTTCATTTGACAGAATTGCGATTTCGTTGTTGCTCTAGGAAATAAGAACATGGGAGTCCCACACTGAATGCTAAGAGCACTCAATCAGCGTGAGTGATTAGGTTGTTACCTTCCTAGAAGGGCTTCACGCAGGCACTGATTTTTAGTGCAAGAAACTAAGGAAAACCAAGGCTACTGCAGGAGCAGGACAGATCTCACAGCTGGAGTAGTGGTGCCCGGCCTTCTGTTGAGATGCAACCGTTAAAGGATTAATGCCCCTGCACACAACTCACCTGGCCTTCCCCAACGTAGAGCACTGCAATCTTGTGTGTGTCGTAAGAAGGAATTTGATCCAGGAGCTGCACCGATCTTTCAAACGTCTACAATCAAAATATTGGTCACATCTTTAAAAACTTATCTCCACACACCCGCTGCCCTCCCTAAAACCCCTCCAGGACAATGACAGCACAATGTAAGCACAGATTCCTGACCTCCACTGGTGTCTTCCCTGATGAATGCTGCCCTACTCTGTTCTGCAAGGGCACAGCGCATCACCAGTCTAAGGTACAGAGCAGTGCTACATGGCATCTGTCACCACACTTTCTTGGCTTTATACTTCAGATGAGATAAATCTGGCAAACTGCACGGGTTAGATGCACTTGCCATGACAAATTACATCGTATCTTCACTTAAGCTCCAGGCATGAAAAATCACCGTGTCTCTTGCTCTGAAGAACATTTTTAGCACAAGGCATCACCTCATCTCACCGAGGCTCCCAGCTGCCTGACCACCCGAAGCTGAAGTATGGGGAAACTATCAGCAGAGGTCTGTGGCGCTCAGTTCACAAGAACCCCATTCCAGCACTACTTCTCCAGGAAGTTTATGACTAATTTCTCATATGACCACAGAAAGCTTCTTGGCCACTCTGAATTATACGGAGGGCTGACAGGTTTGTCTAGTGACGTTCTGCCAACATCACCTAACGCTGTTTTCATCCTGCATTCCTCTTACCAGCAAAAACCAAAACTCCACAAATCATCCTGCCTTCAGGCTGGGATTCTGAAACAGCACCAGCAAAATCTCCCAATATCTCAAATTCAACCCAGAGCTATAAAGAGGGAGCCACCAGGATTGGGGTACAGAAAATCTCCCATCTGTAGCACTGTTGGTAGGAAACACCTTTAAATCGCACCATCTGAGCTGGACATTCATTACTATCATTTATGTTCAAGAAAAGTAATGAGGTTAGAAAAATTAACTACAAGAATTTAAAAAGAAAATCCTTGCCTACCTCATTTGGCAACAAAAGGGGCTTGTTGTTTTCATCGCCAAAGAATGGGGAGTGGTACAACTGTAAAAACACAAAGCTAAGGGAGAGGGGGGAAAAAGTCCTGTTACCATAAAAATTAAGTCAATTTTGATCTGTTGTATGTAAGAACGTTATGTACAGAAGAAAAAGAGGAGCAATTAAAATGCTAACAGAGTATTACTCATCTTCTAGAGACACTTTAGGTGCATGGTCTACCTGCAGTTTGTAATAGACCCCTGTCACAAAACACAATGGTTATGTCAAACAGCAGCAGCAACTGCACAAATTCCCCGTTCAAAAGGCAATCTTTACGCAGAACGGAGGAGTAGGAATGCACTCCTGCCTCACAGTTATGGGGGGTATTGCTAGGCTAGCAGATAAATGATTTTACAGACATTTGCATTTTACCTGCCCTCAGTAAGATGAAGATTGTCTCATAATGGAATTTTGGGCAACTACCAATATCTAAAGTTCAAACCCCTTCTTTTCCTTCTTTTCAGTATTTTGCACATGATATTTCTTGAACTGCAAGACTAGTAATTCATCCTGTTCACAGCAAAGTTAACTCTAGATGACCTGCATTCGTGCCACACATGCATTTGGACCCTAAATTGGGATAGATTAAGAACTATTTCTTTCGCCATTTAAGAGACCTGTTTCCTAAATCACAAAATTAATTTGGTAGTAGTGGTTTCAACACATCTGTATTAGCTCCTGAAAAAACAGGTAATTAATCTTTCTTTTTAATCAGATACTGTTTTGTAGATCCCACAAAACCAGCAAACCACTTTGAACTCATCCAGCCACGGCTGCAGCAATTCTGAGCTCACGATTTCTAGCTTCAGATAAGCCCCTCCACCCACCTTGGGTTTATTCCGGGTACTTTCTCAGCATTGGAAGCTGCTGTTCTGCTCTTGAAGGCATCTCTCTCAATCCTTTTTCCCCTCCTTGATGGCGCTGAGTCGGAGATGGTGTATCCTCGGGGCCGGTGCCCAGAGGGGGAGCGAGGCGAGGTGACAGGACCGGTGCCATCCAACCCGCCTGACCCCGTCACTCTGGCATCTTCCCCCTTGCCCAGCCAACCGCCCAGCCCTTCCCCTTCCAGGTTCCCAGACTGGGATTTTGATTTCACTTCTGTGCTCAGCCTCCTAGTTACTTCTCTGCCATTTGCGTCTTTGAGGACCTCCTGCAGCGTCTGTAGCTCAGGGGAAGAACTCGACTTGCTGAGCGGCTGGGATGGCTGGAAGGAAAGCTCCTCCAGCGTTCGGCCGTCCTCTGACGGCAGGACTCTCCCGATGGGAATTCCGCCCTCCACCAGGTCTTCTGACTTCAGAGATTTTTCTTCTTGGCTGGAGGTTGAGGAGGACTTAAAGAGGGAGAAACAAAGATGAACAGTTTTCCTGACATGCAAAATAAAAGCTGAAACAGTAACGCTCGAGGCACCCCCTGACACTTCCAGTGAAAGATGAGCAGGAAGGTGCCAAGTACAAAGCAATGCAGATCGAGGACTCTACATAAAACAGGTATTTATGCTGCTGTTCTGCATGCAGTCCCTCACAAGCCATCCGAACTCTCAATCATGACTGCATGTGCATTTTGGTATCATTAGTGAGTTCTTTCAGAGGGTGCCAAGAGGGACTCATCTGAGCACAGACAATTCTCCCGTGTGTCTGAAGACGGGGCTGTCATACAGGACAGAGCTGGTTAACCTGTTTCTTCTTACCCTGCTATAAGACTCCTGGGGTTTACCAAACCTTTCCTCACTCAGGACTTGTTCAGAACATGAAGTCTCAATGTCCTCACTCTCTGGAGACTCAGCTGGGGACTCGGTTTCCTTTAGCTCCATTTCCGATGGGCTCCCTTCCTCCAGCACCACGGCTGATTCTATCGAGACACAAGGCAGAAGAACTGAAGTCTGTAGAGAGGCACAGACTGGCAGGCCCCCATCCTCTCCTCTGAAGTACCAGCCTTTTCCCTACGGGATTTCAATGGAAGGCCATATTGAATGAGTGCTCTGTTCTTTGATTTCTTGTCATGTCAGACTTGCTCCTGGTTCCCCTTTTGGATAGAATAACTGATCACCTTACCCTCACAGCAAAGAGCTGCGTCTGCTTTGGTCAAAATAACTGCAGTTGTTTCGAATTGTTACTGATGAACAAGCAGGGGACAGAATGAGGAAATGGGACCTTGTACATCAATGCTCAGTTATCAGGACAGACAGGAACTACAGAGATGTGAGAAAGTACAAGACTAGCATTAAAAGTTCATCATTATCCAGGCAATGAAGACATCAGTTCTATGCAAGTGTGCAAAAAAGTAAGTTTTTCTTGTATTGAAATGCAATGCTCCTGTGCCTTGTAGTGGCCTAGAAGGAGATAAGAATTTTTTCTAGGAGCCATTTACTTGCAGTTTGGCAGTTTTCCTAGTATGTCTCAGTAGAAGCAAAACCATTCAGCCCTAGGCATATGAAAGGACGAGAGAGCAAGAGTAAACATGCACTGCAGCAATACTGGGAAACCTGCATGTGGCATCTCATCAGACAAATGGTTAATGAAACCACACTGACAAGAAAGCTCCTTGGAAGCCCTGCCTACGGTGGAGGAGGTTATGGCAGCATTTAACGTTGTCTCTACTCCCGGCAGTGACCCTGACCACAGGGATGAGCCTGACCAAAGGCTCCTCTTGGCCTTGCTTTTTTGTCCTGAGGAAAAGGCTGGAGAACAGGAGGCTTCCCATTACGCACACAAGGGACTGGAAGACCAATCTGAAAGGCCAAGATTTGTTTTCCAAAGTAAAATAAAAATTAAAATTAGCACACACAAAAAATAAAGAAAATCAGCAAAATTAAAAAAGAGAAAAAAAAAAAATCACTAAAGCAGCTTTTCCTGGATTGATTTCAGCTCGCAGGACCAAAGTTATTTCAAAGAAGCAATTAAGAGTTAGCATTGCACACACATACCTTCTAAAGAAAAAAAAAAAACAACAAAACAAAAGAAAAAAACCCAAACGAACGTGCTGATCTGGTTAGCTGTCCAAGCCAGAACACACCTGCATATATCCAGTGTTTCCAACCTTCCTCAGCTCTTACACTACTGCCAAGATTGCTGGTGTTTTTAAATAATGCAAGCGCTTGCTAATTATTCTTTAAGTGGGAAGAGAATAATATGAGCAGAGAGAAGTACAGAAAAATATTTTACTGCAGCATCTGTGTATTGCTTTAAGAGGACTATGTCAACCACAACCAGCAGTTAAGAATACCCTGCTGCTCTACAGAGAATTTTCCAGTGAAGGAAAGAAGGCAGAAAGACATTTCAACCCTCTAATTAAAATCATAAAGCACTGCAGATTATCAAAGCAATGCAGGTGTTGTGCTCATAAGGTACACAATTTGAACTCCACTTCATTTAATTATGAATTCAGTTTTACTGAAGTGGAGAAAGATTCTACACTACTATAGAGCCTCCAGAAAGCTAGAATTTAGCAGGTTTTCCCCTGAAATATATTTCTTCTTTTTTTATTTCAAAAACTTTTAACCAGTATCCGTTGTAACGTCAAACTTTTTATATATATCAGATATATCAGCTCCTTTTATCTTTTCTGTGTCCAATTCTGACAGATTCCTGTGGGCTGAGTAGCATGGGACTTCATTTCAGGGTAGCTCGCCCTGTAGCATACTATGCTATTCTCAGAAGTGGGAGCTTTTACATTTAGCAGAACACAAAGCCAATTGTAAAATGAAGCTGAAAATAAATAATTCAATCAATCAAGCCACTCAGACATTTTGACAGGTCATTTAACACTGTGCCTCATGACTCACAATCCACCCCAGCTAAACCAAAAGTTGCTTTAAGAAATTGTCTGCACTTGCAAATGTTGGATCTGGCTTGGACTTCTTCATGCTAGTCAAGATCCCATTTGTTGAGAGTAATGAGACTGGGTACAGACAGGAGACATGAAAGCGGAAAATGAAGTATGGGGGATACATTTTCTATGAATCAGAGGTGTTCTTCTATGGCAATACTTTTTTTTTTTTTTTTCCCTTAAAGATATATAAATATACCTGCCCAGGATATGCTCCTGTGCAACTTCCCTTGACAACTGGACTGGTACATGGAAGAGAAAGAGGCCACTGCAAAGGGAAATCAAGTGAGCAGCTACATCAAAAGGAAGGAGAGACTATATGAAAAAAAAAAAAAAATTAAAAAGCACAGAGTTTAAAATGTAACCAAGAGCCTATTTTAAAATAAATAAGTAAATAAATAAATAAATAAAAACAAAGGAAAGAACAAGCTGGGATAAGCTCACCAGATGCCAAAGGGATACTTTAAGGGTACAAGGTCTCAACATGAATAAGGAGGCATAAACACATTCAAACAATGCAGACTCAAACTGCTCTCTTTGAAGAATGCATCTTTGTGAGTTTTAGAAACAGAAAATTCCTTAGTGATATCCTAGCACACGCAGGAAACCAGTCTGAGCTTTTCCTGAGCTGCACACTTCTGGCAAAAAATCATTTTTAAACCCACAGAAAAGCCTGAAGATTAGAAATATGGATAAAGATTCACATAGTTTTAGCCTTTAAAGAGGAAGAACAACAAGCATATGACAGTCTGACAGGAAAACTTCTTCAAAACATTCATTTGCCAGCCTGCTCCGGCAAGTCCACTAGAAGTTGTGCTAACAAGAATGTGACCAAAATTATTTTCTCAGACTGCCACAGGAGTGTCATTCAGGCAGGTGCTTCTTTCAACTAATCAGTTAGCACCTATGTACCACAAATGTGAAGGAGTCAACAGAAGTGCTCACGGATAAGAATTTAAATTTCTTTTTTTAAAAGGTGATAATTTGATTCTGACTCTAATTTTATGTTTACCCATTCTGAAATCCTAAAATCAAATCCTGCCCTGTTTAAAACAAACCTGAAAACTAGCATTTTTACCAGATTTCCAAACAAACCATACCATTGATGCCACCTCTCCAGAAAAGCCTTGTCTGCTGTATGTGTATAATCTGCTCAGTTTGATAGTGCTAGCAGTGCTGAGAGCCTCAGGGGTAGATGTTGTTGATAAGAGCTCTGAGGAGGGATTACATAAAGCTTTAACAATTTCAGCTGTTGGTCCAACACTAGCCTCCCAACATTAACAGCTCTTTCGGAAGTGAAAAGCCCTGGCCACTATGTGGCCATCAAAAGAAACTCATTTGATTCAACTGCACCAGTCTGAAGGCTAAACAGTCCTTTTAAGAGGTGAATAAATCCACAGCCAACAGGATTTGCATTCTGCTATCTCATGCTGTAAAAGACAGCGGCAACTAACTGACCCTGGCTGGCAAGGTTTGTAATAGGGCATTCTCCCAGGAACCTAGTGCTCTTAGAGCCCAACACAAACTCCCATACTGAAGACACATGGAAATGGAAACGCTGCATGGGAAGAACCATCCGCATGTGGGATGCCCAGATCAGCCCCAAACAAGTGGAAGAGGGAAAAGATCCATGACTTTGTTCATTTTCATTTGGGAAACAGTTAGCATGAAACACATTACTCCTCCAAAGAAGCTCCATTATCCTCTCTTTCTTCTCTTTAAGAAAGAGAGGTACTTTTGTGATGGAACATCAGAAGCAAGGAGGAAGGGAATTTTTCACTGAAAACTTCTAGGGACAAGAACTGTTTCTCCTTCTCATTGCTATGTTATTCCTTATGCTACTAACTTTACTCTTCTAGAAGACCTGCAGTAACTTCAACAGACTTTAAACAGGCTAGCGACAGCTATGCTGGACAAGCTATTAGCTTGACATCTCTCACCTGTATTGGAACGCTGCAGAAGCGATGGTTTGGCTGTCCCGGTGGCCAAGCTGGAGGAGGGGACAGAGAGGGATTTATATAGAGCCGTTTCTCGGTGTTCTTTAAAACGCTCTGCAGCCATGAGCGCATTAGAGAGCTCTTGCAGGGGCATATTGTTAATATCTGAAGAAAATGGACTGAGCGGGTTCTCCAGACTCATTAGCCAGCTTGTGTTACCTGGTAAGAGAAAATTAGGGAAGAAATTAAGTACTCCCAACTCCAGAAAGTTTACAACTCACATCGAAAAAAGCACAGATTTTTTTGGATTTTGCAAGTAAAAATCAAAATGGACCAACTTCTCAGTTCTCCTGACATTTGGCAGAATCACTTGATTAATTTCCTATTTTCAGTAAGTAGCTCCCAGTGCTCTGTACTTCACCCCAAGCTCTTCAAAAACCATCCTTGGTAACTCATTACTACAGCAGATTCCCAAAAGGCATCCAAAACACTCCGGTATTTTAATTAATGATACCAGGTCAGTCATTTTCTCATGAAGCAACTTTCAGATGAAATAGACAATTCCCTGTTAATGTTGTGTAACATACCAGTATTCAAGAATTTTGACTGAACATGTCATTACTCCTTCCCTAACAGCAGACACAACCACGCAGCTGCTCTAGCCATAAGCCTCATTCACCTCAAATCTAGCATGGGAAGCTAAAACACAGCACAGACAGATTTTCAAGAAAGACCACAGAGCAGTGTAAAAATGGAAAATGCAAAGTAGGGTTGATATTATCTGTCTCTATTTCTGTAACAGTACTTAATATACAAATTTAAGCCCTTGCTTCAATCTTTTCACAGGTCCTTTGTAGGTTTAAAACACTAACGAGTGATTTCAAAGAATCAAGTATCAGATGTATTAGTTTCAAGAGGCAGTAAGCAATAGAGAGATCCATTTGCAACTAAATATGTATTTTGCTTCTTCATCCAGGCTCCGCTTTCTTAGCAAGTCAAAAGAGCTCACTCCACACTTGGGTAAAGATACCTGTGGGTCTGCGCACTAGGATTTCTGCCCATCCCTGCGTCAGCAGCGGGACATATGCAGCTAAGTTTGCTTTTTCTTTCTGCAGAGGTATCTGTGGAGCAGGATTAGTCTTCTCTGATCGAGGTGCAGGAGCAGGAGGACTCTGTGTCCCTTGGGAAGCCGAGCCACTGGGGAAATGGGAGGCTGAGCTGTCCAAGGCACCAACACGTAAGGCATGACCACCTAGCAAAAGAGACACAAAACAGAAGGGACAGCCATGCTTAGTTAGCACTAAAAATATCCCAGAAGCAGTAAGTCTTTTCAGCTCCTCTAGCAGCTGCACTTACAATATTGGGAACCTAAGAGAACTTTACTTTGAATGTGTTTCTTATAAATCATGAGGTTAGATAAACATAGGTGATCTCACTGCAAGTGCTCACCACTTAATCAACCATCAAAGCTTTCCTGCAAGGAGAGCCAAGCAGGAGGAGCATCGCCACTCCTGAGGCCAACAGCTGCTGCTATCTGCCCACTATTAAATACCAGACCAGATTCTCAAATTAATTTAGACACAGGTCTCTTCGGCAGGCACTTGGACAATTAAGACTGCGACATGGACCCAGAAATGGCAGTGAGACTCCAGGATAGGAATTTACCAGACATGGATCGGACTCTGTTGCGAGAGCTTCTGCAAACCTGCTGCCCAGCTTGAGATTCCAGTTTTGCTGGAGCTTCTTTGGTTTGTCTCACTTGCAAAACAGGGTCTGAGCTGTGGGGGGGGAAAAAAAAGATATTGATGATATTGATGATATTGAGAGAGGAATCAGTCATGTTGGACAAATAAGACATTCCTCTTCTGGTAAGTGGAAAACCTAAAAAGATGCACTGCAACAGTGGTTTAAGTGACTCTGTTAGGTGGAAATTTCTAGAAATGGGAGCAAACTTTACCTTGATTCTGTGCTGCTTTGGAGCTCTCCAGAGTCTAGGCCAAGCAGGGACCTTGTCCCTGTTCCAACGCTTGTAGTGATGGTCACCAGCTTGTTACCAACCAGCCACGTCTTTGTCCTTCCTCCAGCCAACAGAAACTCACCCACAGGAGACCTAGAAACACATTTGTGATGAACGCAGCTCTCAGGCTGCAGAGCACAGAGCCTACACAGGTGGCTTATTTCACGTAGCTACGTAGGAGGTACTGCCCGCTTTCCTACTTTATACAGCATTTTTAACATACCCCCCGGTCATCAACATACGCATTATCCATCAGGTAAGGGACGAGCTGAATTTAATATCAATTGATAGCAGTGCTACTGGACACACATTACAGAGCAGTCCAGTTCAATCCTGGTCACACATCACAGAGCAGAAGGGAACGAGCCTTGTCTGAGCTACGTGTCTCCTCCTGGGAAGGGCCAGCAAGAAAAGTAAATGCCCTCCATTTGAAGCCAGCTGGCACAACACTCAGTTCTGTAGCGAAGACTGTGATTATCCAGCAAGGACACGGAGCAAAGCACTGCTGACAGACAGCATGCCTTCAGGGCATCTCCTTCTGGACAGTTCAAGGCTGAGGCAAGGGCTGGTTGGCTCCAATGGACTTCTCTCATCTAAGCAATTTAGCCAAGCCAGATTTTATCCGCGAGGCATGGCTTCAGAGCCTGGGCCTGCCAGAATCTCGAATGTGTCACAGTAATTTTCCACTAATAAGGTGAAATATGAACCTCAAACAAAAACATCTCTCCCATGGTCACCGACTGACCCCTACCTCTTAGGCACCGCAGTGAAGTTTGAAAAGACGTATCGAGCCATCATATCCAGACAGGTCTCAGTGAGTTCCAGGTGGAGATTTTTTAAGTTGTCATCAGCCTGAGCCATCGAATTTTCATCTGCAGAGCCCAGGCTTGAACTAGTGATGGATGTTTGTATCCGACTAGAAGAGAATGTTTCCAACTGACAGATCACATTGCAAAACGCTTGTCCCTGTCACCCGAAAGACAGTGTGATGCAGAACAACCTGCGATACATGCATGTGCCAGATCAGAGAGGTGGCCAGACATTAAACCCAGGACATAATAAAAATATTTTTGGATCAGCCTCATGTTGTGCTTTGTAGATTGTCATTGCAGAAAGTGTATTTTATCTTGAGAGACTGAGAAACGTTTAAATGTCCATCAACTGACTAGGTCAGGCCAGGGCTCTCTGATGTTGGGTGGCCCATGGGCAAGTGCACCAAGCAGATAGTGAGTGGCAGCACCATGCTTTGAGCTTCCTAATCTATAGTGAGGGCAAGCGTCCCATGACCTGCACAGTTTCCCAGGCAACAAGTTGCCCATGAGCCACAAATCGGGGCACTCTAGACTTAACTTTATAATCCTGTGGTTTGCTTTTTTCTCTGTTGCATCCCTTTCATGTATTGATTTTTTCCTCCAAATTCAATAGCTATGTAAGACCTAATTTAACTTGAAACAGAAAAAAATTGCACTCCGAACAGGAAATTGGTACAAGAATAGAGAGCAACTCTGCCTTCAAATCAGCCAAGTTAGCAATGCCATTTAAAACGACTGCAAGAACAGGCTAGATTGCAATATTTTATAAAGATGACTCCTTATGCCATTGTAATACAAATTAAGCTGAGGTACAGCCAAATTTTTTATGACATGGCAACTTCTTTGGCAACATTAAGGGTAATTATCTGAACTTTTAGTTGCTACCATTTACATATAAATACAAGAGAAAAAAATCACGTAATAGATTAATGGGGATATCAGAGAATGAAGTGCCAGAATTGTATTCACAATTCAGTCACTTCAGTGTCTTTCCCCCAAATACCATATAGTTATAGTCAAAAATAAAAACACGAAAAATAAAGTTCCACGGACAGCAGTCCTTACAGATTAAGGCACAAATCTTCAGGTTCAGATTTTAAACCAACATGTTACAGACAGCAGTTTAACACTCAAGGGAAGTGATCCAGAAATATGTTCTAAAAATTAGCATAAATTGTTTCATCTTTCATGTGAGCAAATCATTGTTTGCAATCAAAACTTGTTTTCTTTAGTCATGAAAGCAACAGCTTCATATGGGCTGAGCATACATTTCACTGCTCTGCGGAAAGACAAATTAAGGTTTTCACAGCACCATACTTCAGATCAGAATACTTTGTCAGCTCCCTTTGCCTCAAAGAACAAATCCTAAACTGAGGCCACAACTATTCCTCATAGTTTGGGAGGAGGGCCCGTATGTAAGTTTGCAGAGTATCAAAAGCCTCTCCTGGGGCAAGTCACTGCTTAGAAGCCTGAAGTTTTAGTGAGTTTTAACCAGGACTCTCACTTGCACAGAATGCAACCTTTTTCCTTTTTTTTGTGTGTTTTTTGTTTGTTTGTTTGTTTTTCCCCCCTTCGCTATCTTTACTTTGAAAATAGAAATTTTTGTGGCTAAAGCATCAGAGAATAGCGCAAAGTAACCCTAACAACACAGGGCGTGATGTAACAACCCAATAGCCGGCGTTGGGAAGCCATGGGATATCCATGATACCTTCCCAAAACCTTTTGACTGTGGCTAAGGCCAGTTTTTTATTGCGTAACGAAGTCATGCAAGCACCCCACATGCAAATCCACCCTGCTTCCACCCACCCTTGTGGTAAAATTTCCAAGTGCTGAGTTGCTCTTGGATTCTCCCCATTTAAAGTGCCTCTACCTGCGGACCACATGTTCAGACACACTGATGCTGCGGGATCGGAAGGCATCAACTGCAGAGGATTCTTTCAGCTCTTTCACTGGAGGAGAGTTATTCAAGCCTTGCTTTGCATTTTTGGCTAGTCTTAAACTACTAGGTGGAGAAGCACCAAGCCCCAAAAGAGGTCACAGGAAGGGAGGAAATCATTGTAGGGATGTAGGTTGAAAGGTCACAGGTCACAGGGTCAATATTGGGGGATCCCGGAGGGTGATGTAAAATAAAACAATGCCAAAAAAGGAAAAAAAAAATTAAAACGTACAAACAAGCAGAGCTGAAAGCATTAAAAAGACAAACCACATTTTGAAAACAAGATTTTAAACGTGCTACAAAACAAATGAAATTAGTACAAGTTAAAACAAAAAAACTGATTGAAATGATAGTTGGAATACTGCGCTGTTAAACAAAGGCAAGAGCACCTGAATGCTAATTCAGCACAAATGTCTTGAGTCTGAGTAGTTTTGTGCAGTTCAACCACCTCTTGAGTTGCCCCAACTCACCACTTCAGCACAGCTAAAATCTTGACTACTTCCACAGAGACCAGATCCTAAAATGCTTTACCAATACCAGGTAGCAGCACATTTTTCTAAGAGGCACGGGAATACGTCAGCCATCTCTACCTCTGTGCCCAAATCCGAGCTTCTACCGTGAACCACAAAACCACCAGGACCAGTCAGAGGTGCCCCTCAGCTCAGCTCGAGACACTGGGGAGACTCAGCCCGTATGAACGAGACTGATCCTTCTCACACTGCACAGACGGAAGGGCAAGACGACAAACACCCTCTTGGCTGTTGCTAACTGCATGATGATTTTCTGTCAAACAAGCTATCTTATTTCAGGTGGCTCGAGGTAACCCACTCGACTTTCAACTGGAACAGAAAGGAAGATGAGCCTTTACACTGTTCCGTGCCAACCACATGTGGGAGATGACAGCAATTAACATCTAAGAGGCACTTTAATTAGTCACAGCTGAGATGCATGCTTGGCTCAGTACTAATTTGGACATAACAGTTGGTCCAGCAGCTCACATCCCTGTATATAAAATGCAGATACTAATTTCACCCTTCTGGCTCTTTCTGAACATGATTTATTTGCCCTCCTTTCAGTGAATTATTACCGTTCAGACAGCCACCTGGAGGGATCAGAATTTATTTGTCCTTCTTCTCCCAACAACCTCTGACAGATCACTTTTGGCCATAACTGGAGATGTGACTGCAGAGAGCACAGGCTCATACTCTGAGACAATCAGCTACACCAACATCGTGCCATTCAGCAACCTTGGGAACCGCTGGGATCTTCATCTCTTGGAACAGCCAGCACCTCAGCTAGGGCACAGAAATGCTTATTCTTTGGGCTTAAGGAGTGTTAACCAAGCACAGAAGCTTCTCAAGCAAGGAAACAGGTATCTGCTCAAAGCTATTTCCTCTCTCGCTTGGCAGAATCCAAGCTCAGACAGACTCAGAGGCAGTGGCACCCTGTCATTCTGGTGTTTCGGGTTGCTGCCTGAGTACAGCCCACACTCCTTAGCAGAGATTTCTGTGGAAAGTGATCCAGCCAGTTAGCAAAAGCCTTTAGATACAGTAGTATTCCAACCTGGTAGAATTTAACAGGTTTTTGGAAAGAAGATTAGTTGAAATTCTAATTGGAGAGACAAGTGTCAAAAGGCTTCTCTTCCAAGTTTCTGAATGAAAGAGGAGGAGATGGGAGAGATGAAACACAAAACAGGGTTTACAGCTATAGCATTAGGGCAGGGATGGTGTTTCTTCATTGCAAGGTACTCATTGAGCCTTGCAGTTAAAGTAGAGGCACTTTCCCCAGGGTTCAAATGCCACTGTACGCTTACTGCACATTAACACTGAAGCAAGTTAAGTGAACCAATTTAGGTAAGCCCTGCAGGTAAAAGGACATTAGAGAAACCCTGAATGCCTTCCAAAGAATATTTTCCTATCCCAGCAAATGTTACTTTGAAGGACTGCTAGCAAGATACGTTCTGACTTCTAAAGACATTAGGCTTTGCTTAAAACTGACATAATGGTTTCAAGATTCAAAAAAAAGATCAGGACATCCAGACACACATAAGGCAGCTGTCTGCCACCCAGTACACTGACTTGACAGATAACACTACGGAAAAACACAGCATTGGTGCTCTCAATTTATACAGGTTGCTAATCACAACAATTTCTCTGGCAATCATTTAAATAGTCATTACAGATCAATTATCAAAAGGAGTTAACACGATCAATATGAACATGGTATTCTATTACTTCTGGTATTACCCTTCCCTATTACTTCTGGTAGCACTGTACTGACACACATCAACCTGAAAGACTGCTGATTTTCAAAAATTAACAACAAAAAGCCCCACACCTTACTGCAAAGGCTTACAGAACAGCCAGTGATGCCCTCATATGTACTATCAGACTGTCAGCTTGGTTTGATTCCAGCTTCTTACCAACCTAAGTTTGTCTTTTACCAATCCCCTGACCTAAAGAGGTTTACTTTGCTTGCTTAAATGCACTGTCAGATTTTGGATAACTAGACCCAGCCTCCTTCAGAAAAACACAGGGAAGGGTGTGAGCACTAGAACAGGGAACACAGGACCCTGCTGGAGTCAAATATAATTTACCTTTTTGGCCTCTCATTCAGGCTTGTACTGCGAGCCCTGAAACTGTCCTTCTCAGGCGTGTCATCAAAGGAAAGGAGGACATTTGAGCGCAAACCCTGCCGATCGAGACAAACAGATAATAGTTTGAATGACTAGGACATGCACCTGAAAGACTGCAATCATGGGCCAATGCACAAGAACTCACAGTCAGTTTTGAAAAAGACGTTGGCAAGAAAAGTAGAATTTTTCTAGCTTCAAACAGAACCTTTAAACTTCTCAAACCAGTTTTTAATTCATCATTTTTATTATATACTGTTTGATTCAGTAATGTCCATTACCTTTGTAATATAGGGGACAAAGTCCTTTCGGAAGGGAAGGCGACACCGAATGAACCACATAGCTATCACGTGATGGGCCAGGCAAACGATGTACTGGTTAAACCTAAAACAGCAGAAAGATCTCCACAGAGTTTAATGCTGCATTATGATGCCATTCCAGAATTGAACAGAAGGACTTTTCAATCTGAGAAACAGAATTGTTCCTTTACCTACTGTAAGTATAAAGGAAAAAAAACCCTCAAAAGTTCTGTTCAAGAAAAACAGGTATTTTGTCCAAGGTGAGTACCTCCCTTCTTCAGAAAAAGCCTGGAGATACCAGAATGAGCAATATCCTATAAAAAACCTTGACCCAAGTACTACAAAAAAGCATGTCTCATTCTCTTCATTTTACAGATGAGGAAGAAGCCCATTTGCTATGAACTTACTTGGAAGGGTTTGTGTACGGCAGGGAGATGGCGAACACACTGGCATACTGCTCTGCTGCAAAGTTCCTGTAGAGGTGAGGCAGCCTCGCTAGAGCTAGAACAGTTCAAGAAGAAAACCACCACAGGTGAGGTCAGAACACAAACTATTCAACATCACAATTCAGTTTAATTTGAATTGTTTTGTTTCTTCTAAATCATCAGCTGACATAGAAGTTAACATCACGGTGTAATTTCGTGCTATTTAAGTTATAAGCAGCAAGGTGGAGAAAGCAACTTCATATTTCCCATCACTGTATGGCTACACTACACAAAGCATGTCTCTTTCTCCAGTGTGTGCAAGTGCTTTACATAGAAAAACAGTAACAAACAAGAGATGATCAAACATTTATATCTTGAGGATGGTGCAAGGGCATCACCAAAAACCAAGAAACCCTTACGATGCATTCCATATGACTAACACAATCAAAATACCCATATTCGGTGCAGACAATACATTTACAACTACAGAAGATCAAAAGTAGAAGAACATTACAACTTACTTGAAAGAAATTCTAAGAGAGGGATTGCCATATTGGCTGTAGCGGAAATGTGGGTTAATTTGACTATTAAGACAGGAAGTGCCTTTATGATGATGTCGGGCATCTCAACGCTACAGACGGAGAGTGCCACAACGCACTGGTTTGCACAGCGATAAATAAGACCATGTTCCAGGCAATACACTATTTCACGCTAGAGGAGTAAGAAAGAAAAAAAAGTTATAATACAGGTAAAGAGAAAACCTCTGATGTAGCATCTCCTGACTTCAGTTAGCGTTTCAGAATGGCTTGCCAGGTGTCACTACTGCAAGGCCTGTATGACGCACATGAATTCTTACCCAAAATACACTAACACAGAACCCTAAATAATGTTGTATGTATTCTAGGCCAAAATCTTAAGGTGGGACTTTAATCAAGAAGACATTTTAGAAATTATTATTTAGGTTTCTGATTAAACAGAATTTTTATGTTTATCAGGGTCTTCCAGCAGAGGGTAAAGTCACTCAGTGACCTGCGAGGGGGGAGAGGTCTGGACGGAGAACAGTGAATCCAACTGACCGGACAGTTACTGCTGCACAAAGTTAGCAATGTATTTTTTCAACCCAGACCCTACCCCAAATACAGTAGATGCAGCTTTTTATAACAGAAAAGGGCAGTGTTACCTTGCACTTAAGTCTCCTAATGAGCTCGTATGAGAAAATGCTCTACTATATAGGCTCAGGCCCCATCCCCCCCACACCCTCTTATTTTCCCCATACCTGTTTAGCTTTGTCCAGATAATTATGATAAGATATTAATGCCGTCAGCACTGGAACTACAGCCAGATGCAAATCAGTGCGAGAAAAGCCTTCTGGGGTACCATGGAGCCTGTCAGTAGTCTTTTTGTCTGTGAGCTGATACATCACAGAGTTAGTTAGAATACCTCCTGCTAAAAATACTCTCTAAAAGGCAGTTGAAAGGCACCGCCCATAGCTTCCCTTTCACTTGTATACATACACAATACATACGTATATAGAGAAAGAACACTCATTATTAAATACCTAAAACAACACTCACAAAAAGGGAAGGTAAGGATTGACAACAACCATGCTAAATTAGACTGCAGCAAAAACAAACAAACAAACAAACACCAAAAGCAACTCTCAAGCAAACTAAGGATCTGATCTCATACATCAGTAGGGTGCATAGCATTACCATGTAGCTCAGTGCAGAGGCCAGGAGGTCTATGTTACAAGGAGAGGTTAAAAATAGCACTTTATAGCGGAGGGATTCAGGTAATTTGTTGAGGACCAACTTCAACACCTTCCAGTCTGTCTCCTGGAAAGAAAGAAAAAGTTAAGGTGGAAAATTTTTGTACGATTTCAGTTCAGTTTGAAACTACGACCAATCAAGTTTCAGACAGCATGCCACTTCCCTGGCAGACGTATGTCTTGCCATGGTAGCTACATAAAAAGAAGTGGCATTTAGCTGTCACAAGTGACTTTCTGTCTGTCATTCAGCTGTAGGTGCAATATTGGCACCGCAAACCAGAAGACAACTTGTATCCAGATCTGACTGAGCTCAAAAAGATAGAGCCAAAATTCAGTTCTCCTAACCTCTAGTACAAGTTAACTTCCAGAGCAAGACAACCCCTCAGCACATAACTATGTCCAATACAACACTAATGAACAATTTATATTTACAGTTTATTAGCGACTGAAACATTTATCAATTCTCAAAATACTTCAAAAACTTGCAGTAGGAGGGTTTCTTCTAGTTTCAAATGCCCTTTCAGAAACAGGATGACTTATCTGATCTTTGTTTAACAAACACATTTTTTGTCTGCTCTGAAGCAGAGTGAAATGAAAGCTTTGCTTAGTTTCTGAAGAGCTGAACTGGTGCTCCCACTGGTGGTTGTAAAGCTGCACAATTACACACAGATTCTGCCCAAGAAGGAGGATTTACCTATTGCTTTTCAGATGTTATTTAGATATTCTGGGCTAGAATTCCCTAGACAGCTGGTTTAAGTTGACCTATTTCACATGAAGATGACAAAACGTCATTAAGAGCGGACGTACTTGCTTCAAACACTGCAGGAGGACGCCAAAGACCATTGAGTATGGCAGATGCCCTATACGAATGGTGGTGTTCTGGGAAGACACACTGGAACTTCCTGAAGGCGGAGAGAGCGTACCAGTAGGCTTTTTCTCAGAAGCCCTCTTCTCTGCTTCTCTACACCATGGAAAGGGAGAAAAATACACGTAATGTAAAATCAAGATCAGAACAGCCTATTCACATGACCTACAGTGCTACCCTATTTGATAGCCAGTTTAATGACCAAACAACAGTATAAATTGCATTTTACACAGGATTGCCCAGTAGACGGACAGCAATGAGTCAGTTTGGTCAGGTTAAGAATTTTCTATCCAGGCCCCTAGCAAATTTAGAAAGATATCTTCTGGGGCGTGTTACACAAAGAACTTCAGACCAAGCTATAAAATTAAAAACAGCCAGATTTGTACAAATCATTGAATCAAACCTCAATGTAAAAACTGGTTTTAGGCAGGAAATTACCAATATTTTTGTTAAGTTTTGTGAGCAGGAATAGAAATTTCATGTCTGAGATTGAGAGCTCTGTAGGTAAGTGATTTGTAAGAACTATTCACCAATGAGTTATTAGTTGAGACAATCCTAGGCTTTAACTATAGACTTGTCTAGCAGCTGATTCATCGGGATTTGGAAGATATAGAAAAACTGCAGATTGCTACTGACAGACCATCAAGCTCGTGCAAAAACACCAAATAGTTTGGAAAACAGCTTTCGCTTAATGCAATGAGAAACCTACACAAAATCACACAGACAGTAAGGGCTGAACCTCACTGCTCCATCCTTGTTGGAAAGGCCAAGACGGTGGAGGGAGTCAGCTCGAAGCATCAGCAGGAAATCAAATACCTGTAACAGAGAAGACACTGCAATCACTCAAAACCCAAACCAGAGGAATATTCTCCCACCTCCCCATGTGATACTCTTGCAAGTACAAAGGGCTTTTTAATAGATGCTAGTTCCGTAGGAGACATAATTTCTGGTGTTACAGTACATATACATACTCTTATTAGCCAAGAAACATTTAATTCTGCTTCTGGCAAGCTCTAGAGCACACACTCCCCACCCGCTACCCAAGAATTCCAAAGACAGCATGCAGCTCTCGACCTGAAAGCATAGGTTATTGCTCATACCTGCAATCTGATGCTGCTAGCAACAGCAAGGCTGTATGTATATATATAATGGCGTTGGACGTGGTGAATCAGCATCTCGTACACCCGCATTGCATGGCTGGAGGGTAAGCTGTAGAGTTTTGTCTATAAAACACAAATCAAAAGGCAGACTGACACTTGTCATTCAGAAATGTGTATCTGCACTGAGAATTCAAGACGAACACAGCAAAAACTTGCTCCTGAAAGCAAGATGAACAGATGGCTCTGGACAGAACCTCTGCAAAGGCGCCAGAGCAACTCTGCCTGGTTCCAGAAGGGCAGTGGTGGGAACAACCAGCTCTTCACAACTGCTTAATCATATCTCAGGACACGCTGGATCTACACAATGGATCTACTCAAGGTTATGAACCACTCTCCTTTTGCTAGTTTATGAACACATCTGCCCTCCACACATGAAAATGTGCTCCTATTCATTGTACGGTGGAAATTAAGAAAATAAAACATTTAGCAAACAGTCATACAGTAGCCAAAAGCAAAAGGAGTGATCAAAACAAGAGTTAAAATATTAAGTGGACAAAAGTCGGAATATTTAATAGGGAGAGGATGGTTATTTAAAAAGCCAAGTCCAGCAGAAGACTATTCTGAAGAAGACGTGTTTAATGCTCTGCAGCATTTACCTGAAGAATTATCAGGAGTCCAAGAACTGCTGTCTTGACATCCTCCAAAGAAGCTGAATACGACAGCAAGTCCCTCTCTTCCAGTTCAGAAGGAGATGAGAGAGAATGTGCAGCCACCTTTTAAAAAGAAAAGCAATACATGGTTTAAATCTGCAACACACCTTTTCTTTATTTCCACCCTAGAAAGTCAGGAAAGACTACAGCGAGTCATCCTTGCCGGAAATTCTGCAAGCCCTGTCAGATAGGTCGGATGTGCGTTGATAGGGTTTCTAAAGCTCCCTTCCGCGCTGCACTTCAGGCTTGCATCCTCCAAAACCCAGCAATTTTACAATAGCCCACTGAACCACGCAAGTGACAACAGTCATGGGTTAGTCTCCTCAGTCACAGTAAGAGGATCTGGCAAAAGATGTGATGATGCTACTGACAATTGACCAACTTGCCTCACCTTTTCTATGATATCAAGCAAGCTGTTAAAGTGATGTGTGTTGCAGCCTTCAGCCAGGTCTACAAGTAGCTGAGTGGCCAGTTTTCGGACTTGATGGTCTTTATCCTCTGGAATGTGAGCCAGCTGAGAGATCACAACCAAGTTTATCAGCTCTTCCTGCAAGAGGACAGACCTTAATAAGCCTTGATATTTTGCTGTCAGTTGTTCAATCAGCATGTTAAAGAGACAAATAATTACAAACAAAAGAACACTGATATTCTGATATCAGGCTTGTTCCTCAACTAACTCTTTGGTTCCTTGATCTTTCCTCTTCCAGCCAATTAAGTATTTCTGTATGCCATCCCTCCAAATATTTATGACTTATTTATGACTTTTGTTGAACTTGGATTCAATGCTTTGGTTTTTGTCTATCCTACAGACTTGACAGCCCAGGCTCAAACAGACTGTTGACAAGGGATTTTTAGGGCTTGGTTTTTTGAGATAGAGGGGAAACATGCAACAGCATCATGTTTTCACAAATCTTGAAGGAATCCAAGAAGCACCTCTGCCCCTTCCTGTCCTCTGACACTCTGGGTACATTCAAAGGAGCTGAAGACATCCCTAGAGCTCTTCCATAACTCCTCTCTCAGGCAGCTTCCATCTTGGATTGCAATTAAACTGCAAGCACCAAGACAAGTCAATCTGCTCATGTCAGATTATGTCCAGACCTCATCTTTTTACAAAGCTTTTAAATAAACTCTGCATCTCTCACACTGACTTTCCTTTCTTCCAAAACAAAATGTATACGGAATTCATGAATTTAAAACAGGGAAGCAAATACACAACCAGGTATGTCCTCAAAACACAGCAGCTCCCACTGCAAGTTGCACATACCTGTATCCAACTAAGGACAATTAAAAGACAAGTCCTCCTACAAGCATCCTAAAGAAACATGTCTATTGCATGCAACATTTAAAGCACAGTTCTGTGCATTCCCCAGTGGCAGAGACGACCTGAAGCACACCTTCAAACATGCCTCACCAAAGCCTTTCCCACCCACTTAAGATCTCACGTGTGATCATCGGAAACAGATAAACACACACCTCATAGAACTGTCTGTTAATACTCAGGACAAAGGACAAGACATCCAGAACTTTAATACGAACAGCACTACGACTTTCGTTCCTAAAATGGGAAAAGCAAATTCAAGGTGAATAAAATAAAGTTGCTGATATTTAGGGAAGGGGGGAGAGGAGAAAAGGAAAGTAAAATTAAAGTAAACTAAGAAACTTCTTAAGAGTTAGAACAGTAACTGTTAGAGATCAGCTGAGCATTCAGTTAATATCTCTACATACAAAATCAGATTCAAGAACAACTGGAAACTGGAATCCCAATTCAGCTTTTACTAGAGACCTGTATCTGCAGTTTTCCCATTTCCAATGCAAACTAGGAAGCACATGTCAGAAGAACAAGTGCTCTAGTGAGCAAATTTAAAACCAAACATATGGCACCGAAGAAGAGTTGCTCATTGGCAGCATTTCACAGATGAGACAGAAGTTTGTTATTACTGTATGTTGATATTTTAGAACACAAGAATACTTTTAGGAGTACCAACTCAAAACCAGGTAACTTTAATACTGGATAACCATATGCAATCCTGATGCTTAACAGGAAAGTCTTGTTTGGTGTCAGAACTACAAAGGAGTGGAACACATAACTGCCTAAGCTAATTCGAATAGCACCATCCAATGGAAATAAAGAAAAAAAAAAGCATAAATAACTCAGGGTAAAGTTTTTCTTCTGTTAAAGAAACTCCTTTCATGTACTGTGCCCTGGAACTACAGACTTCTTAGCAGTCATTTACTAACATTAGAACTTCAGAAAACAAAATTATCTAACGTGAAAAGGTGGCAAGAAACATTTGAAAGTGCCTTGTATTCACAAAGTTATGATTTCATACCTGAAGAATCTCTCCATTAACATCTGCAGGTTGTGAATCCAGCCATCTTTGGCAGGATGAATTGATTGAGCTCTGTATGTTATCAAGTTTAATACAGAAGATTCCTTTCATGGAAAGATCAAGAAATTTTTTTTTTTAGTGTATAAGCAAACACAATATATCCATTCCCCCAACCCCCACCCCAAGAATAAGGCTCATATAAGTCCTGACTGTGATTTTCTGACCACTTGCTATTTTATCTCAACTTTCAACTGTACCGAGTAACAAAACAGATTCAACTGGCAACAAAGGAAAACAATAATAAGTAAAGTCTTACTGGTCTCTGATCAGCACATCTTTCCACCAGCTCAAAAAATCTCTCTTCAGAGCCATGGAATTCATTCTGGTCACAGAGTTCTTCTACTGTAGTCAAAAGATCATGTACAATGGACTTAAGTTCTTGGCTCTCCAGACTCTGAAACAGAGACAAAAACATTCCTAAAAGACTCCTACCTTACCAGAAAGTGCTAACTTTTACATACAAACAGAAAACTCAGTTGAGAAGCACAGTATTGAGAATTGGGCTAAACCTTCATTCAGCTTCAAAGTTCACTAGAGCGTACAAACAGGAGATCAATTTGCAAAAAAATTTATGGCAAGGTCTTTTGATTGAAAGCACATAAAGACAGGCTCGACACTTACCTGCAGCTGTTGCAATAATCGCTCCATGATGTCCAAAAGGATATCCCACGTTACAGCTTGCAGCTCCTTCCCATACTTCTTTATTAGACGTGTTATGGACAGAACTATCTCATAAGACACAACTGCATTGGGACATGTCATGGCCTGGAATACAAAGCATTTCAGTCAGTTAACAGTTGGAAAGCAGTGATCAGAAACCCTCTTAAATTCAAATGAAACACGCCTTACTAATTAGGAACTTAGCCTGAAGGTCTGAGATAAATATATTCAAGTCTATACACACAAAGGGCAAAGCAAAGAACCATTTTATAAAGTGCAGTTATGCACTCTTGCAAACAGCTGTAGATCAGATGTCAAATACAGTCCCATCTTACAGAGCAGACACATGAGGTTAAAGCTAGTAATTCCTGCTTGATGCACTTGGATGAGAAAATTTTAAGAGAGCTCCAAGGCTGTCCCTGAAGACACCGTCCCTCACTTTTTGTACCACACACTGGAAAGAGTGAAAGTTTTTGCTTTGTTTTTGTTTTTTAAGGTAAAGTACCCACGATGGAGATAGTTGATAAAAAGAATTCCGACTTTGCTTTTCTGGCCAACAAAGATATTCCAGAAGGAGGCCTCAGTTTCAAACTTAAATCCTCTCTTGTTTTAGTTTCCCCATGCTTCACCCCATACCCAATTGCTGTCTCTCATCTTTCAGGCATGCAAAGATCTCTTTGGTACAGGGGAGCACATTTTTGTTCTAAATTTGTACAGGTCCAGACGTACACCTGATTAAAAACTTCCTCCAGCATCCCATCCTACCTTGAGGAACGAAGGCAGCACTGAAGTTGGGGAATTCTTGAGTGAATTGAGGCGATGAGCACCCCACAGAGCCATCCCAACAAAGAACACAGCTCCTCTCAGCAGCGCTGCATCCGCCATGTAAGCTCTAAGAACAGATGGAAGGAAAGTCTTAGACCATGCTACAATTATTTTAGCATACAAGAGTCAATAGAAATATACACTGTCAAAACTGGAATTCCCAGCTGTTATACATCAGAGCCTTGCACAGCAATTTACAAACATTAAAAGCAGAAAATCATTTAGTACAACTTTAAACAAAGGAAAATTAAATTCAGAAATGCCAAAAAATGAGCGCTTCAGCAGCATACCTAGGAAGGGAATTCATTTCTAAGCACCAGAACCTTCAGCTTGTTCTACTGAGGTCAGCGACTCCCTACCTATCTCAATGGGAGCTCTACTGAATTCCCTGGGTTTTGTTCTTTACCTGTCTTCCATGATCCTGCACATGTTGTAGATGGCACTGTGTCCCAAATGAGTTCCCAAAAGGTTGCGCATAAGCTGCAAATTCAAAGAGAACACTTAAATATCCAATTGTTAAAACACTCATTAGCCTAAATATGCAGTTAGCTTGCCGATCATGCCTGCTTATGGTAAGTAAATGTGTCCAGCCATTTCCATGCCACAACAGAAGCCTGCCGCATCAGCTGAAAGGAAACTATGGGTAAATTCCACGGACATGACAGGACTCACACTAACAATGTGCTGATCCCTTAATACTTGAAACAATTTTTAATTTACTCTTAAAAACAAATTGAAATTTATGGCAGATGTGCACAGGTGCATCTGACACTCCATCTATGAGGCCAAAACAGTGAACTCATTAAAAAACAAAACTACTAGAGAGTGCTGACCTTCCAGCACGGCTCGCAGAGCTCCTTCACATTGATGGTACGGCACAAAGTGATGATAAATACTGGCAGGTTCTCTGATGGCAGACAGTTATAGCAAACAACTGCATCTAGGACTTGCAAGGAAATCTTTGGGAAAGAGAAAGACAAAATGGTTATACACTTCTCTAGGAATAAAACAGGTCAAATCCTAACTTGGTAGATCAGGAAATCTTCTGGAAGTCAAAAGGGATAGGGATATGTCTTTTTTTTTTTTTAAATCATTGCAAGATGGAAAGTATACCATAAAAAGCACTGTTGAAAAATTGATTCACTTATCAAATTTATCAATGCTCTGTTTGTTTTAGAATAAAATTATTATTAGTGTATGAGATCCAATGGTTTACAAACACTTCGTAACACTGTATTAGCTCTCTTGTAAGATGAGAATAAACTCAGGAAGGAGGAGAGTCTGATGACCTGATTTTGTTTGTGAAAGTTACAGTTTCAAAGAATTTCAAAGAACTCTAAAGTACTAAAAGAGACTCAAATTACTGACCTCTATGTCCACAGATGATGAAGTCTGAATGCACAAGAGGCATATCTTGCTGTTAGGAAAGAACATTGAATTATAATTGTTTGCTTAATATGATTTTAGGCAAATTACAAAGAGCCAAAACAGACAAGTAAATTGGCATGTTATTTTACTCATCATTCCCCTTACTGTGGCATTGTTGATAACACTCCTAGAGACACTGAACACTACAACCTCTTTTATAAAGTTAGCTTAAAGTTGCACTTAAATGCAACTCAGTATGCCTACACCAATACAATAGCAGAGACCCTCTGTGAGACTAAGCAATGCAATCAGGTCCATCACATGAAATAGGGAAAGCAGTTAAACTAAAACAGATCTGAACATTCTAAGAACTGAAAATCAAATATTTGTCAGAAATGTCAGGTATGAGCTGGAACGAAACAGATCCAGATCGGATGAAAAAGATACCACTTATCTGTACGTTGTTCTGCAACTTTCTCCTGTGATTTACCAAGAATAAGCATGTAGGACTTAAAAAAAAAAACAACTTACTGGACCATGTCAGCTACATAGTCTTCCAGATAGCAGCTATTGAATTTCACCAGGTTCACTAAAACCAGAAGGAACTCAGAAGACAAACCAACATCCATCCACTGCAGTACAAAGTCAGCTAAAGAAGGAAAACAAATTGTTACAATATGCTTTCTACCCAGAAGTGTTGTCACTACCTTTTTCTCATATCACTGAATGCCTGTCCCTTGACTTATTCCCACCAAACTGAAGAAGGGTAGAGACAATACTCACCTAACTCTTCTTCTAAGTAGGTGATGTATCGTCCATTCTCCGTTAGAGCCTTGAACACTTCAAGCCGTTCATGCAAGTCTTCATTGGAGGGATAGTCCTTAATAACCTTAAAAAAATGTGCTCTGAGGATCCCTAATCTCTCACCCTTAAAAAAAAAAAAAAAAAGGAGGGGAGGGGAATAACAGTGTCACTAATGAAAAAAGGCCTGGACCTTGTCAAGGTCTGTAACAGTAATCTTCATGCTTGAAATTATTTTCTTTTCCCATGGACTACAAAAATTTCCTGAAAATACCTCCAACCTCTACTGCCTACTGACAATGGCTCAGGTCTTCTCAATCTGTTATATCAGCACTCAGGGTTGGAGGCGTTTTGTTCAGCAACACACAGACAGTGTCCAATACACAAAGTATGGAAAACCCATGGAAACTGCAACTGCCAGCACTGCCAGCAGAGCATTTAAAAAAAAAAAAAACAAGCCAACAAACCAGAATCAATGCCTATTCTTTTCGTAAGCATCTATCCCTTCTTTTTCAGAATACTGAAAACTAGAACTTTGGTCTGATACAGTCTTATGTTTGTATAGCACATTGTGAAATCTGAAGAATTCATAGCATGCTTAACTTGGCCAGGCTAGAAAAGTATCTTATACAGAACTTCTTGCATATTTGACATGCTGAAACATCAAAAACAGCTGCAGAGTAGGACTAATAGGTCTGGGCAAAGACCATATAACATTTGCTGTACTATGCTGAACTTAACCTAAAGTATTTCCTCTTTTTCAAGAACATTGCCCCAAAACAGGAAAGTTGTATGAAAGTTGTATGAAAAGTTTTGTTATGAGGTCAAACCAAGACTTAAAATTTAAATGCTTCCTCTTCCCATTTACTAGACACAACCAAAATAAGAAACATGGAAAGTTGTAGAGAAGAGCCACCCAATATTTTTCATATTCATACTCTGCATAAACCCTAGTTTAAATGTAGTGTTTCTTCTACAGTTTGCTTGTTTTCACCTGTCCTTGAACGATTGACTTTAGCAGATGAAGAACAGCATGTCTGGCTTCGATGGGGCGCTCTGGCTGGAGCATATCAGCTACCACTTTCCATATTGCTTCCACTGCATGCTGAAAACAAACATAGGAGACAGGCAGCAGTAGGAAAGTTAAGCTGCTTCTGGGATCTTTACCCAGCAGGTCAGTCATTAATTATGGCAAGTTAACGAACAAGATCGCCAGGGATTTCATGCCTGGAGTTCTCTTTTCTGGGCGACACTGCCCAGCCATAAGCGCCGCTGAACCACATGAGAAAGACCAAATCCCATCCTACGTGACAACTTACACCCCAGTAACGGAAGTTCTTCATTCACACACTTCATTCATTGTGAACATTTGTGCAGAAGCCTTCACCCAAACACAAGATGAGTTTAAAACCAATTTGAGGTTGCTTATTAACAAGACATAAGGAGCTAGCAAACACCTCTTCTACAGGATTAACATAATCTCCCGTGAACCGTCCTGAACAGGCCTGAATATTCGCAGCATTCTCCCTCCATTCAGTTCAGGAAGTCCATCAGCTACATCCTCTCTGCTCCACAGCTGGTAGGTTGGACAAGACTAATTTCCTTTGCATGTGAGCCATCCTTTTACAGGTTTGGACAACACAAAACAGCTTGTGGGATTACCAATTTTAAAAGGCGGTCTAAACTACAGGAGCCTCTTAGGATAGGTTAAGAGCTGTTGCTTAAATTTTCTTCCTTCCAATATTCACTGAACACTGTGAAACTTACCTCTTCAATTTTTTTTGTTTTTGCCACTTCACAAATTTGACTGATTGCTCGTATCCTATTACTTAATCCACATTCTACGCTCAGTTCCTGGAAAGAAATGTAGAAATAAGCTAACAGTTTATCTTACTAGAAACACTTATCCATTTCTCAAAGGGGATCATGAACCACTGAAAAATAAATTACACATTTGTCCAAAATGATCTAACCATTAGTCATCACTGGAGCTTTTCAGGAATTTCTCCAAAAACTTTTTTCCATTAGCAAATGATTTGTCAAAACTAGAACTTCACAGAACTGGAGCCAAGCAGTTTTTCATCTCCAGGACAGAACCCCTCATTTTCTTCAGAAAAGTTAGTAACTCCCTGGCTGTGGCACTCGCCCAGTTCGGGAGAAGGGCAGAGAAAGGAGGGACGTTAAGTCCGGCTCCCCAGCCTTCCAGAGGGTAAGAGCTTGGCTGCTCCAGCACAGACAGGAAGGGATTCTGGTCTCCTTCTCCCTTTTATGTGTTTTCCTCCCTGTGTGCCAACTATTCTGCTTACAGACTTGCTGTACCAATTACTGGAATTTTTTTTTTTTTTTTTAATTCTCACAAAACCTTAAAGTTTTCATAAAATAGAAACAGTTTCCAGCTTGTGCTAACTGCCACCACATAAACTTCATCAAGCTCAGACTATAAAAAAAGAGCAATATATTTTGAGGAAACCTTGTCACCTGACATAAGACAACACCACCCTATCAAATATCTCAAAAGTATTGAAACACTGAATAACCAAAATGCTGTAACTTCAAAGTAGGTGAGTTTTACATCCATTTCACTAGAGAATGAATTGAGAGGTAAGGTAAAAAGGCATGACTGGAGAGGGAATGAATGTCAAAACAGAAAGGAGAATGAGCAAGCCCTCCTTCCGATCCTCTCAGCTCAGGTAATCCAGGCACTACCCCCACCTTTACTACGGTCAGTTCTCACACCTTGAGTATTTCCGCAGTGATGATAAACTCTGTTTGCTTGCCCTCCGACGACTTTGAACTTCCCCGGGATGTTCCCAGCCCCAGGAGATTCCTGAACTTCTCCTTCAGTCCATCCTTGCTCTGAGGCTTTGCCATTGCTGACAAGCAAGCAGCGCTGAGCTCCTGCAAATACAGAACGGGGTTTCTGTCAAGGGAGGCCCAAGGGGAATCTGTAAGCAGGAAAACACCAGTAACAGCCATCACAACGTGGCTTTTACAAAGCCTCTGGTGTCTCAAGCCGTTTCAAACACGGGAGAAGCCCAACACTGAGGATGAAACAGCGAGGAGCCTGCACGCGTGAGGAGCCTGCGCTGCTACTGCCTTCAGCACCCGCATCCTGCACTACCCGAGGAATGGGGAGCTCAAGGTTACCATTTTCTGGGAGCTCCAAATGCCCAGAACGACCACAGCCCACACAGAGCAACCACCATTTTAATACCGTTGAGCTGATTTTTGAAATATGAACACACACACACACTTTTTGGCGAGTGTGAGCTGAAGAACTTCTTCCCGGTCCAAAAGCAATGGACAAGCACACAGCACTGTAAGTGAGCAGCTAGGCATGAGGAAGGACTTACGAATCTGAGCGTTCAAACATCCAAATGCTGCCACGGCAAGGAGGAAGAGGGGGAGCGAGAACAAGCACACCCATTACAGCAACGTCCTTCAGAAACTGTCTCCCTGGCCAGCCCCAACCCGCTGCCCCTCAGGGACCCCCGCACCCGGCTCAGAGCAGGACACCCGCTCCTTGCGTGCTGGCGCAGACCCAGCACCCTGCCCTCGGCACGCGCTCCCCCACAAACCCGGCAGCCCCCTGGCTATGCCCCATGCCCCCACGGACACGGCACAGCCTTCCCCACACCCCGGGCACATGCCACAGCAATCACTTGTGCTCCCTGGGGACACGCCACAGACCCTGTCCCAGCATCCCAGGGGACACGCTGCTGCCCTCAGCCCAGGGGACACGCCACGGCCCCCAGCCCAACATCACCATGGGACACAATGCAGCCCACCGCCCCGGGGGACACCGCACAGCCCTCAGCCCACCGCCCCGGGGGACACCCCCCAGCCCCCAGCCCACCACCACCAGGGGACAGACCCCAGCCCAGCGCCCTCGGGGGACCCCCCCCAGCCCCCAGCCCACCACCCCGGGGGACACCCCCCAGCCCCCAGCCCACCATCACCAGGGGACAGACCCCAGCCCAGCGCCCTGGGGGGACCCCCCCCAGCCCCCAGCCCACCGCCCCAGGGGACACCCCACAGCCCCCAAGCCCAGCAGGACACGGCACAGTGTCCCCGCGTCCCCCCCAGACACGCCGGGACCACACCACAATCCCCCCACCACCACCCCGGGACACGCCACAACCCCTTACGGACACACCACGGGGGACACGCCACAGGGCCCCCGCCCCAACACACCCCGGCTCCCTGACAGGGGACACCCGGGGCACCCCGGGGTGCAGCCGGCAGCCCCACACACACCCCCGGGGCACGGCAAGGCCCCGCCTCCCGCTAGGCCCCGCCAGGCCCCCGCGCACCCCGGCCCGGGCAGCGCCCCTCGCCCGGGCAACGGGGCCGCCGCTCACCCGCTCCCTCACTCACCGCCGCCCCCCGGCCCGGCCCGGCCCGGCCCCGCCGCCCCCGGCCCGCGCCCCGCTCCGCGCCGGCCCCCCCCGCGCCGCGCCCCGCCCCCGGCGGAAGTCCCGCCGCTTCCGGCGCCCGCCCCCGCCGCGGGGCAGGCCGGGGCCGGTAGTGCCCGGGGCCGCCGCCATGTGCGCGGCCGGGGCCGCCGGAGGTGGGCGGGCGGCGGCCCGGCGGCTCGGCGGGGCGGCCGGAGGTACGGGGAGGGGGTGATCGGTGCTTCCCGGGGCTGGCGGGGTCGTGTGCGGCCCCGGCCCGGCCTTGGCACGGGGAGGAGGGCCTGGGGGCCTGCAAGCAGCGGGACTGAGGGCCCAGCCCAGCCGGGGGACAGGGGCATGGTGTCCTTGTCACGTCCCCCTCGGGGCCCGCGGTGTGGCCGCACCCCGGCGGCTGTCCCGCCTGCGACACTGGGCGGGGGCCTGGGGATGCATCTTGTCCTTCAGCAGCCGCCTGTGTGTTGGGGCTCGCGGCCCCGTAGCGTGACGCGTGTCCCAGCTGTTGTCACCGGCTTCCCGGGTCCTCCCCAGCCCTTCCTCGCCCCGCGGCTGGCGCTGGTTAGGGCTGGGCGGACGGATGGTGTTGCTGCTGGGTTGGGACTATGGGGAAGACGAGTTCATCCCTCGTCATGGTCCCCGGGTGGTTTCGGCACGCAGGGCTGATGCTGGGCTCTGGTGGGAGACGAAGGCTTCTTTCCCCTGGCCTGAGGCCTGAAAAATCCCTCTCCCGCCTCTTGCAGTGAGCCAGGTCCACAGCACAGCCGGCATCCCGAGGCGCAGCAGGAGGAGGAAGAGCGTCGCCATTGCCTACGAATCTGGGCAGGGGGATGGTGCCGAGCAGGGGACGTCTGAGCCCCAGAGACCACGCTGGGAGCCAAGGGACTGGCGGCAGCAACTGGAGCGCATCCGGGAAATGAGGAGGAGCAGAGATGCTCCCGTCGATGAGATGGGAGTAGAGAAGTGTTATGACAGCAGCGCACCTCCACAGGTAACAGCATCCTGCTGCCCTGCTCCGTCAGGTGGGCACATGAAAATACAGCCCAGCTTCCGCAGCCCTCCAGCCGTCCTCGTCCTCATGTTGCCCCTGGATATGTCCCATTTTGGATATCTCCAGAACAGAAAAATAAATGCAAGGCGTATCAGGACTCCAGGCTGGGATTAGTCCCACAAGAGGTTACTGCACAAGCGTGCATAGGAGGGAAACTGTTCATCCTGCTAGAGAAGGAGAGTCAGCCGCTGCCTTTCTGGTATTGGGCTCGTTGGCTTCAGACAGCCCTGGTGAAATGGCAGTGGGTATTTTCCGAGATGTTCTCTGCTCGTATTCAGCCCGTGCTGGGCATTAGAGACCAACTAGCAAACACAGCTGTGAAAGGCCCTTGTTCTCTGCTTAAACTGCTGCCAGAAGAGTTAGCGGGCTGTACCAAGAGTAGGAGCTGAGGCAAAAATAGGATGATTTTGGACTTGGGAGTGAAAACCGTGGAAGTGTATTGTGGCAGTGCTGTCTTCTGGGGAAGGCTGGCAGGGCATGAAGGCGTGTCCCTTTTTTCTTAAAAATCTCTGTAGGAGTCCAAGGAAAGTATCCAGCAAGATGGCTCTGTAATACAGAGGAAAAACAGTACGGAGAAAAGGCGAGGGGAGCCAAGAAAAAACTTTCCAGGCTGCTTTTATGCTCTTCAGAGCAGCACAGAAGCGTAGGTTGGCTTCCTCCCCTCTTGCGGTCCGCTTTTAAGGGGATACTGGTTGAAAGGAAGGGCCATGCTGGGATGGCACTGTGCTCCCCAAGCCTGGGAACACAATCAAAGGCCCCAGATGACACCTCCCTCTGAGGGGACCATTTGCATCAGTACAAAAAACAAAGTGGAGGGAGGCCGCGGCGCTGGGATCCGGGGCTGCAGGGCTGCGCTCTCCGTGCGTGGCGCTGGTGTGGGAACATGGAGATAACCCGCAGGCAGGCTCAGCGGAGCAGCGGGAGTCGTGTGCTCCATGGCGACCTGCCGGGCTCCGAGGGAGGGGTCTTGAAGACACAGCTGCACAGCTTCAGCGCATGTAACGCTGTCCTTATTGCTGGCATCGTGCCTTGGGCTTGGATCCCTGGGGAAAACGGTTAGCTTTGACTCCGGATTCAGACAGCATCACACGCTCTGCAGCCATGTGGGCTGGCACCAAGTGCAGCTGTGGGGCCAGGGGGAACCACGGTGCACGATACGGAAATAACTTTTCTTCCCTAGGGAAACAGGGTTGTTGCTTCCAAGAAAAAGTGGACGTTGTAACCCTCAGCACACACCAGCGCTCCTCACACAACATCCGTGCACTCGGAGATTACCCTACTTCCGTGCACTCAGAGATTTTTCCTGGTGCACCTGTGGTTTTGTAAACTTTGTTTGTAAGAGAGCTGGAGGAAGGATTGTACCCCACATTATTCTGGGTCAGTCCAGCTTAGTTGCATCACCTTCCTCATTCTGGTGTGGACAGAATCACATCTGGGGAAAAATCAACTGAAAAATAGGAGGTGAATGGTCTGGGCTAAACCCTGCATGACAGCATCAGAGGAACTTGTGGGTTTTGTGCTTCATCTCCCAGTCTCTGTCATCCCAGTTCTTTAGATATGGTTTCGTAAGGAGCTCACTGGAGCCAGATACCCCATTCCTAGTGGCAAAGGGACAGGATTTTCAAAAGCTGCTTTAGAGCAGAAGTTGCATGAAAAATCATTGGGCGTTTGTACTTCTACATCCTGTGGGGTCTCCTGAGAATCCCATCATCAGCAAAAGCTTTGTCTGGCGCTTTGTGGCTAAGCACTGACGTCTTTGGGTGTGAGATCCCAGCAGACAGTAGCCGCTCTCTGCCCTTTTACACATGCTGACCGCTTGGATTGAAGGTGTTTCTTTTCTCCCTTTATTGTGTGGTAGAAGTAAAAGGTTATGGATTATTTCTGTTGCAGCCTTCCAGTCTCTTGTAGACGGATAGGGCTGAACCAGGGTAGGTCCATGTTATGCACTGGACTGAAGATGGTGCTGGGTGGGAGAACCGAGCCCCAGAGGCGGACGGATCCTCTCAGAGATCTTGGGGTGTCTCGTTGTCTCCTTTTCCCCAGGTTATGCGCTACCAAGTTCTGCTGTCGCTGATGCTCTCCAGCCAGACCAAGGACCAGGTGACATCAGCTGCCATGCTGCGCCTGAGGCAGCGTGGCCTCACAGTCGACAGTATTTTGCAGATGGATGATGCGACGCTTGGGCAGATCATTTACCCTGTAGGATTCTGGAGGGTGAGTGCAGGATCGTGGCAGCACCCGACGTGCACGTAGAGGAAACCCCTCCACGGTCCTCCGCTCCCACGCAGCCGTCCGAGGCAGCTCAGAGGCCCAGGAGAGGAGCGCAAGGCGGGTGCAGGCTTGTCCTTTGCAGGCTGTACTCGTGGCCAGTTGCTGAGCTGACAGCAGGTGATGAAGGCGGGAGGTGGGTGCGAACCAGCCCTGCTCCTGAGGGACGCACCCCCAGCCGGTATTCAGCCCGCGTGCCCTGCCCCGTGGTGATCTTTCCCCTGGAATCAAGCTGAAGGCTGCATTTTACGCCAGTTTTAGCAATTTGTATTCATAGCAAGATTGTTTGCTGCAGTGCCTGGAGCGTGCAAGGGAGGTTAGAGCTAATCAGGTCTCAGCATTTTGCTTTCAAGGAGAAATCAAAGACCTCTCTCTCCCCTCCACAGACTCCAGTGTGTGGCCTCATATGTGACATACACTCAGGGATGGTTTGTTTTCTGAGCTGTTTGTCTCTTTTCCCTATATTGGAGGGCAACGTGGATTTTTTGCCTTTCCCCTTGGTTTTCCAGAACAAGGTGAAGTACATAAAGCAGACGACAGCCATCCTGAAGCAGAAGTACGGGGGCGACATACCGAGAACTGTGGAGGAGCTGGTGCAGCTGCCAGGCGTGGGGCCCAAAATGGCCCACTTGGCCATGAACATTGCCTGGGACAGTGTGTCCGGGATAGGTAGGTTGGACCATGTTTTCCTCGTTCCTCTCCTGAACCCTGCCTGATGCATTGCCTGGGCAGAGGGGAAGCATTGCAGCTGGGTAAACTGCCTGCCCCGGGAGCCTGATGGCATCGCTTCAGTTTAGTCATGTGCAGACTATTTGGGTGGATGAAGGATGCAACCCTCAACCACTCACAGTGGATGAGTTGCTAGGATTTGAGTATGGAGCCAGCTACTGTTTTTCCCCAGATTTGATAGCAAAAACCCCAGGGGCAAACCCCTCCCCTCAGATGCTGGTAAGCAGTGCAAGTATTGCCAAATGAGGTAGGCAACCAAAAAGATGTGCTAGCAGAATAATGCTTTGAAATCTTTTTGGTGTCAAGTGAAAGAGAGGTGGAGATAATTTTGTAATTTGGGGATAGTTTTAGGATAGTCTGACATTATTTTTTCCCAGGGTTGCTTCCATTTAAACGAATCTCATTTGGGATTTTTGTTTGGCAAGCTGTAAGGGAGCGGACGCAGGGTTTGAAATCGGTAATTCATGGTGGGTCGTAGAAAGAAATGGTCTCAGGCAATCTGTAGCTACAGAATTTCTGATCTGTTTTAGTTCCTGCAGCTGGGTAATAGGTGACCACAGGCACATTTGTTTATTTGCTGTGTTTATTGAACAGAGAGCGTAGGAGAGCGCATAGCTGTACCCTGTGGAGCTGTGTGCTTTAGCAGTGATCGGCTCGGAGGAAGTCTGCAGTGGAGATGGGCCCAGGCCAGACCAAGGGCAGGTTCGCTCCTGCACGATGCTCTTTGGGGAGCACGGAGGGGAGCGTGGCTGGCAGCAGAGCTGCCCGCAGCAGCCGGCAGATGGGGCTGAACGATCGGCTGCAGGGTCCCAGTGGGCTGCCCAGCCTGAGGGTCCCTGGGGACAGATTAATATTCCAAGTGTATTTGCTGCGTAACGGAGGAGCCCTGGGAAAGTTAGGAATGGTGCCACCTGATGACTGACTGCTGCCGCAGCGAGCACGCAGCCCAAGGTCGGTGTGGGCGGCAGCTGACTCCTGCAGCCCCGCTGGTGACCGTCAGCTGTACGAAATGTGGCTTTTGCGCTAGATTCGACAGCGCTTGGGGTCTGTTGTTCTCTCCCTGCTGTGGGGGAGGGAAGTCTAGAGGGAGCCAAACTAGCCAACTATTTTCCAAATAATTGTGCTCAGTTTTGATTTAGGAGGCAAGACTTAGTCTTCCTGTTTACAGCAATTTCCTGGGTTTTGCCCAATTAGCCGTAGAGACAGGTTTATCGCTGCTGATCTAACAATAATATACTTTGCATTCAGAGCTTTTTAGCTCAAAGCACTTTATAAACATTCATTTAAGCCTCACAAACCCTCTTGTGTTGATAGGTATTATGAAATGTGTTTTTCATCTGGGTAAACTAAGGGGCAGAGTTTGGAACTTGCATAACATCAGCTGAAACACAGGGAGGAAGAGGACAGGCTGCCCTGTGCCTGCTAGATCAGAGCATGTGAACCTTTGAAAGAAGCTGGGTCAGATTGTGTGAGCGTGTTGCTAGCTGCGTGGTGTGAGATATCCATCCCGTCTTGCTTTTGGCTCTGGGCCTAGGAAGAAAGCAGCACATTTGTTCTGCGAGTGAGCCTCCCCTCCTGTTTTCACCTGCCTGTTCCTGCCGGCCCGCGGAGAAAGCCGTGCAGGGCGCTGTACCTGGTGTGCTGTCACAGGCAGCTTTTGGCTCTGCTCTCTCGGTTCAGGTGTGTCTGCCCCCACCTAAACTCTGGGCTCTCCCTTCCTAGCTGTGGACACCCACGTGCACAGGATCACAAACAGGCTGAAGTGGGTGAAGAAGGAGACCAGAAACCCCGAGGAAACTCGGGTAGCGCTGGAGGACTGGCTGCCCAGGTGAGGCCTGAGACCCCAGCCTCCTTCCTCCACCCCAAGCCCCTCGAGCTAGCTGCGGGAGCCATGTCTGCACACAATCCCGCTTGCAGCATTTTCAGTGACTGCACTTTGGGGGGACTAGTGTTTCTCCTCTCCGACAGCTGCAGCAGCAGCATCTCAGCTACTTGGTTGTTTCCTGGCTATCAGATATATCGATCACCACTAGTGCAGCCAGGTACCTGGAGGTCTTGATGCCTGATTCTTGCCTTGACAAGTTTACCATGACACAAGCCAGGTGCTTTTCTACATAGGACCTTGCTGAGCCTAATGGCCACAGCAATATCAGACTATGATGGGATCTGGGCTTCACTGATGCTTAATCTTCCGTATCAAGTGCCAGCTGACAGGTACTCTCTTGCATCTCCACATCTGGCACATGCCTTAGCACAGGAGAATGACCACAGGCACTTGGTGTGTCTGTCCTCTGCTCCCCACCCCAGTTCAGCGGGATCAGGAAAGGTTAGGAGGGCTGTTCTTAGCAGGAGGCTGGGACCCTCCTCCAGGCGCCTTGGGAAGCTAAGGGGAACAGGCAGTAGGCGAGAGGGATCCATTTAAAAGCACAGGCTGTTCTCTAACCCATCTGAGCAGTTGAATCGGAAAGCTCATGTTTTTCCTCTCACTGCAGAGATCTCTGGAGGGAGTTAAACTGGCTCTTGGTGGGCTTTGGCCAGCAGACCTGCCTGCCTGTGAATCCCCGCTGCAACGAGTGCCTCAATCAAGACATTTGCCCAGCTGCTAAGAGACGCTGAGGGATCATCCGGTCTTCGTAGAGCAACAAAGCTGCTTCGGCTCAGCAGCAGCCCGGAGCGGGGCCCTAGTAAAGCTGTGCTTTGCACGGGGCTGGCTGTGTGACTGCAGGGAAACAGGAGGCTGCTGCAGCCAGCTCAGCATCTCTGGGGAGGGAGCAGCCGCTGGCAATGGCTGAGCTCTCGAGAGGAAAAAGGGTCTTTCAAAGTGCAGCAGTCCTGCTGCGTCAGTGCTAAAGGCTCCAGCCCCCGTGTGAATGCCTGAACGTGCCCCGGCAGAACAGCAGGCTGTGCCGCGTCAGGAGTAGCTGGAGAGAAATGCTTTGTCCTAGGGGACTTGCTGCTGCTTGTAAATACACATTTAATAAAGGTGGTGAGTTTTTCTTTTCCACCCGTGAGGTTTGCTGGCATCTGTACAACACAGGGCAGTGGGAGGAGAGCACGGGTGACCTCACCAAAGCGTGAGACCGTAGCAACCAGCCCTGCCAGCGGAGAGCCGGCAGCACACAACCTGCCAAGCCGCCTGCCTAGCCCGGGCAGCCAGGGGCACTGCAGTGAATAAGGTACAACTGAAGACTTCACGAGCCACCATCAGAGGAGGCCTCCACCTGGACAAGCGATCTGTGGGTCCTGGTAGCAGAAGAGCAGGGGGTAATGCAGAGCTGGGGCGGGCAGGAGACAAGCCAGCGCCGCTCTCGGTTCTGTGTGTGCCAGCAAGGGTTACAGTGGCCACGGGAGCCAGGCTAGTGTGTGTCTCAGAAGCTGACAGAAGGGACACCACCACCGTCTGTGTTTTGTTCTTCAAAGAAAGGGCAGTGCTGACTTCATTGTAGAGCTTCAAAGGAATAATTTCAGCTACTCTTTAAACAGGCAAGGGAGGAAGCAAAGTTTATAATGTGCTAAAGAAGGCTGTAATTCCGCTCTGAAGTTCCCTACCAAACAGATGAGGAGCAAGCAAATAAGTACTCGGTACATGGGAAAACGAAGTTTATTACTGACATTACAGTGTACATTATGTTTTTACAATGCAGCTGACAGCCTTATACTTTATTGATTTTTTTTTTCCAAGTTAAACGTACAGGAACTGAATAATTACTACTGAGCTACAAGATGTCAGAAATATGATAAGTGCTTCAACCAGGAGCAGTTTCCATGGACTAAGCAGAGATTAAGATTTTAAAATCTCATCAGTACAGATTTGCACGCCTGATATCTTTTGATCTGCATTCAAAAACTACATGTTCTTTCCCCCCCCCTCAACTACAGCGGTCCAGTCTTGTATGAGAAGTGCGGTATTTACAAACAGGTCTTTGCTCTCTGACATGCATCGGAGAGCGCGACTTTTAGGTCAGTGTATTGGGGAACGCTCTGCCCTGTGCAGACTGGGGCACTGCCTGGGGTTTGGCTACACAGGCACAGGAAGCAACGTGCATACCATGAAAAAGAAGGGCTCCTTCAAAAGATTACTGATTCATAGAAGCAAATATTTGGGGGGGCAAAAAGAGAGCAGGTAATTGTCTTTGAAGGGGGGTAGGGAAGAGGTGTCTTGTTAATGGCAGAGTCCTGGAGGGGAGGCAAACCTCTCCACATCCTGAGCCGTCATCCTACTGCCAGTCTCATCACCGATAGCCAAACACCTGCACCAGTTCCTCTCCAAAGTCATTATTTTCAACCTGTTCAGCCCATCGACATTCCTAAAAGATAACTCGTGAAAGAGAGCTCATCTCCTTCACCCCTGAGGCTTTCCATGCTCTCCTGCCAGCCAGCTAACAGCCGTGGGCATCAGCTGCTCCCCACGGGGAAGCCAAATGTCCTGGCTCCGCTACTGCTGCTGCAGTCCCCCTGCCCCGCACCAACCCGCCGCTGTGCTGAGCCCCAACCCGCTGCCGAGGAGAGCATAAATGTTGTAAGGCACCTTTTAGCTCAATACTTAGGAAATACACACAGAGCCGTTACGACATCCATAGCGCGCTGACCCCAAGGCCACAGGCTTGTAACACAGCAGTGCTGGAGTAACGCAGGGCAAAATCGCAGCCACGTGTTTTAAAATGGCCATCGCTGTCCAAGTGATTGCTGCCATTTGCTTTTAGGTGGAGAGAGTGGTTTTGTACTCAACTGTCCTGCTGTGCCCAGTCCCTTCCCGCTGCTGCCTTGGCATTTGAGCTGAAATACTGGGGAGCCACCGTGGCTTGGGGGGCTGCTGGAGCGTGGGAGGGAGGGGGCCAGCCCCATCACGGCCGGGACCCTGCCCTGGTACAACACCTCTGTCTGCAACCTCCGAGAGTGGTGCAGTTCAGCTTAGTCATCTTCCCTCATTTACAGCCAAAGGCAAGTAATGAAGAGCTTAAATGGGCTTAATTTGTAATGCTTTAAAGATATATTTTTGAGGCTCTAATACCAAGAGCAGAGCGTTTTCAAAGGAGGCCATAGAAAGCCAAAGCAACTGCCCACTCTATCACACCGCTGCCTGCTTCATAGCCAGACCCGCAGGGACCCCACGGCTTCGGAGGACGCCCTCCCGACGGCGAGACAGAGACTCAGTTATGCTCACGGGCTGGAGGCATCAAATACCAGCCCAGAAGTCACAAACAGGCAGGACCCGGACCCTGCTCCAGGACCCAGCACCCAGGCACAGCCACAGCTGAGCCCCACTTCCCCAGCACCGCAGCTAGAGCCGGATGCCCGCGTTCCTCCCTGGAAACCAGATGCTGGGTTGTGCTCGCTTTCAAGTCTGACCAAAGAGTTTTCGTAGCGTCTCGTGGCTCTTGTCTTCTTGCAAGGCTGCCGGAGCCGGGCGGGCAGCACCGCTCCTCGCACCACTCAGCACTGCATCGATGGCTGCAAATGGTGAGGCCTGTGGCACTGGGGATTTGTTTTTAAATCCTGCCCTCTCCCCTCTGCAGAACTGTCGGGGATGAAAAAGGGGCTTTTATTGACAGGGCAGAAGTCACTGGTGGGGAGGGAGGTTCCTAAACTAACTGGAAACATATGGAACTTCATTTAAAAAAACCAAAAATAACAAAACAAATTTTTTCGTTTCAATAGCAAAGCCAACAAGAGCGATTTACAGCCACTGTCCGTTTTCCCATTGTGTGAGTAGTTGACGCTGCAGACGGAGTGCCGGGGAGGGGGTGCCAGGTACACCCCACCCTGCGGGCCCCCACCACGGCGGGGGCACGAGGCCGTATGACGTTTGCACAGGGGCACGGAGCATCCCATGGGGCTCAGTCTGGGACACCCGCAAAACCAAAACAAACACCCCAAATAAAAAAAACAAAGTAGTAATAGAAGCCTAAATGATGCAGGTAAGAAACAAGAGTTAAACTCTTCCAGTCCTTTCTCATAGGAACGGGGGACGGCGGGCAGCCAGAGCCGGGCTGAAGAGCAAGCAAGAAAGGGAGCTTTGGTCACATTTGTCTTATGAGAATCGCTGGTGAGTAACAATAATAATAATAATAATAATAAAAAATTAAAAAACAAAAAAAAAAGACTTTAAAATACGCCTTGTAAAAGCAACCAGTGAAGAGCAGAGCACAAAGCATCTCACGTGGACACTGAAGGACAGGGCGTAGGCACCTCAGAAACGTCCGAGCTAGGGCAGGGGCAGGAGAGCGGCGGACGGCAGCCACCAGCAAGGCTCAGAAATTGCTGAAAATCTCTCGTTTCTTGTTCCAGTCCATCTGCGGAGCTCTCTTCTTCACCCGCTTGGCCCGCACCTTCTCCTTGGCCTCGGCAGCCGTTGGGCTCAGGGTCAGCCCGCTCTCCTCAAACGGGTCTTTCTTCTCCGCGTCTCCATCCTGCGTGGAGAAGGGAGAAAAGATGTCAGCCCTTGGCAGCTTCCCCCCCGCCGCCGCGAGCACAGCCATGGTGTCCTGCAGCGCTTCACCCCGCACGGCCCCGGGAGAGGCGTTTCCTCCGGCGTGCACGATAAGCAAACGCACAGGGGTGGGTTTTTTTGGAGCAGGAGGTCAAAGTCTCTCCCCCATGCCGTGTCTGTGGTTTCACTGGCGGCGGCAGCATCCATGTGGCCACGGAGTTAATTACTACATTGCGTTTTGTGGGGTTTTTTTCCCCGCCTGAAGAATGTGTGGCTGCCACGGCTGGAAGTGGAAAAGCAGAAACATAGAAGCTGCTGCCAGAGGGAAAACAAGCTGGGAAAATGAAAAACAAGCCCCTGGTGTAGGCAGAAAGCAGGGACGAGGGAGCAAGCTGGGTGAGCCTCGGGGCTCGCGGGGAGGGGTTGCGGCAAGGCCCCCCCGTGTTCGCCTGCCCGGGCACCCATTTGCTGCCAGAGCACCCGTGGCTAACCGAGGCGAGGACGGGGTTGCGTGGGAGGACAGCGCCTGCCTGTGTGCCCAGCTGGCCGTGCCCAGCACGGCCGCTGTAAGACGCCAGTCAAAGCAGCATTTGCTTTGGGAACTGTTGAAAACAGCATCTTTCCATCCGCTTAATAAAAGGACTTTTATAATAAGAAAATTAACTTTCCTTTCTAAAGTCAATGCCACTGCGGCAACGTGCCCTCAAGCCAGAAGCCCCAGGTGCCCCTCCACTGACCCCCACTCTCTTGTTCCTGCAGTAGGTGAAGGACGGCCACCACGTCCTCAGGGTACAATTAGCGTCCTGGCCAAGATGCTTTTATTCCATTGCATCCCTGCTGGGGACAGACCCAGCGCCAGGTCTCCGAGCCCCTCAAACCCCACAGGTCTGGGAAGCATCGTCCCTGCCGGGACTTGGTTCATCAGAGCTGAGCGGAGCGGGCAGCACGCTTCATAGCGGGCGCAATCTAAAGCTTCGGCTTCACGGATCACATCTATACTGAGGCTTTGCCGGGTCTCGGTGCCGGGCAGGGTGGAGGTGCCCGAGGAGACCAGCTCGGGGGGAAGCGGCTGCACCCGGAGCTGCACGGCTGCGCTCTGCAAGCACCGCGCTCCTGTCAATAGTGGGCAAACATACAGAATCAAGACCTCCAGTTTTAAAGCCTGCCTACTCACATTGCTGCCCTACCACGCACGCGAAACGCCAAAATAAGGATTTCACAAAGCCTGCTGATAACCACGGGCAGGTCTTTCACCAGTGCTGCAAGATAACGGCTCCAGCTTTGCTCTGGCTTATGAATGCAAACTGAACCGGGTGGTGGCTTGAATGAGCACGCCCGGCTGCGAGCCGGGGGGCAGAGCCGCAGGCACCCCCCGCCACCCCCAGGGACTCCGGTTTCTAGTGCGGAGGTGGGACAGCGATCTCTGAACCAGCCCAAAGGTGATGCTGTGGGAGGAACCCCTGCGCTCGGGCACCGGGACACGGCCCGGTTTTCCAAATGCAGCAGCCACTGGATCAGGACATGTATTATTTAATGCTCAGAGAGAAACAGAGAGGCCAGACTGCAGGCGTTTGGCCACAGCTCTCAGACACAGCTGGCGTTCGAGGTGTTTTAGCGGCTCTGGGTCTCAGAGGAGGCTGCGTGAGCACTTGCTGCGGTCAGACTCCCGCTCCCAGCCGTCTCGGGGCAGGGGACAGCACCAGCACTGAGAACCCGCAGGGACCCCAGAGCACCTGCATGGAGACATCCCTCTATATTTAGCAGAGCCTCATGCTAAAGATAAATTTTTGAGCAATTTAGAAGTCCCCTACTTATTATTTCAAGAAAAAAACCTGCTAAATTAGTAACGCCGAGAGAATACCAATCTATGCCTTGTGTTTACTTTTGGTCGCTCGTTCACCTTGCACAGCGAGGTCTGCCTCTTCTCTGGCCCCTCAGCCAGGCTCCACCAGAGAAACAGCCCCAGCCCTGCAACCAGCCCTGCGGGTCACCAAATCCACGCTCCTGCCATTTTGAGCAGCTCCTTGAAACACTGTGATAAATCCACTGTGCTCCAAGCTAAAAGCAATTTGGCTTTTTTAAATTTTAGCCTGCCTTGTTCCTGTTAGCAGCACTTGACCTCACATCTCGGCTCCTCCCGGCTCCCCAGCCTCGCCTCCTGCCCTGCAGCTCGTCAGTATAATTACACTCAAGATCCAAAACTCTTGTAGACATCCTTTCATCTTACACATCCTTTCAAAGTATTCGAGCACGACTCACCGCCCAACGAAGCGCCAATTAACTTGCTGCCGTTACCCCTTGACGTTCTCCTCCGCTCGGTTTGGGGCAGTGCCACCTCCTCCCCGAGGTCACCCTGCCCGAAGGGACGTGTGAGCCCTCCCAGAGCCAGGGGCTCGCCCCGGGAATGGAGCACGCACCCATCCGCACCCTTGCAAAACTCCTCCGTTAATAGGGGACATCTGCTGCTGCTGGCAGAGGCCCCGCGACCCCCACGAGCTTTTCTGTCCCCTGGACAAAGAAGGGAAAGAATTTGCAGCCCGGACGTGGCCCGTGGAGCCATAGTTAATCAAATCCTGCGTGTTTTCACTCCTGCCCATCTGAAGGCAGAAGGGAAGGAAGGCAGAAGACGATGGGATTTAATTCCTGTCCGAATGCTGTTGCATCTCTCAGACGCCGGTTTGCAGGGGGCAGTTTGCAAATGCACTTTACAGACGCTCATCTTTGCAGGTACATCTGTGACAGCAGCACACGTCACCCCGAGGGTCCCGAGCCCCTAACCACCCACTCGAAGGGGCTATCCCAGAAACGCGGCCACCTCTGCGCTGGAACCAGCAGCTGCTGACAGCTCACGGCTCCATTTCATGCACATCTACAGTGCAAGGGATGAAAGAAAACTCTGTATTTTGCTTGCTGGATGGATACAAGCGTACCTTAGTCTGCGAGACAAAACTGAAAACGCATTGGAAGGCAGTGTTACACGGTACTGAAAGGCAGGTATCTACAATAGTATCTAAAAGGGAGCAGGAATGTTTGGGGGTTTTACCTCCGATTCCTTCCCAGGACTTTGAAGGTCACTGTGAGACGAAGATGTGGATCCTCCATTCAGCTAGTGGAAATGAAAATGTTAGTCCAGTTTGCACAAAGAAAGAATTAGAAAAAAAATAAAAAGCTAGGCAGCAAAACGCTGCAGCCTGGTGGGGTCAAACATCCCAGCCGCCCGCCAGGCAGAGAGCAACGCCCGGCTTGTCCAGGGACAGGAACGGAGGGTCCTGCTGAAGGGACCCTGCACAAGCACACACACACACACGCGTGCACACACACACACACACACGCGGGAGCTCCCTGGGATTTGCCGGCAGAGCCGCTGTTCTCCCGCATCCCCCGCACCAGGCCGAGCACAGTCCCCGTCCTCCAGCGCTGGCAGCCGCTCACCTCCTCCCTCTGCACTGGGAGCAGTGATTAAATGGGGCTGAAACCAGCCTTGTGCAACCCCTAAATTAAAGCTGCAGCAGGAAGCAATTAAAGTCAGCCAGCAGCAGTTAAGCTGAGCTAAATGAGCCTTGGGGACATTATGAGCATCCCTCTCTGCTCTGCAGGCCGGCAAGTCATCCCGACAGGCTCACGTGTCACAGGCGGGAGCCGAGGAAAGCCAGCGTGCCAGGAGCCCGGCCTCTCACCCCCAACCCCTCCCCATCACTCCAACACATTCCCTAAACTGAGCTAACCCGGGATGCTGCCCAGCCACCCCGGCCGTCGGGGCATCCTGGAGCCCGCAATACTCACCTGAGTCTGTGCAGATCCGTTTGTCATGGGCTGAGGTACCACACCTATAGACCACATAAAGAAAAAAGGCAGTAAATACACGCAGCTGGGACTGCTGGCCTCGGGTCCCAGGCAAGCACCCCTCAGCATCGCCCACCCGGCCACCCCGAGCCTGCCTTGCCCACCCCCCCAGCTCCAGCCGCTCGGTGTGTCTTGTCTCTTGACTTTGTCCCGTGTTGCTTCCGAGCCCGCGCAAGAGCCTGTCCAGCCGCCTTGTGCCCTTCTGGAACCAAATTCTTTCCAATTCCCCTGACTTCACTTGATTTCACTCTGTTTTCATCAGAAGAAAACACCTTCCAGGAAGGGAACCAAGTAACTTCTTTCTATGAGCACTAAATTCAGCGCCCTTTTTTTTGACTGTTAAGTAATTTTTCTTCAGAACCTGTTTAATCAGAAATCTTAAAGACCAACCCAAAGTTCTTCACCAAAATCAGCATCTTGTTGGTGTCACAACAGCGTGCGGCCAACAACCCGCTCCCCAGGTACCCTGGCATTTTTTTTGCTCACTTCCAACGATTTGCACTAATAATGTTCCACTCAATGGCAAATTTTATGCAGATAAGCTGCCAGGCACCACGATCAAGTCATTGCTGAAAGCGTTACCATGTCTCATCTGTCGCAGGCTAACAGATGTATTAATCGTGACAGGATTAATAACTGAACTATGTCGAGCATGAATGCTTCTCGGGGCAAAGTCCTCACACTGTGCATTCTCCAGCAGAAGACAATGATGTGGGTGCACGTCGGTGGGTAACCCAAAATCCAACGAAGCCAGAGCAGCGCACGGTGCCAAATGCGGCTTGCAACTGCAGAAACCCAGGGCAGCGAATTGCACAGCTCCCTGCACCACGGACGGGCACGGCTGGGCCTTCCGAAGGACCGATTTGGGGGCTGCATCAGCGGGAGCTGCAGGGATTCCTACTGCAAATCAGGGCACCTTCGCGTTTCAAAAAAATAAACCCAGATCATAATTTTGAGTGTGCTGGTGCAAAAGCCTCAGTTATGGTCTTGGGATCCTTGAGTATTTTATCACACTGAATGTCGGACTCGTGTTTACCGTATGATAAGCTCTGAGCAATGGTCATCAGAAGAAAGTCAGCTCACAGCAGAAATGACGCTAAAGTCTCCGGTATCATAAGAAGCTAAAAGATAATGTTATTTAAATGAGAAGCAAGCTTGAAATCACAAGCAATATTAAAGTGGAATTGGACTTAAAAAAAAAGTAGTTTCAAAATTTGGCAGTCTGCAAATATTTTCATATTCCCTTTACCCTGAAAGGTGCATAGCTCTTTAAATACACTCATTGGCTACAATGCTGAGGTGCTTCGGATCAGCTGTAAGACTTTGAAATTATCAGTTTGAGGTCAAAGCAGTTTGATTAAAGACTGCGATTATTATTTCCTCTTATCCCACAAACAAGAATTTACCAGAGCACTTTGTCATCAGCACACGTACCGTCACCGGCCAGGCAGCCCCAATTCTTGATCTCTGATGAATGCGTCAAGACGGCAGCGAGCGCCGCAGAGCCAAGGCAGGGGCTCGAGCACCCGCCCGCACCCCCCGCGCGTCCCTGGCCCCGGCTACATCCCCACCCCGGGGAACAAGGGCTCCTTTATCGCTCGTGCCAGCAGACAGCTCTCGCCCCAGCTCCTCCTCGAACCGATGCGGAGCATCTGACACCGCTTTCGCCCCGTGCGCTTTTCTGCATTGTTTGACCCATTTTTTTTTTTTGGACAAATCTCCCCATTGAGCATCCAAGGGATCGGGAGCGCAGATCAGATAAGGAACAGCTGTACTGGGAAACAGAGCTCCCCATTCAGCCGGGGGGGCAGGACGTGCTGGGGAGCGCCCCGCTCCCTCCCCATCCCGGAGCTGCAGCACAACAGGTTGGAGAGTGGACAGGCAGCTTTCTCTGCCAGGTTTCAACAGCAAGGAAAACATTTCCTGCCACAGCCACCCCTGCGATCGCCGTGGCGTGAAACCCTTCCCCCTGCGCGCACACGGTGTTCGCGCCGCTGTTTCTCGATGCACCCTCAGGCTCCTTCGCAGGAGCAAAGGGCAACGAGGGATTTATTGCACCCTCCCTCCTGAGACCCCAGCTCAGCACCCCGGGCAGACCGCTCTGCTCCCCCGGACCCTGTGGGTCCACCCGCTCCGACGCCAGACACCCCATCCCCCAGGGTGCGGGTGCCGCAGCCGAAAAGGGAGGGGTGCAAGGAACGGCCGTCAGAGAGGCTTCCCAGCCCCAGCCAGACGGACCGGTCCCATCTGAGCATCCCTCCGCGAGCCCATCGCTCACCGAGCACCCAGCTCCCCCCGAATCCCACCACGCTTTGCCTCAGCCACTTTATGGCAGCAAGTTCCTAAGTTAATTATTCACCGGGTAAAAATAACAAATTGGTTTTTGGCTAGATTAGGAAGCATTCTCACATTTATAAATAGCTGGGTGGTGCTCAGGAAACTACCGAGGGATGAGACAGAAGGGAAACATGACTCTCCCTCGCTTCTGAAATCCCACCCATGTCACGGTGAGTCACGGGAACGGTGTAGGGTCGCCCAGGGAAAGCGAGGTCTCACCTTTGGTGTGCTCCTCCGTGGGGGTCACCCCCAGCTTCTTGAAGTAATCATCTGTTTCGGGGTCCACCACCAGGAGCCTGGCTTCGCTCTCCCTGGACTTAATGTGGGACACCACCTCCGAGTGCCGCAGGCCTTCCACGTTTATGCCGTTCACCTGCAAAGCGACGGCGTCAGAACCCAGAGATGCTGGTCCTGGCTACAGACCCCCAGAGCAGCCTCCTCATCCCCTACGGGATGGGATTTTCCTTTTTTAATTTCCGTTGGGATGATAGGAAGGCTACGGGCTTTTTCCTTCCCCCTCTCAAGCCAGCCACAGCCTCCTACCACCCCCCCAGCCTCTGCCAGAGCATCCTTCGTGTCACCGCACACCCCCGCCTCTGCCCGCATCCCGGACACGTCCATCGGGAGCCACAGCCCCCAGACTCCGCCATCACCTCACCCAGGTCCTGCCAAAACGCTCTGGCTGCCCTCTTTAGTGATTTCAAACCCAGCCTTCACCTTGGATGTGCCCCAGGTTTCTCAGGCTGCCCACGGGGTGCAACCATGGGCACGGGCAGCGGGCTGGGTGCTGCCGGCGTGTCCTGCTCCCCAGCCCTGCCCGGGCAGCTGCGGCATCACCACGCCATCATACAGCCCTCCATGACGGAAAACCGTGGATTTCCCATGTCCCCAGTGGGCGAGTCCCCGTGCCCGCAGCGCGGATTCATTTCTCCCTTCCCTGCGTGCGAGCTGGGACCCACCGGGGAACGTGATCCTCTGCTCCCGATTGTTCCCCGCAGCAGGGGACAATAGTGATTTTGAGGCATTGTTCGGGTGGGGAATGAATCACCCTTTGTCTGGCAGGGGAAGGTCTCTGCGCCGCCCGGCCCCTCGCCGCTGGACCCGCTTTTGTGCGATAAACTCTTTTTCAATGCTCCAGCCCGTCTCCGGCAAAGCTCAACCCACCCTTCACCGCCCGTCCTGCCTTTGGCATCCGAAGGCGCCTGCCCGCGGGACGGCAGCGCGATGTGCTAATTCCGCTTGGATGGAGACGGGGCGAGAGTGCTGGTGGTACAGAGATCACCGGGAATGGAGTAACCTCCTCTTAAAAATAGCTACTCCGATACTACAGCTTTCTGAAACAAATCAAAGACTTCAGAAACCTGTCCAGCACAGGAAGGCCTTCGTTAGCAGAGGGAGCTGAGCTCCCCAGCGTGGCACCGCCCCAGCAGCAGGCTGCAGCCCGTCCCGGGGAAGCAGGACAGCGGGTGAGGCTGGCCCCGGCCCAGCCACGGTCCCTCTTGCTGCAATGACACAAACCTGGGGCAGAAGCAGGTCCCGAGGGGCAGGACACGGCCGCAAGGGCTGGGATGGAAAGGGAACCCCCTCCCCAGGCTTTGCATCGCACTGGCTACTTCAGCTGCTGGCTTGTAACCCCTCTCTGTCCCCAGGTCACCCCAATTCACGCCTGGTGCTCTCCCCCCGCCCTGGCACCCCCAGCCCGCCCAGCGCAGCAGGGCTGGGGCACATCAAATATTTATTGAAGCCCCAAAGAGCGGGTACAGAGGGGATTGGGTTTCCGAGCTCGCCAGCTCACCCCTTGCCGCTTTGTGTGCGCCAGGCGCTCTGCCAAGCACCGATAAATAAATAACACAACCCCTCGCCCTGACACCGCGCTGCCGGGAGCTGCTGCCGCCGGCACCCCGCTCCCGGCCCCGGCCCCATGCTGCTCCCCGCATTAAACTTTCAGGTGCTGGGAAGAGGCAGCAGCTCCCGCCGGCTGGGCAATGATTATTCACGGGGCTAGAAAGCAGGCGAGTGCTTTGGTCTTAGTACTTCCCCGTCTTGCTCGGCTCTGCAGGATGCGAGCGTTTTCTTCCAGGAGTGCAAACCCCTTTCCCCCTCCGGAGCCGGCGGCGAGGGGCACGGCTTGGTCCCCGCAGGAGGGTTTTGGGGTTCACCCTCCTGGGGAGGAGCATCACTCCGAGCAGGGGACATCCAGGTGCTCCCGCGGTGCAGAAGTGAAAGGGGTGACGGCTGCCGTGCCACCGGGGTGCCGTGGGGCACCGGCTGCCGGATCAAGCCCTGCCTGTCCCTCTGTCCGTGCGCTGCTCAAGCCCTGCCCAAAGCGCAGGCAGCTCCGGGGAAATCTTGTTCTTCAGGAAAAACACAAGACACAAACACGCCGAAGGGAGGGCGATTCCCAGACACATCAAAACTTGCCTTGTCCGGCACTCGGTGACCAGGAAACTGCTTCCAAGAGAATTTTCCCCCCATTTTTCACAATTCCGTGTCTTAAAAACTCTGCAAAGCTTTTTCCCCTCTTTTTCCAAACACCTGCCTGGCAGCACATCAGCTCGGCCGGGTGGCACCGACCTGGCCCTGCACCCATGGCAGGACGCCAGACCCGGGTGGGACGTCACCCGCTCCCCTGCGCTGGCAGTGGGACAGGTCCCACGTGTCCCCGCACCCCTTTCGCTGCAGCGGGCAGAGCCAGCTCCAGCACCGAGCGGCATCAGGCAACGCCACCGAGCGCGGGGCTCGCTGTGCTGCGGGCGGGCGATGGGCACCCATCAAGCACCCCATCTGTCTGCAGGATCCCACCGCCACCCCCGAGCCACCCGGATGGGCGCAGGGGCAGCAGCTCGCCTGCCCCGACCCTCCTCTGTGCCAGCCAGAGCCAGCGGCAGATTTCAGCGCTCGCAAGTGCCTGCTTTTAATGAGCACCCGAAGGACCACAAAGCCACCGCCTCAGCACCCGCGTCGGTCTTACGGCTCCGTATTACGGAGGAATACGGGGGGATCTGATGGAAAAGGTCACGGGACGGGGGTTTGTCTCAGCTTCAGGCTTCCCGAGGGTCCCAACACTTCTGCTGTCCCTCTCCCCACCTGCAAGAGGGGGACAGGACCCGGCTGCTCCTGCCAGGCTGGGCAGGATTGAACATCCCTGCGCGGCATGTGCCGAGGAAACCCCAAAAGGCTTCCCAGGGAGGGAGGTGCCGGACCCCCGCGCCGTTACCTCCACCAGCCGGTCCTGGGGCCGCAGCCCCGCTCTGGAGGCCGGCGAGTCGGGGTCGACCGAGCGGATGAACTGCCCCGGCCGGGACTTCTCGCTGTGCAGGTTGAAGCCGTAGCCGTTGGGGCCTTTCTTCAGATGGCAGAGACGTGGGCACAGCTCCTTCTGTCCGTTTAAATCCTGATTAACAGAGGAGGGGTTGGGGGAGACAAAACACGGCGGTTAATTTATAGGTTTGGTTTTGCTCTAAAGCAGATGCAATCGTAAATAAAGCTACCAAGGAAGCACCATATCTGCACCCCGTCCTCCCTGAACGGGGACAGGTTAACAAATGAATTTCCTCTCATTGAGTCTATTTTAGAATATCAATTGTCTGAAATCATTCCAGAAAAATCAAAACAAAACAAAAAATGCATTTCCTTCACCAGAAGCAGCCCAGATAGTCCACCCGTACGCCGAGACCCCCCCGGCAGCAGCCGAGCCCCACGGCCGCAGCCCCGGGCAGGGAGGAACCAAACCTGAGAGCCCAGGCGAAGCACACAGGCTCACCAAGACACTGGATTAACCTTAGTTATTTATTTAAGGCAGTGCCGTGCCCTCGGTCCCAGTGACACCGGCATCACCCGCGGGTACGATCGCCCCCAGCATGGGGCCTCTGGGGGCCGGGGTGATGAACCCCACGCCTGATGGCTCCCCGCAGCACGGAAAGGCCGAGCTTGCTGTGGGATGAATGGTACAGGAGCACGTGAGGAGTTTAGCGCCTTCCCCCCATCCCATGGAAAATGCTTTCGGGCTCCTCAGGGCAGCAACAAATACCGGCTTTCCCCCAGGTCTGCAGGACCCATTGCGCTCCCTCGGATGCTGCTCTCCCCACGGCCCCTTCCAGCCCACGGGCGCTGGGCAGCGCCGGCCCACGGCACAGCACCGCGTACCCGGCAAGAGCCGCCTTGGAGATACGGGTTTTCATTTTCATCTGTGGTTTAAGGAAAACACCCCTGTGGCTGAGTTTTAATCTTTCATTAACGGGAATGCTGCTCCCCTCCTGCTAACAGACCTCATTTTTTTTCAGATCACATTTATGGCAAAATCTCTTACCGCCTTTCCTTTCAAATTAAAAACCCACGCAGCAATTTCCTCCACGTTCCCGTCTTTGCCAAAAGGCACCGTGAAACACCAAACCTGCACCCCCTCCCCTCCCAGCGCATGCCCAGGGATGTCCCCCCTCCTCGGGCAGCCCCGGGGCTCCTACGCGCGGTGCTGGCTTCGCGCTGGAACCGCCCGTGCCAGCAGCTCCTTGCACTCGCAGCACCTTGGGGTTATTTCTGCAAAAGGCCCTCAGTGGTGCTCAAAAGCTGCTTCCTCTCCTGGAAGGGCTGCGGGAGGCGAGGGCACCCATGGCTGATGCCCAGGAGACCTGGCCCGGCCGCCGCTCACGTGGGGGACCCCAAGGATGTTGCCAAGGGGCTCCAGCTGCACATGGACCCTGCGTGGCAAGAGCCAAACAAGCCAAAGGACGTTTCCCTCTGCCACCGTGGAGCCGGACTACCCGCAGGGTGCTCACGTGCCCCAGCGGCGATGGGGAATAGCTCCGTTTGCAATGATACAGGGTGATTTTTGGCCACTGCGAGTCACGGTGAGGCAAATACAGAGCGCAGCGAAGAGCTGAATGAATTCACCAGCCCTTGCTGATCTCCTGGCCCCCCATGGGGACAGCGGTGGCCTGCCAACGGCACCCCCGGGGTCAGCACCTAATTCCCGCAGGAGGAGCACAGTGCGTAAGCAAGCCGATTACCGGGCGGCCGGGCACTGCCGGCGAGCTGCCAGCTCCTGCCGCCGGGGCCACCACGGCTAAGTCACTTCGGGGGCTGATCCCATCTCCTTCATCCCCGCAAAGAAGGGATTTTCTGGAGGAGCATCAGGCAGGGACGTGCAGAGCAGTCACCCCCAGGGACCCGCCGCGCTGGGGAACGGCTCTGCCGCCTTTCCCCTTCGGCACAGCCACGGAGCCACCGGCTGCCAACGGGATGGAGAGAGCAGCCCCGCAGCACCCCCTGCCCCCCGGGCACCGCTCAGTACCTACGGGCACCGCATTAATGCAAACGGCGAAGCACGACTGGCATTCCTCAGTGCATGTCCCTGTCCCCAGCTGGCTCCCCACTTTGCAGAGCTCCGGGCCAGAGGATCCCCAGGCGCAGGGCATCGGCCGTCACCCGCACCGAGCACCGGCACCATCGGTCACACGAACACCCCGCCGGGGTGACACTGCTGCCGCTGGCTGGGGACAGAGGCCACAGATGATGAGAGATAAACCCAAATAATCCCAGCAAGAAATACCCGCTTCGTGCCACAGAGAGCACGCGTCCGTGAGCCGTGACCGTGGCCGCCCAGCAAGCCGGGGCTCCGGACACCCCCCAGCACCCACTGCCTGTCGCAGGCTTAAACGCAATGGGATGAGACCTGGGGACAGGGCAAGGGGGGGCAGAAACCCACCGCGACTGCTTCACTGCGGGGGGAAGCCCCCCCTCGCCCTGCCCGGTGCTCGCTCCGACCCCACGTGCACCCACCGGCTCGATGGGGTGTAAACAAATATCCCGGCACAGCTCTCCTCGAGCTGCTTATGAAATACTCGAGCTGGTGGGGTTCACGGTGGGTTGGAGGAGTCCAGCGGACGACTCTGGCGTGACTGCAGCCTCCATCCCCGCACAGCCCTTTGGTGGGAATACACGAATACAAAAAAGCCACTTTTCCCCCCCATCGCTTCAGGCTGCATCTTCCCAGGGCAGCCGACCACACCAAACCACGTCCTCCGTTCCCTCTGCAACTTGCTTCCCCACCTTGAGCTCCTCCAAACACAGCCCCGCAGGGCTGACACCCTGAACCCCCGTGGGTCCCCAGCCCCGCCAAACCCCAAAGCAGAGAGGCAAGAGCAAAGCCTTCTCCAGGACCAAGCACCGGCACTCGGCAACCCCTGGCCAAAGCAAGAGCTGGAGCTGCTCCCACTTGCACCCCTCATCTGCTCCCACTTGCACCCCTCATCTGCTCCCACTTGCACCCCTCATCTGCTCCCACTTGCATGGGGGCATGCCGGCTGTGTGCTCCGGCAGCGAGCAATGAGATGGGTCCCAGGGTCCTGGGGCAAAAAGCAGGGGGAATTTTGGCCGTGGCTGCAATGCCCAGGGGGAACAGAGGTGGATCGGGACTCAGGACCAGCTCGACCAGCTCAATCCCAGCATCCGAAAAGAAACAGGGACGCGAGATGACCGGCCCTCGCAGGATGCCAGGTCAGAGCTGCCCGCGATGCTGCTGCTGTGGCGCAGGAGGGACAGAGATTACAGAGATTAACTTGGCAATGCAGTTTTTTATAAAAAAAGCACGGAGGGAGCTGTAAGAAAAGCCGTACCGGCTGCTCACGTGCACACGCTGCAGCTGAGCTCGCAGCGCACACGGATGCTACCAGGACAAGTTTTGGAGGAAAAGAGACCCACAGGCACCTGCCCGGGGAGATGTTCTTGGCATCGACACCTCAATGCACAGGCTGGTTCTTAAAAGGGAAAAAAATCGTCAGTGCAACATCCGCTGATGGACAAAACCCAGCTCCTGCCAAAACAGGGCAGGGCTCCCAAAACGCTTCGGCTCCCTGCTCAGCAGAAGCCAGGAGCAGCCCCCCCGCCTGCCACGACCCTGCGCTCGCATCCTCTCCCTCGCAGGTTTAGCAGGCCTGTATTCTTCCCATGGCCCCGGAGCAGTTAGTTCACCCTGTCTGCAAACATTTCCAGCTTGCCTTGGAGTTCTTCAAAAACTGAAGAAAACAGGAAATGATTCAACCGGGCGAAGAGGGTCGGGTCCGCGCGACCTTGAAGGACGCACGGGGCTCTGCGCAGCGAGGAAAAGGGGGCATGTCTCGCAAGCAGAGGGGAATGCATCTGGGATCACCTATTCGGGTTTAAAAAGAACCTTTTTTAAACCATTTTCCTCTTGCTCCATTTTTACAGGGTCAGAGCTCCGGCAGCAGTGCGAAAGCACCGAGAAAATCACCCGAAAATGCCGCGCTGTAGCCACCGTCCCAGCACGGGGATCCCCGGGGCTCGGCAGGCGGCTGCAGGGGGACACACCAGCCCGGTCCCTCTGCCTTCTGGGGATCCCCCGGGATTGCCAGTGAAATCAAACTACTCAATAAATAAACTGTGCAGGGGAAAGCTTCGTCTGCAGGATCCCTTTGGCTGTGAGGGTGGTAACCCGTGCTGTGTTCTACGCGGGCTTGCTCTGCTTTCACCACAAAATCTTGAATTCAAGGTCCTTAACTGAAATGAATTCAAGATCTTTGTTTAAAAAAAATAAATAAATTAAAAAAAATCCCAATTCAGCATCTGTTCGGAGCAGAAATCCTCCAGCAAAACTCCTTATCCTCCTGCAGAGATGATCCGGGGCTTTCGCTGGGCTCTTAAACCTCCTGACTAACGCAATCCTCGGCCACTGGAAAAAACAGGTCTTAGACCACAACTCTGCAAAGCCCCTCTCTGGGATTAAGCAAACACTGACGCTCCCCTCGCTTCACCCAGACCCGAGTACATGCCCAAACACTTTGCGCTTACGTGCTCTGTTGACACGGAGCTGCTGCGTCTCTTGCCAGCTCTGCTATTTATTTTCTTTTTGACCAGTGCCAACCTTTCCCTGGTTGTGTTCTGGGAAGATATTTCCTAAGCTCCCGGGGGGATTTTGCCTTTGTGAAACCCAAGCCCTGCGACGAAGCGTTCCCTGTAACGGTGGCATGTTATCTGGGCTCCCCAGAAACCCGCCACCACTCACCCTGCAGAAACGCTTTGGTATTGCTCCGGAGAGGCTTTGCCACCCTTTCGCATGCCAAGAACACAAAAGCCAGTTTAGGTAAGTTAGATTCACACATAATCTAGAAAGCAACAAAAATTAACTGTATCTTTTGTCTATTTGCATAAAGAAAAGCAAAAAGAAAGCATTTTTTTTTCCCTAGGTATCCAGATACTACCAGTGGCCACTAATTTCGTAAGTTGGCTTAAGCAGCAAAGGCATGTCATACTCCACCTCCAACCATCACTCTCCATACACATCCACAGGTATATATCTGCGTGTGCAGATAAATAAGCTGCATTGCCACACCACTTCTGGCGCTGCCGCTTGAGGCAAATCATCATCATTTTAGAAGGAAAAAGGTTTCGGAAACGCTGTTCAAGCTGGTCCATTTAAAAATGCACAAACAAGACATTAAATAACAATGAAACACTTCCAATAAAAAAAAAAAAAACAACAACTGGTCGGGTGTTGCCAGCTCTCACAATCTCATTGCAACTCTTGCATAATCTGATTTTTTTCCCTTAGAGTTTCCAGTGCTGCTGCTGGGAGCTGGGGACCCCCAGGGACACCCCCAGGCTCACCGGGGTCCCCTGGGGACACCCCCCGGCTCACCGGGATGCCACAGCACAGGCTTCGAGCCACCCCCCTGCAGGTCCCTGCGGAGACCAGGCCATTCCCACTTCGTACACCTGGGTGTTCCAGGCACGCTCACCATGGAGCCGGTATCATAAATGTCACTGGCTCTGATTAACGAGGGGTTTCCACGCAATTAATTAGTAGGTGCCAGCCTCTATGCAAGCAGAATCCACTCACAGAAGCACCAAACCGCCGGCACTTTGGTCTTTTCTGTTTCCTGAAACAAACTCACCTCCCGGCTTTCCAGGGCCAGCAGCGCAGCCCCCCTGCCCACCCAAAGCCCACCTGCCCCTAGAAGAGTCGCTCCCCGGCTCCAGCGCCAGCCCCAGCTCAACGCCGCGAGGCCGCCGGCGTCCGAGAGCCGCTCGCCGTCACCGCTGAGCCAGCCCCCAGCTCCGGGACGGGCCCACCGCCGCCGCCCTCCCGAAGGGCACTACCTCACAAAAGTAACCTGGGCCTTCAATCCGCCACCCGCCGCCTGAGTGCCAGCGGCAACGGGGACGAAAAGGGCTTTTCAAAGACCTCCGTCACACAGGCACATGCTTTTGAGCAGGAACACGGATGCTGCAGGCTGCACGACGCAAACTTGCCGGCAGCCCAGCCCTGGACAGCCCAAAAAGCCGCGGGAACGGCCGCGGGTCTCTCCGTACCCGGGGTGCTCAAAGTCGGCGGTGGCCAGGTCCCAGGACCGTCCCCAGCCCCTCCACCCCGCAGCTCCCCGCGCTGCGCAGGCGAACGCACGCCCCGCGATGGGCTAAAACGCCTTGAGAAGTCACGCTTTGGGGGTTTAGTCCAGCAATAAAACACCGGTGCCAGCATGGACACCCGGCTCTCCTGGGTCATCCGGGAGAGAAGGAGAAGGAGGCGGCAGCGGCGGGCTGAGCACACACACGCAGACACGGAGCTAGTCTAGCAGCCGAGGCCGGGTCGGTACCATCTGCCGCTGGAGCCCGGCGGGTCCCGGCACACCGCGGGGCAGAGCGGCTCCTGCAGATCAGCGCGCCGAAGCCACGATGCTGCTGTGCACCTCAGCAAGGGTGTTCGCCCCCCGAACCTCCTCCACGGCTGAAGGGATGCTCTCGGCACAGCCGGGAAGCGCGCGGTGTCCCACGGCAGCACCGTGAGGGGAGCGGGAGCTCAAGCCCCGCTCGTCCCCCCCGGCACGGGGATTTGCTCAAACCGAGCTGAGCTCATCTGCCGCAGGCGTGACGGCCGCCTCGGCCCCGTCACAGCGCGTAATCACCGGAGATCAGGGCTCGCCACCTAATCGGCTCAATCCTGCCCGGGACGACCTCACCCACAGCTCTCCGCACCCTCCGGCGCTTTCAGGGCTGCTCCCGGCACCAGCTCCATCCCTCCGTGGCCCAGCCCGGGGGGCTTTGCCGTTTCCTGGGGGCAGCCAAATAGGCTCTCATCGCCGCTGTTGGGAATCGCACCGCCTGGACGCGCCCCCGGCTCCGGATCACCCTGCGACATGTCAAGCCTTTCCGCCTCTGCTCGGCCGAGCTGGAGAAAACACAGGCAGGAGCGTTCCTGCCTAATTTACATTGTTAACATACTTTCTTTTAAGTCAGCTCCTGTGGCGTTTCCTCTCCTTTCACATGTGGTTTCGGTCAGAAAATGGCTCCTTTGCTTGCCTGCTCCCAAAAAGAAAACCTCCGCTGGCGGAGCCCGCTGGGGCTGGGGGACAGCGGGCTCCCATCCTGCCCCGTGGCCCCGAGATGCCCCGGGGGCACACGGGACACTGCTCAGGGCCCCGGTGTCCATCCCCGCTGTCTCGCCTCCAGCCAGGACCTCTCCATCCCTCCACTTTGGCTTCTCTGCTGCAGGCAGCGAGCGCCAAGGGACGCACGGCCGGGACGCACGGCCACCTTCAGGGCTTGCAGAGGAGAAGGGCAGCTCTGGCAGCGCGGAATCCCGACGGAAACCCCAACACCGGCAGGCAGAGCAGCCAGGGGCGATGCCGGGAAGGAGCCGAGCGGGGGGAGAAACCTGCGCAGGAAGGGGCCTGGGACACAGCACCGCCAGAACAAGGGGCCCATTTACACCCGCCCTGACACAGGCACCCTCCCTTGGCAGTAATAGTTATACTGGGAGCCGAGCTGAGCCGCGGGCAAGCTTTAATTACCACTATTATTACTACAGTTTTGTTGGAAGCTCAAAGGCTGCTGCCTTCGCTCAGATTTAGGGATGCACTTAACTTTAAGCAGATGCTTACAGCCCTGATCTGGAAGGGGAGGGGGGTCCTCGCGCCCCTGCCGTGAAAACCCACTGTCTTTCATGCCACAAAGGTGAGGAAGGCTGGGAGAAGCGGGAGCCCTCGCACCGGCAGTGCCCGCAGCCCTGCTTGCCATGAGAACCCGGGAGGCTTTGGGCTCGTGCCACGGCCAGGAGCGGGATTACTGCCTCCATTCACTGCCGTGCCAGGGATCCGCCGCCTGCCACAGCGGGGCTGGTTTTCATTCCCCTTCCCCCAGGAATGACTCAAATTTTCCCATTAAAGCAGCACCAGAAAGGGGGCTATTGTAGCCCTGCAGCCCCCAGGGCCAGGGGGACCTCGGTGACACTTTGGGGGGGGGGGGGGGGACAGGGCTGACTGCTGATGGCAAATGTCAAAGGAGCCTCGAAACCCAGCCAGAAAGCGGGACCACCGGCTGGCAGCGCTGCGGGAGGGGGAGGCAGAGCACCCCCAGGTCTGCACCGCAGGGCGAGAACACGGCAGCTCTCCCACTGTCCCCACCGCCCATCGCTGGGAAAAGTGGAGCGAGGACACTCCCGGGGCTTCCCAACCCCCGGCTGGTCCTCAGCTCCACGCCGGGATGCTGCGGCCCCCCGCACGCTGCTGGGAAGGGCCCGGGGGCTCCCTCCCTCCCCGGCCGCACACGTTTCACCCAGCTCCGTCCCCCGGCTCGGAGTCAGCCAGCGCCGAATCGGCTCAAACTCCAGATGTTGGTGAAATGCTATAAATAAAGGAGGGGGAAGGGGAGAGGCGGCTGGTGGGACGCCAGGCCCACCGATACACAAGCAGATGTTCCCCCTCCTCGCAGGGCCGGGCTGCGCCCGTCCGCAGCTGGGGTTCCACCAGCAAGGTGGGGGTTCCAGCACCCAGAGGTGCCCGGGTTGGCGAGACCCCCCAGCGCCTGCAGAAGGGGGGTAATTTGGAGGTTTTCCACCAGCCAAGCCAGGAATAAATTCTTGGGCAGGACCAACTCAGTAAACAACCTGCTTCCATTTTTATACAGCCACAACTCTAACTCCCGCCCGCCCGGTGAGCCGAGGAGGTGTTTCGGCTCAGACGGCAGCCGTCAAAAGAGAAAAACCTTGCCTCGTTCTTCCAAAACAGACCTGACAGAACTCACTCTTAAAGCTCCTTGCTTCACAGCATCTCCCGGGCAGCAGCGGCTGCCGCCCCCGCATCCCAACAGCCGGGAGAAAGTTTCGGGTGCTTCCCGGGGACGAGCAGGGACTGCGGCAGCACCCACGGCAATCCCTGCCCCGAGAGGAAAGGAGGGGCTCAAACACAGCTGAGCTGCTGTGAAATGCCTTTTGGCAGGGCCTGTGATCGCCCCGAAACAAGCAGTTATCTTAAATATCACCGGGAGGAGAGGAGGGGTGCCGCAGGTTCCTGACGGCACCGGCACAAAGCGTGCCGCGGTGCCACCGCCCCTCACCTCGGTGTCAAAGCTTCGAGTCACCACCACGCCAAACTGCCAAGCCCCTCGCCTGCCCGCGCGGGCTGCCAGCCCCGAACACCAGGTCTAGGCTTTTGTAGCTTATTTAAATTGCTTCCATTATTCAAATTGCTCCAATTATTTAAATTGCTCCAGCTGGGTTTGAGTGATAGAAGCATTAAGAAAAATTATTTATTTGTTTTTAGAGGGCAAAAGACACCGAGATTTGCGCTGTTTTCCTCAACCGCTGCAGCACTGCTGCCCAGCATCCTCAGGCAGCCCGGGGGCTCACCCAGCGCTGTGTCTCAGCCCGGGGGGCTGCTGGGGGAGCGGGGGCTGCACCGGCACGCATGCCCAGCGCCCTTTGGACGCATCCCGCTGCTTTCTCTGCCAACGTGCAGCACAAAGGAGCGAGCAAGGATGGCAGGCGAGCCAGGAGACAGCCGAGCGATCCCAATTAGCAGTGGAAAGCGTCCAGCCACGGGTACGCAGCAGGACCCACAGCCAAGCCGCAGCTGATACGGTAATTTGGATATTTTCAGTGGGTGAGTCTCCAGCCCTGCCGGGTCTGCTGCAGCGGATGGGAGCACTGAGTCGGGGCCAGCTGTGCTGGCCGGGGGGATGCCGGGTCCCTGCTCACCGTCACAGCCCGAGGGTGGCCCCTGCGAGGAGGCGGATCAGCCGTGCAATGGAAACCCCGTGCACACAGGACGGCTCCTTCCAGCAGCGAAGGGGAAGGATAACGCCCGCAGACGGCCACGGCAGGTACCGAGCCCCAGCAAGGACCCGCTGTTCCCAGGGACTCTCTGAGCCCTGCAGCCATTTCAGACGCAGCGGAGGGGACGGTGTGGCTTGTCACCAGTGACCCTCAGCCCCCAGCAGCCCTTTCCAGGGCAATGCAAAACCAATCAAAAAAAATGAATGAGGTCCTTCACTGTCCCCTGGCACTGCGGGAGCGGCATGAAGAAGAGGCAGGCACCCTCCCTGAGCCGTGCACCAAAGTGTCCGGGTCTCCCCCAAGCCCGTGCAGCCCAACCTGGTCCCTTCCAGGCGCTATGGGATGCAAACCCCGTGGGAGAGCGGGTGGCCGTGCCAGCACCCTGCCGCAGAGCCGGACCTGGGCCACGGCCCCAGACACGACAAAAGGTTATTATCCCGAGAAACTGTCGGGCAGGAGAAAACAAGAGCAGGAAGGATGTGAAGGGTGGGGAGGACGCCTGATCTCCAGCCCGCGGTGACAGTGCCTGCCAGGCTGGGCTGCCCCATGGGACGGCACAGCTCCTGCCCCCCGGGGCACCCCGCACCGGAGCAGGGTGATGGGAAAAGCATTCCACTCACAGCCTCCCACCAGGGTTTCACCTTTAAGCAATTTGCTGCCAAAGAAATAAGAGCCCAACCTCATCAGCTGCTGATGCCCTCAGGCAAGGGGCTAAGCCTGGATTTGCCCCTCTCCGAAATCCCTGGCACGGTGCCGCAGCTCTGGCCATGGCATTACGGAAATCCCTGAGCACAAAGGGGCCTCTCAGGAGAGGGGCTGCAGCCGGGGCCGTCTCCTGGTGAGGACCACACGTCCCCCGTGGGGACAACCCCGGGCAAGGGTCCCTGACAGGCACATCCCCCAGCGAGGGCGGCTGGCTGGTGCGGGGACTCCAGCCCGGTCCGGCTCCGTGGGGTCCGTCTGATCCCCCCCAGCAGCAATGCCTCCGGCCGAGCTGTCCCTGCCATTCCTCTGCAATCCCACAGCTGGGAAATTTCTCAGCCACAAGAAGCAGCTTTTTTCCCCCCATTTGCTGGCGTTTGAGCAGACTCAGACAGCGAAGGCACCCACGCTCTCCCCGGGGCAGGGCTGGAGCCAGGAACAGCAGCACAGGCTTGGCTGGGAGCAGGGAGCAGCTGGCCCGGCCCAGGGAGAGACTGGGAGGGAGGGAGGACGGAGGAGACCGAAACCGCCACGTGCATGTGTTTTCTTTGAGAGACAACTTTTCCAGCACAATCTGCCAAGGGAACAGCCGGGATACCGGCGAGCTCCCCTGCTCCGGAGGGATGGGCTCTGGGACAACACGGGGCAGCACCGCGGGTCCTGGCAGGCTGGGATTTGTCCAAGAGGAAAAACACAGGATCTGCGTTCTGGATGCAAAGGGATCTCATCAGATCTAGAGGGATCTGTTTCCCAGTGGGTAGGAGGGAAAGGAGGCAAGGAGCATCGGTCGCTCTGTGCAGGGCTCAAACCACGGCTCGAGCCGCTGGAACAGGGGCAGAAGTCCTTCCCACGCTCGCCATGGAGCCCCCGGGGCAAGGGGAGGGATTGCTGCGGGCGATGGGAAGGCAGTGGGAGATGCTGGGAACGAGCTTCCCCGATCGCATGGCGCTCCCTCCCTCCTCAGGGGCTGTGCCGCAGCTGGGGGCTCATAGCCCCCCAGGAGAGACGTGCCCCGCTCCGCGGCACCCCAAATCAGAGGCACAACTGCCACCCACGTCTCAATGTCCTCAGCACTGCTCCAAGGACAGGCGATGGACCCCAAACGCAGCCTCCTGCCCAGGGCAGGGCCCCACACCCCGCACGCGAGCTCACTGGGGCAGCCGGAGGCTCTGGCCAGAGCCATAAAACCACTGACCACCCCGTATCAGCCCTTTGGACTCCTCAGCTTCTCGCTGAGGCCAAGCTTTGAGCAATCACCAAATTGTTCGTTAATGCTGGCCCCATTCGTTGCCTTTAATAATCCCAGGTCATTAGTAGGAATCCATCGTACCAGCGTTGCACTCCCGCGGCAGCGGGGAGCACCGGTTGCAGCCACAAGCATCCCAGTGTGGCTGCACCACGGTGACCAGCTCAGCACCACCGACACTGGGGGAAATCCCCCTCAAGAAGGTGGGGGCTCTCCTGCCACATGCCAGGGAGCACCGGGGGCTCGTGCGATGCACCGGGCGCCGTGGAAAGCACTGCTCCCTCCCCAGAGCCTGTGGTGGGCACCGGGGGACGACTGCCACCATCTCCTCGTTACAGGTGGGGATCTCTCAGCCGCGCACCCAGGGAAGAAAAGATGTTTTCTGAAGGGTATAGGTTGCTCAAGCTCTTAACTCCTGGTTTTCACCCTGCGGGCTGCACGGCTGCGCTGCGGTACCTGTGCAGGACCCAGGGGACACTGTGACACAGTGTGGCTGCTGTGGGACCACGCGCCGCACCCCAAATCCCCGCTGCTGCAGTGCCACGGGGGCCAGCACCAACCTGCTCAAACCCACTGAGAGCTGCCCTGAAAGCTGATTTTTGGGGACGGGGTGCAGCCCCCAGCAGGCCAATAAACAACCCGCAGCCCGGCAGAAAGCCGGCTGTTAGCTGAGACGTCTAACACGGGACGGGGAAGCCGGTGTTCTGCACCACGGGCCAGCAAGGACACAGCTCCTGGTCCTCCCCCCAAGCCCCCGCAGCCTCCCCCGGCCCCGGAGGAAGAGGTCACGGGGGCTATATTTAGACTTGCAGAGCCCAATAAAGCACATGCAGAGTGGGAGAGAGACCGCGCAAGCCATCATACCGGCCCTTCGGGGCTGACCTTCCCCCCGGCTCCACCACCAAGCCCACCCCGTGCCCAGGTTGGGGCGGTGGGTGGGATGGACGCAGGGCAGGATGAGCTGGGTGCAGCCCCGCAGGTGCTTCAGCTCCGCAGAACGCGCTGCACGCTCACCGCACGCTTGCTGCGCGCTCGCCGCACACCTTCCAGCTCCCACCGCAGCCTTTCCCTGCCCCGGCTGTGCCCAGCACGGGGACACATCTGCACCCCCCCAGCCCGGCCCCTGCCCGGGGAAGCGGGGAGAACAGGCGCTGCTCTGTGAGCGCCGGGGAGCGCTGGGACCAGGGAAGTTCAATAGTTTACTACCAATATTTGTCTTGGCCCGGCAGCACGGCTTGCTGGAGGAAACGGGGCAGGGGGAGGGCTCCAAACATCCTCTGCATTCCTTATAATGAAAGTAAAGGCAGCACTGTGGCACCCGCGCTTGGGGTTAACCAAATGTAAGGCCTTTTGTATTTAAAAATCCCGCAATAAAATATCCAGGGGTGCGATTTTCCAAAAAGCAGGAGTGAGGGGCCTCACTCCCAGCCCTCAGCTTGACACGCGAGCTACCCTCTCCTGCCAAAAACCCACAACTCAAAGCTTTTGCACAAAATCTGCCCATGGAGCTGATCCGCATACAGCACCCAAAGTCCGTGGCTCTGCCTGGGGCTCTCAACCTCCTCCTCACAACTCAACCCTCCTTCCACAGCGACCATTGCAAAATGCTGGTGCCAGCTCCATCCCACAACACTGCTGGAAAACACGGGATCAAATTGAGACTTGATGCAATCAGGGAACATCAGGACTCGCGCACTCAGCCCATACCGCTGCGATGCTCAGCTCAAAAATAACATTTTAAACCCAGCTCCTTAAAAATGAGACCACGGAAGATGCCCCTCGCTTGCTAAAGGCTGAGGGGAGCCGAGCACCGTCCCGGCCGCTGCTCCTCGCGTTTATCTCCAGCCGGGGCAGCTGAACGGCACCTCCATGCTGGGGCAGATAAGGAGGCTCGGAGGCGGCTCTGGCAAAGCCCCGCGCAGCAGCGGGTGGTCCAGGACAAAGTGCATTTCCAACGCAGCGTGGGAGGGGCTCCCGCGATAACCCCCGCAGCCAGCGCCAGGCTCCGGCTGCTCCTGCTGATAAACCCCGGGCGAAGGCGGGTGCGCGGTGCTGGGCACACGCCGGTGCCGGCTGCGGGGCTCTGAGCACGCTGCGATCCATGCCCACGGGAACGGCTGAAGAGGACCAGAAAGCCACAGGGAAAGCGGCGGCCACAGGAACAGCCCCAGCACGGCGCTTGCAAAACCAAGAGGTGGATCCGGGTGCCCGACAACACCCAGCAGCGCCTCAGGGAGGCAGTTTTTATCCCCACCTTCGGGCTGCCCCAAGCACCTCTCCAGCACGACACGGGGTCTCCCATGTCCCCCATCCCCAGGACAGACTCAGCCCCCCGATGTCAGCGGGAGCCCTGCGCTCATTAACAGCTGCCAGACAAGAGCAGGGATCTCTTCCAGGCAAAGCAGACTATTCACCCCGCTTAGAACTAATTAGGGCTTGTCTTAATTAAATCCTGCTAACCATGAACAACCGCAGGGCCAGAATTAACTGATTTACCTGGGATGGCCTTTGGCCGCTCACGAGGGACCGCCAGCCCGGTGCGAGCGAGCCAGCCCTGCGCCGGCCACGGTGGCTGCAGACACGGCAAGGCGGGAGCTGTGGGGCTCGGGAAGAGCCACTGGAGACCTGCCCCTCGGCCCAGCACCACTCCCCGGGGATGCCGGTCCAGCCAGGCGGCACGGCCCCGTCCGAGGGCTGCGGGAAGAGCTGCCGCAGCGCACCCCGGGTGGGAGCTCGGCCCGCCAAGGCAGGAGCGGAGGGATTAGCCCTCCTGCCGCCTTTTATGCTGCTCGTTTCTTTAACAGGATTAGTCCCCATAAGTCCGTAAGCGGGTTTAATCACATAACGCCATAGGGCGAGCAGCGGGGCTCCTGCCGGGTCCGTGCAGGCGGCGAGCCTCACTTAACCGGGTTTGCAGGAGACGGCGCTGGAGGGGCCCAGGACCACATCTGGACACAACTCACTGCTGCTCCCTGTCCCGCTCCTTTCTCGAGATCCCCGGCCACGGGGCAGCGCACGGGACGGCTCAGTGTCGGGGCTGGGGACTCCACCGAGGGAAAGACCCGCTGCCCGCCGCTGGCCGGGCGGTCAGAGCCCGAGATGCCCACAAAGCATCCCTGCGCACTGCTGCAGCACCGGTACCTGCAGGGAATCGTCTTTCTTACCTTCCCCTTGCTCGTAAAACTACTTTTCAATTTGGCTTTCACAGACTCACCACTAACAGACATCTACCACCGGCTTATTTTACCTGGTAACAAACTCTTGCAAGGTTTTAGTGGGAAAAGAGAGACATTTAGCCAACAAAATCCAGCTCCAAGTCTGGTTACGGTTTAAGCATACACAGCAGTGGAACCAAAACACTCAGGAGTCCAGGCAAAAGCTGTAATGAAATTAAATTACGATATGGATCTTGCCAGAAATAATTATGTCGACAACTTGGGGTTTAATTCCTTATTTAGAGAGACCTGTGGATTGGGAGAAACCCTTTGCTGATTACAAGTTTAATTGTCTCTCTCTCTCATATCCCAACCTGGAGTCTCCCAAGACCACTGCCTGTAAAACCTCCGTACCTAGAGATAGAGCCAAGGACTGGGAGCCAAAACCAGCTCAATTCAGCCCTTAATTTATACACCAAGTTCTATGGTGCGGGGTAAATCACTCAACCTCGCAGCCTGTCTCCCAGCCGAAGGGCAGGAACGAAGCGCACAGAGGCAATGCCACGGCCATCGCGTCGCACTTGGGCGCTGTTAGGGTGCGAGCAGTAAAGGGATGTTGCCTTAGGGGTTAAAAGCAGCTCTAAAACCTCGTTTGGAAGTCGGCTGTGCCCAGCCAGCAGCTGGAAGCCCTGGCCCCCTCCGGCCCGGGAATGCACGCTGTAAGTCAGCATATGCACGGCACCTTTGCTCCATGTGTTTCCATCCCCCGCGAGCAATGCCGTAACGCCAACACCTTCTCCCCCGGGTGGGAGCAGCCCCGTGCCCGCGGGGCTGGGCAGGAGGAGGTGGGATTCACCCAGACCCGCAGCATCGCCCACAGCACCCGCAGGTCCGGGGTCAAACGCCCGGAGGTGTTTTATCCAGCCACGCTGCATGGTGGCACCAGGGACAGTCCTGGATAAAGAGAGCTGAAAACACGCAGTGTGTGCCCGCTCCTCCGCAACTAATTTGGGTCTTGGGAATAAATAGAGAATGTAAAAAAAAACCCAAACAATACTGTTTGAAGGTTTCTTCCACCACAACAGGACCACGAGCCCGACCAGCCCAGAGAAACTCCAAGGGATGGAGCAGTCACGGCAGAGGCTCTGTGCAGCTGCCAGGGCACATGCAGAAGGCCCTGGTTCTGCCAGAAGATTTTTAATTTATTTGAAACCATTTAATATTTTTACTATTGAACAGAACCATTAAACAGCTGGCGAGGAGCCCACTTGTAAGCAGGGCTGTTATTAAAGCAAGCTGCTCGAGCGCATCCCTGCGAGCAGAGGGGGCCGGGACCGGCTGCGCTGGAGCAAGCTGCATTTTGAATGGCTCCCATTTAATATCAGTTTTCAAATCATTTTGAGGGAAAGCTTTTGATTACTCAAGGATGCAGAAGGGAACATCACTGGCTGGACCACACGCAGCATCTCTTGGTGTCAGCAGCGTCACCGCTCTGCAGCCAGGCAATGGGCCGGGATGCAAACACCCCCCTGCCCTCCTCCCAGGGAGGTGGCAGGTCCCAGGGGTGACCCCACTGTCCCCTCACAGGACCGGGTGTCCCTTGGGAGCGTGTGGCCCCGGGAACAAAGGCTCTTGGCAGGGCGCAGCTCCTCCCGATGCTAATCTGCCTCCCGCTCCCTTCCACTCGCTTTGTCTTTCACTAAAAATATCGCGGCGGAGGAAGTTTCTGCCGCGGGGTGGATGCTCTCCTCCCCGGGAGGGGCTTCCTGCGCTGCCCCGGCACAAAAATAACCCCCCAGCCGAGCTCCTCCGCAGGACCCGCTGCCCGCACCGAGCCCAGGCAGGTGAGCTGTAGCCAGGGGACACCCGCTCAGCCCCCTCCCTCTGTCCCCACAGCCCACCCATGGTTCCCATACATTTTGGGTGATGGGACGCAGCTACAGTCCACGTGAAAGGAAGCGTTTTGCATCCAAACCCCCTTCCCACAGCACTGGGAGGATGTGAGCACATGGGACCCGGGCGTTCGGGAGCCAGAGCTGACCCTGCCATGCGCCAGCACGGCGAGCACACACTGTTTTCCACACCTTACAACACCGTGGGTAAGTGTCCCATCTCCCGTCTGGATCGCATCCAGCAGGACGAAGCTCAGATCCCTGCCGGCACCTCCTCCGCGCGCTGCAGCAATACCCAGCACCCGCCGCTCCCCCGTGGGCTCATCACAACCTGAGCCGAGGCTCCAGCAAACCCCACTGCAGACAGCGGCATTGCGATGCCAGCCCCAAACCAATACCGAAAAACTGCTCTCAGCTGCCTGCACACCACGGGCACAGAGGTGCAACCGGCTCCTGAAACACCCCAACGCTCACGCAAAGGCAGCCCTGCAAAAACAGGTCTTGTCCTGCTCCTTCTAACCAAGCGCCAAGTCGCTGGGCTGTCAGAGGGACCAATGGTCTGAAGAGTCAGTTATTTTTAGGTATTTATTCTCTCCTTGCTTGCACGGGAAAGGGGCAGGCTGCCAGGAAAGCCAAACACTCCATGCTCCTCCGAGCAAAGCCTGTGGTGTAGCAGCCTCCCGCAGCCCAGATGGGCACGGGCCACCGCCCCATTGCCCACCGGGCGAGGGGCAAACGTCCCACCGCCATCCCCGGAGAGGGCCCCTCTGGCTGCCGCACGCCCCGACCTCCATCCCCAAGATGCTGCGAGCTGGAGCTGCTCCAGAGCCCACCTGCACCGCCAGCGGCCCCGGCACCGACTCTGCCCGGCCCCGTGACACACGATGCCGGCGAGCCCAGCGCTATCAATAATGCAGCGAGGTCAGCACCGGCACGGGGCCGCCGGCTTCCCCGCAGCTCCGCCGCACACCAGCCCAACTGCTGCCCCTGGGACGGCATTGAAGCACGAATCCCAAAAGCAAGCCCAGTTTTGCAGCCGCTCCTCGGCTGAGCTCCTGCAGTAACCAGACCCGTGTAGCCCAGCGCCCACTGCAATGCCGCTCTTTGCGGGGAGGCAGGGGCTCTCCGGCCCCGCTGTCCTGCCTCCCATCTTCCCCTCCTCTGCAGGGACATGGGAAGCCGCGCTCCCATCCCATGCCCTCAGCCGGGCACAGCAGAGCAGCAACCCGAGCTCCCGGCAGCCCTGGTGCAGCCCCACGCTGCGGCTGCAGGAACGGCTTTGCGAAGTTTTTTGTTTATGCAGAGAAACACAGAGCGCACGCGGTGATGCATCCCTGCTCCGACGGGACACGCACACGCCTTCCTTTCAGCTTTGCCCTTTCAGACCCGCAGCGAGCGCTGCCAGGCTGGCAGCATCCACAAAAATAGCTGCTGTGGGAAGGGCAGGGAACGCTGCAGGGACATGGCCACAGCTCCGCGGGCTCTGTGCTGGAGGGTTTCCCCAAGCCTCTGTCTGCACAGCAGGAGCCTCACCCAGGTTGTACCAGGGACGAGCTTCGCTGTCCTCCCCACGGGTCTGAGCCTGCCACCGGGGCCCGGGGAGCGCAGGATGCTGCAGGGAAGTGCTTTAATTTAAACCATCCACTTAGTTTTTGGGGTTGGGTTTTTTTTTAATCGCATAATTACTGCAGACATTTCTGCTCATGTTAGGTTTTATTACATCTTTGTGGTTATTCTACAAGCCCTAAATTTTGGGCCTCAACTGAGTTGGCAAAGTTCTCCAAAAACATCTGTCCCGAGTTACTCCCCTTCCAGCGCTCCGGCAGAAAGCTGGCGGCTGAAGATGTTGCAACGCGGAGTTTTATTTGCAACAGAAAAAGTTCTTCTTCCTGACCCAAACAGAAGTGTAAATATTTACTGCCTCGATGTCAGCGCTGGCCCCACACCTGCGGGTCCCGACAGGCACCCAGGCGCTCGTCCTCCCTCCTCCAGAAAACAGCACATCTGTCCCCAGGCACATCAGCTCCTCTCGAGCGCGGGCCGGCGGCACGCAGGAGGCTCAACGCCTGCTCACTGTCGCAGCAAAGACGCAGCCAAAATCCCCCGTGTCAGCAGAGGGACACCCACCCTCCCGCTGTTTGCAGTCCTTGCCAGCAGCAACGCTAAGGTGACACCACCCCTCCCCGAGCAGGGGCCAATTAACAACCGGCTGCTAATTCCTCTACATTAGAATTCCCAGACCCAACAGGCTGCTTGAATCCAGCAGCTACAAGATGTGAGTTTGTTTTCCAACAGATAAATGCTGGTTGTAAAGGTCCCTTTGCACACCCACCCCCCCAGCCGTGCTTTTGTGTGACCAGAGCAGCAATGGAGGGGAACTGCATCACCCAGAACACGGCTCGGGGGCTCTACTGTTGTTCTTGTTTCTCCTACAAACACACCTGGAGAAAGCAGTGAGGCAGCGAGTCCCAAGGACACGGCTAACGGGGCTCATGACGCCTGCCTGGCCATAACGGGGGTCCCAGTAACAGCACATCCCCCCCGCTGCGCAGGAGCAGCCGAGCTGCAGCCTGCAAAGGCGCTGCCGGCCCCGGGCCGCGCTGCCTGTGCACCACCAATGCCTCCGGGACGGTCGGCAGCACCCGGGCGAGCGCCCGGCAGCACCGCTCAGCACCAGTCTGGCCCTGCAGCACACCTGCCTTTTACACGCCGTTAGCCCAGGCATTTAATTAACAGCCACCACCGGCTCACACCGCTGTCCCAAAGGCACCTTTGCAATAAAAGCAGCTCACCACCAAGCACCCAATGCACCCAGAGCGGCCCCTGCCACGCTGAGACCCCCTGCCCGCCACCTCCCAAACCTCTGGGGACTCGATGCTGGGTGCCCGGCAGGGGAGAGCCAGAGCTCCAGGGAAAAGCAGAAAACAGCCGGGTGGCCACAAGAACACGTTTGGGACAGGGGAGTGCGTGGCATGGGGGCACGGGCACTGCTGCTTCCCCTCGCGGGGGGCACGGCGCGGGGCAGGCAAACCCCCCCAGCACAGGCAGGCACGGACCCGGGCGCAGCGCTGCAGGACCGGGCAAGGCAGACCCTGCTCCCCGTGCCACCAGGGCCACGCAGGGCACGAGTCCCCAGGGTGCCGGGGATGGCAGCGCTGCGATGGGCACAGCTGCTGGCAGCCAGCCCTGCCGACCTGCTCTCGGGGCAGGCAGCCTGATTTTAAATACGTGCTGAATTATTCATGGTATTACCGTGGTTCCTGGAGCACAAGGTCCTGGACACCAGGTCTCTGCCAGGGGTGCGCATTGACCTCCCCACCCAAGGCAGATCTCCGGGGGGGTCACCCCTCTTGCAAAATAAGACTGGGGCAGCACGGGGGAGGCTGGCAGGGCCGTGCCCACCCTTGCTGCATCGCCTCCCTGCTGCCCACCGCTAAGGCTGCACCGGGTGCCAGATTTCCCTCCTCTTTATTTCAGTTGCTCGTTGCTTCGGGCTGCATTGAACAACCTGGCCTCAAATCAAGGAAAACTGCAGCCTTTATATAAACAAATGCTGCTCAGAAAAATGCTACTCCCGGAGAGCAGCCCGGAGCATCGGCACCAGTTCCCACAGGGGCAGGTTGGGGCCAGGGGTCTGCAGGGGGAAGGGAGCTGCCTTTTCTCCTTCACTAAACGCCTCCAGGGAACCTACACAAAAGACTCAAGTGCTGCCAGCCCAAGCCCAGCTTCTCCCAGTGCCACCCAGCTCAGAGCCTGGTCCCCTCCAAACCTAGTTGAGGGCAAGTCTCTAACTGGACCCCAGCTGCCACGGCCCCGCTGCAGGGACAGCAATCTCTCCCAAACAGCCCCCGCGCTCAGGAGCTGCGCACCCCACGTGGGCCCGGTGCCGGTGATCTGCAGGATTAGGGTCAGGCTAGAGCTGCCCCATGCAGGGGGGAGGAACTGGGATGTTGGAACTGGGGTGCACCACCGTTCCCCTGGCCTCCAGCCCTTTTGGACCTAGGAGGAAAGCCACATCACCCAGACCAAGAGCCTGGAGCCGGTATTACCGCCTTGAAGCAAGCAGGACCGCAAGGCAGAGGAGCAGGATGCAAGTCCTGCTGCTCCGGCCACCCCTGACCTCGTTCCAGGGTCACTCACGGCCCCAGCACAGAGACGTGACTTGGCCAGGAAAGGCTGCAGCGCCCAGCTCTTCAAAGAGCTGCTGCCTGCAGAGAAGGAGCAAGCCAGCCGCTGCCCTGAGCCTCTGCACCCCGACACGCTCAGCACCGCCCGTCCCCAACCCCCCACGGTGGGCATCGCCCCCGGAGTCAGGTCCCTTCGTCCAGCTCAGGCTCTGCCTAACGCCAGCCCAGGCTCCGGCACTGCAAGCACCAAATGTCCCGGCCGTGCTGCCCCAGGCGAAGCCCCCGGCCAACCCCCCAGCCCCTCCAAGGGGAAGCACGGGTGCTTCTCCCCCCTCGCACCCCAGCCCTGCCCGGCTCTCCCCGTCCCACCCTCTCCTTGGAGGAGCCGAAACCCAAAGGCCGGAAAGGACCGTCCTGTTCCCCTCGCCTGACTTCCCGTCAGCACACGCTGTTGGATTGCAACCAGCAAACGAAACCGAGACGGGATAGGAAATCCCCAGCTTGGAAAGCCGCCCCTGGCTGTGCCCAGCTGCCTCCCCGGGAATGGCTCCTCTCCCACCGGCCATCCCGGGGGTGAACAGCCCCCCACTGCACCGATCCCCAGGGGAAATGCACCCATCGTCATCACACAGACCTTCAAACAGCTTCAAATCATGCAATAAGTTAAAAAAAAAATACTGCCTCCAAGCCTGCCCCTGCCAGCCCCAGGGAAGAGGGTTCCTCCTCTGCAAGATGCCAAGCAGCTCCAGAGGGGAGGACTGGAGGAAGACCCCCTCCTCATCGCTGGAGATGGACGTGCCTCCTGCCTCAGACCAGCATCGCCTCTTATCTGCACGGGGGAATTTCTTTGGCTGTTACTCCGTGGGGGCTCCTGAGGACACGAAGCTTTCCGGACTTTCCCACTTACGTCCTCCCGGCAGCCCCACGGCCACTTCTGGGCCAGCACCCAGCCAGCACCCCACCTCTGAGGGGGCAGAGGCCGACCAGGCGCCGCAGCCCTGCAAGCTCCCCGGGGAGGGGGAGGAGGAGGAGGAGGGCACCCATGGCAGCTCCACAATGGAGCAGGCGGTTGAGCAGCAGCATCCCTGCCCAGTGGCACAGACCAGCAAGCGCAGGGGGGCTGCAGGGTGGGGACATGGAAGGGAAGGGGACAGATGGCTGCAGAGAGGTGACAGAGTCACCGGCTCGGCCACGCGACACCTGCACCGCTCCTGCCACGTTCACACCCTGAGCAAGGGCAGCGCCGGGACCGAACCCTGCTATCTGCCAGGCGCAAGGCTGCGCCGTCTCCGCCAGCACAGCCCCAGCAGCAAGGCAGCCATGGAAATTGGACGTTTTCCACCCCAAATTCTTTCCTTTTTGGAAAGGAGTTTACCAATAAAAGGCACTTACTGCAGAATCACAGTCCAGACCCAGGCCACTTGAAAAAGAGCTAATTTCCTTCCTATTTAAGCAAAAAGCTGAGACCACATTCGCCCCAGATGTTCCCTCCCTCCCTCCTGCAAATAATGAGGAGAGAGAAGCTCGTTCATGAGCTCCAGCTTGGTCGCATCCCTGGTCCGTGCAGCTTGTCCCGTAGGGGAGCGAGACCCAGGCTGGGTCACCCGTCCCCAGGGCTGACGACCCCCCACCAGCCCCCCCGCAGCTCCCGGGGCTCACAAGACCCTCGAGGGGCGCAGGAGGGGAGAGAGCAGCGCAGCCCCCAGCAGCCGACGCTGCTTCGAGCAAGAGCGAATGAGGCCAAGGGGCAGCTCACCCACCGCTTCGGGACACAGCAGGGTCCCCAAAGCCGACAGCCACGTACGGGAGGTTTTTCTCCGACGGGAAGCAAGCCGTGCTTGCAGAGGGAGGTGCTCCCAGGGTGGTTGCACCCGCTCCCGGGCTCTGCGCCCAGCAGCCCCACGCGCCGCCCGGCTCTGCCCTCACCTTCCTGCTGCCATTCGAGGAGAAGCTGTGCGAGTGCCGCTGGAGGCTGCCCCCGCTCAGATCCAGCTGCGGCTTCCAGACCTCCCCGTTGTCGCTGCCCACCGACTTGGTGGGCGAGACGCTGGAGTTCAGCAGGATCCCGCTGTGCACCATCTCCTCCGTGCACGTCAGGCGCAGGCTGCACAGGTACTCGTCCGTCTCCTTGTCCACCACGAGCAAGCGCGTCTCTGTCTCCACGGCTTTGATGCGCTGCACAACCTGGAAAGGAGAAGAACAACTGAACAGAACCCCAGGGACCTCCTGGCTGTGGCAGGAGCTGGATTTGAGGACCATTAACTCCCCCACACTCTCCTGCAGCTCCGGTCTTGCTGCAGGGTGCAAGTTTGCTGTCGCTTCCAGCTATCAGTGATGGGGGAGAAGGGCAGAGCGCGGCTTTGGGGGACCCCCAGGATGGAGTGCGGGTTGCCTGCAGCCCCGCGTGATGACGGTGGTGGCTCTTCCCACTCCATGCCCCGCAACCCCCAGGACAGCTCTGCCCAGGGTAGCTGCACAGACCAGCCGGGATCACCCGCTGGGATCACCCGCTCCACTCGGAGAGGAGCTTTCACAGAGGCTGCTTCATTGCCCCCGAGCATCAGAAACCCTGCTGCCTGGATTTGTCCCTTAGAGGGACAACACAGTCTGTCCCATCAAGCAAACAATCCCGCACACCCTCATTTCTCTGGGGCTTCTTCCTCCCCCCATCACCAGGGCAGGGTGGAGAGCCGGGGTGCACAGGGAGGCACCAAGCACCCAGGCACACATTCGGTGGCTGGGCTGCCTTTGCTGGCTGCTCCCCCCTACACCGGCGTACCGGCTACCCCCACCCAAGTGGATTTATGAAAGAAACAACCCGATCTGCGCATTCATCCCCGGTCTGTGCTAGGGGAACGCAGTGCTGGGAGCGGGAGATGGGCCCGTCCCTGCTGGGACCCAGCTCCAGGCAGCACTGAATGGGGACCATTGTCCTGCCGCTGCCCGGCTCCTTCGCGGGGATCGGTGACTGGCAGAGACTCCAAAAGGAGCTCGCGGTGTCAGCATGGCGGGGAGAGATGGGAGGAGCCGATCCTGGCCGGGCAGGGGGGTAAATCACACCAGGGTGGGCTGTGATGGAAGCAGGGCAAATCCAGGAGATGCACAGGAGCAGGGTAAAGGGACTCCAGACTCCCCGCCAGCAGCTGCAGAGGGCTGGCTCTGCTGGGCCACCTCCTCCTGCGCAGGCCTTCATCCCGAGGAGGAGGAGAAGGGGTGGTATCGCTGGTGATGCTGCTTGGCAGCCATCCCCAGCCATGGGGTGGCCCTGAAGACCACAGACCTGTGACCCCCCCAGGCGTGCTGGGAAACCCCCGAAGCAGCGCTGGGCTTTCTTACAGGGCTCCCGCTCTGATCTAGGTCACACTGGCCAGACACGCTGCAACCGCCAAGGTTACGAGCAACAAGCAAGCCTAATGCGCAATTAGCTAGCATTTATTTACTCCCCTGCAAGCTCCATTCAAGGTCAACAGAGCCGGTATCTGCAAATGAAAAAAACAACCAACAAGAAATTTATAGACTGCAGACAAGGCTGCTTGTCCTGAATCAAGTGATCTGCTGCAGGCTGCAGCCTCCGACTCCACGCGCCGCGTCAGGCAGCAGCGTGCCCCGGGCTCCCACCCGTAGGACGGCCTGAAGGGTGCTACTCCATCAAGCCCCAGAAAATCCCCCTGCTCCCTTTCAGACCTATTTACATGCAACATCAGACGGTGCTGCGGATACCGGCAAGGCAGTGCCTGTGCGAGGCCACTTCTCCCGGAGGGGACCTGGGAGCAGGCAGCCAACATGCGGTGGCAGGAGATGCAGATGGGCAACGCCTGTGGGGAGCATGCAGGAGAAACATGCACAGCAAGACCCCCCCAGACCCCGCAGTCTGGGTGCTCCAGGCGTAAGGGCAGCACAGTTCATCACTGGCAGGGAGCAGGGTCCCTGCAGACCACAACCAAACACAGAGGGACTGCAGAAGCGGCTGGCGGAGAGCGATGCCGGGGCTCAGCCCAGTGCTGAGCTCCCCAACAGCCGTGGCAAGAGCAGCGACAGAGCAAACGTCCCCCCAGCCCCGCGAGTGCCGGGGGCTGAGCCAGGCAGGGATGGAAAGCGGGCACAGAGCAGCCCCTCAGCCTCTCCCCGTTAGCGGGGACGAGCAGAAGGGGCTTTCTGTGACAAACTCCCCAGGCAGCAAGTCGCTTTGGGGACAGAGCAGCGGGGTGAAGGCAAAGCAGCAGCCAGGCACACGGCGAGGTCCTGCCCGACGCGGGCAGAGCCCAGCACCCTACCCGTTTCCGAGCCATGATCACAGCCTCGAGCCCGCAGCTTTTCTGAAGACGACACAGCCTCCCCTGCGCATCCGGCACCTCGGGACCTTCTCAGCACTGGTCCCAGTCGCATGATTTCCGCAGCTCCACCCAAACAGACTTTCACCCAGCACCAGCCCAGCAGAGCCAGCCCGGGCCCCTCCACCCTTGCCAAGCACCAGCTCCCCAGGAAGGAGACCCATGGTGCCGCTGGGAGCAGCTCAGTCCATCCCTCCCGCTCCAAAAGAGGCGCCTCTGCCCGTGCACCTCGCTGCCGGCCTCAGCAAGGACCTGGAGGCTTTCCATGCTTCGGGCACAGCGGGAGGGCAGGAGCTCGCTGCTCTGCCCCGCACACACGCTGCCCGCCTGGGCAAGGAACCGAGGAGCCAGGATGCAATTTTGCATGAAACGCCCTGAGAACATGTTCTGCCTTTGCTCCTTGGGTAAGGCCAGGAAAAAAAGAGAGAACAAAGACAAATGCCGCCAGCTTCAGCTCGAAACATGGTTACACCCAAACAGCAAGGCCTTGTTTGCTGCGGGCTCCGTCCCACCGCAACTTCAGATGCGCATGGAGAAGCGTTACTTATTCAAGGTCGGGGACCTCAGCAGCACAAGGAGGAGAAGCCACGGCAAAACAGCTGCTCTAACCCATCGGCAGGAGCCAGCGTCTGACCTGCCACAGCATCGCCCTTCCCACAGTCCATCAGTGCTGGATATTTTTTTTTGGGGGGGGGGAAAGAGGTTCTTGCTGTATTGCGGCAGGAGGAAGGGCGATCCCAGAGCACGTCCTCGGGCAGGGCTGCTCCTGCTCACACACTAATGCCACCACAGCAGGAACACGGCACGGCTGTGAGCTCCACGACACCCCCGATGGGACACTCCGTCCCATTCACTGCTCTGCAGCAGGGAGCGAGTGCCAGGGCTGAATCCTGCCTCTGCCAGCAGAAAATGGAAGACAGGAAAATTTCTCCCATTTCACTTGACCTACTGGAAAACCCCCGCACATTTCAAAGACACAGCTGGCTGTCTCAGCTCCGCTATCGCCCATCCCCAGCATCCCAGTTTCAGCAGGGAGTTCTGATTCCAACACGACGCAGCTCCTTACAGGAACACAGCCCTCTTTTCTGCCCAGCCAGATCAAAGACATGGATCCTCCTTCAAGGGTTTTGAAATCACGTTCAAGACAAACATCAACTTTTACACAGCTGGCTCAGATCATCAAAACAGGCTCAATTAGCCATGAAAACCCACCAAGCCCACAGAGGGGAGTCCACAAGGCTTCATTGGAGCCACCTGGGCTTGCCATGATGCCCTGGAAGGCTCTGCCCCACATTGAGCACAGCAACATCCAGGCCTGCCCAGGAACCCCCACCTCCCAAATCACTGCTGGGTCCGCAAGCTACACGAGGCACATCCCTGCTCTGCCCCAAAAAAGCGCTGGCAGGGAGGGCCAGCCATATGTTTCAAGTTACTAAAGCGCTAAACCCCGCAGAGCCCCGCGAGCCATTAGGCAAACGGGCACGTTTGGCACTGTGCCCCTGCCAGGCTCCGTGTCTCCAGCGGGACAGGGGCAGCTTGAATCTCATTGCTTGTTTTTTGGACTAAACTGTTTAACAAACACAAGTTGCAGTTTTATAAGCAGAAAATGACACAGCCTGGAGTGCAGCTTCTGTTACAGAGCTGAGAAACAGCTCGCTTGGACCCCCCCAGTCACAGCCGTGGTCTAATAACAGCCATTATTTCCCGACCAGCCCTATCGCACTTAAGCCAGCCAAACTGCTGAACATCTGCAGAGCTTTATCAGTAGATTTTAAGGCATCCTTATACCCTCTTGGCTGGATAAGCAGGAGCAGCTCACCCAAAGTGACCAAGAAAACCCATAGCAGAGCCAGAAATAAAGCTCAGGTCTCCCCATTCCTTCTCACTACAGATTGCATAAGGCAGCGGTGCCCTGCCCATATCAAAACACCTTCGGCTTCCCCACCTTCACACGATTACAACATCTCTTCCCCAGCAGCGAGACAGACCGCACCACGCAACCGTTCTCGTGGGAACTCGGTGTCCCGGGCACGCCAAGCCCCCCTGCAGCCCAGGCCTAGGATTTTGGGGGGGCACCCACCCCACCCCCACGACCACCCATGGATGCTCCAGCACAGATATTTTGGGAGAAAACCAGCCCTCCAGCTCACCCCAGGGAGGCTGGAGCCGGGCAGAGCCAAGCCGCGGGGGGGAGGCTCGGAGCCGGGGCGCTCGGCCCGGGGGTGCCGCGGCCAGCTGCCCGCCCTGCCCGTACCTGGTGGTGCGTCTCCTGCTCCACGTTGAGCCCGTTCACCTCGACGACGCGGTCCCCGGCGCGCAGCCCCGCCGCCTCGGCCGGCGAGCCGGGCTCCACTTTGCGGATGAACTGCCCGCTCTTGCCCTTCTCGCCGTGCAGGTGGAAGCCGTAGCCGCTCTCCCCCTTCAGCATGCGGCACAGCCGCGGCTTCAGCTGGTCCTTGGCCATGGCCGGGGCGCCCGGCGGGCGGCAGCAGCGGAGCGGCGGGCGGGCGGGGGCGGGCGGCCGCGGGGCCCCTTTTATGCGCGGCCCGGGGCGGGCGCGGAGGGGCGGGCCGGGGCCGGGGCCGCGGCCGGGGCCGGCGCTGGGGCTGGGGCCGGGGCGCTGCGCAGCGCGGCCATGCTGCGCGCTGCCCCGCGGCGCCGGGAGCGCGGCGGGCGGGGACGGGGACGGGGATGGGGCCGGGCCGGGCGGAGCCGGGGCGGAGCCGCAGCGAGGGACGGGGATGGGGACGGGGACGGCCGAGGGACGGGGCGGGCGGAGCCAGCACCGGGACCGGGACTGGCACCGGGACCCGCACTGGGACCGGCACTGACACCGGCACCGGCACCAGGATTGGCACCGGGACCGGGACCGGCACTGACACCGGCACCGAGACCAGCACTGGCACCGGGACCGGCACTAACACCGGGACCGGCACTGGGCGGACAGAGTCGATGGAGCCCCGGGGCCGATCGCGGCCTCCCGGGCTCACGGATCGGGGCACCCCAGGGCTCTGTGGGCTCAGCTCCGGCTGCCGCGGCCCCCCCGGTGCAGCACAGAGCCCCCGGGCTGGGCCAGCCCCGGAGCCCCCCGGGCCAGGGCAGTGGGCAGCCCCGCAGGCAGCTGGCGGGAGCCCACCACCCTCCAGGCCAGCCTGGGGACGGCTGATGACACAGAGCCGCTGGACTGGGTCCCCCCTGCATCTGCGGGCCAGGCCCCCCATCCCCGCTCCCCTCCGGGAAGGGGGATCCAGGCCAAGGCTCATGCATGGGGCAGCGCAGCTCTCCGGGACACGGGCAAGGACCACCCCGTGAAGGGGAGGCGATGGGGAGCAGGGCCGGGAGCAGAGGTCGCTCATCCAGAGAGAGCCCGTCCTGAACCGATGGGATGTTCTGGGAGTCCTCCCGGAGAGGGGAGGACGCAGCCCAGCAGCTCCTCTGCCCACCCAGCCCCAGCCCGTGACCGCGGGGAGATGCAGAGCTCTGTGGGATGCCGCTGCCGAGCCAGCCAGGCTGGCACACACGGAGCTCGTGGGCTGATGCACTTCATGTGTTCATGTGAAAGAGCTCAGAAATGTTTTGTGTCCCCCTGAACACCAGGCAGGGGACGGGGTTCGTCAGCGGGCAGCTCTGCCGTTCCGGTCCCAAGACATTCCTGGCAGGGAAAGGCCCCTGCTCCATCCTGGGTGCCCCTGCGGAGAGGCCGTCCAGGTTTCACCTGGAATGCGCGTGTTTTGATGGAACACGGAGATTCCTGTCTTCACCCCATTGCATTCCTGGTCTTCATTTCCTTGAAATCTCTTACAAGAAGGAAATGACCCAGATTAGTTGTCACAGCGTTGGTGCTGCCCGTTGCGTTCCTGTGTCACAGGTTTTCTAGCTCTCCTCTGTGGCACTTCTCCTCCCTCAACTGCTTTCCTACCAGATTTTTAGAGAGCTGAAGCAAATGCAGTGGCCAGCTTGAGGCGGTAAATAAGACTCCAGAAATTAATATTGATTCGCTTTTAATTTGTAGTCTGCTTTTAAAAAAAGACTTCCACTACAGTTATACATAAAGTCACTCTTCAAAGGAAAGATGCTTGAACCAAAAAGATGCTTGGTGATGTGTCTTAGAGGAGAGTCGCTCTCCTGGAAAAAAATGGCATTATTTATCACCAGCAATTCTTCCCACCTCCATTTCCTCTAGGCAATGTGGCTATTTGGACGTTGCGTGCAAGGAGAGAGCACAGCGTGGCACAGAGGGCACCGGCGCTGTCCTCCCAGCCGGGAGCGGGCTCAGCCCCGGCTCAGCCCCAGCTCAGCCCCAGCTCAGCCCCGGCTCAGCCCCAGCTCCGGTTCAGCCCCGGCTCCGGCTGCGGTTTGCAGCCAGCGAGGTCCCACCAGGGAGGATGCCGGCTGCCTTTGCTCCGAGGCTCCTTTGCTCTCTGTGGTGCTGCAGAAGTGCCGTTCTCAGCACAAAATCTTGGGTGACACGAGAGGAGGCCAGAGAGCCGGGACATTCGGAGACTGTTTTATTTGCCGTACGAGGCAAGTACTCCCTTGAGCCTCTTTGTGGAGTCCTGAAGCTTTTTATCAGGCTAGAGGAGTGCGAATAATTGATTTTTCCGCTCACTGGCCAAACCAAAAAACTGGAGGGAGGGGGGGAGGAGAAGGAATTGTTTCAAGTTTATTTGAACAAAAAAGTTTTTCTTTTTATTCAGTGCAATAAAAACACGAGGGAGAAAATCTTTTGGGTGGTCATACAGAATATTTTAACCCTTTTGAATGGCTTTTTAAAAGTGTTGGTAGCTTGCAAGATAAAAGGGAGAAAAAATTTCAGAAAGGTGAAAATGGGACGTTTGAATTTTTCAAAAATGCTTATTTTTTTGAGCACAAGCATTTTCTCAAGTGTGACCTGGATTTGTTGATTTTTTTCAATCCCAGAGTCCTCAAAAGCCATTTTTTTCCCCAAAACCCATCTATTCATTGTAGAGAAATTAAGGAGGGTCTGGTACCGAGTGTCATCTGTCCAGCAAGAGGACGTAACCCAGCAGAGAGGCCAGGATTTGCAAACCTTCCAGCCCGAGCATCCCTGCCCGTCTCCGCCGGGCACAGGAGGCAGCAGCATCCAGCACTTGCTCCCCGGGGGCATCGGGACCCCCGACCGAGCCGCTGCCGGGCCCCCTCCCCTGCAGGGACACGTAGGGGACCTGGTAGAGCCCCGAGTCAGCACAGGATTTTTGCCTGCCTGCTTCTGGTCGCACACCTTGTGAGCCTAAACTGGAGCATTTACTTCATGATCCCACTCCTTTGGGGGCTGACGGAGCCGTGCCGCGGTTGTGCCCCTGAGCCCGGACGGCGCACGGCTCTGGGATGTCCTGCCTGTCCTGGCACAGCTCAGTGCATGCTTTGGCACGGACATGGTTCAATGAGAAACGCTGTATTTTTTCAGCGCAGCTGATGGGGAAGGCTCCTTCGTGTAAAGGAGCTGGAAAGAACTTGAAAAACGCGTTGTGCAAAGGTGCCTCCTCGCACGGGACAAAACCCCTTCGGTTCTCAAGGCCATCCGGCCATTTCCCACCTGTGGCCCGTTGTAGAAAAAAAGGAGAGTGCACAGGAGGGTGCCTGCACTTACTGCTACAACAGGGCCATGGCCAAATCCAGCAGATACTGCACAGGTGAGGTTTTTCCATTTAAATTTCTGTGTGTTTTGATTTGGGCAGATATTTAAGTCTGAATTGGGCCGGCCTGGAGGCTGGGGAAGTTCATGGGAACTGTGTGCTTACTGGCTTGGAAGGGTTTAAAGCTCTTTTTGTTTGACATCTGCTTCTAATTCCGTCGCTGCACTTGGTTGAGCAGCGTCAGAGAATTACACCTGTGTCCTGAACGCTGTTTGCTTTAGGCCCGATCCTGTTGCATCGCTAATGTAAAATACAGATGCTGTGAAAAGTTTCACAATTACAGAGATCAGGCTGGACCAGCAGGCTGCCTGGTGTGTCGGAGGGAGGGATTTTTGGAGCCCATAAAGTTCATCTTCATTCAGAAACCGGCAAAACCTCGGCTGATAACCTGAGCCCATTCGGGCTGGCTCATTTCTAAGGCGGGTGGAAGGTCAGGGCGAGGGGCTCTTGGAGGGGGAGGATGGTTTGCCAAGGCTGTGCCGGTGCTTCCAAGGAAGTGAGAGGTTTTGCACGTGCCTTTGGGCCACCTTCTGCCAAAGAGGACACAGGTTTTCAAGACGCCAGAAGCCCTGTGTCTCGCTCACGGCTCCATCTCACGCCTGCTGCATGGCTTTGGGCAGATCTTGTGGCTTCTCTGTTTCCTCCCTCTCCCCAGCCCTCTCCCGGGGTGCGGATCGCTCCCCTGTGCTTGTCCTGCTCGGGGATGGGCGCTCGGCCAAAGGGCGAGGGGAAGGCTGGGCGCTGCCGGACACCCCTCCCTTCGCCTTTCGTGAGACGCCCGTTTCCATCTCAGCCGTGGGAGCAGCTGGCAGGGAGATGCTCTTCCTCCCGCTCAGCCTCCTCCTCCCCGTCAGCGCGCTTTGGCCGCTGTTTATCCGCCCCCCGCTCCACACCGCGGAGCTGGAGCTCACTGGGCTGGTTGCAGCTGTTGCAACTCCACGTCCCAGGAGACCTTGGCACCCACAGCACCTTCTGCCTGGGTGTGGAGGGAGACCTGGGTCCCTCTGCCCAAGCTCAGGGACGTCCCCTTGTCGGCAGTTTGACGGTCCCCGCTGGGAGCTGCAGGGAGCCGTTGCTACTGCAGTAATTAGCTCTGACTATTAATGAATGAAGTCTCGGGTTTTCCGCCTGGCATGGATGCGGCCGTGCTCATTCCTCCCTCGTTTTGCCGTCGCTCAGCGTGGGGCTGCTGGGTCCCGGCCGCTCTCGGGGAGCAGGGAAAGGCCGATGATTTATTTGTGTTGCCGGAGGAACTGGGAATGAGAGGAGGGCTCATAAAAAGCACCGTCTCATTTTCTCTAGGCCTCTGTGTGTGGCACTATTGAGCTGTAAACATTTTCCAGGTTAGATTTAGGAGAAGGAGAACTGATCATTAGGAAGATTAATTATATTGCGAAAGTCCAGAAAGTTCAGTTACGCTGCTGGGAGCTGGGAGATCCCTCCTGCACAAGCTGGCAGGTAGGACCTGCCCAGGTCCTTTATATTTACAAGCCGATAGCAGCGCTATGGGTACCGAGCCGGAGGGGGCCCGGCGGCACTTGGTGCTGTGCAGGCGTGGCGCTGGTGATGGTCCCCGGCCAGGCTGAGCGCACCCGAGACCTCCCACGTGCCAGCACGCCCACGGACAAGTGTGCAAGCAGCGATGCTGTTCCCACGCCCCGGCGGCGTGCAAGCCGCCCTGCTCCGCACCCGCCGTGCCCCCGCAGCACGGGCACCCCGCTGCCTGCGCTGTGCAGGGCACAGCCCCGCCGCTGACCACCGCTTTCCCCCAGAAGAGCCGAAATGTCTCTAGCAGCTGCAGGAAAACCACACGGATAATATGACTGCAAAGGGACGTGCTCCTGGAGAGCCTGGTGTTGGCACAGCTCGTTTCCTGAACTGGATGCCAGCCGGTACTGGTGCCGGTGCCGCACTGGTGTGCTGGTGTGCCACCGTGCCTACCGCAACAGGACGTGGATGTAAGAGCAGCACCGAGCCTTCCAGCTGGCTCTGGGGCCCCTGTCCCTGGGAGCACCCATCCCCAGCAGCACCCATCCCAAGGAGAACCCATTCCCCAGACCACCCATCCCCAGATCACCCATCCCCAGCAGCACCCATCTCTAGGAGCACCGATCCCCAGGACCACCCATCCCCAGGAGCACCCATTCCCCAGACCACCCATCCCCAGCAGCACTGATCTCAAGGAGCACCCATTCCCCAGGAGCACCCATTCCCCAGACCACCCATCCCCAGCAACACCCATCCCCGGCAGCACCCATCCCCGGCAGCACCCATCTCCAGGAGCACCCATTCCCAGGAGCACTCATCCCTGGGAGCACCCACCCTGGGCGAGGTTGGCGGCAGAGCAGCGCAGGTGAGCACGTCGGCGGAAGCGCCAGCGCGGCGGAGGGGACCTCCCTGGGCAGGAACGTGCCCGCCAGGTCCCTGCCAGCGCCCGGCCGGGCAGCGCTGCCGCCCAAGGAGGGCGTCGGGGTTCATTCGTGTCGCCCTCCACCGCAGCCGCCTCCTCTCCTGCCAGAAGCGGCAGAGCGGAGACCCCACGCCACCACGTGGGAGCAGGACCCGAGCCCAGGGTCCAGCAGAAGCACCTCGAGAGGCTCTTCAGGGCTGGAGGTGGATGGAGCTGGGGGGCTCCCGCCTTCACCCAGCTGGGACACCCCCTCCGCCAGCCCAGCCGCAGCAGCCCGGGGGGCTGGGACCGCTGCTGGTCTGTGCTGGTGTTTTAGCACGGCTGTGCCTGGGTTTAATCCTACCGTGACGTGAAAGTCCTGGCCCAGGCTAAGAGTTTTGGAGGCATCAGCTCTCCTGCTGGCATGTCCAGCCCTGGGTGTCACCCCAGCACCCAGGGGACCCTGCAAGGGCTGGGGCCATTCCTGCAACATCTTCTTGGCATGAGCAGAAGGGTTAGGACATCCCCACCGGCCCCTGAGGTGTCTGCAGCTCTTGACGGGGTTGGGGGAGCGCACTTGGATGAAGGGGCTCCGGGCGGGGGGGAGGACGGCATGGCCGGGCGGGGGGAGGACGGCTTTCTTCCGCTGCCCGATGGGGCTGCGTCTGGGTTTTGCTCTCCCCTGCACACATTAGAAGGAATATCCACCAGAAAATAAGACAGGGGAAGTGCTCAGGCCCAGGAAGGTGCCTGTAGCCCAGCGTCTCATCGCCCAGGAGGGGGTGAAGGGGGGCTGGAGGGGACCCCGAGAGGACATTTTATCTTTGCTGTACCCCGGATCCAGCAGCGTGTGTGCACGTCCCCTGGAGAGGGGCACGGGCTCCAGCAGGATGCCCAGGGAGCCGGCAGAGCCGGGCAGTGCAGGCAGGGCAGCGCTGGCACGGGTCACCTCCGCTCCCGCTGGCACGTGCCCACGGCAGGTGACCTGCCCTGACGAAGCGGCGCGGGCGCTCCCCAAACACAGCCCTGTGTACAGTCAACACGGGGGAGGCACCTCCAGGGCGGCCTCGGCGCGGGGCGGCACGGCCCTCGGGACGCCGAGGGGGACACTTGTGGGTGGGAGGGTCCCCACCCGGCATTTCCCCTCGGGCACCCCAGGAACAGCCCCAGGCTGCTGCAGCTCTGCCGGGCAGATCCCTGCCCGTGTCTCTAAGCCACTGTCACCTTCTCAGCGTTCTGGACATCTTAGAAATAGGCCAAGAGCAGGCACAGCGATACCGTCCTCTCCTGTTCTCTGCAGCTCCTACCCCCTCTCCCCAGCCTCGGCCCGTTCCCCTGCGTGGGGTCAGCGTGGAGGAGTCCCGGTGGGACAGGACAGGATGAGACCCCTGGCAGACCCTGGCTCAGCACAGGGTCCCGCAGCCCGGGGGTCCCTGCAGGGACCTTCGGGGCCATCGCAGGGACCATGCTGGGTACCCAGCTCTGCCCAGGGGCTTTTCATCCCCAGCCACCGCCGCACCCAACAGGGGCCACCCGCCGGGGAGGGGCTCAGACTGGCCCGGCTCAGCCCCAGCCGCCTGCATCCCGGCAGGGCCAGGAACAGCTTCTGGGCAGAGCGGACGACGGAGGAAATTCCTTGGGGAGTTTTCTTCCTCCTGGTGCACGCAGGGCCCTGCAGCCATTGTGTGTGCTCTGGCGTGAGCTCACGCCGGCTCCCCGGGGCTGCCGGTTCCCGTCCCAGACGCTGCCCGCCCCAAAGCCCCCAGCCCCGGCGTGCCCAGCCGCCTCGGTGGATGCTGCTGGTCCCCTGGGAGAGGCCGGGGAGCCGGGAAGGAAAGGGAGCTGCCCCGGGCTCAGGACGGGTTGGGGTGGGACGTCTTCCTGCCCGTCGCAGCCCCTGGGATTCTCCCGCCTCTTGGACTGGAACAAAATGCATCCGCTGGCACGGCAGGCTGGGTGACGGCGCACCCCGTCCGGGAAAGCCTCGCTGCGTCAGCCGGCCTGGCTCCGGCCGGCGGTGCTGGGTCTGCAGAGCTCCCAGGCGGCACCTCGGGGATGGACCTGGACCAGCGGCCAGATCCAGATCCAAACCCCGCTTGTGCTGCGTGGGGACGCAGCGCCCGGGAGCAGCCTTGTCCCTGGGCTGCCCTAATCCAGAGCAGCGGGACAGGCTTTAGCCCAGAGCTCCCATCCCGTGGCCTTGGCCAGGGCTGTGCAGACAGAGGGGCACCCATGGGGGCAGCTCCCCACTCTGCAAGGGCGCAGGGATGGGGACGTGGTGGCAGGGCCAATCCTCACCCCTGTTGCAGCTCCCCAGCCCCTGGCATCAGCGTGGCCAGAAGATGGCATGGCAAAGCCACCCGGGTGCCACTGCACCCCCTGCACCCTGCCCACCACCCCACAGCCTCAGTGATCTGGTGGAACGTGGTGGGAGGGAAGGGGTGACGTGTCCCACTGTCACCTGAGGGGTTTCTCAGCCCCCCACATCTCCCAAAGCAGTGCCAGGAATCACCCTCCTTGGTTGCAGTTACCCCCCGCAAAGCTGCTCCGCGGGGGTCAGGGGGCCAGGAGCCGACGTGCTGCTGCAGCCCTGAAAACCTTCATCCCCCCACTTTGCTCCCAGCCACAAACCCAGCCCATGGCGCGCAGGGACCCAGCACCCTCCCCAAGAATCCCTGGGGCTGCATTTCATCTCGGGCACGGACGGGGGCCAGGTCAGGGGGTCCCCGTGGTCCAGGTACGCAGCCCCCCGGAGCGAGGGGCACGGGAGGCAGACCGTGGGGAGCGCGGCGTCTCCCCCGGCACCAGTCTTTTAGAAGGGATTAGATTAACGTCCATCAGGGATGGCTGGGTCCTGCCCCGAGGCGGGAGGGGTAATTAAATGTCGTCTTAAGCTTTCTTCCGTTTTATTTGGCTTGTTGACCCCCGGGGAAGGCCCAGACCTCTCCAGAGAGCTGGGAGCACAGAGGAAATTATTTTATGGCTCCAGTGGGCAATCGGCTCATGCTGCTCAACAGCACCAGGAAAAATTATTTTACAAGGTGAGAAGTGAAGTGCTTGTGGTTAACTGAGCGTCTCGCTGGTTTTGCCCCAGTAATTGGCACGTACAAGCGTTTCTTTCCGACAGGCGAGGGCAGAAGCGCACGCTCGAGTCGCGTCTCTTGTCACATCGCCCTTCAGCCCCCTCTCTGCGCACCCTCCTGCGCGAAGCTGACCTTTACATTTTCTACCTCATTTTATCACTTACCTCCATCAAGAACGGCAATCTGCCTCGGCGGCCGCTCCCCCGGCGGATTGGCGCCCTGACAGGTACAGCCCTTTTCAAGTGCAGCTGCCTAATGGGTTATTGGCAATCACGTCTCATCTGGCCATCCCAGCACCGCGCTGCGCTAACGAAGAGCAGAAATTGGAAAATCATGGGGGGGAGGGAGAGGGGACATGGCAGAGAAACCGGTTGGGAATAAACTGGGAGAGAATGATCCTTCACGTGTTACAGCACCCAAAACCCTCCCCGAGACCCGGCGAGGGGTGACGGCAGCCCCCCGGGTGCAAGGGGCAGCGCAGCAGGCAGGGCTCGGCTCCCCCGACAAGCACTGCGAGGGGTTTTTCCTTTCAGATCCGAACCAAAGGCAGCACAAACGCTGCTGTCCCCGCGCCACGGTCGGCCGCAGAGGCTTGGCAGGAGCAGACGGTTCATGCGAGAGGGGTGGAAACGTCTCTTTTTGCCAGATTTCCTGCAAAATCCGCCAGCGCTGGCGGGTGAGAGCTCAGCAATTCAGGGAGCCAGACTCAGCCCCGCAAACCCCAGTTTTCTCTAGAGCCCAGATCCCGCCCGCTCCAGCACACCTTCACCCTGCGCTCCTGCCCGGCCCCGAGGCTTCTCCCTGTTTTAATGGGGAATAACGTTTATTTTCATCAGCGGAGACATATATAAAATTAAGCTCTAAGCAGGCAAATAAACAACCAGAGCAGTGAGGACTCGCAGAGCTTTCGTTCAGCCCAGTCCAGGAAAGATTTCTAACTTTGTCATCTTAATTGACACTTAGCCTGGCAGTAACTCCGCGATGGGCAGTAAAAGAGATTTACTGTAAAGCTGCAGAAGAAACTGTGTCAAGGAGTTAAATCATGTCAGAAAAATCTGGGAGTGACTCGACCGCTGAAGTGACTGCCCCATGCGGAGCCGTACCAGGTTTTGCCTTTAAAAAAAAAAAAAACCCACAACAGCACAACGAAGCCAAAGTTTCCTTTGATCAATTCTCATTTTAATGAGGGCAGGTTCCTAGGAAGCAAACAGTACATTTTTGTATCATATTGCAAACAAGCTAGTACAGAAATCTAAAAAAAATAAACAAAAATAAGTATCTTCCCTGTTTATTTCTCCCCAAGTTTATAGCACTAGGTTGACCTGAAAACAAGATGAATTTACCACTGCGTCTGGACAGCGGCCACGAAAAATCAGATTTTTTGGAATGCAATTGTCTGTATGGTTTCAGAGAGGTCAGAGTACCAGGAGATCCGCCGATGAGACTCTTCCTCGCCAGCTAGGGTGAACGGCTTCCACCTCGGGCAGTCAACGCTCCTCCGGCGCTTGAAGCATCTCTGCCGAGCCCCTTCAAGGGATCAGAGCCACGTCTTCAAGCGGGAGAAGCTGAAAGGAGAAGAGGGGCCGGGTTATTTCGGAGCCTCACCTGCACGCCCGGCTGTGCACCTGAGCCCTGCCACCACCTCCCTCCCCACGTGGGACCGCGTTTCCCCTCTGTACAGCGCTTAAACCAACGCTGCTTTTGCAATATTCAGGAATATTCTCCTTCACGGGCTCAGATTTAACCTGTGGTGACGGCAGACTCCCTTTCTGCCACTGTGCATGCAGATAAACCCATGCAGACCCCCAAATACGGGGCTTGGACCTGCCTGTGAGGCTCCCGTGGAAATTTTGCTGTGAAATCAGTGATGCACGCATGTACGCAGGTCCGGAGCCCCAGCCATGGCACCCGGACTGCTCTGCCCACGCAGAGCCAGGCTGCGGGAGGTAACGGGACGGCGCAGACGTAAGGCAGGGCTGAGCTGACCTGCCTGGGCTTTCCCAAAAAGATACTAATCCCAGATTTCCTCTAAAAAAAGGAGGGGAGGAATACAGCTACGTGTTTCAGGGGCTGATCCAACAGCTAAAAGCCTCACTGGATTTCAGCTGGATATTGGCTCCAGCTTTACATAAGAGGAAAGAGATTTAATGTCTGGAAGCAGTGCCGAGCCAGTCCCACGCAGGTTGGCTGAGCCCCGAGCGGGCAGGGAGAGGGGTCCTGCGGAGGGGCCACGCCGGCAGCACCTCGGCATCGCCGGCCTGCCGGCCCTGCGGACACCCCTCCCAGCACTGGCAGCTCGGTCCCGCAGGGTACCAGTTTGTGATGCACCAAACGGGGGGCACAGAAATCATCCGGCCCCTTTTTCTGCCCTAAAGTCAGAGTGCAGCTCCTCCAAACGCGTCCCGTGGTGGGGAGGAATCGCATCCCCCTCCTCCTGGCCCGCTTTGCTGGGTGCAACAAACCTCGTGGGTCAAGTTGAAAAATGCGGCAGAGACTCAAGTCCTGCAGTCGCACCCACGCGGCGGTGACAGGGCTGTAAACCCCCCTGGGACCCAGGCTGTCCCGCAGGGTCAGGGCTCCCCTCGCTCCCCACACCCTCCCAGCACAGCCGGGGCTGGGGTGCAGAAGGCGGTGTGGGTGTCGGGTGATGCTTTGGGGCAGCCCCGCTCTCTGCTTGGGGCACCCTGAAACCCTGGTGCCTGCGGGATGGGAGACCGCAGCAAGGCTCCGTGCACCCCCGTTACCTGGTGAAACCCCCCCACGGCTCCGTGCACCCCCGTTACCTGGTGAAACCCCCCCGTGGCTCCGTGCACCCCCGTTACCTGGTGAAACCCCCCCGTGGCTCCGTGCACCCCCGTTACCTGGTGAAACCCTTCCAAGACTCCATGCACCCCCGTTACCTGGTGAAACCCCCCCGTGGCTCCGTGCACCCCCGTTACCTGGTGCACCCCCGTTAGCTGGTGAACCCCCCCAGGGTGCCGCAGAGACACCGCAGCAAGACTCCTGCACCCCAGGCAGGGGTGGCACCCCAGAAGCATCCCGGGGCACTGCGGAGAGACCGTGCTCCCTGGCCCCGGCGACACCCCCGGGCTCCACCGCCCCCCGCCCGCCCGTCGGGGCCCCGCGGCACCGGGGTTACCTGAGCTTCGCGGGGCCCGGGCGGGGGCCGGGCGGGGGCCGGGCGGGGGCCGCCCCAGCCCCAGCCCCGCCGGAGCAGGCGCTGCAGGAGGCGGCCGGGGCCGGGCGGCGGCGGCGGCGGGGCGGGCGGCGGGGTCTCCCCGGCGGGGCGGCCCGGGGGCGGTGGGGCGGCGGCGGGCGCGGCTCCCCCGGGGCGGCGCGGGGGCTCGGCCGGCAGCTCCCGGCGCCAGAGGTAGGGGGAGCGGCGGACGCCCATCAGCAGCCCCGAGGCGCGTCCCACCGTGTGGTACCGGGGGCTGGCGACGTGCTTGTACCAGGCGCCCGCCGGCAGCATCAGCCCCAGCAGCACCAGGGCCCCCCAGGCGCCCCCCGACAGCTGCCCCCTCGCCATCGCGCCGGGCTGCGGGCGGGCAGGGCGCGGGCAGGGCGCGGGCAGGGCGCGGGCAGGGGTGCACCCCGGCCCCGGGCGCCCCAGCGACGGCTGCCCCGCGCCCGCGCCCCGCCGGTTTATAGCGCCGTCGGGAGGGGCACCCCGCGGCTCCGCCCCGGCAGCCCCCGGCCGCCCCGCTGCCAGCCCCCCGCCCCTCCTACCTGGCGCCTCCAGCGGCCCCCCGCCCTCCCCCTGCAACCTCCCCCCCGGGACGCCGGCCTCCTCCCCATGGCCCCGAGCATCCCTACCATCCTTGAGCATCCCCCTGCAGCCCTGAGCATCCCCTTTGCCGCCCCGAGCATCCCCCCTGCAGCCCCGAGCATCCTTGGGCATCCTCCTTGCAACCCTGAGCATCCTCCTCATGGCCCAAGCAACCTCTCCGTGGTCCCCTTTGCAGCCCCGAGTATCTTCCCCATGGCCCTAAGCATCCCCCCCGCAGCACTGAGCATGCCCCTGCAGCCCCACAAACCTCCCCGCAGCCCAGCCTCTTCCCCGGCCCCTCAGGACCTGCTCTACAGCAGCAGGATTCACTGCCGGAGCAAGAGAGATGTCATAAACCGGCTGCAAGCGAGGACCCTCAGAGGGGACCGGCACCCTCTCTCCTTCAGGTGTGACCCCCAGCCTCACTGCCTAGAGAGAGACCGACTGCAAGGCACAGGAACATGCCCTGGAGGAACCGTAAGTAAGAACAAATTGCAGTGATTTTCAGCAAAACTCATCCTGAGTGGGGTACCAGACAGAGGTGGGCGATGCGGACTGAAGCCCGCTTCGGTTACCTGCCTCGGTGCAGAGACGATGCTGCTGCTGGGGGGGAGCAGAGGGCCCACACATCCCAGGGAGCACGCCTGTCCCGCGGTGCAGAGCTCAACTGGCTCCTCTTCACCTTCGTAGCGCCCACGAAGTGGTGAGACCCGGATTTCACTCCCACCTCGCTCAGCTCAAACTAATATCCCACCTGCGCTTCGGGGGTCCTAGTGCCCATGAACTTGCCTTGGTGCAGGGCAAAGTCACGACTGCTTAAGAGGTGCAAAGCGACGGGAAGAGATGAGACACCGAACCCGCGCGGGGGGCTCAGACGGCTGCTGTGCTCATGCACGGCTCAGGCCCCACGAATGCTACCCCCGGCATCACTGTCTGCTCTTGGTCACTTTTCCGTCACAGCTGAAGACGGCCAGCTGCCTGCCTTCCTACCCGAGCAGCTGCTTCAGGAACTCCTGCTCTTCCATCTCTTCTTTAGGAAAAAAACAGATGACCCAGGAGATGAATACCTGATTCCCATGGGACGCCTGGCAACTTGTCTTCCTCTCACCGAAGCCTACTGCCTTCATAATCCAGAGAAATTACAGGACCTGGTATTTCCAGCCCCTTCCAGTGGTGCCACTTCTTAACGAACGGGAGGATTGGGGATTCAGTAACACCATCCCTGCTGCCTCCTGCTGAGAGCCGCTTTATGTTGCCTGGATCGAAATCTTGTGGCCATACAATGTTTTGCCCATAGATATTTTGGAGGGATGCGAGGAGCCGATCGTTCTGCTCCCCCCTACGATTCGGAGCCTGCAGTGGACAGGAGCGAGCAGCTGCTTTGCACTTTCTCCTGCAGCGAAGTGCTCCAAACCATTTGCAGTGGATTTGTCAGGCTGCTTCCCCTCTTCTGCAACTCAGTTCTTCTTAAATAGGATATTACCGTGAATTTTGCCATTCCAGTCAGGTGACTTTTTCCCCCAGATTCCTTAATAAAACCAAGCAGGTCAAATTTATGCTCATCAGGGAGCAATTCCAGTTCCTCTTGTTTATTAGCCAAGTTCTTGGCTTTATACACTGAGCTATGACTAAATAATTTCTTTTTTTTCAGGCCACACAGTAACTTGATTAATTTTATTCTCAGCATCTCGCATGCTCCTCTGTGCCCATTTCTCCTTGTTGATATTATTTTAACATGCTCCCAAGGAATCTGACCAGGCTGCTTCCCACTGCCGGGCTCCCCAGCTCTTTACCGGCATCCATCCACCCCCATCTTCTCATGCCCAGCAAGCACAAGCTCCCAGCAGAGAAGCTTTCTCCATCAGCCCAGCTTGCACACGTCGGCGTTTTGTGACCCTCTGCTCAGGCACGGGGACGTGTTTGCACGTTCAAGCAGGAGACAGGCCCACGCTGGGACCCCTCGGCGTGTGGGAGCCGCTTCTGCTCATCTCGGCCAAGCAGCAACATCCGTAGGAACCAGCCCCGTGGCCAGGCAGGGGCCAGGGAGAGCGGGGCTGGGGGCTGGGGGAACGAGGGAGGAAAGGAGAGTGGTGTAAGGTCAGTGCAGAGCCTCACGATTTTCCTCTTCTGGGAAGTGCGAGTGAAATTCCCAGTTGGTAAGAAGGGGATCCCGGCCTTTTCCCGAGCGGAGTGCTGGAAGTTAGCCTGTGCAGAGCACGGCTCGTTTCTGTTAATGAACCGGACCCTGAGAGTCCAACTCGCCCACGGCCCAACTGCTTGGAAGCACCCAGGCTTACAGTAAGGACGAAGCCGGGCTCCCATCTCCCACCGAGCAGATCATCGATGGGTGGGCTATTTTTGTCACCCTTTGAGTGCTCTGGACATTATGAACGGCCTCACCACTTTCATGTTTTAATAGAGCCATTAATGAATGGCATCGGTACAGCACACAGACCATCACATCGCATCCCTCCCTGGTCACCAAACCCCAGTTCACAACGGGACACGCGCTGCCAGGTTTATTTCACTCAGTAAAAAGCCATTATACTCCCTTCTCCCCCCGAGAGACAGATCAATCCTGAACGACCTGACGTTCAGTCTGGAGAAGGCAGAGGCTTGTTCCCACCTCTGCCCCCATTCCCAAGCAAACCGGCGTTTTAGCAGCTCCTGTTTCGCTGCAGCAATACACCAACGTGGGCTCAACCTTCCCACCCAGGAGTGGAAGATTTTCTCGTTCCTAGAGATCTGCCTGAAGTGTCTTTTATGTGTATTTTTGGCATAACTTGAATAACTTGGAACGCTGATGAACTCTCCAGGAACTGAACTGAACTGAACTCTTTCCTCCCAGTGCATTGAACGACTCCTGCTTACAGCCAGCCTGTTGTGTCTGCAGGCACTTTGAGATCCTTCAGGCTGATACAGTAAGGCTCCGGATCTCGAGCAGAGTGCACGTTTCCTCTCCCAAGTATTTTTAAATATCTTTCGAACGGAACAGCTGACAAGCAGTTTGTCTTCTATTTATATTCTAAGTAGCTAAAATACAATTTTAGGATTCCTATTCCCCTCGCAGAAGCCGATGCTCCCACAAACACCATAGCATGTCAGCAGACACATCGCACAGTGCTGCTCCGAGGTGGTCTTCTGCCAGGAACTCCCCCAGAGGAACAAAATCCTGGTTATTCTTGGTACAGAAAAAGCTTTTGAACAAATCCTGGCTCCTATGGAAGTTTTCTACAGACTCCATGAGATTAAGATTTCAGCCTTTCGGGTCACTTCTATAAGCTGCAGGTGCTTGGGTTCACCCGAGCAGAGTCCAGCTGATCTCAAGCCCTTTCGAAAACCCCGCTTTTATGTTTTCACTTAATAAACACAATTATTAGCTCCAGCATCACATTTACCAACTATATGGACACTGAGCCGAGACTTTGCTCAGCTACCCCAGTGCTCGAACGAACCCTTAATGATGTTATTCCACATTTGTTGAAGTGAAGGGCAATGGGGTCTAACCCTATGGCTCTGCTGCTGAAAGGATTTAAGGTCTTTTTCTTTTATTTTGGAACAAAATCAATCTTTGGTAAGAGGAAGACTCCGCTGTCCCACTGGATGCTCGGGCTCTCCAGGAGGTACCTCCCTCTTCTCCACTGGACCAGCCACCCCACCACAGCTCTAAGCTGAGATACCAGAGCACAAACCGGGGTTTCAGTCTGAAAAACTGCCCGGGGGACCCCCTGGCTGGGGGGACAAGAGGGATGAGTCTCTGGAGGCATCACGTCTCAAACCCCCACAATAAACCCAGCCCAGCTCTCTTAGAGCCCCGACTCTCGACCCGATTTAATGCCTGTTGTGCTCTCACCTCCCACCACACACATTACTGCACCCATTCAGGATTTGTGGCTTTTGAGAATGATCTAAATGAATTTGATGTCCCAGAAAGAGGCACTTGGAAAATAAACCGATGTGGTTTAATGATAGCATTTTCCACATTTTTATTATAATGACTCTGGTGTTTATTGGAAGGTTAGTGACTCTGCCGAGCATGAAAACAAAGCAATTGAAGAGGCCAGCCCTGTGATGGGGTCTCTGGCACGCTTGGTCATTAATGCTCTTTCTATACCTGACACTTTCTGGCCATTTGGGCTCTACAGCATCTCCCTGTGGGAGTATGATGAGAGGATGGAGGCAACATCATTTTGGATGAGGAGCCTCGTGCACTCTGGTACAGAGCCTGCCCTTCTCCTCCGGAGCACTCTGCAAACTCACACCGCCTTTGTTAATTGTGATCATCCTGTTTTTCCAGTTGGGAAACTGAGGCCCGGAGAGTTCAAGTGAGTTGCCAAAGACCACTCAAGCGAATGGCAGGTCTGGCCAAGTAACGGAGCCTCCGCTCCGAGGTCCTGCTCCTGGAGACTCTGCCTGGTTCTGCCTTCCCACGCAGGGCACGGGTTTGCCTTGGAGAGATGGGCACAAAACTGCCAAAAGGCAAAAGAGGCTGCACTGCCGTGAAATCTGCTGGAGGCACAAAAAGTAGCAAAGGAGCTGAAGTCAGAGGTTGCAGCAGGGATGGGTTTTACTGCCCATGCGCTACCGGGCAGCGCCACGCTCATCCTGAGCCGGGGCAAAGCCCGGCACGGCTGCAGGCAGTGGTCTTTCAGATAAGGTTCAGCATCGGAGCGACCTGCTACTGAAGATCCCATCTGAAAAGGTGAACGTGAGAAATACCCTGCCTGGCTGCCCAGGAGGTCTGTGGTCTGGGTCCCCGCCGCTCCATCTCTGCCTGCGCACCGAATTTCTGCGGTTCACCCTTCACCTACTTTCCCAGATTCACATCCCTGCTGCCTCTTGCATTATTTCAACCCGGGAGTGAGTGAAGTCTTAATGGCAAGAAAAAAATATTCCCACACATGTGGCTCAGCAAACCCTGCTGCTTTCCAACACCCAGCCCACTGCTGAGCTTTCTCGGTGAATCAGGAGGAGTGTGTTTTGCTAAGGAGTGTGGATGAGCCACTTAGCGAGCGGGACCCAAGCAGGCTCGGTCCCTCGGGTACCGCAGTGACAGCACCCCAGGCAGATAGTCCCAGGAATAACAACCTTTGCCATTTTCTTGCACCTAGAGTGTGTCCTTGTGTAATAAATTCAGATTACGGAGCGACTCCTTTCACCAGTGATTCAGAACATGCTGGTTAAATGCTATTTCTTTGTTCCTCTGAAATAAAGGAACTGTAGCTGATACAAACAAATTACGATTTCAAACTGTGAGGCAAGACACACCTTGACTCCACGATAAAGCTGCTGCATATTTTGGTGGCTCTGAAGACAAAGGGGAAACAATAAGTGGTGTTTCCTAATGTTGCAGATCTTCTTATTAAAGTGCACTAAATTAATTATTTTAATTCCTAAGAAGCGACTAATCCTCATTATTTTTAGACTCGTGCACTATTTTAAGAGATTTTTTTCCAGGGTCCAGTCACATGGAAGTTAAACAGCAAGCAGTAAAGTCTCCAAAGGATAATAAACTATCTCAAATTACTTTGCTAATGGAACAAAGAGTACTGTAAATGTCACACACGATATAACAAGAGCGGTTAGAAACCTTTACATGAAACAATGGATCCATTAGCATTAAGTCAAAAAAAACCCCACAGACTCGCGATACTTTTGCATAGTTTCATGGAGCTTGCTGCTCCAAGACAAATGAACGTGTTTGTTCACTCGAATTCTGCAGCTGAGCTCACAACACGGCATCCAGCTTACTAATCACACACACTCTCGAGGCATCGATCATTTAGGATTTCAAAGCCCTTTATAGACAATAATTAAGCCCCATCGCACCCAGCTGAGTCAGTGGAATTATTTCTGCTTAAAACTGAGGTACGGAGAGGGAATAACTGAATCACTGATTGGAGACCAAAACTGAACCGAGGTACAGACCAGGTCCTCTGCACTACCCACCAAACTCCACTCATCGGTCCTCGCCTATCCAAGCTTAATGAAGTAGTCCATCATCTTACAAGCTACAGGCACGATCCTTCACTTCTTACGTGACTCATCAACTTGAGAACCCGACCCTGATGGGGCTGCTGGGGTGAAAGGATGAACTGTCACAAACCATCACAACGCCCATCCATCCAGCCCTGTATTTTGCCTATTTTGCCTCCAACAGCTGCGGCGGGCAGAATATTAAGAGAGTCTCTAAACACCTCAAGGGCTGAAGCAATGTCATCACGCAGTGATTTGGACACGACATAACACCGCCAAAGAATCCTGATGAAACAATCACGATGATGTGGCATGACAGCGTTGCCTTAGAAAAGCAGCAAGTAAGCAGCAAAGACAAAAATCTGAAATGCAGGTAAAAGAGCAGGGAAAAAAGATGCCGTCAGATGGCTGTCTCTAATGCAAGCAGATTTCTCAACCCCCTCCAGCCATGATTCAGTCTTTCTCCTGGAAGTAATTTACAATAACGAAAGCGAGCTAATACCCAGATGTGTGAAGTGCAGAGTATATTTGGCTCCGATCTGAAGCATGTTTACTGTAAGGAGGAAGAGTTGTGAGATGAATCTTTTTGTTGACAGCGCTGAGATCTCTTAACCAAATCCCACACAACCCCGAAGTGCTCTCTTATTTTCTTGAAATTTAATTAGGTGAGGCTATATTATACACACAATTATATACATGTAAGATAATTGGAGTAGAGGGCTCCAAGGCATGTAGATGAGAATAAAATTTGTCTTCAAGCAAATCTGCACAGGTGGAGTATGTTTTGCTTGGCGTGAACGCTTTGCCGGATTAAGAGCTATATTTGTAAAACCCTCTGAGATACCAAAAAGGAGGCGCATTAGCAGTCCTATTCCTGGACCAGCACTACAACTAGAATTAAATATGCTACAACTGTGTTGCAAGAAGCACAATGCTACAAGAAGAAGCCCAATGTCCCACGCTGACCGCATGCAATTCTTACTCCTGTTTATGCAGTCCCCGCGGGTGTGAGATTGACACCCCCCTAAAACCTAGCAGCAGACAAAAAAAATCAAATAATTCAGAGCAGAGTGGTTGGGCTGGCAGGGCACCGAACGGGGAGGCAGGAGCTCCCAGCTGCACTCCCGAAGTTATCAGTTATTTGCTCTCTGAGCTCTCCAATTTTCTGAGCCTTAGCATTGCTGAACAGAGAAATGGGGATGAAGACCTATCTCGTCGTTTGAAAAGCCCACCCTGACCACCGGGCAGAAGACCTTGCGTTTGCCACGTCTGATGCCGGGCCGGGTTGGATTAAGCGTGGTTAAGGTTAGGTCACAGCTCAGCTCCACCGACGCTCCCGAGGCTCCCGCCCTGCCCAGAGCGTCACGCAGTGCCCCGCTCCGGCTGCCCCGTCCCCTCGGACGTGCCCCAGCACCAGCTCTCCTCCCCCGTACGAAAACTGGGGCACGAGCAGCAAGGGAGCTCTTGCTTCTGTCCACTGACGTTAGCTCCCGTAATGTTATTTGAAAATCGAGCTCTCTCGAGTCCTCATCCTGTTCTGGGAATCTGCACACTGGCGCTTCACCTTGAAAGCCTAATGCCGGTTCTTTCCCCCACCGTTCCTTTGAATTCCCATCTAGGTACTCTATTTTCTGCTAGCTGCACTTACCCTGCTTTCATCCCCCAACAAGCCGTTGCTAAAGAAAACCCTATCACTAGACTAATGCTTATGAATGCCTTAAAATACAGCTGCTTCCCAGCATGGGTCTCTCTTTAGACTTTAAGGATCCTTCCCCTCCCTCTTCATCCTCCCCCTCTTTAAGGAATCGCTACTTTTCAGAAAAGCTCGTATCACCAAATCATGGGGTTTTTACAAATACAGATTTTGAGGAAATCTGAAGTCGTGCATTGTGCAAAGTGCATTGTGTCTACTGACAAATCGAGGGACTGCAGTATGTGTATGCCTCTATGACTGAACTTTTAAATACAAAAATACGCTTTTATTAAAAAAAAGGTGGACAACTAATGTGATCCCAGCAGACTGAGATATTTCATAAATGCAGGAAAATAACAGACTGACTTCCTATCAGTCCCACAGATAAGGCGGCTGGTATATTCGATCCAAAACCCCGTAGAGCGAAAACCCCCAACCCTCCTGACGCCTGCGCGTTCTGAGATGCCGCAAGTGGTTTCACTGCACGCAGCAACACAGTGGAAGGGAGGTCTCGGAGGAGGCAGCGCGATGTGTCTGGGACAAACAATGCTGATCTTATAGCAACCTAAAATGCTATTTTCAGCCTTAAACTCTGAACCATAAACTCTGACCTCTAAAGACTATGGACGGTCAGAGCTGTAAATCCAAACCTGCCCTCAAATGAGGTACCGCTAATAAGATGCTGTCTGAGACTTCTTTAAAAAAAAAGAAACCCTGAGAAAATTATCACTTTTAACAGAAACTTTGTCAAATGAAAGCAAATTTCACTATTACGCACTAAGTATCTTGGCTGCAAATGAACCGCATCCGCGTCAAGCTGTGAATATGAAATTAATCTAAGGCATAACCTTTAGCTCTACACTTCGACAGTATTTTAGTGCTGAACTATAAATATTTGATCTGTTGCTCTTCTGAGTAAAATGGATTTGTTGTGCTCATCTGCAGAGTTACCAATTCTTCCAAAGTATATTTATTGCTGATCAAATGATTTGAAAAGTGCCTTTTTCTTCTGATGTTACTATGTGATATTTAGCGAGTAAACATGGAAACTAATTATCCCTAGCATCAATATTAACCCTTTATCTTGGGAAGAAAACATTTCCTGTCTGACAACACATAGAACTAAGTACCGACCAAGATATTTACAATACACGCTGGAGCCTAGTTAATTATATATGATTATATTTCTTTATGTTTTGGGGTCACACTTAGTGCTAAGATCCAGCTTCCATTTGCAATCACTAGAGAAATAAAACAGCATCCTTAAGTCATCAGCAAAGAATGATTCAATCCTTTGAAAGAGTATTATAAAAACCTCTTTGCACCACAAAATAAATTAATCTAAACCCATGACTCACATACGGATGATTTTTCAGAACAATAATGACTTGAAAACAGGCTTTGTTGGACAGTTTGAATATCGGCTTTTTAGCAATTCTTTGTCCTGCTTGCTGAAGGTGCAGACGTCAAGAAAGCAGGAGTACCTTGTGCGGTGATATCAAAATGGCACAGAGCGGATTTTTTTGCCATTTTACACCTGTGTAAAGACCTGGCACACCGCTGGAAAAGCCGCGTTACAGACAGAGCAGTTTGCAGAAGGACTGTTCAGACCTGCTATCTGGCGTGCGTGGAGTGAGAAGGAGAGGCAGGAGTTAAGGAAACCCAACCCTTGCCGAAGGCTGCCTCGGCAGCGTGCCAGAAGCTGGGGTTTGGGTCGTCGCATGTTTGCACGTGGAGGACGGGGCTGGATCTGCCCTCCCAGCCTGCACTGGAAGGATTGATAACCTTACATGTTCTTGGTTCCAAATAAACTTCCTGGATCTAGTTCAAAATTGAGGGCTTGGTGAGAGTGTGAAATCTGGCTGGTATGAGCTTGCACTGGTGATGGAAGTTTAGCTGCACCGTGAAGGGACACGAAACCTTCAGCGGTTTCCCCCTTCAGCCACCGATTATACTAAATATTACCCGAGAAGCAGAAAATGCCCCAGCCGATGAGTTGCCAGCAACGCTGCCTGCAAGCCGCTGCAGCACCCTGGAAAAGAGCCCGTGCTCCCTTTCACCAGGAACCTCACACACGCTACCGGTGGGAAAACCAGCACGCTTTGCAGGATCAGGTCCTCGGCGCTCCCGGACCTGCCGGCGGTGCCACCGACCCGCTCCTGCCCACACAACTGAAATCTGGAAAGTACAAACTCGGGTTCTGCCCAGTCGCTTTGTCATGTCCATGTTCTTTGTGGTGAGTAATGTCACTTTTAAGCCTAATTATGCAGGTGTATTTATTATCCTATGCTTGGCCATAGCGCTGGGGTACTTGCGTAATTTCACAGACGAGTGACACTTAAGACAGCACATTACTGTCAGCAGCCTCCATCTCATTTCATGCTAATTGCTCTCCAAAATTGTGGGATGCAGTTTTGACACAAAAACATTTTCAACAGTATCATTAATTCGGGGGACACACACACATTTCCTGAAGTAATTACAGCCAACATCCTCAGCCATTCCTAATTATTTAATACAGCCCCACCCAAACACACTTTAATGTTGATTACCAGAAAGACAGGTATTATCTACTCTACTTTGAAGTGTGATAAATGGGTCGTTTTAGGAGAAAGTAAATATTACCTGTTGTAGCCAACAATCCAAAACATCGAAATACTTCATTTATCTGTTTTCCAAAACACTTGTCAAACCTATTACTTAATTTATTTTATGGCAGAGATGTAGTTAAGTGATGCTGGTGTTGGGCTAGGTATCATGATACATTTTAATGAATTCACTGTGGTTTATATGCTCCTTTGTCCTAAAATGATCATTTATGCATCAAAGAAAATGGAGAGCATCTTTTAACTCAAATGACAGGGAATTTGGTGAAAAGAAAGAAGACCTAAACGATAGAGATACTGTTTGTCCAATCTTCCAGCTAGCCATGATGCACACAAGTAGATCCTAGGAATTTACCGTACATTTTAATGTGGAATTTAGTGTGGCTTGTCTCCATTTCCCTTCCTAGAAAATGTAGTTTATTTTGTGTTTTATTTTTAAGGGTTATCATATTGTGCCAGCGAGTACTCTGAGCATTGACCTGCTTCACTGAGGCATGGAATCACTCTTCAGTCGTCCTCTCACACCAGCTCTGCAGGTCGCGGGAGAGGCCCGTGAAACATCGGGCCGTTTTGTCACTTCTGGGACAGATGGAGCCCTTGACTCAGGGGACAGGACTCCAGGAATGTTTGCTAAGCGGCGTGACGTGCTGCTCATCTGGTGACACATACGAGGATGTGGCAGAACGAGCGCCTCGTGCCAAGTTCTTGGGGTTTCTTGACACTTTCTGGGTAGATCTAGAAGCAGAACTTCCGTGTTTGGCAGGGACCTGCTCTGATTTTTCACACATGGAAAGGAAAGTGACCCCGCACAGGTCGTTTTGTGGGAATCCGGGAGAAGAAAAAAGGTGGGAGATCCTAAAGTTTGAAAAACTGTTTCTGTCTCTTCCTCTGTGCTGTCCCCAAACAAGCTTTTATGCTTTTTTACTTCACTTTGAGAGGAACATGGCTGCTGAGCCCGTGTTGACGCTGTTCTCCGTGCTCCTGGAGCACCCTCTTCTGTTTAAGGAGCTGCAATTCTCGTCTCTGAGCTCCAGCAACACACAGGCCTTTAAAATACAAAATCAGCCCTCAAAGCAAGCGCGGGAACATACATTTCTTTACCAACCAACCAGACATATCAATGATTAACTCTAGTCCACCTTAATTCGCTCTGAAACCCCAGGCACCTGTCACATGCCCAGATACTGAACGCATGAATCATATAGCACATACACAAAGAGGCTTCTCTAACAGACCGTGCTCTTAACGTGCCGGCACTAACAGAGCCCATTTGTGGTGCTGTTCTAATGGATGCAATATTCTATTTTCTACAGTGTTTCAAGTACACTTTTTAACAGGTTTTTTTCCAATCGCACCTAGTTTACACAGGCTACCAGACGCCTGCATTATAAAATCAGATCAAGAGGCAGAGCTGCAGGTCCGATGCATCCATTGTGGGCCTGTTTGCCCTGGCAAAACCCCACGTAAAGCACCACCCCACCGCCTCCGCTGCGGCGGGTCACCACGCTGCCCCAGTCTCCCCACAGACAGGGTCTGCAGCTCCCCATGAGGTGACACAGCGCAGGCCGCGCCCGCCCAGCACTCTCGGCCTCTCCCGGGGCCTGCTCAGCTGCCACCGGGAAAGGGGCCGCCAAATGGCGCCCGCGGGCCGCCGCCACCTCAGGGGAGAGCAGCGAGAGGCAGCTAGAGGGGCCCCGCCGCGGAGGCGCTCCGGGCCGCGCTTCTCCATGGTCAGAGGCCTGCAAGAGCAAGGCTAGCGCGGCCCGGGCGGTGGGGCGCTCTGCGCTGTTCCTCTATGGTCGGGCGCTGGAGGACGCGGGGTGACGTCCGGAGGCGTGGCGCTCTAGCGGTCGTAAGGGGTAGTTAGGGGGCGAGGCGTCGCTCTAGGCGGAGACTCGATGGTCAGCCAGGCTGGCGCTGCGCCGGGGATCCGCGAGGGCGGATCTCTATGGTCGGAAAGCCGGGCGGAGAGTCGCGCGTCGGGCCGGGCCGGGCGGCGCTCTAGGCCGCCTCTCGATGGTGCGGGCGGTTGCTAGGCGGTGCGGGGCCTAGGCCGCGGCGGGTCGGCGCCGCCATGGCCGCCTCGGCCGCCTCGGCCTCCGGCGCGGCGGCGGGCCCCGCGGACGGGTCGTGCGTGCTGTGCTGCGGGGAGCTGGAGGTGGTGGCGCTGGGCCGCTGCGACCACCCCATCTGCTACCGGTGCTCGGTGCGGATGCGGGCGCTGTGCGGCGTGCGGTACTGCGCGGTGTGCCGGGAGGAGCTGGGCCAGGTGAGGCCGGGACCGGCGCCCTCGCAGCCGGCGGGGCCGGGCCGCTCCCTCCGCGCCGTGCCGGGGCCTGCGTGGGGCTGGGCTCGGGCGGGCTGCCGCGGGGAGCGGGGCCGCGGGGGGAGGGAGGCCTCGGGCTGGGCTGGGGCAGGAGCCGGGCCGCGGAGCCACTCGTGGAGCCTGCCGGCGGGAGCCCCGGGCGGGCACATCCCCCAGCCGGGAGCTTTCCGGGTTTGTCTGCTGCCCACTTCGCTCCCCGCGGTGCGGCTGCCGTTCAGAGGAGGCGGGCGGCGTGTTGGAAACAAAAAAATATTCCCTTTAAATTGCATTTTCTTCATATTTTGCGTTTTAAATCAGCAGGGCTTGCTCTCCGGGGGTGGTGTTACGTGATCTCGGGTGACTCTATCATCCTGCCGAATTCCTGGCTTGGTTTGAAGCTTGGGGGAGAACATACTTTGTATTCTTTCAGGGCTTGCTCATGCCTTGCGTTACAGCGCACCGTGCTGCGTTTGCCTCCGGTTCCTGTTGGCGTGAGCTGCCTGTTGGGCGTGTGCTTAAAAAGTGATTTCCCCGCGGTTGTAACGTTTCTGATAGATTTCTGCTTTCCTCACGGCTGCGGGTGCCATAGCGCAGGGCCCTGTTGCGGAGTTCAGGGGACGTCGCTCTGATGCGGTGGCTCGGCTGCGCGGAGGGAGCCGAGGATTCGGTGCAGCGGTGAGCTGCGTGAAGAAAAGTTGTTCGAGGATGGTTGTAAGAACCACTCTTCATATGTGAATTTGTTTTTGCAGAACTGATGCAGAGAAAAACACACCCTTTAAGAAAAGAATTGGTACTAGCACTGAAAGAAATACACTGAAGTGGTTTAGGAAATGAAATAAAACAAATGTATCAGGGGAGGGGGCTCTCCCCTTGGCGAAAGGAGAGCCCCCAACTAAACTATTGGCGTGGGCTGCTTTTCATGTTGTTCAAATGGTTGGAGGGATTGAAGATCTTGGGCTGCGTGCTGAAGATCCTCAGACTTTGTGGAGGCCAGAAAGGTCAATGTGGTTTTTAGAGAGAGCTTACTGGCACGTGGGTAGCCTCTGTGTACAGAAAGATACTCTGTGAAAGTAGTTTTATCTCTGATCATCCTCTGAGGAGCTGCTGCTCTGCTTCTCCCATCTTGGGAAGAAGCAAGCTGTGATGTTGCTCTTCGTCCTTAAACCTGCTTGTCTTAGGGTCACAGGTGGACTGTTAAATCTCGAGAGCTTTTCGATTTTGTAATATTGCTATATTATGTGGCCTGAACTTTGGTTCATTCAGCCATCTTTCTGCCTCCTTTATTAACTGTTTAAAATGATCCTTTTATTATAATTGACTGAGAGGTCATTTTTAATGGCCATGCTCTTTTTTATTCCCTTGTCTTTAAGTGGCACTATAAGACCGTTCTGTCTGTTCACCCATCTGCCGCAAGGAAAGTAAAAAGATATTGGGCGGCATAAATCACATCAAAACTGCCCTTGAATGAAGTGAACGTATATGTAGGATCTAAAACCAGGTTTCTTAATTTGCATAGTGTGTGTGGAGTTAGAAGAGGCAAGTACGACGCTACAAAATCTCAGGTGTCGTACAGAGTAGTGTAGACCGAACTGGTAAGTGTCACAGCAGAATGTCCGAAGGAAATAAAACTATAAAGATGAGTGGCGGCACAGGACATGATGGAGGAGAAAGCAGGATATACTTGTTATGGTAATATGTGCTTTCAGTGATGCATAATTGCTGTAGTGAAGTTAGGAAGGATTACTTATTGACCTGTAAACTAACCCTGACGTATGCTTGGATCAGGCTCGGAGGATCTGTCAGTGTGCTTGTTATGTATGTGTGTGAGGTTGTTCTTGGAACTGCTGTAGGAAATTGTGTTGGACTCCTGTGATAAAATCTACTTTTCAGCAATTCATTCCTCTCTTCTAAAACTCACTTTGGGCTGAAATGAAATGTCAATACAATTTCACTGAAACGAAATTTTTTTAAATAATTGAGTTAGACATAGTTGTCATCTATCCAACAAACTTAAACTTGTATTCTCTTTATTTTAAGCTTGATATTTCAGCAAGTTGGGTGTATTTTTTGTTTTGGTTAACTTAAAAGAAGCCCCACTGTAAAGAAAGCTTTAAAAAAACCCCACAAAACCAGACACAAAAGACTTGTTCCATGGTATGTCACCCCAACAAGGCTAGAGGAATGATTTAACAAGACTAAACTACGTGTGTATTATATAATTGAATGCTTATATTAAGATTGTAGGTATTTCTAGATTTACGACATTTACTGTAAGAACTGAAAGACGCTTACTGTGTTTGTGTCTCAGCCTTTCTAAGCTGGTGAAGGTAATTCCAGCTGTTTCATAAACGTTGCTGCTACCCCAGCACTTCCCAAACTGGGAACGTGTGCTGGAGCAGGCCAGTGGTGGGTGGCTTCTGAAGAAGGATGTAATATTGTAAATGGCTGCGGCGTGAGACCCAAGCTGCTTGGAGGTCAGCAGGAGCAATTGTGAGCAAGCAGGTTCCCTTAGAAGGGGTATGCGGTACAAATAATTTGGAAAGTGATGTAGCGTTTTGTTTCTTGCTTTCCTGGTAGTTAAGGAAAGAAGAAGAAGTGGTTTCCCAGTCAGACTCCGAGTAATGTCACTTTTCGCTTACAGACTGTAGGTTTCCATGTGATCTCCTACCGGGAGAGAGGAGGGAGCTGAGTGCAGGGCTCTTGACAGGCGTTTGCTGCAGAAGGGGTTGAATTGATTGAAGATATTTACTCTTAGCCCAGCTGTGGTAGCAAAACATACCATAAAAGAGTTTCCTTATCTAGTTCAAAACCCAAAGACCAGGCTACTCCAATCCACCTTCTTCTAAGCTGGCTCACGTGCTGGAAGGCGATAAGGAGCAGTCGCAGTGGCTTTGCTGACAGTTGTGGGGGCAGCAACCGGGGGTGGTGGCGAGCAGCTGGGACTGATACAAAGCTCTGCAGGTGTTGTCCAAGCTTCAGGCTATGGCGAGTTCCCTGACAGACGCAGTTTGTGCTGAGGAGTTTATCTGGAATCCCAAAGGCTGTGCAGCCTGAGTGGGCTCTTGCTGATTCTTGTGTTGTGTTGCCTGCAGGTTGTCTTCGGACGGAAGCTTACGTCTTTCTCAACGATAGCACTTAACCAGTTGCAGCATGAGAAGAAATATGACATTTATTTTATGGATGGAGATGTTTATGCACTGTACAGGTAAGTACTGGAACCCTTTCTGTAACATATCCCTAAAGCAGCATATTCTTATCTGCGTTACGTGGCAGGAAATGCATGCTTTAGAGCAACAGTGTGGTTTTGTTTCACGGGTATAGAGTGGCTGCTGTGCTGTGTACATTAGTCACCGTGCAGCGCACGTGGCTTCGGTAGGATGAGAGGCTGGAGCGGCGCGGTTGGCGTGAACCCTCAGTACCACAGCGGGCAAAGGGAGTGATTCCTCAAGGCTGGAGTGTTAGATTCACCGACGCATAATACAGAATTGCGTTGCTCTGTCAATAAAAGTTGCGTTTTGCTTCTTTAACAACAGCAAACTTGCTGAAAGGCTTTTCATTCCTTGCATGGCTGCTGTGGAAATTAGTAAAGACTGAATTACTATCATAATTGTATTTATTGCTGTGCTGCATAAAGGCTAATCAAAACCAGTTGTACCAAACATTGTACGAAAAGAACGGCAACCTTGTCTGCCTGCAAAGATCTTCATTCTAAATGGGAGAGAAAAAGGGTGAAGTAAAAAATCAATGCAGAGTAAAAAATGTGGCGTTAGCATCATGTTATAAAAATATTTTTCATAATGTGCTTAATTCAGAGGCTTTAAGATAATTAAAAGCAGTTAAAAGGAAAGAAGAATGAAAAAAGATGAAGCCATGCAGGCAATGGTACCTTTTTCTTGGAGAATTATGCATTATACCCGACCTGATTTGGGCTAAGAACGTAGCTTTGCTGCTACATTTACAGTTTTGTATGACTTCATATTTATGGAGTTGGGCAATGGGTTTAGTGCGCAGCATCAGCTGGAAGCATGTTCTGATTAATTATGCACCAGCTCTGGGAATTGCCTTTGATGATACGATTTCTGGAGAGTTGCTGAGATTACAGTTCCGTGGGCAGCAATCAAGTGCGAGGGAGTGGGGTCTCCCACTGAGACCAGTGCTCTGTCTTCAGCTCATGTTGGGAATCATTGTGGGTTTTTTGTTTGTTCCCCCCCGCCTTTTCTATTACAATTTTTTATCTCCCCCCACTGTATTGTTCAGTTTCTGACAGTAGAAAATGTAATTAAATTGGATATGGATGTTGCATATATCAGCTGACTCTTCAATAAGCAAGGGGTTTGTTGCATGGACGTGTTACAGTCCACTCCAAATTTTATAGTGGCAGTGTATTACTTACACTGTGACTGTTCAGCTCTTCTCCTACGGTTGAAGCCTCTGTGTAATTTGGTTCTGTTCTGTTCCTGACAGATGACAAAGTATTCTTGGAATAAGCAGGACGCTAACCTCATCACAAATTGCTGGGGGAGCTATAAAAATGCAGCCTTCTGCCACTGACAGAACATTTGGTTTTTGATAAAGGTATCGGGTTGCTGAGAGGGAATCAGATGATTTTTAGGAAATCTTTCTTGTCCCTTAGGAAGCTGCTGCAGCATGAATGCTCTTTGTGTCCAGATGTGAAGCCGTTCAATACCTTTGCAGATCTGGAACAGCACATGAGGAAGCAGCATGAACTCTTCTGTTGCAAACTCTGTGTTAAACACTTAAAGGTGAGCTAGTTCTATGATTTAATGTGTGGGAAGGAGAGGTGCTTCCTTACACGACCTGCAAGAGTACTCGGGGAGGTGGGAAGAAGGGGGTGGCTGAACAGCACCGATTTTATTGTTTTTAAGTTTCCTCTGTCTGCCTGCAGCGAGGCCAGTTGCTTTGTTTTAAGTCTGTCTTCTTCCATAAACTGGTTAATGAAAAAGGCCTGAAGGTTCTCAGTGGATTATATTTTAAATTAAGTCCAACCATATTAATAATCTTCTGGTGTTAGCTCCTCTGCCACGTGTGTAAGTACCAAACCCTAACTGTCTGATAGGAAGTTAATCCTGAGTCGTAGGCAGGCTTCGTTACCACTGTAATGGTAGAGTTTGATGTCTATTAGGACTTATACTCATAATGACTTTACGAGCTAAAACTGTGACTTACGAAAATATTTGGTGCCAGTTCAGAAAGCAGAATGCATCGTGGAGCGATGGATTTATTTCTCAGATCAGAGTCAATGTAGCATTTACAGTTGGATCATGTACAGGAAGAGAATCCATCTTGCTGGTTTAATGAAATATAATTATATTTCATTATCTTGTTTATTTGTTCAGAGCAAATTTCCTGTATCTTGTTGACTTGATTGGAAAATGAAACTCACTGTTGCCTGCAATTGAGGTCCGCTGTGTTTGATGTACACACGTAGAACCTGACCAGGGGCTGTTTTAAAATGTGTTTTACAACCTGCTAAAGATAAAACAGTTACTGGAAAGCTGAGTTGTCTGTGTCTGAAAAGATCATGTGTATTGAGCCTAAAAACTACTCATCTTACCATCACCATCATCATGCTTTTTTATTTTTTTTAATCCCACCCAAATTTCACTTAGAAGGGCTGGTGTTAGGTCCGCCAGGCAATGCTTTTTCACAGTCTGAAAGTTGGAACGCCACCTTTCCCTGGAGCTAGAGTGGGTTTTGTATTTCTGAATTACACATTGAACAAAATCAGCAGCTACTGTTAAATGAATTCTAGGGCTGCTAACCTCCGTGTCTAATAGTTGTCAGCATTCCTTATTGTTGTAGGAGGGAATTTAATGCATGAACACATACTTTTAGAACTCGTTACACAGGGTTTTGTATGTGTGTTTGTTTTCTCTGAAACCAATTAAGTATCAAATCGGAGAAACGCATTTATCCTGTGGTGCCACAGTTGGTTTATGCCAAGTGAACTGCAGTTTACTGCCAAAAGGGAGCAGGATCCAGAAGTGGTCAGGTTGACCTGGATGAACGCTAATTCGTTGGTTTTTTTGCAGGGTTAGCTTTCAGTGAACTGATTTGATTCTCTTCCCTGTGGTCCTGCAATCACTAGAGCTCATGCAAGGGAAGTGGTCAGGGGAGGGCGAGACCGCTTCTGTCAGTTGCTGTGTCCTTTGAGCTCTGGTAGCCAGCACTAAAGGAGCTTGTTTGTCATTGTCTCTCCCAGAGAATTCACAAAGAACAGTAGAACTTGTTGGCTTTTAATTTCAGAATATTGCAGAGATTTTTATTTTGGAGAAAAAAGTTCCATATTACTAGTACCCACTGAAAAGAAGTTCTTAAACTCGCAGAAGCTTCAATCAGTCAACCCTAGCTAAGCCAAATGAACCTTTTCCCAGAACAAGTTAACGCTCCTCGTCTAGGCGAGAAATAAAGGATATTCTGTTCTCAAGGATGTGTTGATCTTTTTGGCATCTTCAGAACCCTTCCTACCAAAATAGCTCGCGTGTTGGTAGGTCAGAAGATTGGCTTATAATACAAAATTTGTTCACTAAGCTGTATCCTTTGCATGTAGCTATCTTGGGGTAGTTGCTATCGGAGGAAAGTATAACAGCTCACTTCTGCTTTACAGGTTTTTTTAGTTTGAGTATGCAAAATACTATATGTTCATAAATGCATGTTTAGGATTTTTTTCCCCACCAGAGATTATAATTTAAAGTTTGTTCCATTATGTTAATAGACAAAAAAAAAAAGGGAAAAAGGTGAATTAGATCTGTTTCAAATGTTCAAACTGAGTGAAATGCAAGTTAGATTTAATTTGGATCTATCACGTGAATTTTGTTTCCTATTCACTGAAAATTTTAGGTGTCAGTTGTCAAACTGCATCTTTCTGAAGCAAATCTTCCACCCCTATAAAGGAACAAGTTGTGCACAATCCAGCTTATTCTATTTTGTTCTCTGTTCACAAGAAGTAATACATATATATATATTTCTTCAGATTTTTACTTATGAACGGAAATGGTATTCTCGTAAGGACCTCGCCCGTCACCGAATCCATGGAGATCCAGATGACACCTCTCATCGTGGGCATCCCCTGTGTAAATTTTGTGACGAACGTTATTTGGATAATGATGAGTTACTGAAACACCTAAGACGAGATCATTACTTTTGTCATTTCTGTGACTCAGATGGTGCTCAGGAATACTACAGGTTTGTGCAAGCAGTTTATTCCTCTTCCTGTAGCTTAAATTTTGAGGAGAAATTGCTTGGGTCTGCTTTGAATTTTGGGGAAGGTAGTGCTTGAAGACAGAGGACAAGAATGTGAATAGGTTGGCTGCAGTCTCTTTTGTTCCTCAGACCAATAGCCAAAGTAATCACTTTCTGTCTAGTTTATGTCTTAAAGTTTTCTTCGTTAATGTTAAACATTAAAAGTTACATTTTGCAGCATGACAGCAGATGTCTGCAGCTGTCTAGCGTGTTAAATCTAGTACTCCAAAGTTCATGGGCAAAGCAGGTAGAAGTAAATTTTCTTTTATGAAATAGATGCCTTATGTACAGCTGGATGTGATGAGTATCAGCCAGTAGGTTTAGTTTAACATCTGGGATCGTGCATTAAGGCCGATGTCGACTGTACACAAGTGGTTTCAGCTGGAAAGCTTGCCTGGGGATAAAGAAAGAACCAACCTCCTAGGCTTGTCTTCACTTCGTCTTGTAAGAGTAACCGCATACCATTAGTTACTATTGTACTTTCCCAACACATATGCTGGGAAGGTTGCAGCTCAGCCTCTTTTCTCTTTCCAGTGATTATGAATACCTTCGTGAACACTTCCGCGAAAAGCACTTCCTTTGCGAAGAGGGACGGTGCAGCACAGAACAGTTTACCCATGCTTTCCGCACAGAAATAGATTATAAAGCACACAAAACAGCCTGCCACAGCAAGAACAGGGCAGAGGCCAGGCAGAACCGGCAGATAGACCTTCAGTTTAACTACGCTCCTAGGCACCAGAGGAGGAGTGAGGGTGAGTGTGGTTGGGGGATGAGGTGGACAGAAACATATTCATTCTTACTGCTTTGACGGTTTTCAAGGACACCAAGAAGAAATTCTTTACAAAGAGGGTGGGCAAGCCCTGGAACAGGACCCTGAAAGGTTGTAGAGTTTGTCCTTGAAGGTAACCAGAACTTGACCGGGCAGGGCCCTGGGCAACCTAATGTAGTTTCAGAGTTGGCCTTGCTTTGAGTGAGGGGATGAGCAGATGACATCCAGAGGTCTCTTCCTACCTGAATTGTTTTACAATTTTTTTTCCCCCGTGTGTGGATTTAATGATGATAACATAATTTTAGGAAAATTGCTGACTTTCTTCTCCAATTTGTAATTACGTGAATGACTTATATTACAGTTAATACAAAGTAGTGATGAACACGGAGCATGAGACCAGAGTAGCATATCCACTTAGGAATGCAGAGATGGACACACGTATTGACTTTTCTTCTGTGTGGAACTGTATGTAGAGAGATCTCTGCATAAAAAGAAAATTACTCAAAACTCACATCACAAGTTACAATACATGGAATCCATATACTGCAAAATATATTTTAATGTAGCAATCCCAAAGGTTATATAGACTACTTAATCATCAGAAAGAAATCAAGGTATATTTGTTTGTACTAGTATAGTTCCATTTTTTTCAGGCATAGCGTGATGCCCAAATTAGAAAAATAACTTTGAGAGTGATCAACCATCCCTCCTGTTTAGGTGTTATAGGTGGAGAGGACTATGAAGAAGTTGACAGGTATAACAGGCAAGGGAGGTCAGGCAGACTGGGCGGCCGAGGAAGTCAGCAAAACAGACGAGGCAGCTGGAGATATAAGAGGTGAGTAGCGCAACATTTTGTGGATTTTTATTGCTGCTTAGTGTTGTTTTTTACTTACCAATTCACAATGTTTTGGTGGACCAGTAGGAAGGAAGTGGGTACAAAATTTGGAAGCCTCCATACTGAATCCTTGAGAGTAGAACTAGCTTTCAGCCTAAGCCTGTGTGCTGACTACGTGCTTGGTCAAAGTGAAATTATTCTGTGTGAAGTTTCAGCTCTCTGGGTTGACACAGGAAGCAAAGAGTGTAATCTTCAACTTGTGGGTTAAATACTCAGAATCCTAAATTAATTTCAGCAACTGTTTTTATGCTAACTTTTCTAAATAGGATTTTCTGAAGTGACAAGTGTTTGCAGGTTTAATGGACTTTTTGGTCTGGGTAATCGTGACGTTCCTCTTCTAAGGACCGTGCTTTTCATTGAACTAACAGATCTCTGTGTGGCCAGACTGAGTGCTTTGGAAAAAGAAGAGGGTTAAGTATTGAAATGAAGTTTTGCATTTCTATGTCTCTTCATCCACACAAGACCTGAGTGCTTTATACATACTGCACATCTATTTTTCTTCTTTTTCTCGCTGGACGGTCAGCTGGTTCATTACTGGTGATTTCACTGGGGGAAAAGGTCCATCTCTAAACACTTCTATGTTGGTGTCGCATGTGGATCGTGCATGTGTTAAGAGTTCATGACAAACCATATTTCAAAGAATTACTGTGGCCTACAAGTATGACTTCATACATTTGAAAATTAATGGGAGAGACAGGTGTCCCCATGCATCCTTGGTACTGTCTCTCCCAGTTCACCCTGGTTTCTTCTGGCCTGAATTTTAATTACCACATGTCGAACTTGCAAATCCCGGGGGTGAATGTTGCCTGTCTCATCAACCGGCGCCAGGGTGTGTTGGCGTAGCGGGTTTCTTTTAGCCTTCTCAGCAGGTGGCAGCACAAGATCAGGGACAGTCATCAGCCTGACACCGGAGAGGTGAGACAAAGGTGCTCGGTAATCCTTACTGTTTGACCAAGAAAATCTGCCCTGTCCTGTAGGGAAGAAGAAGATAGAGACGTCGCAGCAGCAGTCAGGGCATCTGTAGCAGCTAAACGGCAAGAAGAGAAAAAACGCGTAGAAGACAAAGAGGACAGCAGCAGTAGAGGTAAAAAGGAGGACTTGAGGGATTCTGAAGTGCTCAGCTCCAAACGTGTGCCAAAGTCTTCAAATGATGCTGCAGGTTAGTGTTGAACACGTTCTGCGGCTGCCGGGAGGCATGATGGGTCTGGAGATCAGCCTGGCAAAAGTGGGAATCGCCATGCGTTGTTCTCAAAAGCTGGTGGACGTGGGTAGAGCTATGCGGAATCTTAATCCAGCAACACGGATTTGCAGTGAAATGTGTCCGAGTGGGCTGGGATTCCTGCAGCAGGTTATACTTGAAATGGAGCTGGGTAGAAATACCAAATGCAATTAACATATGACAATGAGTGATGTTCCATCCAAATCAATATAATCTAAGAATGTGCCATGTCCTACTCTAGCGTGCAAGAACTGGTTGATTGTGATGCTTGGGCTGAGTTTCCCTTTTTTTGAGAACAAGTTATTCCCAGTAAAAGTTTATAACTGGTGAAAGCAAACCTTTTACTGTTTTGACCCAGGTCCAGTTTGGGGCAAATAAATATGATGCAGTGGTGTTTTGATATTACTGTGGCTCCAAATCCATTTTCCACTGTTTTATTGCTCCTACAGCAGGATTTCCACTTAAAGACTATATGCTTTCATCATGAACTGAGAGCTGCTGAGAGCTCTGTTTGGTTAATGGGTACCGCTCAGCTGGGGATGACGGGCAAGGTTTTCTCCCCCAGCTGCCTCCCCAGCTTTTGCTGCATGCATGTCAAAGTTGTTACCGGCTGTCCCTGAACTGCTGCAGTCCGCAGCACTGGATTTGGATTTTAAGGCAAATCTAAATTGGGAATGAGTTATGTTTCAACGTAAAATGACTGCCCAGGATCTAATTGCTGAGCAGCTTGGGCATCTGTGCAGCAGAGGTGTGATGGAGAGCTCAGAGGAGCAGCTTTCCAAGTGAAGCAGCGTTGGCATACCTCAGTCGGAGCTCTGCGGCTCTGACGAGCGTGCTGGCCCTGTGCGGGCAGTTGAGTGCTAACCTCTGGTAGAAGCATGGCACAGACAGCTGGGGGCATTGGCATCTCGGTCTCTAGGGGGTTCCCTCACAAAGTACTTACCAACCAGTGTTTTGCTCATGTTAAGTGTCATGAACTTACCGCGTGCTAGAGCCGGTACACGATGACATAATGGTGAATGCGGTTAGTTGAAGGAAATAGTGATGCATGGATTTAAATTGTCCTTTTGGAATGTCACAGTTAATGACATCATCAGCTGCTGAAAATAGGACTTGTTAATGCTGCTGTCATGTTCATTGATAGCTTCCACTCTGAAATGAATGGATTTTAGTTGAAAACATTTCTTTGCTCTTTTTGTCAATACTCCAAAAGAAGCAGCTGCTAACGGTGCTTTAAGCCAGGATGACTTTCCAGCAATTGGTTCAGCAGTGGGACCTCTACAAGGGTAAGTTTGTGCAAGGCTGCAGCAATGAGAAAGCAAATTTAGAAACTTACTTATGTTCTGCATTTCTGGAGAAAATAATTTTACAGATCACTTAAACTACAAATGCTTCCCCCCAGCCCTGGCCCCCTTCTGCCTCGAGCGGTTTCTGTGCCTGTCACCTGCATGGACGGCATCGGTTGTTGCTTCAGTTCATGGCTTGATCTTTTGGTGGTGCAATTTCAGGGAAATTCTCAGCATTCTCCATTCCAGTCATTTTTAACTTGATAGCTTACCTTGAAGGAGCCGTGCGTTTTAAAATTCATCATCTCCTGAAATCAGTGATGATTAGAACAGTGTCTCTGCAGGCTGTGGGCAGCTCAAATGCGCCTGTGTGTACAGCTCTGGTCAAGGTGAGGTGTACTGGGACAGTACTGATAACACAGCAAGGCTAGCGTGGCTTCTTTGAGGAGACCCATTCCAGACACGGTTTACAAGCCTGAGTACATTTGCATCCTGTTAAGTTGGGTCAGTTGTGCCACCCTAAGTGAGAGTTTGAGGAGCGCAGCCAGGTACGGAGCTCGTCCTGCCTGTCGGAGTTGTGCTGCCTCCGCAGCACCGGTGTAACGGGGTGTACTTTTCCTTTCTCACAGCTCTGCCCAGCTAGCAGCGGTTAAGCTTAAAGAAGAAGATTTCCCAAGCTTGTCATCCTCTGCAGCACCCACCATCTCTTCTGGGATGTCTTTGACATATACAGCGACTGCAAAGAAAACAGCTTTTCAAGAGGAGGATTTTCCAGCTCTAGTGTCCAAAATGAGGCCTAACAATAAAACAATAACTAACATCACATCTGCATGGAACAATGGTTCCAGTAAAAATGTGGTCAAAGCCATTAGCAACCCCTGCGTAAACCAGATAGCCAAAAAAACATCCTCCTTGAATAGCGTTAAAGGAAGTAAGAAGAGCAATAAACTCTCTCAGTCAGACGACGAAGACAGCGGTAGTGGCTTGACAACCCAGGAGATCAGAAACACACCAACAATGTTTGATGTGTCGTCCTTGCTGGCAGCTTCTACCTCACAAACTTTTACGAAAGTGAGCAAGAAAAAGAAGATGGGGGTTGAGAAGCAGAGACCGTCGTCCCCGCAGCTGTTACAGGAGACATCGCTTCCCAGGCCATCCACTGAAAAGCTGCCAGAAGCAGAGCAGACATCAAATGCATCCTCTGCTCTTCACGCCCCTGACAGATCCGCGACTGTCATGAATGGTCATTCGGAAAAATCGTTAGCGATCTGTAGTACACCCAAAGAGCCCCCTGGCCTTAAAAAGCCCACAGTGACTAACAAATGCCCTTTACCTCAGGAAGACTTCCCAGCTCTTGGGAGCTCAGGATCAGCTAGAATGCCCCCGCCACCAGGTAAGGACTGCAGGGCACGGCCAGCTTTGCTTGGCTGTAGCTTAGAGAAAGGCGGCACGTGGATGAGATGTATAACCTGCTCCTGGCTCTCGTGTGAAGAGCAGTTCTGTCGGTACGCACCTTTGAAGTTAAAAAAGGCAGTCTGGGCAACACGGATGGGCTTGAACGTCCGCTGTGAAACACGGTTGAAGCGGTGGCAGTGGTGGGATACCTCTGCTCCGTGCAGCTGCAGGTGTCTGCTCTGACGAGCAGCTGGTCCTTACCTGTCACTGCTTTTCTGATGAGTCATGTCTGACACAGATCTGTGCTTTTGTGCTTTAAGGTCTAGTTTGGAAGCCCCTGCGGGCAAAGGCAATCTCTCTTCAGCTGTGACCTGTGCCTGCTGGTACTTGTCAGTTGGCTTGCTTGGTCACTTTTGTTCTGTGTTTGCAGAGGTTTAATGCCTTTGCTTTTAGCGGTGCCGTAATCTTGTAAAACTGGAGTAACATAGCAACAAATGTGACTTACAGTGGTTTTAATGAAAGTAGAATCGCATCAGGAGATGCTTGCGTAGCTGTTTTGTTCTGTGCTGCTCTGCAGGTATTGCTTGGTGGAGTATGCTGGAACATGTGATGCCTAGTGCTGTTTTGACTTCTGGAGTGATTTCTGTTCACTTTAATAATGTAAAGGTGTTTTTCATCGTGAGTTTGTGTGGGTTTTTTTAAATTATTTTCTTTTGAAAAAATAAATTCATAGTCAAAGCGCTTTCCTTGTGGAGTAACACCAGCCACTGTGAAGTGCTTCTTGACCTGACTGTTAAGGCAACAGATTTCCACCTCTCTAATTTTTAGTTTTTTTCCAATATAGTGATGTCTGCACTGCTGACTCTTGCTTCTTGGTGCTTCTGGAGAGTACGTCAGACCACTGGCGTTAATTTTAGACGGTGGTATGTGGGTGCCACAGATACGTGCTCTAACTTCCTGCCCGTTCTCTGCTTTCATTTAGGCTTTAACACTGTGGTGCTATTAAAGAGTCCTCCTCCGCCTCCGGGACTGTCGGTGCCTGTTAGTAAACCCCCTCCAGGTTTTGCTGTTATTCCATCCACCAACCTCTCTGAACCTGTCACTACATCTTTGAAAGAGTAAGTAGAAGTCCTTTAAGCTAGAGTTACTTTACGCATTGCATCTCAGTTATGGCACATGGGCTTCAAACAACAGATGAAATGCTCTGAGGGGATTATTCTGAGCAGGTGCCGCCGCGGAGGCCAGCCGCTTCGTGGTTCCCGCTGGGGAGTCCCGCGGCCGTTGTGGGCTGGATTCGGGAGAGTTGTGTAAAAGGAAGCACAAGCGTTGTGTGGATGCAGGTCTGAGGAAATGAAAACCTGTGCAGTGTGGCAGCTCAGACTACTGTCTTTTCTAGATTTATTTTTAACCTTTAACGTTTTTAACCTTTCCGTTGATCTGTCTGAGTCCCAGAAGCAAGGCACTGACGCATGTTTTCCTTGGTGACCTCTAAATGCCTTCATTGCTCTGACCTTTCCAGCAGCTGGTCTGTGGTCGGGGCCCTTCTGGGCTAGAGAGATGAGTTTATGGGAAAAGGGGAGGGGAAGGCTTGCCTAAGTTTAATACAGGTGCCTGTATTAGTCTCTTCGGTTTTATTCGTGGTGCAGTCTTGTTGCTCGCATCTTTTTAGTAAACCTGGCTTACAAAACGGCTAGTCAAGACTGTGTTAAACTTGCATTTTAAATATTCTGTCTAGGTAAAGCTGGATACAGTAATCCCACAGGATGCATTTCATCGTCCCGTCAAGATAGCTATGTGCTGCTTATAGTAACTGCATGTGTGGTGGGTGGAGAAAGGAGTGCATCCTATAGAAGAGAATAGCCATATAATATATGTCCCGCAGCATCTTTGTGTAACACGAAGCAGTGTCAGAGTCACTTTTGGTCTTTTCAAATGCAGGCCAAAATCCTGTCACGGATCGTACTTGATACCTGAAAACTTTCAGCAAAGGAACATACAGCTGATACAATCTATTAAAGAATTTCTTCAAAGTGATGAGTCCAAGTTCAATAAATTTAAAACTCATTCTGGGCAATTCAGACAGGTGAGTGGGCAAGAACCTTTGGATTCCCGAAACCTTCTTCTCTGGGAGAAAGTGAATCCCAGTGAGATTTTTTTGTTATATGTGTATTTTTTTCTAATTATTCCAATTCTCTTTTCACTGAAGGGTCTGATTTCTGCAGCACAGTATTACAAAAGTTGCCGAGAACTGCTTGGAGACAACTTCAAGAAAATTTTTAACGAGTTGTTGGTGTTGTTGCCGGACACAGTTAAGCAACAAGAACTGCTTTCTGCTCACAACGATTTCAGAATCAAAGAAAAACAAAGCTCAAACAAACCCAAAAAGAACAAAAAGAATGTTTGGCAGACGGACTCCAACTCTGATCTCGACTGCTATATCTGCCCAACGTGTAAGCAAGTACTAACTCAGCAGGACGTTGTCACCCATAAAGCTTTGCATATTGAGGATGAGGAGTTCCCTTCCTTACAAGCAATCAGCAGAATCATCAGTTAGCTTTCCCGAAGACCAATAAAACAGTCTCTGTCTATGAACATGCACTTTTTGGAATGAGGTTTGGCAGTGTGGTGTGGCTGAGAGCCGGTGCCAGTTGAGTAGTCAGGTAACCGTTAGAGAGCCCTCTCAGTGCTGTTCATAAATTCTGTGCAAAGGGATCACCGGACTGCGCCGTAGCTAATTAACGTCCAAAGTCTGAGCTTCCGAAATGCCTGAGTAGAATTAGGCTGAAATCGCAGGGTGGGCAGGCAGGGGGGCACCTTTCTCCTGTAACAGGCAATAGCTGAGAAAATACTTTCTGATCTGAAGACTGACAGGGGACGCAATAGGGGAATAAGCATCTGGTTTGGGTTTTTCTTTCTTTTTTTCGGGGGGTGGGGGAAGATTATGAATCACTGAAATGAATGGAAGCAAAAGCGGCTTCCCTTACAATATTCTGATTTTTTTGTGCTATTTCTGTGACCACAAGATCACAGTAGTCAGGGGTACAAAGGTGCAGAGAAGGAAAAGATGCTACTCACTGGTGAGTAAGACCGTTACAGCTGCGTGTCTGTAAACATTGAGCTGCTCATAGAGCAAGGAAAATTCCTGTCTGAAAACGGAATTAATTCTACTACTTGAAGAATTGGACTGATCTGTGTGATTAGTTGAACGTGAGATTTGAAGTTGCCTCTGACCTTTTATGTAACATGTTCTTGAAAGAAACTTCCTTTGTAGCACTGCATGTGGAATAATAACATTAAGGCTTTACTTTCTGTAAAGCACACTTCACAGTAATTTTATTTAATGACTGCCATGTTTCTAATTTCTTGGATGTATTAATGGTGGTAGGTCCGAACAACAGCATATTGGGACATTAAATGCTGCTGATCACTGACCATGTTTATCTGCAGTGCCTTTAAGTGCGTTTATCTGTTTACAGTGGTCTGCACTAACAAGGATAATTTGTTCAGATTGTACGGACCGTTTGCATCCTGTACCTCCCTCGGTGATATCGGTCTGAAGTAGCTTTGCTTATGTTGCTTGGCATCTCTAAATTCCCCCTCTCGGAGACAAGAGGGGAATCGTCATCGTTTGAAGCAACTCCTCCAGCAGCAATGACGTGATGGAGTGACAGGAGTCCTCCCCGCAGTGCACTTTCATGGCTGTAATTCCGTGTCCGGTTCTCTCCCCTCCTGGCAGACCAGGTTTAGTTATTTTTAACATGTAGAAATAAAGTTGAAATTAATTTATGTAATTTTTAGTGACAAAACACGGCTTTTCTATAAGCATCATTTCTATGAAATTGAGCTCAGAGTATTACTGAAGAGCTAGTCCTGGCTACAGAAAGTTTTCCTGGCCTTACACTTTTTAGTTTTGCTTGCTGTCAGGCTGCAAAGTGCTTTTGGTTTCTTTTCCGAATAATTAAGTCTGTTTTGAATACCGGAACGTGTTGTATTTAGCACAGGGCTGGGCTGCACGCACTGAAACGGGGGCGGGGAGGATTATTCGGCTGCATGGCTGCTCATGAAGTGCATGAATACGTGACAAGTAGCAACAGGTCCGTGTTCCTGCCTGGAGTCGGGTTCCTCTGGAGCGGAGCCCCTGCCCCTGCCCCCTGCCGCGGCGCTTGGGGCGGGTGCCGGCTGCCCCGCGCTTCTACTCAGCAACTGATCTACGGCGTCAGCTCTTGCCCTGGCTCTTCCTTTGGTTTGTGAGGTTCAGTGGAAGTGAAATGCAAATTCTCTGCAGGAGCATCTTACGTCTTCCCTTGAGCTTCAGTTAATTTCTTCTGTGTTAGCAGATACGTAGTTCCCACCGGGCGGGTGCTGCTGTAAGTTTCCTCGAGGCGATCGAGCTCTTTGGCCTGATGATGCAGTTTCCTTGTTCCTTGTGCTCACCTGATTAAATAAAGTATTACCAACTTTTTTTCAGGCCGCTTCTATTCATTTTTAACTCTTTATTGAAAATAAGTTGCAGTTGGTACACGGACACTGAAAATACATAGTCACAGATTGTTCTCTCAAAAGATATTTTTATATATATAATATATACAAAAGTTGTAAACATTTTAAACTTATTTCCATACACAGTCCACTTTATACTACAATGCACGTAAGGTTAGTGACAACTGCAACTCTTGGAAGCGGTCTGCTTATACAGAGGTATCTGCAAAAAAACTTAAATTTGCAAACCACATTTGGTTTCAGTTTGATATTAAAACTCTTAAAGAATCTGAGGTTTAAATGCATATTGCAACCAAATACAGGCAGCTGAACTTGGGTTTCAAGTTGGTACAGTAAGGCTGTTTCTGAGCCTCACTGGTGGTGGGAGAGGGTCTTCCGACACACACAGCTTCAAAATGCTGCCGAGAAAAGAACTAGGAATAAAGGGGAGTGGAACTGGACCCATCCGCTCTCCCCAGCACGCTTGGGGAACACAAAGGCTGAAGGAAGTCTGCAAATCTATACAGTAGCTTTTATCGAGAGAAATACCGATGTGATGTACTAAAGAAGAGACAATGACCACCGTTGGCTTAGTTACGTCAGCTCATGGCAGCAGGCGCGACTAAGGAGCCGGCCGTACGCCCTTTGGGGGTTGGTTGCGGAGGGAGAAGGGCACGAACTTCCCCGTCAGGGATTGCTGGTCGGCAGAAGTAGAAAAGAAATGCCATCGTTGTCACACGCTGTTGTAGCATGAACCGATGGGACACTCGCCCTACAAAGCGTCCAGGCAAAACGGCCAGAGAAATCCCAGCGGCTTGTAGACATGACAAAGGGAGGGGTCTGCTCAAACTGCGAACTGTCTGCTCAAAAGCAGCGTGTGATGGGGGCAGATCTTTCTTTTTTACTAAGCATCAGTTAAGCAAAACTTCCGCCTTGCTAGGAATAGCTTAAAATGTTGAGAAAAAATTCCAATTCTTTCAAATCTTTTAATATGCTTAAAATAAATATGCAAAAACCATGATGTGGTTAAATTCAGCGCTGAGAAGTATCTATGTTGTCGCAACAGAACCTCCTGCAGCAAGGTGATTTGGTAGAATACATCCCCAGGAAAGGTACGGGATTGTTTCAATTCTATTCTTTACACCCGAATTCAGTGCTAACCCTACGCAGAAGCTTTCAGCACGCTGGCCTGAGAGCAGCACGATCCTGCCCTCTGCAAGCTCGAGTTAGCTGCTGGGCTTCTGAGATCTCTGGAAGAGAGGATTTATTAAACAGCTTGCGAGGACAGCATGGGGGCAGCAGCTGGCGCGGCACAAATTCACAGCACAATCCTGGCATGCTTTTAGGACGCGGTCTGGACGGTTACAAGGAAAGCCGCTAGCGCTACTGTACACAGCGAGTGCGCCGGGAGAAAAAAAGTGGGAGAAAGAAGTACAAAGATTGATGTTACAAATACTTGAACCCCAAATAATGTACTACAGTTACTACACCGATGGCTCTAATTCTCTAACCATAAGCCCGTAAGGTTATATTTAGTTACAGTCCATACCTGTACGCACTAGTCTGCCTGACGAGTCACGGACACGCCGATGTGCTACGACAGTTAATCACGGCACTGCTGACACCGAACGGCTAGCGGGGACGCTGCGGGGGCTTGCGAAGGAAGAGGGTTTCGTACGAGGGGTAGGCACGCGGCATCGCTGGCCAGGCTGGGGCCGGCGGCTCGCCCCGCCTTGAAGCACGTTTTAATTCAGCAAGGCTGCGACGGCTGCCAGCCCGTGCTGCCGCGGGGCCGGGGAGCTACCCGGGCGTTCGGCAACGGCCTCACCAGTGAACCAGAACATGGTTTGTGTTCAAGGTGGGCAAACGCTCTTTCCCAGGCGTGTGTGTCTCGGGCGTTGCGGTACCACGTTAATTACGGCTTGTCCCGTCCTGCCTGGCTGACACAGCCTCGGTGGGGTGACTACCGACAAACTCATCGCTGTTGCCTGGAAAAAATACACCGATCGCGGGCTGCCTGCCCGTACGTGCTGCCTGCCTTCCGATCCTTCCCAGTGCCACCCCAGCGGGGACGTCCTCCCCTCCACCGAGGGGAATACGGCAGATTTTCGGTGGCAGAGGGAGCAGGGTTAAGCTTCCTTGAGGTGCCTGTTGGTGTGGCTGGACACGTTATTCCCGGCTCTGGTTTAATCAAGGAGCAATCTGTTCTGCCTTCCCGCTGCCAGGAAGCCTCTCGGGCGCCCAAGCTCCTTCCTCCTCCTCCTCTCCTGCCCAGCAAAACGCAGCCAGGTCCTTGCACGCTCACCGTGCCGACTGCAAGTTAAAGGTAATACTGACTTCTGGGGAGCTGTAAAAAGCCGCTGACCTTGAGAAGAACAACGGTGCCTCGGCCAGGGGCTGAAGTCGTGCTGAAGTCATCCCCGTTTCACCGTTGCTGCTCTTAAGGTCGGGGCCGGCATGAGAGCGTGCGTGTGCGTGTGCGTCCCTTCTGCGTCCCACCGCCCGCGGGCGGGAGGGCGGGGGGAAAGAAAGGCAATGCAGGCCTCGGTGCGTACATTCAGATGTTGTAATATTCAGCACGGTTACACCAGGGGTCAGGACACGTCCCGCAGTCAGACAGAGCTTTAGTTCTTTACGGTTACAAGGAAACTCTGGAACAGTTATATAGTTAGAAAAAATACAATGTACTGAACAAACATTATCTCACATACAATCAATTTAAACATTTAAATTGATTATAATTTTGCTAAAATATTAACACAAGTACTGTTTGTGCTGCTAAAATTTCAGTGTTCCCTCTAAGAAAAATATTGCTACAGTTCTACCGTACCCTGTACTAAAATCTTTTGCCTTTTTCTTCCCCAGCAAGACTGACTCTAGAAAAACCACAAGGGTCACGTAATTAATTTAGGCTTATACCGTACTGGGGTTTGGGTGTCCCTGGTCTACTTCATGCAAGGATGTCTCACTGCTCGCCAAGCCCTGCTGGCACGGGCCACCAGCAGGTGCCCCTTGGCCACCTCTTCCTTGCTCCTTGCAGTAGCCGAGCAAGTGACAGCTCCGATAAAGCCGTGCAGCATCCTCCTGCTCACGCTCCTGCCGCCGCTGCGGGCAGCAGGGCCAGGCTGCGGGGCGGAGCGCTGCGTACCCCGATAGCGTTGGGACCTCAAAGTGGGGGCAAAGGTGTCCAGAGGGAGAGAGGTCTCCTCTCCTCTGCTGTCGCCGTTGGGAAAGCCCGTGGTGGGGACCGTGGCGGGACGCCAGGTCTCGGTGCCACCGCGCGCAGCCGCGCTGCGTGGGGAGGCTGCAGCGGCGCGGGAGAAGTGTCCGAGTTGGGAAATGGTGCCTGAAAAATCCCCGTGCAGCTCCAGTGGCTCCGGTGCCGCCGGGCGAGCGGAGCTCAGCTCCAGCAGAGCCAGCCTTCGCTGCAAATGCACATTTTAACCCGGCCTGAATAGTAGGGGATTCAAGTAATGCGCTTTGTCACTGATAATGACTGCTCATGATGAGATTTGCTGCTTATTAATTAATGCATTTATTTGCAATTTAGCAGCAGAAATGAGCTCTGTTAATGATGACAAAAAAACTGCCAGATGTTTTTGCTACAAGGAGAGCTGGGCAGTCCGGTAACTATTGCTTGTCACGAGGTCAGAAGGCAGCACGCAACTTTTGCCGGCGTAAACCAGCAAGGCGAAACCCCGGCTCGCCAGCCGCCGGGAGAGTCGGCGGCCCCTAAGGATGGAGCTGCCACCGAGGTGGTCAGGAATTCAAGTTTCAGCTCCTTTGCTGAGTGCTTAGTGACAAATAGCTCAGATCACAGCTGCCGCGCAGGCAGACAGGCGGGGAAAGCAGGCAGGTTGCTGACAAGGACCTACTGGATTTTGCACATTGAATTGTTTTTGACAAGGCAGGAATTTTGCAGCTGAAAACCAAAACTCAGCCTCTTTCCCAGGCATCTTTCATTCACCCTCTTCTCCCGCTATTTGCAAGCACGGGGCCGTGTGCCCCCACACGATGGACTTCAGTGGCCTGTAAAGTCTTTCCGATTCTCTGAATTCCTCACTTCTAGAGACCGCAGGGTAAAACGCACATTCACCCTGAGGTTCTGCTGCAGCTGACGACAGATGGTGGCTGCTCCCAGTACAAAAATACAAGTTCAATGCCACTCCTAAGTGACTTGGACTTTGAGTCGCTGAGACACCCACCCCTTTTCTGTTGGTAGCTCTGGGTTTGAGCATGAGTAAGTGTTCAGCGTTGCCAACCAGAAACTATTTGTAAATTTGCAAACTTTCCCAACCCCTCCGTGAAGAAGTGGAACTGCAACGCGCCGTATTTTCTGCTGATAAAAGGCTATTCCTAATTAGCAGCCAACTGTTGCTGAACTGGTTTCCAGTTTCAAACAGTAACTTTTTAAATTCTCAACCAGAACCATCTTGAAGCGTAGAAGCAATCTGGCCATTCACCACAAACCCAGCCCGCTGCGCCCCCCCATGCTGCCTGCATCCTAAGCTAAGTTTGAAACAGCTGTTTGGATTTTTTTTTTTTACAGTAAATATATACAAATAAAAGTTACACAGACACCACTTATTTCTTTGTGAATTTGGCACTTTCCACGGAACACGTACAGGAAAGCTCTGCAGTGGGAGCGGCACGGGGCCAATCTCCCCAGCGCCGCCCACCCACCCTCGGCACCACAAGACCGGTTCTGTGTTAGCTCTGGAAGAACGAGATAAATAGCACTCCTCAGCTACTGTTTTGTAACAGGAAAAGGTATTCTGGGCTTTCCCAGGGGCTCGGCAGGGCCCAACGCTGACTGCCCAGCGTCAAGCCTCAGAGAGGGCATTTACGCATCTTTCGCCACGTGTAGGTGATGTGGTAGCAACCTTCTTTCCTTCTGACTTAGAGGGAACACTGCTTTTATAAAACCCTTGGACAGGTAAGACAAGAACCAATACCACTGTACAGAATTCACTGCACAACTAGCTAATAGTAGGGAACCCGGCACTGACTTGCCACATTAAGGAAATGGGACTGAATACATTTGCAATCAACCGGTTCAGTGTACTGCACCGTCGGACTCGCTCTGTTGGTACGCGGCCCTCGCCCCTCAGTACGCTGGCACTTGGTAACCTTTCGGGTTGGTGTCTAAGGTCTCGGTGAAGGGGGGGCTCTGGTAGGTCTCTGTGCTCTCGATGCCGCTGCCGGTGGGGTAGCCGGGGTACGGCGCGTTGGGGTCGGTGGCGAACTGATCGGTGGCAAAGAGCGACATGTCCGTCCCCAGGCGGTATCTCTGCAGCGCCTTCACCGCCAGCGCGACCTGCCGCGGGACGGAGGAGGGTTAGGGGGGGATGGCAACGCCGCGGCCAGGACCCCACGTTCCCCCACGACCCTGCATCCCCCCAGGACCCCGCGTCCCCCCAGGACCCTGCATCCCCCCAGGACCCTGTGTCCCCCCAGGACCTCACGTCCCCCCAGGACCTCATGCCCCGCCCGGACCCTGCATCCCCCCAGGACCTCACGTCCCCCCAGGACCCTGTGTCCCTCCAGGACCCTGCGTCCCCCCAGGACCCTGCGTCCCCCCAGGACCTCACGCCCCCCCCGGACCCTGCATCCCCCCAGGACCTCACGTCCCCCCAGGACCCCGCGTCCCCCCGGCTCGCTGCAAAGCACCGAGCACACCACAGATCCCAGGTGGTTGCTGGCCCCACTCCATTAAAGCCGAGAGCTAAAACAACCCCAAACCACAACCCCTAATGCTAAAGGTGCCATTTCTATGTGACAGGTTGACCCCCAAAGCTCTGCCTAGGGTGGGGGTCGCAGCCTGGGCTCACGTCCCCGGCCGTGCAGGTTTGGCACCGCTGGCACCAATAAACCCATCCGCTGCGGGGAGGGAAAGCTGCCGAGTCCCGGGCCAGCAAAATAGGTCAGTTCTGCCGAGACTCCTTCACCCTCTTCCAGGTTGCCAGTATTCAGGTCGCAAACCATGGGAAATGCGGGCGGCAGAGCTGCGAGCACACCACGCTCGCTCTTATTTCAGGAGGTTTCATTAACAATTCAATTAGTTTATAAATGACAGGCCTGGGGGGGGGGGGCGGGAAACGCCTGCAGACACCGAGAACGGCTTCCCAACCACCGCGCTGGTTGTGTGCCGATCACGCAGAGCGCCTGGGTTTATTAATGGTACCAGCGGAGGGGCTGCCGGTGCGACCCCGCACCCCAGCCATCCTCCGTGCCGGTGGCAGGAGACCGGCGTCCCCACTGCCCTCCCTGGGGTGGGAGCAGACGCTGATGGGATGGGGGAGAGCATCCCACCCGGCTCCCTTCCCGGCGGCTGCATTAAATGGGCAGTCTGGCAATACAGCGATGGAGAAGAGCTGCGACGGAGCTGGGATTAAGAGAGATTTATTTGGGTGATAATAGAGCAGGGAGGAGTTAAACTGGTGAGTAACTGGAGCCAGGTCTGCTGCTGGAAAGCCTCAGACTGTCTTTTGCCCCGATTCTTTTAAGGCAATATGGAATTACTGCACATCTTGGGTGCTCTCTGCCCGCAAAAAGCCAGAGGAGGAGGGGAGGTGATGCAGGGGCCACTCCTGCTCCTCCACGTGCAGCCTCCAGAGCAGGAGCCCCCCGAGCAGTGCAGGTACCCCCAGGTACACGGGGGGTCCAGCGGCTGTGGGCAAGGGGCCCCGCGGGGTTTTGCACACCCCTGGCTGACGTCCCTCTGCCACTGTGCGGCCCGGGGGATGCACAGAGCCTAAAAGCAGGAGCAAAGGGGGTTTCTGCAAGCCCCTGCCTCCAGGGTGGGCAGCAGAGGAGCCAGCCTGGCTTCCCCCGAGGGTGAGCTGAGAGCTCCCAAAATCCCCCTGCCATACCGTGAGACCGGCTCATTGCGGTGATCTGCTCCTGGGGACTCGTTTGCTTCCAACCAAATCACTCCCAGGGGGCTAACGAGGCCCTGAAATGAGGGCAGCTCATGGCTGGCGACACGTTTTCGATAGGAATGCAACTTTCCAGCCTCAGGAGAAAGGGAAGTCTGGAATTCCCCAGCGAGAGGGGACCAGAGCTGCTGCTTCCCGTGTAAGAAACCACAAGTTTCATCTCTATTTGGAGGGACCGCAGGTTTCCTCAGTACAGCCCCTTGCTGCCCACCAGGATTCACTTCTCCAAACCGTACCCCAGATTCCTCCTCCCAGTTCAGTGCTGAGCCCAGGGCAGGTTTCATTTCTCCTCTCCCCACCTTAGCTCCGAAGCTGAACTCACCCAGACGATGATGGAGAAGAAGGAGAAGGCGATTGCTGCCCGGGCGGCGTCTGCTCCTTGCGAAACCCCTTTGCTCATCGTTGTCCGTTGCCACTGGTTTGCTAGGAAGCAGAAGGCTACAAACCACAGGAAGGACAAGAAACCTGAAAGAGAACAGAGCTGGTCAGTGCTGCCCCTGCCCACCGCCGCCTCTGCTGCAAGGACCCCCACTTGCTGATGCACAAACATGCCGCCATCAAGGTTTTTTAAATAGCAAAACTGTGATCTTGGGTGCCTTGGCCTGTGCTGTGGCCCAAACGGAGCTATTTTAAAAGAGGCTGATTTGCAATTGTCGGAAAAACAGAGATGGAAGGAACCTTGTAGGGTCACCCAGTGGATTGCCTGCCTGAAGTTTAGCTCACCCACATCTCAACCTGATCTCAGAGACCTACAGGGACAGCAGACCCTCTCTGGACATGCGGTCCTCACAGTCTGGGGGATTTCAGCCTGCTCGCAGGCGTCAAGGCGCTACCAACTCAATTCCAGCACCTCAGTGTGTCAACCCACCATTCCCACCACCGGCTCTTAGAAACTTTAGGCTGGATACTGCAAACCTCACCCAGGAAGAAGCCTGCACTCCTGAGAGCAGCACCAGGCTGCTCGGCTGATGCAGGAGACGGCTTTACAGCTGTTCTGCAACGGGCTATGCCTTGGTCCTACCCAAGGACACAGCTGGAGAGCTTAAAAAAAGGCAAGGAACAATCACCCAGGAATATGGACAGGCTGAGATTAACACGGGGATCGCAACTGACCCTGGGACGTCAGCGCATCCCACGAGCGCAGCAAACGAGCAAGTGCTCATCGTGTGCCGTGCCCAGGGCAGGGACGCGGCAGGGCTGCCCATGGAGCCGAGAGGCACACGGGCTTCACGTGAGAGAGCTGTGCTCGTCCCTGCTGCCCTCCGCTGACTGCGCTCCTGTTCTCAGCCTCTCTGGGCTCTGCGGGATTGAGCAAAAACGCTCTGGTGATTATTCCTTACTGGAACCAAAGCTGGCTGAGCAAGATAGGGCTGCAGCTCCCTAATTCAATCTCCAGCCAACAGCGCTGCCTGATGCCAAGGAGCTCAGAAAATAGTCAAGAAGCAAGCCACAAGCGCACAGTGTAAGGAGCAGTGATGCTTTCCAGCGCTGGGAAGAGGAGCTGCACAACCTGGAGCCTTCCATGATGCTGTTTTAAGGGTCTCCAGCTTCCTGATTATCCCCAGCACAAAGGTCCCTCCACTCGCCAATTCTGGGTGCCAGTGCACACGTGGACGCCAGGCACCGGCAGGTGGGATGCTGAGCTACCCAGCACCTTCCCAAGGATCATGAGCACATCAGTATGAGCAGCCACACTGCTGGTCCCACAGGGCAGCCGGCTGCAAAGCACAGTCTGACTGCAAGGAGAGGAAAGAAGCTTCCTTTATTCCCGTTTAACTTGCCAGTTGTTCCTAAGTACAATATAAATTGCATGCGTGCATCCACATCCAGTGCGAGAGTTACAGGGCACACCCCCTCGTCTTTAATTCAGAATTTGCTTCTATATGCAGTTTAAGTAAACGCACTCCTCACCTCCTTCTCTTGCGCGATGGGGCCTGGGTCTTCCTGACCAGCGGATGCTTTTGTCCGCCTGGCCGTGCTTGACCCCTTGAGCTGCCCTCACAGCCACACAACCTCCAGCCAGGATCATCCAGGCTTTCCTTTTCCAAATTACAGACTAATACAACAGCCCCCTTTTGCTGAATACAGCTAATGCCTGCCACCAAAGCCGCCCCAAATCTCTGCATATATATTGTCACTTCCCCTTAGGATGATCCACTTGTCATCAGTGTTAAACAAGACCTCTGGGGCTTAGTCCTCAAAGGTCATCCTCAGGGACAGAGATGCTTTCTAGCTCCCAGCTCTGTTATAAGGGGGCTTTACCAGCAGCTGGCCCCCGTTAGGGGAAGCAGATCCAACCCCTAAACGTGGACACAAGAAGATGCATGCCTGCGATACAGCGTTGGCTGCAGCTCGGATGACCAGTATGTGGTGAATGTGGTGGGTAACGGTCCCCCAGCAGGACTTGGTGCAGGAGATGCTGAACCACATCTCCAGATGCTGCACTGCTGAAGCGCTCCCATCTCCGGGTACTTGGGGAGCAAATGCCACGGCAGTGGGGAGCACTGCCCTGCCGTGCTCGAGCAGCAAGCCTCAGTCAGGAGTTTCTCGCTCAAATATGCACCTACCTTAGAGACAGCGGTGTTTGGAAGTCGAAAGACCAGAGACGAAACGTAAGAGCAGCTCCTAACAGGCTAATTTGGAGCTGCACTGTGCGGAGCAGAGGGATGCTTATGGACAAGCTCTGGGGCCATGCAGGGCTGGCACCAAGGGACACTGGTGCTCTCCAACAGGTCTAGGCTGTGTCACTGGTTTATAGAGGGCGAACTTTCTTGTTTCTTTGTTAACACTCAATCTAGTGCAGCAGGTCCTCCCTCGTACGCTCCTGGGCAGGACACTACCGCAGAGCACGAGTCACAGCCACGACACGGGGGCTGCCCTCCGACCAGCACAAAGCCCCACCTATCGCTGGTGCCTTCTAAGGGTTTTCAAGAGTTAAATGACATCATACACATCTCTGAATGTGCACCGGCTGCGCTGGGTATTGCAGTTACCGGCTTCTCTGCAACACTGAGATATGCAAGATGCTGACCTTTCCAGTGCTAAAACCATTAGCTTCTTCAGCCAGAAACGCCTAGCTAGGGTCACTTCTGCTGCCACCCATGTGGACTTCCCGGAGGTTTCGCGACACAGAGACAAGCCTTTCCCCTCCACATCCAGCTCTGCCAGGATTCCTGAGAAGAAAAAGGATTCCCTCCAGTGCCCTGGGGAAGCGGGAAGGCAGGTATCGCTGTTAACAGAGAAGATGGGGTCAGGCATGGAAAGCATCTCCAGAAACACCAGCCAGGCGTCGTTCGAAGTTTGGAGGACGGACACACGCCTCCCAGGGAGCTCTACGGGAACTATTTTTGTTTCTGCACCAGCGCTTATTTTCTTTGTGATCATGTTCACCTTCTGCTAGCACTTCTTCGAGAGGAGGCTTTGCACCCGATAACATGAATCAGACACGCAGGATTGCAGCTGACTCCCCTCGCTCCTGGCACCTCACCGGGAACAGGGCTGTGCCCTCGTCCGGCACCCGCATGGTCCTGGTCCCGCAGAGGGGCTGGCAGTGCCTGCACCCAGCCCCTGGTGTATTTGCAGCGTCAGGTGTAAGCGGGTGTTTTGGAGGTGTCTGTTGCTACCCATGAATTTTAAAACCTCACGAAGAGGGCTGAGTAGCATGGTGTGGCTATGTGTGCCAGTCCCGACTCCAGCTGGAAACAGGCATGGTAGCAGCTCTGCACCCTCCAGCACGCTGGGGAAAAGGAGAACGCCAAGAAGCACTGCAAGAGCCAGTAGATAATTATCATTTTAGGATCTGCAGACAACAGAGTGCAAACACCAGGAAAGATGCGTTACAGCCATAATTACAGCCTGGTCCAAGCAAGCGCACGTCTACGGGAGCAGCTGTAAGAGCAGATGGAAGAGAAAGTCGCAAATGCCATTTGCACAGTGCGGTGGCCCTGCCTGCACCCTGCCTGCGCCCTTGCCTGCACCCCAGCGTTACCTCCCAGCTGGCTCAGTGGCTCTGATCTGCCACTGATCCGATGCACGAGTCCTCTTTCCTTCAAGCGAAAGAAAGTTGTGGGTTAACGCTTTCATTAACTCCCCCCCCCAACCTCCAGAGACAGCAACTGCCAGTTGACATCTGCTTTGCTGGCAGCCGGCATCAGGCTCCTGGGTGACCCGGGCAAAGGGCCAGAAACAACCTGCTTTTCTCACCCCCCGGCACACCGCCCGGTTTGCAATGCTCCCTCACACCCGAGCATGTTCCTCACCCGGTTATTTCCCAGATGCATTCTCGGCCTTTATATCGAAACAAGCAATAATGCAGAGATCATATACAGAGAGAAAGGATGAAACAGTTGCAAGGAAAAAGGAGGAAACCAAGCATCCCATCCTTGGTGGGGAGGAAAAAAGAAGGGGACAGCGTAAGAGACTCCCACAGGTGAAGTCTCCAGGGGTTATTAACATGGAGGTAGTTAAACATGGCAAATTACACGGGTCAGCTCTGCCTCCTGGCAGGCTGGGTGCCTGATGCTGCTGGGAGCAGCGCAGGGGGGTACGGTGGGCTGCGATCTCTGCAACTGCAGAGGCTTCACGTGCCAACAAAACCCTGCACTTCATCTCTGCTGCGGAATCTGCCTGTATTGATGGTTATTCTGGGAGCAACCAACTGCCTGGTATTTCCGTGTGAGTGGGTGTACAGGCTACGGCAGTAGGGCTGTAAGAAAGGTTTGGGGCAGTCATAATTTTGGAAAAGTGAAGGCACAGCAATAGGAATGGGATAAAATATGCTGGGCACGAACCCACCCTGACATCCCCCAGTGAAATGAGCCCATTGCTTGTCCACACAGCAGAAGGGTGCCTTGCACACCGAGCATCCTGTGCCGCCAACAGCTCATGCTGCTGCTTGAATTGCTGCAGGATCTGGGTGGGAAGGGACGTCCGGGCGCCACGTGTCTAACCCACCGCTCCAAGCGGGGTCAGATGGGAGGGGAAGGACCAGGCTGACCAATTCCTCCTGCCAGACCCCAGGGACCTGCACCTTCCCCTGGGAGCGAACGGGGCAACTGCACATCAGCAGTGCTGCGCCAAATTTGGGCTTAGGAGATGCCAAAAACCAGACCTAGGTGGAGATGTGTTTACTTGCGACCATGGACTTAAGAGCCCCAGACAACACTCCCATTTATATCGGCACCAAGCTGGATTCCAGCACACCATTTCTAGGGTGCCCTGTGGGAAATGGTTCGTTAAGCGGAGAAAGTGGGGATTGTACCAGAGCAGCAAGAAAGGTAAGGAGTTGCTGGCGGGGAGACGTACCAGGCAGCATTAACAGAGACAACGCCAGGCTGGAGGGGAGCTATGGAAGACCACTCTTTGCAGACTCCAAGAGGTGACACTGTGTCGGTCACAGGCTCGCATCCACATGATCTGCAGGTAAGTGATTGATTTGTTTTACCAGCAAGGAAGTGGCTTGCCTGTTTTCTACCAAGAAGCCCACAGAGGGCATGGCCCGAGCGAGCAGGATGTCTCTGCCCGGACACAGCCTGAAGACCGATGCACCTGGAGCACAGACATCGACCCAGGGTGATCCTGGGGTAATAAAGTGTCACCGCTGGCAGCACAGCTGTGTTGGGTGGATTTAGCAGCACGGAGCTCTGGTGCAATACTGCAGCCTGTTCCCAGAGCAGAGCACAACCCCTGCACGGCAGAGGCTTTGCAGGGCAGAAACCATCTTCTCCAGCTCACTGCTGAAGCCTGTGAATGCGCACACAATGCATGACAAGTGCAAAAGAGAAACGAGGCAGAGATTGAGAGCGGTACCATTTCACAGATGCCTGGCAGGGGAAAGAATGGCTGTTAGGAGGTGGAAGGCAGGGAGGATCACAGCCTCGCACCACGACAGGCAGCATCAGCCAGAAGATGGATGTGATGTTCCCCTTCCATTTGAATTGAAGGGTTGCAGGCACGGAGCCCCACGGAAGGGGCTGTAAATATCATCTAACAAGGGCTGGACGCTGGTGCTCTAGCACCATGGAAATAAGCTTTCTAGCAAGGAGAGAACATCCTTAACAACAGGCAAGTGCAGGGAGGCGATGACGGATGTTTTCATTTGGGACCAGCGAGCCATCAGCGACGCTTGTGCTGGATAAATCACCTTCAGACTTCGCTAACACAAGAGCCTGGAAAGGGAGAACATCAGCTGCAAACTCAGCCAGGCAACTCCCGCAGCAGCCGAGCAGAGGACGGCCTCTCCCGGCTCAAGGCATCCCACCGGCTCGTGTTCACACGAATGAGCCCCAGGTCAAGGGGCTCAAGATGGCACAGGAGATCTGTGCCAGCCCTTGGGATCCCCAGACCCACCTGCACACCGCAGTCCTCGAGGCAGCGAGGGATTACAGCGGCGTGTAGAAGTGTCTTTCTGCTTTGTTCCAAAACACACATGCACAAAGTGAAAACAGACTCAGATGTAACTGATGAAGCGACATTTGCTTGAGCCAGAAAGAGGAGATGTGGGAGGGTAAAACGCCCTCCTGTCTGGTCTCTGAGATGCGACCACCAAGCCTCACTTCTCCGGATGGCCTCACTGAACGCAGCTCAGCGAACGCCTCTGGTTGCAGAAGCGACACAGACGAGTGGGACACCCCACTGTCCCCAGGCTGCCACGCACCGGCTTCCTCGCTGCTGCCTCTGAGCTCACAGCTGGATGGGACAACCCACCCCCGACTGAGGCACACGAGTCGTGTCACGCCGTGGGGGGAGAGGGGAGGACTCAAGCGTGGAGCTACAGGGCACAGCAACGACCCCGCACTCCCCACGGAGCCAGCATCGTCCTTCGCAAGCACAGCAAAGCCAGAGATGTACCTGAAAAGCCGAGGTCCAGCAGGACAGCCCGTTTGCGGTCCTTCACGCTGCTGATCTGCTGGAAGTGGAGGTCCACGATAAAGAAGAAGATACAGCCAAAGAAGGCAATGATGCCAACGGCGATGCCGTAACTGCAGGCACTCTCATTCTCGTTGAAGACGCAGAGCAGCTCGGGGTTCTGGCTGTCCGTGTTCACGTAGCACTCATTCACAATGGAGCCAAACACCACGATGGAGAAGATCTGCAGAAGGAAGGAGAAAACACAACTTGCTGCTGTTTACATTTAACTCGGTTTTCCAACAGCAACATAATTGGATTCAATCCTGTCTTTGACTCCATGGCAACGTGGCATTTGTTAGACAGATCCCTACTCTCATCTGTTTGGTGGCCCCAAGCAATGCGCTGGTGGACGGTACCTAGGTCCTCTCTCTGTGAGCCTGTCTGCCTTTCAGTGGCTTGGTTTGCAGAGTATTTTAAGAGATGTTATTCTCCAGACAGGCTGGGGAGGGAAAAAGTAAATAGATGGGCCAGGTCTCTGCACAGTCTTTCTGCTCGTGCTGCTCTCCGCTGTCAGGCTGTGCTCGATAAACCCCCTTGTGTCACTGCGGAGCAGGGAGAAATGAAGTTAGAGAGGATAATTGAGCTGCTGAGAAGGCTGACCCAGGGAAGGACTGGATGCCCGGTGGAGGAGGGACGGGACACCGCAGCAGGGGGAGGTGGGGAGCAGCTCACCTGGGCGCAGCGGGGCAGGGGGAGAGGCTGCCCTGAGAACGACAGGGCAATTTTTCACCTGGCTTAGCAGGGGTTGAAGGATGCAGCACCTGCATCCATTATCCAGTGACCTGCTTTCAGCCCTGTCAGGGACGAAAGGGCAGGGGGTTGCTGGTGTTTGCCCAGGTCCCACCGCTGGGACCCGAGGGTGTTTCATGTCCCTGCAGGCAGGGAAGGAGCCCGATGGCAGCACGCAGCCGGTTGCCTAAATTAATACCATTCACAATGCTGCACGCTAAAGTAATTCCCTTATCCCTCCGACACCAAAGGCAGCAAGCGGAAGCCGCGGGACCAGCTGCATTATAATTTGCTCTGGAGCCTGCTCCATTAGAGCCTAGAAAGCGCTGCACTGCCGTTTGGATTTCAAGGCAGAGAGCAGGGAGGGAAGCAAGGCGTGCAGACACCCCTCCATCAAGCTGCGAACCTCTGATCTCGTCCCTTGCTGCCAGCACCGGCCCCCCGCATCCCTGCACGCCTCCCCGCCCCGCAGGACACAGCTGGAGGCCATGTATGCAGGGGGGAGATAAGAGGGTCCTCCAGCACGCCCCGGCACGGCGGCTGCCCGGGAGCAGCTGGGGTCTCGGGGTACGGTGCAGCTCGCGCTCTGGACGCCCCGCCACGTCTTCTGCAGTAACAACACAACACGAAGTGCACGAGACCGAGACAGGCGACAGACAGAGGCGGCAGCCGAAGAGCCACATGATGAACTGCAGCCGGTGGCCTTTGCAAAGTCACCTGCGTCTCACCCAAAGAGCGGATGCCCGGCCGTGGGCCATCTCCTACAGCCCTGCGCTCCCCAAAGCGCAGCATTAGCAGAACTGGGTGAAACGGAGCAGAAGCCACTATAAGCAAACCATTCAGAAAGCTCTAGCCACTCTTAAATATAACATTGTGATATACATTTTTCTCCCAAGCAGTGGCCAAATATCTCACTCTTGCCTGCCCCAAAGGATTTCATCCAGATTTCTCTCCTCCAAACTCCTTCCAGTGCTGGGGTAAAGCTGCACAGAGCTTCTTCTGTCTGAAGCTACTTACAAATGCAAGTGTCTCATTAGCAAACACATCTTAGGTAGTGTCTACTAACTCTCCCTCAAGTTGGAGGGAACAACGAAGAAATGGATCTGCAAGGGATTGAATTACTAAAATGTGAAGGATTGGTGAGGGATTTGTTTTGTTCTCTGTAGGGGGTCATCTGAAATAAATGATGAGCAGAAGCAGCAGAGTCTCTGGAGTACCTCCCACCTTAGGTGTGTAGGAGCTCCTGCAAGCAGCTACCCCAGCACCCCAAGCCTGGGACTTTGCTACCAGCTTCTCATGCTGCTATCTGCAAGCACGTGATGGACGAGCAGGTTGCACCATGCTCACTCCCACCTCCAGAAACCCGCCAGCAGGACAACCGAGGGCAGGGCTCATCTTTAAACCCTTTTAGCCAGGAGCTCTGTTAGTGACAGCAAACTCCTATTGCTTCTAGCACTTAAAATTCACGGTGGTGTCCGGTGGTGGAGATCTTCTGAGACCTGCTTGCTAATTTAGCTGGCAAATGAGCTACCCGAAGATGTGCAGGAGGAACAACATGTCGTATCCAGCCCGGAGACCCCCACGCTGCAGTGTGACAAGGCTGCAGGGAATCACGCAGCCAGGCTCTCCCAAAATGCTTCATCACTGCAAGGAAACGAAAAGCGGGGGTCCCACTGCAGGGCGAGGAGAGCAGAGCTCGCCCCCAACACCCGGCGCTGGGGATGACGGCGGCTGGAGAGGGCGGCTGTCCTTGCCCTGCAAGGCCGCTCGGCCGGGAGCGAGCGACGTCCTGCAAAATCCCCCAGGGATTCACTTGCGGGTCTCGGCAGCAGCTCTTTGGGGCTCTTTCCATCAAAACACCTCGGGTACCTCCCATCGCTGCCCTAGACCCCCACTGGCTCTGCGCTGGCCCCTTCTCTCCACGGCCTGCTGAGCCAAGGGGATCGGCATCTCCGCCCCGGCAGAGGCGAGCACGCATCCCTGGCTCTGCGACTGGCAGCAGGAGTGGGTTTCCGCCCTGGAAACACTCCTCAGCCCCGGGAATAAGCCCGTTCTTGAATGACGCCTTCCTAGAAATGTGGGTTTCCAAATGTGCATCTGCAAAATTCAGGTGCAACCTTTGATTTCCCCTGGAGCGTTAAAAGGGGATAGGAAGTACGTATGTCCCACAGACCTCTCCACGGCTGGCACAGGGAGATAATCAGACCTTCCTCCTCTCCGAATTTAACCACTACCCGGGGTCCTGTTCCCATCCATCCCCCGCTCAGCTCTGCTCCGAGCACCAGCCACGAGCTCCACAACCCGAGCCACCCGCTTCCATTTGCACCCTCTTCCTCGCGTGCGCTGCATGTACAGCGCGCTCGGATGTCACACCGCGACGGGCACATCATCATCATGCAAAGAACAAGAGGGTTGCATTGTAAGAAAGAAACAACAACAAACAGTAATAATAATTTTCCCAGTGCTTTGGCAGCAGCTGTAATATCAGCAGTTGTAAAAATCTGTTCATAAATAATGCAAAATTGTTATTTACCATCAGAAATAGCAGCAGCATTTATAAAACAGGCCCTGGAAGAAATAATGTGATTCTGGAAAACATGAATAATTGAGAACCTCTGATTCCATGGGATTACTTCTCTGGCAGGCCAGCAAACTCATACACAGCTTCTCCGATAACTGTTTTACTTAGTCCTCCCAGGATTAGCAACCTGGACTCCTTCTCTATGCTTTCGGGTGCCAGTTTCAGTGGCTGAGGGAGGGCTCCCGAAAATACAATTGAGGACGTTACAGGACAGGGTGTCTGGCTGCCCTCACGCAGGTTTGCACACATGGGGCTGTTGACAGAGGATGCCCAGGCAGCGCTTCTGGGATGGAGATGGAAAGAACAGACATTTCATTGCTTAACTTCAAACTCCAGAGGGTTTTGCAAAGCAAAGCATCCTTCTCGTGGCTGGACGACCTGAGCAGCTCCCCCCGCGAGACTCCCTCGGCCGGGTGCCGCCCGCAGCGTTTTGATGCAGGCAACGTGGGATACGTGGCTTCTTCTCGGGAGGCCAAAACAGCAACGAATTGCAAGCGCATGCATTTGATAGATGTGCTCCAAACATCAGCACTGGCTGAAATACTCCTGTCAAAACATGCTTTTCAGTGAAAACAAGTCTTTCCATGGGTTTTCTCCCGCTCCCCTCATGACTGAAATTTTATAGTTTTTCTTAAAAAAAACAACTGGTGCTGGTAAAACATTGTAATGAGAATAGATTTGGAGTTGTCTGTCTAAGTATAGGTGAAAAAAAATTTTTTGAGAAAATGTGGGTAGATGGGAAAAAATAAAACTCATACTTTTTTTAAAAAGTTCATGCAAAACTCATTTTCCAATCACCTCTACAAACCGCACTTGCTCAAACCCAGAACCAGTTCATCAGAGACTTGAAAGCAAAAACACAAGGTCAGATTTTCCACTGCGAGTGAGATTTTACGGGTCCTGAGCAAGGATGCAGGAATCCTGCGTTCCAGAGGCGCTCCTCTGACTCCCACCTCCTCCTCCCTGTCAGGTCGGTCCCCAAGACCGCAGTCCCCGTGACCAGGCACGGCAGTGGCAGGACTCGGGACCACGTGCAGGTCACTGGCACGCACAGCACAGGGGCATCTGCCGCACAAGTCGCTGCATCCCAAGCCCATCCACCTTTCTAACAGGGCTCCTCGTATCTCACGGGCTTTGCAAAGGAGCCTGAGCATTCACAGGACACTCCATTTTCCAGCTGAACAACCCAACACAACCAGCAACAAATTTTGCTCACTGGGTGAACCCGTGCAAGACCCAGTAAGAAAACTGGATTACCTCCAGCTACCCCAGTATGAAATTGCATCCCGCCTGCCAAAGCTTTCACATAAATCTGCTGGCAGCTCGGGGTCTCCTGGCCAGCAGCCTGGCGTGCAGGTTGCTCAGCCCTGCCTCGCCCCGGTGTCAGAGAGCGGCTGGGAGCCCCCGGCACACGGCTCCGGCAGCTCTGGCAGCTCCGGCGGCACAGACCATTAGTGCTCCTCTCCGCATTCAGCTGCAGGGAGGGATGGGAAGGAGGAAAGCTGTCTTCTCCCATCCCTTCCATTAAGACTTGCACTTCAGCCACACAAAGGAGCTTCTATGCCTCAGTCACACCCTGGGAGGGAGAACAACGCTGGTCAGGGAGATGCATGAAGTGCTTTGAACCAAAATGACGCAGCTCAGCTGCTCGTGCAAGTGCAGATGGAGCTCATGTTACACCAAACCAGTGAGAAGACTGGGACCTCACTTCTTAATGAAAGCCAGCTGCCTAGTTCCCCCAGTTTAAAGCTTGCTTCTAAGCAAAATGGGACACCTCGCCAGGCCAGCGAGCATTTCTGTAACGCAGGACAAAGGGACAGGTCTTGGCAGTGATCGGACAGGGTCTGGGTGCGCCGGCCACGATGAACTCTGGAAAACGGCTGGTGCAAAGCTGAAACCAGAGGGGTTTTGAGTACCACCCTAAAAACCTGGGAGAGCACCCTAGGGATGCTGCTTGCCCAATGCTGGAGGCTGCGTCTGGGCAGGAGCCTGCCGCTCGAAGGCTGCCTTTGGTATCCAAAGTATGGGACCCAGATGCACATCTTGCCCGCTTTCCTTGCTTGCTGCCCTCCTCCTGTTTTCCGCACTCACCCTATTTTAGGCGAGACCTCTTGCCTCTTTTGCCCTCTCTGGCAATGGCTGTTAAGTGCAGGGGACCGTGACTGAGTGCCCGGTGCCCCGTGCTGGTGGATGCCCCAGCAGGGGCTGTGCTGGAGGAACAGGGAGGTGATGGTGCACAGCGGGCAGGCTGCTGGCAGCACGGACACGCAGGCAGCCCTGCAGCAGGAGACCAAGTGAAATCTCATTTTTTCCCCCCAAAAAAGGAAAGGGGAAGACTGAGAGGGCAGGTTCCTCGCTCAGCAGAGTCCAGGCACTCATCTGAGGCTGCTGGACCCGCAGCCGCTGCCAGACCCTCACAGGAACCCAGGGCGCTGGGGACGCCTGTGCGCCCCGCGATGGAGACACCATTTTAGGCGTGCATAAAGCTGGGAGACCTGCGGCTGCCTCCTCTGCACCAGATTTTTACCATCTGGAAGAAGGTGGCTGGCCAGGCTGCCTGGCTCAGTGCTGAAATTATACTTTGCAGATCGATGTTCTCTCCCGGGGCTTGAGCCGGTTGGACCCCAGGACACGCACATTTTTCATCCACGTTGCTTTCAGCCTTCTGTAGCCCAAGCACCTAAAATGTGCTTCAGGAGACCTCGCGGCCTGAACACAGCCATCGCAAGGAAAACAAAAAGCAAGTAACACAAGAGAGCACAAGCTGAAAGCTTCAGTGTGTGAACTGTCAGCCATTTTAAGGTGAGATGTTTCCACTGCTGATGCACTGTACTTTGATTTGGGACCTATAAAAACATTACCAGAAGGTGTGGGGTTGTAGGAGACTGCAAACCGTTGCTTTGATTACACACGCAAGCAACCATTAATGTCAACATCAAGGAAATTTAATGCATGAAGAAAAATAATCCGCCGTTAATTTGCTCTGCTGCAGCTCACAATCAATGGCGTTGGGCACAAACCACACGTACAGAGAACCGGTACCAACGCCTGGGTGATCCTTCGCCACTCTAACACGAGCGTCAGTGAGACAGATGCCACCCTGCTCGGCTCGCTCCCCTCCTCGAGCCACCACCCAGCAAGTGAAGGATGGACTAGCAAATGAGAAGGGAAAACAATTAAGGTCAAATCAGCACAGGCCAAATCCTGCCCAGCACTGAGTGTTTTCATAAGCCCTTGTCTTGAGTCGCATACGTACCTCGAGCAGATACTCTGCTCAGGGATGAGTTAGACCCTTGGCAGAGGGCCAGCCTCCTTCAACACCCACCGAGCTCAAATTCTGGGGGAATCGGGTCCCGTGTCCCTCTCCAGTTTATCTTTACAGTTGTCAGTCACGGGGAAGTTTCCAGCACAGATCTGCATAATTTATTGGAGGGTGTGAAGACTAAAGAACTACTTTAAGCACTGCCAGATCTCCCACAAGGGCTATGGATACGACCACAAAGAAAAGACCTGATGCAGTTTCTGGCACAGAAAGAGGTGGTATGATGCTGGCCGTAATAGATTTATGGACATGTCTACCAGGCTAACCAGTTTGGGAAGGATGCATATTGATGACCACATGACCGATTTTTACTGAATTACTTTTTCTAATGTGGCGAGAGATGCTGGCTGAAACACAGCGCCCATTCAAAGTTCCTGAACCAGTAAGGCAATCTGAGCCCATGGCAAGCCAGCAGCATTTTGAACCAGGGATGATGACGATATCACAGGAAAATTATAATTTAGCAGCATCTTAAGCTCAGATGCAGTGAACCTTCTGTATAATTCCATTACCAAAAACGTTAAATTTAAGTTCTGCCTTTAATATACAGCCCAGGGAAAGAGAGAATTAAGACGGAAATCTGGTGACCCTACTGAAAAGCAGCCAAGACCAGACAAAGTCCAAAGCAGCTAAGATCAGGCTAATGATTCTCAGTAAACACACCTTTTACCATGAGCGCAAATACCGCCCTTTCCATCCTTCCGGAGAAATAAAACAAACCTGGACCAAGATAGAAAGGGCACGCTCCCTCCCTCCAAAAACCACCACCTATTCCTAATACATCAAACCACCACCCGGCACATCCCTTACCAAAGTCACACTCAGCAAAGCGCATTTGCCTTGCTGAAAGACAATAATCTGCTGCATTATGGACTAAGACCCATATCAGTGCAAAGCCGAGCACATAAAGACTTTGCTGGATCTGCGCCGAAGTAACCTGGTCATAAAAGTTCCCTACCGCATATCAAAGGCTACAGGGACTGCCACTTTGCTGCCATGCCTCTGCCAAGTAATCAGATTTCGCTGCCCTAGTCCAGCCCCTTAATAAAGGTCCTGCTCTTAAAAGCATAAGACTATTGCAAAGAAAACCCAAACAAAATACTGGGCCTAATGAGATAAAATACTGCATAGGAAAGCTCTCTCCAGTGATCCAAGTGAGGAACTGCAAATTCATTCAACGTTAAGAAACAAGATAACGGCAGCAGATAGGGTCAGGCAGCTGCCGACGTGTCGGTTGCAGGCAAGGTTGTCCAGCTGTGCAGGCAGCAACAGGGGGGTCACTGGAGCAAGAAACAACCATTTTAAAGAAAATGCTTAAGTATTTCTCTGTGTTGTAGTAAAATAGAGACCCAATCTGCTGCCGAGCTCCTCAGAGGCAGAGGGAATGCCTGGGCGGGTGGAGGGAGGCGAGAGTGGCCCAGCCCTTCCGAGCAGGCTGCACCGGCGGGACCGGGCACCACGCTTTTACTGTTGCTCTTACTGAAGTTCGCAGGAGTTACTGAAAATATTTTCCAGAACTGCTTTTAAAAGTCAAACCTAAACCTAGGTTAAATGAACAATGCCGCCGCAAAGCTGCGTGGCCACTTGAAAGTCTAGCTGGTGCTGGCAGTCACTGAGAAAGGAACTCATGATTCTGCGGGCATCCTTCGTGAATACCGAGTCTGTTTTGCTGTGCAAAAAACGTCTCAAAAGGAAACCACAAGAGTGATCACATCTTCATCTGACAAACTGCATCAGACGGAGGGGGAAGAGATGAATGAGGAACTGTTAAATGGTTCTTTCCAGCTTTTGATTTTACAGCTCATGCCAGGAGCGTTTTTTTTCCCTTCAGATACTCAGAATTACTATATCTGTCAGGGAGAGGTTGCTGTGTGAGGTAGAATCAAGAATCCCCTTCTGCCATCACTTACATTTGGGGATTTCTACATTGAAGTTGCCATTTTCCTGCCGGTCCCTCAGATGTTTACCAGCACAAGGTCTGAACCCACAGCCCCGAAGCAACTACCGGAATCACAAAACGGAGCCGGACCCTCCTTTGGCAGGAGCTCGTCATGAAACCCCAGCAATGGCCATCGGCCGGATTGGCACCAAGTCGCTCGCATCAGGCACGTGCGACGGGTCCCAAAGCCTCGTGGTGGTTCTCCATCGCCCATACTCCCACCCAAACCAGCACGTCTCAGGCAGCTCCCTCCTTTTCTCACCAAAGGAATGTAACGTCATACGCGCAGCAAGGGTTACGTCTCCGAGGTTTGATCCAACTGCACAGGTTAAACATATTTTAAAAGATGCCAAACCACAGCATGGGAAGGAAAACCAGATGAAGAAAACCCACCCCAACACCTAAACTCAGTCATCCTCAAAGCCTCAGTCAAGGCTGTTAGGTGCAGGCACAAGCAGCTCGTCCCCGCCGTGACGGCAGGCAGGAAAGCCTGGGAAAGTTTCTGTTTGCTTTGTGAATCAGGGAGCGTCACAGCAGGGCGTTGGTCCGTGCCGCCTGCCCGGCCGCCAGCACGCTGCGATAAGGAGCAGACGCTGCCACGTGCCACGGCGCTGCCGCGCTCTGCCAGGCAGCAATTACGAGTGTCAGGGCAGAAGAGAAAGGCAGCAGAGACCTCGCAGGCAAACCCTTTTGGCTGCCTCCTCCGTCCAAGCTCTCCATCTTGACATGGGTCCCATCTGGCAAGAGCAGCAAGGCAACCGCTCAGAAGGAGCCCGGGCACACGTTGCTTTACAAAATCTGCAAGAAATTGCGATAGCCATGCAGGCAGGTGGGCAGGAAACCTCCACTCATATCTCTCACCTGCCTAAAGTCCCTGCTCACACCGGAAAGGAGCCATAAATGCTGATCTGGTTTAAGATACAGGTAATTGGACTGCAACAGCCGAGCAAAGGCCGGTCAGGGCTCTGAACCCCCAAGCTGGAGCGGCGATGCAGAATGGTCCCCAACAGATCTGCCAGCAAATGTGAGACCTGGGAAAAGTGGTCCAAAGGGCTTTTAACGTGACCTTCCCCAGCCCACTGAAAACAGCAAAAAAACTCCCTTTGAGCTCAGCGGGCTCTGGACCCGACTCCAAATATTGCAAACATTTACGCTTGGGACAGCACAGTGTGCATCCCACATTTGTCCACATCAGTGCCCCCCTACGCTTGTTTAGAGTTAAGCTGATGTGTTTCCGTAGTTGTAAGTGCTCGGTTTTCACAGATTCCCTGTGAACGCAGAATCATGAAATGAGTGACTTTGCCATTGAATAAACCAGCCAGTGAATATATGCATGAATATTTTCTAAGCTGGAATTTTTATTTTATCTCTATATTCCATATTCTGTTCCTGCTTCCCAGCAGCATCCGATCCTCTTCTGTACAACCAGGATGGTGAGCTCTCTGGGTGCATGGTAGCAGATTTATTTTACGAGGGGCCTAACTCACCATCAGGGGGTCAACAATTTATCTAACTGTACCCAAAACCAACACCACTGCCAACAGTGTGCCATTGCCACTCGAGGAGGATTGAGGAGGATCCAGGTGGATCCAGACCAAGTTTTCTGGACTGAAGCAATGCTTCTAGGAAATGACTGCTACCAGGTGCCTGAACCCTGCCCAAAACGCCCCACCCACCCCAAGCTGGATGCTCCAGATCCGTACCTGGCCTCCGCTCTTCTCCAGTAATGGAGTTGGGGGCTTTCTCAAAGCCCTGGAAAGCATGCTAGCTCCCATCCAGCAAAACACTTAAGCATGTGGTTTAACTTTAAGCATGTGATTGCAGCTGGAATTGCTCATGTGCTTAAAGATAAGCACATGCTCCCATGTTGTGCTGCACAGGGCCTCGGCCAGGGCACCCCACCCTGGAGAGTCCCACAAACGCACCAGCCGTGTCGGCTGGCAGGAGGGCAGCTGGGGGGGCAGCACCTTCTCATCACATCTTTCCTTCGCTCACTGCCTGCATTTGGCACTGCTGAAGGTGACACAGAGCCAGCGCGGGCGGCCGAGGGCCTCCGTGCACAGCAGAGGTCGAGCCCCCCAGGCCCAGCTCGGCTCACCCGCAGCCTCCGGCCCAGCACCGGAGCCAGGAGCCAGCCGCAGTGAAAGCCGGGCAGACCCTCCCATTGGGGGCTTTTAGGAAGGGCCAGGCATTGCCGATCTCCCGAGGCCATGCAGACTTGCAGATCTGAGCAGGTACAAGCCAGGCTGGGGGAGGCAAACTAGTGGCTGCCGTTACCCCTCGGGCAGCCGGGCACCACGGCCCCAGCGAGCATCAGTGCGCAGCTTCCCATGCTGCTTATTCACGGACCATCGGCGAGTGAAGCCTTCCCCGAGCAGCTGCACAGCGTATTCCACCCCCTGCTCTCTGCTCCGCGGCAGGAACTCATAGATGGGAAACGGCCAAAAAATATGACATCCTTTCAGAAGAACAGGGTGAGCTGGGCAGGGCTGGCTCTCGGATTTCTTCTGTCACACACACGCATGCATGGAGCGTGGAAGGAAAGAAAATGTCCTCTGCCTCCTGATTTACACCCCGTCCCCTTAGCTCAAACACCAGGGACAAAATCGGTAAGGGGCAGTGGCACATCCACCCGCTGCATGGTGCCCCGTTCCCAAGGAATCTCCCTGCAAACACCCACGGGAGCCGGCAAGCCCTGCCGCCCTGGCCGGGACCCGGCCAGCCCCACGCCGCACGGCTGGCCACCACCCGCCCCGGCTGCACCAGCGCCGCACAGCTGCAGAAGCACCGCACGTTGTACGAACGCTGCACGATGCCTGCTCGCTGCACATTGGACGGGCACGGCACGCTGCAACGGGCGCTGCACAATGCAACGGACGCTGCACGGGCACTGAGCGTTGCGATGGGCACTGCACATTGCACGGGCGCTGCACAATGCAACGGGCACTGCACATCGCACAGACGCCGCCCGGTGCCCGGGCACTGCCCAACGCCCGGTGCCGAGCCCCGCGGCCCCGTCTCCCCGCCAGGACGGCCGTTCCGCCTTACCCAGGTGATCACACGGAGGATGGTCTGCGGCTGCTTCAGGAAATCCACGGGGTCGATGGCCCCCCCCGCCCGGCCCGCTCCGAAGGAGGCTCCTTCCATCTTCCCCCGCCGCCGCCCGCTCCGCTCCGCTCCGCGCCGCTCCGAGCCGAGCCCAGCCGCGCGCGCCCCGCGCCGGCCGCGCGCCTGCCCGCCTGCCCGCCCCCCGCGCGCCTCCCGCGTGGGCTCGTCCGCAGCACCGCGTGCGGGCAGCGGGAGGAACCACCCGCTGCGCGGGGGGGGAGTGGGGGGGCGGCGGGGCACCGGCAGGTGCGCGCGGCCGGCGGGCCGCCCCCCAGCGACCCCGAGCGGCGCCCCGGGGCGGCGGGGTGAGGCCGTGGGGACCGTAGACAGCCAGTGTCACCGTGCCGCGGCCGGGGACACCACGCTATGGCCATGGGCACCGTGCTGCAGCTGGGGTCACCATGCTACTGGCACAGTCACTGTGCTATGGCTGGGGACAGCATGCTGTGGTTGGGGACACCGCGCTATGGCCACGGTCACCACGCTGCTGCTGGGGTCACCATGGTACTGGCACAGTCACTGTGCTATGGCTGGGGACAGCATGCTGTGGTTGGGGACACCGCGCTATGGCCATGGTCACCGTGCTGCAGCTGGGGTCACCATGCTACTGGCACAGTCACTGTGCTATGGCTGGGGACAGCATGCTGTGGTTGGTGACACCGCGCTATGGCCACAGTCACCACGCTGCAGCTGGGGTCACCATGCTACTGGCACAGTCACTGTGCTATGGCTGGGGACAGCATGCTGTGGTTGGGGACACCGCGCTATGGCCATGGTCACCGTGCTGCAGCTGGGGTCACCATGCTACTGGCACAGTCACTGTGCTATGGCTGGGGACAGCATGCTGTGGTTGGGGACACCGCGCTATGGCCACGGTCACCACGCTGCTGCTGGGGTCACCATGCTACTGGCACAGTCACTGTGCTATGGCTGGGGACAGCATGCTGTGGTTGGGGACACCGCGCTATGGCCACGGTCACCACGCTGCTGCTGGAGTCACCATGCTACTGGCACAGTCACTGTGCTATGGCTGGGGACAGCATGCTGTGGTTGGGGACACCGCGCTATGGCCACGGTCACCACGCTGCTGCTGGGGTCACCATGCTACTGGCACAGTCACTGTGCTATGGCTGGGGACAGCATGCTGTGGTTGGGGACACCGCGCTATGGCCAGGATACCTTGCCACAGCCAGGGTCACCGTGCTGCTTCCAGGGATAGTGCGCCATGGCCAGGGGTAGGGTGTTGTTGCAAGGGTCACCGTGGTACGCCCGCGTCACCGTGCAATGGTAAGGGCTACCTGAGCTATGGCCAGGGCAACCCATGCGGCTCTAAGTACCCAGGCCATTGGCACGAGGGAGATGCCATGGCCCAGAGCGCAGGGAGGTCACCACACGCAGCAGGTCCTGCTCAGCCCACCTCCGCTGCAGATGCACACCTTGCTTCCCCTAAGATAAACACCCTTTCTCTGCCCAGACGCACAGAAAGGGCTGCTGTCACCTCTTCAGGGGAGCGAGAGCCTGGGAGGCCCCCGCAGCAGGCAGCACGCCCCAGTGCAGGCAGGGCTTTCTGACCTACAGCAGCTCGCTCGGGGCCTTCGGCTGAGAGCAGCCTCTTTGCGTGGCAGAGGGAAAGGTTTGGCGGCTGCTTGCAGCGAGGCACGTCGTTACGCACCCATTAGCTGGTACAAGAAAAGGGAAGCGAAGACTGACGGGACTGAAGCTCTTGCTTGCCTCGTGCAGGAAGGAAGCACCCACAGCTGCCGTGGGACGGGAGGAGGCCAAGCCCCGTCCCTGCTCCCTCCCCAGGGACAGTAGGAAGGAGGAAAAAGAGAGGAACCTTACAGAGGGAAACCCTCAATTACTGCAAAGGGAGTTCCCCGCCGTGGCTCCAGGACCATCTCCTGAGTTAGTTTTCATAGCACCGTGATGATGATCCCGGTTCCATAGATACCGATGCCATGACAACTCTGACATCATCTCTGCTTCGGACGGGAACTGCAGGGAAAGTCGCAGAGAGGAGTACGCATGCACTGCTGGCACGGAGCAGGCCTCCGGTTGGGGCTGGGGGGTTTCTCGTGGCTCCACCACCAGCTCTCCTCCCGACCTGCTGTCCGTACAGCTCCGTTTCCCCATGCAGGGACCGGTGCCGCTGCTGCGGGATCACACAGGGTGTTCGTGTAGCAGGCGTGTTAAGCCCCTTACATGCAAAACGCTGTAACAAAGCGAAGGATTCCCGTGCGCTAGGCCCCGTCTCTGGCTCGCTTTGGCCTTTTGCAGCTTTGTCGGTCTGTTCTTTCTGGCAAGTAGAATCAGGATTTAACTGTTAAAGCTCATGATGATGCCATTCAGTTTTTCTCAATTACAGGTGAGTCATCATCTCTCCAGATCTATTTCTGACTCTCAGCAGGAAAAGCAGAATTCAGCCTTTCGTTTCTCAATGTCACCAGCTCAGTAGAAATCACATTTACTATGCAAAAAAGAAATGGCTACAAAGAGAATGCCAGGTTGGTCCCTCCTGCTTTCTTCTGGCAGGATGTCTCATGGGGCTGGCCAGGGATTGCACCCCAGTGTCAAGAGCATCACCAGCTCATCCCTGAATTGCAGATTTAAGAACAAAGACCATATTTACTTGAAGGAGTTACCACAGGTGAGATTTTTCAAACAGCTTCAGCAGTTTAGAAGCAGGTGTTCCAGTGTCCTCAAAAATCATTTTCGTACTTTGAGAACAAACCATCCTGTCTCCATCAGCCCAGAACTACGTAGGATGGCAAGGGCAGCCCTGCTCCCCGAGGGTGGCCAGTGCCAAGGAGGCTCCCTTGTCTGGGCTGGGCTCAGCACGGCCCGCACCTCGCCCCACGAGCGGGTGTCCCATACAGCCATTGCCACGCTATACATCCCAGGTGAGTCTGTGCAATGCAAGCAGTTCACACATGTAAAAGAGTGTGGACAGACCCTCAGAAAACCAACAGCATTAAGGAAGCTGTGCGGTAGGGTGTACCTGCAGGACAGCAGCGTGCTCCCGGAGTATACTGCACAGGGAATCACCTAGACCTCTGGGGTCTGCTCTTGGTTTTCTGGTGACATTGGAAAAGACATTTCAATCCTCCTGGGCCTCTGCTCCCCCTTTCTAAAATGTCTTGCTCAGTTCATCTGTCCCAACTGAGACAGGCATATTTCGGACAATGCAAAGGGGACCAAGATACTGCCTGAATCTTTTAGATGCTACCGTAGAACAAATCATAACCCTTTCCAGACAGATATATGGTTTATATGCTTCACGGCATGACCGTGATGCATCAGGCAAGATCCTCACAGAAATCCCCGCTTCTAAACTTGTCCTCTTTCTTTGAGTTTCGTATCTCCAAATTCTGCTGTGTGCAGTATGTTTACACAATCATTTTTCACGTCGTGTTGTGCTAGCTTTTGTCCCCTGCTCCAGTGCAGATAAAGCACAGTAGCTATCTCTAGCCTACATGCAAACTGTATTTCTGTTTCTCTTCCTATTGCTGCAAATAAGCCAACAGATACACAGAGCCAGCCAATAATGGGAAAGGATATTGCATCTTGGAACAGTTTTCCCATCAAATGGGGGAAAAGAACAGCATTTGGAAATGACACTTTCCAGACCATTTGTTCAGTTTTAACAAGTTCTGTCTGCATTTACCATTCCCCCTGGATTTCACTGACAGGAAGCAAACAGAGTGGCACGCAGACAAGTGCCTGAGATCTGTCCATGTTCTGATTTTACATGAGTTTAATTAAGGATAGTGGAAAACATGGGTTCGCCTCATGCTTCTTGTAGTCACATTGACCTCTTAATCTTTGTCTCCAACAGAAAAAAGCAAACTGTTTTTTACCCAGGGGTAAGTACATGGACGTGACAACTTTGAGGAGACAAGATATGGGGCTTTCTCCTTCAAAGCTTGAGTGAGTCCTATCCCCTCAGCTAAGGGCTGATTTTAACTAGCTCTACAGAGCGAAGAGTGGCCATGTTTTTCAAGGGCATATGGCTGGACATAACCCATTTATGAAAGCTTACCAAGTTACCTGTTGTCAGCTGAACAACTGTAAGCGATGCTAGCATCGCTCTGTGAAGCAGAACGTATTTACAAAAATTTCCAAGCAGATGGCTGAGGCTAACGCACCCTGCTTCACCATCCCGGCACTGCGATCTCTGGGATCGGGACCTGGCCCATAGGAAGCCCAGTAATGGACAAGATGAGTTAATACGATTTCTTTAGCAGGACTGACCACATTTTCTCTGTTGCAGAGGGTAGCAGTGGGATGCCCCTGATTTTGCATGCAAAACAATCAGCCACACTTTCTACTTAACTTCTCTAAAATAAAATAGTGATGTGAAACTGCTCTGCTCTCAGAACAGTTTTGACAACGTATTTATAGTGAAACTGCTTCGGCCAAGCAATTCAAATAAGCAGAATGCTGGCTCTCTGCAGCGCGTGGCCGAGGAAGCCGGGCTCCGGCCACAGTTTACAGCCCACCGACTTCAGCAGCAACGCGAGGCCCAGCACTGTCTTTTGCACGGGCGTGGGAGGTAAAACGGCTTGCCCTTCACATTCCCTGGGCAGCACGCTCGAAGCAGTACTTTGATATATGTTCATTTACTTGTTACTCTGAAATGCTTTGCTTGACATTAATTAGAGTTTGGCTAATATTCCTTTCAGCCATTAGTCTCTAGAAAAAAAGGACAGTTGATGGAATTATTTGAGAGGTGCTTAGAAATTCATAGTGTCCAGTAACAGAGAGAATGGACTTCCTGAGTAGCAATACCTTAGCACGCTATCACTAGAAAGCTACTTAATGCCCTCTACCCTAAGAGATCCAAAAATATCTGGAAGATCATTTATTAGCTGGTATAATAATGCAGCCATTTCTCAGGGGGGATTCAGCAGTTACTGTGCAAGTATAAACACAAGATAAATATGCTATAAAAAAAGGCAGAAAACTTTACTAACTGAAATTGCCAGGAGAAGATTTGGATAGCAGAATTCAATTAATTGAGATAGCATTTGTTTTGAATAGAAGAATTAATATCTCAGTACTTGCATAAAAACTGAACTGAACAAAAACCCCAAAGGGTTTCAAAATGCTTTCCAGTGGTGCAGTTGCAGGCTTGATGTCTCATCTAGTAAACTTATTTTTGGCTTCTTCTCAAAATATTTCATAGCATGAAAAGTTTGGGGTTTTTGGCAAATCAGTGAGCTAATCTTATTCAGTCACTGGGCTGAACTCTGCTACATGAAGGTGCACAACACCCTGGGAGCAGCTAGACGAAAGGGAAAAAAAGATCCCTAGCTGTTTTCCAAACTGACCTCCTTAGGACCACAACAGCAAGTCACATCGTGTAGGGCCTGACCAACAAGTTGACTTTGGTGCTTGTCATCTGCTACCTGCTTGGTGTTGCAGCTAAGCAGGTATGGTAATGCGAGCAGAGCTGACAGCTACAAGGACACGGGGCAGCCTCCAAGCAGCTCGAGCCATGCTCTGACACACATAGCTTCTACAATTCTCATTTGAGCTACATCGAGCTTTGCTGCCAAAGGAGCTCTCCCAGCTCAGTCCTTTCGTTATTATCGTTTCTGCTCATGTTATGCAAGAACGCAAGATCCACAGCGCAAATTCTGGGGGAAAAAAGGGCAGCGATGTTTGTGTAATGACTGTGGTATTTGTAGTGATCTACTGAAAATAAGAAACGCTTCGTTTCTTAACTGAATATAGCAAAAACCAAACAGGTCCTTGGATTCAAAAGAAAGATGTAACCTGACATAAAGGGGATTTGTGGGACGGATTGAGATGAGTGATTTTGTAGTGAACAATCTTGGGCCCAGGACTATGCAGTACAAGCACATTAGAATAGCCTCCCTGAAAGAGATTGTCATCTAAATAGGAAATACAGGCAAAGGCTGGTGAAACTGCTGTTTTTATCCCCATTTTGCAGAAGTGGAAGTGTGGCTGCAAAAGATGAAGGGCCTTACCTGGAGTCTAGCAAGAAGCTTATGACTAAGAACTGCATTTTGATCTCTTGAGTCTCTAGCCATGTGCTCTAGCCATATAGGCCTTGTCTTACATACCTTGCATATCTTTTACCCTATCTGAGAAGCATGACACGAGGCACAGTTACAGAATCCTCTTTTTCACACTACTGGTAGCTTGGGCCCGACATCAAGGATGGAAGAAGCAGGGAAAGCCCAGCTTTGCCTGATCATACTCGGCATTTGAAAGGAAAGTCCCCATCCAGTACTGGGGCTTGAGCTTAGACCTAAAGCTTGGTGTTCTGGGAAAAATGGAAGCTTTGCGGGACAGCATGAAATAGCTATCTAGTGTCTGCTGTGGGAAAGACATTAATTTCACTCAGCTGTTTTCTTTCTCACAGATCTGCTAAAGCAAGGCTCCCATGAAACTGTGGGATTTCTTCCTACCTCTTCCCATTCAGAAAGGCTGGGTTGCATCCCTGTATCTCAAAAGGGATAGTTTCACTGAAGTCATGACTGCCTTGTGATCTTCCTTCCAAATCTTCTTTTTCCTCCATAAAACATCCAGAGCACGTGACACCCATGCCAAGTAAGTTTGATCCCCTCTCTGACTAAAAATGATGCCTGTTTCATGACTGCTGTGTACCCTTCCCCTTAACTATTTCTGGTCTGTGCATGAGCCCACACGTGTCCGCACATGCACTGAAGAGCTTGTGTGTGGCACAATTGAGTTGTGCCAGCATGGACCAGCTCGCCTTTAAGCAAGGTACACATCTGGCTCCCATTTGCTGCTGGCTCAGGTCACAGGCAGAACAAAGCAAGCCACGGGATCTAACCCAAAGCAGCCCCTGCCACCAGAAGGACCTCTGAAGGCTGGCCACAGCTGAAATTGCTTTCCTACAAGCAAGCAATGCCCTATATTACACACACAGTGCTCTGTTTAAGAACATGACTGTTACAAAATTATCAGATAAAATTCATTCACCCTTTCCAATCTGTTAATGACCTAATAAAAAAGACAGAACTACTTCTCCATATATGACCAGCTACGCGCTAAAGATCAGGTGGGAAACATGCTGGAAATTGCATCCAGACAGTGTTTTATTATACTTCCAAACGCAGATTTTAGCTACAGGCAGAGAAATAATCCTTCATTTAGGTAATTATACAAGAGGTATTGCACACTAGTTTGAAAAGTAACTGAAGTCACCAAAATCTCCTCCCAAAACCACAGGAAAGGGACTAGCATGAGGTAAAACATTTGATATCTGGAGCAGTCTGCTATTCCAGAGAAGTGTAAGAAACAGGAAAGTCAATGAAATGCATGCTTTGTTGCCCTCTACTGTTTGCTTGGTTAAGATGCAAAGCGAATTTTCCCGTAGCTTCATCCCTGTGAAGCACACTGCAGTAGCAGACAACGGAAGCTAAGCAGCATGATGGCATGTGATATATGGGAGGGAAAACCTGGGACCAGCAAGAGGCTTCTGCATTAGGAGTGCTCGAAAGGAAAACCAACAGCCTGCGCTAGCACAACGCACAGAAGCAGAGAGCACCCTTCCGGGGAAGCAACGCAGCAAGGTCATGGGAGGCAGGGGCAGAACTCGGCAGGCCTGAGTGCCAGGACCACCGTCTAAGAGCTAGACCGTGCCAGATGCTGGGAGCCCAGACAAATGCTGGCGTAACTTTCCTGGTTGTATTAGTTACCCTTCACTAGCCCAGTATGGGCAGACAGAATTGTCACACATCAAGGGGAACAAAACAGTTTCAAAGCTTGGCAAATGCTAGTGCTACTTGTTAGACTTGACTTCCGGAAACGTTAAGAATAATTACAAAAATGAAGAACTGACAGCAATATCAGATACCCCAGCAGCAGCAGAGATAAGGATACTGAGTCCCATTTATCCTTAGTTGGTAGGAACCAACCTTTGTTACAGAGATTTGCAAGTTGTGGCAAGTTTTCTGACGTGCAGTAGATGCATACTGCATGCCAACGACTACCATCTCTCAGCTCCCTCGACTGTGAATTAATTGTGCATCCGTGCAGACACACCTGAACTGGCTGTGTCAGCCAGCTGGGAAGCATCATATGTTGTTCACGTACACTTCCCTGTGGGACTTGCCAATCCAGATCAGTGCTCCAACTGACCGCAACACTCACCCCCGTCCCCTCAGACAGTCCTCTACGTTCTAACTGCTGATTTGCGTACAAGCTATTAGCTGTGGTTTTGCTTTACTTGCTTTATTATATGTTCTATTAGTGTACAAAATCAAGAGTTTACTTCACACAACCTTGTTGGTAGTTTCTACTGAAGTGTTCATTCCTGACTACACAAAATACTGAACAGCTCCTCTCCACCATTCAGACAAAAAACCTGAACAGCCACTCCGGGAATGGGAAAAAAGTCAATGCTGACAGGAAAGGGCAAAAAACCCAAAGCAAAACGTAAACCCTACCCCCTCCAAGCCTGTAAAACTTCAACAGGAAGAAATATCACACACTGCCTGTAACAGGCTGGAGCAAAAGACACATGCAAGCAAAGCGACTCTTGGGAATCTTACTGTAAACTGGAGACTGTATACACCCAACACACTTCACAGGAACAGCTAATCCCTGGAAAAATGTTAAAGGCATAGTGGTGCTTCTGCCAACATCTGCACTTGTTACTTGCTTAAGCAACTCTGCCTCCCATTCATGAAGCGGACTGTTCCCTTGTGGCTCCCTGCTCTTTGCTTTCAGAGGGGAAAAAAGAAGAAAAAGGGAAAAAAAAAATTACAGCTATGAATGCAAACAGTCCATGAAAACAGTAAGTCCTTTGTGAAGCTGAAAGGTTAGCCAGGTGCCTATTACACAGGAGCAGCTCTTGAGGAAGGTCCCACAAGCTCCTTCGGCAGCACCTGCTCCTGACTGCCCTTTGTCTTGCAAGGGCTCCTCGTATTGATAGGAAGCAGCTTCCCCTTTCTGGCAAATGTGATGGGATGTGCACGGTTGTGCGGTAAATATGCGGTTTAACAAACGTTGCCCTTCAGTAGATTACACCCTTCTCTGCCATCCTGCTCAAATTCAGCAAGATTTGAGCTACTCCCACTGTAACGCTACCCTTAATGCTGTTAGAAGCATATGACAAAAAAAACCCCACTTGAACGCCATAAAAAAATCCCACTGGTCCCCACATACAGCCAAACTGTATGTGATGTATCTGATGGGCAAGGACCTGCTGCACAAAACCACTGCATTTTTGTAACTTCTTGGCCCACAGAGAATTGCGTCGATTCAGCAGCACAACAGAAAAGGACCAGTTGCAGCCCCACCTTGTCTGATCAATACACACAACCTCAGTTGAGCAATCAAGCTCAGACAGTAATATACTGGCATGCAGGTTAGACATACCAGCACAATATGATGTCTTTTTCTAAGTCTCATGCAGTAGGGAAGCCAGGAATGAACTCAGTTGCTTTATTATTTTTACATCTACAGGAAATATAATTTGAATACAGGTATTTTTAAAACTAGATTTAATCAAGTGCATTTAGAAGAGAATTCACAATTTTCTGTACACAAATACAAGTATCTTCAATAGAAATTCCTTACGTAAGATTAAAACTTGAGATGTGGTACAAATGAGCAGCAAAAAAAATCCCCCCCACCCCGCGGTCAAGTCCACAGAGATGACGATATGCCTGAGAAACATCTAAGTCAAAGCTCTTCTGCAAAGCCATAAATATGAGAACAGAGTGCAAGCATGTATTTTACCAAATGGCCACTTAGCAAAGTTACAAGCTTCCCTGATAACATCCTAGCAGCCACAGCTGGTGGCCTCATTATCAGGAAGCATTCGCTAAAGACGCTGGCTTCAGCTTTAAGGTTCTTCCCCTACCCCTGCGCCACTGCCAGGACAGCAGAACAGCACATACTGGCAGAAGGGGCTTTTTCTTCTCCAGACCTTTGCCATCTCCTTGAACACCACAAGGTGACACAAAATGTGTTGCCACAGCTGCTCCCCGATTTTGAGCAGGATACACATTTATTTTCCTCTCCCCACTCTTAAGATGCAGACAGATGCTGCAGTATGGTGGAACGTTAGCACGCACCTGCCTATCACCAACCGCTTGCCAGCACAAGACAGCAGCGGTCCTAGGACTCGGCTGCAGAGATCAAGTGCGCTTTTCACAAGATAAGTGCAACTCACCGACCTGGCTTGTTTTCAGTATTAAGATGAAAAAGGACGAGACAGGTGTTTCACCAATCTGCTCATTTATGCTGAAGCAAGTTAGGAAGAAATCTCATCATCTGCTCCCTGGGCAATGAAATGTCACAGAGAATAGGAGAGGGCTGATTGGAAAGGAAGAACAGTAAATTCCTCCTTTAGCACAACCAAGTCCAGAAGAAAATGCCTCTCCACACCCCCAGCTGCTAAAGCTATCCTGACAGAACTGGGTAATTTAGGTCACGCCTGATAAAATGAGGCAGAGGTGCTATAGCCTTTTTGTTGGTCCTCTCCCCACTAGTGCTCTCCCCACCAATGTGCTTCATCTGGGGGATTGAGTTTATTACTAAAAAAAACAACCAAACCAAAAAACAGGGCTGGAATTTATTTGTTCTAAGAATCTCAACATGCTAACAGGGAAATTTTCTGAGCGCTTTTAACAACCCGAATGATACCTTCAAGTCTTAAGTCAGATTGCATACTTCATGACGTACCTTATCATCGCCTTTGTTGGGTTTGTGTTTAGAAATGTTATTACATAAAAAACTTCACGAATAACTAGTCCATAAAATTTGTCTCATACTGTTTTAACAGGTCCAACTTGAAAGAACTTGAATATGCCATAAAACACTAAAAGGTATATCCAAAGTTCTTACTGCTTTTCTAAACACTAAGGAGCCCCATGCACGCAGGTTTGAAGATCAAAGTTCTTAGATATGAGCTGTCATCACTCTAATACTGTTATAAAAGTACCATTAACATTTCCAGGTAACGCTCTATCAGCAAGAGTAAATTTACAAATGTACTGTAGGGCATGAAATAAGGAAGCTCGCTAAAACACACAAGAAAACCTCAGCAGGAAGCACAGAAGGAAAAAGCCTACTATAGTCATGGTTTGTGCAAACTCCTGCAAACTTTTCACAGCCAAAATGTAATAAGGGCATGACATCGCGATCTATTTTAAGAACTTGAAATTATTTTGACTCTTTTTTGTAAGCTGTCTCTTTTTATAGGACACATGTTTATATGCATTGTGGTGTAAATCGTTTATGCTGCTATTTCACTTGAATTTGAAATTCACACTTATGCATCAATATACTGATGCAGTATAGCTGACCTAGGAAAAATACACACAGCGTGGATTCTGACCAGTTTCTACAGAGGGAATCTACCCTAGGAACCCCTTTGAGTCCCCTGTGCAATGAATACTATGTAAAGCTGACATCGCAGTCTGAAGCAGGACTCAAATACTGCAGGGGGCTTGTAAAGACCTCTTGTTCTAGAGAGATTTTTAGCTAGGGGATAACACCAGAATATCAACCAGGTCAGCAAGTACCAATCAAGAATTTCAAAACACAAGTGACATCTCAGAAATACTGTATGCTAAACAAAGCTGAATATGCTTCATTACAGGTATCAATCTCAAGCTATTTTCACAACTGACAAAAGTTCACAGCAGAGATGAAGAGGTTATCTGCTTTAAGAATAAGCAGTTCAGTAGAACTTATCATCATACCACTTCTGGATCCAAAAAAAATTAGCAATCAATTTAAACATTTGAATTCCACCCAGTTGATACTTCATTCCATTTTTCAGAGGAGGGTTTTTTTTGGTCCTGCTTAGTTTCCCTTTCTACAATGTCCTCTTATGCGATAAATTGAAACAAAAATAAAATGAGAAATCTGGGCTCCATGATTTTAATATTTAAATTAAATGTACCTGCCTTCAGGCCTTTCCTTTTATCAAAGGAACTGGATGCAAGTTTAACAAAAAGCATTGGAGCTCTCAGAAAGAGAGATCCAGGGGTACAGACTTGGCACAAAACACAGCATGAGTTTCCTCTATCAGAGCAACAGAAATAAAAATTACAATTAATCAGATGCATTTTCTAAAACATCAGGATAGTGCCTGCAGATGAATGTAAAATGCCACAGGGCAGCCCTCTACAACTGTTTTCAGAGAAAAGGAATTCTAGTCACAGAAATAAGCAAATGCCCCTAAAATAAGGAAATGTCATAATGAAAAAGTCTCCACAAGTTTGTCAGTGACTTCACTTCACAGGTTTCTGGCAATTCCCGTGTCAAACGTAAGGCCTCAGTCCCTCAGGTGATACATTTCTGTAATCATTTATCAACATACTATTAGGATAAGTTCTTCAAATTTACTTTCAGAATTGGTTTACCTTTATTTCCACAAGCCATATCAGTCACACACACAAGCACACAAACACACAGTTATTGCCTTGCACATCCCCCTGTAGTGACTCGACACCAGATTGAATTGGTCTGTTAGATTTCCAGAGCAGTCTCTACGGATTAATCACAACTACCATCTTTCCAACCATCTCGCCAGCGCTCATCCACACGAGAGCAGTCAAATTCAGATTTCCCCAGTTTCCTGTTCACTTCATTATGAAGAAGACACAACCACTGGGAGAAGTTATTTCTGTTGCTAGTATCGGGCTGATTTGTACGTAATCTGCAAACAGGGAAGAAGAAACAAACGTTACTTCTTTACAGCCACCAACTTCGATACCCAAAGCAGGCACAGAGCACACAGACAGCCAGAGTTGCCTTTTCAGCTATTGCAAGATGAGTCCCAAAGAGACCCCAGAAGAGAGCACACAGACATCAGTAATTATCAGAGGCCAAACCTCCGCTATAAAATACTGATGACTGCAACTGGCTTGGTTTCATTCAGTGCCTAGTCTTGTCAACTGGAAAAGACGCAGGAGTCAAACAGCTTAGCTATGATAAAAAGCAAGAAGCACTTGAGTTCATCAAAACACCAAGTTAAAAAAAAAGTAGAATAATAAATGAAAAATACTGAGCAGTTGTTTTGCCATGTGATGCCTGCTAAGTCAATAATTAGGTTTCATCATCCAGAAAAGAGGAGTTGAAACTTTGTAGAAACAAGTTGACAGTAACAGGAGTAGAAAACTTTATCAAACATCACACCCTTGCCTCCACTGCTGAGGTTGCCAATAAAGGGGATTTTCTGGAGTAGAAGAACACTTGCCTCCTGAAAGCCAAATTATTTCAAGTCTTAGTCTAATTCCACACTTGAGCGCAAGTCCAGTTTGAATCAGGAAATCCCAAAATCGCCTCAGGGAGGCCTTGGAGGCAACACACAACCGAACAGCACAAGAAAAGGTATTTGTTTTCTGAGTAAGTGTATCTCTGATTGATGCAATAATGGAAGAAACCAGTTCAGATAGCTACAACCCCAACTGCAGGAAGAGCTGCTGATATGCAAATAGCTGCTTGCAGCCCAGCACTTCAGGCTAGCCCCTTCAGCAGCAGCCACCAAAAAAAAAAAGGATGAAGCAACTCACCTTTCCCTCAGATCCTCAGCACAGTGCTCGCAGGGGTAAAACTTGGAGAAGAGGTTGACGAACTCCCTCATCTCCTTCTGCTGGGCACCGGTGGGGTGGTCAGGGTAGTACGCTGCCATGGTGTGCAGCAATGCCCAGGTGTTGCGGCCCAGCTGCTCGCTGTCGAGGGGACAGTCCGGTGGTGGCTCTTTCTCCTCCGCGACCGTCAGGTCCTGGAGCAGGAGAGAGGGTTGTGAGGGGACGAGACGGTGGGGAAACAGCCCCTTTGCAGTCAGGCGGGAGGATGAGATGGGGGGGACAAGCCCTCCACACCCTCAGCCGAGGACGACGGCTGAGCCCCCCTTCACACCCGGTGGGGAGAAGATGGAGGCCCCGTTCACACCCCCCCCAGAGAGGAAACCCTGCCCCTGGCCCCTTCACACCCTGAGGAGGGGCCCACAAAGCCCCATCACACTTGGGGGGGGCAAGATAGAGGCCCACTTCACAGCTCTGCAGGGGCTGGAGGTACGACAGCCCCCCGGGGGTGACAGGTGAGGCTCCCGCCGCCACCGCCCACCCCCCCACACCCCCCCCCCGGGAAAGCCGCCGCCTCACCCCGCCGCCCGCGGCCGCCCGCTTTCTCTGCTCGCGGAGCCAACTCTTGAAATCCGTGCAGGCTCGGCACGGCTTCTTGGACGGCTCCTCCGACCCGGAGCCCGCGGCGCCGTGCGGGACGGCGAAGGGGAAGGCGAAGGGGCCGCTCTCGGTGCCCGGGAACGGCGAGGCGCCGCGGCCCGGCCGGCCCTCGCTGGGCGCCGCCATCTTGGCGCCGCGGTGCACCACGGGCCGGGGCGGTCACCGCGGGAGGCCGCCATTTGAATTGCCCCCGGTTTCCCTCAGGTGGGAGGGGGCGGTGCGGCCCGGCCGGCAGCGCCGGGAGCCGGGGCCGGGGCCTCGGGAGGGCCTCGCTGTAGCCCCGGCCGAGCGCTGGCCCGAGGGACGAGGCTTTTCCCGGGTCTGGGTGAGAAGGCTCGGCCCGGGCATTCGCCGTTAAACACCACCCAGAGAAGCGCGCGTTTCTGATGGTGTTTTTGCCAATACAGCAGCAGGCTCTGGGTTTGAATCCTGTCTTTGAGGACAACAGGGCGGGTTTTCCTTCACATGGGCAGTGACACGAGCTTCTCACCGGCGCTTGTCCACCTTGCATCTGTATATACACACACACACACACACGTATATACTGCGTGCAGCAGAGGTTGTGGCACGGAGCAGCTCTCCTACGTGCTGGCGGTGGCACAGGCCACCTCAGCGTTATCTCCAGCACAGTGATACCGTGTGATTTAAAGAACAAACAAATGGATAACTCCATTCCAACTTGTGCACCTGTAGCAGAGCACGCCTGTACCAAATTTTACGTGTTTTAACACCTCTGATGTGCTTGTAAAACTATATTGAGGAAGAATGCACTTACCTCTTTCTGAGAGCGTTTGCACGTGCCACAGGGCAGGTACGTCTAAGAAATGAGCCCTCGCCTGCCGCTGGATGTGCTGGGATGCTCAGGGGTGAAGGAGAGCCCAGGCCTTGCCCCAGCTCTTCGGTCTCGAGTGGACGTTCAGCAGCTTTCCTTTTACCCCTGTGGAGCCACAGGCTTGCGAGCACGTGAGGACGGTGACCCAGCTCCTGGGCGACGGTTCAGCGCGGCATCAGCTTCAGAGCTGGGTCTCTCACCCCTTGGAAAGGTTAATTAGCTGCGGCTTGGCACTGTGCTAAAAGTGCAGGTAAAGCTTTTGGCTCATTCATCCCGTAGTCCGGCGGGTGTGACCACCTGAAGCGCACCCGGCAGCCAGCCTCCAAGACACGGTGGCCTTGGGAAATTCTTGACGGGGATGAAAAGTCGGAGGGCAGCACAGCCTTGCTCTTTCCTTCTTTTTGGCTTGACGCTAGAGGTTTTGAGGCTATAGGATAAGTCTCCCAGTGTGGATAATGCACTCTAGAACATGAATTTTGTATCCACTTCCACTTTTCACCTCTTCATGTCCTACAGGTCAAGTGAAAAGTATGATTATTTTGTTTAATGCAAACAAATGTATGGCTGGGATGGAGATGAACCAAAATATCATCTTAAGAAATCTTGTATTGGTTGGCTGGGATAGGTTTTTGCCTCCCCTCCCTCCTCGTCTTCCCTTTCAGGCAGCACCAGCCCTTTTCATGTCCCTTCAGACAGTCATGGCCTGGGACCTTTCTCTTAGCAGCTTCTGCCCATACAAATAGCTGTACCTGTCCACATCCTATTCCTTCCGGGCTGTTTCGTAGCCTATTTGAAATGCATCTTGAGTCTTTTGCCTGATGTTAAGTGCTGTTGTGCCACCAATTCTGCAAAAACACAATTTGTATGAAAGTTGCTGGAAAAATACTGCTTATTTTCAGCTGTTATCCTCTGATATATTTAACACAGCATGGTGTAAAATGTTTAGTAGGTAATGCATCATTTTAGAGAAATGCTTCAAAGACTTGCCTTTGAAAATATTTCAAAACTTACTGTGCTTTACGTGGAAATGGCTGATGCGTTTCCTGGTCTGCGTAGCACTGAGCTGATGATCTGGATCTCCATCTTTGGGCCTCCTATTTACCAGTGCTCCATTTCTTTTTTATTTGCAATTTCGTGAGAACATTTCTTTGCTGATATTCATGGGGGAGGGAGAAGAGACATGAGTAACTGATAGGAACTACTGAAATGGCTTTGTCTCAAGTTATATATAAAGTTATATATATGTCTCTAAATTTCACACACAAAGGAAAGATCAAGTAGGGGAAAAGACATTCTTTATGTTTGTTTTCCTTATTCACCAATAAATATTTAAATGATGTGGATGACGTCATTCTTTTTTTTTAATTCAGGAAAAAATGTATGCTGGTATCTGGAAGAGAGACCCGGGGAATTTCCTACAGTGCTTTATTGCTTAGTCTTCAAGCAATTAAATAGTTGCAGAGATGTTTCTAAGGCAAAGCAATCTCCTTGTTCGGCTGTTAACAGTCTGTTTGCTTCCTTGTTAGTGATTTTGTGTACTGAGTTAGTTAAAATATAAGCATATTTAAAAAGAAAAAGTTCATAACCTGGTAAGAAGCTATGGCTTACAAAGGGATTTGTGCTCGGTGTTGCTCCCCCTGCCCCTTTTCTGGTCGGCTGTAAAAGCAGAGCTGGCTCTTTAGGAAAAGGTGCTCCCAATTTTCTCTATTTGCCCTCACAGCCAGCATCATCTTGTTTCAAAGCAGGCAAGGAAAAAAATGGAGAGATGCTCAGGTTCAAATCAGAGCAAGGAAATACACTTTACTGTCTCTAATTGACTCCAAGCGCAGAGCCTAATTCTGTCTGAAGGAAGGAACATGGCGCAGAGCAGGGGAAGGACGCGGCAGCCCTCCTTCCTGCTCTCCCTTGGACAACCCTTCTGTTACGTCCCAGCAGGAGCCTGGTGGATGGCCCATGGAGGGTCCCGATGGGTGCCGGCGTTCACCCGGTGTTCAGTGTCCCGCACCGGGATTGCGTGACACTGGAGCATCCCTGCGCATCCTTGCACCACCGCTGCCCCGTCTGCTCCAAGCCTGCCCGAGGGTGCTCAGACCAGGCAGAGAAGCCGCAGCGCGGTCGGGCAACACGTGAGCGCGGCGGGGACGGAGCTCTGGGGCCGAAGGAACCCGCGGTGAGCCCCGGCAGGCCGGCGTGGTGCACGCTCCCACCTAGCCCTCTGGTTCCAGCACTGCGATTTAGGAGCTGGCAGTGTGGTAGAGCCTGTTACCAAATGAGCTCCTAACAAAGACCCCTCCTAAGAGTGGCTGCTTCTTGGGGGCAGGGAGCAAAGCACGGCTCCATCCCGCGCTGCCCGGCTGAGGCTTCCTTGGTGCGTGGTCCAGCGCCTGCTGACAGTGGCACCTTGCAGTGCTCCTGGGCACGGCCGCTGCCAACAAAGCGCCTATTTTTCAGTTACTTATGTCTGCGAGACTGGGCTCACTGAAGTCTACCGATTAGGTGCCTCTTCCTAACAGCTGCTTAATCCCTGACTGGAATAGGGTAACTTGCAGGACAGCAATGACAGTAATTACCAGGAAGCATTAGTAAAACCTGTGCTTGAGAAAATGAAAAGGGTGTGTTTGCCTTTCTCAGCGGAAGAATGCTGTTTGATGTTCTGCTTTTATCTTTGGTGCTTGCTAAACAAGAGCTTGGGAACTGGCAGCTGACGGTGCATGGGAAAGGAAGAAGAAACGGGCTGGCAACGGGAGTTGACCTGTATTTGAGGCCAGACACGCATCCCTCTGCTCGCTCTCTAGCACGAGGGCGGCAGCTGGGGCCGGACACCCCCCTGGGGCAGGACACCCCCCTGGGGCAGGACACCCCCCTGGGGCAGGACACCACCTCCCTGGCCCTCTGAGCCCCACTGCACCGCGGCCAGAAGGTCAAGTCAGGATGGGCAAAATGCATGGCACAGGCGTACCCACAGCGGGCTTTGGGCGAGGACAAAATCCTGAGCTTAAATGCAGCTCCTGAGCAAAGGAGGGGTGACCCCAAGGAGAGGAGACCCCAAGGAGCCTTCACGCAGCTCTTTTCCCAGCAGTCTGACCCCAGGTTACCATAGGGGTATTTTTGTACGGATATGATTACATCTACGGAAAGGCTGCTAATTTTCAAAGATAACTGGCCTAACTAACATAGAGAGGACAAAACTGTTGCTGCTATCCGCACAGCCCACTTTCTAGGATGCAACAGGATTGTATGGAAATGTAATAGCCTGCAGGGCCAGTTAGATTTTGGCCAAAGAAGAAGGAATAATGTTCTCAGAGCCTTCTGTTTCATTTGGGAACCTAAACACCACTGACTTTTCATTAATTTATTTAAAGTTCTTTGGAAAATTTTACCCTGTACCTCTCAGGATTCTTACCACGTTTTTGTGATGGTTTTGTAGATAGTTCCAGTTGAATGAAACTGTTGCCCTCTCCAGAGGAATACACCAAAAGGAAGCTGACTTGTGCTTGGCATGTAAGGATGTGAGCCTAAAGTCCAACCAGTTACAAAGCCAGCATCAGGAATTAGTCATGCAGTTGTTTGTGAAATTACAGTCAACTAGGAAATAGCAGCAGAAAAAATAATGTATATTTCCAGGTAAGTGAATCATATTGAACAATTTTGTTTGTATACAAGAAATGCATCACCTGCAAAATTTCCTAAGGCATGAATTTATCTCTCAGTTATCAGGAAGGAGCCTGCTGCCGTACTGACACACTTCACTGCCAGTGAATGGGTGAGACATTGATCTCAGTTCAGATCCATCCAGAACTATTAAAATCTGTTAAAAACAGTCTGAGGTGTAAGACTTCGCATGGAGTATACCAAGGCTCTGCCTTGCTTAAATCTGGGGGTCTATACCCTGAGACTGAAGTACGTTATTTTGAAGTTTGTGCCATTTTTACATGTGGATCCTCTTGCTGATTAAAAAGGGAATTCAGAAGTAGTGGTGTATATATTTGCAATGGCAGGGATAGGGAGAAAACCAAATTATTTTCTGCAAGTTGGTACAGCCAGTCCTCTGACGCTTGTGAGATGCTCCAGTCTGTCTCCTACATCCCAGACTCTCTCCGAGCATCCATGGAGTTAATGCATTCTGAGCACAAACACAGCGAAATTGGGGTTTTCTTTTTGTGCTCTTGAAAAATAAAGCACAAAATCTTCAGCAAGCAGCTCCCGTTCCTCTTGGCTTTGCAAAAGGAAACTGGCCCGAATGCCCTCTGCGAACACCAGGAGAGTTCAGGGTGGGCTCCAGCTTGGAGAGGGCTTCTGCTGCTGCGCCAGAACCGACTGCATGATAAGAGCACCCTTTGTTTTAGTAAGAAGACGCTATCTGAAGTTCATTAAAAAATGTTGTAGCATGCTGTTTCCCATGTGGATTTTGAGGGTCCTTCCTTATCAGAGACTCCCATTTTTGTCTCCTAAAAATTAACGCCCCTGTTCTTATGAGAGCTGTGCTTTTAAAATCGCTTGTCCTGTACAGGACAGGTGTACCTGGTGGTTTCTGTCTTCTTCCTCATCCTTATGCAGCTCTCCCTGATTTTGGGGTGTTTCCTTTTTCTAGAAGTAGGTCAAAGCAAGTGGACAGTAGTAAGTCTCAATCAGTGGTGGAGGAAAAGATTTTTTTCAGTTAACAATTGCTATGAGAATGTGTTGAATCGTTAAGAATTAAACATTAATGAAACAACAGTTCTCCTTCCACATTACTCTTCTCCCCACCAGGCTTTTGTGTGAAGATTAAATATTGTTTTCACTGTTTTCTGAAGGGGGCAAGGAACACAAAGGTCTTGTCTTCGCTCTGAAATAAAGGTGAACTTTTAACTTGAGCTACCAGCGCTGATGGAAACCCCAGGAGACATAAGGCGCTTTGCATATTCTGCTGATCGATGGCAGTGGGGAATGAGGAAAGGGTAAGAATAGGATGAGCATTTCTCTGACTAATCTGGGAGGAATACAACGGTGTTGTCTCTGATCAGACTTTACCATATTTAGCATGAAGTAAGAACAGATTTTGCCCAAGTGAAAACAGTAGTTCCATACGTTCACTGGTGCTTGCTTCGCTTGCTGTTGGCCGTACAGGTTGTGTTGCTGGGATTTTCCCTGATGGATTTCAGAGCATGCGGGGCAGGCTGTGCAATGCGGAGGCACAGCCCCCTCGAGGCTTGAAACCCCTTGGAAACTCAACCCTGCCTTCCGTCTCCCTTCACATCCCGTAGCTGGGTCCCAGCACGTACACACGCTGCGTTGGCCTCGTACCACGCAATGCGCTCATCAAACACCTTTTTTTTTCTTCTTCTCTAGGAAATGATGTAGGAAACTTTCTCTTGCAGCGGCTTAATTTACATTGTCATCCTCCCTGGAATTTTTCTTGAATCATGCTTTTGTCCTTTGCATAACCTTAGAAAAGCATGCCATTTTTACAAAGGAGCTATGAAATTGTTGGAACAAGTGCTCGGTAAACAGGGGCCTGTCCATCATGCCGCGGGTGGCGAGCAAACCTCCTGCGAAAGGCTGCTTTCTCCCTGGGCTGGGCAGCTGGATCCCAAGGGCATTTCAAGGAAGATTTGCTCTGTTGCTTTTACCCCTCTCAGCCGGCCGGTGCGAGGTTTGAGGGAGTTTGATGTGATGCTGTGAATTTATACCAGCCGTCTGGCTGCGGCCATGCTGTCAGTGACCTGGGGGGGGGCGGGATCCCCGTGTCCTACGCCCTGGTCTCCTGCACAGGGGCAATAACCAGGGATGCCCCAGGCACGAGTCCGTCACAGGAGATTGCAGGTTAAAAGGAGTGGGACTCATGCTGAGGCAGGAGGGTGGCAGAGGAAAGCAGAAACAGGCACAGAGCAGAGAGGAGAACGAAAGTGGCCGAGGAAGCCAGCCCCTGATGTGCCTCTCCTTGTGCTGGCTCACAAAGCTACGGCGATCGCCTGCAGTTTCCTTGTGGAAAAGGCAGATCAAGGGCTTGCAGAAAATGAGCACTGTCTTTTCCCCAGCACTGCCGTAGAAGGCCTTGCTGGCTGGGGCTGTTTCTAAGATAGCTCAGGTAGCAGCGCTGCAAAATTACTTTTTCTTTCTTCCAGGAAACGCTGCCTTACCAGCCTGAGCTGGTGGAGAACAGAGAAACACGCTCAGCCGTAACGGGTCTTTGGTCTCAGTCTCTTATAACTGCAACCGTTATAAGCTGCCGCAATTCACTGTGATCCAAATGCAAACACGGCTTGCAGGTATTGCAAAATGCATTGTTGGTGCTGTGCAGGCACTGCAAGTTCATCAGCTGGAAAGGAAGGTCCTGCACACAGCCCCGGTGCAGATACCTGCTGTCCAGCTCCCGCTATTGTACCCACAGTGCCAGTTACCACAGCTCTTCATGCTCAAGCCTTTTTTATCATGAAGTAAATCTGCCTATGAGTAGTCAGTGAACCCCTGCATTGAAGATGGACAGGCATCTTCTGAAGCTCCTGCAATGCAGCCGCTTCTGGGGTGGAGAAGTGCCGTGCTGCTGCGTGTGCTTAGAGTCTTTCTGAATCGGATTCCGCTGGCCACTGAAAAATGCTTTAGTGCCTGCAGCAGCTGCTGAAATTAGGAGGAAATGAAATTCTTTCTTCTGGATTAGATATTGCAAAATCTTTCATCCCAGCCTGTGTGAAAGTTCAACTGCTTCCTTTGTTTATGAGGTGAAGGATATTTTTGTCAACTCCGGTGTTTGATTTTTTTTTTATTTTTAAATAAGGGTCTATTTATTGGAAGTCTAAAACCTCTTTGTACTCTTAAAATCAGCTTTCAGCAGCTGGGCTTTTCATTAAAGGTGCTGATAGGTCATGTGTTATCGCAGGTGACCTTCAAGAACAGTAAAGGGCAGGTTTTGATCCTGAAGGTGATGGTGGGAAAAGATGAAGCTCTCCTACTGGCGTCGTTCCAGGCGAGGGCCCCCCTTGGCTGTGCCTGCAGCTCCTTTCCATATCTCTTTCTTGCAGCTGTAGTATCTCAAAGGTGGTTTGAGGACTTTTTCTCTCTTTGCCTTTCCCCGGTCAGTGAGCCTGACCAGTAGCAGTTCCTCCTGTGCTGGGCATAGAAAGAGAAATGCATGATACAGAGTCCCACACATCTGCAGCCATGAGATGTACAGGTCGCTAACCAGCCCGGCGCTGACTTCTGTAACGGGTAAAGGATGTTCATAACACGGCCCCTTCTCTTTTTCATGTGTGTGCATTTGTGACAAGGCCATTGCTTGTTAGACTTTGAAAATGGCTGCGGTGGAGCTGGTGAAGAGCTGCCTTTGGCTACCCCCGAGGGCTCAAATTCTGCTTCTGGCTCTCGTCGGATGCCCTGAAGGATTGGTCCAGGCACTTGTCCCCCCAGGCTGCTCTACTTTGGTTAAACCCACTGGATTAAATTATTCCTGATCCATAGTGAAATGAAAAGAAAACCAGACCCTCAGGGTTTAATTGTCATGGACACTTTACGCTTGGTGGAGGGAAGCTGGTCTTGTAATGGAAATAGCGGAGGGGGCGGCCCGGTGAAGCCACTGGATGATCCACCCTGTCCTTCAGACTATGGGCTCTTCGGGGCAGGGACTCTGGCGTGACTCCCCATGACTACATATTAGTCACTTCTGTGACACAAACAGTACTTCGTATACCCAGAGCAGCTCTTTATGGTGGTAGTGATGTTCCTCGAGTAGCAGGAGGCAGAGCTCCACCTTTGCGAGGCATGCGTGGCTGCAAAACGTCTGCAGTTACTATGGAGGAAAACGTGTTTCCTCAGTCTTGCCAAACCTGGACAGTCCGCTCCTATATATTACTTGTTAATTTATGATCTCTTTTATGATGTCTTGTAAAACAACTAAAGGACATAGTAACTGCTGTCCTCAAAAACTACATAAATAAATACTGATGATGAAATAGCAGCGCCCAGCATACTTGCCGAGTTTTATTTTTTCCGGGCAGACTACTCCTACCCTTCAGTTAATAATTACACATAAGGAGGTACCAATTTATGGCAGGATAATATGGAAGTAGTAGAAGAGGCAAAGTAAACTTGACAATGTCAGGAAAATGGTGTTTGGTTTTGTTTTTTTATAAGTGTGCTCAAATGTATCCGGCAAAGAAGTGGAATTAATGGCCTCTTCTAATCCGTTTTCCCTCCTTCCCAGCAGAAATGGCCCTGACCTGTCAGGGTTTTGCGAAGGAGGTGCAGTAATGCTGTTGAGGAGCGCTTGTGCCGACCCACAGGCAATCTGGCACGGCCCTTCCTTCGTTTTTAAAGGTAGCATCACTGTAGACTGACATGACGTGACTCATTAGATCAGTCTCTGGAGTGGACAGTTTCTTGACATCAAACTTGACAACAACAAGGCACCGATACTGCTATAACAACTGCAGCGCCTTGAACGGAGCTCTCGCGGGTGATACCAGAAGTGTTGTTATCTCTGAGTAGTGCCTGGCCATTCTCCCCCACCCCTGTTCTGCATTGCAGTACTTTGCTTCTGCAGTACGCTTTCTCAAAAACTAATTATCGAGTTTTGAGCAGTTTTGCTCATACTTCGCTTTATCTGAGATCCCTACCACCAGCCAGTCTCCCCCAGAAAATCAGCTCTCCAAACTGCACAGCTGGCTCTGCAGCCTCAGGTGACTTGCGAACCTCCACGTAGTTTCACCTTCCTGTTGTAACATTTCATTATATGTTTTCCACGCCTCACTTCTGCTTGAATTCCGAGAATGGCGAAATACGGCAAAGCCTTTGGAACTAGCAATTGCCAAAACCAAGGCTGTTTCCTACTCTTCTTGTTTTCACCGAGACCCGCAGTACCTGCCGACATGGAGCAGCGTGCTGTCTGAACCTGCCCTGGCCATCTCCTGTGCACACAGAGATGGCAGCTCCTCCAAGATCTTGTCTTTGGCTCTTCCCATTCAGGGTAAATGTTTTAAACCTTTACACTCTTGGAAATACATTGTGTTTTGTGTTTGCTCTCAGACAGGAAACCGATCAAATCTGCTTTGTTGAGAGGCTTGGTTCCAGCTTTTCTGGAAGCCACGTCACAGAGCTTGGCCCCGGCTTGGCTGCCGAGGAGAAGCCCGTGAGCGTGGGTATGATGAAGGGAGTCGTGAAGGGTTTTGCCACCTCAGAGACTGGCAGCTTCTAGATAAGCACAATCGTAAAGAATAAACTCGCTGGATGAAGCGATCTCCTCTCTCTCCATAAAAACCCTACCTTTTGAACCGGGTAGATTTAACAGCACGTGCTTTTGCTGGACCCTCTGTGAACAGAGGGACGGAGGGTCCGATTCCGGGGCTGTTGAGGGCAGCGAGCTGCTTTGCGTTGCCTTTCCGCAGGACAGCTCCCGTCTGGCTTCACGAGCCAGGAAGTGCCCTGGAGATGCCATCAAAGGGGTTTTCCCACCAAATCTGCGCACGGGACCGAGTGCTCTCTGCATAACTTTCCCTTCCCAACAGAGGACAGATATCCAGCAGCAATAGATTGAACTGCAAAGAAAACACTTCCTTTGTCCCCAAAAACTGCCATCCTGATGTGCAGGAGCCACCCCACGTGCTCATGAAACGCAAACCAAGGTCCTACTCACTGTATTTTCTGGCCATCCAGAAGGAATCTTGTTTGGCTTCCTATTCAGGTTCTGGGGGATTTTTTGGTAGATGAAAAATCATCCACAGCTGTTGCTGAGGGTTTTGAGACACCAGGTGTAACTGGAAAATGAAAGGGACGGCAGGGCTGAGCCTCTCAATTTGGGCTCCAATAACGATAATGATCCAATCTAGACTTCATCAAAGAAGAGGAGGAGGGAGGACGGAGAAGGCGGTTTGATCACACGGATGCCCATCAGCCAAGTCATAACCTGAGGCATGCTAAAGGCAGCAGTTCAGTGAAAGGACAGGCTTTCCAGGGCTGTAATTACCGGTCCTGCAGTGCCTCCGGGCAGCGAGGAGCTGGTCCACGGGAAGAGCTGCCGGTCACCCTGCATGGGTACGGACACCCGGCTTGATGTGGGACAGAGCACAAGGCACCTGGAGCTGAGTCTCCATCGTGTATTTACACCCGAGAAGCTCTGGGACTTTTTAAGTTATGCCCTGGGGAATGTGTTTGTTCAATCAATAGATTGAACTGCAGAGAAAACACTTCCTTTGTCCCCAAAAACTGCCATCCTGATGTGCAGGAGCCACCCCACGTGCTCATGATGTGCCACCCATCCTTTGCTCCGGCAATGTTGGTGTTAGCATCTCCCATTAATTCCTGAGAGAATGCAAACGTCGATATAGCTACCAGAAATCCTTTGAAGTGAAATATCTTAGCAGATAGGACAGAGCAGTAAAGAAAAGAGATTTGTAGCAGCTGGCACATGTCAATTTGTACTTTACAACAAGCCATGTTCTTAATCAGTTTTTGGAACTGGTGTGAGCGCAGCCCGAGCTGCTGGCAACTCCGAGGGCACGTCCGTGCAATACAGCCGTAAACACAACGCGTCCATCCCCGGAAACGTACTTCAGTTCACAGCAGGTGTTGCTGCCCCAGTGACCTCCCCGACACCCAGGCATGATAAAAGGACCCAGCCGCAGGGCCAGGCTCGCTTACCGGCATTATTCTGGTAAGGATGAGATAAGATAAGATGCTTCTCCTCCCCAGCTCTCTGAACTATGCCCCTGCCATCTGCACCTGGGAGTATTTGCATGTTAAAAGCAGGGGGACAGCTAAAACGCACGCGGTAGTTTGCCAAATTACGGAATTTCTGCCAGCGTTACTGGGCGGAGGAGGAAGCGCTGGAACGCCTGCGCCCTGCCTCCCGCTCCAGCATATTTAACCACGGGAGTCGTGCCCGGAGCCGCATCTCTGCTCAGCCTCCAGCTGCCCTGGGAGGGAGGAGCAGGCTTGGGGAAGATGAGCGGCGGCAGGTACCCAGTGGATGTGAAGGCTGTAGGCTTGATGCAATGCAGAAAGCAGAAGGTACTTTAATGGGGTTTTTTGGTGGATTTTTTTTTCTTCTTAAATATTTACAAATTGGGATACTAGAGGGCTTTTTGAGTTACTCTTACAGGGGTATACCTGCTCGTTTCCCCGCAGTGTTGGGATTAGAGCCTTGTGATCTAGGACAGGGATCTTGGACTTGTTTTTTAATGGTCTTAATATCATAAGAAAATGGTTATCTTGGATTCTGCTGTCTTTCTGTTCACAGTGTTGTAAATTTCTTCCAGTTTTAACAACGATTACCCATTTGGGGCCCGAAGGTTACGGAAATATTTTTGTAGGTCTAATGTTTAATTTAGCTTTTTAATGTGAGTCTTGCAGCCTGAAGCCAGAACTAAACCACAAGTCCTGACAAATGCCGATTGCTTGAAAGTGTCCAATATTGAACATTGTAATTAAAAAAAAAGCACTTCTTTTCCCTTTTATTTTTCCAGAACTACATGATGTTTGTGTCTTGGTCAGATCAGAACAATATTCTCATCTACCGGACATTTGAAGACTTTAAGAGATTCCATGTAAGTGAATATTTCCCTGAAAATAGGATTCCCATCCTGTGGAGGGGGGAAGGAGCCCAGCTGTGTGTCGGGGCTGCGAAGCATCACTATTCTCTCCTCCTCCTCGCTTTTAGAAAGAGCTGAAGAGAAAATTCCCCATCGAGAGTGGCTCGCTCAAGCGATCTGAGCGGACAATACCCAGGTTTAAAGGTAAGGAGAACAAATCTCTGATGTCTAACAAACACGATAGAGCTGTCGGGGACGGTCGTAACTGATGACATAGGCTTCAGTCTCTGAATCTGACCTTCCTCTGGAACAGATTAACAGCTCGCCCCTGCTCGTGGCATGGTACTGCTGGGTTACATCAATGTGCTGGGGCCTATTAAATAACTTAAAATAACCCAGGAAGATTTTTTTTTAATAGATAATTACACTTGGTAAATTAATATTACACTTTAAATATTGGCCCAGAGCTCCTTGCAATATTTACGTGTGAACAAAGATAAATTTTAGATTTAAAACTGTATCAACCAGGAGCTATTAAAAATGTTAGGGAGGCAGAGGCAGCTTCTGTTTCGGCTTCTTATAGTTTGGGCTTGTGCAGAGAGGGTGGTAGGTGAGGGCATCCCTGCATTTAGGCAAACGACGCTGCTCTCAAGGCATCCGGATCCGTTGTCGTCTTACACCAGCTTTGGTCTTGTTATTTTAAAGATGCAAATGTGAAGCAGAGGAGGAGCGGGAAGCTGAACAGGTGCCTGGAGGTACTGAAACTGCTGGAAACTTACTCCCAGGAGCTGCTGAAAACGGATGCTAAAATCTCCCAAGGTGAAGATGTGATTCAATTTTTCAAGGCACAGACCCAAGACCTAGATCCTTCCTTTCCTGAAAACAGGTATGAAATCATATTTGTATTTTTTGTTTGTATGTGTCTTCATGAAAGAGAAATGTTATAGAATACAAGTAGAAGAGAAACAACAGTTACATACCAGAGCAGCAGAGCAGGGAAGTTCTACTGAATGCTTTAATGCATGTTTATATTGTTTCTGATGCCTTAATTTTTCTTGGCCTACTGCATAGATGGTTTTACCAAAATTAATACTAAACTCAACCTTCCATGTGAGTTTTCAGTAAACTGATATTAAACTTTACTTTTCAGTGTTGTGATCATGCCATCAGAAATTGGAGGGGAAAAGAAAAACCAGCCACGGCAGCAGCCCTCCTCTATTACACACCCCCAGACATCCCAGAGCTACAGATGCATAGAAACCTTTGAAACCAAAGACACAAAGAACAAGAGTTTCAAAGTCGCTAAGAAGGAAATTGTTGAAGTGTTAATCAAGGACATGACCGGTATGTGTGATAGGGATTCTTCAGTTTCGGGGAGGGATGGTCTAGATTGATTCAGAGCTTGGCAAATCCGAGTCAGTAGCATCACGGGTGCGGGTGGGTGTTTGTACATGTGGTGTGCTTACCCGGATTTACACGGGAGGAAAGAACAAAGCGTCAGCACGGCATCGGATTTACACGGGAGGAAAGAACAAAGCGTCAGCACGGCATCGGCCAGGCACTGAGCTGCTCTGCAGAATCTCCCTCCTGTCTCTTGCGGCAGAGCAGCCCCTACCCAGGGATTATGGTCATCTGTCTACTTGCAGGCTGTTAAAAACCTTTTTTTTTTTTTGCTATCTGCTGCAGGATGGTGGCTAGTGGAAAACACAGACAAGCAGATAGCCTGGTTCCCAGCCTCGTACCTGGAAGAGATTGACATCCACAAGGACATCCAGCATGCCTTGAGCTCAAACGAGGAGGGTAAGTCTGCTTCTGGCTCCCTGGGACACCACGTTCCTCCTTCAAAAAATGAGTTCTGTAAAAACCCCACCACTTTAACCACTGCTTGGAGTCCCTGACTCTGCTGATCAGCTCTGCCATCAGCTGTGGGTCTCTGAGCAAATCAGTCACTTACACGGACACTTGTCAGGCAGCTCTCGCTTGCTCCCCAGGGCTGCTGCGCTGTCGGTCACAGGGATGGAGGCATTTTCTCCGCAAGGCAAAAACGACCTCCCCCTTCTCTCTGCAGGCAGCCTGTACTTTGTTGTGCGGGCCTACGAGTCTCAGAAGGCAGACGAGCTCTCGCTGAACAACGGTGTCGTTGTAGAGGTGGTCAGGAAATCCGACGATGGCTGGTGGCTGATCCGGTAAGAAGGCTTTTCCGAAGCTCTCGTTCCCCGAGGGAGCCGGTTACCTGCTGCAGGTGCTTCTTGCCTGCTCCTCCCCAGGCGGGGTGCAGAGGAGCTCCCCCTGAGTTGACTGCCCTTGGCTAGGGACGGTTTCCCCTTCCTCATGCCCTGGGTACTGCATTGGGTTGAGTCCTCACCTGCTTCCCCTGGGTGCTCTGCTCCCTCCCCTTGGTCTGAGCTGGGAGAAGGGCTCTTTTCAGCGTTGCTTTTCATCCTTCCCCTTCAGATACAACGGCCGTACCGGCTACATGCCCTCCATGTGCCTCCAGCCCTACAAGAATCCTCACCACAAGTTCCAGACCATCATAAGCTGCGGGCTCAACGTCTCCACCCCGAACCTCTGCTCCTCCCTGATGGCTCCCCAGCCCCGGGGTGAGGCCGCGGGACAGCACAGGGTGCAGGCTTGCTCTTCCCTCGACCGGACTGAAGAGGACGTGATCTCTCCGAGAAGCAGATCAAGGTCTCTGCCCAGGGCCAGCTCCACCCCAGACCTGGAGTCAGACAGCTCGTCCCTCAGCTCGGGGAGCGGCAGCGAGCAGGATGGCCGGCTGAGCTGGAAGCCGGGCTTGTCAAGGTCTCTGCCCGAAGTCGAGCAGGCCAGGAGCTCTCCCCTGGGGCACGCCCTGGCCACACACAGCAGCAAGTCTCCACGCCTCACCCGCAAGGACAGGAACGATTCGGGCTTCGTGGAGTCATCTGCGGCTGACCTAAGCTACTCCCTCACTGACCCAGGCTTGGCCACGTGTGTCCCCAAGGTGCCCGTGCGCCCCTCAGCCCACGAGATCCTCCAGAAGTGCAGCACCGTCACGAAGCGAGCCGTGCAGCAGTCTTCCCCCCGGCCGGCCCTCCAGGCCCTGCTCCCTCTCCCGAGCATGCACTAGCGCCCCGGGGGGGCACGGACCCGGCCCCCGGCCAGCACCACGACCGAGAGCCAGGCACCCGCCTCGCCCAAGTCCCGCAGGAGCCGCGGGCAGTGGTGTGGGAAGCGTCAGGGCTTGGACTGTCGCTTTCCAAGGACACGCATGCAACCTGGGTAGCACCGGTTTGTGCTGCAGCTTGCACAGGGAGGCCGGGGAGCCAGGAGGGGCTTTACTGGAGTTAGCGGGAGAGGGTGCAGTGGTTTAACTTATCAGGGGAGTCAGGGCAGCTGCGGATCTGGCAGGTCCCGTGTCAGTTAGAGGTCACTTCGGATTCAGTTAATTCTCCCTCAGGCAGGTATTTATCCTGCAGCGTAGTATGTGAAAATCTCACAGTCGTTCTTGCATTATTCCCCACACCGGGGTTAGCTGGCAAAGTGCTGCAGCCACCCTGGAGAGCAGGCGTGAAATCCAGACAGGGTAAATGACTCGGGGTCACCCACGAAATCCGGAGCTACAATTACTGGCATTGGGTAGGGATGGGATGGTGCAGCCATGTGAGTGTCATTTACCTGAACCCCCTATTTTATATATTTTTTAAACTCTTTGATTTTTGATATTTGTTTGGGGGTTTTGGGGTTTTTTTGGTTTGTAGGTTTTTTTTTTAAAGGTTAGATCAACTTGGGTAGTGGAGAACTGGCTGTCAAATATATGAACTGGCTGGATCTGCTGAATGGCTGAGAACAAAAAAACCTGTTGGCTGGGAACCTCATCTCTGACCGTTCCCTATAGCGATGTCTGTGCAGGCACAGAAACAACAATGGTTGTAATACAGCTCGTTTCCCAACGGGGTCAGGGGGGCAGAGCTCATTTTTATGAACAAAAAGGGGGTGTGATAGTTACTGAAACTTACAGCAGTTCTCATCCTAAACTCATTTGCTACAATTGAGTCAGAAAAATAGCTATAGGAAAACTTAAGACTTTTATATAGATTGCTACCTTTAGTTTTAGTTATTCTCCCAGGTATCTGTTAATTTTTTTTGAAACTAGCAATTTAACCAACTTGTGAGGTATTTATGTTGTTCTAAATTTTATTATTGACATTTTTGTCTCTGAAATAAAATACATGTAAATATCTGTGAAGACTCCTGGTTTTTTATACGTTAAAAATTTGCTAGCTGGGGAATTAAAATTGTGCTTATCTCCCTCCCAGGCGCTAACATTTGGGGCGGGCACAGATGGGAGACCTGCCTTGGCCCAGGCTGGGTTTTGCCCAAGCAAAGAAAATATTCATGACACAACACTGATGGATACGCACTGCCTAGCTGGGCTTTGGGACGCGATACGGCATTGCCAACTCCGTGAAGTCTTTCAATGCCCGGTAAAGACCAACTGCGTGTTCAGAGCCAGGTTCTGCCTTTTCTCCAAACCAAGTGCTGTTTAAGTGTCTGGGCCTGAAAAAGCAGGGTGTGAAAATACAAAGGGAAACCACAGCTTGGCCAAAGGAATGACCCTTCCTCTCACCAAGCCCCAAGGACACCGAATGCTGGACTTGTTTTAGAAATTCAAACTTTAAGAATTTATTATAAAATACAGTAGTCCAGTCGCCATACCTTGTGGGAAAGCAGTTCAGACTCTGCCCTCTGGAAAGAGCAACTGGTGGGCGGAGGGTCACAAAGTCACGTCTTCCTGCTGGGCTGCATCAGCCAGCCTCATGTTTTGCCACATGAAATCAATGAACATGGAGGCCTGCAGCAATCGGCTCAGCCTCTGAAAATGGCGCTCTGCAAAGAGAGGAATCCAATCGTCAGCATCACAGGAGAGAGAGCTCACCAGAACGGGGTGCAAGAATCTCTCTTCTCTTTAGACCAAGGCAAACAAGGAATATTCACAACACAGGAGGAGCCCGCAGGCTCACAGCCCGTCCCCGCAGCGTGACTCACCGGTGTAAGGCAGCAGGGACTCCACAGCAGATTTAATGCCCGAGTACTGCAGGAGGCTGTCTGGTGCTTCGTGCTTCAGGAGGGTTTCAATGACGGCTTGGGCCTCGTGGCAGTTTCGAGAGTTCGTATTCCACGTCACCAGGAACGTTAACACCGCCTCTAGGGAGGAAGGAAATTTGTACACGCACGGCGCTGGCGCGCAGGAGATGCCAAGTTGGAAAGCATCTCTTCTCCCTCACGGTTCAGCTCCCGCACACCGTGCCTGACGAGCCCGGAGGGGCAGAACAGCCACGCACAGAACCGCTTCTTGAGCTGTCACAGGGACATCCTGAACAAGGCTGGTAAGGCCAGGCAAAGCCGCTCACGCAAGCGCAGAGCAGTTGTGCTGTGCACCACAAGTAGCACCGTAACAAAGAAGCTGGCCCGGGGCAGCAGTCCTGCTTGAGGGTGGTGGGAGCTCAGTGGTAAACGCTGAGTCTAGGGAGATTCTTCTTTTAATTTCAGTTGAGAAAACAAGCCCCTAACCTGAAAGGTTTTAGCGCTTAAACCGTGTTGCAACAAACCTTTCTGATCCTTCCGGAGCCGAACAATGTTCTCTTCCAAGTGCTTTCTCCCATCAGTTTCCTTGAGGATGGCTGCAGGAAAGAGAAATGAAGAGTTCATGCAAGTGTTCAGCCCATGCACCCGTGGGCTGAGAGCAGGGAGGCTATTTGCTGTCTGGGGTGATTTCACGTAGGAAAACGGGAGTCATAAAAGAAAGGGAAAACTGAGGCTTTCAGACAATTAGACTTTGTAGCCTTCGTCCACCTGGAAGAGATGTTCTGGAAAGCAGAGAGGGCAGAAAAATGCCTTCAGAGCACAACGTGGACTCACCTTTGACCACCATCAACACTGTGTGCGGACGATCCAGAGAGATTGCCAACCCTAAAGCTTTGAGATATCTTTTCTCATGAAGCAGGTTAGAAAGCTCTTGCTCTCTGGAAAACAAATCAGGGTCAAGAGAGTGAGACAAATATTTGGTTAGCGGAAAAAAATGCTATACAGAAAGTAGCAGATTTGGCAGTAACAGTGTACAGAGGTTTAACGCCAAGAAGTTAATACTGCTTGCCAATGAATGCCTCGGTGCCCTCATTGTGCAGATAATTACCCTGGCACGTTCAAGGGCTCCCTGAACTATTCAGCGCTGGCTGAAGCAGGAGAAAGTGAAAGTTTCTGGCGGTTTGACTTTGCTTATCTTAGCAGTGCATAAACCTGAAACCAGTCAATTGTCAAGCTGACAGTATTATAGGAAGGCTTTGCAGGAACTAAAGATAAAGGCAGAAGAGACTACTGTGCCTTGACAGCCTCTAAATAGCTAAATGATGTAATTCGGATTAGCTGGAGCTGGATGGCTGTAGATGTGGACAGTTTCACTGCACAGAGTTTGCGTTTCACAGCTCATTATTGCACAGGATCAACTTACTTCATAATCTGCTCTTCCTGTTTAGCTTGCGCCTCTTTCTCTTCAATTTCAGTGACATCCTATAAAAAAAACAGAATATAACTTCGTCAAATCTTGCTTTAATACAGATGAATTTTTATTTAGCCATCAAGTGATTAGGAAACCACTTTCTGCAGCAAGATCTCTAGGTCAAGTAATTTAAGTGTTAAATCCAGCAACTCGCAACTTCCCTCCAAACCACCTTCAGAACACCAGCGCTGGGCAGGCTGCAAAGGCCCATCTCTGTTTTTACATCAACTGGGCAAGTACAGTATGGCCAAAAAAAAAACCACCACCAAACCCCAAGATATGCCTTACTGACCCAATTTCAAAGTGCAGAAAATGAGGAGAGCACGTGCCACACTGGAACAGTGCGGAACAAGCAGCTGGGATCCTGAGCTCTCCAACTGCGTCCTCATTACTAACCCAGAGAGGAAACGTAGAAAGACGCCGTACCGTACCTTCCACAGTGTGATGCAGGAGTCACTGGATGCTGTCACAACCATATCATCTTGCTTGTTAGAGTGAAGACCCCAGATTTTATCTTCATGACCATCTAACGTTTTCACACACTCATTTGTTTTAATTGTCCAGAGTTTTAAGAGACCATCAGAACCGCTTTTGGAAGAGAAGGAAACATAACAAAAAGAATCACTGGACAGATCCATTCTTGCTCTGCCCCACCTCAAATATCAGATGAACTTGTCCCATTCCAATGCCTTTCAAACAGGTGCAGAATTAACCAAAAACGTCAAGGGCGAGATGCAGCCTTAGCTCTGCCTAACTATAGAGCACGTCACTAACCCAGCAACGTCACGGCAGCTAACTAGAATCCACAGCGTAACGGGGGAAGAGGAAGATAAGTTAGCCCTGCAGAAAGCTTGGCATAAACGTGGCATCTTCCTATCAATCTTCCCAAAACCAAATCCAATACACAAGACTCTTCCCTCTTGCTGCTGGTATCAGCTAAGAGAGTTGCCTTCTGATTACTTTTGGCATTTTCCTCTAGACTCCTGGTGTAGGCACTTACCTGCTGAGCAGTTGTGTTCCTCGGCTTACAAAAATGATCTTCAGTACGGAGGCATCATGACCTTCAAAGGTCTGGAAAACAGCAAGGAAGCTCAGAAGTGTTAGAGTTGTTGCCAGGCCTTTCAAGAGGGTCCTCTTTCCAGAGGATAATATGTACTCCTAAAGCCCAAATAGGTAAGTTCCAAAAAGCAGCCTCTATCCTTGGGACTTTTACTGTAGGTTAAAAGGGCAGTAGGAAACGACTTGTCCTCATAGCATTTCTTCAAACAACCTGCTTGCTTAAAACTCGTTGCCCAAGGTCATATTGCAAACGGTCTGAACGGTGCGGCCAGCTGCATGGGCCAGCTCCCCAGAAGGTCGGTCCCCCTGCCACTGCACGCAGCACCCGTTCAGTGAGGTAACACTGCTGGGCAGAACAGGGCACAGAGTAGCAACCGCCTTCTCATTGTCTTAGCGAGACACTACTGGAGGGGAAAGATAGTTCTTCTACGAAGAGTGAGTCTGAAGTTTAAACTTGCGTGTTTCTCCTTCACGCCCACAGCTGCGTCAGGCAAAGGCAGCTTTCTTTCAATAGCTTGAAAGTGCTTTTCCCCTATGGTCAACCATGTTGCTCACTGGTTAGCTAGAGAAGAAAGATCGCTTGAGCACACTGGGCAGATGCTCTTGCTCTGGAGCTCTGCATGCAGCTTACACATCCAAGACCCTGGAGAACAAGGCTAGACCTGGATAGTTCCTCCTTCAGCATGGCCACATTGCTACACTTCAGCTGCACTCACTAGCACATACTTTTTGAAACAGCCTTAATCAATCCCTGTAACATGCAAGGGCTGCCTGGAGCAAGGGGCAGTCTGAGTTCTCATTACCTTCAGACAGCTGAAGTCCCGAAGACCCCAAAGCTTCAGGGTCCCATCTGCTGAAGAGGTGGCCAAGATCTGATCCACTGGGGAGAACTGCACACACCAGATTCCACGCTTATGTCCAGTGAAGACACCCAGCAAAGAACAATCAGAACAGGACCACAGCTTGGCCAGCCGATCCTGCGAGCCTGTGGCGATGAGCTTGTCATTCGGGGAAACTGCCACGCTGTTTATGTCCTAGAGAAGTCACACAAGTACAGAGAGGGCAAAGCAGTTTAAGTCTTTGCTCTTGCTGTCGGTCAGGTAATAAACGTAGGGTACAACAGAGGAGAGAAAGATTTAAGTATGAAAAGCATGTTCTAATGACAGATGGAGCTCTACCTTGTCATGACCCCTCTCAGTCACTTTTGCATGAAGGGTTTCTGGACTGGAGATCAAGGCTGCTTTTGCTTTTGAAGTGAGGGATTCTGGGATATTCCAGATCTTGATTGTGCAGTCCTGGCTGCTGGTCACTATGAAGCTTTCTTTCAGTCTGAAAGGCATAAAAAAGTCAAGTGTAAGGAACCAAAACAGTGGCTTCCCCTGCAGAGAAAAAAAGGCCTTCTCCTCCCCTACCAGGGCCTACACACATTCGGTCACCCTGCTGGGATGTGAAACAGAGTGCTTTAATGTTTTTTCAAGCTGTCTTTCATTTTACTTAGGTCCCTGGGATAGCCTCCAGCAATTCAGACATTAGGCAAGAGCACTGCTAGCTCTCCTCATTTACAGACAAAGGTATACTGCAGCTCTTGAACAGGCAAGCTGGGCTTCCAGACTGTTAGGCTGCACGAAGAAAAGAGAAGAGCTGATAAACAGACGTGCTATTCAAGCAAGCACCTTCACAGACACATTCCCTTCACTCCCCAACCCTCCTCTCCGGATCGCTCAAGCTTTATCTGGCGACTTATCCAGCTGCTGCTCTTTAAGGCAAATGAGAGTTAAGACTGCCAAAGAAATGCAAACTTCACAACTTATGGATAGACAGATGTGCATCCAAAAAAAAAAATCATCCTTCCTTCAAACTCAGAGCACCATGACAAGCTGGGACCACGAATGAGAAACAGGGGCAGGAATCCACCAAAACATTCACCCTGAGGATCAGCAAAGCAGCCATGACTCATGCTTGCCAAGGTAAACCCTCGTCTGATTTTTATTACCTTGAGCAAGAGACAGCGCCTACCCCATGCGCGTGACCCAATCCTTGGGCAACACAGATCACCCTTCCATCTTTGTTCATCCGCCAGACTCGAAGGCTTTTGTCCTGTAATGGGAGAGGACAGAAACCGCTGTGCTTTTTTGACAAGCGATCAGTTCCCCATGCATTCACCACATCCGTGAGCCTCACTATTCACTTCTTTTCAAGCTTGAACCTTTGTCTCTATTCGTCAGAGCAGGTGAGGGCAGGCACAGCCAAGCAGGGTGCGCTGCAGTCTGGGATTCCAGCACGGAGGTTTATTTCTGGGTGTACCAGGGCAGTCGGCACCTTTTCTTCCAAGACGGTGTTTACACACAGCTCCCCCTCAGTCTCACCCTAATGACATCTCTGAACTCTAATGCAAGACCAAGACGCTTGGAGAATGAGACATCTCCTTTCAGGCTAATAAAATACAATCAAACACATTTCCCCAGGGACAACGTTAAAAAGGGATCGTGGAAGAACCTTATATTTGGGGGATGTAGCAGACAGGAATTCCATCTGAACAAAAGCCCTTTCTGGACTGCCAAAAAGGAATACAACTCTGCCCATAAAGATCAATAGAAATGAAGAGTTTCATTAAATGAAGAAAACTGACACACCTTAGCACAGCTGACAAACATCAGGCCTTTTCTGAAGACATCCAAAGCAAGAATTGTTTCTAAGCAGAAGAAGAAAAAACAGCTGGATGCAAAGTAATACTGAAATCGGACAACAGAAATGCATGAATTGAGTCCACCGCTTACTGACTGGGGGACAGGTTTGGGACACTCGGGAACCTATCCACACTCACTACGGAGTGACTGGCTGCTTACGGCATTGGGGCGAGTCTGTCACTTGCAGCCACCAAACTGCACTCAGAGCTCGCACTCGTGTACCTACACCTTTGGCTCCCATTTAAATTGATCTCACTGCTAGCGAAAGGGACTGAACTGACAGACCCTGAAAAAGAAAACTAGTGCTTGCAAAACCAGGACAGCATAATATATCCTTTCTCCACACAACTCCAAAAACCTGTTGTGATGCTGTTCCAGAGAGAACTCAAGGACTCCAGTGTCCACATAAGAGTTGTGAGAGAAGCTGGTTAAAGAAGTACTTGCACGTCTCCCACCCACCCACGTCAGGGCTGACCACACACACCTGTGTGGCCGTAGAGGATCTGGCAGTGTGACGTTGCCAGTTCAAACACTTTCAGTTGAGGGCTGATGGTAGCCACAACAATGTGAGAATCACCGGGCCCAAGGAACTTCACATCCAGGACTTCATCGTTGTAACCTGCGAGCTGAGGATGGCAGAACAGAAACAGTTTAACAGGGAGAAGTACCAAATGCTCAGTGAGGCTGCATTACTGTTACCTTTCATGTAACACTGCATGTAAAAATCATATTAGACATAAGCTGGAGCACGGGAGGGATTTCTGGCTAGGCCTGTTCTGCTTTCCTTTTCCTATGTTTGCATCTGTGCAATATTCCTCCCAACAACCCCACCACTGAAATTGGCTTTCTGGCTTGTAACCAAGGAACAGCTCAAGTACAGGCAGGAGAGGAGGGCACCCCTGGACAAAGCTTTCCCCAGAAGCAGAGCTGATCCTCAAGTATGGATAAAGGAAGAGGAAAAGGGAGGCTGAGGGTTGTTACCTGCTTCCTGAGCTGAAGAGTTTGAGCGTCGTATAAAACAATGTTGTGTTCCACGGACACCGTGACAATCTCGTTTCTCTCAGGCACAAGCATGCACTGGGTGAGACTGTGCTCGCTGGCCTCCTCCTTCGACTCAAAGGGCACAGGCTGGGTATATACACAAGCAGCTGTGGCAACTTCCCAAACTTTCAGGACGCCTAACACAAATGATGATATAAATTATCTGTCAGAGCCATTGTTTTAGGCAGCGATTGTCCAACGAATATGAAACAAACCCTGGCCTCGCCTACTGGAAAAAGCTACACAGCTTTAAGGCAGGACTGTGAAGAGATCCAATCACAGTGGCATGAAGGCCCACAATGTTTTTCTTCTTCAGTCTAAATCAAACTTTTTTGCAGTTTGAAAACATACATAGTTAAAGCTCCGCAGCACGCCTGATCAATCCTGCTCATCCACTACTCTCGGAGGAACTCAGGATCAGGCTCTGCTCTCCAGCCCTCAGGGGTTCAGCCCAAGGCTTCTGCCACACAAAGAACGCACATCCCAGGAACAACGGCAATGCAGCGTCTTAAGTACAGTCCTTCCTCAGCCTCCAAATCTGGCTGCGATGTGCCAGGACACTCACCTTTGCTTCCAGCTGTGACAAAGTGCAACCCTTGTTTCTTCACACCCAGTTGAGAGAAATCTCCCTTTTCAGGTAACAAGATGGCAGCTTCCACACTCTGCAAGAGAGTTGGCCAAACACCGGCTGAGCGCGAGGGACCAGCGCCCCGTTTCAGCCGCCAGAGCTGTGCAACAGCCCGCTAGTGCCGACAGACGCACACCCCCCTCTCACTGCCCCAGGCTACCGAGGACAGGCAGGTACAATGAGAGGACAGAGTTCTTACACGACTGCCCTTCCTTCCTCCTCCAGCACTGGGGCAGTGGAGGCAGCGGTGGCATATATTTTCTCAAACTGCCCAGACACAACCACACCAAGCAAGGAGAGTAAGAAAATAAACAGCTTTAGACACAGAGTTTTAAGGCCTCTGGAAAGTACAAGGGACAGAAACCTGATTTCATAACACATAGGAACGTAAAGAGGGAGAGGTACCATACAAACTGTGATCTAGAAACTCCAAAGGATCTCAAAGGAATAAATGCAATGCCATTTCACCTCATAGACAGGGACGGTTCGTTTACTTTCTCTGGTTTTCAGATCCCACACCATGCAGATTTTATCACGGCCAGAACTGCAAGTTAAAAGAGCAGTTTCAGTGCTAAAGCCATTCAACTCGGGTTCTGAGTCCAAATTTGGAATTGTGGGAAAGGGCCCATGTGAAAGAAAGCACCAGCCTTCCACGTGACAGCACGGTACATTGCCAGAAACACAAAATCAGTCACTCGCTTGTACAGTCAAGCAGAGACTGAACACTTGTAGCAGTCCTTCCCCTCTCCGGAGCACCTTCCCAGACCCTACAGAAACACCCAGTCTCTGGCAGGGTGAACGGGAGAGAAAGGCTAAGCCTCTGCAAGGTTCTACCTAACGAGCGTGTTTCCATCTGCAAACGCCAGCGAGGTGACAGCACTGAAGTGGCCGTCCAGCGTAGCAACACACTTGCTGGAATTCAGGTCCCAGATGCGGATTTTGTAGTCGATTGAGGAGGAGAAGAGTTGCAGACGGGAGATATCAGGATGGAACTCAACAAGGCTAGACAGAAGGAGATGCACTTGAACAGGACAGAATAAACTATCTGGTGTGCTGGCATTAACCCAACATTTAAATAAATATACATTCTACACAACGAGTTTGACAGAACAATTGACATGAATTTATACCAGGACTTTCTTTGTAGGATTTCATTCCTCTGCCACCCACCAGAAATATTTACAATTGATCTTTGTCAGTCTTACGCATTCTTGAAGCACAGATACTCCATTTAGATCCCAACAAATTTCTTGATAAAACTCTTTCCTCTCTGGGCTAAAGTCAGCCACAGCCCTGCTCCTTCACTAGACATCTCAAAAATCAGGAAACAGAAGAGCCCAGAACCTGCTCGGAATGGGCCTTTACATTCCGTTAACTCAAGACATTTCACATCAATCTCAGCGTCCAAGCATCACACTAACGCCAACGACCGACAAATACAACTCGTCCTTACTGTACAACTCCTGAGGATCCCTTTAGGTTGTGTGTGCAGTACTGCTTGATCATATCCCAGATCTTAATGGTGCTGTCACAGCCGCCTGGGAAAAGAAGGACATATAAGAACAAACTACAGAGGAGAGAGACGCAGGAGGTCCAACATATCAGCAACTGTAAAATTTAATTGGTTGCAAAGGCAGCAGAAAGAAAAATGAATCCAATAACAACCACCCACACCAAGAGAAGCTCACGGAGCACCTTACACTTTCAGAGAGCTGGGCAAAACCTTGCTCACAGTCAAACCTGAAGTACAATTAAGTTACAGGTCATGCCTGACCTCCTCCATCTCCGAGAGTCCCAGTTCTACACCAGGATAACTACACCACACTGTCTCACAGATGCCTGATTTTTATCAGCATTTTACTAAGTATATGTTAGATAGAACCTTGAAAGGATCCCTCTTTGTCTGTCAAGATGTCACTTTATTTAAGGAAAATCTCTTCTGATTGTGTCTGAATTCAGGAGATCACTACCTCAGGCTGTGCCCAGGTGAGCCAAATTATTCAAAAGCAGAAGGGCCACTCGGTATCATTCCCATCGTGTGACACAGAAACAGGACCGTACCTGTGGCTAACAGCGTTGAAGTAGAGTCAAAGGCCATGCTAGCAACCGGCGCTACGTGCACGGCTTTCCACGTGCGAACGCACTTGTTCTCTCGCCAGTTCCACTGCTTCAGCAACAGGGCTCGGCTCCCTGTCACGAGGACCTAAGCAAAAGCAAGGCGAAGGAAAGCGCAATTAACTGCTGATTAGATTTTTCTTTCTTTCAGTGCCACACAGAAAGCACAGAAATGCCCATTGCTATGACACTCTTGAAGTTCAGTCTCTCAGCACTCCTCTGTCTGACTTGAGCCCAGAAGGGAAAACAGACTGAGAAGACGCCGCAGAGGTCTTTGGAAACACAGGGCGCTTCCAGGCGGAGCAGCTTTCAGTGTTCACTGGCTTTATCAGGAGGCCTGACAGAGCAGCACAGAAAACCACGAAGCAAACACATACCTCATCACTGGGGCTAAGAACAAAGGAACTGATATCCTCTTCATCGTCCTATGGAAACGAAAGGAAGAAACGCAGAGTTAAACCCCCTGTGGAGCGGCGTGCTCTCAGAGTTCCCTTCTCTACATACTTCTGCTGACACTGAGCGCACCCAGCTGCGCTTAGGGACAACCCAAATAATACCTGTCTGCGTTTAGAACCATTCCCATCCTCCCCTCCACCTCTCGCTCTTGGGAGCTTTCGAACAACAGCCGGCGATAGCGGTAAAACACCTCAGGAGCCTTGGAAAATCCTCAGCGGTTTCACGCACCTCAGCTGGGTCTCCTCACCTGCTGGAGGCTGTGCAGAGCTCCCGTCTCCACATCGATGACGTTCAGCTTGGAGCCACAGGGGCAAAACATGAACTTTCCGTCCCGGTTTATCTGGAGAAAAAGAGAACGGAAACCAGGAACGTTTACAGAGCCGGGAGACGGGGTATTCCCAAACCTGCCCCTCGCTGCCTCCGCACCTGGACTCGCCCTCCTTTGTAGAAGGGCTCCATCTTCCTCGACACGACGTAGCTGGAAGGGAAAGAGACAGACCGGCGGTTAACCCAAACCTGCGGCGGCCCGGTAGCTCCCGAAGGCGAAGCCGCCGCCCCGCCCGCTCCTCACTTGCTCTTGAAGCGCACGGGGCTGGCGGCGGCCGCCTCCATCTCCCGCTCCGCGTGCCGGCCGCTTCCGGCGCTCCCGGTTGCTACGGGAGAAAGGCGCCACTTCCGGCGCATGGAAGTGACGCACGGCGCCACGCCGGGGAGGGGACGCCACGAACGCCATCTTTAGTGTGGGCAGGAGGCGGGCACGGCCGCCATAGCCTCGCCCCCGCACACTTCCGAGGTGTGGGGGGAGAAAACACTCGGTACCTCCGTGCCAGCGCGGACAGCCGGGCCCAGAGCAGCCCCCGCACCACTGCCCAGCGCGCCAAAGCGTTGTCCAGCAAAGCATTCCCTCCCCGCCCCAAGGAAGCGACTTCCCAGCCCCAACCACAGGGAACAGTGGGGTTTTTGGACAATAGGAACGAGAAACAGAGACTCAACGAACAAGCTTTCGAGTAATTAATCTTTTATTGCATATAAAAATACATAAGTCCATCACTTCAAATGATTCCAGCTGTGAATACTGTCACAGGATCCCCTTCGCTTTGCAAGGCTCACCTTCACGAGCAGCCAAGAGGGAAGACTCGCTCTGAAGGCGTAAGAAAAGCACATGGCGCCGCACGCTGCGGGGCCGGCAGCTCTTCCTCGGGAAGGTAGGGCCACGCTCTGCAGCCCGGGCGGATCAGCACCGGCCAGTGCACCCGTCCGTCGGGGAGGCCGAGCACTCCCGGGCCGCGCTCGGTACCTGCTGGCGGAGGGAAAGGCAGCTTTCAGGAACAGCCATTGCCCCTGCACGCGTTAAGCCTCAATATCCGCTCGCTATAGGGGTTATGGGAACATGGGTTTCACTCCCCACGCATCACCGTGGGCAATAAGCTTAATGTTCCCTATACTGTCGGCACAGTTATCTCACCAGGGGCCACAGGAGACCCGAAGTGATTTTCAGACTGCGCCCGGCGCCCGCGGCTAACACGACCCCCAAAGCACCTCTCCAGGCCGCTCAACCGAAGCCCAGCCCAGCCCAGCCCAGCCCAGCCCTACCCTCCGCACCCCACCCGACACCAGCTCAGACAGCACCATAAGCGCGCCGCAAGAGATTTTTTTAAAGGAGCGCAAAAGGTGGAAAACACCACCTCGCATCACCTACCCTCGCCTCGCCTCAGACTGAGCACTACGCGCGTGCGCGCCCCTTTATATAGCGGGCTAGTAGCGCATGCGCACTTCTGCCGCGGGTCTCCCAGCCCCGCACCCTGTATAATCGAGCGGGAGGCGCCGCTCTGCACCGCAGTGTATTCCGCATTCAGCGCGCGGGGCTCGCACGGCTGGGCGGTGCTCTCGCGAGACTCCGCGGAGTATAAATAGCGAGCGGGAGGGCTGTGCGGCCTTCTACGCTGAGAGATCACGTAAGTGGCGGGGCGGGATCGCGCCGGCAGAGCGGAGCGGCCTGCGCCCCATCCGCGCCCATCGGGGCTACCGGCGGCCTGAGGGCAGCCGCGCCCGGCCGTATCGGCCGCCTCCGGGCCCTGCCGCCGCGCAACCGGTTCCCGCCGGGATGGCGGCGGTGGAGCTATCCCGGCTAACGCGCCCCTCTCTGCTCTAGCAAATGGCGGACGACGCCGGTGCTGCGGGAGGTGCAGGAGCGGCCCGAGGAGGCTTCCGCGGCGGCTTCGGGACCGGGCTGCGGGGCCGCGGGCGCGGCCGCGGTAGGGGCCGAGGGAGAGGCCGCGGGGCTCGTGGAGGCAAGGCCGAAGATAAAGAAGTAAGTGGTTCCCGGGGCTGCGCGGGGCCGTCCCGGGTGGCGGGGACCGCGGCGGAGCTGGGCCCTGCGAGGGGCTGGGTGAGCGGCTGTGTCTGCTGCCGTCCTTCAAGCTGGAGCAGAAACCCAGCCGGTTCCTGTGGGCTGCCGGTGACCCTTTTCCACGGGTTTCTTTCCTAGTGGATTCCTGTCACCAAGCTTGGTCGCCTGGTCAAGGATATGAAGATCAAGTCTCTTGAGGAGATCTATCTCTTCTCACTTCCAATCAAGGTAAGCTTCTGCGAGTATTTAAGTAATGTCCAGCAGAATCTTAATCTGAAATGCAGAGTTTGCAGTAATTGCTGCATTTGCTGTTTGGGATGCTCAGGTTAAGTGTGTTCGAGTTAAAGACATGAGTCAATAGAAGCTGAGGACCGAGGCAGTCGCTTGTAGGGAAGTGTGGTGGGTTTTGTGTGTTGCGTTCTGCCTTGCGTGGAGATGGCAGCACGTTGCTCAAGTGTTTCTGTAATAGTTCTCCTCAGTGATGGAAAAAATGAAGTTCTAACTTGCTATGTTAGACTGCCTAGGAAGCTAGAGTAAGTTTATGCCTGCAAAATTTAACATACTTAAGTACCTGTTACTTAAAATAGATGTGTATAGGCGTGTTGAACTTGAATTGTAGGAGCCTTACTAGATGTGTTCGGTTTGTTTAAAAAGCATGGCCTTGTGTGATTAAATGACTGACTCTTGCAGGAGTCGGAGATCATCGATTTCTTCCTGGGGTCTTCTCTGAAAGATGAGGTCTTGAAGATCATGCCTGTCCAGAAACAGACTCGTGCTGGCCAGCGTACCAGGTTTAAGGTAGCCTTTTTCTTCTGTTTTCTCTTACTGGTGTGTGCTGTCTGCTGCTTTTTTGGTATCACATTAATAAGTTAGTTCAAATACCTTTATTTTTTACTGTAGTATTTAGTAAATATTTTGGTATGGGGATCAGCTTGTGTAGCTTACAAAGTGTTTGTATTAATTTTAAAACCCTAGTCATATGTTCAAATATTATTTGAAACAGCATGAGCACAAAATTAAGTCACACTTGTGCAGCAATGCTGGCTGTTCAGGGGCTGTGGTGGAGAGATAAGTCTTGGGTGTAGAGAGGGAATGCCGCTTGGAAATTAACGGGACTTTTGACCATGATGAGGCTGTAGCAGGGATTTGAATCCCAGTTCTTCAACTGTAGCTGGTTTTGACTGAAGGATGAGCTCTAAGGGGAAAAATGGGCTTCTTGAACTGTGAGCGGTGACTGTTCGCTGCTGAGCGCACACCTCGGGTTATCCTTGGTCAGAGACCCTGATGGATTCTGTTCTGTCGACAGAGCGTTCCTGTGCAGCGCAGCCGCCGCTGAAAACTTTTCTTTCAATCCTAGGCTTTTGTGGCTATCGGAGACTACAACGGCCATGTTGGTCTTGGTGTTAAATGCTCTAAAGAAGTTGCCACTGCTATTCGTGGGGCAATCATTTTGGCCAAATTATCCATCGTACCTGTACGACGAGGCTATTGGGGGAACAAGATTGGCAAGCCCCACACCGTGCCTTGCAAGGTGAGCAGGACTTGCTGGGCCTGGTCTCGGTGATGGTGCTGTAGCCCGTGTTTTGGGAGCTGTAACCTGTGTTGTGTTCGCGTAGGTCACTGGCCGGTGTGGGTCCGTCCTGGTGCGTCTGATCCCGGCTCCCCGCGGTACGGGGATTGTGTCTGCCCCTGTCCCCAAGAAGCTGCTGATGATGGCTGGCATTGATGACTGCTACACCTCGGCCAGGGGCTGCACTGCCACCCTCGGCAACTTCGGTAAGCTTTAGGTTTTCGCCTTGCAGCTTAGCTGTATGTGTTGCCGTTCGTGTCATTGACAGGGACGCAACATATACCCATTTCTGTAGTATTTTTTAATCTGTGTTGAATCACAAGCTTCTAGCAGTCAAGCAGAAGCGAAGACGTCTGCTAATACCTTTTGCAATGCAGATTAGTCCTGCTGTAGATGATCCTGAAGTTCTGTAAAAGTTAATTACAGGAAATTGTCTTCTGACATCAAAAAAAGAAATCTCCCAATCTGCGCGATTGCACTTGTCTGAAGTAGTGTAATTGTCGTAAATGGAGAGAGAGAGAAACTTGAGTTTTGTGTGTATATCAGAGGGACCCTGCTGTGGTCTCCCTGTTCCTTCCTCAATTCTACATTTGTGGGGCTACGTGGGTGGGTACCAGCGAGCGGGTTTCTGTAGCCGTGCTGTGCAACGTTTGACTTCCGTCCGTAGCTAAAGCCACCTTCGATGCCATCTCCAAGACCTACAGTTATCTGACCCCCGACCTCTGGAAAGAGACTGTGTTCACCAAGTCTCCTTACCAGGTGAGAGCACGTCTGCAATTTGCAGCTCAGACCTTACCTTCCTACCCTGTAAAGTTCCGATGTGGTACCCAAAGAATTTGCAGTTTCGTAATGGGAGAGTAGAGTTGCAGTCAGAGCTGACTGCCAGGTAGAGCGTGATTTTTCAGCATGCGGTTTTGAGTAATACTTGAAAATGGCGTTTCATGGACAAAAGGAATAGGAAAGCTTTGAAATAATAAGCAAAACTAAGTTATATCTCAACTACCCCAGTCCCCACACACATCTTGTTGGAAAGGGATGCAGTGCTGAGAAACCCGTGATAGTCGTAAAAATAATAGAAATAATAGTAATAATAAAATATAATAATATAATAGTAATAATAATAATATAATGAATAACAATAATATAATTAAAATATAATAATAAAATAGTAATAATAAAAATAATAGTAATAGAGAATAATACACTTGTTTTTATTTTTTTTTTGCAGGAGTTCACTGATCATCTGGCTAAGACCCACACCAGAGTCTCAGTGCAGAGAACCCAGGCAGCTGCTGTGGCAACGACTTAAGTGGGTTTTGTACACGACAATAAAGTGATCAGTGAACAAGAAACTGCGATTGGCTTGACGGGATGGTTAATGCATTGGGCAGATGGATTAAATCTCTGCTGGGGATTTGAGTAGGTTCACGTCTGTGGGCCAGAGCCTGAACATCTGTTGAATGAAATAGTATGCTATGTTATCCTAATCCTTGTTAATCATGTATTAATCCTAAATGGGGTCTAGAACTGGCTCTGAAGCTTATGTGCTGTCCTACAGCACGTAATCTTTTCCCGAACTGAGGGAATTCTCTGCCAGGGCTGGGCAGAGCAGTACAGTGTGTGTGGAGGTGGGGGAGAGGTCCTGAGAGGAAATCCCAGCTAATGCAGCCAGGGGTGCCTGACCGTGGTTTAGAGGATGGTAACAATCAACTGGAATTCAAAGATGAATGCAGAGCTGAAAAAGGAAGAATTCTCTTAAGTGTTTGCAGATCTCTTCAAAGAATGAGTCTAGATTCTAGTTGTACAGCAGATGTCTGGGCTGCACATTTATTGTAGGGGTCAACAGCATCAGAGTTCAAAGATGCAACATGCAGTATTCGATACAAGCACCGCGGAGGGAGGTGCTAACCATTTGGATCTACTGAGATGCATTTGCTTGTGCCTTCCTCTCCTCCATCATCCTGTGCTTCTGCTTCATCAGGCATGTCCTTGCGTTTCCATGGACACCAAGATCACCATCTAAAAAAAAGGTAAAAGTCTGAAGAGTGCCTCTCAGCAGCTAAAAAGAATAAGCCTCTGTTCCATGTGAAGTCTGGGACGTGGCTTAAGACCCCCTCTCCCCGTGTGCTGTCGCAGCTGCAGCAGGGGCGTGCAGGCTGGTGCTGTACTCACATCTGTCCTGGTAGGCCTTGGTGACCTGCGCCAGCTGCTCCATCTCCTTGGCGCAGTTCTGGAACTGGTTGGGTCCTTCCCTCTGCTTGCACGCGCCTAGCCTCTCCCGGACTATCTCCACGATTTCCTGATCAACCATCCTGCGGGAAAGATGATGACGAATGCAGCTACAGCCAAGAGATGATAGAAAAGCTGAACAAAGGGGCGATGATACCCTGTGGAAGGTCAACTCTGGGTTTTACAGGATCCTGGTCTGTCCTGCAGCAGTGCTGTAGGAACCAGACGGTGCAGGAGGACGTGTCCTAATACCACCCTGCTCAGCTCAGGTGCGCTGCAGGGGACAGCAGCACCATGAAATGGGTTTTCTGTAATGGGGTGGGCAGGCGGTGCTGCCTCAACATCCCAAACTCCACAAAAATGAGTTCAAACCAACCGCTGCAGTTCCCAGGGCTGACAGACCAGACCAGTGCACTCTGCGGTGGCCTCGCCTGGAAGCAGCCCAGTGACAGCCATACCTGTCCCTCCTCCACTGCGCTTCGGCCTCGAAGAAGCAGAGGTAGTCGCCCTCCAGACACTCGCTCAAGTCGGGCACGCGGCGAAACTTCTGGTGGTAATAGTAGAACTTGTTCTTGGCTTGCTGGCGCTCGATCCACTCTGCAGTGACAGCCCCATGGTCAGGCACCCCCAGCCCACGACTAGCGAGGGGCAGCGCAGCCCCAGCGCCTGCCACGGCCTTGCTGCCCAGCCCTGCTGCTGCCTTCCTGCACAGCAGCAGCGGACCCCGTGTCTGTGTGCCCCTCTGTCCCTCTGTGCTGTGTCCTTGTCTGTGTCCCACGTCCCTGTGTCTCCCAGTGTCTGTGCTGCGTTCCTGTGTCCCGTATGTCCCTGTGTCTGTCCCAGTGTCCGTGCTGTGTTCCTGTGTCCCGCGTTCCTGTGTCTGTCCCAGTGTCTGTGCTGTGTCCCATGTCCCTGTGTCCTTGTGTATCCCTGTGCTTGTGCCCTTGCGTGTCCCATCTCCCTGTCCCGGTGGCCGTGTCCTTGTATCTTTGCCCCGTGCCCCTCTGTGCCCGTGCCTGTCTCGGTGCCCCTGCCCCAGTGCCGTGCCGGGGCCCGACTCCCGCAGCCGTCGCGCACCGCGGAGCGGCGCTAGTGAGACGGGGTGCCCCCCGCCCGGGGATGGCGGCGGGAGCGGGGAGGGGCTCGGCCCGCCGGTACCTCGGACGAAGGTGACGGGCGCGTCGATGACATAGTTGAAGACGGTCTGGAAGAAGGTGATCGGGTTGGGCACCGACGTGGTCCTCTCGGAGACCGGGGTGCGGGTCGGCGGCACCTTGTACGCCTCCCAGTCCCTGTCCTCCGGCATGGCGGCGGCAGTGGGCCCGGCGGGCGGCGCGGAGAAGATGGCGGCGCCCCACACGAGCCCGGCGGCGGCGGACGCTGGGGTCAGAGGGCGGCGCTTTGCGCATGCTCCGCTGTGCCCGGTGCATGCTGGGAGGTGTAGTCCGTGCCCACCGCCCAGGGCCTGGCGGGCCTCAGGCCCCGGCCTGGAGGAGCCGCCCAGCCCGCCCTCACAACCAGGTCTGTTGCCTCCGTCTGTTTTCCCGTCAGAATCACAAAGTCTTTCTTTCCTGGGCTGGTGGAGGGATTTTTAGTCTGTCTCCACCCAGAGGAGCCGGCTGCGCCGAGCTCGGGGTGCCGGGCGCGGGCGTTCGCGGGTCTGGGTGTGTGGTGCCCCGTTAGGAAGCAATCCTAATTCCTGCCATTCACGTTCAAGTTGTTTAGGAGGGAGAGGCGTAAACTGAGACACCGGCAAGTGACCTTTATTACACCGCAACTGTTAGGTCCAACCTGCCAGCTTGGCTGAGTACGAAATGAATATAGCAGCGCGTGAAGCTAGTAGCTAAATTTGTGTCTTGAGACCGATAACCATCTTAAGTATTAGACTGGGGAGGCACTTTCTGACAGCCTCTTTCTGCGGCTGATCTGGGCTGAAGACGTCCCATGGTTTGTAAAGCTCGGCACCGCTACCTTTCGCTTGTGTGGAGAGGGACAGTGAGCAGGGCTGGGTTACCTGTGCGGCTGGAATGGGGTCGAACTCCACAGAGCTCCACTTGGGCTGGAAAATAAGCTTGGTGGAAAGTGCAACCAGGTGCCGGGACTGATCTTAGCAAGGAGGGAGTTGCAGTGGATGTAGAACTAACCCTTCGCTGCTTGGGCTGACCCCCGGTTCCCCTGCCTTGAAGCCAATGGTGTGAGAACTTGTCCGTGTCTCTAAAGCGCCATTGCTTTTCTCTGCCTGGCTCAGCGTGACCTTGCGATTGGGGCTTATATATTTAGCGCTTCTAATTTGGTTTTCAAGGTGCATATTTAACCTGCGCATGTTCTTATTACTGATTCCTTTGGGCATTCTTTCCCATTTCTTCTGATCGTTAGCTGTGCTTGTTTGATGCCATTTGCCTTGACAACACGACGCCCATGAATTCTGAGCAGGCCCTTTTGGTGCTGTAGAATACAAAATAAGTCATTATAATTAACATCACAGAAGGGCAAACCTATTAAAGAACATATTTCTCCTTCAAAGTCCTCAAGCAGAAGGAGGGAGATTATGTTCAAGTTTTTTTATTTAATCGGCATCATTTGTCCAGAAACTTACTAAATTATTCCATGCACATGATGGAAGCTTAAACAAAATCCCATCCTGTTATGAGTTCTTTTTGTCGTGTTGGAATCGAGGAAGAGCCCAGAATAATCCCTCCAGCATTCACTGATGTTAAAGGGGAGATTTTGTGCTTTGGGTCCCGGCGTCTTCTGGGATCTGAAAGTGAAGCTGATCTTTTTTGTTCTTCCTCTTCGCAGTCCCACCGCAAGTTCTCTGCTCCCAGGCATGGCCACCTGGGCTTTCTCCCCCACAAGAGAAGCCGTCGCCACCGAGGGAAGGTGAAGACATGGCCTAAGGATGATCCCAGCAAACCAGTCCACCTGACGGCTTTCCTGGGCTACAAAGCTGGCATGACACACACTGTGCGGGAGGTGCACAGGCCTGGGCTCAGTAAGGCTTGGCTGATGGAAGCGAGGAGCCACATCCAGGAGGGAAACGAGGGAATAGACTTGTTGGTGGGAAAGGCAGCTCCTGGGAATGGGTGGTGGAGCACATAGCTTCCAGGCTATCTCCTGTAATGCCGTCCAGATCTTGGATGGCCAAAAGCCACCTCACGGCCAACGTGAGCTGAGTCTGGGGGTTCCTGGGAAGTCCTCACACTGGTGTGGTGACTGGTGGTTTGTTGGATCCTGCTGGCAGAAGGACCCTGCAGGGTAACTACCTGACAAATCCTGGGCTTGAAGCGTTTTGCTGGGAAAGTGCATGTTACCCTCCAGGATGCCCACAGGATTGGAGCCAAACTCCAGGGCAAGACCCATCCAATGTACTGCTTCCTCCGACCTGGGGAAGGTGGGTTAGAGTGTGCTGGGCCATGGGTCTAACCTGTTCAGTGTCTGGGGTCAAACCTGCGTGGTCCTCCAGCAGGTGGGAGATGGAAGGGCTGAGGCTGGCTGTGAGAACAGTGTGGCCTTGCCCCCAGCACGTTGCTTGCTCGCTGTAACGGCACAGGCCATGAATGGCTCCAGGGAATGATCTGATCCTAGATGACACTGAGCACCATTTCCCTTTGCTATCTTGCAGAGATCTCCAAGAGGGAGGAGGTGGAGGCTGTGACCATCATTGAGACCCCCCCGATGGTGGTGGTGGGGGTCGTGGGGTACATAGAAACACCGAAGGGCTTGAGGAATTTCAAGACTGTTTTTGCTGAGCACATCAGCGATGAGTGCCGACGGCGCTTCTACAAGAACTGGTACGTGCCTCCGCAGCTGGGGAGGGTCCCTCGCAGGTCTTCCCCGCCGGCTCTCCATGATGCCCAGCCGTTGCAAACAGCTCAGCTACTGGCAGCTGGCTCTGAGGTGGAGTGAAACTGTTATTTATTTAGTCATGCACAGAGATACTGCAAACAGTTTGATGCTGGGAATCAGCATATGCATATGTAAATTTATTCTAATAGTTGAACTAAGTTAGCTCTCTCCACAATATCATATGGCAGCACGTCCTGCAGGTTCATTTTCCTTTGTGTAGGTCGCGCTCATCTACTCTCCATTAAACTGGAATACTTGAGCTGAGGCACCAAATGAAGGGAGTAAAACCAGATTTGTCAGGGGGAAAATTGATGCAGAATGTGACCCCTGGCCCTTGTAAACATCAACACCCCAAATCCCACACCAGCGGAGGGGAAAATGGAAACATGAGTTTCGTAACTGTAGGAATCGTGTCTCCAGCAAAAGTGCCGTTGAGATCCACCCACCACATGCCTCTGATCCCTGTCAGAGGCTGTTTTCTCCTTTCTCCACTTAGCTCTGATTTTGCGCTTGTATTTTGATGGCGCTGAGCCAGTCAGTGGGAGACAACTGGATTCCTCATGCAAAAAGGTTTGAATTACCAGCTCTTTTTTGCAGCTCATTATTCACTTTCCTGTTCCCACCTCAAAGCCCTGTGTCGTGGCCCCAGCAGCCAGGTGAGGTTCAGGTATCCACAGGTACCTTGTGCCTCCAGGGAAGTGCCTGGCAAGGTGATCTGTCCCCCGATGCTGCTCCGAGCTGTCTCAGGGCACAGCAAAGTGCAGAAGCACTTCACCATTCAGCTCTGCTGGATATTAAATGCTTTTGTTGTAGGCACAAGAGCAAGAAGAAGGCGTTCACCAAGTACTGCAAAAAATGGCAGGATGAGGATGGCAAAAGGCAGCTGGAGAAGGATTTTGCGGCTATGAAAAAGTACTGCAAGGTCATTCGTGTCATTGTGCACACGCAGGTGAGAGCCTCACCTGCAGGGGGTGGGCAAGGGGGGCTTAGGGTCTTCCTCAGCTCGGGAGCGTGGTGAAGGCCTGGGAGCTGGGATCACGGGGTGTCTTGGTGGGGTCACAGGAGGCTGAGCAGGCAGATGCTGGTCAGAGGGTGTGGGACAGGGCGTGCAGGTGATGGGAGGTGCTGGCTGACTTTTCCAGCTACCTCCTGACACCAACCCCGTCCCTTTGAGCCGGGCTCAGCAAAGCTCCCTGAGGGGGGATTGCCAGAGGGGGCTGCGACCGGGGCACGCTGGGGAGCCCAGACACACCACGGAGGAGAGCGGACTTTGCGCAGAGCCTCAGCAGGTGGTGAGCCCTGTGTCGGCAAGGGACCTTAGGCCCCATGATCACCTCAAATTAGCAACTGGTGTCAAATGTTTGGGCAAAAATAGCCCACGGGCAGGCACAGTTTTGCCAGATGCTGATTGCTGGATACACAGGGCCCATTTTCAGGGTTATCCCTGGAGTTAGCGGCTGCTTTGGAGTCTGGGGCAGAGTTAAACTGGCTCAAGACTTCACTTGTGGCTGGCACAGGCCCTCAAAGTCCCGCTGTGGCGATTTGGCAGGGGCTTTGCACAGGGAGCTGGGACTGGGAGAGAGCGGAGACACCTCTTGGTGGGAACTAGAAATAACCGCTCAGCCTGGAGGCAGAGGTGGAGCATGACCAAAGGAGAGACGCTGACTCTGGCTCGGAGCACAGAGCTGCATCCTGGCTGGTCGCAGTGTTCAGCCTCAGATGGTGCTCTGGTGATGGGGCATTTACCATGGCTATTACTACTGTGCTTAACTCTTGAGGTAGGACGAGGCTGGCCTGCTCCTGCGCTCCCTGGAGGGAGGGTGTGTGTTAGCTCCTGCCTGGAATGGGAGCACTGGGAGATGGGCTGGTTGGGCTCAGGGACAAGGAGTTGGGTCCAAGAGATATGTAGGCATGCTGACCCAGGTTGCTGGCTGTTACGAAAGGGGTTAACAGTTTGATAGAGAGGGGTGGTGAAGAGCTGTCCCTGCTCACCCTCTGTGCCCCTCATAAGTGGTGAGTGATGCGGCATTGCCCTCATGTTCATGCCTGGGAGGTGAGTGGCAACATTTTGCCCTAATGTGCTGTCTAATGCAGATGAAGCTGCTGCCGCTGCGGCAAAAGAAGGCCCACGTGATGGAGATCCAGCTGAATGGTGGGACAGTGGCTGACAAGGTTGACTGGGTCCGTGAGAGGCTGGAGAAGCAGGTCTCCGTGCACAGCGTCTTCAGCCAAAGCGAGATGATTGATGTCATTGGCGTGACCAAGGGGCATGGGATGAAAGGTACAGAGCAAGGAGACCCTTGCCAGGGGCGTGGTTCTGTCCTTCTCGTATGACACTGCCCGTAAGGTAGTGTTGGGAGAGGGAAGCATTAGCCGTGCTGAGAACCCACCAAATTATTGCACACAGGGAGTAGGAAAGAGCCTCTGGTCCTCAACTGTGACATGCAGTTCCATTGTAGCAGAGCTTGGTTTCTTTAATCTCAGTAAAGGCCACGTTTTCTACTGTGCCCAGAGTCCTCCCAGGAGGCTCAGAGGCAATGTGAGTACGTAAAGCCATTGCACTTCTCACAAACCCCACGTGTGCCGAGGTGTGGGTGTTTCTGTGCGTGTGTGTGGATGTGCTCAGCAGGAACATATCACAGTATGATCAAATCCATGGGAAGTGAGAACAGTTCTGTGCTCTGGCCTCTCACGGTGGTGACAGCTCTTGATCTCCTTCCAACACGGTGTCTTCCAAGAACTGCAGAAGAATGATGAGACTCTCCCCTCCCCAGCACTCAGACACCAGCCCTGAATCTTCCTGGTGTTCTCACCACCCTGTCCGGTCACACTTCCAGGGGTGACGAGCCGTTGGCACACCAAGAAGCTCCCCAGGAAGACACACAAGGGCTTGCGCAAAGTTGCCTGCATCGGAGCCTGGCACCCAGCCCGCGTTGGCTACTCCATTGCTCGGGCTGGCCAGAAGGGCTACCACCACCGCACGGAGCTCAACAAGAAGGTATGGCCCAGATGGGCTCCCTCAGAGCACCACTGCGCCTTCCTGCCTTCCTTCCTCCCATGCTGTCACCATCCTTTGCACCGCGGCCTCTGTTCCCTCCAGCTTCTCAGATGTTTCCCTAGAGATCTGCAGTGCTGTTGTTCTCCACCCCTTTCCCTGTTGATCCCTGCTCAAGGGACACATCGCCGGGGGCACATCTTGGTGAAAACCGCATCGTCCCTGTGACATCCCTCACTGAGGGAGTGGGAAAGTCGCCATCTCAATTTCCTTTCTGTTCCTAGATTTACCGCATTGGCCATGGGATCCATGTGGAGGATGGCAAAGTGGTGAAGAACAATGCCTCGACGCACTACGATGTCACGGAGAAGACCATTACGCCTTTGGTAAGGGCTGAGGGGGTAAACAGGGCTGTGACTGGCCCTGGCTACAGGAATGCTAGCCAGAGAAGTAGTTCCTTGGCTGGAGACAGCTGCATAAGAAATGATTTGAAGGAAATTCACTGAAAGAAATGCAGTGATTCCTTTCCTCATGTTTTGGACATGGAAAACCATCTCTGTGAGGTGTTTTTTTAGGCCTATTGGTAGACCCAAACGTATAACTTTCAGCTGATAACTTGGGTAGGAACTGAGAACTTTGTTTAAAAAGAAAAAAGAAGTATAAATGACATTAAAAACCTGATACTTAACATAAGTGTTTGTTACTTGGTTTAAAAATTCACTTTTGCTTATTAAAAGCTGTTAACTTGGGAGTCTAGCCAGCTCTGCTCTCTGTTCACCCACATCCTTTGGGGAAGGAAGCAGCGTTGCCGGTTCCCCAGCTCTTACGGGCTGCTGCTTAGCTGGGATCATGCAGTCAGTGGGGCTGACATGCTCTGCTGGTCCTGAGCAGGCAATCTGAAGGGTGCAGAGTGTTGTTGGCTGGAAGGAGTGTCAGTCAGTACCTTCTCCTTCCCTAGGAAATGCCACCTTTGGACATGTCTGCTCCCATCCAGCTCTCCTGCCTGCCAACCCTCTCTCTGCCTCTCCCCACAGGGTGGCTTTCCTCACTATGGAGAGGTCAACAACGACTTCCTCATGCTGAAAGGCTGTGTCATGGGCACGAAGAAGCGTGTGCTCACCCTCCGTAAGGTGAGAGCGCAGCCGGCGCTGGGGAGGGATGGGCTGTAGCTCTCCACGAACAGATTCACCACGTGGAGAATGCCACTGCCTCGGAATGCTGGGCAGGGAGACTAGTCGGGTCCTTGATGCTGTGTTGTAGAGGGCACGTGGCACATGAGGGTGGTGCTCAGTGGGACGTTTGCAGCTAGATGCTTTGTGGCAGTGTGCAGTTGGATGTACTCTCTCTGGAGACAGAAGCTGCAAGCCTTTGAGGGCTGTGATGGGGGGCCCAGAAATGGAAACCCTGGCCATAAACAGATTGTGAGCAAATGAAATGCTAAGTGAAGAGTAGGCTCATTTCAGAGCTGCTCTGCAATCCAAGGCATCACCTGCCACCTGAGCACCATCTGAGAAGGCAGATTTTCATGGAGATATTTGTCTAATGGATGCACCTAGGATATTTCGACCCTGCTTCCATCAGAACAGATGTCCAGATTTTCTGTAATGGTAAGCCTGATGCATTGTGACTCTTCTTTTCCAGTCCCTTCTGGTGCATACAAGCCGCCGGGCTCAGGAAGCCATTGAACTCAAATTCATTGATACCACTTCCAAGTTTGGCCATGGCTGCTTCCAGACAGCTCAGGAGAAGCGGGCTTTCATGGTGAGTTACGCTCTGCGCCGGCTCCAGCTCCCAGGCCATGCTCGCAGCTGGGGCTAAAGCAACTGATTGACTCAAACCAAGCATCTGCTTCTCGATATAACAACAGCCAAACGAGGGATCGGGACCGTCTTGCATAAAAGACAGGCATGAATTCAATTCACACAGCAGATATTATGCTAAGGAAGAACATGATGGTTGTGTGAGTGATCCAAGACAACCCAACTAGCAAATAATATAGCATATGGCCAACCAGTTTCCATTCACCACGGGATGTTTTAAACAAGCAGTTAACTTGGCAGGCACTGCCTTGGACATATGGTCCCTTTCACCCGTAATTGTGCACTACTTTGATTTGTTTGGAATGATTTATAACTTTAATGTTCTTAAGAGGAAAAGGTTGGGTCAAATTCAGACACAAATTTGCGATTCTTTTGTCAGGAAGCTTTCAAAAAGGCCAAGCAGTATATATTTCTTCTATAAATCCAGGGCAAAAAAAACTTTAAATAAATCCAAAACAAGCAGAGTTTCTTGAATAGTTTGCAACCTACACCAGGCTGGTGCATAAGTCTGAAATTGAGGAAGCGTGAAGTAAGCCAGGCCTTCAGCTAGCAAAAATGAAAGAAACAACTACCTGGATACCACGCAGACATAAACCGTCAGCTAGAAATCCCATGTGAAACTGGCTAAGCCTCCTTAGCCCCGGGAAGGGGATTGGCTATGCAGTGCCTTTGCAGAGCTCTTTAGAGGTTAAGCTGTTTTCCTTTATCTCAGTGTAGGAGCTTGTTCTGTGTTCTGCTTTTGCTGTCGCTGCAAGTCCTGAGTAGCTGTGACAGGGACCTTAGTGACAGGAGGTTTTACCAGGTTGCAGATGTTTTCTTTGCCATTTTCTACTGTGGGGTGAGAGTTTCCCCCACATATAATGTGGTAAAACTTTACATCTGGCTGGAAGTAGAGGCACATAAGTAATTCTTGCCATCTGCTCCCATAGGACTTATTTGGTCCGGGACAACCCCATTTCTTAGCTGGTGGAAACCCCTCAGTTGGCTGATGAGAATCTGTGCCTTTGGCTGTGGGAGGCTTTGCCTCCTCCAGGGCTCGTACAGCGCCTCGGCAGCCGCTCCACCATGGCGGGCTCCTGGTAGCATTCATCAGACAATTACTGCTCCCCTCCACGTCTCCTGACTGCGGGCCAGCGCGCCTGGCTCAGAGCAGGTCACTCATTGCTGCTCTCTGACTGCTTTTGTGGTGTCCAAACCCCTTGCCCAAGGGCAGCGATGTTCCGCTCCCGATTCCTGCGGGGCTGTGGGGGCCCCAGGGGTGGCTGGTGAATGGCGGCACAGAGCTCCCAGCTGGGGAGCAGAGACCGGGAGCAGCCTTGCACAGAAAGGGGCCAGAGCTGCATTTCTGCTCCCCACGGCTCAGATGCAGCCTTGTAGGCCAGGTTCGTCTGCCACTAACACTGAGAGCTCTCCTCTCTGCTCTCTTCCAGGGCCCTCAGAAGAAGCACTTGGTGAAAGGGAAGCCAGGAGTGCAGGAAGAGCTGTGAGGACTGAGATATGCAAGGCTACCTAACTGGGCACCTTCAATAAAGAGGCTTCGAGCTATGCCTGCTGCTTGTCTTCCTTCTGGAGAGGTGTCTTGCCTGTATTCAGTGCTGCCTGTGGGCAGCAGTGTGTCCTCGAGGCTCCTCAGCAGGTGGGGATGGGACAAGTAGCACCTGAGACTGGCCCATATGACAGGGACTGACTGGGACAGCCAAGTGTCTGCTCTGTCCTCTGGATCACTCCTTTGTCCAGTGAATTTTTTTACACTGCCTGCACTCACCCAAACCACGGTGAAGACTCCCCTTCCTCTCCTCCAGAGGAGAGCAGAGCAGGTACCAGCGCTTCTGTCCCAGTTTCCGCTGGGAATACAGGGCCTCCCCATCACCTGCCTCTGCCCAGTCTCACTGACCATCTCTCCCCTTGCCGCCTCTCACACACGCACACTCAGGCACTCCTTTTGCTGAGCTGAGGGTATGACCTGTGGACTTCTCTCTGCACAAAGCCCCACAATTCTGGCCGGCATCCTCAGCAGATGGGGGAACTTGTGTACAGTAAGATGGCTGCTAGGTAAGACTGGGCAGTGATGGGTTTATTCAGATTTTGGACTCATTTCCCACCCGTGTTTTCCTTGCAGTCCAGCTGCCTGCGGGGAGGGTGTGATGTGTCTCGGAGCTGTGATGTCTTGGATCAGCGGTGATCACAACTCCTTCAGTGCAGAACTGGTCTGGGCATCCTGCACCCTCTTTGGGAACCAGAGAGCCTTCCGCTGGTCCAGAGCTGCCCCCTTGACCAGGAGTCCTGGGAACCTGGTTGGAGGTACATGAAGTTCTTGCGTCTCCAGCAAACCCCTTGCCCTGGGTCTGGTTCTGCTCTGAACGTGTGCTTGCAGTATTTAAGGAGGAGGCTCGTCTACAAAAGTGCTGAGGATGAGATGAACCGAGCAGCTCAGACCCCACGGCATAGCCCTGGATGCAGTCAGTGGCCAGGCCCGGGCCGGCTCCGTGTCCCAGCGAGGTCCCTGAGCTCTGTGCAGTGTCTCTGCCCTGCCCGTGGGGCTGTGCTTCAGAGCCTCTTCTCTCCCTTGGCTGGTAGGTCCCTGGGCAGGCCCCCAGTGGGTGGCTGAGGATCCAGGCCAGAATGCATGATGGGAATGATGAGGTCGTCCATGTTTGGCATCACCAAAATTTTCTGAAAAGAGGAATCCAGAATAACAAGTGGGTTTGAATACCACTACCTGACTGGTGACACATCTGCCGGGAAGTGGCCTTGGCAGGAGCCACACTCGGGTCAGAGACCGGGGCTGTGAACAGAAGGTCCTGGGCTCCCGTCCCCTCGTCAGCAGCTGACCGTGCCTGGCCCTAGAGGATGACTAGCTCTGGATATCTCAGGACGGGGACAAGCAGGAGCAGTTTTTCTTTGCCTGCCCACCTGTATGGCTTCAAGGCTGGTCATGGCAGAGGGCAGGGACCAGCACTTTGAAGCCATTCAAAAAGGCAGCTCTTTGGGGGGATTTGGGTACCTAAATACCTGTGGGGATGTTTCTGCTCTTTGACCAGAGGTGTCAAAAGTGAGAGGCTGAAAACAAACCAGTGGGTAGTTTGTGATGGTAAATCTCCCAAATGTCCCAAGGATGAATTCAGCCCTTCTGGGGGGTGTCTGCCTGGGACTTGCTAATCCCCCCTGCTTGGGGCAGGGCTGCACGTGCTGGGAGGAAACCACTTTTCCTCAACCCCTCTAATGCTCAGAGCACCAGCCCTTGGAGCTGGTTATTTAGGTTGTGTTTCTTGACTGTCCAAAGCTGGACAGACCAGATCAGATGTTGGCTCTTTGTAGAGATAACCTGGCCCAAACTGAGGTCTGATCATCCCTTATCGCAGCAATGCCCGTGCTTCAGCAGGGTTTGCTGAGCCCTTTAACAGACCACGCACCTGAAATTCGTGCTGCAGCTTCTTCTCGATCCACTCGGTGACATGGAGGAATGTCACCTCCCGCTCGCCCAGCTTCGGGCGCACCTTCAGCTCCAGCTGGGGCGGGACTCGGAAGCTGTACCTGTGAGGGGAAAGGAAAGAGGCAGAAAGCATCACATCCCGAATATGTGGCACAGCCCATGTGGCCCCACTGCTGGGTTTTAGGGACCTGCCTCCTGGGAGGAGGTGGCTGGGTTGCAGCGGGAGCTCTGGGTCCCCAGATCCTGTCTTGGCCTGGGTGGAGACCAGGAGAAATGAGTCTGAGGTCTATGAGGCCCTCCAGGAGAACAGCCCGGGCTTGCTGGCACCCCAGATGAACCCGAAACCCCAGAGCTGGCTCCTTGGCCGAGCCGCAGGGAGCAAGGGGAGCTGGAAGGAGCATGTGCCTGTGTCCCCGTGTGGGAGGAAGGAGAGCTGGTACCAGACACGGTCCGTCGGTGGTGGGGGGATGTTCACGGCCAAGGTGCCTGCCAGCTCCTGCACCTCCACCGTCAGCAGCAGCGGTGTGTTGGAAACCTCCTCGATCTTCTTTTTGATGAACTCATTTTCAGTGGCCTTCTGGAAGTACTTGGACTTGGCGATCTTGTCCACAAAGCGCAGGATCTTCCGGCTCGTGCTGTTGCTGCTGATGTGGCTAAAGCGAGGGGAGCCACAGCTCAGGAGCAGGATGAGACCCAGAGCTGTTTCGGCATCCCCCAGCCGTCTGCCACAGCACCCCGCAGGGACAGGAGTCCCCTGTGAGGGGCTGCCGTGATGTGCCGGGGTGCCTGTGTGGGCCTTCCCGGGAAACCGGCCCCCAGCCCCTGTGCTGGCGTAGCACCGTGCCTCCCCCAGCACCTCCCCATACACCCACGGCGCAGACCCCGAACAGCCCCTACCCCTCGGCGCCAGGCAGCAGGACCCGCTCCCCCAGGGCTCCCGCGGGCTCTGCAGCGGTGACGTCTTCCTCATCGGAGGAACCGGCGCTGGACGACTCTGCATCGCTGTCTGCCAGCAGGATCAGCCGTGGCCCGGCCCTGCGAGCGCCGAGGAGCATCACAAGGGTGCCCTGGGGCCAGCACCCTCTCGCCTTGCTCAGGCAAGAGGAGGAGGAGGATGAAACCCAGCCATGTACTGTCTCCTTACCCCTCTCCGCCTGCCTCTGCCGGGCTGCTCTCTTCTGCAGTGCTCTCCTTCCCCAGCTTGCAGAGGTTCATCTTCGTCTCGAGCGTCATCTGCAACGAGCCGCTGTAGGTGACCTCCATGTCCACCCAGAGCCCTGCCGGGGAGAAGGATGGGGCGAGCCCCTGTCAGCACCGCAGGGGCTGAGGGCTGCTCGTGTGCCTCCTGAAACCTCCCTGCTTCGGGGACGGGGCTGGCACCTCGATAACCGCTGCCATGGAGCCAGCCCTGGGGTCCCTGCTGCTCTGCAGGGCTCTTACCTTGGTCATTGACGGTGGGGTTGGAGGCGCTGAGGACCGAGGGGATGGATGTGCCCATGTCCAGCTCCGTCAGCGTCAGCTCGTTCATGAAATATGGGAGCTGAGGGAGGGAAACCACACGGGAATGGTCACCGCAGCCTGGCATCTGTGTGGGGCCTCGGGGACGGGGCTCCCCCGGGTGCTGTGATGCTCTTGCCTCTCACCTTGATCTTGCTCAACTTCTTCTGGATCTTGCTGGACACTTGCTCAGCCCAGTATCGCTCCCGGAGGAAGTCCCAGAAGATGCGCCCCACCAGCGCGTTCATCCAGGCCATGCACGCCTCGCTGCGCCCGGCCGTGTCCTCGCCGAGCTGCGGAGGGACAGAAGCCACGAGCCCCTGGAGTGAGGTGGGCCCATAAGTGGTGGGACCCGCTGGCCGGGTGCTCCCCTGCACCAGGGCTTGGCTGCTCAAACCGCAGTGCTGGGCGGGAGGAGACGAACCACAGGACTGGAAGCGGCTGCACGCAGGGTCCATCAGCCTCTGCTTAGCGCTTGTGTCCTGCTCCCAGTGCTGGATTTGTCCCACTCACCTTTGTGGGCGTGGGGCTGCCCAGTGCTCCGTGAGAGGGGCTCCGGTCCGGGCTGCCCCCCACCTGCGCTGGCACGAATCGGGCCATGTAGGTGCTGTAATCCAGGAAAATCTTCTGTGGGATGCTTCCCGCCAGGTCCTTGGGTGGGAGAGCGGAGGGGATGTCCTCAGCGCTCCCTCCACTGCTGCTGCCGCTGCTCTGCGGAGCCGGTCCCACGCCTGGGGACACGGGGACATGAGCGGGTCAGGATGGCATGAGAGGTGACATGCCGCCTGGCCGTGATGCATGCGCGGTGACGTGTTGCGATGCATGCGCGGTGACGTGTTGCGATGCACGTGCGGTGACATGCTGCCCGTCCATGATGCCAGTGACGTGCCACCCACCCTGTGCTGGCGAGGGGGATCCTCCAGGCTCTCCCTGCTGCTGCAAACGCTCTGGGCTGTGGGCTCCTCCCTCTCCCCCCACACTCACTGCCTCCTACCAAGGGCTTGTCCTCCCGGCACACGAGCAGCTCCCACCCCGGACCAGTCCCGGCACAGAGCAGAGGCCACGATGGCTGCTTCTCACCTGCCCGGGCTTCGCCGCGGCTGCTGCTGGGTGTCCCACGGGAGGCTCGCACGAGGTGCTGGTACCACTCCTCCTTCTCCCTCCCCGTCCGCCCGAAGAGGTACAGGCACCTCTCCCTGCAGTCCCCTGGGACATCCTGGCCTGGCACCGGTGCCTTCGTCATCCCTTCATTCCTCTGCAGCTCCATGTCGTGCTCCTCGCCGCTCCTGCACCCCATGTGCGCCGGGTCGGGGAGGAGGACGCAGATGGGGTATTTCTTGTTCCACGTCCGCTTTCGGGCCAGGCTGGGCGGGCAGAGGAAGACCTGCGACACCGAGAGCAGTGGTGAGGCCAGGGCACTGGGGGTCCCCACACAGGGAGAGTCCCCCCCTCCCACGGGAGGGTCCTTGGCACTGCCGGACTCACCTTGGCATCGGTCAGGTCGTAGCAGCGGTGGCTGATGAAGACGGCGTCGAGGATTTCCTCCTCGAAGGTGGCTCGGCGCGGGATGTTGCTCTTGGGGTAGGAGAGCTTGAGGGTGGCCCCATCCAGCGTGGCGAGCACCGAGTGCGTGAGCGAGGGGTGGAAAACCTCGGGGTCGTAGACGTGCAGCTGGTTCATCCAGCCCTGGGTGGGAGGAGAGGCAGCCGGCTGCTTCCCCCTGTGCCGTACGGGGCGGCAGCCTGCACCCACCGTGGGCTCGGCACCCCCTCGGTGCTGCACCCCGAACCCTGGGCTGCCCTCCAGCCACCGCCCAGCACCCCATCCCAGACCACCCCTCTCCTACCTGGAGGCGGTGGGTTTCCCGCGGCTCCCCCGGGAGCAGCTCGGGGCGCAGGCGGCCCTGTGGTCCCTGTGCCACCGGCGGAGTCTTCGGCATGAGGAGGAGGATGGCAAGGAAGCCCAGCACCAGCCCGCAGATGAGCCCCAGGCAGAGGCCGGCGGCGTAGGGCGGCAGCGGCAGGACGAAGTAGCCGTAGGCGAGGAGGGCGATGGAGGCGAGGGCTCTGCCCGGCACTGTGGCCCCCAGCCGTGCCGGCGGCGGTTCCTCGGGGGTTGGCAGCCGGGGTTTGGCATCCTGCTGCGCCACCTCCACCACCTGGATCACGTCCCCGTAGGAGCAGATCTCGTAGTGGCAGTTCAGGGTGGGCTCCCAGGGGCTCCAGTCCCGTGCCCGGCGTCCCTTGGCCCCGCGGCCCCCCACCTGCCCAGGGCTGCCCCCCGCCTCCTGCCCCCCGGCGCCCGCCTTCGCCCGGGGCCCGGGGCCGCTCTCCTCGGCCATGAGCCGGCTGAGCCGGCTGAGGGGCTCCTGCACGGCCTCCGACAGGCGCCTCTTGGTGTCCTCCAGCCTGGCCTCCCGCAGCCGGAGCAGGGCGGCGCGGCTCTCCGACGGGGAGACGCTGGGGGAGGACGGGGCCGTGTGGGACTTGGCCGGGCTCAGCCGGGGCTGGGGGGCCCGTGGGAGGTCGGCCAGGAGCATCCCCCCGGGCTGGGGCGAGGGGGGAAGCTTCATGTCCCCGTCCACGGTGAAAATGAGCCCGCAGCCATCTCGGCCGCTGCCGTCCTCCCTGATGCCGGTGGGATGGAACATTAGCCCATCGGTGTCCCCGCGCCGAGGTGAGCCCGGGGATGGTGCCAGGGTCGGAGAGGCGTCCGCCGCCGCCGCAGCCTGGTCTGCCATTGCTCGCATCGCCGACGGCACCGGTGCTGCCGAGGGAAGGGGAGGAAGCAGCTCAGCTTCGTGCCACCTCGAGGCGCAGCGTGTCCTCGGCCCTGCCTTCCCCATCAGCATCACCACGCGCTGCCGAGCAGGAGTGGGGTGTCCCCGGGGACCTCGTCACCGCGGGCTGGGTGATCCCTATTTCGGGATGCCCTTGGGGCCACGGGGCTGCCAGCGGACAGGAGGCTTGTGGCTCTCCCTGTGCTTCCCGGCAGGGATGGGATGAAGAAGGCACCACGGTAAGATGAGCTTAATGACAGCATGCGGGGAAGCGTTTGTATAACGAGGATAAACCTCAGCCAGGCAATTAGCAACGGGGCCTCTGAGAACCCGGAGCCGTGAGCCAGGTCTGCAGCGAAACAAGGGGGATTTTCCTGCCTCAGGACGTTACGTCGGCCCCAGTGCAAGGGCAGGGGCTGTGAGGAGGGATGCAACGCCAGCGCGCAGGAGACTCTGACTCCTCTAAATGTTTCTCACTTAACCGACAGTGGTTTGGCCCTTGCTTAATGCATTGCGTAAATCTGAAAAGAAATAAGCCCAAGCTGTGGCCCCAGTTCAGCGGGAGGATGCTCTGGAAGCAGCGGGTCGGTAATCTCTGTTTTTACCGAAGGGGCACAAAAGTTTTCCTAACACATAAAATTTCCATAGCTGCGAGGGTGCTCCTGGCCACGGCAAAGCGTCGTCCCATCCCCAACAGCCACCGTGATCCCTCCATCGCTGCAATCCTGCCGAAGCAACGGGGCTGGCCCCGCTCCCGAGCCGTGCGTGTGTGATTTTGGGAGGGAGGATGGAGGCTGCAGGACGGGCTCTGCAGGGCCATCGTGGGGCCAAGCCCGGCACCCAGTGGGTTCGTGGGGTGCTCGAGCTCTGCCACTGCCCCCTTCCCCTGGCAGCACCCCTTCGGCAGGAGCGGGGATACTGTCCCGTGGAAGCCGGGGCTGAGCAGGATCCTGCCGCCAGCGGGTGCTGCTCCTCGGGCTGCCTTACACCCGGCATCTGCGTCGCACCAGATCTTCAAAGCACTTCACTGCCACGAATTAATTGCAGGCTGTGCCGCAGCTGCCTCCAGCGCCGTTTATATAATCTCACACTTTGTGGCTTTTGCTTTGCTTCTGATTTACAGGAGCCACTTGTTAACCCCAAATAATCTGCGGGTGATTACCCCGGTGATGCCCAGCACCCCGCAGAAACCCTGGCTGTGGGGCTGGTGCCATCCAGCCCGTGGGCAGGGCTGCCGGCACTGCCGGCACCCCCCGGCAGACGGAGCAGTCCGGAGCACTGCGCAACGCACTGAAACACCAAAACAGGGAGCGAGCAGAAGAAAATGAGCAGCAGATCTGGGCCTGAGATCTGACCCCTTCCCCGATGCCGTGGGGCCCCGTACACCTCCCACCCAAGCACAGCAGGTGGGGGGCAGCTGGGACCCCCACTTGCCCCTCATCACACAGGTTTCCCGGTGACCCCGTGCCACAGCCATTCCCAGTATCCCCAGTGCTGCCCGTTGCCCTCCGCAGCCCTCGGCCGTGCCTACCAGCAAGCCCCGGGGCTGGTCCTCGGCTGGTCCTGCCCGGCTGCCACTGCCTGGCCCTGCGCTTGGCGAGGGCTCGGCGCTCCGCTCCGCCGTGCCTGGCTTTTCGTTACCACCGCTCTGGTATTCGTGGGTTTTAAAAGCTAAAAAAAAAAAAGAAAAAAAAAAGACGACTGTTTCCTGAGAGACCATCAGCACAGTGGAAGACGGAGATAATAATAGCCTGGGTTTGTATGGGAGTTTTCATCTGGCAGGGACGTCAAGTAGAGCGGGGGCTATAGATACGCTGCTGAAACGCAGCCACCTTTGAGGAGCATGGGAGGGTGGGGAGCACCGGGGATGGACCCCACTGGGTGCCACGGCTGGACCACCAGCACCCCGAGATGGAGGGTCCACACGGAGCAGCCCCGGTGAAGGCTTTGCTGCTGGCTGAGGGTTCAGAGAGCAAATATCAAGCCCAGAGGTGCCCCTGGAGCCAGCTCCTTGGTGCCAGCACTAACCCACCTTTCAGCCCAGAGCTTGTCCCCAGTCTGTGACCACAGGGATGCGCAGGGTGGGGGGGATTCTTTTTGCTCTTTATAGGATAAATTGAATATGAAAATATTCATCAAGCGCCGGGGGCAGCTGGGTGGGCACGGCTGGGTGATGGACAGATGGGGACGGCAGCGGCTTCAGACTTGGTGCTTGGGACAGGCAGCCCGGGAAGGTCGCATCTCTGCAGAGCCTCGAGAGCTGCGAGTGCCCCAGCTGGGCAGGGACCCGAGATCCCTCCTTGCTCTCAGCTCTGCTTCAAATTCAGGGCTTGGACTTGACCTGACACAGAGATAAGCTGCAGCCCGGACTGGGCTGGTGTCTTGGAGCATCTCCCCCCAAAACACTCCTTTTACATGCCCGAGGCAGCAGGAGCCTCCACGGCACAGCACGACACAGCATGGCACGGTGCACCCCAGCGTTAGCTCACCCCGGGGTGCAACACCTACAAACTGCTTGGAAAGAGAAAGTTTCCCCACGCCAGGGTCTGCCCCATCAGCGCCCTGGACACTGCCTGACTGGTGTTTGCTTTTGTTGTGAAATCAGGGAGAGTTTATTGAAAAATGAATTTCCAGCAGCCCTCTCCAGTTAATGAGAGGTGTGGGTGGCTGGGGGCGGAGGGCTGGCGCTGCTGGCGGGGACGGTGGCACAGCTCTGCCTGGGCACGGAGGAGGCTTTCGTCACCCAGCCAAACGAGCTGGAAATCCCTCATCTAATTATCTCCACAATATACCGCTACAGAAACTAAATTGCTGTGGTTATTAGCGCTGTAACTGGAGAGCTCTCTGCATTATCCTGTGATTAAGGAGTGCAGGGCTTTGAAGAAAGTCTCACTGCAACCTCAGGACATAACTTTGGGCAATGGGATGCGGAATCCCAGCTCCATCTCCTGCTCCCGGTTCCACATCACATTGCTCCTTCTCAGGGGGTTTACTGGTGGATACTGAAGCCAATTTCATGCCACTGGGGGAGCGAGGAGCCGGGCAGGCTTTGGCACCGCACGAACGGCTCCAGGGTGTCTGTGCCTGCTGGGATGCTCAGAGGCAGCCAGGCTCAGCGCCCAGCCCCAGCACCCGGTCTGGTCCCCCAGTGACCCACTCCCAAAGCCTGCCCGCCACCCTGGGCTGTCCCAGGGCTTGAGCTCAGCCCTGCCTCTGCTATGGACTTTCATTTGCCCCCATGTCTCAGCCGTCCCTGTCCCCTCCCCTCTCTCTCCACACCTCCCTGCGCTGAGAGCTGCTGCTAACTCGGGGCAGTCATCATGGAGCGAAGGGAGCCTGGGCCGCCCGAGACCTTCGCATCCCTCGTGGCGTGGCCCTTGCAGCTCACAGGAGAGCTCTCAGCCCTGGTTTCACCAGGACACAGCCCTGGGGAAGGACCTGGCCGGTTCCTCCATCTCTTTCATCGGCACAGGCACGGCTTCACCTTCTGAAAAGGCTTTCTGGTTAGCAGCAGTTGTCTGGCTGGACGATGCTGCTGAGACACAGGGTCCCGGCAGCCGCTGTGGCTCCTTCCACTGCCTGAAAATCTGCGCCTTGAAGGTGTACATGTCCCTTGAGTCTATTTGGAGCTTTTCCTGACATCCTGCTCGTCTGATCTCGCTGGATCATAAAAGAGGTGCTTTCAAAACAGCGCATCACCCATTCTCCACGCGGTGACACGGCACGTCCTCGGCTCCCCACCGCCCCAAGGTGCTGCAGCGAGAGCCCCTTCCTCCCCCTGTCCGGGCGCCTGCCACGAATCATCAATCCCTGGGGCTGGAGCGGGGAGCTCAGCCTGCCCGAGATGAAAGCCTGACCTAATTCAAACCGGCAGCACCCAGCGGGCAGGAGCACCGGCAGCGCTGGCCCCACACGGGGGTTTCCACGCCGGGCACAGCCCCGGGGCGAGCGCCTGGCTGATGGACACGTCCGTTGGCATTAGGGAGCAGGGACCCGTCCAAGCGCTTTGCTGCGGGCCGCAGGGCTCCGGCAGCAGGGCCGGCTCCTTGGGACACTCCCCGGCTTCTGTCCGAAGGGCACCGGCATATTTGCTCTTGCACCAAAGAAGGTGCAATTTCCATGAGAGCCCACTGGATGAGGACTCATCCAAGGGTCCTCAGATAAAACTAGGGAAGAAGAGACTCGTGGTGCCTGGTTTTTTGGAAGGAAGAGGAAGCCGCATGCATCTCATTCCCTCCCAGAGCCTGCCAAGGAGCCGGCTGCCTGCGGTTCACCTTCAAAGCCCTTACCTTGCCACATGCCGGGCTGCTGCCTCCTCCTTCTCCGGGAGCCCCACGCACCCCACAAAGGGGCACAGTTCAGACCCCGCATTGCCTCCCCGCGCTGGCCTCTGTGGGGAGGGTCCCCACGGGTGACCCCTGGCTTTGCGTTCCTGGGGAGGCGGGATGGGTGCTCCCCACTGAGCCTGCGCCCGCACCCCATCCACTGAGACCCTGGCGTGTGCGTGTGGGGGGACCCCCAGTTCATCCCAAAAGCTGCCCAACCTCCATCACCCACCCCGGGCAGTGCTGCTGGCGGGCGGGGGCTGCCCCGGTCCCCTCCCCGCGGGTCCCCCGCCGGTACCTGGGCCGGACGGGAGATCCCGGTGAGCCGGGGAAGGGTCGGTTCTGGTGCTGGAGGAGGACGAGCAGTCCCGATGCCGCCGGGGAGACGGGCTGGTCCCAGTGCCGGGGACGGGGGGAAAGGAGGAGGGTCAGTCCCGGTGCCGGGGAAGGACCGGACCCTGTGCCGAGGAAGAAGAGGCGGTGCCGGCGCTGAAGGAGGCCGGCCGGTCCCGGTGCCGGGATGCAAGGACTGATGCCGGTGCCGGGAGAGGAGGGTCGGTGCCGGTGCCGGTGCCGGGGGTGAAGAGCCGGTGTTGGAGGCGGAGGGTCCGCCCTGGTCCTGGTGTCGGGTGTGGATGACCGGTGCCGGGCTGGAGCTCGCTCCGCTCCAGCCAGCGGTACCGGAGCATCCGCAGGACCGTGCCAGGTCCCCGCTCCGCCCCGCGCGGCTCCGCACCGCCCCGCGCCCCCCCGCGCCCGCAGCCCGGCGGGGCGGCCCGACCGCCCCCTCCTCACTCGGGGGGCCTTCGCGGGGCTGCGGGGCCCGGCCCGGGGTTTCCCATGGGGGGGGCACGGGGCGGAGCCGCCACCCCCCGGTACCGGGACCCCCCCGGTACCGCCTGCCTCGCAGCGCCCCCTGCCGGCCCCGGCGCGGCGCCGCAGCGGAGGCGGGGCGGGGCAGGGGCGGGGCCGGGGCGGGCGGAACCGGGCCGGGGCGGCGGGCGCAGCCATGTCCTTCTGCTCCTTCCTGGGGGGCGAGGTGTTCAAGGACCACTTCCAGCCGGGTGAGCGGGGCCGGGGGCGCGGGGGGCGGTCCCCGAGGGGCCTGTAGGTTCCCCGTGGGGTCGGGGAGATCCCCCCCCGTGGGGCCGGCGGGGGCAGGGGGTGTCCCCCGCCGTGTGTGTGTGGGTGGCGGCGGTGGGTGTCCATCCTCCACGCGTGGGGACGGGGCTGGGGGTCTCCTCTCTGGGATCCTTGTTGGGGGATCCCCCCCCCGTGGGGCCGGGGAGCGGGGAGTGGGGGAGATACTGCCTACAAAGGTGGGGCTGGGGGGGTCCCTGTAGGGGCTGGCTTGGAGGGGACCCATCCTGCAGAGGAGCCCCTATAGGGGATGCGGGTCCTGCCCCACGTCCCAAAAGCTCCCTCTCGCCTGCCTGGCCCCGGGGGTCTGGCAGCAGCAGCTGGCAGTGACCCAGGCCGGCAAAGTCCAGCGCGGTGTCCCATGTCACCCTGCTGATGTGTCCCCACCGCTGCTCCCCCCCGACCCCCGGCAATCGCTGCTGGGAGCCGGCCGGGGAGCGGGGCTGGGGGCTGCCCCCCAGCACTGACCCCTCTCCTGCCGCCCTCCCCAGGCATCTACGTCTGTGCCAAGTGCGGCCATGAGCTGTTCTCCAGCCATGCGAAGTATGAGCACTCGTCCCCGTGGCCAGCCTTCACCGAGACCGTCCACGAGGACAGCGTGTCCAAGCGCAAGGAACGGCCGGGGGCTTTAAAGGTGCCGATTCTGAAACGCTTGGGAAGTAGCAAAAAAAAAAAAACCCACGGGCTTTTTTTTTCATGAGCCTGTCTGCTGAGAGAGACCGCTTGCTCTCGAACCCTCTCCTTCCATTTTTAGGTGTCTTGTGGCAAGTGTGGCAACGGGCTCGGCCATGAATTCCTCAGCGACGGGCCGAAGAGGGGGCAGTCCCGCTTCTGAATATTCAGCAGCTCGCTGAACTTCGTCCCGAAAGGTACAGGCTGCGGCTTGGCAGCTGTTTCAGCCCACGTAGTTATTTTTGGGGAGGCCGCTAATAGCCGGGCCACTCTGTGTGCCGTGCGCTGCTTTCGGTGGGGCGTAGCTGGCTGTTCAGATAAGCCAAGGAGCCACTCGCATCCCCTACAAATCTCACACGCATCAATCTGCTCAGCTGGCGGCTCGGGCTCCCTGACCTCCCACGGTGAAATGCAAAGTGTGCTGGAGCTCCTGGATGCGGCCGCAGATCTCTGCGTGTCCGAGGGGTGGCTGAGCGTTGGGGGTTTTCTGCTGGGGGTGCAAAGCGAGGGCAGGGAGCTCCTGCGGTGGCATAAAGGGGGCTGGGAGAGTTCGCTGGTTCACTCCTTGCAGAAGTCAGGTGGGAGCTCTGAATGTCCCTACGGGTAGCGAGCGGGTCTGTGGGGAAGGGCAGGGCTTCTTGCCGTTGTGGTTATCGTGCCGTTTGCTTCCCCAGAGTCAGAAGAAAGCTCTGGGAGGCCACGACTTGCTGTCCTGCTTGCCGGACTGTGAGACGTTAGCTGCGCCTAGCAAAATAACCATATAAAAGGGGCTGGGAGCTCTGGAGCAAGAAACACGAGCCCTGATTTTTCCTCCCCCTCCTTTAGGCAAAGCAGACAAGGACCTGAAGGAGAAGTAAGCGAGCTGCTCTACTGGCACGCTGCTCTTGGGCTCATCCTACGTTCACACCTTGGGGCGCACCGTCCGGTCAAGGAGGCACCGGGAGCAAGAGAAACCCCAAAGAAGCTCCTGGTTTCCCCGGGCCGGTTCCCTCCTCAGGGCTGCTCCGATTCGGGGTGCTGGGAGGAGCACGGAGGAGGCGAGGGGAAAATGGGGTTGCTGAAGCTCTGTGCTTGCTGGGTGGCAGGTTGTATGACCTGTGCCTGAGGGTGTTTCACACGAATTGGGGTGATGCAAAGGCTACAGCTCTTCATTTTACCCACCCTTACCCCCTCCCCAACCGTCGGTTCTCTCCGGCATCCTCGCCTCTGCCGGTAGCAGCTACCGCTGGGTCCTTTCGGTTTTGCCCACTAAAGCAGCACGCGTGCCCGCGGTCCTGCCTCTGCTGGGGTTTTGCTGTTGACTTCAGCCGAGCCAGGACGCTCTCCAGATCACAGCCAGGAGGGGCTGATTCTGACGTGGCACCGATGCAATCCAGAGTCGCTCCGCTGGCATTCCCAGGCGGTAACGCTGGATTAGCTGAGGTCAGAGTCTGGGTTAATCTCTGGTGCTATTCTGGGCTGGGATCATGGTATGAATTGCCCTATATAAACCCTTCCAGGGTGCTAGGGCAAGGATGATTTTATGATCCTGCTAGACAGCATTCAGGTATTTTACCCCTCTACCCACCTTGCACACAGTAGAGATAGTTCTAGATTTCACGTGTCCTCTGGGCATGATTCTGACTTGGCCTTACACCACATTTATCACTGTGCTATAAACCCCCGTGGCAGTAACGGTTCCTCCTTGCTGTACACTGGGGTGAGGGTGGCCGGAATCGGGCTGACGGGCTGCCCTTTGCACAACTCGGGCTTTAGGAATCACGTCTGCATTCCCTCTGCGCTCGGAAGGGCTGTGCCACTGATTTCTCCTTAAGTCAGCATCTGATTCGTGGCCTTTCCTCCCTGTCCCAGAAACCAAATCCTCTTCTGAAATCAATACACGAGGATTTCTGAAGCCGGCAAACCTCTCGCTGACCCCCGGGTCCGGTGGTGCAGCGGTTTGGGGAGGCCGCGCTGCCGGTGCTGTTATGGTGCAGCTGCGCTCAGGGGCACATTGGAGGCTTTTCTCTGCATGCGTTTTGCCTCAATCCTGCTGTTATGAGGGCACCGATAAAAAGTGCAACGGGCCAGCTCATTACCTGGAGCTCACTGCTGGTCTTGTACCTCTTGCAATACTGAAAATAAAGCACTGATTCACTGTGTTGGAGAAATAACCTCTTTTTTTGAAAAGCACTGATGATGGCTGCCTGGTGCATCTGCCCTGGGATTCCTTCTCTGCTGGGTTTTCCACTTTTGGATGCAAGGATGGGGAGGCTGCGCCAGCAGTGGGATGCATGCAAGGCACCAATGCAGGTACAAACGCAGGTACAAAGCCCTGGCCAGAAAGCTGAGAGCAGATTTCCTCCAGAGTCTCTGTCTCCAGCTGCGGACCCGGTGACCTGCGGCGTGGACACGCGCTGTCTCGCATCCAGCGTGGTCTCACAACCCGAAGGGTTGGCCTGAGGTCGGTGCGTGTGGTTTTATCCTCTATCTGGTACCGTTAGCCCAAGTTTTGCCACGTGAAAGGGGGATGCTGGTGCGTTGGAAGGCCTTCGGGCATTCCTGGGGTCAAAATTTTCATTGGGGAAGGTTTTCTTTTCACCCCAGTTAGCATTTTTGCCCAACTGAAGCTGGTTTTAGCTTGTTTCATAGTGTGTTCTTAGTACCTTCTGGGCTGGCAGGATTTTCTGGGCACAGGGGATATGGGTTTTAGTGGTGTCTCACGATAGTTTCCCTGCACGAAGCTGCCTGCAAGACTGGAAGCTACAACCCTTCCCTGCCTCCCAGAGGTCCCTTTGCCCCGCCAGGGTGGATACCGGGTTCACAGAGGCTGGAGATTTGAGCTGAGCTTTGCTGGACTCCAGTTCCCTCCTCCACGGGGGTGAAGTCTGCTCTGGAGCGCAGGAGCCAGCACCACGTCTCCCTCCTGCCCTGCCGCCAGCTCCTGCCCCGCGGCATCGCCCTCGCCACCTTCCCCGTGTGTGGGACAACCTCCGGCTCTAATTACTAATCAGGTTCCAGCCTGAAGGTTCAAGCTGCTTTTCGACTGATTAATCCTCTGATCCGCTGCTTTGCCCCTGGTCTGGCGACCTCCACGCGAGCCCTGGCGGGCAGGAGCTGCCCCTTTGCTTCCCACCCTGGAGCTCCACGGGACCATCCGTCCCCGGGACACCTCCCGCCCCGCTGCCCCTCGCCCGCGGCGCTGGGAAGGAAGGTATTTTTTGGGGTGCTTTCCCCTGAGACGCTGCGGTGGAAGGAAACCTCCTTGGGAGTGCCAGTGTCGAGGGGACGGCGATGATTCCTCCCACTCGTGGGCTGGCCGGCGCTGTGTGCCACGGGGGCCCCAGCCATGCTTCCACGCTGCCTTGCAGTTCGTGGATGCAGGCACGGGAGGGTGCAAGTGCTTTTCCTAAGCCTTCCCCAGGCGTCGCAGGGAGGGAAGGACGAGGCTGGGGTGCCACGGCAGTGGCCTCGCCTTCCTGTGGGTCCACTCGTGCAGCAACGAGAAGGAAAATTACCCAGAGCCAAAAAAACTCAGGGTGGTTTAAATAGGGATGGGACGTTTTCCTGGAAATCTGGCCGGAGCCACCGATGCCAGCAGGGATGTTGGCAGCACCTGGTGCTGAGGGTGCAGGATGTGACCCTGCAGGGCAGATCTGATCCCTGCCCCTTCCCAGCTCCGCCGAGCACCCCCAGCCGTCCCGGGCACCGTGGGGTCCCCCGTCCTTCCCCAGCCCGCCGTGGGTGCTCGGGGCGGGAGGAAACCTGCTTTGCCCTTCCCTGGCTCTGCGGCACCGGGCATCCCCATCGCCTCCGCTGGGCTGCGGCCCGTCCTCCCCCTCTGCCATTCATCCTCATTTTATTATTACACTAATGACAATTCTGGCTTAATAAAAGGATTTTGCTTAGTTGGGCAAAAGCGGCCCCACATCAGCGACGCGGGTTTAATGACAGAAATTGAATTACGTTACCAGGCCGACACAAACTTCCCTGGTTGTTTAAAAAATCATTAATTTCCTCTGCCGTAGCCTCCAGCTGACCTCCCTTTTTAATTTTTTAATTTTTTTATTTGCATGCCATGAAGAGAACTTGCCCCTTTGACCCTGGCTCCGACGGATGGCAAAGCGGCTAGAGCACAGCAAGATTTAGATTAATTCTCCTAATAAAGACGACAAGCCCTGTAGAAATTATGTTACGCAAGGAAAAAGAAAATGACCTGGAGGCATTAGGAAGCTCTAATTACCATTATTCCTTGGAGCCAGGGCTGCGGGCGGAGCGAGCGGGCTGGCCAGGCAGTCCTCTGCCTGCACCCGGCTGCTTTTACCTGAAATTTTCAGTCGTATTTCAAGTGGGCCACCCGGCCTCGCAGGGATGGCTCCTTCTTTTCTATTTGTGTCGTTTTATTTAATTTTACCCTTTGATCAACAGTTTTTCCCACTCCAGCTGAGCCCACGGGCTCCCCCGTGCCGGCAGGTCCGTGGGCACGGCAGCACACTGAGGGCAGGAGGATGCATCTGGCTCTAAATGTGCACCAGGAGCCCAAAGCAGCGCTTCTGGGGTTTTACACACCGGGGCCCCCCTCGGGGCAGGGAGCACAGCCTGATTTGGGGTGCTTTTGCACAGTCTGGTCCCGGCAAACAGGCACCTTCGGCCCCGCACCACCCCGAGCCGTGCCAACGTCCCGTCCCGGTGGTGGGCTCTGGAGCATCAGTTTGCTTAAAAGGGATTATTTGAATTCCTTTTGGGGCTGTGAAAATGCGATAAGGGCCGGAGCTGGTTTTGTGTCAATCACAGAAAATAAAGTGATGGTAATTAAAAAACCACGACATGGTCCTGATTTCCCTGAGACGCGGGGAGCTGTCGGGTGGCGAGGTGTCTCCCCATCGCCCGGCTCGCCCACTCCGTCCCAGCGAGCTCACCTGTGTCTCAGCATATCCAGCAACAGCTGGAGAAAATTAAAGGCTTATTCCACTTCATTCGCTGATAATAACTTCATCTCTCCTTGTTCCGGGCTGCCTCCCACCCCAAGACACCGCTCGCTGGGCGGGGGGCAATCGCTGACCTCGTTCCTGGGGTTTGTTTAATCCGGCTGAACCTCGCAGAGCCACGAGGTGGGGAAATTTGTTTTCGGTTTGCGGTGTGCATTAATTAGGGAGATAATGACTGGAAACATTCAGAGCGAGTCTGAGCGCGCCAGAAAAATATTTAGCCCAAGGAAAGTTTAAATCTTTCTTTTTTTTTCCTTCCCTGGCTGTTGAGATCTGACTTTTTAAGGCAATTAGTGAAGGTTTATTTGTTAATCAGTCATACTTATACGCTTGCTTTGGGGTCTTATCTCACACTCCCAAGTGTGCATCGCTTCTAATCATGATCTTCATTTTTGATGCGGAAGATACCTGTCCCGTGCCGGCTGTGCATGCTGCGCTGCAGGCACGCTCCTGCGCTCGGCAGCGGCTGCCGGCTGTGCCAGGACGCGCCGTGGGCTGGCGGCGATGCTGCCCTTCCCACACCCAAAGAGCCGTGTCCACTGCAGGCTCCATCCTCAGCCCAAGCGTATCCCAAGTTTTCGGGGGTGGCTTTCCCTGCATGGGTATCCCAGAGTCTGCCCAGGGTGGGACAAATCACCCCCAGCCAAAACCCCACCCCATGCTGCGGGCACAGCCAGAGCCGGTGCGAGCTAGAAACGACAGTGCCAGCGCAGGGATGGCCGCAGCACTCCTGCCCGCCCCGTGCCCCGGCGTGGAGCTGGATGAGCCATCCCCAAAACGCATCACCCCTGCGGTCCCCAGGAAAGGCCTTGCCAGGGAAAGATGCTCTGGGATGTGCCAGCACCGGTCCAGCCCTGCAAGCATCAGTCCAGCCCTGTGCCTGCGTCGGTCCAGCCCCACCAGCATCGGTCCAGCCCCGCGGCTGCTCCCACGGCCGCCCCGATGGGCCACGACCCGAAAACCCTCCGGTGGCAGGTGATGCCCGGCCGAGGCTCTCCTCTCTGCCGAGCCTCGTGGCGTGCGCTTTTAAGCAATACACTTTGCTGTCTACAATAATGATTTGTTGCTTGTAAAACCACTGTGATTAACTACAGTTTAGCCTCCTGGTTTCATGTCTTATCATGTTTCATCTCACACAAAAGACATTTACAGTCTATTTTCAACTTCAAAGCAAATGCTTCTTGCGTGAGCATTAAGGAAGGCAAATATTTAAGCAGAACCTGTATGGTATTAGCGTCTCTTGATGTTCCCTGCTGAGTGAGGATTGATGGCTGCCTCAAAAGGCAGGTTTTTCCTATTGTTTTATGCACCAGTGATTAATATTTCATGTTCCCACTGTTATATATTTGCTGGCTGGCACTGGCCTACCCTGACAGTGCTTTCTTCATGTCTTACATGTCCAGCTTTTATGCACTTCAATATAGGAAGTGTGACTCTTGGCAGGGTCCTTTGCTCTTATTGAAGCCTCCTGCCCGAGTTTTTTGAATTAAGTTCATCTTGATGGCGTTAGGGCTGATGGCATGTTCTCCTTCTCCACCGATATCTCTGTCCTGTCGCCTCACGGTGCTCTGCCCCAGCCCGGACCCCTTCGCTGCCCCAGCTTTCGCTGGGTGCTGCAGGCTGCGTCCCTCCCCACCCGGCCGTGCACCCACCGTGCCACCCCGGCAGGGTTTCACCTCCCCAGTGCCGGAGGAAGAAACGCCGCATTTGCACTGGACTCGCCAGTGCTTCCGCACCGCAACCCCCCAAAAAACCCCCAAGACCCCGGCCAGCCTTGTCAGGGCAGGATGAAAACAGCCCAGGACCAAATTCCTCCGCTTTGAACACGACGACACACTGGCGTGCATTCGGCTGAACGCTAAACATATTAAGACCAGGAACTGTAAGGGACGGCTCTGCTTATCATCCAGCTTGGAGTTAATATAATTCAATTAGCATGAACAGTAAATATAACTCGTTTTAATTTAGACGGAGGGGTTGCTGCGGCTCGATCCTTTAATTTCAGGAGTAGGGAAGCTGTGGGAGGATTGCCAAGAATTTCTGCAAAACCCACATTTTCTCCGGGGCCGCGGCTCTTGCTCCGGGTGCTCCGCAGCAGCGGCGCAGAGGCCACCTCCGAGGAGCCCGCGCGCTTGGCCGCACGCTTGGCGAGCAGCACCCGGCGAGGGGCTTCCCGGAGGGACCGGGAGGAGAGGATGGTTTTGAACTGCGTCCTTATTAGAAGCAAAATAAAGACTGGAAAGCCACCGGGAGGGACTAAGCGGTGCGGTCTGTTTAAAGAGGAAAAGATCAGCTCGGGAGAGACGCTGGAGACATGTGTCTTCAGGGCTGTGCTGCATTCTTTGGAGATTATTTTAAATGCGTGCATCTTTTCTGCATCACAGTCTATCTTTGTTCCCCTCTGACGTCTTGAGTCGAGGCTGGTATTTTATGGCTGTGGCTGTGCCTGCCAGCAGCACGACAGCTCTGCTGGAAATTAACTTCTCTGCACTTAAAAAAAAATCTCACAGGCATAAAATTCAAAGTAAGAGATCAAACTAGTTAATCTCAGATTAATTTAAGCCGCTGGCTCTGGCGGGCAAAGCGTCAAGGCTCTGACGGGGATGCAATGCTCAGGAAACGCTCAGGGCGGGCAGGAGCTGCTGCTGTCCCGTGTCCGTCTGTCTGTCCGTCCAGGCGCGGGGGCATGGCACGCTGTGCGGCGCAGCTCCCTGCCGTCTGTCCAGACGAGCTAACCCCGGCTGCCGTGCTTTCCATCCGCCCATCCCGGACAGCGGGACAGAAATGGGGTGGCCTGTTCTTTTCCCGGGAAGTCTGGCTCGAAGCGAGCGGGGTTTGTGGGTGAAGCGTGCAAGTGCGCACAAGCGCGCGCGGGGTGAGGTCGGTGGCGGGTCACGGGCTAATGAAGCTGGTGGCATACATCCTTCTCTGCTGGCCAGGCCAAGTGGAGTGTTTTCTATCATCTCTCCTGACATTACCGCATAACTTAGATTGCACTTAATTAAAATAGCTCATTTAACTGATGGCTCCTAAGATGCAATTCTGGAGATTGTTCGCTTTTCCTGCCCAGCCCACACATAGCAGAGGGATCGCAACTACCGGGCACGGTCTCCGGCGGGATGTGGGGGACACCGGCAGGGACCGGCTGCCCGTGCTGCTCCGGCTCAAACGGTGCTCGGATGGAAACAGGCACCGAGGGATCGCGGGTTCGGTGCTCAAAGAGCTTTTGAACCTCCTGGGTTGTCCGGTACCCGGGGGATCTGACCCTCCCCGTCCTCCAGCTCATCCACGAAGCGAGGTGGAGACCAGCAGCCCCCATGGAGCTGGTCTGGGTTGTCCCATCACCCCGTGGAACTGGGGGTGGGAGCCGGAGGCTCTGCTGGTGCCGCGGTGGGCTCGACCTCGGCCACGCACCCCCGAGGCGGGGAGACACCCTCTTCTGTTGCACTGCCAAAAAGCTCTTATCTTTATCCACTTCTCAGGGTCCACAGGACCCACCGTGGGCGGGTTCATCAGGCTGGCTGCGTCCGCCTCCTGTTCTTGAAACTCGCTGGAATTAATGACCTGCTATAAAGCAGCCTCAGTTTGAGCAATGGGCAAATGTGTCCTTTCCCAGCCCAGAAGCACCGGCTGATGGGCACGGAGGGCTCAGCCCTGCTTGCCCCGTTGCTTTGCAGAGTTGGATGCATCAGTTGAGGATGTGCCGGCTCACTGGCGCGTGGATCCGTGCTGGAACTGGGCATGAGCCTGCTGAGAGCCTGGCAGAGACGGGGCACCGGGAGGCCCTCCTGGGCACCACGGGCCTGATCCTGCCTGCACAGCTGATGGGCGAGCGGGCGGTGCAGCGGGGAGCGCAGGGCTGGGTCTGGGGACGCTGATGGGGCTGAGTTGCTCCACCTGGGCTCAGGCTTCACCCAGAGCAGGGCTTAAAGGAGGGAGCAGCCAGGGTGCTCCTCTTGGGGTGAGCTGAGCTGCGCTTTGGGGCAGAGGCTGCTTGGGGGTGTCTGTCAATGCTGTGGCCCCAAAACCCTTCAGGGAGAGATCGCTGGAGTCAGCAGGAGCAAACCTTCCGCCTGATGGCCCCGTTTGGTGAGTGAATGCTTCAGCTGAACCCAGCAAAGCCCCAAGACCTGACTTAAACATCAACCCTGAGCTGCAACCTCATCTTATGCGCTTTATTGTGTATTTAAAAAACTGAACAATAGATGTCGCATAAATGCTAATAAACATCAGGGTGAAATGTTGGCTGCGGGGTGGGAGCCGCAGCGCAGAGCCCCTGGTCTGGGTGGTGATCACAGGGGTGCTGCTCAGCAGGGGTCCTGCACCCCCTGCGCCGAATACACCCGCAACCCCCTCCTAATGAACACCCTGTTTTGTGGGTGCCCGAGCCTTGCAGAGAGCTGTGCGCCCATGCAGGTCTCTGCAGGGAAACTGTATAACTGGAGCTTGTGTCCATCCCTGGTGGGACCCACGTGGACGGCGATGGGCTGCCAGGGAGCCGGAGGCATTAGAAGGGGGGCTGCAGCTCTCAGCTGGGTTTCCCGTGGGAAGCAGGCTGCTGCGCTCCCTCGGGCTCTTTGCAAAGGGGTTTCCCTCGGGAGCGTGCTGGTCGGTGCGGCCCAGCCTGCCCGTGGGACATGTCCCCGAGCCCTTGGGCTCCCCGGGGCCGAAGGAGGCTCCTCACAACGCTGGGTCGCTGCTGGGGCTCCTGCACCGCATGGACAGGACGGGGCTGCAGTTTGCTGAGGTTGTTTTTTTTTTTTTGCTGTCTGCCTTGTTCCAGGTTAGCCTGGAAGTACGGTACTGGGAGGGGGAAAAGCAAACCCCAGTAGCTGCTTATTCCTGCATAGCTGGGCTCCCTGGGCAGCGCTCTGCACGCTGCAGCCCCCGTGCAGCACATCCCGGCGGTGCCGAGCACCGGGCAGCACAGACGTGCCGAAACACCCGGCTGGAGCCGGGCAGCCGCCCACGTGTGCGCCGGGCTTTCTCAGCATGGGTGTTTGCATGATGGGCGAAGATAAGCCTGGAGCGTTTCTTGTTTCTGAGGGATTCACTGGGAGCTGGGCTCCCTGTGAGGAGCGAACGCGAGACGAATGCCTCTACCTTGATGCAGATTAAACTCGGGGAAATAACGAGAGGCTGTAATTTGCCAATACACGCTGAAGGGCGAGATGGATCGTGTCTTCAATTACAGCTGCTCACGTGCGTGAGTCGCCAAAATATGCAAGGTATTCATTTAATGTCTCCATTTGAGGCCAGCGCTGTATCCTGATACTTATCAAACCCGTGGCTTCGACGTAGGCTCTGGGGAGGAAACGTGCTCTCGCAGACAGCCCGTGTCAAGCCCAGGCACTGCTTAAATCTCCAAAACTGGGCCCAAATTGAGCCTGTATGTGGGTTTGTGCAGGTCACTGTTGGAGCAGGATCATTTTTACCCAGTATCGTGCAGGATCTGAATTTCTGCTTCGCACGACAGCAGTGGGGGAGATATTTCGGATCCTGGTGTCCCGGGGAGGTGGGAGCACCCGAGGGGAGCGGTGGCCGCCCGAGCTTGGCCTCAGCCAGGCTGTGAGTGCCTCCCGGTGCTTCCCAGGCTGATCCCAGCATCCTGGGGACGGGGCTGTGGCGCCGGAGGTCCTGGTCTGCCGCTGGCACTGCCGCCCCGCTCTCCCCGGGGAGCCGCTGCAGAGCCGTCCTGGTGCCCACCGGGAGAGCTCTGGCTGCAGGGCTCCAGCCGACAGGAAAGGTTAAGTAACTGCAAAGCATAAAGAAGTCTGTAAAATTAGGGGCTAATTAGCAGTGACTGCAGTGTACATCATACCATGCTGCTGCTCTGTGCGGGGACGGGTGCATGTGCGATGCTGTTTTGCTCCCCAGCCAGAGGCATTTGCATTTGCTTGTAGCCCAGAGCTACCACCTTGTAATTGCAAAATTAGGGCAAAACAAGTGATTTGTTGCTACAAATGATAAAAGCAAATGGAAACAGCTCCCATCAGAGCTCTGGCAAGGCAGACATCTGCCTCCTGGTGCTGCGGTCTGCAGGAGGGGATGGGATGCACAGTGAGAGCGCGGCCGTGCCTGCACCTCCCGGGCAGGACTGGCACTGCTTGGTCCAGGTGGGCAGAAATGGGCCAAAGCTTGAGCCCCCTGCTCCATGCCTGGAGCACAGCACGTAGCGATGGATGGACACGGGCTGGAACCGGGGCTGGTGCACAGTCTGGTGTCCCCTGCCACAAAGTCTGTTGTCCCCTGCTGCTGCGTGGAGGGCTGGGCTGCCACAGCCCTCGATAAGGGCTCCCGCTGCCTCTGCCTTGTCGCTGGTGAGGCCAGTTGGACATGGGTTATTTGTTGGTGAATTTTTGGGGTTGTATTTTCCCTTCCCTCTGCTCCGGCTGCAGACAGTCCCAAGCCGGGCAGCCGCTGAGGCGAGCTGAGCTGAGGACTGCAAAGCATTTGCCATAGAATCTGAAGAATTTGGAGTGAAACCCCCAAAGAAATTAAGCACAGATGGGTTACAGGGGAAAAAAGAAACCCGAATTCCTTCTGCTGCTTGGTGCCTGCCTCTGAGGCAGCCCCTCGTCCCTGCTGCAGCTCGGTGCTGGCCATGGGGCTGGTTGGGCACCCTCCTGCATGCCGGGCGAGCCACCACGGGGCACCGGCACCTCTGCCCCAGGGATGATGCCAAGTGGGGACGATGCCCTTGCAGCAGCCAGGGCCATCCCCGCTCTCTGCCTGTGGCCAGCCCTTGCCGCTTCCCCAGCGATGGTCCAGGAGGACTCGGAGCTTCCTCCGGAGAGACCCCGCGTTCCCGTCCTGCAGCGGAGCAGAGCCCCCGGCAAAGCATCAGCTCCTCGAGAGGAGCAAAGTGCCGTGGGAGACACGTGGCAAGAATTAATCTCCTCTCTCTTAATTAACAGCTCCCGGAGAGGTTCCGGGGCAAAGCCAAACTCACCCGTTGCGGTGGCCGGCACTGCCCGGGGTGTGAGCCCCATCCCCACGCCCGCATTTACGGGCTGTAATCGCCGGGATTAGGAGCTTTCTGCTTGGGCTGGCGCTGGCACGCTGCCGGGCGCCGTGTCAGCCCCAACACCTGCATGCTGACTTCAGCACCTCAAATATTTCTGATGCAACTTTTTTTTTCCTCTTAAAGCAAGCTCAATGCTGTCGAACGTGTTAATAGGTAGAAATGAAGCATAATTGTTCCTTTGTGTAAAATCAGTCGGTAGAATAGCAGTGACTTGGCTGCAAAACTGGAACTGCAAACAGGTTGTGGTGTGATCCACCTGGGCTTCTCTCCATGCTCGCCGGGAGAGCAAACCTCCTCCTGCGAGAGCTGCTCACGGGAGGAACATCGGTGAGCTCCTCTCCCCGCAGACGGGCAGAGAAAGGAGGGTCGGGAAATGGTGCATCCTTTCCTCTCTGAAGGTGCTGTGGATAATTGCTGTTGTGTAGGGCTAATTTTATTATGGTGTGTTTGATAGGTTCCCATACGCCAAGCCATGGTAAACAACATCCAGATGAAGCCAACGCTGGCGCAGCCGCGGCCGGGCTGGGGGGGGGGGGGGAGGAGGAGGAGGAGGCAGGAGGAGTGTGTGCGGATGCAGCGCTCCAGATGCAAACAATAAGGCCAACGGATCTTGATTTCATCTGTCAAGTAATTGGGCTGGAAGTCTGTGCATGCTAATGACTCCACATCAAGCGGCTCGGTGCTCAGATGTGACCCATCCCGCTCCGCGGGGAGAGCAGGGGGCTGCAGCCCGCGGTGGCCGTGATGAATATCCCCCAGATGTTATCCCATAGGGGAAGCGAGACCCACATGTATGTTATTAATAATGCCAAAGATCTGAGGTTAAAAATGACCACGGGGCATTCACATGAGCCCCAGGATGGTGGGTCCCGCAGGCTGGTCCTACTGCGGGGGGCAGCTGGAGCGGGGCTGGGGGGGCCTGGCCCCATGTCCTGGCTCTGTGCCTGGTGCTGCATGGGGTGGGTGAACACCGTCGGGGCTCCCAGCACCGACGTGCCCCCCGGCACCCTGTTGGGCAGCCCTGGCTGTTTTGAGGAGGCAGAGGATGCTCCGAGGAGCTCCGACAGCTGCGAGAGTTAAAGGTGGGGATGACAGGGGGGAGAGGGATGCAGAGATGCCATGGCCAGCAGAGCCAGCAGGCTCGTCCCAGACATGCCCCTGCCTGGGGAGCGGTGGGCAGCCGGCCCCTGTGTCTGAGCTGCCCCGGCTGCCCTTGGCTCATCGTCTGTCCCGCTCTCCGGCCTCAGCCTGGGATGCAAAAGCCTGGCCCTGGCTGTGCGAGACCCCCAGCATGAGAAGGTGCCTGGAGAAGGTGCTGGTCCCCCGTGCCGGGCTGCTCCGGTCCCCTCCTGGTACTGCAGCAGGGACTCGAGCCCCGGTGCAGGAGGGACGCACGGTACGGATGGGCGTCTGTCCGGGTTTCACCCCCCAGGTGCAATCCTAAAACCTGTTCCCAGCATTTTGGATTCATGGGCGCTCTCGTTTTTATCTGTGCTCAGAAGTTGGATCAGGTGATGGGTGAGACCCAAGGCGGGGACGTACATCACCGCGCCCTGGTGGCTGCGGGGAGGGTGCTGAGCCCAGCGCTGGGGGGGGATGCTCCTGCGCTCCCTCCAGTGAGGGCTGTTGGCTCTCCCCTTCTCCGTGGGGCTCCGGGGGTTTATCCGTGAGGTTGACAGAGGGGCAGGAGCTGGTGCTGTTGGGGTGTGTTTGGCAGGAGGTGGAGGAAGAGGCAGAGGGTCCCGGGTGCATGAGCCGGGGCTGGGGGCTTCTGCCGCAGACCCCCGTGGGTGTGCTTGGGACTGTGGCGTGGGGAGTGACAGGAGAGTCCCGGAGCACAAGCACCCAAATATTCGGATGAAGCTTTGAGGCATGGGATGCTGGTGGGTACCACGAGCCCGCGTGGAGCGGTGCCGGTCCAAGAGCCCCTGGGGGGGCTGTCCCTGCGGAGCGGAGCTCTCGGGCTGACGAGCCTCAGGTTACCGGCAGCTTCGGTCCCGGCTCCATCTCTCCCAGACGCGTCAGAGTCCGGGTGATTTGCCTGAAAGGTCCTGTCGTCGGCCCGGCTCCAGACAAAGCCCCGGCTCCTTCCCGCAGAGCCGGCGAGCGCTGACCTGCCTTTTCGGGGAGGGATGGGGCCCGCGGGGTCACGCAGCACATGTGGGTGCCTGCGCTATAGGAACCAGATGCCTACTGTCCCCGGGAAAGGGGATGATCCTCACCACCAAGAGGCTTTTGTCTCTAAATGGGGCTTTTTTCCCTATGCTTTTCCTAGTCGTGTGAGAGCCAGGAAGGGGCCGGGGTACTGGGAGACGGGATCCGAATGCTATTGAAGTGTGCGGGCAAGTGCTCGCAATCCCCCAGCACCTGCAGTTTATTGGTGCGGGAGGTATTGCAGCCCCGGGGCTGCGGGAACGCGAGCGTACCCTGCGCCCTCTCCCATTTTGGAGGCTTTCCAGCCTTTCCCCGCTGATTGCTTCAGCATGTGCATCGCAGATGATGAGAGATGAGTGGGATCGGCCCTCGCCTGCTGGGCGAGGCACGGCAGCCGGGGCCGGACCCTGCCCTCGCGCCGGCGGCAGCTCCCGGCAGGCAGCGGTGCTCCCTGCGGCTCCCTTCCACTCGCCTCTCCTCGCTCCCAGGTGAGACTCAAGGTCTTGCCCGAAAGCGGGTGTTTTTCACCCGGAAAGCAGAGTTTTGGCACGTGCGGCTCTGGTGTGACCTGATGGCTGCTCGGGCTTTGACTTCGGCAGCTGTGATTCACGAGTGCACATGATGCATGCCACTATTTGGGGGAATGAAAGTATTAGCTCTTTATGTTCATTACCAGATTCATTATCCATTCATTAGCTGTTCTTAATGGTGCAATATTTTGCTGTCGTAGGGGTTTTGCAGAATTAAGACTGGAGTAGACAATGAAAACAGACAAAGAAAATGCATTCCCCCTATATATGACTTAAATACTGTTGGCAGGGCTGCTTGGGAAATGGAGCCCGGATGGTACCGGGGGCACCTGCAGCCGCTGCCCCGTGCCAGGGGCTGCCCAGCATCAACCGTGGGATGCAGGGAGAGCTCCGGGGTGGCCCAGGGAGTGGGACCATCCCTGTCTTGTGGGGGCTAAAAGTCAAGATTCTGACCCAAAATCACAGTCTGATCCCTCTGCTGTTACTGAAAAACTTCTGAAAGGTTTGATTGCCTGAAGCCCCGGAATCCGCATTGCCCGCAGCAGAGGAGCAGGTTTTGCTGGGGGCGCAGCTGGCCAGGGTTTAATCCAGTGGTTTTGCATCCCCCTTCAACACCACATTTTTTTTTCCTGTTTCCAAAACCCAACCAAATGCACGACAGAAGGACTCTTGGGAGCCTGCCTCCCTCCTCGCTGGCAGCGGGGAGCCCTTTGAACTCTGCTTTTTCTCCTCCATCCATTTAAGACATTTTCTTCAAAACTTTGCTTTGCGTTTCCTTATTGCTTGGCTCTGCTCCAGATGTTCCAGTTCTCGATCCCACACCTTCCTCTCCCTTTGGCCAGGGAATATTTGGCTGAACCAGAGCCAAACGAAAGCTACCCTGACCTGTGCAAGGAATTAGCAGCGGGCATGCCAGAGCTTCATAGACTCATAAATATGGCCATCTGCACCTGGTGACATTATTTTTTTAAAGGCAAACAAGCAAAACAACCCCCTACCCCCAAATAGTTTTGGGTGTTTTTTTTTTTTGAAAAAAAAAGAGGAAACTTATAAACAGATTTGCTTGAAAAAAGCTGGTTCCCGCGGAGATTGGGCACGGCGGTGCGGAGCTCGCCGGCTGCGACTCGGGGGAAGCCAGAGCACCGCAAGCAAGCAGTGAGGATGCGCCCCAGCTGCGCCGCTCGCTGCTTGATTGGGAACAGCTCTGCGCGCTTACCGGCTGATTTTGAGAGCGTTTGGGACAGAATTCTCCAGCTCTGCCCTCCAAGGCGACAAGCTGTGCCTGTCTCTTACGGCACGAAGCTGGCTCCAGCCCTCCCGGCTCTTTCCGGTGGGTTTAGCACCACAATGCCAGCGAGAGCGGGCTCGGGGCTGGCATCCCTCCCTTGCCACCAACATCTTATGAGGTGCTGGTGCATCTTCCAGGCTCCCCAGTCCCACACCAGTGCTATCCCAGTGCCTTTGACGGAGCTGACAGCCCCCGGTCCAGCAGCAGGGGGGGAAATGCAACAAGGGCATGACCCAAGTGGAGTCAGCTTCATTTTTTAGGCTAAAAAAATGGGATTAAACCATGCGGCAACCTTATTACTTGCCTGTGGTAGATGCATTTTTAAAAAGAAATGAGGAACTTTAGTGTGGCATGCTATTTTATCTGCCAAACTGGCCCCATCCTAGCCATGCTGCTACCAGAGCTGATGGGTTTGGGGCTGACCCTGTGCTGCCGTGGGTCGGGTCTCACCCGCTGTGGCCAGGAGAGGCTCCCCCGTGTTCGCCTCCTCCCTCGGAGCTGAACTGATGCCGCATCCCCCCATCCCGAATGGGGAGATACTGTTGATTTAGACCTGCAGATAAGCACCGGCTGGTGAAACACCCAGCAGAACGAATACCCGCGTTCACATACATATTGATGGGCTGCTCAGAGCCTTTATTGGGATGCTTCCAAGCACATTAGAGAATATGTCTATTTGGCATGTAATTAACTCTAAATGAGATCAGCAATGAACATATAATTATGGTTCCACTGAGTTACTAAGCTTGTAAAGAGTAGGTAAGCAGTTGTCAAGATACCCCTGGCTGGTCAGTCAACCGCTCGTTGTGCAGATTGACGTAGGAGACAGGCAGAAATAACTGCGGGGGATGTGAGGGGTGTCGGAAAGGCTGATAACGAGGAGCTGACGGTGGGACCTGAGACCTTGTTCCCTCCCTGCCCAAGAAAGGCAGAGGAGCCGCCGGCTCGCCCTTGGGTCGTGGCTCCAGTAAACCCACAGGGACTTTACCACTTCCACAGCACCGAACCCATCTCGTCCCCAGGCTTTTTGGGCTGCAGACCCCCTGAAACACCCGTCAGGGTGCTGGACGCTGCGCTGAAAGTCCCGCTCCATCCTCAGGCTGCAGCCGGACGGGCTCCACGCCATCGGCTTCGGCTGCAGCCATCGTCCACCTGCAAACAGCAATGTTTCACTGTCCGGCTGCGTGGCATCACCTGGCTTCTTCAAGAGGGGACTTTCTCAGCTGGAAATGGCCTTGTCACCCCATACAGCTAACCAGGATAAAGAAATCCCTCTGCTTCCACAGACCCGTGTGACCAGACACTGGGTAACAGCAACTAAACACAAAAACCCACCTTTCCTTTTGTGCCTCCTCCCCGTCCCTGTAATTGTTCACTGTTCCCAGGGTGATGTGAAACTGTTGTCACTCTTGCGTCTTTGCCCAGGAAGGCACCAATAGAGGAATAATTGCAGCCAGCCCCGAGTTTGTGTTTGCATGGGAAATGAGAAGGCAAGCGGGGCCAAGGCAGAGCCGGGACGCTGTGCGGAGGGTGTCTGCGCGCTCCGGATGGCACCGTTAATAGCTGGTGTCCCAGGGACGGAGGTTTGGTTAGCAAAGGGCTGTGTCTGATACTCTGCAGCTCTGCCTGCTCTAATAAAAATCGCACATTTCATGTATATTATTTTTTAAATTGAAGCTTTAAAAAAATCAGTGGGTTTTGGCTGCTTTATCCCCTTATTGGGATTATTTAAATGAAAAGCAGAAATAGGGGGAAGGCTCCTATTGTAACTCCAGCTGGCCGGGAGCCAGCCACGTCTGCGCTGCCGTGAGCAGGCAGTGCTCCCCGGGCTGGCGTGGAGGCAGAGGGCAGCGGGGCGGCTGGGGGTGGCTGGACAGGGACCCCCAAAACGCCGTTAGGAGAATAAGGTGGAGCTGTTGAACCCACGTCCCTCCCAGGCTGATGGAGGCAGCAGAGACCTGCAAGCACCGAGGGTCTGGGAAAAGCCACGTCCTCCCTTCGGTGCTGCCGGCACCAGTTTTTGCCTTCTGTGAAATGCTGTTTGGTCGCCCGCACCGCTGCGGGAAGGTGCATCGTGCTGTGCAGCCACCGCCTGCCGTCCCCTGGGGAGTTTTGCAAGGCTGCAGCCAGCACCCGATGCCGGGGGCATTGCTTCCCCTGCGGAAACCCTTGCTCCCGGGATGCTGCTCCCTTCCCAAGACGGGCAGGAGAGCGGCCTTGCCCTGGTCCACGCAGCCCCCAAATCCCAGCGGGCACGGGGCTGGAGTGGGGAGCTAAGGTGGCTGAACGTCCCGGCGGTGGCAGGGGACAGCAGGCTTGTTGGGGTTGGTGGGTGTTTTTGTTGTGCAAACGCCTCGCCTCCGCCCCGAGCGGGGCTGTCTCCAGCTCCCTGGTATTGCTATAGCTACAGGCAATTTTCTGTGTTCAAGTTTTGTAAAACCATATTAAGAAAAATCTCGCCCTGGTGCTGCTGGCTCTCCTCCAGGCTGGAAATTGCATTCCCCTGCTTGAAATTCCTCCCGGAGTTTCAGATGGAGAATGTACAACTTCACTTTCCATCTTGAGCTGCTGTCACACATTTTAATAACAGGGGCTGTGCTACACCCCAGAGGTGGCCGCACGCCAGGATTTTGAAGCGAACCCGTCGGAGCGGTTGCGGTGAGGGTTTGGGCGGCCACGAAGGCGCTGGAGCCGCAGCTCAGCCCTGGCACTGGCCCTTCCTGCCCCCCAGCCCGGCTCAGCCTCTTGGACCGAGGAGGGAGTTTGCGGGTTAATTTTTCACCCTCCGTGGGAGGGCGGTGATGAGTTCGTTGGTGTCTCCTTTGCCCCAGGTGATGGGAAACCCATTCAGGAGGGGATCGGCTCTTTTGCTGCACCGCAGCGCCCGTGATCCCAATTAGAGGGAGACACGATTCATTCCTCCTCCTTCGTGCTCGCATCCGTCCCGGCTCGGCTGGCCCTGGTGAGCTTGGGCAAAGCCCCGATGGTCCGGTCTGGGTTTCTCCCTCTGTAAAACCTGCCTCTCCCCACCAGCAGGATCAGGGCAAATCACCCCGCAACATTATGTGGAGGATGGGGTTTTTTTTTCAACACCCAGTGGGTAAACCTCAAAACCAGGTCTCTGGGGAAAGGCTTACTCATGTCGCAGACCAGCTGAGCTGGGTGACAAGGGGTGGCCTTTGCTGAGCCCCTGGAGGAGACTACAGAGGGGTAGCACTGACAGGGACCCCGCTGGCATCCCTGTCCAGATGAGCCCAGGGGCCCAGCTCCTGCTGGGGACCACAGCCCGGAGATCCTCTCTCCTTGGCTGGCGGGGCTGTGCTGCTTTAGGGACAGTCACAGGGCTGCTCTTCCAGCGAGCGTCACCGTGCCCAGGGCTCCGGCATCCCATTCCCATCCCCGTCCCCATCCCCTGTGGTACCCACATCCCTGGGGCCAGGGACACCTGCGTCCCCAGGGGCGGGGATGGGGTTTGCCTCCCCCAGCTGCGGGCGCTGCCTTGCCTCTTACCGAGCTCCCTTTTATGGATTGCTCTTTGAACCCAAGGAGTTGTGCTGTATTTGTAAAACACACCGCCGTAATCAGGGAAACAGCCTTCCTAATTGGATTGGAACGGCCCGGAGTAATTGGCTGTTTGGGAGCAGCCGTTTCGAATCAAGCTGTGCGTGCCTTAATAAGTTTGCTCGCCTTTATCAGCTTGGCAAACTCCGCTGTGGAGGTGACCTGTTAAATGATCTCCCGTGTTTCTAAAGCATTTTTCATCCCCACTGATCCCTTGAGCCCTTTTCTTTCTTTCTTTGTAATAACAAACTTGGGGAAATCCCAGAGCACCCACGCTGCGGCTCCTGCCTGCCTGCTGCGGCGGGCAGAGGGGAGGTCTCGGGAGGAGAGGCTGGGTCGTGGTGCTGGGGTGGCGGGTCGGGATGCTCTGGCTGGTTATCCGGGGTCCCACCCTGCTTGGACCCACTGGTTTTGGGATGAGGGAGAGGGTGGACAAGGGGAGCATTGAGCTTACGAGGCGCCGTGCCGAATTGCTCTGTTTGGCCCTTGATGGGGCTTGTCACCTGGCTGTGCCGGATCAGGCGTGAACCTCACCCACTTTGGGACCAGGATTTCAGCCCGCGGTGGGGCTGGCTAACCCCTCCGCTCCGGCTGAGCCCCGGGATGGGGCACGGGGAGTTTCGGGGACGGCTGCCCTGGGAGCCTGCTCTGTCCCAGCACCTCCTCCCTCCAGGGCTGAGCCACCCCGAGGGAGGCTGGCAGGCACAGCCCTGCGTTTGGGGAGGAGAGGGCAGTGCACCTGGCTGGGGGGAGCCCTCCCCCAAAAAACCCCAATGCAAACCACACGTATGTGCTCAACCATGTCTGGCATCGGGCTCTCGCCGCTGCGCAGACACGCGGCCCTTTGAGACAGTCGCCAGACATTTCCAACTGATGCTCTGCCACAAGATCTGCCAGGGCAGGATCCAGCCCCCGACCTCGCAGCCCCCGGTGTGTGGGGGGGCATCTGCAGCCCGGCTGGGAAGCTGCGCCCCGCTCTGAGGGGGTGCGGGGGGCCAGGTACAGCAGCCAGCACTGGCTGTTGTCACCCCTTTATTGGGGACCAGGATGCACCCCTTGGAGTGGCTCTTCCCTGCGTGCCCCCGTGCCACGCGGGGTCCCTGCTCACCCCCTTGATGCCGCAGCGGCAGCGCCTGGGCGGTTTGGAGGGAGAGCTCATGTCACCACCGACCCAGCCAAGCTGGGTAGGGCAGGAGGCAGCCCGCAGCCGTCCCAGCCCTGGGGACCACACAGGGAGGCAGCCCCCGGCAGCACGGGGACCCCCACCGGCCTGGCACCGATGAAAGGTGGCCCTGAGGCAAACTGCAAATCTGGCATGGACGGAGCATCACCATTGCTGAGCATCCCGCATGGGATGAGCATACTGCTCATGGCTCCCTGCTGCCTCCCGCCAGCCCGGCAGTGCTGGCCCCGGCCAGGCTCAGGCCTCTCTGCTGCTTTATTTTCCCCTTTTGCTGCTCACCCATCAGCACCAGGCATCGCTGCCATGGGAGCTCCCGGCCACCTTGGATGTGTCTCACCTCTTCCCTTGGCAGCGACCGAAAGCTCCTTTGGCATCTTCCTCCTTTGGCCGCCGTGCCCCGGCTGCCCCCGGCTGCTGTAGCCCCCAATCCCCAGGGAGCTGCCACGCCGTCAGCCGGGTCGTGGGGCTTCCCGGGGACCCGCTCGCTCCTGCCGGGACCTGCGGGGGAAAAAACAACCCTTCTCGTCCTTCCGTGGAGACATTGTCTCCAAGGTTCAAAGCACCCTCGTCCCGGCTGGAGGGCTGAGGCAAGGGTGATATAGTAAGTGAAACGGCCAGCACTTGCATCTCATCAATCAGGGGTCGGAAACGCGGAGGCTCCCTCCACATCCGCAGTGTCCGCGTGCTGCTCTCCGCCAGCGCTCGCAGCCCATCCATAACGCTGGTGACAGCCCCAAACACTTTCATCTGCCTCTGCCAGCGCGGCCCGGTGGCTCCTGCGTGCTGCGAGTGGCCCTGGGCACCCGCTGTGCCGCAGAGGTGCCCATGGGGCCGCTGCCCCAGCCCCCCTGGGGCCATGGGTGCCACCCGAGGGTGCAGAGCCCTGATGCGAGGGCTTATGCAGTGACCCAGGGCAGGGACCGTGGTGTGCACCAGCCTTGGGAGCAAGCTGAGGTGTCGGGGTACGGCAGTGCCTGTCCCTAAGGGGTGAGGATAAATCCTCCCAACACCGTTCCCAGCCGCGTACCGCGAAGGGCTGGCAAGCACGGCCGGCGTGCTGCCTGGACTGGCTCCGCGCCCCGCTGCTTGCTGCCCGCCTGGCTTTGGCTCCTCGGTGCAAACACATGGGTCCCCATCACGGCAGCATTGCTCCTGCCCGGGGAAGGCAGCCCCGTCCCCCAGTGGACACCAGCACCACCGGCAGCCCAGCGAGAGGCTGCAGCAGGAGAGCTTCCCACAGGATCACCGTACTCTCGGAAAGCTGCGCTCTCCGGGAGGCTGTGTTATCAGAGCCGCAGGCAAAGACGTGCTAACACAGGGCGTCCCGGCAGAGGATGTGGCCAGGGCACCAGAGAGGCACCGGGCACCGGCCCGAGTCCAGGTCCCGCGTCCCGCACAGCCCTCCTTGGGCGGCCACAGAGATGCAGTGGTGTCTGCCGCATGCCAAGGGCACCGAGTACAGGGAACATCATTTCAGGACACCTTTTTTTCAAACAAAATGTCCTAATTTTCCTAAAAAATTGCCCCTGAGTGCTTGTTGTCCTTAATTGCCTGAGCTGCTGGCAAGTCCTTGTCCGGTGGGGTCTCGGCTGAAGCTGGGCACCCTCTTGCAGGGCCACCCGCCGGCTTATCCGAATGTGAGACTGGGGACTTGAGCACAGCCCAAGCCCCCGCGGTGCTCAGTGCTTCCCCTCCTCAACGCAGGGTGCCTGGCCCCAGCAGCGAGCCCCGAGCTCACCTTTTAAGCCTTTTTCCCCAACTTTGAAGGTGAGAAAGGAAAAGGCGCTGCTCCTCCAACCGTGCCCGAGCAGCAGCAAGTGCTGAGATCCGGCAGCGCCCACGGCACAGGGGGGGAGCTGGCAGTGCCGAAAGGCACCGCTGCACCAGCTCGCCGCGGGCAGCCCCAGCCCTGCGCCCCCGAGGGATCCCCCCGCGCCGAGGATGAGGAGGGTGGCTGTGCTGTGCTGCGCTCCCCTGCCTGCCTTTCCCGAGCCTCCCTGGCTGTGTTTTGACAGAAGTTTATCAAAATGGATATATTCTTGCCAAACGTTTCCATTTTGACAAATTGGCATTTTCCAACAACAACACCCCCCGCCCAACCCAAACAGGGAGCTGGAGCAGTTCCCACCCGCTCTCGCCCGGAGTGAAACAGTTCCTATTTCTAATCGCTTACGTAAACCCAACAAGAGCTGGCAAGTGCCGCGCGGCAGATTTTGGATGTGTTTTTATTTATCAAACTGCTCCCGATAACAGATTCACTTCCTCGTCATAATCTTTCCTCCTCGTTTTTCCCTGGGGAACCTTCGCATTGCGAGTTGGAAGGGATCTCCAGTCGCACTCGCGCAGTTATTTCCTCTCGTTGAAAAGCTACTGTGCAGGATGGCCCAGGCAGCCCCGGCGCAGCCTCCTGCAAGCACCAGCCACGAGAGGGCACAAAGCCCTGTCCTGCTGCAGCCCTGCAGCCCTGCAGCCCCGCCACCCTGCGGCCCTGCCACCCTGCGGCCCTACCACCCTGCAGCCCTGCCACCCTGCAGCCGTGCTGTCATGGAGCCTTGCCATCCTGCAGCCTTGCCATCCTGCAGCCATGCCGTCATGCAGCCCTGCCAGCCTGCAGCCCCGCCAGCCTGCAGCCCCGCCAGCCTGCAGCCTGGCTGTCATGCAGCTGCGCTGTCATGCAACCAGGCAGTCTTGCAACTGTGCCATCATGCAACCGTGCTGCCTTGCAGCTGTGCCATCGTACGAGCATGCAGCAGTGCAGCTGCAGCACCACACAGCCACACAGGAGCATCGCTGCCTCCTGATGCGGCTGTGTTTGCGCAGCTCTGCACCCCCCTCCTGTCTCAGGCCACGGATCTCCCCCTCCCTGCCATGCTCTATCTCTTGGAAGACTAGGGGGATCTAATTATAAAAAGAGCTAATTATATTAATAGGTTAATTAAGACACTGCTGATTTCAGGTACAAAAAAGGAAGGCTTTAGCACAAGACTGGAAATCAGCCTCAGTGCGTTGAGGCATGGGGCAGGGTGGACCCCGGGAGCATTTCGATGAAGCCGCAGCAGGTCCCAGGCGCGATGGCCCCGTGGCAGCCCCCAGGCATGGGCACCCTGGGGCTGGGTCTCGGCTATTTTGCGTTTGGTGATGGCACGCGCTGCCAGGAGGGCAGGAGCAAGCCAGGATGGTGCCACTGCTGCACGCGAAGCCGAGGCCTGGCCAGCAGCACCTGGGGATGCTGCCTGCACAGCCACTCGCCGCGGGGTCCAGCTCCCATATGTCCCCGACGCCGCAGCACCAGACGGGATTTATTTAGCACCCAGGGTGCACATTGCTTTGGGCCCCAGGGAATGGAGTTTCCCCCAGCAGCAGCAGGAAAACCACCTCATCTCCCTCCACCGTCCATTACACACATGCATTTTAAATCACACCACCTGAACTGCTGCTTTTGGGCTTATTTCGGAAGGTGCAGGGGCCTGGGTAGAAACTCAGGACTGTCCTTCCCATCCCAAACAATAAATTCGTGCACACGGGGGTTGTGTTTCCACGCCTGCAGCGGGAGCCCCTGCAGCCTAATTAGCGTTGCCTCTCCGGGTGCCGCTTGCTAATTGCGTGCCACTGGGCTACCATGGCGGTGATGGCTCTTTATTTCCAGCCCGGCGCCTGCTTGGGATCCCGCACCCGCTGCGGAGCCGCAGCCTCCCCTGCGCGGCCCTTTGCGTGATGCGAGCGGCCGAAAACACCCGCTGCAGCCCCAGAAATTGTAAAAGGGGGGGGGCGGAAAGAAAATCGGATGGGAAAACACGGGAAAACGCATCCCCCGCCGCAGCGGGGCCGGGAGAGTTTCCCCCCGCCGCGGCTGCGGCTCCTCGGAGGGCCCGGGCGGGCGCCGGGGCTGCCCCGGGCCGGGCTGGCACCCACGCAGGAGCCGCGGCCCCACCCCACCCCACCCCTCGGGGCGTTGCCGCCCCCACGCGCGTGTCGCGCGCCCTCCCCCGCCCCGCGGGTGGGCGTGGGGGGCGGTGCGGGAGGGGAGGGCCGGGCCGGGCCGGGTGTGCGCGGAGCGGAGCGCGGGGGGCTCGGCGGCGAGGCCGGGCAGGGCGGCGGTGCGGGATGCGCTGCCCGGCGGGGCCGGGAGCGGCCCCCGATGGGATGTAGCGGGCGGCTGCTGGGACCCGTCGGGGGCCGCCGCGCCTCGCTGCTCCTCACCATGATCCTCTTTTTCACCTACTTCTTCTACTGCCTGCCGGGGCCCTGCGAGCCGCTGCCGCCCGCCCTGCTGCTGCCGCCGCCCGCCGCGCTCCCCGACGGCGCGGGGCCGGGGGCGGCGGGGGGCGCGGGGCCGGGGGCGGCGGGGGGCGGCAGCCGGCGTTTCCCGCAGGCCATCATCGTGGGCGTGAAGAAGGGCGGGACGCGGGCGCTGCTGGAGTTCCTGCGGGCGCACCCCGGGGTGCGAGCCGTGGGCGCCGAACCCCACTTCTTCGACAGGTGCTACGAGAAGGGGCTGCGCTGGTACAGGTAACGGCGGGGGGGGGGCTGCGGGCTGGCCCCGGCAATCGCTAATTAAGCGCCGAGCCGCGTTTAATTGCCTCCGTGCCGTGACGGGGTTGCTCTGCAACAGGCTGGTCCGAGCGCGGCTCGCTGGAGATAAAGGGGGTTCAAGGGGCTGAGGTGACAGAGGAGTGGGTGGGGGAATGAGGGGGGGTCCCCGGCGGGGTGCGAAGGGAGCCGAGCTGCGGGTTCACGGGGGGATGGCAGCTCCGACCCTCCGCCTCGCCCGGGGAGGGGGCTGGGGGCTGTTTTTTTGGGGTCTGGAGCGGTGGGAACGTGAGAGCCGGTCCCCGTGGGTGTCCCCGTGTGCCCCATCCCACAGCCCAGCCGACCGGGGACAGGTGGCCACAAGCGGTAACGGCCGGCAGCAGAAATTTGCTTTTTTGAATTATCCAGGCTTTGCGATTTTAACCTTTAACACCTTATTCTCAGCCGTTTCCCCACCGGGTTCCTTTAGGAATTTTTTTATTCGAGTAGCTTATAAAAATAAAGGGAGTGAGGACCTCGGCTTGCAGGACCGGGCTTGATCCCAGCTGTGCATTAGAAGAGTGAACGGGCGAAGGAAGGGGAAGGTAAAACAGTATATCGCTTGAATTCCTCGGTCGGTTTGTGTCAAAGGGCAGAGCCGTATTGATTCAAGGGAGTTGTTTGGTTTTGAGGGTTTCAATGGAATTGAACTCTTCAGGCGATAAAGCATTCGGAAGAGCAGCTACTGTGCATGTGGTGTCTATTAAACTCCCGTCTCCTGGCCAACTCCGGAGCGGCCGGGCCAAGTGGAGTCGGAGCACTGAGTCCCTTGAAGGCAGTGAAAGAATCTGGTCCGTTATTTTGAAGAGAGTCCAAATGTGTAGATTTATAAAAGCACTGCGGTGTTCTCGGGGAAACATCTGAAAATAATAAAAGGAGTAGCTCTCCCTGTCCTTCCTGCCTCTCCATCCTATTCTCCCCAAGCCCCGCGGGAATCCTTTATTTCTTATGTGCTCTTAATGTTTCTCGATGTTTTGGGGGAGGTTGCAACTTAGCAATCCTTGCCAAAATAATAACCTGTGAAAATCAGCGTGTTTAATGGAAAGTGTAATTTTAGCAGTAATTTTACCCGCAGAGTTTCAGTTCTGTAAGACCACATCTGGACTGTAAAGTTATTGACTTAACACACCTTCAAACGCAGTAAGTAGCGCACTTATTTTTATGACTGTATTAATATTGCCGTGATTTATTAGCCCATTTCTCAATTCCATTTGTATCTACGCGGCTCTAGAAACAATAATGATGATAACTAATCTTTTCGGGTGAGGATTGCAAGATAGATCTCACTTGGCAGAATGGGAGTTTAATGACTGCGAGCACGTAATTAAAGCGTGGAAGATCGAATGCTTTCATATCGCTCGCCGTAGTCCGGCGAGATGTTTGCAGGATGGACCACAGCGAGAGAAGAAGAAATAAATCTTGGTTTTGGATTGCTGTGTCGTGAGTTTTTAGCGCTGTAAGTGCTTGCAGGGAGCCTGGCCTGATACCAGCGAGATGTTTTAAGATGATTCTGCATATGGTTATGGTAAATTTGGAGAAATGGAGCAGGGAAGGTTTTTGGCGCGGCCAGATGCATCGCAGGGAAGCGTACGCTGTGCTGGGAAGAAGTTGCATCCTTTCTAGTGAGAAAAGAATCAGTAGATGTTTTGCTTTAACTCTGCATAGAGCAAGTGTGTTTTCAATCACACGCACAACTATTTTCCTTAGTCTCCTCTTCTCTTCGCCTCTCTTGTTTTGTCTTCTTACAAGACCTTCCTATACTGAGGGTTTTTTCCCCCGGAAAGCCAGACAGAGCTAAATGTTTAAAGCTGGGTGTGTTTGAGTGGAGGAAAAGAGAAGTTGGACAGAAGTTCAGGTTTTTCCAATGAATATCTCAAAGTGGTGTAAACATTTTTAAAATATTTGAACTTGCTAGGAAACCAAAATTACACCAACTGCTTCTCATGCCAAGATATTTGGCCCGAAGGCACCTGTAGGTCGTTGCTCGTCTTAAGTAAATGTGAAAAGAAAAAAAAAATTCCCTTGAAAATATTGCCACAGAATTATTTTGTTCTCTTTTGGTAGTTCAATCCCATAGCGATTTCACTGCTGTGGCAGGAGTATCTGCTGTGGGTGCCGAGTAGTTTGCATTATAACATAAGTCACTGACTGAAACCATTTGTTCTTACCAGAACGTTTTATTTTATTTAAATTTGAAATAGCCCACAGTCCCTTTTTTGGAGTAGTTCTTTTCACTAGTGAAAAGAAAATGTTCAGCAAAAGCAGCAAGCATCTCATATGAAATTCCTTGAGTTACTATAGGTTTAGCTAATTATAAGAAGATTAAACACCTTTTCTAGACTGCAACATAAATTACCTAATGGATAATCCAAGCATGACGTGACATTTTATCCTAAAGCAAAACACGATTTTAATTTTTTTGGCACTCAGTACTGCTTAAAGTAAACCTAAATAAAAAAAAGTGATGTTGGCGTGCCTACTCCTCTGCTCACGCAGCGGCTTGGGGAGCGCGAGGGTGCTGTTTGGGGACCTGGGAACCTCGCTGTCTGTCTGTCTGCTTTACGGGAGCGTAGGCGACGGCAAACGAAAGAACTTAATTGAATCCGAGATGTTTGCCAGTGATATTTAGAACTTCGTTTCAAAAATTTGAAGAGATGCTCAGCGTGACGGCACGGGGCCAAATCCTGCCCTTGCTTGTGTGAATTGACACAAACTGCACTCGTGGGCCAGGTCGCTATGGGGTGTAACGGGTGTAACCCCCTCTGTGTCTGCAGAGCAGCGCCCGCTTTCAGCCCGGGGACGTTGCGGTGCGAGGGGAAGCAGAGTTGGGGTCACAGGCGGCATTTGGGGTGCTCGGGGTGTTTGCATTTCCTATGATGCTTGCGCAAGCGGGGCTGCGGGCTCTGTGCGCCGGCGGGCTCTCCAGCGGACGCCGCTCTGCTCTGCTGACGATGTTTCGGGGGCGTAGCTGAGATCTTTGCATGGGATTGCTCCCTTTTCAGTTGCCAGAGCCGGGCTCGTTTCCCACGTGGCCGCCCGATGTTGCTCAGAGGTTCGGACCGCTCCGTCTGCCTTGCACCGTAACTGGGCGCAGCCTCGGCCCTTCTGGTGCTGTGGGAAAAGGGCAGGAGCAGCGGTGGAAACAGCAGCTTTGGGGCACGGAGGTGGTGCAGGGAAGGGGCCCTGCAGATGCTGGCTTGCACAAAGGGGAGTTTTGGGGAATTCAGCCTGATGTAGCTTCTCCAAAGAGCAGTTCCCTTGTCTCCATCCACCAAAACTCTGCAGCGACATCAGCTCAGTAGATGCTGCAGTACGACAGTTTTGCTCTGTTTGTATTTCCCCATATGATCTATGATCCGAGTCCCTCTTTGCCGACTCCTCTTCCTGCTTTTTTCCAACGGCCAAAGCCCCGCTCGCACAGGAGCGGGGCTGGGCCAAGGCTCCCGACCACCCTTTGCATCTCCGAGGGCAGCACACCGCAAGAAAGCCGGTTGTGCCCAGTGAAACTGCGCCCTGGATGATGGCGCACGCTGGGTTTCATAGGAATTGTAAAGAATTCCTTATTTTCTTACAGCTTGGGCCAGAAGTAGTAAAAAGTACTATGGGATGGCTAGTCACAGTTGGCCAACGCTTCCTGGTGAGTGGCCAGGCGGGAGCTCCGCAGCCGGCTGCGGTGGCACACGGCAGGCGGGCATCGCCGCCGAGCATCCCCCGACGCTGCGGAGCCGTCCCAGAGCTCTGACCCTCTTGGAGGGTGAATTTAGCTTTTTATTGTCATTTCCCCTTTTGATCCGATGCAGCGCATGCAGGTTTGCATGCGGGGCGAGGAACTTTCCATGTGGTTCGTCGTGCTCACGCTGCTTCTGTGCATTAAACAGTGCTGGGGGCGTCCCAGCTTGGGAGCGTGTGGGGGTGCCCAGGGGAGGTGGAGGGTTAGCCGAGAGCTGCTACATGCTATGTGGGGTGGTGGTTTTTTTTTCTTTTTCCCCTCCTTCAAACCCATTCATGGGAGCTAATAATGTTCTTGAAAGGCATCCAGGATTTCTTGAGCCAGACTTTGTTATCTCCGAACCTTGCAACCCTGAAGCCTTTGAGCGGCAGGGAAAAGACGGGCTCCAGCGCTGCTCTTTTGACTTTTGCTGTGAGTGTTATTGGCAGTTGAAAAGTAGAGCTAAGTAGATGCCTTGAGGGGTTTTTGTGTGTGTTGTGATTGTACAGACAGATCAAGACACTCTATAGCGCAAGCTGTTGAATAAAATCCGACGTTTCAGCTACTCTGGAGTCACCAGGCTGCATTTTGGCAGGGAGCTTGTATCCCCTTCCAGGGAGAGCTTTTCACAGGCACATTTAAGAAATACATAGGTGGGAACAGACAAAAGGATCTTGCGAGGAGTCAGATGGCGATGCACTGAGGGCTGCTCCGGGACATTATCTTTATTCATTGACACCGGCTAATCTGTTCTGATGGACTTGTGTTTCAGCGTTCCGCGGCTGAGAGTGGCCCTTGTTTGTCTTGGTGCATTTGCAGAAACTCAGTCCTGCAGCACGCTTCTTGGGTTTATTACTTTGTCATCTCTTCTTTCTTTTTTTTAACTTTCATTACAAAAATAGGGCCTTTCTGTATCAGCTTCCCCTATCCTCCCCCCCCACGTTTGGAAAATAAATCCTAAAATGCCAAGAAAAAACACAGGAAACCTGAGAAAAAGCTGTAATTTTGTAACTATGAAGGAGGTATTTTAAAGCTTTTATTTAACACACAGTATTTTGCATTTCCTTTTAGACAATGTTTTAGTCCCAGCTCTAGACTTAGGACAGGGCTTAAGCGCTGTGTGTGTCCGTGCCAGCCGGACAGGTCTCCCCGCGATGGTGTGCCCCCGTTTCGCGGCTCCCTAACACAGAGCACTGCCTGGCTGGGGAGGCAAGCTGCAATACGTGCAAAGTTTGGTCTTCTGCAAACTGCTTTCACGTGGGATTAAAAATAGCTTTTACTGCCGCGATGAAGAGTTAACATTTGAAACCGTTTAAAGGGTTCCTAGGCAGATATTATCAAGGGCAGGCGAGAGGGGCTGTGCCTGCCTTGTTTAGGGGGGTCTCTCCCACCGGCTCCGAGTCGGCGATGGGGCAAGGGGCATGACTTGGGCCTCCTGCTCCCCACTTCCAGGCTGACATTATTCCCTTGCTTTCATGTGGCAGCTCCTGAGTTTGGTTCCCGATCCAAAGCCCGCCGAAGCCCCTGAAGTGCTTCTTGCTGATACAAGCAGGTTTGTGAGTCTGAATTTTAGCCTGGCTCAGCTGCAAGGCAAAATTAAGTCGGGTTATTCCGTGTGTTGTTACGTAGATAGTGTCGGGCTAAAGTGATTAAAGCTGCATGTTGGTGTTGGCTGCGATTTTTCAGATAAAAGCTGTGACTTGCAGAGTGGAACGAGTCGTGGTCTTCCCGACTGAGGAATGCTTTCTCTGCCTCTGTCTCTTTCAAATAAATGGTGGTTTTATATACAGGCTGTGCAGTGGGGTGTGCAGAAGTAACCTGAGTTTCTAAAGGATTTCAAGTCTGCCAGTGTTGCTATCCCAGACTGCTTAAAGAAATAGATAAAGCTGGGCACCTAGAAATCATGGGGATGGTTTAAAAAATATCGATATTATGTGAATCAATACCTTTGGAAAATACTTCTTCATTCATGCCCTTTTTCTTGTGCTCCCCTGGTTACCCTTTTGTAACCTCAGGGGCTAGAAATTTAAACGCAAAAATATGGACGGGTTTTTTATCACTTCTGTGTAACTCCAGAGAACTTCCGAAAAGATGTCAAATATCATGAAAAGTTCATGAACAGCAGTGAAAGCTGCAGGGTTTCTGTTAGCCGAATTATTGAGGGGCTAGAGAAATAGTCATCACACAGTAAGAGAGAGTTTCTGAGTTTCTTCTTAAAAGTAGTATGGGGTTTTTTTTCCTAGATTATTTTTAGATGCAGACAGTGACAGAAGGTGGAAAAGGCCAGTGGATTTAGAGGGTGCTTTTATGCAAGGAGAGACTATTACTTAAGAGAGTTCAAAGCTTATTTATAAAACAGTAATTACCATCCCCTGAGACGGAAGTGGGCAGCTCGCATCGAGTCGAGGAGGGGGTTACAATAGTTAATTGGCAAATATGCTTAAAAGCTTCTTCCTGACCTTTTAAAAAACTTTTTGCTGAAACAGGCTCGGGCAGAGATTGAAAACCTGACTAATGAAAGGCCAGGTTTAATACCAGGACTTAGCTCTAAATGGCTTTTCAAAGGGCTTTGGAAATCCTCCTGCTTAGGGAGCCGGCCGGCGTCAGAGGGATGCTCCCGCGTCCCGCAGGACCCAGAGCGAGAGCTGGGGGGGCTCCAGGAGCTGGGTGAGACCCGAGCCCGGCGGCTCCTTCCCCGCACCCCAGCTCTTGGGGTGGCCGAAGGGGCTCGGGCAGGCTGGCATCGCCCGGCCGCCAGCGCGGAGCCCCTCGGGGTGGTCTGCTCTCCCCGCAGCCGGGTCCCGCGAGGTGCCCCCACTGCTGCCCTCCTCCAGGTTTAACTCCTGCCCTTGCTCTCGTGCTATGTTTCAGCCCTCCAGCGAGGACCAAGCCGAGTGCTGTGGGGGAGACCGAGATGCTCGGAGCCCCCCAGCACTGAGGAGGTGCAGCCTGCCCAGCTGGCCCCGCCAGCCAGCAGCGAGCCTGCGGCTCTGCCAGACGTGCCCTCCCTGCCCTGCTCCAGCGGCTAAAGCATCGTTGGCTCATCTACCTGGGGGTGGGCGACAGAGGTTCTCCCTCTGCGCCTCCCACCACGTTTTTCTGGTCTGTTTGTTTAGAAATTTATTAAAGCGAGGAGCAGAGGGATGTTCTGGATGGCTTTCTGCGGGTCTTTGAAAAGCACGTGGTTGAAAGGCTGCGCTGCGGCTGGGAGGCGCGGGGGGAGGCAGGCTGGCCGGGTCTGGTCCAGCCTGGGCACTGCCGGGGTGGTGCTTTAAGATGAGCCCTTCCTTCCAAGAGGATGTAGGGGCTGGATGTGGGCATAGGTGGTGTGAAGCACAGTCCTTGCTCCCCAGCAGCTTGTGGGGCTCCGGGGGACACCATGCATTGCTCTCGCCAGTCAGGATTTGCAGGATCCGACTCGGATCTCTCTAGCAGACCGTCTTACCCTGCGCTTGTCCGAATTAGTCCCCCTGAGTGGGGTGGGCCAGCTCTGCTCTGTAATAAAGAAATGACAGACACACAGTGGTTGCACACAAAAAATATATTGCAGCTTTCCACAGATGTGCTGGGAGTCCCGGGAAGTGCAGGTCTGATCCTGCACCGCTCCGTTAGTTACTAGGGCTCTGCCTAAACTCCCGGGCACCGTGTGTCTGGCATTAGTGGGCATCGCGTGTCCTGGGCTGGGGCAGTCTCGGCTGGGCTGTGCAGTCGGGGGCTTTCCCCTTGGCAGGGTCTGAGGGCGGGACGTGTCGGTGCTGAGGGCACGGTGTGCTGGTGGCTGCTCAGGTTTTACACACTCACCTTTTGTGGTAATGGTCCTGGGTGGAAAATTCACAGCAACTCATTTGATTTCGCCTCCTTCTTCCTCAGTGCAGAGACAGCTCGCAGATCACAGAAGTCTAAACGTCTTCAAAATTATTCATGCATCTCTTAAGTGAGTCACTCTTGTTCTGAAGAGTCGTTTGAAATGCAAATGGGGAATATTGCAGTCAGTCGGGCGCTGGGGCGGCACCCAGGGCACAGAGGCAGCCTGCCTGGCTAACTGGATTGGAACCTGCAAGTGATCCCGATGCACGGGGTTGCAAATGCCCGACCCCGTGTGCTGCTGGCATTGGCAGGGGTGACCCTGCCTGCAGAGATCCAGGCTTTGCCCGTCCGGGGTGCTCTAGAGCATCGTCCCTGTTCCGGCACGTGCTGCTCGGTTTGGGGCTGCTGGTGACACCAGCCGCCCTGCCCCTGAGCATGGGACCAGCACCGTTCAAGACTGAAATACGGGGTGAAATGGCTGAAATTAGCTTCTCATAAGCAATTGCAGAAAACTTTTGCCGTTTGGGCTATTAAAGCACCAGCACAGGAATGTTTTTGGTGGCCGAGGGGACTAGCAGCCCTTCGGGAGCGGGATGTCCTCCTGGGAGTGATTTTGTCCGACCGAGCGTGCTCTGCCAAGGAAACCCCACGGCCAGGCAGGGACACAAGTGGAATAAAACTCCTCTCTCCCAGCCCAGCCAGCAGCTCCGCAGCGCTGGGGGTGGCACAAGCATCCCAGGCGGCCGAGATCGCTGTGCATTTTAACACACAAAATTGATTACAAGCAGGAGAGAATTACATTAATATAGTCACTTGTCACTGAGGTCTTATTAGTAATCTCCACTCATTAGTCTGGAGAGAATAAGGATGTGACCTTGTTAAGCGCCCTTGCTGAGGGAAAGGCTGACCACTTTGCTATTGATTTATTACTTAGCCCCGAAACAGCCTGTGTGTGCGTGGCCGTGCCTGCGTGCGCACCTTCCCGCGGGCACGCGTGGGTGCACGGGAGGTGTCTTTGCAGTTGTGAGGAAGAATTGGCGGTCTCCTCACCTGCCCCTGCTTGCACCCTTTGGGCTAGTTCTGCTGGTGAATTAGCAGCCGCTTTCGGCAGGCACCGTATTGTGCAAAATAAAAAAAAAAAAAAAAACAAAACCAAAAACAAAAAGGACCCGCCGGTGATTGATGGGAAGGGACAAGAAAAGTGACAGATCCTGTCCCTGGAGGCCACGTCACGCTTCTGCCTCCTGCCCGGCGCTGCGTGGTGCCGCTCGGCGGGGGCTGGCGGAGCCCTCCTGCAACTGCCCAACTTCCCAGCTGCTCCGGAGCCCGCAGCATCCCAAATCCCAATCCTGGGGGGCCTGGGCTGTGGGCAGGGCTGGCTGCCTGCACCGGCTGCCTGCCCCGCTCTGCTCCCCGCACCAGCACCCGGCCGAGGGCAGGATGGCTCCTCCGCGAGCCCGGGGCAGACTCGCTTCTGGCTGCGGGTGCAGTCGAGCCCCCAAAGCAAGCCGCAGCACGGCAGGGAGCTGGGAGCAGGGTGCTGTCTCCCGGCTGCAGCTGAAGGCAGAGCTGCCTGCGCGGGGCCCGAGCGGCCTCCTGCAGCCCTCTGCCTCTCCGCCCCGGTGGGGCAGGGTCCTGAAACGCCTCTGCCGCCTCCGCGGTCCTACGTCAGCTTATTTGATTGTTTTGTTTTTTTTTTTACTTACTCGAGGCTGTTTGTGGGTGCTGATCGTGCCTCGAAGATTTCCCCTGCCTCTCCCCGCCGGATGCCTCGCACCGTGTGCCGTGCCGTGCCGTTGTTCCCGATCCCGCCTGTGCCGCTCAGCTCCCCTGTAATTCCAAGTGACAAGGTACCCCCACGGACACCCTGCCAGGGAGGAAACGTCAATAAGAGTGGAAGCCAAAGAAATCCTCCAATTACCGGGAGCGTGGCGGGAGCTCGATAAGTGCCATTGATCAGGTGCTCGTCAGCGCAATCCCTCGGCTCTGCCACTTGTCAATAGATGCCGAGGTGGGGGGGCCACTGGCCGCCCCTCCGGTCCCCGGCCGGCACAGCCCCGTCCCGGCAGTGATGCTCCGGGGCCGGGCGGTTACTGATGCCCGGGCAGAGCTTTCCCAGCCGCTGGGACCTGGCCGGCCGGGACCTGCCGGCTCCATCCCTGCGAGCCACAGCACGGCGGGGCGCGTAGCCGGGGTGGGGGGGGTTATTCTTCAACAAGAGCATTGGCCGCTTCCTCCGGCTGCTTTTATATTTCAGAAAGTCATGTTCCTAAGCCACACAAGCCATGAGAAAAATTTCAAGGGGCCGCTGCCAAGTACTTTCGGCTGAGAATTTAGGTTTTGTTGAGGGAAGGGATCGTTTGTCTCTATGAAAAGCCCATTTTGGGGGGAGGGAGGGAGTTGAACGTCCCCCCGTGGTGTCAGAGACCCAAGCGTGACAACCTGCATCCGCTCCGCTGCCACCCGGGCGGCGCGGAGCTGCCGCTGGTGCCTCTCCTTCACAAAGGAGCTGTCGGGCAGGGGCCGGGCTGCTGCCGGAAAGAGAAGGAAGAAAGGCATCCCCAAGGGCCTGATCCTGCCCCGCGGGGAGGGCCTGTGCTGCTGCCGGATCGGTGCATGTGTTGGAGACGAGGGTCTGACTGCGGTGGTGGGAGCATCCCAGTGCCCCAGTGCGGGGAAGGGACCACGTGCAGGAGTGGGACCAAACCTGCCACGGCAGCGCGCGGTGCTGAGCAGCCAGGGCACCGTTCTGCCCTCACCCCCCAGGTTTTCCCGGGTCAGGCTGTGTCTGGCTGGCTGCTGCAGCTGAAGGCGTGCTTTATTATTTATTTTGAGCTTGTGTGGAGAGGGAGGTTTCCTGAAAGGATGGCAGCACTCTGCATCCGCCTGGGTTTGAAGCTCAGATCTCGTCTTTGGTGGGGTGCTGGGTTATGGTTTTGGGAGGGTGCTGTCCCGGTGTCAGCCCCGGCAGACGGCTCCGGGTCACTCGTGTCCCCTGGCTCTGTTACCAGGGCACTCCGTGTGCCTGCGCCACGTCCCTCGCTTTCTTCCAGTCCATGATGAAGGGTGCCCCCAGCCCCCCCCCAGCTCTACTGCAGGTCCCTGTCTAAGGATGTTTAGGAGACCACCAGGGACAACCGCTGCCGTGGGCACGCAAACCTGCCCCGGACCTCAGGGCGCGATGGCAGGGTGGGCATGGCCCTGTGCTGGGCATCGGAGCTCATCTCCGGTGCTTCAGCTGCATCCCACGGGGGAGCGGAGGCGGCGTCAGAGCCCCTCAGCCTCGGGGAGGGGATGGGGCTGCGGAGCCCGGTACAGCCCGCGCGGGTCCCAGCGGGTCGCCGTAATTAGCCCTGCGTGGGCTGCGAGCGTGGCGTGCCGGCTAATTACCCACTGCGCAGATGGGAGGGACACGCGGTGCCGGTGTAACCCCAAGAGCGCGCTTGGTTTGATCCTGATCTTGTTACAAGGCAGATAACAAGGGATAGCCTTGTTCAGTTCTGATCTTGTTACGTATATTAAAAATTAATATTTCTCTGCTTCAAAATGTATTGGGAAGTGTGTGAGGGCTTGCTGTATTCACGGGACTTAGCAGGGATCACGATAAGGTCTCTGTCATGTAAAAGATTCATAAAACTTGAATTACTGAACAGGAACCTTGCATGAGAGATTCCTTTTCAGCATTAATCACTCTGATGGTGCAAGACCTCTGCTAAACTTTTTTTTTCCTAGGCAAACATTCTTTAAAATAAAGGCAAATTTGAGCTTAAATATACCAGTCCTGCCAAGGTTTGGTGACCACCTAACTCCAGCTGTGTGCAGCTGTGGGAGCCTCATGTCAGCGTTTCCATCACGGCTCAACCAGTTGCCTGTAAGTGCTAACATACACCTCGTTGTTACTGGGTTTCTGGTTGCATGACGTCGTAAGCTGATTAATTACACAATAGGTTGTGTGTGTGCGATGTACCCAGCTCTGACCTGAAAACAGTCCCCAGACCTCGTGCTTCTGCTTGGGTGAAGTTGGAGCCAAGTTCATGGATGAAGAGGAGGGGTAACCAGTGCCCTTTGGAAAGAAATCTGGCCGTGAAACCCTCCCGAGCTCAGCTGGGCTGCTCTCGGTGACAGATCCTGCTCTTCGCATGGCAGCTGAACATAAATTTTTAAAGCACAATCTGGGTGGAGGGCAGGGTTGGGAACTCTTCTGATTTCGTTATGAATCTCAAGAGACTTGGTGGGTTTTTTTGAGGCCGTAGCTCCTGGAGTCATGGGATGGGGAGAGTCTCAGTTCTTGCTTGAAGCAGGTGTCTCCTGAAGACAAGAAAACTGAAGGCTCAGGAACCAGAAGAAAGCTATGAAGAACTGCGGTCCGTATGTATGTGCATAGCTGTATTTGAAGACAACCCCAGTTTGAGCTGTGGTTTGGCTGAAGGTGGTTAATGTTCTTCTCACCTACAGCAAAACCTCAGCAGTTATTTCTTGCAGAGTTATGAAACTCTCCGGAGACAGTTTACAAGCCCCAGACGAGCGTTGGCTGCCTGGTGAAGGATGGTGGCTCCACCATTCTTTGAAGATCTTGGGGATCAGAAGAAAGCAGTTAGGAGCAGTTCAGTGTGGGATGGTGTGAGGTCCTCAAGAGACCTGATTTCTGCAGAGACCTCCTTTCCTCCAGGGTCTGGAGGAAGACCCTTGAAGCCAAAGAAGGTGGAAGGATGCCGAGGCAGCGGCTGGATGTCCCCACCGGCAGGCAGGTAGGTCCTGTGCCGGCTGGGTTGCCTCGTCCCTGGATGGCCGTTAGCGTCAGGCACTGCACGTGCTGCACGTTAGTTCCCCGAGTCACCGTGCAGGACGTAGAAGAACAACTTTAAAGAACAAGTAAAACTGTTGCCACTTCAAAACTAGCCTCAGAATTGATGCCAGGACTCCAACAGACTGATGCTCCTTTATTCTCCTTTTAATTAATTCCTTTGCCTCCAGTGAATTTCCATCTTTTATTTCTGCCGCAATCAAAGGACTGCGAGCAGCAAGGCTCGCATTAGGAACAGACCGATCCAACCTTTTTTTAATCTTCCTGTATCAGTTTCTTGTCTTTTTCTTGCGCTGCCACAATGCATCTGAAGCACATATGCCAAGAGATGACTTGTGGAAGGAGAGATGGGGCACGCAAAACCCTGGAGTTTGCTCTCAGCAGATCTCCTTTGCTGGCAGCAGAGAGTCCAGATAAGCTTGCTCAGATACACAAATGGGCAATTACGTGGTCACCTGAGAAGTGCCTGATGATTTACGGCGTTATTAAAAGGTGATGGTAAGAGTAGAAAAGATTCGTAACATCTGCATTGAAAACCCTGGCTCTGACCCTCACACCCCAGATACCAACATATTAAATATCCAAACAGGCATTCGAGCCTGCGGATCGCTTTGACAGAGATCCCTGCACATCTGGTAACACTTGGCCTGATACTTAAGACCCTGGACAGTGTGTAATTAAACGTAATTCACTCCTTGCCCTGTTGCGGACTCGAAGAGACTGTTCCCGCTCGAAGGGCGGTCTTTGGGGGAGCCTCGTGAGAGAGGAACGTGCAGCCAAAGCTGATGTGAAGATGAAGGCGTGCCTTGCTGCAGGCTGGTGGGGGATGAGTCTCGTGTTGTGGGAAAGCAGTCATCTCCAGGTGGCAAAAGAGCCAGGGCTGGAGTTTTCATGCTTGGTGGAAGCTAAGCCTGATCCCAGCCAACAGCTCTATCTTCTCGCTGCTGATGATTGCAGCTCTGAAACAGCTTCCACGGCTCGTAGGTCTCTTCCCGTGTTCAACACCGGTGTGCTAGCATTGGCCGTCCTTGGACAGCCTGCTGGATCTCCTCATTCTCTTGCCCTCTGAAGACCGAAGAGGTCCAGGGCGATGTTGTTGCTCTGGCGGTGGGAGCCTGTGTTGCTGCAGCATTCCTCTTTCTCCCTTTCTATCCGTTATTTGCAGTTCTGCCTTCTGGTCCCCCTGGTCGGGCGTTCTGCTTGTTAGAGGGAAGAAATCATAGCTGAGGTGAAAGGTGCAAAGAGTGGGCTGGTCAGAGAAGATGGTTTGTGGTGCTGCACCTTGACAGGGGTGGCCTGGACGTGTTACTGCACGTGTTAGTGTACAGCAGAGCCCGGGGGCAGCGGGGTTGAAGAGCAGGGTGGAATCTGCCTCCTTGCTTTGGCATGGCTGTGCTGTGATGTCCCCAGGGAGACACGTTCTTCGTAGGTTCTGCTTCTCCACATCTTCGTAGCTGGAGGAGATCTCTCCTTCCAGACCCTGGCTGGCATGATCACAAGGATGCTGCTGGCTTTGGTGGAGTGATGCTGCTTTGCAGCAGTGGGGTTCCCAACTCAACGTTACATCTCCGTCTGCCAGAGCTGCCTTGTTTTGTGCAAACACTGGTTTTTAGGTACGAGGGGGAGAAATCCGTTGGTGGAAGTGGCTATAACGGGCATGCTCACTTGCTAGAAATCTGCACTCGCAGCCTCTGCTTTGTGCTGAGCTGAAAATGAGCAGAGAGTGGAGGATGCACGTGTTTTCAGAGAACAGGGGCGAGCTGGCAGTGGTGGGGATAAAAGCAACATATGTCTGATTGAATAAATGGAGAAATGCAGACCAGATGGCTGGAAATACTAAGAACTGTTTAATAATTTCTAAACTCTTTGCTCTCTGGAGCAAGATTATGGGCACTTGCGATCTTTTCCTCTCTGCTCAATTTGCCTCCTGTGTTGGCTGCATTACTCTTGGCTTCGGGTAGAGCTCTTAATATGGTTTGTGACCTTCAGAAATTTGTGAAATTATTATCTGGGGTATAAATGCTGAGCATCTTTCAGGGAGCAGGCAATGATTTGTAAGGATGACCCCTCCGTCCCAGGGAGGTGGGGCTTTGGAAGTGCCTCTGTGGCTGTCCCAGTTCCATATATGTTATGGGGTCTGACCAGTAATTGGGTGACCCTGGCAGTAACTGGGGTAGGTCCTCGGGGAGGCTGGTCTCTCGGTCTGGTTCACACTGACCTGGCTGGGCCAGTTTGAAAACTGGAGTATCTGTGCCAAACACTAGCAAAATCGCTGTCAGCTCCTCGGAGCAGAGCACGAGTAGATCCGTGGGACAAGCACACGCCGTTCCAGCCACCGAACTCGGGCAGAGCGAGGTCTGGTTTGCACCGGCTCTCCTCTGGCTCCTGCCAAACCGTATAACTCGGCAGAGAAGCTGAGCTCAAACCGTTGGCATTGCAGCAGTCGTCCTTCCTGGGAGAGAATTTGGAAACCGGGTCCTACGCGGTGCCACCCTCCTCCTGGCCGTGGCTGAACCACAGGTTATGTGGGCAAGGGAGGAGCGAGGATGAGTTTGAAGGGCTTTGGGGATGAAGATAAAGGTGCCTGAAATGCTCCTAGGGGTGGCTCCTCAGGGTAGTTTTCTGGTGATGGCCCCCTGCTGCATTGTCCTCCCTGGAAGCTGGGAAGAACTCGGAGAAGCTGGGAGGACCCAGCCCACGCTTCCTTCAGGTGTCCTGATCTTCCCCATGCTACATCTCTATGGCCAAATCTCTCGTCTTCGTCACAGGGATGCTAGGAGGTGGTGAGCGAAGGGGAACGACGTAGTGCAGGAGGTGGAGGGGTGGTGTTACGGCGGGCTCGGGGCATGATCAGGGAGGTGGTGTAAGGACAGGGGCCAGGCTGGAGCAGGCAGGAACCTGCGTCTTCTGCTCCATCCCGGCGTTCAACCTCTTGCGAGGTTAGCAGCTGATTTTTCTCCCTGAGTTTCCAAGAAGATCTGGAAGTGCCAAAATAAGATGGAAAATGCTGACCATGCGCTGGTGCTGGCCGGGACAGGAGAGGAGAGGTTTGCGGCGTTGAGTTGTGCTCTGCCGTCACCGCCAGCTTCCCCGACCGGGGGGATCGGGGCTGTGCGGCTGGCTTCGCAAATGGCCCAACCCACACCTCTCTGAGGGCCCCTGGAAATCGGAGGAGCTGCTCTGTGGTGGCGATTCATCTCCTCCGCAGAAAAGCTGCTTTCTTTGGGAAGACACAAATACAAGCCCTTTGCAGGTCAGCGGGGAATTCAAGCTTTTATTTGTTGTGGTCAAAAGTTCAATTTTCTTCAAAGCAGGAGTTTGCATTTTTTTTAAATACAAAGAAAGGGATGAACTCCAAGTGAAATCTTGGATTTGGTCGGTGTTGGTGTTTCAAAACTGGGGAGGTTTTGAGCAGAAAACGGACGTTTGTGTTTTAGGGGGAAGGCTGATCTTTTTGCTACTTCAGAACCTCACAATCAGCTGTCAAGTTTCTCTTGGATGGTTGTAAAAATAGATATTGTTATAATTTCTCTCAAATATGTGTTGTTTTGCAGCAGACAAACTGCGTTCAGGGTTGTTGTGTGGTCTCTGCAGGGACAGATCCTGCTGACCCCTGTCCAGGTACCATTGATTTGAGAGCTGACCCCTCCTGGTGTTTGTGTGCTGCTGGAAGGGCTGTGGGGCTCCTCCCCGGGGACACTGCAGAAATTAAAAAATTGTATTCCTTGGGGGATCTTTATTTATTAAAAAAAAAAAAAGTGTCCTTGGAGGGAAGAGGGATGGTAGGAGCAGAAATTGCAGTTACATTAAGTTGGAAAGCCTAAACAATGAAAAAATGATGCGAGTTGCGCTTCTTGAAGTTGCTTTCTTTCCTTGCACAATGGAAGGGAGAAAAAACGACTCTGTGCACATACCCTGTTTCAAGGAAACGGAATTGCAAGTAAGAAAAACAAGTTTGAGTTAATTCTTCTTTCCCAAGCACAGCTCCATTCAACGTTTTAAAAGTCAAGGGATATAGGGCTCTGGAGATAGCGTCAATGTTTTTTTGGTAACAAGTACAAACTGTAGTGGGTTTTAAGACTTCAGAAACTGTTTCTGATTAGTATCTTTTCTTTTGACAACTTTTTTTTTCTTTTCAGGAGAAAAAAAAAAGAGGGAAAGGGCTTTTTGTAACACAGTTGGGCTAGAGATGGGGAAAAATCTGTTTGAAATATGCAGGGACCTGAAAGAAAATCTTGAGTGAATAGTACATTTAACTGACCTTAAAATATCCCATTGCCATGAGGGATTTGAGAGTAATACTTCAAATGGATTTTTGATGAGGCTCTCCAGGTTGTGGGGAATTGAATATTTTACCCAACACGTTTTCTGATCTAAATTTTCACAATAACTAGGAAAAACTATTCTGAAACGCCTAAAGAACTTTTTGTTTTGTTTTTGTTTTTTTTTTTTTTTTTTTTACTTTAAAGCTACTGCCATGCAGGGAAAAATCAATTGACTGTAAGGTGACTTTTCAGAACTATTTTTTTCCCCACCATTGAATTTCATCCTAAAGCAGAATTCATCCTGGCCGCAAGTGTGCGTCCACATCCTCGGCAGGTACCTGCCGGCGCGGTGGGTTCCAGCGCGGCGTTATCCCCGTGCCCGCTGGCTCGTGTCCCTGGCGGGGGGTGGCGTGTGCCCCGTGCCTGGCGCCAGCCCGGGGGCTCTGCTGGGACCCTGCTGCGGTGTCATTCTCTGCGGGCTCCCCCTCCTCCCCTCCGTCGGCAGAAAGCCCACGCTGGTGGGGGGTGCGTGGGCAGACACCCCCGGGAGAAGCGCTCCGAGGGGACAGGGCATCCTTTGCTGGGGCACAGAGGGACCCCCAAATCCCAGGACAGACGTCCCTGCGGTCACTTCTCTCTGAAGCAGAAACAACCAGCGCTTTCTGGGCTACCTTGCTGTCCGTCCGTCTGTCCATCCATCCATCCGAGGGGCCGATTCAATCACAAGGGACAGAGGGACGTCCGGTGCCCGCGGGGGCGGTGGGGCTCCGCGATGGGCTCCATTCATTCCCACTACCCTGGAAAATGGAGCACAAAGTGGCATTAACGCCCCGTCCTGCCCCCCCCCGCCCCTCTCTGCACCGGCCCCTCTGATCCCGGGGCTTTCCTGGACCAGTCCCTGGGACCGGGATGGGAAACCCGAGGGCTCTGCCGCCGCAGGCAGGAGGTCCCATCCGGGGCCGGGCGCTGCCTGCCAGTCAGGCACAAACCCCCGTGAATTACGGACGCGCTGCCATAAGACGGCCGGGGAGCTTTCACAGCGTGCGCCGCTCTCGCCATTGAGACGTTTGACTGGGGGAAGCTGCGATCCAGTCGGATGCCACGGAGAAAATGGGAGCTTTATGCTCTCTTGGCACAGGGCGACGCGCGCGCGGTCCTGCCCCGGCTCCGGCCAGTGTATCGCTCTTTTTCTTTTATTGTGACGATTTTTTTTTTTTTGGTGTGCTATAGACCTGTGCAACCCATGCTGAAACCCATTCCTGGTGCTGAGCCTCTCCAGCCGCCAGCTCGGGCAGAGCCGCTGGGGTCCCCTGGCTGCAGGCTTGTCCTCCTGGGTGGCTTGCAGCCGGCAGGCAGCGGCTCTGCCCGGCTCTCGGGGCGCGGGTTACGTGTGCTTTTTCAGCATCTTTTTTGACTTTGGTGATTGATGAAAACAAGCTCGGTGAACTCAAGCTGGGCAAGCGCCCTGCCTTTGCTGGCAGATAAAAAATAGATCTGTTTTATTTGCTAATATGCTTTGAGTTGTGTTGTCGAGGAGCGGAACAGATGAGTTCAGCGAGTAGCGTGAGCCTGGATAAATGCAGCATCGCTGTCAGCGTCCCAGACATCCCCTCGGCCTGCGGAGCACCCGGGTGGGCAGGGAGGGCGCCGGGCAGGGAGGGCGCCGGGCAGGGAGGGCGCAGGCAGCCACCGCTCGGTGCCATCCCGTCCCGCTGCCAGCACCTCTCTCCCTCCACCCCTCGATTTATTTTGCTTTTTATTTTTCCCGTTGCAGCCGTCCCTTGGTGTCCCAGCCCGGGGCCGAGCCCAGCCTGCTGAGCCGCTGGCACTGGGAGGAGAGCTCTGCTCGTGCCCACCGTCCCTGTCCGCACAGACCGACCCTGGCTTAAAAGCCATTTCCCACCGCCCGACCGCAGCTCGGAGGGGCCGAGTGCCCCCGGCGTCCCCGCCAACGCTGCTGAGAGCCGGGGGTTAATTTGCCATGTGCTCTCCATTTTCCTCCTTACGCAGTTGGGTGGAAAACCAGAGCTGAAGGAGAGGTGGCCCCGGTTCCTCTGCCTGCGGACAGGTCCCATCGTAAGGCCAGCCGCTGGCGTGCCGTGGGCTCATCGCTACTGCCGTGTCCTGGAGGTCTGTGGGTCCGTGGGCTGGTGGGACCATGCAGACGGGGCCGTGACCCTGCAGCTCATGGCAGTGCAGTGCACTTTCTGTTTTCGTGAAAATCAGCTGCTTTTAGTGACCTATAGGGAAAGGCAAGAACACAGGATCAGTCTTTGGGTGCCCACCGAAGCCGTGCTCAGCGGATCAGGGACAAAGCCCCTTTGCTGGATCCCACTCCGCCTCTGTCTATGTGGGAGCTAATTTTACAGCTGAGCTTTGAGTTGATGATGCGTCAGTGCAGCGTGCTCACCCGGGCTTGTGAAGCCAGCCAGCGGGAGCCCAGCATTTGCATCCTTCCCGGTGCCGGTGTGCCTCTGTGCGTGGTTCTTTTGGAGTGGGGGGACCCGGGGACCTCCCTGCAGTGGGGCAGCTCCTGCTGCCGCTCGCCCCGAAGCCCAGCTCTGCCCGGGCCCCTGCTCTACAGGTGGGGTTTCTGGCCGGATCCTCCAGCAGCCTCCTCACACCATCCCTGGAGGCTTTTAAGCTGGTGCTTTCCAGGCTGTGGTCGGGGGCAGTGGTGTGGAGCAGCGAGCTGCTCCAGTGCTGTACGCTTTGTGCCGGTGCTCCCCGGCAGCTCGGAGCCGGTCACCTTTGGAGCCGCGTTGCACCAGAGCACGGCTCCCCGACTTCCAGCCTCCCCTTCCTCTGCAGCTTCAGCCCTGCGAGGGGGTGCAGAGCCCGGCCCGGAGCGGGGGTCAGCCCGGTGGGTGCCTTCTCCGCATTGCCAACTGCAGAGATGAGGACAAGGATACTGGAGGAAGACATCCCGCGGGTGGGGGGGCTGTCGTGGCACCCCAGAGACTGATTCAGCGGGTGGGGGGGCTCTGGGAAATGCTTCTGTCAGCTCGTAATGTCCCACCCCACGTGAGACCAGCAGTAAACAAGCTCCCAGTGTCCTCCCTGCCTTTACAGAGCAGCTGGAGTTCCCAGGCGTGCCGGCCGTCGGCTGAACATGCCTTGGGAGGAACGGCTCTTGGCCTCCCGCCGCTCAACGCGCGCCAAACGGCCCCGGGTTTTTCCTCTGTTGCATTCAAAAAGGGAAAGAAAGAGAAAACCGTGGTCCCGCAGCAGCCCCTGGGGCCGTGGGCTGGGGAGCTTCCCCCACGCCTCCCGGGGGCACGCGGACCCTGCAAGAGTCCTGCTCGCTTTCTGCCGGCACGGCACGGGAATGCCGGGTCCCTGCTAGGTAGGTGATCCTTCCGGAGCCGTGGGATCATTGCCCAGTCCTGGCTGGTGTAATGTTGGGCTCCAGGATCTGGCCCTTGCCCTGCTCGTGACTATTTTTAACAGAGATGCTGTTGGGTGCGCGCGTGAGCAGCTGTGCTGGGGCTAAAAGACCTGTCGATTCGGCTGCGTGGTGGCTGGGCGGCTGCTCTCGAGCCCTGGCCGAGGGACACCGGTGGTGAGCCGTGGGCTGATGCCCCACCACGGTTATTTCAGCACCACCCGGGAGTTCAGCACTTCCCTGCGTGCTGCTCTAGGAGCTGGTCCTGGTTGCAGAGGTGGCTGCGGAGAGGCCAGGCTGCGTCCCACCGGGCTGGAGCAGCCCCTCTGCAGGAGCACGCGAAGCTGTTGCCTTTGTGGGTGCTGGGGTGCAGGGCTCGGGTGCCGGCGGGGCTGGCCTTCGTCATGGCCAGGCTCTTTGGCTGCAGTTGCTGACTGATGGCACAGGGACGGTGGCAGGAGAGCCGGGCTGCCGTCCCGTTAGTTTTCTCTGCCTGGTACTCGCTGTCCCCATCCCCGCCGGGGACGGGGACGGGATTTCCATGACTGCCGCTTGTTGGCGGTTTCTTAGGCTGGGTGTTAGCCGACAACAGCCCAAATTGCGCTGTTACACTTACTGTGTCCACGGCTGTGGTCTCCCGGTGCTTTTCCGTATCAGCGGCTCTTCATGAAGCTCCTTCACAGCAGGATCATCAGCCGCTGCAAGCCTTGATGTTACCAGTCCTTTAAATACAGCCTGTCTTACCGGTTATGTGCCCTGGTGTGGACTTGGCTCCACGTGTCCTCAGGCTCTGCAGCCCAAACTCACCGTCCGGACCTCCACTACGGACCCCGGCCCTCGCAAAGCCCCCGGCTGCTCCTCGCCTCGGGCTGGGTTATCGGGAGCAGCTGCCAGGGATGCAGGGATCGATCTACCCATCTAGCTGCACGCTGCCATCCATCATCCCTCCACCCATCCCTCATCACCCAGATATTGAAGTGCCTAGTTAAGGAAGCTAACGAGTTGATGCTGTAGGAGGTGAGGAATAGACTCAAGCTCCTGGCTGGTGGAATTACTGCTTTCCTTCTCACCCAGGTACACTAAACTTGCTGTGCCTTGCTCCCTCCCTGCTCTGCCAGGCTGCGAGTTGGGAGGGCCTCTGGTGCTTATGGAAACATTTTACTGCTGATAAATTTAGGAGCAAAAACTACAGGCTGTGAGTAAACAGCTGGGGGCAGGGAGGCGGGATGCATGGGGCACCCTGCTAGCGCCCATGCCCCTCCAGACCAGTCCCGGGGAGATGCCCTCCCAGGAGGGGCTGTGCCCGGAGCACAGCCGCATTATCAGACACCAGAGAATCCACACAGGCAGCCTCAGTATGCGCTCACCCACGTTATGAGACACGAGAGAGCCCACACCAGAGGGTCGGCCGCTGTGACGCTGCGGGGCTGCCTGTGCTTCTTGTCCTAAATCTATCCCCCGGGATAAGGGGCAGCGGCGCTCGGGGGCCGGTTGCTTTTGGAGGAGCGGCGGCTGGGAGCTGCCGGCGTTTACAGCCCGAGGCTCCTGCTCCGACAGCAAAACGCGGCTTGAGGGCAGACAAGCATTTCCTCCCACCCCGCCTCGGTGGTCTCGGCAGAGGCGCGGTGGTCTGGGGCTCCCGAGGAGCCACTGCTCTTGTAAAAGCGAGGCAGGGTCCCGTCCGGCTTTACTGGGGCAGCCCGATGGAGCCCCGAGCATCCCTACGGGGCAGAACCTCCTGCGGTCCCGCTGCCTCGGCAAACAGCGGTGGGATGGCAGGCGCTTCCCGGCAGGTCTGGGAGAGCAGCCCTGCGGTGTCCGATGCCCAGCCCTGGTTCGGACCATGCTCGCTGATGGAGGCATTGCTCGGTTTGCCGTGAGCCAGGAGCGGGCTAGCTCATCGGGGAGAGGGGCTGGAGGTCTGGGTGCCCCTCGCTCCGCCGCTGCGCAGGGCTGGGCAGCGCCCGGGGGGCTCGGCCGTGAGCTGTGGAGGTGGCAGCCTGCTGGCACAGCTGGCACAGCTGGCACAGCTCTCGGGGGAGCACCGCCTTGGCTGGTCATTGGCTTCCAAATTTTCAAACACAGAAATGAAAGTCAACTTGTTGCTTCCTGGAAGTGCGTCAAAGTTGATGACTGGAAACAGCACAAATTAAATTAAGCTCATATTATCATCACTGCATCAGTGGAAAAGGCGGTGCAAGATTTACTCCCCTCCTCTACAGGGGCAAAACGAAGAGCAGCTTTCTGCTTCTGCCAGCCTCCACGCTTCAACCTCCGCTGCTCTGCTGGCCACCAGCTTCTGAGGGCTTAAGACTGTCTCGAATATATGCAGTGACACGTAATAACTCGGGAGCAAATAACGTAGCCTTTGAATTCCTCTTCCCTCTTTCCGAAGCCCCGAACCTGGGGCTTTGCAGAAATGCCCTTTCTTTGCCGCGGCTCCTCTGCCCCGCTTTGCCAGGGCTGGGCGAGTCCCCCCCGCGCTGCCCTGCCTGCTGCGGAGGGGGCGTTTTGCCCGACCCGAGGGTCTTTTCCCCATCGGGAAGAGGGGCCGTGGCAGGGAGACAGGCAAACGTCGTGGGGCTGGGGCGTGCTGGGATGCTTGCTCATTTTTTTCCTTATGAAAAAGGCAATTTGGGGACAAGCCAGCAGCAGGCTGGCAATACCCTGGGGTGTGGGGTCAGGACTGTGACCCTTAGGACATCTGGCCTGGCTGCTGTTATTAAGTGATGCCCAAGACCTGGCAGGGTCCGGCCCCTGGCTCCAGGGAGGACTTTCCTGCCTGCGAGTGTGGCTCTGCCCGCTGTGGTGGGCAGGGACGCCTGCCAAAGGTGGCTCTGCCTGGGGAGCTGCTCAGCGGGAAGATTATTCAGAGTCTTTCCAACTTCTGCAAATGAGTTTTAGCTGCAAGGAGTGTATTTCTCCTTCCCCCGCAATGCTGGACACCCAAATACCCTGGAACTGAGCAGGACCTGGGGAGCCTGAAGCCCAGCAAAGCTGGCATGGACGGGGCTGCCGGGTTTTGGGCTGTGCTGGAGTTGCCTTGCCCTGGGCCGAGGGCAGCGGTCGGGGTCCCAGCCACCACTCGGCCACAGCTTTTCATGGAAATGTGCAAACTTCCTATTTTTGATCCTTGTCCTCCATCAAATCCGGCTGGAATCAGCCGGTGGGATCAGACATGGCTGGGGGAAGACGGGCAGACAGCTGGGCGGACAGGCAGACAGACCGTGTGATTGCTTAAGCCACATTTCCTTAGGAAGCCAGGCTAAAAATAATCAAAATCCAGTCCTTTCCCACAAACAGCTCTGGTTGCCACAAACCGATGCTTTTCCAGTGAAGAAATGTTTTGTTAGAGAATTCCCAGTTGTTCCTGCTGGAGGGAGGGAAGGCGGGAGGGAGCACCGACGCCGCGGTGAGAGACCCGAACCTGCCGGGCTGTGGATGGAGCCCGGGCACCTGGGGCTCATCCAGCGCGGGCGATGGGGAGCTGGGACCTGCCAACGGCTCAGCCTGGGCATGGGGCTGGAGAAACCCCCGTATCCTCGGAGCCTCCCCCGTGCCTCCGCGGCCCCTTTCTCTGGAGCTGGAGAAACAGCTTTTTTTTTTTTTTTTTTTTTGCAGCAAAGTGCGTAATCCACCCACGTCTCCCTCCTCGGTGGGGGATTTCCTTCGCCTGGGGACCAGCTGAGCCGCAGTGCGAGGGGAGGGGGGGACGGGCTGCTGCCCCGCTGGGCGCCCAGCAGCATCCCCAGCATCCCGAAGCCTTGTTGTCCGGCCTTGGCTGGATTTCTGAGGCTTCTCCCTTATCTGCGGAGGAAACAGTTATTAGCTCCCATGTGATGGGCTGCAGACTGGGGAGAGAAGTCCTGGAAGTCCTGCACACACGTGGAAGTGCCTGAGCAGGTTGTCAGGGAGAATAACCGTTCGGCAGCCGCGCCGGGGCCGCGAGCTGGGCATCGGGGCTCTTCTCCCCATTCCCTTTGCCCGGCTCCTGCCGGCGTTTCGGTACGTGCCGCAGGATGGGATGGGACGGAGCAGCTCGGGCTGCGGGAGCGGTGGTGGCTCACATCCCTGCCATGCTCCAGGCGAAGCTCGGCTCTGCTCTTCGCCAGGAAACAGGGCTTTTTCTGATAGCAAAAAAAAAAAGAGCTAAATTTGTTTCCCATCTTCCCCCAGGCTGTATTACAAATTTGACACAGATGGGGAATCTTTTTTGTTTCTGTGGAAAACTGGATGCATTTTCCATCCCAACAAGAGCAGCATGACAGCATTCGACCCGAGACAAACACCAAACAAACCGTATTTCTGGTTTTTGTCGTTGACGGAGGCGGGGAGGGCAGGCGAGCTCCTCCAGCTCGGAGCCGTCGAGAGCTGCACGTGCTTTGCGGAGAGCCAGGAGCTGCTCCGGGGGGGCACCAGCCGGGCGCAGCGATGGTGACCATTACAAGGGGGTTTTAGGTCGAAGTTTCCCCTGTCAACCCCCAAAGCCAGGGAGGGAGGGCACAAACTGCAGCACCCCGCCGCAGAAACTGGGGGGACGCAGGGGTTTGGGCTGATGGATGCTGTCACGACCTCCGCTCCAGGAAAGGGGGAGACAAGGGGGTGGTTTACTCTTGCCTGGGGGCTGTTGGGCACCCTCTGGGCTTTGCTCTCCAGCCACAGGGTGAAGCCTCTCTCCTTTCAGGTGCAATTCTGGCTCCTTCACCGGGGAAGGTGGCGAGGAGGAGGGCTGGGCAGCCCTGGCTCCATCCCTGCCTCCTTGCAGGCAGCTGTCTGAAGGGGTTGGGGGGAACCGTTACCTTCGGGTGGGTTAACCTGGGGGTAACCTGCAGAGCTGCTGCCTGCTCCAGGCCATCAGGCAGCACGCAGGCAGCGTGCAGCCATGCCTCCTGCCAGGGCTGGGCAGGCAGCAGCCAGCCATCGCTCGAGCTGTCAAAGGCATCACAGCGGCGCTGGGGAGGTGGGAATGGCTGGATCCTGCCCGCAGCCCGGCGAGGGCTGGGACCGGGGCGGGGGTCTGCCATCGCAGCACTGCTGCCTCAGCACATTTCTGCCCCTCCTGCCCGCACGCAGCTGTGGCATCGCTGCCTCCCCGTCCTCCCCGCCGCGGGCAGCCCCCCTGCCCCACGCCTGCAGCGGCTCCTGCGGCCGCGTGCCTGCGGGACATCTGCTCCCTGCCCCGAGCCCCCCGCCGCCCCGCCGAGGGTCCCCGCGCGCCAGCCGAGAGCTGTTGCTGCAGACGCTGCTGCTCATCTGCCAGCTATTGAACCTGGCCCAGGCACCCGCGGAGGTTTGTCTAAACTCAGGTAATTGCACCAATATGGTGCTTTTCCTCCCTCGGGCCAAACCCTACAGCTCGTGCATCACTTTGGGTTGTTTCTTGAAGCTGCTGCTTGCTCAGAGCAGAGCCGGGCTGGTCCAGCGCCACGCAGCGAGAGCAGGACTGGTGCTGCTGGCTCCCGTCACCCCCCTGTCCCCTCTCCCGTCCCCCTCGCTGCGGGCAGCCTGCGGCACCCTCCTGCCCAGACCCCTGTGCCGGCGGCAGCTGCTGGCGATGGGTGTCCGGTGCTGGAGGATTTTGATGCTGTGGGGCACGGGGTCCCCCCGTCCAGGGGCAGCGTGGGGGGTGCTCCCGGCAAGCCGAGGCGTCGGCAGGCTGGGATGGAGGGTCGGGGGAGCTGGGGCAGAGCGAGGCACCAGCTCGGTTCTCCTCCTTCGGAGGGCTGGGACGGCGGCGAGCAGGGGGGATTGAGGTGCGCAGTCACCGGCGATTTCCCTGAGCATTAGGTTCCTAAATACCTTTGCGGATCCGGCCAAAAGAGCTTAAAACTGTCACTGGAAACTGCTGATGGATCCCCACGGCTTCGCTGCAGACCTCAGACCTGGCTCCAGTTCACGCGCGAGGACTGATTTATGTTTTCTTAGGTAGAAATGAGACAGTTTTGGATGCGTTTCAGAACGACTCGTGGTTAGTTTGAAGCTGAAGCTTCGAGCAGGACTCAGTGCTTGTTCAGCAGGGGAGAGCCAGACTGGGAAAGCATTTTTGCAGAAGCGTCCATGAAATGTAGTCAGTGGACTCGCCACGTGCTAAGTGGGCACACGGTGATGGGAGAGGCGTTACTCCGATGGCAGGGGTCAGGTCTTGCTTCGCTCAGAGCATCTTTGATTTCTAAGTCATCAGATCCGACCAGTGCAATTTCAAATTGGATGCAGAAGACGCTGTGTGCAGGAGAATTACATTAAAATTGCTTGCGTTGAATTTGCTTGGTTTAAAATAGGGACTGTGCGCCTAGCTTTTACTGCTTGATTTACCTACTGGAGTAGGACCCGGGGTCCTCAGTCAGGGAGATGCGGGGAGACCCCTGGCAGCATCATGGCAAGGGCTGCGCCTGCTGAGCGTGGTCCTGGGTCATCTTCTCCCAAAGCCACCCCGGGAGGAGCCGCGAGAGGAACCTCAGCTCCCGCCCTGGGCTCAGGCCCCCTTTCTTCAGCCCTGGCCGGGTCTGTGTGCCTTCGTGCACCACGGTGCTGGGGCAGAGGAGCTGAGCGTCCCGGCGGCACCCCAGGGAGGGAGTTTTTCTTCATCCCTTCTGCCAGCAGCATTTTCCACTGGCTGTCCGGTTTGGAGCCTGGGCCAGCTCTCCTTTCCACCTGACCCCCCTCATTCACGGGGGAGACCCGATACCTGGTGCAGCGTTTGGGTACCCTGGTTTGGAGGTAACGTCTGGTGGGTTTATCTGTGTCAGCCTGTGGGGATTTATGGCCAATTCGTTACTCTAAAATGCACTAATTGCTTTCTAAAGAGCATCTGACCCTTGGTGATGCCAGCAGGACCCAGTGGCCCTGGCACATGGCTTCTGATCCCAGCTCTCGTCCAGCAACCAGAAAGTGCAAAGTTCCCATTTTTGTCCTTTTAAAAGAGGAAGAAAGGTAAAAAAGACTTGAAAATGTTGGAATGAGTTATGTTAAAAGTCGTGAGGCTGGGGGCATCTCTCTTCCCCAAAAGCTGCTGCGGGGTTCCTTCCTCACCGCCCAGCCCGGTGGGATAGCTGTGCAGGAGGTGTGGACGGAGGAGGGAGAAGAGCATGGCAAAGGGCTCTCTCCTCCCCGGAGCACGAGCCGGAGGGGGACAGGAGCCCTGCCGGCGGTGGCCTCGGAGCGGCCATCTGGAGAGCCTGGCAGCCCCTTCCCCATCGCTCTGCGAGGGTCCGGGCCAGGGCTGGGCGAGGCGGCAGGGCCAGCCCCATACTGAGATCAAATAAACAGAAATACACTGAAATTATTCATGGCTCTGGGGACTTGCCTCGATGCCTCGTCAGCATCTGCTAATCAAATCAAAGCAGCTGTCAATTCGCCGGCCAGCGGGAAGGTCTCGCTCTGGCAGACATGTGTGGATTCCTCCTTTCTTCCTCCCTCGCGCGGGCTCCCGCTGCTCCTGCACCTGCGGCGGGGCTGGGACCGGCGTGTTCGACGTGGGGCTCCTGCCCGTGCGCCCTCCCCTGGGCTGGGCAGGGCAGGGCAGGGCAGGCAGGGCAGGCAGGGCAGGGCTGAGCAGGGTTGGGCAGGGCAGGGCAGGCAGGGCTGGGCAGGCAGGGCAGGGCTGGGCAGAGCAGGCAGGGCAGGCAGGGCTGGGCAGGGCAGGCAGGGCAGGGCAGGGCAGGCAGGGCTGGGCAGGGCAGGCAGGGCAGGGCTGGGCAGGCAGGGCAGGCAGGGCTGGGCAGGGCAGGGCAGGGCAGGCAGGGCTGGGCAGGCAGGGCAGGGCAGGGCAGGCAGGGCAGGGCAGGGCTGGGCAGGGCAGGCAGGGCAGGCAGGACTGGGCAGGGCAGGCAGGGCTGGGCAGGCAGGGCAGGGCTGGGCAGGGCTGGGCAGGGCAGGGCAGGCAGGGCAGGGCAGGGCTGGGCAGGCAGGGCTGGGCATGGCAGGCAGGGCAGGCAGGGCTGGGCAGGCAGGGCAGGGCAGGGCAGGCAGGGCTGGGCACAGCAGGCAGGGCAGGGCAGGGCTGGGCAGGGCAGGCAGGGCAGGCAGGGCTGGGCTGGGCTGGGCAGGGCAGGCAGGGCTGGGCAGGCAGGGCAGGGCTGGGCAGGGCAGGCAGGGCTGGGCAGGCAGGGCAGGGCTGCCCCGGCTGCTGAGGATGCCCCTCACCTGCACCCCGTGATCGAGGCAAGGAGGGATCCCAGAGACCCATCATCACAGAGAGCAGTGCAGGTCCTGCCACGGGCGCTGAACCCTGGCTAATTAGTCTAAGCTAATTAGCTGAGAGCTTGTGGCTTGGGCTGGCACTGCTCATGGGCTGGGACTGCCTGCAGCCACTGTCCCCCAGGACGTGGCACCGCATGGCTGGGTGGGGGTGGATGCACTCGAAATACTGGAGGATTTTGCCTCAAATTTGAGCATGGCAGCTCCTCAGCGTGGCGGGCGCTGGCACGCAGCAGCCCGACGCCCTGCAGGCAACTGCAAAATTATAGATAACTCTCTAGTTTTTTTTTGTCACCTCCCAAAGGCAGCAGACGCTGCTGTGCCGTGCGGGGGGTTAAGCCGTGGGAGAGAAAAACACCGTCTGCCCGTGGGCGCAGAGATGCTCGGGGAAAACTCGCTCGTGCACTGCAGAGGCTGCACGGGGAAACCCCTGCGCCCGAGGAGCTCCCGGGGCGGAGGCGAGCGCGGCTGCGGCGCTCGGTGCACGGTGGGTGCACGGCTTGTCCATCCCTGGAGCATCCCGACAGGATCTGGCCGTAGCGTGGCTGCGTGGGGTGAGGTGGAGTCGCGAGGGCGAGGGAGGGGGTGGTCGGAGGGATGGGTGTTGCACCGCTCATGCCATGACCTGAGAGACCTTGATGTCCTTGTGCTTTCTCATTTGTCTCTTAGGAACTGCTTTTTAACTAGAGTTGTTTTCCTTTTTCCCCACTCGAGCATTGGGAAGTGGAAGAATTCCATTTCTGCTGGCCACGTAACTTTAAACCTGAAAAAAATGAGATTTTGTGGGCTTTTTATGTCCTTCCTGTGCTCTCCTCGGTCTAGGTAGGAAACCAGGATCGGTCAGCCCACTGCTGCAAGAGGGTAATTTAGTGAAAACCAATATGTGTATTTTTTATTTGTAATTGAAAACAAAGACCTTAGACATACTTATAGTGATCTCAGGGATTTTTGTTCTATTTTTTTAAACAGCAATAAATTTTGCATCTGAACAGCCCGCCAGAAGCGCGCTGCCTGCCTGGAGCGCTCAGGCTGAGGACAACTGGTCCGTAAAGAATAGCTGGCCATTGGAGGTACATAAGTGTGCGTTAATCGCGTTATGCCCGTCCGAGCGGCGTGTGCCTTCTCGGCACGGCACTGCAATCGCCTGGGGTAGCGGGGTGCCCTCCCAGAGCAGCGGACGGGGGGCCCGTCCCCTCCCCAGGCTGTCGTGCTGCAGTGATGCAGAGCCCCCAGCCTGGCAGCCCCGTGCAGCTTTAAGAGCAAATTTTCCTTATTTATTGGAGCGCCCAAGGATCCCAGTTACCAGAGGTATAAAATTTGTCACCGGTGCCTCTGCTCTGGTTGCAGAAGAGCATAATTTGTGTTTCACGGTGCTCAGACAGCAAGTCAGGTCATAAAACACAAGATGCATGGTGAGGGGAGAGCGTATTTAAAAGGCTGATTCCGCTGAAAGGTGTAATAATCTGCTGGATTACTTGCCGGGGTAGCTGCAGGAAAATTTACTGCCTTGGAAAGAGATTATCAGCAGCCACCACTGCCAGCAGATTTCTTCCTTTTCTTTTATAAGAGGAAGGAAGCTTTTCATTGAATTCCTGCTGTTTGCGCCCGCGAGCGATGCTCTCCCCCGGCAGCCAAACCACCACATCAGTTCTCACAACTCGGAAAGGAAAAAAATAATCGAGACGGTGCCAATTTTTATCCTTATCTCCCCTCTCAGGTGTGAGAGGGAAATTCAAGCCTGTGTTTGAATTATGCTGGTGTGAGCTTACACGCGACCGGCACCTTCCTTGCTCGGAGCCTGAAGGTGCTGAGCTGGTGGAGGGAGGTCGGGTCTTGCTGCAGGGGCTGGGTCTTGCTCCGGAGCACGAAGAGGAGAGGGGGTTTGTTCCCAGGCAGCCCCATGCCTTGCTCCCGGGCAGTCCCTGCCTCCTCCCCGGCCCAGGGCTCCAGGAGCATCTCACCAAGCCCCAGCTGCAGGAACAGGCTTTGCGCGGATGGCACCGGGGCTACCTCTGCCACGAGCCGAGCGGAGACCCCGAGCATCCCCTCCTGCGAGTGGGGACAAAACCCGAGCACCTGCATCCCCCCATCCCGGGCAGAGCCGAGCTGGTCCCTGGCAGAGAACGGAGCCGGAGCAGCTTCCCGGGCTGGAGCTCAGGGCCACTCATGTGCTGAGTTTGCAAGTCCTTCTGCATGCCCCCAACCCTACGCTGGAGGGACCGGACCGGGGCTTGGCGGGGGTGTGCGGGGGGGTTGGTTTTGTTTGATTTCGTTCCCCTGGAAGGGAGGAAGGGCGGTGGCGGGCCGGGGCAGCTAACCCCTTTAATTGTGTGCAATGAAGGCTGACAGTGCCGAGGCGCAGCCTTTAAAAGGGGTACTGAACCTTTAATTCCTGAATAAATCATCTCCAGTCTGTTGCTCCTTCATCTGCAAGCTGTTTGAGCGCGGGTACATATTCACTGCTGGGAAGGGTCATTTGGAGATCAGAGCCCTCGATTGACCCGGGTCACAGGCAAGACACCTGCCACAGGCTGTCCCCGCGCCCCCGGGGCCGCCGGGACTCGGGAATCAAAGGGACACCGGGGAGCGAGCAGCAAGAAGAGGATTTCTAATTGCTGCCGTGCAGACGCGCTTCATTCCAGAGGGACGGAGAGGGCTGTGCGTGCCCGCTGCAGCCCTGCCCTCGCCTCACGCGGCCCCAGTCCAGCATCCACCAAGGCTGGGCACGTGTCAGCCCACGCTTTCTGTAGGGTTCTGGGGGATTCAGGTAGCTATTCTGTTTGTCACCTGTTTTAACCCAAGCAGCGGGTTCAGCTGCTTTTTCACTAATGGTTGGTCAAAATACCTCTTTGCTTGTTGCGAGTGAAATACTGCTCCTGGGAACACGAGGTTGGTTTTGCTCCAGGTCCCCCCCTGCAGATGAGGGCTGCAGGCGGCCCTGTCCTGCTGTTATTCTGTCTCTGGGTGAGCTCTGGAGGTAGCAAATGTCCCCGTGGACTGTGGGGTGCCCGATGCTCACCGCTGCAGCCGTGGGCAATGACTCCAGTGGCAAGCAGGAGTCCCGGGGTGGCCGTGGCTTTGTGCCTTGACCCAGGAGCATCACCTTCAGCGTGAGCAGGGGGACCCGAGTGGTGCCGGCTGTGAGGGGTCCCTGGCAGACATCATGGGGGGTTCAGCTGCTCTGCATTTTTGGGGTGACCCCATGCAGCGTAGCTCCACAGCGGAGAAGGGTGAGGAGGGACCCTCTCCAAATCCATGGATGCTGACAGAGGCCAAGCAGCCCCTTCCTCCAGCGCTGTCGCTCCTGAGCAGGGAAGGGCTGTGCCCTTATTAACTCTGATTTCTGCTCTTCATAATCATATGCCATTGTGTGCATTCATCGGGAGCCCTTTGGCCTTAACGACCCCGCTGGAATAACCATGCAAAGAAAAAATCTTCAGGGCCTTGAGCTGCCCATAATTGCAACCCCCAGCCATAAACATGAGCATGATCGCGATGCAAATGCCGGGCGGCGGAGGGGAGAGGGTCTGGGTCTGCGTGGGAGCAGGAGCGGGTGCAGGGGGCTGCAGCTCCCCGTGGTGTTGGGGGGGGAACGGCCTTTTTCTCGCCTTCCTGCCAGGGCTCGGGACTTGGGGTGCCCAGGGGTTTGGATAGATGGACAAAGCAGCCATGGTTTCCCAAATGGGCCCGCTTCTTATCCGGGTTAATGACTGGGTGTCGGGTGACTTGTGAAAGCAGCCACTTCATTAGAAATGCTAATGGGCTTCTGCCTTTCCGTGCTCCACATCCCCCAGACCTTGATGCTAAATAGGTCGGAAAGCCAAATGCAAAACTCCCCGGCTCTTGGCCCTTCCCAGAGTCCCCCAACAGACCCCACTGCTGCCTCCTCCTGCTTTGCAGCCCGTGCCCTGAAGCAGCCGGGCTCAGCAGCCAGCGAGGGAGCCCCTCAGGAAGGGTCTGCGGGGGCTCGGACCCCGCGGGGAGCAGCCCTGCCCAGCGGCACCACCCAGCCCGTCGCATCTCCCTTCTCCTCTGAGCCTCTTCTGCAGCCTGACCTGGCTGAACCCCAGCCCACGGACCCCAACCCCCGTGGTCTGGTGGTGGGAGAGCCCTGGGGCCCCTTGCTGGAGACCCTCCAGTCGTGCTCCTGGGCTATGGCCCCGGCCAGAGGCTGCTCGGGGGCAGGAGGAGAGGCTTGGGGCTGCGCCGGGATGCTCCGGCTGGGAGCGGGGCTGCGGCAGGACCCGGCAAACCCCCACCATGTTTCATGGATCAAACTGTAATTAGGAGCAAAGGGCAGAGGGGTGCAAAGGAGCATTAATAAATTATCTTCCTTGTTGTTAATTGACGTGTCTCCGAGTCAGCCGATAGTTGAGCCGAGGGCTTGGCTCCCCTTCCAGGCGCATCACAGGCTCGTTACTGCCATCATTAGCATATTCAGGTTTCCCTGCTTAAAGCCAATTAGCTCCTGGCCAGGCCTGATTGGGAAGCCATGGCCTCATTTGCACATTTTTGAATCGGTGAAAGAATCAAAAATAATGGAGGCAGGCCTGGGATGGAAAGCGCCCGGGGGGCTCTGCCTGCTCGGGGAGGTGCTGGCAGGACCCGCTGCCTCCTCTGAAGGGGCAGCGGGGAAGGAGAGGGGGAAGATTACAGTAATTAGGAATAAAAAGGAACATGGCCTAATTTGCTCCCAAGCGGCTTGCTGGTGAGTTCAGCCTTCCCTGCCTTGCATTGAGGTTCAACAGATGCCCCGGTGCTTCCTCCGGGAAGAGGAGGTGATGGAGGGGACGGGGTCCCTGGGCTGCCCACATATGCCCCCACCCCGCTTTGGGGAATGGGGGGTCCGGCATGCCGGGGTCTCCTTGGCAGAGCCAGGAGCAGGGACACAAGGCTGGATCTGTCCCTCCCGACGTCCCATCCCACTCGCTGGTTTCTCGCGCCCTGCTTCCCAGCAAAGGTGCTGCCATTTTAGCTGCCTTGAAGGAAAAGGCCGGTATCTTAAAGTCTACATAACTGGTTCCAGTTTAACAACTTCATAGCTGCTGTGTGCCACAAAGGCAGCCTTGTCCCGCCGGGTGAGATAAGCCTGTTGGGGCGATTCATATGCAGATCCGGGTGGTACCGGGTGTCTGCTGGGAGAGGATAAATCTGTCCCAAGCCTCGTCCCCCTCTCCTGGTTCCAAACTGTTTTACATTTACACAAAAAAGGTTCTGTCCCCCATTGAGCCCGGTCCCGGGCAGCCTGTCACCCTGCCTTTGAGAGAGGGGGTCCCCTGGAACCGCAGCCGGACACCACTGGGTGCCCCCTGCCCAGACAAGGCTGGGCTGGGGCGGGCGAGCGGAGCCGTCACCGGTGCTAAGCTGGGCTGTCCCGGCCGGTTTTGTCCCCCACGTCATCCCATCGCCCATCTTATCGCCTTGAAAGAGTCACTTTCTCTGGCCCTGCAGAAAGCTCTCAACCATATCCCCTCGGCAGAAATCCCCTTGCCTTTCACTTCCTTTTGTCAGGGGCTTTTTTTGTCAGTGCTCGGGTTTTTTAATAATAATGGAGACGGTTTTTTTTCCCCCTTTTCTCTTCCACTTTTAGTGGTAACATAGAACCTGCAAGCCCTGATCCGGGTGGCACCCATCACTCGCGCCTGGGGTTTATCTTGGGTTTCGGGGCCTCCCTTCACGCTCCTAGCACGGGTTGGACCCGCATCCCTGCTAAAGATACTGCCTGGCATTTTCGGGGTGGGATGAATTGTGGGCAGAGCTTGCCCCACACGTGAAGCTGCCTTGCGAGTGGCCGGCATGGGTGCTAATGCAGGGATGCTCTTGGTTTGGAGACTTATTTATCAGCGAGGTTGTCCTCCGACGGGCGCATCCATTGCTTTATGCTCTCAGCGCGGTACTGGGAGGAGTTCTCCTTCGTCTGCAGCAAAATCATCCCGGAGTCAAGGAATCATGAACCAATTAACCCTGGAAAGTTATGTCAGCCCAGGTTTTTGAAGTCTCCTTTGATTACCTGCCTGCTATGGCTGCTAATCTGTATTTAGTGCAGCTTTCTGCATTTTTATCAGGGCTGTAAGTTATTGCACCTTGCTACCTCAACAGAGGAGGTAATTAATCTAAACGAGGGCCCCTGGGAGCACAGCCGTAATCTGCAATTTCCCATTGACTATAATAGAGGGAATGTCCTGGAGGGGGCCAGCAGCCCTTGGAAACGCACCTCGGCTCAGAGCAATTAGGGGATGCTCCAGACCTGAGCTTGTCGCTCGGCCCCTCGGCGGCTGGTGACCGCGGCCCCGGGTCGTGGCTGGCTGCCCGTGCAGAGAAGGAGGTGGTGCAGCGGTGATGACACAGCCTCTGAGCGAACGGGTACCACGGCTTGGAGGGTGAGGGGAGGATGGGGATGGGGCACCGGCGTGGGTGGAAAGGAAAACTTGGTGAAACGATGAGCAAAACGGCTCCCAGGAGACTCTGAAGTAAATGGTGGCATTTTTCATCCCTCTCCATGATTTTGCCATTTTCTTTCAAGGTTAACAGTTTCACACGTTGAATATCTCTAGGTAGGAAATCCCATCCCTGATGCCTCTCAAATGCCAGTTGTCTTACTACTTATTAAAAATTGAAATTCATCAGCTTAATAGAAAGGTAAAAGAGTTTTATCCCTCCTCCTGAGCACCCGGTGTCCCCTTGAAATACCAATTCCCTCCAAGGCTGCCAGGGTGCTCCCCCATTGCAGTGTCATGTACCTGTAGGCGATGCTTGCATTCCCGAGGCGTTTTCTTAAGGTCAGTAAGAATTCACTATAAATTTAATTAAAGTTTCCAATGCTTGCGCTAAAGGGGAGCATAACGGAAGCTTGGTCTGCTTTCCGCCAGTTTAAGCCAGATCTGGAGGGAGACGGGGGTTATCAATAATTAACTGGGGTAATTTAGGGGGAAGTATTAGGGAGTTAATGAAAATGTGAAACAGCGTAATTATCTTGCAAGTAGTTGGGAGTGATTGAGCTGCTGAGGAAGAGGAGGTGTTGCACAATCAACTGCTCGGAGGCTGCTGTCCCGACACGGTCCCGGGATGACGTTGGGACCCAGCTCCTCCGCCGCCACCCTGACCCCAGCGGCCGGCGGCTCCGCATTGACCGAGTGCGGGATCGGGGGTTTAGAACCAAGTCAGCGGTGTCCAGCCCACGGCGGGTCGAGCGCCTTTCGTTCGTTGGGAACAAAGCTGTAGGTGTGTTGGAGCCTGTCCGAGGGTCCGCCTAAGTGCTAGCTTGCAGAGCTTACGGCCCTGATGGACCAGCCCTGGGGGGGTTTTGCATGGGACGTCGCTGCCCCGTTGCTGTCCCCAATGGGGATAGTATGTGGTTGTGCTGGTGGGGGGCAAGGTCTGTGCACCCCGTCACAGGTCACGGGCAGGGGAGCTGCTCGCCGCTGTTCGGTGGTACCTGTGCAGAGTGGGGAATCTCTGCCCCAGCATGGGCTTTTATTAAAAATTCTATTTTAATTAAATTTTAATTAAGCCTAGGATGGTGTGGTTGGCTTTAATTACGGTTGGTGATGCTCCTGTGTGCTGAGAAGCCCTTGGTCAGGAAGGTGCTGGTACTGCTGGGTGTGGGTCTCCTGGGCTGCCTGCGGTGAGGGGGATCCCGGGGGTCCCCTGCCCCACAGACCCCTCAGGGACAGCCTCAGCACCGTGGGGCTCAGCCTGGCCCTTGCTGTTCCTCTGCAAAAAGGAAGAGGGCAGGTAAAATGGCTTTTGTTCAAATATTTTAGCAGAACCTTTGCTGGGGCATCCAGACTCACGTCGTTCTTCGTGGTCAGTGCTCTCGGAGAGCCCTGCTGTTGCAGGGGTAGCTCACGGGTTCCTCTCTGGTTTATGTCCCCGGGAACACCGTGATGGCAACTGCAGCAAACCCAAACCATGGTGGTTTATGAAAGCTGAGCACAACCATGAATTCCTGAGCTCAGGTACAATCGGTGCTGGGTTGTGATGCACAGGCTGAGAAAATCGGTATTTCGGTTTAACGTGGGCTCTCCAGGCTCTCGGATCACATCATCCCAAGCGTTCGCTGTTTGATAATAAACATTTTATTGCCCATTGAGGAAAGTGGCTGTTTTAAGTCTTAAGCCCACGTTTGCTGAGAGGGGGTTTTGGGTGTATGAGCGGTGCGAGGACGGAGCCGTTTTGCTGGGCAGAAATGCCGGTGGCAGCCGGGGAAGTGCTGCAGAGCGGCAGAAATGCTTCAACAAGTCGCGCAGAGAAGCTGCGTGAAGCAGCCTGGCAAACCCTACGGCAGGTTTCTGAGCGGAATTGGAGTTAAACGTGCTCTGCTGGCTTGGCTCGGGGGCTGGGGCCCCAGCGGCAGGTTGGAGGTGCGCGAGCAGCGGGGTTCGGAGGTGCGCGGTTGGCTTTTGCTTGGCTCTGGGCAACCACAGCAGGGAGAGGACGGGGCCTGGGGTGCAAGGGCCTGATCCTGGTTTGGGAAGGTGCTTCCCAGCGGGAACCCTGGCAGACAGCCCCTCCGGTGAGCACGGTTATTTGGGGCGGGGGGGAAAGGTGCTGAAAAGGTTGGGGAAAGCTCCCATCGCTGCCCCTGGATGCAGGTACCCCCCAAGGGCATCCCACCTGCCCGGGCACCGCTGATGCCAAACGGAGGGGCCAGGCTGCCGGGCAGTGATGCTGGGCACGAGAAGTGGCTCTGAAAACGCTGGCACTGTCCAAAAAGGAAAAAGGGAGGCAGGGGGGGCAAAAAAGCCACAAGTGGCTTTCGCCTCTTGTTTAGGGGAGGGAGTTGTGCGGGGCCCAGCATCACTCGCAAATGCTTTTAATAAAGTGTTCTTTCCTACGTCCAGGGGAAAAAAAACCCAAAAACCTCAAGCCTTTTCCCATTACATAAGGAACAGATGCTGCTGGGCAGAGCCCTGGCTTCCCCACAGCACAGCCCCGGCTGCTGCGTGGCCCGTCCCCTCCCGCCTTGGGGACCCCGCTCCCCCGCCGGGCACAGCCCTCCGTTGCCGCCGCTCCGGGCAGCGGGATGGGGATCCCTGAAACACCCCGTCCTGCCCCCAAGTGCCGCTGCCAAGAGCCGGGACCCAGCCGCAGCCCGGCGGGAAGGTCCATCCTCATCCTCCTGCTCTGCCGGCGTTCCCGCAGGGATCCCCGAGCAGGGTTTTGGAGCTCTCCCTGCCCTTGGGTGGGTCGGCTTGGCCTCAGCCAAGCAACGTTAAAAAAAATCCTTATCCCGCCTGGATGGGGGAGGAGAGGTGTATGGGGACGGGCCGGGGAAGCTCCTCTCCTTTCCAGCGAGCCCCAAGGGCCACGGGGTGCTGCAGCCCCAGGGGGAACCTCGAGTTTTAAACACAGAATTCTCCCAAATTCAGGCAAAAGGGAAAGTCCTTGTAGGAAAGAGTCTGTCTCTCTGCTTTCAGTTAAGTGAAATGTCTCAGTTAGACTTGATTTTTTTTTTGCTTTATTTTATCCCTTGTCATAGTTAATATTCGGGTATTGATACTTATTCCAAGAGACTTCCTGATTCCTGGAGCTCATCCTGGGATGCCTCTGGGTGTGGAGCAGCTCGGGTTGGATCCCCGTGTGTTTGCTGACCCATACAAGTGATTTGGTGTCAGGATGGTGGATGTTTGTTGGCTGGATGAATGTAGGCATCTACACGGCAGCTCCTACACAAGCCATGTCATTGCTTGGTGCCTCAGTTTCCCGTCGTAAACCAGCACTTGCCTGCTGGGTTATGTGCTCTGCCATCGGCTGAGAAAAGTCCTAGGTGGGAGCAAAGGACGTGCTTATTCTGTATAGGTATTACATGTATTTCTGTGTCCACACAGACATGTAGTTTTTATTTCAGAACTATTGAAGTGGTTTGGTCATTTCCCAAAGATTAAGCAAACCTCTGAAAGCCTCGTGTCCTCTCCCTGCGGGAAAGCAGCCTGCTGCTCGGGACGGGCGCAGTGCAAGGACGGCTGCCGAGGTCGGGTGGACAGTGGGGCTGAGCCCCTGGCACCGGAGCAGAACGCTGCTGTGCTCCGAGCAGAATGAGTTTCCAGCCCAGGGCTTTCAGCAAGAGGCTCCTTGGTTTTACGTGGCCAGGGAGGGGGAGCGTGCATGTCACCCCGAGCTCAACGGAGGGAATGGGGACCGCGGCTTGTGACAGCACGGAGGAAATGAAGCCGTTTCAATCCCAGACGAGCCCCATGAAGAGCGAGCTCCATCTCTGCCTTCACGTGGGGTCTGTCGGTGAGGGCTCCTCTGCGGGGTGCCGTGGGAGTGAGCTGGTGGGACGTGGTTGGGACGCAGCAGCAAGAGCTGGGCGTCCCCTGGCACATCGTCACTGTTTGCCAGCAAGGGAAACCGTGGGGAGCAGCAGCAGCTCGGGGTGGCATTGCGTGTCGGGGAGCCACGCTGGGGGCTGTGCCTGCGGGGACCCGTGAGCTGCCTGGCCCCACGGTCTCGGTTTGGGGGGCTCCGCCATTGGGGAAACCAAGTCCCCTCTTCACCAGGATGGCCAGAGGGGACGTCCACCCCCAAGAAGAAGGGGGACGTGAAGGGCTCTGGGGGACGTGAGGGGCTCTGGGGCAGGTGCCTGTGCTGGTGGCAGGGGGGACCCGTTCTGCAGCCCCTGGCTCTCGTCGTAGGGTAACACGCCTGGGTAATTTCTCCGGCAATTAATGCCTCATTAAAGTGCACAAGGGAACAATCAGGGCAGTGAATTTTACACAGCACAATGGCTGGGCCCTGAGAGGTTTTCTGCCTTTTTTTTTTTTTTTAAAGGAAACAGTCTTTTTCTGGCCTTAACTGCTTGCTGCCTGGAGGTGGGAGCCTTGGTGGGCAACTCCATCCCCAGCCGCCGCTTGGGCTTAGCTCCCATGGGTGCACACCCCCGCAATGAGATTTTCCTCTTTGCAACCCTACGTGGCGAGTCGGGCACCTCCAGGACATGTAATCTGTCTGGAGGCTGGGATAAAAACCAGCCCCATCCCCAAACGCGCACGTCGAGATGCCGGTCACCACTACCGAAACTCACTGGGGTGGAGGAGGAGGGGGCAGGAGGGATCCCCAAACGCGCACGTCGAGATGCCGGTCACCACTACCGAAACTCACTGGGGTGGAGGAGGAGGGGGCAGGAGGGATTTCCAGGGCTGGGAAGGGGGTCGTGGGGGACCGACAGCCTGCAAGTGCCCTCTGGACAGTGCTGCTGGTGGGGCAGAGTGACAGGGAGTCCCTTCCCGGGGACAGACCCTGAAGGGGACCAAGGGGAGGCTGAGATGAGGTGAGCAGAGAGGAGAAACCCGGGCAGGGGGGCTCCTAGGAGGGCTTTTGAAGACGAGGAGGTGACCGGTGGGGTGTGACAAGGCAGCGTTCCTGGCTGGCAGGAGGACAAGGAGAGAGGCAGTCGTGGTTGGGGAGCCCCTGGGCATTTCTGGCTGGGTTTTGGGGCTCGCTCCCACTTGTCCCCGTTGTGGCATTGGGTCGGAGCAGCCGTGCCTCGAGCCCTGACCGTGTCCCTTTCTCTCCCCAGGAGCCTAATGCCGCGGACGCTGGAGGGGCAGATCACGATGGAGAAGACCCCCAGCTACTTCGTCACCAAGGAGGCTCCCCGGCGCATCTACAACATGTCTCGGGACACGAAGCTGATCGTGGTGGTGCGCAACCCCGTCACCCGTGCCATCTCGGACTACACGCAGACGCTTTCCAAAAACCCTGCCATCCCCAGCTTCCAAGCCTTAGCCTTCAAAAACATCAGCACGGGACTGATCGACACGAGCTGGAGCGCGGTGAGGATCGGGATCTACGCCAAGCACCTGGACAACTGGCTGCAGTACTTCCCCCTCTCCAAATTCCTCTTCGTCAGTGGGGAGAGGCTCGTCAGCGACCCGGCCGGGGAGATGGGCCGTGTCCAGGACTTTCTGGGTCTCAAGAGGGTGGTGACGGACAAACATTTCTATTTTAATGAGACCAAGGGCTTTCCCTGCCTGAAGAAGCCGGAGGGCGGCAGCAAGCCCCGCTGCCTGGGCAAATCCAAGGGGCGGCCGCACCCCAAAATCGACGTGCAGGTGGTCCAGCGCCTGCGGGAGTTTTACAGACCCTTCAACATGAAGTTTTATCAGATGACAGGGCAGGACTTTGGGTGGGACTGAGCCATCCACAGGGCACGCCGCCGTGCTGGGACCTGGTCTGCCCAGCAGTGTGCGGAGCCAGGACTGCGGTCCAGGGATGCTCGTGGCTGCCGTGGTCCAGGGATGCCCGTGGCCGCCCCCCCAGCAACCCGCTCCCTTCGTTCTAATTTATATCAGACCTTTTCTGGCGAGAAACGGACCCTTCTGGAGTAGAGAGAAATATTTAAGAAATAAAACCACAGATGACCCCCCTCCCCTCCTGACCAGATTAAATATTCTTCCATATAAATTTTGCTATTCTATATTAACTGTGACCGTTCTCCATGGCGAGTGGGAGCGTGTGAGTGTGTGGGTGGGTGCGTGTGCATGCGTGGGGACGATGGCACCATCTGCCATCCACAATAAAAGCTTTGGAAACCAGTTGGTCTCTGGGGCGTGTGGCCAGTGGGTTTTTGCTAAAGCAAATTCCGGTGCTGAGCACTGGCAGCGGCTGCCGTCGGGCGGTGGGTGAGGCCGGCCGAGCAGCAGACCCCAAGCGTGGGGTATGTTTTGCAGAGAGAAAATAGTCTGCAGGAATTTCCTAGTTAAGAAAAACAATTAACGGCAGTAGTTTTGACTAAATGCCAGGTCCGGGGTTAGGGAGAGGGAGTTGTGTATCACATACCTTCTTATGTTCTGTGAGTAACCCAGATGATAAAGCAGGGCATTTCTACCCTTAGGATGAAAATCCCTGCTTCCCCCGAATTCACCCAAGCAGAGCAAACAAAAGACCCAAACTCTGACCTTTCAGTTCAATAACCTTAATAGATTTTCAAATCTGCAGCCATAGAGGGCCATCATGGGAGGCTGCAGAAATTAGTTTAATCTGAATTAACTAGTTTTCCCTTAATTAAAGATGGGGAAAACATTTAATTAACCTCTAATATCTTATTACGGACTTGTATTTGTCTCTTTAATGAGCTAATTATGTGTTTTCAAGGGCCCTCAGGCCCCGCATTGTTTGCAAATATGCTTTGGCTGCGGTTTCTTCCATCCTGCCCCATCCCAAAGCTGACCGCCCTGCCAGGCGTGCCCTGCCAGGCGTGCCATCGCCTCCCCTCCTCGCTGCTGCTGTCCGGGGGCGATGGAGGCGGCAGGTATCGCTTCTCCTGGGATGCACACCAGGCACTGGTCCCTCTCATCCCAGCTCCGGGGTGGTTTTACATCGTGCTTTGCCCCGCACAGCTCTCCCTGCTCCCGTGTCCCGGCCGCTGGCACCCCCTTTGTGCCCCTTGGAGGTGACACGTCTTTTCTGCACCGATGCTCTGGGCTGTAGCTGAGGTTGAGCACGCCTGGCCTGTGCAGCCCCTGGGCTGTCTGGTCACTGCTGGGACAAGTGACGTGCGGTGACGGGCTCGATGTCGGAGTTAAATGCAACCGGTTGCCTGTTTCTGCGCAGGGAGCGGGGCATCGTGGTGTCGGTCCGTGCGTGTGTGAGCGGTGCCGGGGACAGACGCAGATGTCACCGGTGTGGTGCCAGAGTCTGGGGGCTTTATGGCCGGTATTAAGAAACTGGGATATTGTAAAAGAATAGTAAGAGATGAAATCAGGACTGGTTTTCTGCTGGTTAAAATCCCAGAGCCCTCCGAGCCATGTGGCCATTGCCAGGAGGGGCTCAGCACCCCGCGCCCAGTGTGGGGTCCCCCCGGCCGCGTCCCCCCGGGACTGCAAGTGCCCCGGCCGCCGACCCGCTGGGGGTTGGATGTCGGAGCGGCTGGAGCCTGTTGTCAGCCTCGCTGGCAGCTCCGCATGATGGACTGCGCTCTGCTTGTTTAGGTTTTGTTTCCAGCCACGACATTCGACCAAATTATTCTCCACGAAGGGCTTTAAAGTTTCCCAAGTGCCTGTGAAAGCCTGGAAACGCTGATAGTGATCCTATTTCTCAGCTGAGTGACCGCATTCAGCCCCAGCCATATTGATATGCAAAACGTTAAGGGTCCCGGCTCTAAAGATGGTTTCTGTCTGCCCTGTGAAAGGGAGCCATACTTTTTTAAAGCCCGGGCCTTTCTAAAGCCGCACAATACCATATAGACTATGCTATTTAAAGCATCTGAAGCGACCCAAAATGTATTGAAAGCTTGCTTTGCAGACTCATTAAGACTACTCAATAGGTTCTGGCAAATACCGTGCCAGGGCTGACCGCACGGATTAAGACTTTTGAAGTGTTACACAAACCCCCTGCTTAAACTAATTGCTGCCCCGCAGCTCATGAGGTCAAGTATTTGTATTCATTGCCTCCGAGAGGAGCCACTTATGGATCTGTCCAGGTGAAGTCTGCACTTCATTAGATCAAGACAATAAAAGTGGCTTTGGGTAGGTGCCCACAATGAAATCTCCCGGCTCTTGCTCTGAGCGCAAGCACGGGCTTATGTCCACCACGACAGCGTTTTGGGTCGTTTCTGTTGCTTTCGAGTGAAAGAGCCCCCAGCTAAGCAATGTGCTTCCAACCAAAGCTGCTTGGTGCAGGATGGTGGCTGGGCCCGTGGCTCTGCCGGGATCTGTGTCAAGTTGCTCCCCGGTCACTTGCAGCACGTGGGGACGCGGCGCCCATGTCCCATTCGCGCTGTCCTGTGGTGTGGGTCCCCCCAGCGTCATGGGGATTTCGGCTTGAGAAGCGAGTCGGCGTGCAAGGGAAGGGCTGGGGCATGGGAAGGATGGGCATCGCTCGAGCAGCGATTCCTTGAAATTCAGCGTGCTCACCGAGCAGTTCTCCACCGTGATGTTTCTTTCCCCAGGGCTGGGTGGGATCCCTTCACCGGCAGGACGGGGATCCCATCACGTGCTAATACAACCTGTGTTTCTCCTGCCTATCCGGAGGAGAAACGGCCTTTGTCATCACTGCCTCACCCCCTAATTAAAAAAGGAGATTTAAGAAAAATCAGCAGCTGATTTTCTGAAGGTGTCAGCTCGCACCTTGGCGGAGGCTCTCCTGCCATGTCACCAAGAGGCGAGGACTACTGGAGAAACGTTGCCTCTTTGTTGTAGGTGCTTTGGCGGAGCTTATTTGGGAGCTCTTTCCCTGATAACAGGCAGTGGCTCTGAGGGAAATCTAAGCGCAAACCCCCTTTGCAGTGTCTTTTGGAAACATCAGTATCAGCTCGTGGACCCCGACTTTGGGGCTGCTGCTGCTGGGCTCAGGCAGGGGCTGGGGGCTCTCAGCTGCTGGGACCCCGCGGTGCTGCCAGGGACCGCCGGCCGGCCGGGTGGTGGGGCCCCGACCGCTCACCCCCGTGCACTGCGGTCCCTGCGCAGGAGGTGCCGCGGGGTCAGGAATCGTTCGGAAATGCCCCCAGAAATCTCCGGCGGAGCGCAGGGACAGGTGTCACGCGGTATCTTTCTGCACAAGACCTCTGGAAATAAAGTTATAAAAAGATGATGCTGAGCTGTGCTGCTGTATTCTGCGGGCTGGGGCGGGCTGGGGAGGGAACATAGTCCCTCATGGCTGCTTTTATGACTTTTTCCCTTCTTTGTGTCTGTCTCAGATTGCTAAAAATCCAGAAACCTGGAAGGTGATGTTTTCCCCCAGGCAGCAGGTGCTGGGAGAATGGGGTTGAAAATTCAGGCGAGCGCCCGACATCTATCCGCTCCCCAGCACACCTCGGGGAAGTGTTTCCAAGTGAGCTCCCACGAGCATTTGGGCAGTGGTGTGGCCTCGTCTGCTTGCTCAGAGGATGATGGAAAGATCCCCCGCGCTGTCAGAGCGGCAGAAATGCCTTTGGGGCATCAGGTTAAACGGGGGAGGTGCCAGAGCAAGAGGGTGATGGAGATCCAGCTTTGCTGCCAAATGTGAAATGAAGTTTTCGTCCTCATCTCAGTTAAGCAAGGTTTCCATTTCTAACCCCGTTTTTGTTTTGAAAATCCAGCTACCCAAAGTGTTGTGGTTCCTGTGCCCTGGGCCTCTCGCTCTGTCCCGACTCCTGCATAAGCCAGGAAGAGCAGGGTTGCAAGAGCTTTCCAAAATTTTTACTTGCTTCTTTTTCTTTTATACCAAATTTAGGAGGCCAGAAGGGAAAGAACAAAAATAGGAGAAAAAAAAAAGCTCCAAAAGGAAGAAATTAAAACTTTCCTGCCTTTGCAGGAAACCTCCTGCCTTTGGAGATGCAGGAGAGCGGCAGGGCTGATTTGCAATTACACATTTCACCTTGATGTGCCCTGAGAATGTTTTATAACCTGTAGCAGGGAGAGCCACACTTTTCCCTGAAAACGCCCCGTCCGTCCCCATTCCCTGCCTGCTGCGGTGTGTGTGGCTGCACCCATCCCACCCCCCCGTCCCCAGGTGGGGCTCGTGCTGCAGGGGCCGTGGGGCACCTGCGGGCTATAAATGCGGGGAGGGTGTTAGGGCTGGATCCTGCCCGCAGGACCTGCCCCAGCTGTGGGGGGTGCAGAGGGCTGTCCCCGGCTCAGGGAGCGGGATCTGGCCGGTAAGGGGGGGGGCTGCTCCTGGGGAGGTGAGGCGTCCTTCGTGCTGCTTGGGGGGGCTGTAGGGGCAGCGTGGTCACATGCAGCGGTGCTCAGGGAGCGTCTGTGGGTGCTGGTGCAACTCAAGATTGCCAGTGTTTGTGCTTGAGGTCTCCAAGAGGAGCTTTGTCTGTCCTGTGGTGTGGTCCTGCATCTCCCTGGGTGTTTGAGTGCCCACCCCAGGGCCACTGGTGCTTCTTTGCTGCACGATGGGGGCCCAGTGGCTCTGTGAGAGTGGGGCAGAAGCAGGGCTGGGGCTGTCCCCGCAGGACACGGCCGTGCTCCCCAGTGAAATGAGCTGCAGTGCGGACAGCATCGCCTGCAAATCCCTGTCTCATCCCGTGCTCAAGGATGTCTAGGGCCATGATGCTTCTTGCTGCAGGGTGCGCTGTGGTGGCCTCCCTTCCCGGCCAGCACAGAGGAGAGCTCTTGGGAGGGACGTGCGTGTCCCCTCGCAGTGCCCTGCCTTCCTCAAAGGCCCCTGGCACCGCACACGGCCCTTGTGCAGCATCTGGAGCTGCCAGCTCCGCTGGCTTCTGCTCTGGTTTCGATCTTGACATGATCTCAATACATAGAATAAACTCATGCCATATTCCCCAATAGAAGAGAAAATGCCCATGCCGAGGGAGAGGCCGATGTAATTGCAACCAGGTGCCCAGCAGTGGCTTCCAAGTCATGTAGAGCACAGGCTGGATCCCACATGTGGGCACAAATAAGCACCATCAGGTGTAGGCAGCTCCGGGGTATGCAAATGTAACGAAGAAAATGGAGTACACAGCGCTTGCTTGCGTCTATCCAGGAGCAGGTTGGGCTGCCTTGGTTCATCTGTGCCCTGATGTTGGCTGAGGTTATTCACTGGTTTAACTGGAGTTGGGGTAAGATGAGCACAGCCCATGTGCTCAGCCCTCCTGGAAGCCTGTGAGCAGGCAGTGAGATGTTTTTAGGAAAATAGTAGTTGCTTACTGAAATGATTCACCAAATGATTTATCTGTGAGCAACCTGCTGGAATTAGTGCCTGTCCAAACTGGGACAGGGCACGCTGCTGGCATGTCCCCACTGCGAGGGTGTCTCCGGGGGTCCTGCCGCAGGTGAGGGCTGGATCCCCCAGCCTGGGTCCCCACTGCTGCCTCCAAACCCCGTGGCTCCCAAAAGCAAATGTGAAAGACATGCAAGTGGTGTGGCTGCTGGGAGGAAACCAGCTCTGCTAAGTTTATTTGCATTTCTTGGTGCAAAGATTCTTTGAAAATGCAAGCTGCTTCTCCATTTGGATTTTAAATCTTGCCTGTGCATTCAAAGGGACGTGGTTTCCGAAGGAGGAGGGGTGCCAGCCTCCTCCTGTGCAGCTTTAACTCAGTTGCAGGGGCATTTTAAAATGCTCTGGTCACCCTCTTCACTCGGGGTGCTTGGTGTTGTCTCCATCCCGCTGGTGCTGCCGGTAGGGCTGCAGCGGGTGCAAGGGCTCGCAGAAGTGCTGCTGCACGTGGGATTTGTGACAAATGTGGTCAGGAAGAAGACGTCTCCTTTGCTTGCAGCACCCTTTTTCCACTCCAAGAGTTGAGATTATGGTCATGCGAGGGGGCCGGATCCTGGCCGGAGGCAGCGCGGCCCCGCAGAGCCGCCCCGTCGGGCTGTGCACCCTCGCACAGGCAGAGCGCTTCCCTCGGCTAATGCAAGAGCTCTGATTTTTTTTTTTTCTTTCATTAGAAACAGCAACACGTTGCCTCACATAATTAATCAATTTATATCAACAGAAAGAATAAATTGGTGCCTTTCTGGCAAGCTTTCCCCTGGCGGGAGGCGAGCCCCAGGCCTTAATCATGTACCCCCCATCGCTTCCCATGGGCGTGGGATAGAGAGAGACACGTGGGATGGGGCGCTGCCACCACCGCTCCTTCCCCAGGGCCCACGGACACACAAAGCGGGCAGGAGGAGGAGGAGGGGGATGGCTGGAGCCTTTGCGGCTGGCTTGTGGCCGGGCATCGAGTGATGCCACAGCTCATTACGTGAGGGCCAACGTTAGAGGTGAGCAATGGTGCTGGAGAGTCTGATCCAGCCTCGTTTCTCCTGATTTACCGTGGCTGGCGAGGGGTGGTGCAGACCATGGCCGGACGATGAAGCTGGTGCTCCCACCGCCTGGGCAGGAGCACGTTGGCACGGCCATGCCAGCTTTGCCCCAGCACTGGCATCCACGCAGGCAGCTGCTGCCTCCAGCCATGCCTGAAAGCCAACAGGGAGAGAATTTTTCACTCTTTTTTTTTTTTTTCTTTTGCTATGAGTGCAAACTTCCATCTGACGGCAGGGGCTGATTGCTGGAGAGACACCCCGCAGCAGCCGCGGCACGCTGCCGGCAGATGCCAGTGGGAAAGAAAGTGCGAGGGATGGAGGGCAGCGGGGGAGAGGCCGGGAAACTGGGAAAGACTTCTGGTGGGGATGGGAAAGGGGCTTGTGCAACAGCCAGCCTTTAATTAAGGGTCTTTAAAGCGTTTTCCCAGCTGGCTAACATTGCCTTGCCATATTGGAGTGGTTTAGAAGCAATGCTCCTCGGGAATGACTCCCTTCCTGTCGGCCCTGTGCGTGGGTGACGGGTCCCCACCCCACTGCCCCCCGTCCCCCACGCCTTCCAAAAAACAGGGCCATGCCTGGGTAGAGAGGATGGGGAGCCCTCTGCACTTGCAGAGGGGGGAGGCAGGGAAGCAGTCTGTTTCTCTGACCCAGTTGCAGCACCCAAGTGTCTTTAATGCAGCTTCTGCAGCACCCAGGGCGGTTCATGGGGGAATCGTGCTGGTGGGATCACGGGGTGCTGGAAGGGGACAGCATGGTCTCCCACCCAGCACACAAACACTGGATTGGGAGTGCCAGATCCAGCTCTGAGGTGCATACTGGTGCCAGGAACCAGCCCTGGGGCTGTGGCTGGGTTGTGGGGAGGTCTGGGGACAGGCACAGGAGGTCAAAGCTACACCCGAAGCACAGGAGCTCCTGTCTGGCAAGGTGGGCACGGTGAAGGTACGTGAATGCTGTCTCAATCGCAGTGGGCAAACCCCGCTGCTCTGTGCTGTACCTGTGGCTGCACTGATGCTTTTTGTATTGCCTCTAGGAAAAAAAAACCAACCCAAAACATATAAAACCATCCGAGTTGGGGAAGGGTCCGTCTGGAGCGACCTTCGTGTGCGTGCGGCTGAGCTGGTGCTGCGGAGCTGCTTCACACCCAGCTAGGGCTGGGAGCATCCTCTGAAGCCGCTTGCTCCCCCTCGGGTTCTTGTTTGTGCCCGGCTGCTTTCGGTTTGGTGCTGCGGAGCTGCACTTGCCACGGGACGCATCTGTGTTCTCTGCTGATGGTGCTCAGATTTGCTCTGCACGTCTGTCTTCACGGCAGGTTTTATGTGTGGCAATGCAGCCCTGTGTTAAAGTCCACCCTGAAAGGTTTCTGCTTTGACCTTGCTCTAGTTGCAGTGGGAAGAAGGCATCGTGGGGGCCCTTTCTGCTGCAATTCTCATGCTGTTCCCCCCGTGGGGTGCTGCATCCCCTGCTGCAGGCAGCGGTGCTGCCCAGCCCCTCCTGCCCTGCAGCCGCAGGACCCCGAGGCAGGGGTGAGGGGGGTGCCACGGGGCACCCAGGCATCCGCCGGAGCTGATGGCTCTGCCCTGTTTCTCCTACCACAATAAACTCACAGAAGTGAGCTTCTGGGTGAAAGCCCACCTGCCAGCTAGGGATAGGCTTTGCTTTGCATGTAAACCTGCACAGAGGTGTTTATGCTGAAACTACTCAGGGACTTGTTCTGCCTTTTTAAGCTTCATCCACTCACCCAAAATCTCCTACAGCCTTTCTCCTCTCCATCCCATGCACTACCCCCAAAATTGCCTTGTACAAAATCCTCTTGGAGGTGAGAGCAGAGATGCCCGCTGGCTGTGGGGCTGGGATGGGTGTGTGTCCTGATGCATTGTCCCCGCTTCGCCGGCAGATTTATTAGTGTAATGAAAGGGAGGAAAGTGCCCCATGAATCACCGTCGCACCAGGACATGGCGGAGCACTGTAAATAATGCAGGGAGCTGGTATTAGCGGGGGGGTCTGCTCCGGCAGGCGCGGGTGGCTGCGGCCGTGCCCCCAGCCCTGCCTCTCCTCTTGCATTAGGTTTAAGCTTCTGGCAGCAGGGGATGGGGGTGCGGGCAGGGGCTGCTGCGTCGCCCTTCCTCGCCGAGGCCAGAGCTGCCTGCGAGGGCAGGCAGTGTGTTTGCAGATGGAGGTTATTCCCTCCGCTCCCGCTCCCCCGTGGGCTGGGCTTTCCCAGCATTTCCAGGCTCAGCGGAAATCTGTGGGTGCCAAACCCTGCTGCGGAGCATGCTGCGTGCGGAGCTGTCTGTGTTTAAAAGCTAGTTTTGTGCGTTTCTCTGTAACCCTAAACCTTTCTCTAGAAATGAGTGCAAACTGACAGTCGTCCCCTGTCCAGGGTTTTTCTCGTCCTCCTGCCGAGGTTCAACCAACTGCATTTGCAGGGGAGGAGGTGATGCAAACCCAGCTGTGAGCGAGCTTAGGGCATTTTGCTCAGAAAGGGAAAAATCCCCCTTTTCGGCAAAACATTCCCTGGCTGCTGGAGCAGGCAGCGTTGCTGCAGTCTGCTCTCCTAGTCCCTTCATCAAAGTCGGGGCTGAGTGACGGCACGGCTGAGCACCATCCTCCTCCTCTTCCTCCACGCACCCTGGCCTCATCACAGCTCTCCCGGCTTGAGCCTTCCTACTCTGTCAGCTCCAATGACATGGTTAGTGCTGGGGCTCCCTCTGCTTCCACAGAGCTGTTTTATCTTTGGGAAAAATCACAATAAAAGCTAAAAGTAGTAGTACTACAACTTCAGTAGTGTAATGTTAAGAGATGGCTGGAAGGGAAGCACTGGGACAAAAGGGCTCCTGCCGGGGGCCAGGGCCATGGCACAGCCAGGGCTCCCAAGCACGGATCCACGGCTGCCACTTGCAGAAGTGGGGAAAAAAAACCTGTAAAATCAATGTTTTTGGGGCTTGGCTGATGTGTGCCAATGCGCCGTGCTCAGGCAGGGGAAGGATGGGCTTAGCCCAAGGCTGGCACAGCAGAGACTCCTCTTGCCTTTAGGACAGGTATTGGGGTTATTTAGACCTGCCCGAGCTAAAGGCCAGTCGTGTACCCGCTTGCAGAGGATGAGATCCTGCTGCAGGCTGCCCAGGGACCAGTGCCTGTTGGCGAGTGGGACGGTGCACAGCCAGGCAGCAAGATGTAGGCACAGGGTGAACCGCTGGCCAGAGCAAGCGCCTGTAACCGGCAGAAAATGTTCCAAGTCCGGAGAGGCTTTGCAATAATTTCCACATTCTGTAATTTTTCTCAAGAGGGAAAGAGAGGCAAGCCTGAAATAATTACCCACACAAGCAGTCATTGAAATGTTCTTTACTGCGAGCACTGATCACTTACTGTATTTAACAAGACAATTTTGGCTCTCGGCGCATGAAAGCAAGCAATGATTAAAGCTCTTGTTTTCAGGATCCATGAGCCAAAGCACAAAAGTCTATCGCTAGATCCAAGTCTGATCTTGGCAATCAGCTCCTACCCAGGGAGCGAGCCAAGGTGAAGTGGCTCCACTCGGCATTCGTGGGGTTTGGGGTGCTGGGGAGCACAGCGGGTGCTGGTCCCCCCACCCCACCGATGCTGGGTGCATGGGAGCATCTCTGGCAGCGGGGACTTGTGCCTTCAGCCCTGGAGGTGAGTTGGGGGGATTTTGCAGGAGGTGGAAGATATTGCAGCTCCTTGGGGCTGTGAAAGGTTCCTTGGTGGTGGAAAGGGGCAGGTGCTGAGCTCAGGGGCAGCTCGGGAAATGGGGCCAGTGGGTGTCTGCTCCACTTGGGCCTGTGGAGCAAGAGACGATATTTGGAGGGAGCTTGGGAAGGCAAAAGGCCCTGGTGTGTGCAGGCAGTGGCGCAAAGCGGGGGGCTTGGCTGGAGGCAGAGCCGACCGATGGCTTATGCTGCCTGGAGTCGGGGATCTCACTTTGGTCCCCAGGGTGTCTCAGACTGTGCTCACCCCCTTTGGGGCAGCGACCAGCTAAATTGGAAGGAGCCATCCCCTGGTGAGAGGCTGTCAGGGTATCGTGCTCGCCCCAGGGTAAAAATCAGCAGAGCTGACGAAAGCACCCTTTTGTGCCCTGCTGTGTACTGCCCTGCTCAGAAACCCTCCCCGAGATGAACCGGGATCAGCACGGCCAGAGCTTGCAGCATCGCTGGAGATGTCACTGCAACAGCCCCGTCGTCCCTGTCACACAGCAGAGTGGGGGGGTGCTGCAAGGTGCAGGGCCCCTGTGTTAGCAGAGGTGCTGCAGCTGCTGTGTGCAACGTCAAGCAGGCAGCACGAGGGGGCCTGTGCATAAAATCCACTCCCAGTCTGCAGGTTTGCACAACTCCACTGCTCCCCTGTAACCTGCTCCAGTCCATGGTCAGGGACCTTCTCTGAGACTGGCTTCATGGCTGAGACTTGAGTTTGATGCAAGATTATCTCCTTTGGGAAGTGCTATTTTTGCAGCAAAGCCAAGAGAAGCTGCCTGTGAGTGCCCGTTGGGAGAGTCCCATATGTACTATATGGTGCTGAGGGTCTCTCCTAAAACCAAGCTGTGTTTAAGATGCGTGGCATCCTGCAGTGATGGGCAGCCATGCGAAACCCAGAGGAGTGTCTGCTGCAGCACATCCCCTTCTGAGGGGGGGATTTTACCCTGAGTCTCTTAAGGCTGCCGATGAGGCAGGATGCCGAGGTCTTGGTGTGAGTGTCCCATGGAGTCTGGTATCATGTCAGGGCTCTGCTTTGGGCTGCTGGCAGTGCCTGAGCCACTGGGAGAGCTGGTATTAATGGCGTGAGCTCTGCCCAGCATGGACAGGCAGCTCCAGCAATGCTGGTGGCAGTAGGAGCTGGACATGAATTCAAGCCTAAGAGGCTGGCTTCTTGCTGGCATAAATCAACCTTGTTTGGTTCGGCGCAGCTGCATGATTGAGACCAGGTCAAGATCTGGTTCAGATCTTCCTACTTTGCTTGTTAAGCTCCTGTCCTTGAGGATGGTGTCAGTTCACCTTTGAGCTAAGATAAATGAGTCCCAGCGTAGCAACACTAAATCTATCCAGCCTAGTGCTTGGCTTTCCCGGGTCTCTCTTCTTGCTGCAGGACAGGGAGGATTTCCAGGGGAATACTTGGGACAGCTGAGAGAGACAGTTCTGCACGGACAGCACTATGCAGAGTCCCCTGTTGCCTTTCCCCTGGAAAAAGTGCAAGAATTCAGACATTGAGTAAATTCCACAAACATTAACTATGCTAATCAAGCAACTGCTTATACACAGGGCTGTTATGTACTGCCTTCCTCTTCTCCCCCAAACCAAAAAAAGATCCTTGTGGAGAGCTTTTATCTCTAGTAGTGGCCTCCTGGCTCTCCTGGAGCGCGGTGCTGAGGGTGCTGTGGGATCCAATTCCTGGCGTGGCTGCGTGTCCCTCAGGTGCCTCTGCTCCAGCTCGGACGCAGTCGAGCAGTTGCTTTTTGTCTGTCACTGTCCTTCTGGCATTAACTGGGAGCAACCCATGGTGGGCACAGGGCTGCATCCCGTGTCCCCAGGGATGTCCCCACAGCACTGGCCATCCTGGCTGGGAGCACAGCTGCCACTGGGACCTGCCTGGGAGCTGCACTGGCTCTCTTGGCTTCGTTTTGGATGAAAAAGAGCATTTCAGGAGCATCTCTGTTAGCCCTGTGCTGCTGGTGCAATCCTGCCAGCCCTGGAAGGGATGTGTGCTATGCCCTGGCAGATGGGCAGCCTTTGGCCATATCCTCTTCTCTTCTGCTCTCTCGGATGAGTTGTGCTTGTTGGAATTATTTACTGCACTGATCAATAAATACTATAGGCAGCGGGCTGTATTTCATGAATACAGCAACGCTATACACGTGCCTACTGCTATATTTCAAGAGCATAAATAACACTGGGGTATCAGCAGAAATTAAAATCAAACAGATATAACTTAGAACAATTTACACCCAGAATTTTTCAACACAGGGGAGAAGGAAGGAAGGAAACAATGGCTTCAGACAGTGCTCCTGGGCTGTGCCCCTCGCTTAATCGAGCCTTTCTCCTGCCTTTCCCAGGGTGCTAGGTTGGCTGCCCATGGCTCTGGCTTTGCTCCTGCCTCCAGCTGAGGCGATATTGGCTGTTTCCCACCAGCACGGGCAAGCCACCTGCTTTCCGCACGTCCCCTCACTCTTAGGGACACAGTCCCGGGCTGGCTGCTGCCTCGTGCAATTCAAGAGCTGCCTTTGGCACGTCCCGCCTGCCATCGGCCAGTCCCAGCGGTGGCACACCGGTGTTTATTTTGCTAGCAAGCATATAATCCAGCAGCATGTGCTGCAGTCGCTAGGTTGTTTGTTTTCCTTCAGAATGCAATATAGATCTAATTATATGAAAACAAACTATAATAAATAGAGGGGTTATTCAGTGCAACCCCCTAAGCACAGGCAGCAAGCACTCGATTCCCCTTCCCTCTGGTAGCGTTTAAGTGTTTCCCCCGCATCGGTGACGCAGACGTTCTTCATAAATCAGCGGAGGTAGGAGCACATTTGCTCCCCCGTCTTTGAAGAGGCGTCAGATCTCCGAACAGAGGCTTCTTGCTGGGTGATCCTCCGGGGCTGGTTCTCATTTCCTTGTAGGAGGTGGGTCTGGAGCCCATTTTGTGCGTTTGGGAAGGCTTGGGGGGAAAGGGGGAGGAAAACGAATGACTTTGCTTCGTTGACAAAAAAAAAAAGGCCTTGACACCACGAGCACTGCGCACCATTAACATCCCACTGACACAATTATTTACCAGGAAGACGCACATATTGATTTGGCAGTAACCGCACACGCCACGGCAGGGCTGAGGCGGTGGGGATGCTGAAAGGCTCCATAAGCGTAACCTGGGCTCACCGCTAGCCTTGGTTTGGGACTGATCCTGGCTGGGTTAAGCCCACAGTACGTTAGGTACTGCTGTGGCTTTTGCTGCTCTGGTGTCACCCCGGCTTTGCTGTATGCCCAGACCCTACAAGGAGGGCGATGGCACTGAGGGCTGTGCCGGAGGCGGTGGGGAGCAGCTGCTGGTGGCGAGGGCTGTGAGATGGCCGTGCTCCCCATTGACTGCTGCCAGTCCTTGTTGGCAGCTACAACTCTTAAGTGCTGTGCTCTGCACCTTTGGAGACCTTTGCGAAATGTCAGCCCCTGTTACGGATCTTTGCTAGGAGCTGCGTGCATGGCCCCTTGGAAGAGGGGATGGTGAGCGATGGAGATAGCACGAGATGCGTGTGGGACCCTGGATGGGCACTTGCTGCTCTCTGTTGCGGGGTTCCTGTGGTGCTGAGGGGCTCGGGCAAGGGTCCCCGCAGTGCCTGGAGGGCCCTCGTGGCTGATGCCGCTGGCATTGGGGCTGGCGAGGGCCTTGCACCGTGTCTCTTCTGTGGCAAGGGGCTTCTTGCTGTGGTCACTGCTGTCCCTCGGGAAGAGTCTCTGGGCTACAGTAAGTCCCAGGTGGATGGGGATGAATGGCAGCACTGGGGAAGGGCAGCACCTGTGGCTGAAGAGGATTGCATTGTGCATTTTAACAGAATTAAAACTACCAGGGTGAGGCATTGAGAGCCCCCAGCTTCTGGGGGCAAGCTGCAAGGGAGGGCGATGAGGAGGGAGGTCTCCTGTTCAGCTCTGCCCAATTTTGACTGTCTTGGAGCAAGGGTGTTAATGTACGACAGCTGCATGGTGGCACAAGGCATCCATCGCTGTACCCAACCACTCTCATACCCCTGCTAAATCTCTCGTGTGTGTGCATTAACTGAGAATAACACTATCAGAGATGTGTCCCTGCACAAGCTTAAGCTCCATGTTGGGGTCAGGTTGTTTGAAGAGGAGCGTAAGATGCTTTTCCAGCTAGCCCATCACCTCTTGGCTGCCTTGGGATGTGCCAGGCCTCTGGAGAGCTGGGCACTAAGCACGGATACTCTTCGGACATGCCCTGGGAGACACCTTAGCCTGGGAATGGCTCGGGCGCTGCCCCAGGAGAGCAGCTGCCCTGGGAGAGCATCGCTGGCCACAGCCAGGACCGCCACGGTCATACAGGGAGCCACAGCAGGAAGAAACTCCCTGGAAGAATTTTAAGGAATTTATCTGGCAGTTTTTTAAAGGTAATTGTAACACGAAGGTTGAGCTGGAAGATTTCTGCCTCGTTGGGTCGTTTCCACCAAGGAGCTGGCAGCAGGCAAGCTGCTGAGTGAGGAGTCGGCGTTGCCATATGGAGCTCTGCTCTGGCTGCTTGCTAAAGAAAAAAATCATACAGGGCCAGGACTTGGCAGCCCTCCTCCACAGAGACCACTTGTGTGAATAAATGTTACTCATCGGCATTACTCAGTGCTACAGGATCTGGCCCGCGTTCATAAAGAACTGCATTTTGGCCTGGGTTCAGCAAAGCACTCACATACGTGCTCAGTGCGAAGCACACGAGCCGTCCCGGTGACTCTCTGGGAGAAATTTTGTGCTTAAACACACTCTTTGCTGGATCTGCGCTTTCATCTGACTTGACTTTTGTGCCTTGAATCTCCCTTGGCTTTCCCGGTGGAGGCAGCCTCCGTGTCGGCGAAGCCTGTGCTCCTTCCACGTCTCCACTGAGTTTGGCTGAGACAGGAGCCTTATGAAAGGGGAGCTGGGGATTTGCTAAAGAAGGTTGCAATGGGGAGGCTGAGGCAGGCTGGCAAGGCTACGTCTTATTTCTATTGTTGACAGCAGAGAAAAGGGAGGAAGAAATTCACTGAAATTGGAAGGCTGGGCATTTAAGAATGGTAAAGAAAAAAAACCCAACCAACCCAAAATATTTGTGTGTGTGTTATACGTAAATATTCTGTACGACGTTGTAGCCCCAAGGTCCTCCAGAATCTGAGCGCAGAAGATGAGATGAAGAAAGCGTGAGGCACAGGTAATGAAGTCATCCCCGTTGCTATTAGATGGGAGATGCTTTGGAAAGGAATCTGACTTGAAGGCTGGAAGTCACAAACCCATTGTTCGCCTCCCAACCCGGTTCTCCGCAGGCTCCCTGCTGCCTCTTTGAAACCATGGATTTATCCATGAGACACAAGATCCCGAGTTAGACGGGCTTTCATCTGCGCGGCGATGGTTGCTCCTCTGTTTCTGCACTCATCTTTAATCTAACTCAACCGGCTGCAGCGGAGTTACATCAGGGACACATTTGGCCTCCAGTATTTACAGACGCAAGTGCCAATTTCCCCTTTCGTTTCATAAACGGGTAGTTAAGTACATTAGTGAGCCACGTGAATTGGGACAGCGATCATACGGGCAAGCTCCAGAAAAGGAAATAGTAATGTATAGCAAGACAAGAACAAATTCAAAAGAATAGAAGAAACTCTTGTTAGATATGAAGTGCGTTGCCAAGCCAGTGAATCTGGATGTAGTTAGAGAGGTGTACAGTACACAGAAGAAGTCTGTAATATTTTATTCCAGGGATATATATTTCCGGGACAAGTTGTTAGATTGACCTCTAGCGTTCATTTTCTTAAGGGAAAATTTCTTGATAAAGTCCTGTTTTGATCAGGTCTCGTACCTTTGCACTCTGGACAGGCTTTGGGGGGAGGTTTTGTTTTTCTAATGGATAAAAACTTAAAATGTCAGTGTCGGTCGGCAGGAATTTTCTAACGAGCTGGCTGACAGGCAGCCAGGCGTACCGTGGAAATGTTGACACATGATTACCTAGGAAGGGGCTGGATGCGGTCCTGGCTCTCGGAGGCAATGGGAGGCTTGCCACCGCCGCGCTGGGGCCAAGCGCTCAGCCAGGAGATCAAAGGTATATTTTTTGCTGGAAAGTTTAGTTTGGACGGGTTGTTTGGATTTCACTGGTGCTCTGTTCACTGAATTCTGTGGTGGGGGAAAAAATTTTATTTACTTTAAGATCCCAGTTTTCTCTTACAGCCATCCCCATCTGTCTTTGAGAATTATGTCCCAAGTTTTCCTCCTTACGAACTGTTTATGCAGGGATTGAGTTTTAGACTTGGTTGGAAACTGGAGCAACTGAAGTTGGAAGGGTTTTCCCCCAGTTTTGTCGCTGGAAGACGCTCGTCCCGTGTGTCCTAATTGGTATTGTTCAGTATCGTGTGTCTCAAACTGAAATCCAGATATAATTTATTTGGTTTTAGTTTCATTGATTTGAATAGCTGAAAATGTTTGAATGGCAGCCAACCGATGCTAAATATCTTCTTTTTTTTCTCCCAAAGCATTCTTCCTCAGTGTCAGGGAGCTGTCACTAAAACTATTTTTAATTGTTGTATTTTTTAATTCATGATGTTTTGTTGGAAAATATTCATCGGTTGTTTGCTCATAGAGGGAGGAGGAAATTCTGGTCTTGGGGAAAGTGATGAAAATCCAAGTACTTTCACTGACCTCACTTAAATTATTTTGGAATTATGTGCGGGAGAAGTTATCCTCCATAGCCTGAATGCTCTCACGCCGCTTGCAGGCTCCAAAAAGAAACACCTTCCACTTCCATAGTTTCAGGCAAGCTAAACGGCAGGCTGAGGGCTTTAAAACCTTGGGGAATCAAAGCCTGATCTTCAAAAAAGCCAGGTAAAGTATCACTGTGCAGGCAAAGAGAAGTGAAAAAAAAAGGCTAGTGTCAGTGTTTTCAAGCAGTGAATTCCTATATGGACATCTTACTCTGACTTTTTGCTATAAAAAAAGACACAGAAGGATTACTTCTGGGATATGTTTATTTGTTAACTATTTGCTGAAAATATACCAACTACTTAGCGACTATCCAGAAGGTCTTAGATTTCAATTGTGGTGTTCACTTTTTGCTAAAATTCTGCGATGGCCACCTGACATGAGCTGATTTCAGCGTACGGGCTGGCGCCGACAGCTTGCTTTCCTCTCCGGGTTGTGCCGGCTTGCCTCGTCGTGTGACGATTCTGCTCCACCCTTGTGCAAATGTTGCAGAAGGGATTAATTAGCATTGAAATAGTTATGAATTGAGCTTGCTGATGAACGGGCATCCAGGCCCTGCCTTAGAGAGCGAGGACGCTGCCTTCCTCTAGCACGGACCGCTGCAGAAATGCCGTGCTTGCTGCATTTGGGCCCTGCAGATGCCATTCACTCCCTGCCCGTGGGGAAGGCTGGGTCTGGTTTTAAGCAGTTTCATGTGAATTCATCAGAGAGAACAGGGAGACTTTGTTGTCTTGAGAGCAGCTGTTGTTTCAAAACACCGTCCTTCCTGCACAGCTGGAAAGAGCAGCACTTAGATGTCCCACATAGCTTTAAACCTGAAAGAAGGCTTTTTTCTTCTTTGCCAGCAATAGGGCTTTCCTCGTGCAGAAGAGAGCTGTTGGTGTCCCCACCCGAGCCCTTGACACGTGGTGCCATTTGTGCACGCACACGTTCGACGTCCGAGCTGCTTGCAGACACAAAGGCACCGCTCATGCCGCTGCTGCATGGATGCACCAGCCTCAGATCTTGGCGTCTTCCCTGGACCAAAGAAACCAGAATTAGCACAGATGAGGCAGGAACCAGCCATGGTTCATGTTCATTTTCATTTTAAAATAAAACTCTGTGTTGCTGCATTTTCCTGTGCTTCAGGTCGCGGTGCTGCTCAGAGCGAGGAAATCCCACTGAAATAGCACCAGGATGACTCCAGTGCTGGGGACCAGGAGGGGGGACGTGGAGCAAAGCAAGAGATGAACAATGACTCACTGCGGTGATGGGGAGAAATTTAGATTAAATATCCCTCAACACGCTGAGCACCTGTTGGCTGCATCAGCACCTGCATTGCTTCTGCTAAAGATGTCCATCATTACTCCATCAACACTCCTGATTCTCAGCCAGTTCAGGTATCAGCCAAAGCCGCTGAACAGTGACTACCTTTAATAATTTGCTGTTTTTAATGCATTCAGTCAGGCCAATTACATAAAATTACAGGCCTGCCCTTTTCATTTTACAGATTCTTTTTGTCCTAAGAATATATAAATATTCAATGAGCCCACTCAGTAAATGCTGTGGGCAGCGTAAAACTCAGAGAGCAAATGTTTTTATATTGCTCTAGCTTTGAAGATCCTTTTGAAGATGATATCTGAAATGTCCCTGCTAGTGCTGGACAGGGACTAGCTTCCCCTGCCTGCAATCGGTACTGATCACCAAGTAACAAATTGCTAAGTGAATTACGAGTGAATTACGAAATGGCATTTGCACTCCTTGACCGTGCCAATGAGTGTAATTTAAATAATTCCATTCATGAAGGCCTAATTAGCAGGGACCGTGCAATTTGCAGCCATGTATGGGAAGTCTCTGCTAATCACAGATTGAATCCGGCAGAGTGCTAAGTGCCACTGAAGTGCTGGAGAGTTAAAATCACTCAGACCTTTCAGGGATCAAGCACTAGATCAGAAAAATACTGAATTAATATTGTTGCCCTCCTGCAGGGGCTGGTGCTAGTACTGGAGAAGGGAACAGGTCCTTGTGCGGTGCATGGCCCTCAGGAAGCTGCTTCTGGTCCTTCTCTTGCCTCTGTTTTTCCAGCTGTCAAAGGGAGATATGACGCTGATTTCTTTTAAAGACCACTTTGAGGTCAATTGAGGAGGAAAGCTTGAGTAAAGCTGAGTACAAGTTGAGCAACTTTTGTTTTTGCAGGCTCTCTTCAGTGTTTATATTAAAAATTCCTAACTTGGAGAATCAGCTGACATTGTAAATTAGCGGGAGACATTCAGGTTAGACATTTGTTTATTATAAGCACCAATAAAGATGTTATTTGTTTACAGTAACCTACAGGAGTCCAAACTGCTGACTGTCCCCTGTTGTGCCATGTGCCGTATGGATGGCAGAAGTCACAGCGTCACTGAGAGACCGGTACGTCAATTGAATGAATTCTCGTCTCAGTTAGAATTCTCTGCAAGTTAGAAATTCAGCATCTAATCACGTCTTCCAGGGAAATAACTCTGGTCTCACATCCGCTGCCTTTGTGCCTGTGGCCAGATCGGCGCATCCCTTCATGATGGCCCTGATAACATCTTCCTAGCAGGAGCTATCATGGGAAAGTAAAAAGCAGCTTTTTTTTCAAAATGTAGGCAGATTGAGAATGGGAGTGGGACTAAACCACAAAGCAAAACCACCCGATCATTAGACGTCTGCTGAGGCTAGGGGACGCCGAGGAGCGGTGCACAACAGCACCCTTGTTCTGGTGGCTTTGAAACAAAACAATGCCTGCGGCCTGGGCAGGGGACGCCGCAGCGTCGGGTTTCACCTGCCCTTTGTGCCTGTGGGAGAAAAGCAGCTCAACCTGGACAAAACCTAATGAAAGCGGTGACCGCGCTGGGCAGCAGCACAGGATCCCAGCTCGGTTCCGCAAGGCTCCATTTAAGCAGGTGCTTACGTCCCACCAAAACCTTGCTGAGATACTAGACAAGCTCAATGCCGACAAGCCCATGGCCTGTGATCCTGCTTTTGTCACCCTCTGCAGCGGTGGAGACCCTGCAGATCTCATTTCAGGTTTTTTTTTCCTAGCTTACCAGGTGGTAAGAATGAGACCTGTACCTTTGCCAGCATTCTCCAGCTAGTGTGCAAGTTCTCCTTCCCGTTCGATGATGATCCCATTGCCATGTTTGTTATCTTCTGCTTGTTCATTAGCTTGAGATAATTAAAACAACAGAACTAACAAAAATTACCTAATTCTGGAGACTTCAAACCTATGAAACAAAGTTAGATCTATGGATCATACCGTAGAAACGGTGACCTAGAAAAAAACCACCCAGGCTGTCAGTTCTCTGGCATGCCGTTTGTCATCAGCATGGTGTAATTATCGTGGACTTTAGTGACACAATAAATATGAGAGCACAGGTGGTATCCATTTTCAGCTGTTTAATTGAAGAAATGAAAGATCCTGTAATATGGAGTCAACATAAAGAATTTGTCAGGCTATACTAAAAACTTCAATAGCTATGACCTTGAGGTCATAAAATTACTTATCAGGAGTAAAATTTTTTATGATACAGAATTGAAGAGTATCGATTTTATAAAATATAATTTTATATGCAATATAAATGGACAAAATGGCTCACTCCAGTGTTCTGCAGGGCCCAAAAGCCTGGGAGTGCTCTGTGCAAATCAATACAAATAATATCTTAAAACATAAATTTTAATTCATTTATAAAATACAGGCTGCAATATTTTTCCCTTAGAGCTACTACGAAAAAAAAAGAACTAGGGAATGGTTCCCCCAAAGCCGTCTGAAATTTGCTTTGTTTTGCTGGTGTGTTGTGCATTTATAATTGTAGCAGAATAAGCGGGACTTTAGACTCCTGGGCTGGTGCTTCATCAGCTTCGTTAAGTCCAGGGACTTGGGGCCCGCTAGGGACCCTGCTGAGTGCATTTGTTTAGGAAAAAATCTTCCAGGGCCTGCTCTGGAGTAGCACTGCAAGGAAATACAGAAATTGTGTTAGAACAGCAAGCAAAAGATGCAATCAGGTGGTTCAAATTAACATCCAGGGAAACCTCGTGTGTGTTGGGATGAAGCTGCTGCCCCAGAGGGAGCAATGAGGCAGTAATGGCGGGGGACACAGGGAAAGCCCCACAAAAACCGAAACCCAAGCTCTGAACCCTGAGCTCTGGACCTGAGGCAGAGCTTGCTGACGGAAGCTGAAGCTGATGGTGCTGAGCTCTGGGATGATCCCTCTGGGCTGAGCGCCCTTCCTCAGGTACATGAAAGCCCCAGGACTCTGAATTTCTGGTGGTTTCTTTTTTTTGGCAGCCATCCTCTGAGCCCCAGGGCCGTGGCTATGCCCACTGTGTGGAGCCCTGGCCACCCTCACACCGCTTCCCCTCACACCCGCCCTGGCCCTTGAAGGAAGTTCGCACACAGCGAGAGGGCGCAAGGTCCTTTTCCCGCCCACGGCGCTTGCCGCCATTTTGTCTCCCCGTCCTGAGCACCTCACGCCTGCCTTTCAGGGCGCTCCCTGTCCATCCTGGCTGGTCTGTGTCTCCCCTGAGACGCGTTGGTGCTAGGAGGAGCTGTGGTAAGGGCCTCCAAGCTGACGCTTGTGGGACAGCCATCATGTGTTTCTTGGGCTTGGGCAGGGAAAGGAATGAGGATGATGGCCCCGTGCAAGAAAAATCTCTTTGCAGCGTAGAGCCCGGCCTGGCTTTGGGAACGCAAGCTCGTCGGGTGCTAGACACCAGTTTGGAACGGGGTGGTGGTGCCAAAGCTTCGTACTTTTATTTATTGTGATTTCCATCTTTTCTTTCTCTCAGAAGAAGGTCTGATCCTGGGTGGTGAGAGAAAGTTCCCTCAGCTGTCCTCGTGAGCCTGCCTCTGAGGGGTGCAACTGCATGCTGCAGCTTCCCCTGTCAGGGCCTGTAGCATTTTAAATCCTGAATTGCCTCTCTAATCTTCTTCTGATACATGTGTTCCCAGTGCTGTTTTCTTTAACCTGATTCAGCTGTGGTGTGAGGTATGTCTCTTAACAGTATTTAACTTTTGAGGCAAGAATATTGACATGCCTTGGAGGGATAGTTGAGGTGACTTTCCTACTTAAGTGAACATGAATCCTTCCATATAATGGGATGGGAACAGGTTTGAGGGCCCCATTGTTCAGTAGTTTTTGTAAGGCAAATTTGGAATATCTTTCTGAGTTTAGTTTGCAATGCTCTTTCAGAGAAATCACTTTGTTCTCAGATAACTGCTTACTTTTTTAGACGTATAGGCTGTCTATTTCTTTTCTAGGGTGTTCAACAGATCATTATACTAATGCCCAATGAAATGGTTAACAATTCTCATATAAGGTGCCAGGTTTAAAGACTCTGAAAGCCATTCAAAACTTTCGTTATAAAGTTTGAACAGGCGTCCTCTGAAAAATGTCAGCAGTTCTCTCATATTAAAGGTTATTAAGGTTTGGACAAGTTGATGGTTCCTTTCACAAAAAAAATAGAATCTGACAACTATTTGCTAAATATCAATAATGTCTCTGAGTGTACCCATGAAATAATAAGAGGCATTCAGACAGGCTAACAAAGCATCCATGGCCCGACTTTGGCATCAATAGAGAGAACTTGAGTGCGCAGTAGCTCACAGGAATGAGCAGTAATGCTACGTTGGCACCCTGAAAATAACAGATTTTTAAAAATTTTTATTTTAATAAATTCAAAACTTTTCTACTTTTGAGGAAGGAATGAACTCACATTTTAAAGTAGTTTAATATTAAGTCCAAAACCTCAATTAAGGTGGTTTGCAACCCAACACTTTTCTTTCCTCCCATGTAAATGACCTTTTATATATGAACTGCCTCATTAAATTCAGTTGGACTTCCTAGACAGGAGAAGGAGGGTAAATATTTTTCAGAGGCTGCTGCTAATGGAGTCATTTAATGCTGAATAAATAAATAAATAAAAATTGCAGACCTTTATTTGAGAAGCATAGGTAGAGTAGTTATAGTAAAGTTCATAACTTAGATCGCCAAATACAAACAATAAAGAATTGTCTACTTCAGATGGCTTGAAATGCTTTTTCTTGAAGACAGATGCTGTTTAGGTCAAAACATTTGTGTTAAAAAATAACTTGTTATTCTCATTATGAATAGTTTTAAGCGATTTGTTTAGATTTAAAAAAAAATCTAAATTAGTTTTCTCAAGTTACAGATACAGAATGGCTTATTCTAGTTCAACACGGGACTTTGTTGCACTTTCAGATCTGCATCCAAATCTTGCTCGTCCTGTAAGTTTCATAGACATAGTACTTTTGTTCTCAAATGAAATTGTATATGACTGTATTATATTACTGCAAAATTATGTAATTGACGTGTATTTAGATACTAATAGCATTAGTATAATTGTTAGATATAAAGTACCTTACCTTCTTTGTGTATAAACCAGCAAAATGAAAATTGATGCTGTTGTTGTCCATAGTATGTGGATACCACAACTATAGATATTGACTGGACAATTCAAGGCCTGAAAGTATCAGAGGCTGCTTTGTAATGTTTTAAATGGATGCCGAATTAGTAAAGACATGTACAGAGTCAGCATTATGTAGTCACAATACATCTGTAACCGACAACAGTCTTTCACTACAAGCTATGAACATAAGGCCCAATCCTGCAGTCTTTATGTGCTCAGTCCCTCTGAGCTAAATAACGTAGTCCTGAATTATTCAAACAAAACTCTTGTTGAGTGGCATGGTGTTTTAACTGGATAAAAATCTCACAATTGCATGTCAGATAGGATTGATTCTGTTTCTTTAGTACAAAAAGCAGGTTTTGCGGTTGTCAGTTTAGGAGGAGCTAAGAATTTTGCTTGTGGGAGTACAGGAGAGTAGGATGAACCAAAAAGTAAACTTAATGAACAGCAAAACTTTGTAGTTGGTAGATTCATACAGATGTTTGAGTATGAATTTTTTTTTGTTGTTGTTGTCCTGATATGAGTGAGGACCATCATCACTGGAGTAAGAGCTGAACAGGGGAGTGTACTGTAAAACTCTGTATTTTTCTCTTTTGGGTTTTAGATGGTTGAATAAAAAATAGGAAGTCTTGGGGACGGGACACAGTTTTTCATTCTTTGCTCTCCAAGATTGTGTTTTAATATGGGAGGGAGAAGGCTACATTATTCTCTGTTGCAGTATTTCCCACCCTTCACTGTGTAGCCCATCAGCGATAATGTGTCTCCTAAGTGTTCAGTGCTGCTGGGAGTTGGAGCCTGGAGAGCGAAACAGAGAGGCAGCATTTCCGCATGGATGCACTGCGAGCTGTGGTGCGGTGCGACAGCCATATCTCTCCATGCAGCTTAAAGTAGATGCACGTCTACAGAGCCGTACGCCCTGCGGAAGTCCTGATGCTTGCGAAGAGAGTGAAAACAAGGAGTTTTCCTGTTCCCACAGCTTTTTATTTGGGAGGGACACAATTTAGCCCTTTTTTCTCATTTATTTTAAACAAATGAAAGAGAAATCACAGAAAAGGGTGAACTAGGAGAGGAAGTTTTATATGCCCTCACAGTGGTATCGTATATTCTTTCCAACTTTTTATAAAACCCTGGTCTCCAGCAAAGCTAATTTATTCTGTCATTCACAGTTACCCCCAAATACAGTGATCCACTAACTCAGTTAAAAGCTTTTATTTTACAAATAAAACTAATCTTGAGTATTGCAATTAGCAACATATAGTAAAGAAAGTATTTTTATGAAAAAGTAATTCACTCATATCTCATGATAGAACGATCAGTATTGTGTTTAGGACTTTAAAACAGTTGAGCACACATCATTCAAAGTCATATTTTTTTACTCTGCAGTTTATTTTTTAAAAGTTAAATAGATCAAAGTCTAAGAAACTTGCAATGTGTTAATGCTGTAGTCTCATGATTTGGCTGAGCGGCCTTAAGCAATGCTCTGCCAAAAAAGGCAGTATGGCCCTCTTCCTCATTGCAGGCGTGTTCCGCTCCTCCTCTTTTGGTGAAACTAGTGCTTGTGTAGTTGCACAACAAGCTGATGAAGGAAATGATCTCTGGAAGTTTTTCTACCCCCTTTCTCCCCACCCCCCAAAATAGTTTCCAGCCAGATCACTTCCTTCTGCCAGCTTGCTGTGCAGGCTTAGTGCTAATACGAGAGAGGTGAATATGTTTGCAGCAGGGATGAGGGAGATCTCTTTTGGAAACTTTAGATTTACATCAGCTTAATTCATGTGAAGAGTCATCCTAAATGTCAGTTCTTTTGACTGGTGGTGAGATACAGGGTATGTTGCACTCTGATTTAATTGAAATGTTTTTTGTTGTTTCTTTTTTTTTTTAAAGAAAAAAAACCAAAAATAGAAAAATAAAATCCTAATCTACATCACTACATGTTGTGGACAGATAGAAAGTATTCTGTTAGAAAGATTGGAAGAACTGGGATATTACACTGTTGCACACATTCGTCCTCTTAATGAGGTCATTTCCATCACTGTATAGGATAAGACAGTTACCTTGCTCCATCTAGTGATTCAAAGGAAACTGGGAACATGAGATCTAATTTTTGAGCACGTCAATATTGTTACAGTGAAGTCAGTCAGGTTGCATTGCTTTGTGAATAGGTGCACAATTCAGCCTGTGTGGATTATCAAATTGTTACTCTGCCCCTTGCTAGCTGACTGCTGGGACGAGAAAGTCAGGCAGCGCTGCAAGTAAGTGCACGTCTGAAGTGGAAGAGATGTGGCACGCTTCGTGTTTTGAAGGACCCTTGCAGTATTGCAATGTCAGTCTCTCCTTCCAGTCCTTGTTACCATACCAACTTTTATTGCTTACCTCTTAAATCCCAAACTAGCACTGCAATACTCTTCTCTCATACTGAGGAGGACCTTTTTTTTAAAAAAAAACAAACACCACACAGCTATATATTATTAATATATATATTTTATATAGATATCTTTCTTCCTGTGTGTGTTTGCTCCTAGTAGTTTTGTTTGACAATTGAGACTGGGGTGCTTTTGCATAATAAATACAGGTTTAGCAAAGCAGAATAAGATTGATTTTGTTTTGAATCATCAAAAAAGTTCACTGCCTAAGCTCCCTTTGTAGTTGGTTGAGAGACAGAGAGCAAGGAAGAGGCACCTGTACAAATTTATGTTGCCTAGATGAGGATAGGATAAATGGCCCTCTCTGTGGATGTACACGTGTGTATCTCGGTGTTGACAGCAGGGGAAACCTTGGGCGCTTAACTGTAAAATAAATCCTGTCCAGACTTTTCATGGTGCATTTAAGGAGATCTGAGACCTGTGCAGAGAGCGTGAAACAACACTATTGCTGCCTACCTGAGGAGAGATTGCTGTAGAACAGCCAAAATCGTGAATGCTTTGCGTGAACTTTTGTCCTCCCATTGTCTTTACAAACAGAAACAGATGTATTTCTTTTAATATTTTTATTAGTCACTCTTTTTCTTAAAGTAAAATTGTATGTTTATGTTTTAGTCTTTAGTTCATATGGTACTGTGGAATAAATAGATTAAAATGATTACCAGTCAGAAATATGTTTATTATCATCAGTGGAGTACAAGTCCGTGAAATCTAATTCATCATATACATCTGTGTTTAATACTTGTATTCTATAATCTTTTTATTTTTTAGAATGTAATCGGTGTGGTTATTGGGAAAACAGATGTCAGAGGCTTTCCAGACCGAAAAAGTACAGTCCTTTTAAACTGTTTTTACTTCATTTTCTTATACGGTATAATTTGGCATATATAACTGAAATCAATATTTAAATTATAAACAGACTTCTTTAGTGTAAAATGTATAGAATAAAAATGCACAAAAAAAATTGTGTGTGTTTGAGAACCAAGATGAAAGAGCAGCATTAGTTTGGCTCAACCTTATCAATTGGAATTTGTTTGGAAAAACTCCATCATGGAAGTCTTTCAGGGTCTGAAGAAGATGGTACCGATATGAACCCAATATTATATAAAAACTGCTGGAATTGATCTGATCTCTACATATTCATTCTCTCTTAAAACAGAAATGTTAAGGAGATGTCTCGAGGAGTGAAACAAGTAATTTCTGGTCTGAGTAGCACCAGCTTCATCTTATCATATACTCCTAAAAAAAGCAAGGGAATAATACGTTGTTAATACAGCATTAGTTGGAAATTGAAATAACATATCTACAGCTTAAGGTTGACACAGACACTGTTAGGAAGCATCTCCAGTCTTAGAGAGCCATTCCAGCTGTGTGTGAAGTGCTCAGCTATTCTGTTGGCATTGTCATCATGCTGAGCTGCTCTAGTGGGGAATGTTTAGAAGGAAGTCATCATCGTCACCAGAAACAATTCTACGTAGTCTGAAAATGTGGTGTTCATATTTATGCCTCCATGGAACTACAGTCAGAATATGCTTATTCTATCACCATACAGTTTTCATTGATAATTTTAAAATAACATGCTGCATAATGCTGTATGATCCATGGAAAGCTTTGTTAATTAGCTGTAAGAGAAAAGGGAGTGCAGGAGTACAGTGTTTCAGAGACTGATACCCTCTTGACCATGAACTTTCCACAGAGCTGGAAACACTTTGCTTTATTCGGTTAAACCCCTTGGTACTATCTGAACAGTGACACTGCCTGTGATCTGCAGCCTCGTATGTCTTCACGGTGCCCTTGTACATGGGCACAGCTATCTAAAGACAGCCTACCTACTACAAAATTTGGGCTAGTACGTACACTTGTTCACAGTGTTGCTTCATCCGTTAGCCTTGTTTATGTGTTTGTCCATGCCTTGAACGTAGCATGGTTCTTTTATTTCTCTTGCGTTAGATCTGTAAGGTTATATGGTGCTGCCTAAAGTTAAGTGATATGTGTACGTGATGAGGTGGTACAGGTACAGCTACAGCATGAGTTGTAGCCATCCTCACTCACGAACACCAGTGCGTGTACTGAACAGTCTGCTGACCTCTAGTGGCACTCACCAGATTGCGGGTGGTAAATTAATAAAATCTAGGAAAGCCTCGAAGTAATATTTTTATACATATATTCTAGACTGAAATCAAGCTGTGCTAATGAATTGTAATAGTGCTGTTTATTTTTGCAGACATTGGGTGTGAGAGATACACCTTCAGTTTTACTATTCGTGATTCACCGACTTATTTTATAAATGTAAATTCTTGGGGCAGAGAAGAGTACATTAGATCACTTTCAGAAAGCTTTAGAGTTGGTGACTGTGGTAAGCTGGAGTTTATTCTTAACATGTTTCTGTTTGAATGTGTTTTTTTTCCAGTAAATCAGTGTTATGTGTTTGTGGTTTTGCTATATTTTTCTCTGAGGACTCAGAAAACAGTCTAATTGGAAACAAATTGTTCAGTTATGTTAAGTATAAAGAGGAAAGGAATAAGATTTCAAGGATTTAAATTCAAAACCAGTAAATATGTCAACAAAAAGACTAGATACAAATCCACTGAATGCAGCCACCCAGAACTTGTCTATAATTAATAGATCTAAATTCTTACATTATATCCAGTTCTTATAAATTACAAAAAATAAACTCTGTAAAGTAGTTTGGTGTTTTTCTTTGTCTTCAGTCAGTTATAGATATGACTATAATTGTTCATCAAAGCACAACAAAAATCTTGTATTTATTTACAGGCTGTGTTTTTATCTTGTTAAGTTAATAGAAAGACTCTGCTGCCCATGGTTCCTAGATCAGAGTGTTTGGATAAAACTTGTGACTGTGGAGAGTATACGCACAAGAGCTTAGTGTCATTTTGTTTCCATTAAATGTCTTGAGGACTCCTGTGGGACTTTGGCTATAATGTGAGCTGTCCAGACAGATATGGTTTGCAGTATGAAAACATTTAGCAGTAGTTACTGCACGTGTCTTTTCCTTTCCATATCAATCTTGAAAGCAACCGTTTTTAAAAGCAACTTCTCTTCATATGCAACTATATTCAGTTTTCTAACATTACTTATCAATGTTTTATTTTAGTTACAATTGAAAATCCTTTAGTTCAGTCAAAGGAAGCAGAAAGGGAAGAAAAATTCAACCCTGTAACTCCTAGGTAAATGTAAAGCATAGACTGGTAGTTCTTTCCGGAAAGATGAAAGTTAATACTTGCTTTATTTGGGGTTAGTTGTCTTATGCAGCTGTACCTTCCTCCCTCTGTTCAACCATCTATGATCAAATAATCTCAAAAGAGAATGTATTTCTCAGCATATGGTCTTTGGAGTTTTGTCATGAAGTAATAACGCTCTTTGTAACTAAACAGAGTAAATTTCATTCTTTGCCAAGGTGTTTTATCAGACATAACTGTTTTATAGACAGTATATCCTTATCAAAACCCACTCACATGACATGTTTATCTAGAAGGTATTTTAATACACTGTGATGCTATTTGTTACTTATTTGGTAAGGCATTGTCATTCCTTTTGTATCATGCAATGTATACATGTTGTTCTCTAAAATCTGAACAATTTGAACCAGTGTATGAAACTCACATTGCAAGTCATAATTTAGATATGTTTTTACTTATCTTAGATATCTAAGATATAGATGTTAGCTAGACTAATACACCTGTTCTTTAATTAGAGTTTCTTTCCTAATTGGTCATATTCTAATATTTTTAATCATATGGCAGTCATAAGAATATTGCATATGTGCACATTAAATTGGCAAGTTAGAAATTTTATGTTCTTGATTACTGATCATCTCTAAGCTTTGTAGCAAATGTATAGCTGTAGTAATTACACTCACTTTCTGGCTAAGCAGAAAGAAGTAAAAGAAGAAATGTCGGGTAGAAACTTCACTGATTAAAAGAGCTCCTCTCTAAATCTATAGATTTCATAAGCATTTGTAAAATATATTTATCCAGAATATATTGAATATATCTTATTTCTACTGGCTAACAGTGCATTACAAATATTGCTGAGGTCATTGGGCTATTGCTTTTGAAAACACCTCACCAAATCCAGTCTGACTATAGTAGTGTCTTATTATGTCACGATGCCAAAACCTCTCAATTACCTGGATTACAGACATTTCAGAATTTATTTTATTTTTAGTAATTGATAAGGGCTGAAAGACTTACAAATACGTTTTGTACATTGCTAGCAATTCACGCTGGCTTTTCAATTCCGAATAAGTATAAAGTACACAATAATAAGTCTTTTATAAGAGAAAAGTATATATTTTTTAAAAAATAATTTTAGAACAAATTAATTCAAACTTTTCCGTATCTTTAAGGAAAACAATAAAGGAATTTTATAACAGAAAGTTATTTTTTCATGTGAATTGAATTTACATTTTACACTGTTAATGTATTAGTGAGTGAAATGTTGATCAATGCGATTTGTTTTGTGCATACTATCTAGCTGCTACAAATTATTGCTCAGTGAAAATCATTCAGTGGTCAAAACATCTTCATGTTACGAAATGGACACCAAACTACTTTCTCTGTTGCATCTGCCTGTCAAGGACCCTCAGGACTATTATTCACTGGGTGATATCATTGCAAACGGACAAAGCCTCGATGGAAGAATCCTTAATGTGCTTGCAGCTGTAATGTCAGTAAGTTAAGGAGCCACAACAGAGTAGTGTTTTTCTACTGTACCATGGGTAACTTAATTGACTTCAGTGTGAATATGGATTTTGGGACTCAGTGGACAGGAATCACTGGTTTTGTTTGTTTGTTTAGGTTGGCAGTCACTTCAGCTGAGTTACAATAACCATACAAGCTACTTGATGAGATTTTTATCAACAACATGAGGGGGGAAATTAAGGGAATGGAAATGTCCTACATCAGTTGTCTTTTTGAAATCATGCATGTGCAACCAGTAGATAACTTGAAATTTGTAAACCGCAGATTTTTATAAAATAAAATGTGTCCTTTATCTTGAAGTAAAATTACTGTTGTTGAACTTTTAGTGGTGTACATGGGGTTTTTTTTTTTTCAGTCATCTACAGGGTTTTTTCCCACCTTTTTTAACTCTTCTATTTTCTAGGTTATCACTTTTATTCTCCTAAACACTTAGTAGTGGAAAAGTGACTGCTTCTCTTTCTTCTTAAAGGTTGGGGAGCCAAAGTATTTTATGACTTCAGACAAAAGAAAAGGTCAGAGGTGTGAAGTAAAGCTGTATGATGAAACAGAGATGTCTTTTCCAATAGTATGGTAAAATGTTTTTTAATTCACTAAAATACACAAATTGATGCAAAAGTAGGTGAAGAAATTAACTATAATACATACTGTTATAACACTGTCTTTTAATTTAAATGTATTGTTATTTGCGTGGCAACTGTGATGAGGCAGCAATGTACACTGAACAGAGGCTTAAAAAAGAGATTCATTAGAGTGATCGTATATATATTGTCTAGTTTTATGACTTCCTGACAGACGGCTAGCTCATGAAAGGCAAAATGAAGCTTAGTTCCAAATAGTTACATTTTTTAATGTGGAAATTTGAACTAATTCACGAAATGGCATTTAAAAACAGCTGCAAAGGCAGTACATTTCTTCCACAAACTGGGGGGGGGGGGAAGGGGGAAGAGGAGCATGTTTCATTTTTAAAGCCAAGCAGAATTAACAAGTGGAATGGAAATAGGTTGAAATAGTTTTTAAATGTTTAAAATAGCGCAGAAACATTTTGATACTACTTTGGCCTTATTTTGAAACTGTATCCCACTTGCAAACATGACTACGTCCATGCCATTTATGCATGTCAATAGTGATTTGTTTACACAGGAGCTCTTGCTCTATGGACAACAAACTTGTCCATAGTTTGTTCAATAAACTCATGGCTTATCTACGTGCAAGGGTACATGGGTGTTCGTTTGTGCTGGGTTTGCTGTTCGTTGGTTGAAATGACCTTTGTTCCCTAGATAGAAGTAGCAAGATAGCATTGCACTCTGTGTCTGAGTTAGAAACTTAATTCTCATTCAATGTAATGTTTAACACAGTTAATGTATACACACGAACACTAATAAGCATTTATGGTGTGAAGTTTTCTAGCCCTTGAGCTGCCACCAATGTTAATTTGCAGCAGCAGCTCTAATACTCTTGTTTCAGTGCTGGTACCTAGTGATACAGAGCTGTGTACTTCAGGAGTCCTGAGAAGCAGAGACTAGGTGGTGTGACTGTGGTTACCCTAAATGATGCCTTTTGTGCTTTCATGGAGCTGTAGGTAGAGGCAAAGATTCAGGAAATCCTTGAGCAACAGCATTGTAGTGAAGATATTTCAGAGGCCATCAGCGAAGAGGTGGCTGAGCAATGCTAGATGAAAAGTAAATGTCTTACGTCTTTTTCCAAGGATTAAGAAAAAAAAACCACCAGAACAAAACTGTGCTTTGGCAGCACTCTTGCCATCCAAACTTACAAGGAACTGAATGAGATTTCATCAAGGGACCTAACCATCAAATTATCATTTTTGAGGGATACCACTGACCTCACTCTAGTCTCATCATCCACAGTTACAAGGATTCCAGTGTTGGAAAGCCAGCTGAACATCTGGCCTAGTGATGTCAGCAATCAACTTGTTCCCACAGAAAAGGCTCAGCTGATAAGCAGTTATTTTAACTGTGATTTCCTTTAGTTAGAAATTACCTTTGTCAAGGTTCTAAAATACACACAGTATTTTTCCAGGTATATTCTGCATTGAATCATTTTGAACAATCTAATAGCCCTTTATTTTATCCTGTTTGGCATGGGATAAAATAGGGACTGTATTAGACCGTACATAAAGCATCCTGGCTGGCTGCAAACTAGATGCCTGTGGATATACATGGCATTTCATTTGCATGTGCATGTAACAAGGAGTTGTGTCCCCTTTGACCAATTTAATTATAACTATATTATTTAGTAGTTTAGTACTAAACAGTTTGAGTGCTGTTTCAAAACTGTTTTGATACATTAACTTTTTTTAATTTAGTTGGGATAATGAATCTATCCAGCTTGCACAGAGTTGGATCCCACGAGAAACAGGTATAATAGCCTTTATGTTTTTACTGTAGTTCTTAATGTGATACTTATTCTACAGTAATGGGCTTTTTTTGTGCACAGTAATATTTGCATCAGATGTGAGAATAAATTTTGACAAATTTAGAAACTGTATGACTGCAACTGTGATATCAAAAACCATCATTACAACTAATCCAGGTAAGAGCTGTTGAAGTATTGCTTTGGTATTAGTAATCATTATAGACTAGAATGCATGAATGAATCTATTGGAGGTCTCATTTCTTCTGCCTGCTTGCCTCAGAAAGCTCCCCATTTCTTGTCTGTTACGTAGTCACCAATGCTTTTGGCTTCCATCCTTTTCTCTTTTTTTTTCCTTTTCTTTTCTTTTTTTTTTTTTAATTTTATCTAACCAGCTTTCATATATTCCATGTAGGACTAACAGTTAAAGTAAAAAAGAGAAAAGCATCTCTTGGCTAATTCCAAGAGACAACATGCTGGTGCTACCAGAATAAAAAGTTATAAAATATAATTATGCTGTTATTTTTACATGCTACATGTATTAATAACTTTTAAAAATACATTTTCAAGAAACAGCAGAAGCAAATATTCTCTTCAGCTTCATAAAAGAGAGTGCACAATCAGGAGCTTTGCATGATAAAATGGAGGAGCAGTCAAAAGAATCCATTAACTGTAAGCATGGATCCAAACACTTTGATTTTATTCAACTATATAATGTAGTTTCGTAGTGCAGGTGAAATATCAAGTTCTTGCTCTGTGTGTTTCTGGAAACAAAACTAAGGTATAGCCTGGCTGAATACTTAAAGTTTGGACTGTTGTTACTAGGGCTATCCCTTATATCAGTTATGTATTTCAGGGTTGGTGACTATCCCACTTGCAGCCTGTCTGGTATGTTCTTTCTGTCTTGAATAAGTACAAAAAAATGGAGAGGGAAAGTTTTTTGTCAAAAACTTGTTTTGGGGGATACAAAGATTAAATATTAGATATTTTCCTAATTTGACTCCCCTTTTGTTTTATTTTTGTCGCCAAATGATAAGCCTGCTTCAAAAGGAAGGTGTGGGGGGCTTTTCTGATGCTTTAGATCAAATCCTCTCCTTTTTATTACCTTAAGATCCTTTTTTGTTATTGCTTCTTTCTCAGACACACTTAACATGTCTTTTAAACTTTTAGTGGAGACTATAGTTGATGTTTATACTGTGGAACAGCTGAAAGAAAAAGCTTTACAGAGTGATGGGAAACTTGAACCAGTCTATGGCATTATTTATGGCTACATTTCTACACTGGACATTGATGATAATGCATCTAAAGTTATTCGCAACAGATGGTAAGCAACTGCCTGTTTTAAATTTGTATTAAAAAGTGCTTCTCCTTCTTCCCCTGACCCAAATTAGATGGAACAATATTTTAGTCCAGTTCCAGACAAGAAATAATACTCCTCTGGAGGACGCCATGTGAATTTCTGTTGTGTAGACTTCCAGAAGTAGCAAGGAAGAGGAGCTGGCTTTATGAAGGACTTGCTCTTTCTGGTCCTAGAGGAGCAAAGAAGAAAGAGGCCATTTTGTCTCAGGCAGACTTAAGAGTTTAGAAGATGAAGATTTTTTTTAAAGAGGAAAAGTCTCTTGGGAAATCTCAGTCTAGAAAACAGTTTCAAATAAGGAGGAATTGCATATATGCATTAATTTTCTTCTCATGTTTCAGTTCAATATGCCGTTTTCTGGTGAATGAAATGTCAAACACATGCACTTTCTGCAGTGACATCTCTTCAGATTCAAAGTCAACTTTTGCAAGCTTTGACATACTCATTGATCTAACAGATCACACAGGCACTCTTTATTCTTGTTACCTGTCTGACTGTGTAGCTGAGGAAACATTAGGCTGCACAGTAAGTAGAAATGAATTAGGTTGTTCTTATTTGATCTGAGCTGTGAAGCCTGATGAAAATTACAAATATATGTAAATGTTCTTCGTATATGTGTGTGTATGTATACACAGGTTAAAAAAATTGCATATGGATATGGATACACATACGCACACACTTGGCTTTTTAACAAGTCAAAAGTTAGAAGTCAGTAGCTGCTAATAACAAGAAACGCATTAAATGTAAGAGTTAATATCCTATTCAGAATACTGCTTTATTTTAATTAATCTACACTTTTCTGAGAACATGGTTGGAATTCCCTAATTTTGATTCTCAAACACCCTGCAATTTATTCTGATTAATCTGACTGTCTTGGTACACATATTACACCAAACACTATGTTAAAAGATGGGAAAATACAGCTTATAAATGCACAAAAAAATGCATAAGAGGCTCTTTTCATCATCATTTTGTTGTGGAGATGTTGTTATAACTATATGCTGAAGAAGTGTTCTGTGATGTCCTGTTATTAACAGGTCCGTGAGTTCCTCACTCTAACAGAAGACAAGAAGACTGCATTGAAATGGCAACTTCTTTTGGAACGAAGCAAGATTTATTTTAAAGTTAGTATTTAATGTTAATTTAAAACAGTTGCTGTTTCCCATTCAGTAGTATATTTAGTACTGAAAAACTCCATGTCAGTTCTGCTGAACTTTTTAAAATAAGGATTAGTTTTTGTACATATTCTGAATATTCCAAGTAAATAGTCTTTGTCATAATTTCAACATTAGGGGATGTACCTGCAGGATCAGATATACAGGCCTCTTTCAGGCAAACTATGAAAGACACAAACTGCTCTTAGCCAATACCCATTAAGGAGCTGATACTTCAAAAGCATGTATACATGATTTAGTCACTGACTTCTATGGCTGTAGGTTTATAATGAGTAAAGTTAACACTATCAGTTTGCAAGAATAAGTCCCAGTCAATATATGTAATAGATTGTATGGTATATGGGTTACCTAAGTATATTTCTTAGTTACCTGTATTTTTGGAAATCATGTGATTAGGTATGTCTAAAATCTGCAATTCTCCTTAAAGCAACAACATTAGATTCACACACCGGGAGCAATTGTTAAAAGATCTGCTATTACTTGCAATATTCTTTACTTTTTTAGTTGCATGCTGTTTACTAGACCGGATTCCTTTTTCATAGAACTGCTTCTTCCAGGACAACTCTAAACTGACTCCCTTTTTTAAACTTGCCCTTCTTAGCAAAACTGTTCTTACTCTCCCATCCCTCCTACCCTCTGCCTCTATTTCCAGGAAAAAATGAAAGTGTTTACCTCAGTAGTGACAGGTATATAGCATAAAATGTGTGTACTCATGTATAAAATAATGTAAAATATATATAACCAAATCTGTCAATTAAATATGCTGTGTGATATTTGAAAATAATATATTTCAAAGTGCTATACAGCAGTAAAAACAAAGACCCTTAATTATTTTTACAGGTCACTTTGTCACCCAGCTGGAGAACCGGACTGAAAGTGAATGTTCTTTCATGCAAACTGGCAGACCCTATAGAGGCCAGTCAGAGCTTGTTGGGAAAAGAGATTGGAAATCAGAGATTACACTATATGGCTTGATAACAGCTAGGAAAAAGACTATTTCTTCACTGTATTATTAGAGGTAGAATGCTGTTGTCATCGTATTTTGCTAAGTATGTCCTGATCGTAAAGAAGGAATATGCATTACTAATCCCTGTAAGTGGGCTTCTGCGTTGATTTTTTTCAGGTGATTGTAGTTTAAAAAGTGTACTAGGGCCTCAGCTTAAGAAAAGTTAGTTTTACCCCCCTTACAAGGAGGATGGAAGCTTTCTTCATTCAGTTGAGAATATATTTTGAAAGATCAGAAATAGCGAATAGTACAAGCCAGATCTGTTGAGCTTCTGTGTTTTTAACTGCCTTGCTACCTTCGTGCTACTTTTGTGTTAGTTCAAAAAATAAAGACCCACTTTGAAATACTGCCTGGGTTTGTGGTTATATTGATGAGTCCAAACACGGAACTTCTGGCAACTGCAGAGGCTTGGAAATAGCCATGGTGTTTGCAAGGCTGCTTTTCTTTAGGGCAGACAAAGTCTTATTAGAACAGAGTAATCAATTACCAGGGACCTCTGACAACCAAACAATCAAGCTAAGACTGTAAGCAGCAGAGAAGAAAGGACTCTTCCTCACCAAGATAGTTGTTAGCTGAACATAAAGAACCTAGGTATGTACATTTTGCCCTTCTCCATGTATTTTTTTCCTATGTTTTATTTCTATTTCTGTCCTTAGCGTCCCCTGCAGCTTGTGTATTTGCTACATTCACCAGTCCTCACCTTCTGAGCATACCGGGAGTTGGCCTATTTCAAATGGTGGGAAGATACTGCGGCCCTTCTCTTGTAAAGTATTTGTTAGGCTAGAACGCCTTGAGGAACTCTGATCACCCCTGGTTCACTACCTACATGTTAAAGCAACATGGCAGAAAGAAAACAACCACAGAAACAGTGAATTTTGACAAGCAATACTCCAGGATTGCATCCCCCTACTCATGTGAGTGGGAACAATGGACTAAACACACAAAAAAATATTGCCAGTGTTGGGTCACTGCGTCTCTCCTGTTGCAGCAATAAACAACTTCAGAGTATTAGCTGTTATGGCTGGAAAAATGTTAAAGTGAATGTTGCCATTAATTTTAATCACAACTCAGCTCAGCAATCAATACACAGTGCTTAAGACCAAACTACAAATGATGGATGCATTCTTGCTGTTGCCATAGACGGTAACGTTTGACAGGGACGAAGAAATGGGAACAGTAGAGAAAGTGGATTTTATCCTTCCTTTTCAGAATTATTCACCCCAACTTCCCTGCTCAGCCCAGCTCTGTTGGCCTGACGTCTCTGCTTGGCCCAGCTCACTGAGTTGCAAGAAGTTCAGAGCACAGCTTCCCCCCTGACAGAGGCAGGCTTAAATGACGGGGCATTTTGACTGCTATGAGCCAGGGGTGGTTCTGTTCAGCTGTAATGGCTGAATGTTTGTTTCAGTGGGCCTCGGTTCCTTAGGCTTCCTTTAGATGAAATCTGAATTACGTCCACAGCATTTAGGCCTCATCAGACAAAGAATTTTTACATGTGCTTTAAGCCATTGGCTTAAGTCAAAATACAGTGAACTGAAATGTGTGCATGTTTGCAGGATCAGTCCCCGGTGCAGGTGGCTATGGGTACGCAGTGGTGTGCTACAGCTGCAGAAGCAAGTTGATAGAAAAATTTCTATTTTTCTTCTGCAACATGTTCTGCTTTCTGTTTACCATGTGATTTGCAGTGTCCTGGACCACGCTGCTCTTTCACAGAGGTGCTTGTCTTTGGGCTACGCTAATTTTCTCTGCAAGACTCTCCAAATGCACTTTTAAAAATAAAGTGGTTATTAAGATCTGGCTCCAACAAATGGAAGCAGTTAACTTTGGTGCTCGCATGTATGTAAAAAAAAAATCCATCTGTTTTTGTTAGAAATCGATCAGTTCTGTGCAACCTTTGAAAATGGTAAGTTTTGATGTTTGCGGGGGGAGGGTTTTTTTAATTATATTTTACAACTTTGTCACTCCATTGAATTGAAAGAGAACTCGCTGTCATGCAAACTGGTAGAGAGTGTTAGATCAGTTGGAGTTTGGAAACGGGAAAAGTTACACAGCATGGCTTTTTAACAGCTGGAAATAGTTAAAAACTCCAACTGTTGCACTGCATTGTATAAGTAATGGTAATTGTTGCAGTTAGGTTTTTATTAAAAATATATTTAAATCAGTAAAAGTAAAGACAAGTTTACTGGTGATCTTTACCAATGAGCTTCTTTATTCTTGATCTTTTGTATTATTTTACTTTTAGAAGCATATTTAAAGCTCAGTTTAGGAAAAAAATCTGCCAAGCATCTGGCACGCTTCCTGCTGCATTACGCCTCTTGGAGTGGGAGGGAAAGCAATCCTCATTTAATTTGTACATTTGAAAAATGCACGGAGGAATCGTGAAACTAATCTAAAAAGCAAACATCTTTTTATTGTAGAATACCCCAAGGAGAGAAATTCTTTCTGAAGCTGTAATTCTTGATTTACTGTTACACATACATCTTTGATTTTACATAGCATGGGTGAGCTTTAGCTCCTCCACCACCATTTTAATGGTTTAATTTATAATTTTTATTTTAAGGCAACACATTGGCAAAGCTCAAAGCATCAGTCGAACAGAAGAGCACACACAGTGACAGCCAGCCCAGCTCCCCTCCCCGGCTCTCCGGCACGCCGCCTCCATCGACAGCTCCAAGGTACAATTTGGGTATCAACCATCTGCCCCAAGCTGGCTTGGACTCCAGGTTCACAGCCTCAGAGGAGACTGAAGCCTCCATGGAAACAGGGGTGTTTTAGTCAAATGCCTTTCGAGCTCATGGGTTACATGTCTTTGATGCATGACACTCCATTAGACGCTTGGGCCATCTAAGTGTTTAATGTACAGGACAGCTTGTTTGTCTCTTTGTTCACCAGATGTTCCCAAAAGAGCCTCTTCCTATGCAGACAGGGTCCCAGCCTGGCTCCTGGTTAGGATCCACGCGTTTGCTGCGCCACCTTAAACCGCATGGAGAGGACGTCGCTTATCCCAGCCTCTATCTCATCGTTGGCCTGCACTGACCCAACTCCTTTGGGAGACCCTGTCAGAATCAAGTCCCCTTCTTCCAGGGTGAATATTTCACTGATGTAGCTGATCAGGTAAGGGATGGAGAAGATCATCGAGGAGGTCTCCCCCTCCTGCCTCAGCTTCCCGTTCACCTTGAGCCAGATCTTCAGCTTGTGAGGGTCTGGGATCTTCTCCTTGGGCACAAAGTCACTGACCGGGCATGACGAACCGAAGCCCTTGGCCAAGGTCCAGGGCAGACCCTTCTTTTTGCACTCCTCCTGGGTGTCCCTGGCCGTCATGTCCAAGCACAGGGCATAACCCGCCACGTGCTCCATGGCAGCCTCCTGGGACACGGCCTGGGCTCTCTTCCCAATCACCACCCCCAGCTCCACTTCGTGGTGCAGGTTGTTGCAGTAGTAGGGCCGGAGGATGGGCGAGCCTTCGCGCACGTAGGCCGAGGAGGGCTTGAGGAAGAAGAGGGGCTCCCGGGGCAGCGCGCTCCCCATCTCCTTGGCGTGCTCGGCGTAGTTGCGCCCCACGCAGACGATGTTCCTGCCCCACTCCCAGAAGCGGGACAGGGGTTTGGAGGAGGCCATGGCCGCGGCGGGTCTCCTTCCCCGGGGATCGCGGGCGCCCTTGGGCCGTCCTTGCCGGGCCCGGAGCCGCGCTGCCGCCGCCGCCGCCTCTCCTCCGCCCCGCTCTCTTCTCTGCCTCCTTCCCGCCCGCCCGCCCGCCTGCTCCCTGCCCGCCGCGGATTGCCCAGGGCAGCCGCCCGCCCCCCGCCTCCTTACCCGGGTTAGCAAATCGCCCGGCCCGGGCGTGCCGTGAGCGGCGAGGAGGGAAGGAGGGGGCCGGGCGGGCGCAGCGCCGCCCCCGCCGCACGCCGGGCCGGGGCCGGGCCGTGCTGGCCGCCGCTGCCCGCCTCCCCGGGGCCGGGCGCGGGGCGGGGAGCAAAGGTAACCGGGCCGGGCCTGGGCACCGGGCGGGGCGCGCCGCACCATGCTCGGCGGGGCCTGGCGGGGCCTCGGCACCGCCCTGGCGGCCCTGGGAGCTGGGGCCCTGCTCCGAGCCGGTACGTGGGGCGGGAGGCGCGGCTCGCCCGGCGCCGGGGATGCGCCCCGGTAGGAGCCGCGGGGCCGGGCAGCGCCTCCTCTGCGGCCGGGCCGGGGCGCGGAGGGCCGGGCCGCGTCCCCGGGCAGCGGGGCCGGGGCGCGGGGGGATGTCCCCTTGCAGCGGGGCTGTGGTCTGTGCGGCGACCTCCTTGCGGCCAGTACGGGGGCGGAGGGGGCGTGCGGTGCCCCCCTTGCAGCTAGGACCGGGGAGGGTCGTGCTGTGCCCCCGTACGCCGGGACCCGCAGGAGGCTGGGCGGCTGCAGGCACCCGGCCGTGGGTGGCTGGCGGTGGGGTTCAGCCCGGCTGGCAGCGGCTCCCCCGGCAAGCTCGGAAGTTTGACGGTGGTTTTTCTCTTCTCGTTTCCCGGCTCAGGGGTGCACCGAGGTTTTTAAGCTGACTCACAGCCCCAAGTAGGTCAGTATCTGCTCAGCTGGGGCCCGTCTCTGTCGGTGGCTTTTCGTATCGATAACCCATCTGGGAGGCTCCTGCAGAGTTTTGGGGCTGCCAAAGCGCTGGTTATTGCTCTGGGAGGAGGGCTTGGGGGACGGCTGGCTGGATTTGGTGGATGGCAGACTGTATTGGCAATGTAAACAAAAAACAGAACCAAACAGAACCAAAACTGTCTAAGCTCTGCATTTAAATTTAGGGCCTAAATTCTGAAGGTGTCTCCTTGAACTAGATCTTGGGCTTTAGCTTCACAGCATCTCTGGGAAGTCTTGCCAGAGGCCTTTTGCATCACTCCAATTTTAAGACCTGGTCGTAACAAGCAAGAATGCATTGGAATTAACTGCCAAACTTGGAGACCCTGATGCTATCTTGGGAACAAGTATGTCAAACTGAGTAACTAGCAGCTCCTGAGTTCCCCAGGTTGCTGGGTGGGTGCTGCACCTTCCACGTGGGCTTCGCTCCACCAGTGGGTGAGTGCGTGCTCTGCCCACGCTGGCTGGAGCCGGCTGTGAGGCCGGCAGCATGTGCCGGGTGGGCAAGTCAAGGGGGAACGGGAGTTACCTGGGGTTTGTGGAGCCAACTTGTTTGGTATCGTGTGGAGCCACCAACTCGCTGGGCATCCAAAAAATATCTGTGTACAGGGTATGTAAAAAGTGAATGTAGTGTTTTGTCTTATGACGCAACGCAGGGACGTTCATCTGAGTATTTATGTGCAGTCATTTTTGAATGACAGCCATGTTTGAGATAGGAATTTTCCACTCTTTTCTGTAATAAAAAGAGTAAAACAAAATGCTGTGGAGAAAATGTATGAAGCACCTCTTTTCTGAGGGAACCTGCTCTTAAACTGTGCTGCTGCCTGCTTGCCTTTGGTCTCCATCATGTATGCACTTACGTGATAACATTAACGCTTCCCATCTGCAAACCCTTTCCTCGTGGCGGCTCAAGCTGCGCTAACGAACCGTTCCAGAAAGCCGAAGCGTGTGATTCAAAGGCTGCTGGTGTTCTGCTCTCCCCTGTCCTCTCTGCTTCAGGCATGAAGTCAGGAGGGACGCGTTACAAAACTGAGTGAAAATGAAGTCATTGGGCATTAATTTTGGAGCGGATCTGCACGCATTACAGCGATCCTGAAATGATCTGTGTTAGTGCTGGGCGCGGGCAGGGATTACATATTGCTTGGGGAGCTTCCTTGAGCAGAACGGGGTCTGAGAGTGCACCCTGCTCCTAACAGCAGCGCTGGGCGTGCGTGAGGGCGCTTCTGGTCTGCTCGCTGATTGGGAGGCTGGAAAGGTGCAGCTTAACTGCAGATGGGAATTCAGAATGAGTTTCATACTTTGTGGATGTTTTCTCATTCCTTCGTTTAAATTACATTTTAGAAAACATTTCCTTATGCGGTATAGCTTGTTTGTTTGTTTTGCAAGTATTGTGAATTAAACATGCAAAGAGACTTTGAGATCATGGCCAAGGTTAGAAATGGTTCATAGGAAGAAAGCATTTTAAGTATGTGAATAATTCCTTTGACTTGAAGTTGAGGTTGTGTTCTCTTTTGTTTCTGTTTTTTTTTTATTTTTTTTTTTCCCAAGTTAGTGCCTAGCATGCAAACAAACATGCAGTATATATAGCTCTTGTGACTGATAGCGTCCAAAAGTGCTTCATGTTAGGGAGCAGTTAAAGAGCAAAGAGCAATTGATATTTTTTTTTTCCTATCGAGGAATAGTAAGGGGGTTTGTTTGTTTGTTTGTTTGTTTTGTTCTTTTTTTGAAAGGACTCTTCTGCTCCAGAGGAACACTCGGCAGGTATGGATACTTTTCTCAATATTATGTCAAATACCCAGTGCATGCCTGCACTGTTGTGCCTTGGGGTTTTCTTTGCAGCACTGTGTTTAATTTTACTGCCATCTCCCTGCCTTGCCTCCCTTCCCTCATAAGCAAGTGAGATGGTGGAGGTAGAAGGGGAAGAAGTTCTGGGCAGGACAGTTGTAGCAGAGAGGCCTTACAGCTCCTGCAGCCGTGGGTCTGGCTTTGCAGCAGCAGCTGCATGCCCCAGTCAGAACCCGTCGGTCTGCGGAGCTGCAGGGGGGCTGTCCGTGTTGGCTGCAGCCAGGCTGTGGGGCCTCCTCTCTCTAAAGCCGGCTCTTATCAGGGGTGAGCAGGACTGACCTGTTTTGGGAGAGTGGGGCAGGTTGATTACGGGCGTGGTGACCCCTCCCTTTGGCTCTGACGGAGGTGACGAGCGTCGGGAGCCCTAGGGCAAGAGTCACTGGTGCAAAATGAAACAGCGGCTGAGCCAGCACAGTTCAGACCAACACAGTCACCTTCAGTGGTGTGCGAGGGCCTTGGGCGTTAAGACAACTGATTTCTGACTTGCAGAGACTGATGCCTCCTTCCCTGCACGTTGACCCATGCCTGAGTTGCGGGGCCCCAGCAATGGAAGACCTTGTCCTCTTTGTGTCCCTTCTTTTTTTTTTTTTATGGCAGAGCCTCTTAGGGCTTGGTTGTTTCTTTAAGAACTGCGAATTTGTGAGTTGAACAGTGGAGCCCAGGTTATTTGCATCTGGAATTAGATTTGCTTCTTGGATCTGATTAAACATTTAACCAAAAGCAAATAGGGAAGCACTGCTGTTGCATCAAGGTAGCCCGTGAGCAAGAAACCTGCCCACAGTGCCTGCCTGGTGCCTAGCCAGGCGGGGAGCCTTGCCTTCCACGCAGAGAGCCTGTCTTCTCTTCATGCACTGTGCAGGATGCGATTTCCCCAAGTAATGAACCAGATACTTCTGTGGTAGCAGTGTGTGTATTTCTGTATTTCTTGGTTTTTTTTTTTTCTCCTCCTTTTTTGTCTGTTGGCTGTAGCATGGCCTTTTGTGCTTTTTTTGCAAAGTCACTGTCCCAGTGACCTTTGTCCAGCTGTTCCCTCTCCGTTCTGCTTTCCTGCCCCTTGAAATCTTCTCTCTGATCGAGGTACAGCGCTTTGCCCGCATGAGCACATCTCTGGGAGCAAAGTGTCCCGTCCCTCTTCGGCGCAGCTGTAGGGGCACAAGGTGACACAGCCAGGCGCTAACACTGTCCCGTGGTGGCCTCTCTCCTCTTCCTCTGAAGGAGGCGGGTTGGGCTGTCCATACCCTTCCTTCTCTGGGGCTGGGGGACCTGTGCTGTGGGCCAGTTGTTCCCCTCCCTGGGCTAACCTGAGATTTGACTGTTTTGGGGTCCCCAGGTCCAGCGCAGCTGCGAGCTGTCTTCCTGCACACGGAGCACGAGCAGAGGAAGTCGAAGACGGTCACACAAGCCGACATGAAGGTGGAATTACTCCCAGCCCTCACAGACAACTACATGTACCTCCTCATCGATGAGGAAACGAAGGAGGCTGCAATAGTTGATCCTGTGCAGCCCCAGAAGGTAATGCTGTCTGCTGCCCTTGTGTGCCCTTGCGAGATCCTTCCAGGGCCGCATCCACGAGAGAATTAGTCACACGCTGACTCAGGCGTGGGGGAAAGGCGGGAAATACTGGCCATGCATAGGTATGGAAAAGGCACTCTGCTTCTGGGCTCAGGCAGCTTGTCCCTGACTTCAAGTGTTATTGACCTGATTTTGTTTTTTGCCCTTAATCTGATGTAGTGCAGAAAAGAGGAAATGGGACTGAGGGCTTAGTCATGGCTCGCTGGATCAGAGAGATCGTGTCCTGATCTGTAACTACGACTTGGAGAGGGATGAGCTCTCTGCAGAGTTGCTGGTGTGGCGCTCTGAAACCTTGGAGCAGTTGTGTCCAGGTTGCACCAGGTGTGCTGTTGAGTCATTTCATGTGAGTTGTAATGCTCTTGCGGTGTCCTGGGCCTGCAGGTTTTGGATGCAGTCAAAAAGCATGGCGTGAAGCTGACCACCGTCCTGACCACGCATCATCACTGGTAACTATCTGCTCTAGTGAGATCCCTCTTTCCTCTGCATAAACACAAGCAGTCAAGAATTGTTGCTTTTCTGGATCAAGTTGGTCTTCCCTAAGCAGGAGCTTAGATGTGAGGAGAAGGATCAGAGCTCAGGAAGCGTTCCCTTGGGCTTGCTATGACCAGAAGCATTGTCTAGACTGCAAGCTCTGTGTGTCAGTGCCTTTAACCTTTAAAATGCTGACTTCTTCCAGGTGGCCAGTGAAATAAATGCGTGTGAAGGTAGCTGTGGAGTGCAGGAGGGAGCACACTCACACTGAGGTGCTAGGACATGCCTGTAAGGTGTGCTACTCACAGTCAGCAGTTGTGGGAGGATTACCTGGGTTGCAGATTAACTCTGCCAGGGACGTAAAGGTGAATGTTTTGCTTTAGCAGTTCTGCGGTGCTGAACCTGAGTAACCTCTCCTGTGGGTCATAGTGGAGCCAGCTGGAGAGCCAGCCCTGATCTGGCAGGACCAGCACCGTGAGCAAATGCTGAGCTGTTTGGACATCTGTGTGCCTGCTCCACAGTGTCTTGTGGGACACTAAATTACATACCTCCCAGTTATCCCAATCTCTCCCTGTCCTAGTTGCTGGAGAGTTGACTGTGAGCCCCTAAGGCTGGTGTTTCCCAACTAGGTATGAATTTGTGGGGGATTGTTCCCCCCCCTCACTGCCCTAGTTAACTGGTGAAATTATCTCCACTCGTGTTGATGTGGCATACCCTTTGTTACGAGGACAGCATTAGATACTGGGAGAAGAGCTGATCAGAAATGATCGTCTGGAGGTTACCGTTGCAATATGAGTTACAATAAATTTGTCTTCATCCCTGCCCAAATCCATTTTTCTGACCTTCCAGGGACCATGCTGGAGGAAATGAGAAGCTCGTAAAGATGGAGACAGGGTTACGCGTGTATGGGGGAGACAGCAGAGTCGGAGCACTGACACAGAAAGTGTCTCACCTTACATCACTCAAGGTAAAGGGAATGAGCTGCAGGACTCGGTTGGGGGCATCTCCCGTCTGCGTCACAGCTTTAGAACTGGACCAGTGTGGTCCAACTTTAGTTAATATTGTGGTCACAGCTCTTTTACCTTTTTAGATCTCTCAGATGTAGTTGATAGTTTAACTACAGCTTTCGCCCTTTTCCAGCCCTGTGAACCATAACCCCTCTGTCTTGTTTTGGCCGGTGATACTTCGTTGATGAGAACATTGGTGTGGCTCAGACACCTGCATTGCCTGGGGCATGCTGGGTGTCCGTGTGCTCCTTGACAGCTACCTTAACTGGGGCGGTCGACATGTGAAAGGACAGGGCTTGTGCTCTGCTTAGAGCCAGTTAGCACCGAACGAATGCAAGTGGTCCTCTCTGAACGACGGCTGAAATACAGGGCGAGGAGAAAGTAGGCCAGCAGTGCTAGTTGCCTGCATTGCTTTACCAGAGCTAAAGCAGCAAACCTTGTTGAAACCTGGTCGTTTGTTTACAGACGAGCTGGCAGATGACATAAACTGCTGTGAAATGTGCAGGCTGGCATGAATGTCACTGCTAGTCTTGCACCTTTTGGGGGGCAGCAGCACAGAAATACACGGGAAGGTGTGCAAATTAGGGCTGTGGGGGAAACATCCCTTTGGCCTCATGAATGTGTTTAATCCTTCCCTTTTTGTGAGCGTCATCCACTTCTTCCCTTCAGCTTCATTTTTGTTTGGAGCTTTTTACACTCGATTAACTTTGTTTAGGATTTTGTGTTGCTCTGGATCTGTTTGCTCTTGCTGCCAACCAGACGCTGAGTCACTCTGCATGTAAATGAAAGAATCTGGCAGTTCTCTTTGTCACAACACCTGCTAGGAGGAAACAGCTCCCTTCCAAGTCCCTGCCATAAAACTCTCTTGTTGGACTCTCCCAGGAGCAGTGCTGATGTTTACTGGCCAGCTGTGTGAGAATTTGCCTGTAGGACTACTAGACCATTGTAATAGTTGCAATTCTTTTCTAACCATACAAATGCTAGCAAACAGTAGCTAAAGCTCTAGTCTTCTGCCTTCTTCTCAGGTGGGATCTCTTAATGTGAAATGCCTCTGTACGCCGTGTCACACTTCTGGACACATCTGTTATTATGTGACTAAGCCAAATAGCTCCGAGCCACCTGCTGTTTTTACAGGTGAGGAGTTGGGAGGTTACATTGCCGGCAGTCTGCGTTGCAAGGAAATAAGCTACCCCTCTGCCTGTGTGCTCCTGACTCTGGATGTGCGTTCATCCCTTACTGCCAGTGCAGCTGGTTAACATCCACATCTTGCCCCCTTACCAAGAGCTACCAAGTAGTAGTTGTAGATGAAACTGGTGAAACCCCTCTGGGTTGTAAACCATTGCTGGACACCCTGCAAGTAACATCAAGAGCGAGCCCTGGATGAGTCCTACATCTAGCATTTTCTTCCTTGAAACAAGAGCTGTTGTTTTACACTCTCAGGCCAAACTGTGGCTTGATTCCAAAACCTGTTGCTTTTCCATATATCTGTACTCATCTGTAAAAAAACTGAGAGAAGAGAAAGCAGGGCAGTAAGAGAGGGCTGGGGCTCCACCTCTGGTCGCCAGTTCTGGATCCTGTTTCGGAGAGTAGGGTTCCCCCCTCCCTGAGACTGTGCCCAGTCTCCCCAGACTGCCATATCATCCCTCTCCTGATGGGCGTTCTCCGGAGCTTGCACCAGCTGCTGCACGGAAGAAGTAACGGCATAAGCAAGATTTTAGGGAGCACTGGGAAGAAAATGCAGAGGCGGCTCATCTTTGTTCAACTTCATAGGAAAGAGAACAAGTGTTCCTTGTCCACTCTAGAAAGAACAAGAGGGGACAGCAGACTGCCCACAGGCAGGGAGGCGCTGGCATGGTTTGCCTGGCGAGGCTGTGGGGTTTCCTGCATTAGAAGTTGCGTTTGCCGCGTGGGTTTACATAGCACTGAGCCCGCGTGGGGCAGCAGTGTAGCCTGGCTCTCCCCGTGCCTTCTGCTGAGCTGCAGCGAGGACAGCAATGGCAGGACTGAGCCCTCGGGCACCGTGTGCTCACGCTTGGGTGTGAGGAGCCTTGTCTGGTCCTGATGCCGTGTCGTGCCTCCCTTGCAGGTGACACGCTGTTTGTGGCTGGTTGTGGGAAATTCTTCGAGGGAACCCCGGAGGAGATGTACAGAGCGCTGATTGACATTTTGGGCAACTTGAACCCTGAAACGGTATGAACCTCTTCTTTTATGCTAATAAGTTAAGCGGCCAGAAACTACTACAGACATCAAAGAAACTGTCTTCCTACTGTTGTTCAAAGAGAGAATTTCTCATGTGTTGAAGGAATGAATGCTTACATCAGGAATTGTCTTTGATGCTGAATAGCTGGAGTCGGAAACGCCTACCCCAAATATGTTTGTGCTTTGTGGGGAAAGAGTAGGGACTGCTTATTGAAACAAAGGCTGGAGAGCTGGGACGCCTGGGCTCTTTCATCAGGCTTGCTGTTAAATGGCAAATAGTACTGGCTGATAACTCCTGGCACTTCTGTGTGTGTCTGCAGTGGAGAGTGTCGCGTGTCCTGGAGGGTTGACTCCCTCCTGTGCTCCTGTCCTGCTGTGCCATAACATTGATGATGGTACCTGGCACTCCGCCTTTGTACCTTCAGAGTTACCCAGTGTCACCCTTCCTTTCTGTTCCTAGAGAGTTTACTGCGGTCACGAATACACCATCAACAATCTCAAGTTTGCTCGACACGTTGAACCCAATAATGTCACTATCCAGGAAAAGCTTGCTTGGGCCAAGGTAAGCCGGTTCATCCTTTCCCTGGACTTGCTGGATGCTGTGATGGAGGCAGAGCCTCTCCGAGGAGGTAGAGAGGACAATGTTGGGGAGAAAAAGGGACTGCAGGAAGGGGGTTCGGAGCCGGGAGCTGCAGTATGTCTTGCGTCCAGGGGAGCGATGTGCTGGGGAACAGGGTTTGTGTGTGGCCCAGGGAGGATGGTTTGCTGTCTGGTGGAGATGTGACCCTCCCTGGAAACTTTTAGGGATAATTACAGGCTGATGTCCACGTCTGTCTGGGAGGCTCGGGTCTGTCCCGAGTCTCTCCCTGTGCACCTCAGTGCTTGTCTGGCTGTGTGCGTGGCCCTGGGAGGGGCCTGGCCTGAGGAGCAGCTCCGGCAGTTAGGTGCAGCACTAACCCTGCATGTTAATGTACAGGACACCTCTTGTTCACCAGAACATTCCTCACCCAGCAGAAATCTCTCCCTCGTTACAGGCAAAGTATGACAGTGGTGAGCCAACCATACCCTCCACCATTGCAGAAGAGTTTACGTACAACCCCTTCATGCGAGTGAGGTATGGAGGAGATGTGGGTGTGGGAATGGTCCTTGTGTTTGGAGGGGGGATGTAGGAAGGAGGAGGTCTCCAAAAAAAGAGTCATAAGCGGGAATTACTCTCCTGCCTCGCACATTCCTGTTGTGATGCCTTCAAGGCCCTCCTTAAAACATCTGCCTTCCAAGAATAAGTACAATAAAATGTACTTGCTGTCCCACAGAAGCTTGCTGCGGTGAAATTTGAAGGGTGTTGGTGAGCATCTCTGCCAATGCTGAAGTCCCTGACAGACTTCAGCAGACAGAACAAGCTTTCTTGTATAATTTTATTCCTTCATCAAGCAGAGTTTGGCAGATGGGTGCAGCAAAAGATGCTGTTCAAGGCACAAGAGTGTTTGCAATTTCCTCTTGCCAATGAGCATTTAAACCAAGGGAACTGATAAGCCTGTGCCAAAGCCCTGAGTCTTTGATCTTTAAGTGCAACATTTCCCCTTGATGCAGGCGAAACGTGATAGTAGTGACTTCATATATGAGATTTTATCTTGCAGTCTTTGCATTTGCTGTCCCTGGTGTTCCCTCCTGGCAGGGAGAAGACAGTTCAGCAGCACGCTGGGGAGACCGACCCCATCCGAACAATGGGGGCCATCAGAAAAGAGAAGGATAACTTCCGAGTCCCGAAGGACTGAGCACTCTGCCTGCATCACTTTAATGTCAGTTTAAGTGTAATTTAGACTATTCAGATGTTTTAGGAGTTAAACCTTCTGTTGTGGTTGAGACAGTCATATTTAGGTTTTTATTTTGTTTTAATTAAGGAAAAAAAAGCACTTTGCCCTTCTTGAGATGTTCTACAGCATATTTATATTGTGATGAAGAATATTTATCCTTCTATTGCTGGCTCTCAAACTGCCACGTGTCACATGCAGATCATTTTACAGGTTTTGGTACGTGGCTCAGAGTCTGGGGTGGGGAAGGGTCAAACCTTGAGGTCTAGGAAAAAGCTGTTATTTTTGTAGGAGCCAGATGCGAATGCAGACAGTGGGCCTGGGGCCCGAGACGTCTTCATTTAAAACAAAGACAAAATGCAGTAACTACATTGCCAGCTGAAGATTTGAACTTTTCTTCCATGCTACTACTTAAACAAACACTTCTGAGTCTGTTGCTTCTGGCTCCGCTAAAACCAGTTCTCAGTGACAGACCTGCTCTGCCACCACCAGTTCAGGGCTTAGTTTGTGAAATACACGGGGTGGCCTGGCTCTGGGAATGGCACACGGGGACTGTCCAGCTTTTCTCTTCTCTCTGACATTCCCTGTCATGGACTACAGTAATTTTTCCAGGCAGCATGCTGGCTTAGGGATTGCACTGTTGCTTATACCCTTTCACTCTTAACTTAAGCCTGTTTGCATGTACCTGCTTACTGCTCTTAAGTGTGATCTGTATGTTACTTGTGTTAGTACCACACAAAGGAAGAAGGGATTTGTCTGCTGGTTCAAAATCCTGAGAAGAAACCACCTACCTAGTGACTAACTGCGTGTCTAACCCTGAGCAGCGATGAGACTCCTCCAACAGATGCCTTGCTGCCGATAGCCAGAACAGCTGCTTTGTACCTTGCTGTGAGTAACGTGGCAAACGAGCATTTATTAGCTGGGCGCTGTTCCCCAGCGAGAGAGCAACTGTTCTGGTGAGCACTGGCAGTGGCCGTGCTGGGCCTGGGAGACTCCAGCTACGGGAGATGCCGTGTGCTGCTGGGGCTGGTCACCCACCCTGCAGCCCCTGCCTGCTCCAGCCGCTCTGCTAGAAAGGCCGCAGAGGTGATGTTATAAATGGAGAGGGTGTCCACGTACTGCCAGATTAAACAGGGCTCAGACCCCCTGAGAAACCACATTAGCCTGGCACGGCACGGCTTTCTTGGTTGGTCCATGGGGCTCAAAAGCCGTCCCTGTTCTCGGAGTAGTGCTGTATGACCCCAGTCTGCAGCCGGCGTGAAAACGGCAGAGAGGGAACTTCCCCTCGGCCTGTTTTTCTGATGGGGAGTAGTGTGTCGAAGTGGATGAATGGGATAAACTGGGGGAAAATAAATCCAGGTTTTTGGAAAGTGGGTCACCCCGCTCCTGCACTCCCCATCCTGCAGCTTGGTGTCTTGTACAAGAGATGAGTGAAGGGTGGTAGGACCCAGCCTTGCGGGCTTGGCACCTGCGTCTTTAATGCATCTTCCTCCTAATCATACTTTCTTCCTTGTTTCTTGGTCTCAGCTGCATACTGCAGATCTGCTCAAGTACAAGAGATTTTCAAACAAATGTTTTGCAGCTGAAACTGACAAAAGATTCAAACGGTTCTGGTTTCCGTTTCTCCCCCTCTCCCCGGTGCATGTTGGTAAGTAATGCCGCGGTGGAGTCCGTAACCACCTGGGTGTCACCAGTGTAACTTTGGTCTGCTCTTCCAACCAACACGCTGAATGGCAGTGTATGAGCGGGATTTGGTGTAGCACCATTTCTTTATTTGCTTTAAAAAGGTAAATTTTATGTAGTTCAGAAAGAAAAGTGGTACCTAAAACTTTACTGCCTCCTTAACTTGAATGCTGTGCTGCTACAACGGAGCATGACTGTACTGATGGCTGTTTGACAAATGAGCAAATAAATAACAGCTGTAAACCGAGCATCCCTGGGGCGGGCTGGAAGAAGGGGGTTTCTTTATCTCACAATTTAATTTTTTTTTTTTTTTTTGTACTAGCGACTGAAGACAACCAACTGGAAGGGTCTTTCTACCTAATCCTGGGGGGGAGTGGGTGGCATTTTGGGATCCTCTGGGGCTTAATTCAGGGTCTTGTTACAACTGTATTTTCTTTCTGAAAGAAGAACGGAGCACATTCAGTGCTTGTTTCTTGCTTGCAAGGGCCGTTCCCGCCTTCACAAGTGGCATTTGGGGGACCACGGTCAGCCCTGAACCGGGCTGGGAGGGGAGCCGGGGCACGGCTCTGCTCCTGCCTGCCCCGCGCCTTTGGTGCTTTTTGGGCTGGAGGGTTCGGAGGCTGTCCCCGGCGCTCGGGCTTCGTCGTGCACGAGACCCCCCCAGGACCTTCCTCCTGCTAAACAGCAGCACCGCTGTCCAGGGCTCATCTGTACCGTCCTGCGTCGCCGGTGTTCCCGGTGCCTGGTGGGAGCCGGCACCCCCAACCCTCCAGGGGCGGGAGAGCCTCGTCCCGCTCCTTTGGGCACGTTGGTGGTGGGAGAAGCGGCTGGGTTTGCCGTGGGTCGCTGCTTCGGCGGGCAGCGCCCGGCCGGGCTGCGGCGGGGGCCAGGCTGCAGTTTTGGGGGGAACACCGTGTGCCCCAGCCTTCCTGCTTGCCAGGCTCCCCTGCACCTTCAGCCTCACAAGTCTGGGTGCTGGTGGGACACGGTGGGTGGCAGGATGAGCCGTGGGGTCCCGCGAGCGGGCACGTGGATGTGGGGGTCCACGGTGAAATAAGGAGTGGGTGTTTCATCCCTCTGCCTCCCACCGGGGGGTTTCGCGTCCCCCCCGCCTTGCACCGGCAGCCGCATTGCACCGGGGGGGAAGGAAGGAGGGAAGCCCCCACGGACCGCACCGGCGGCCGTGCGGGATGTCACCCCGCCCCACGCAGCGTGATCCGCCCCGCACTGCACCGGCGGGGGCGGGACGCGCCTGCCCGCTGCGGGGAGGGGCCGTGCCAGGGCTCCGGGCGGTGCCGCCCGCAGGTAACGACCGCGTCACGCGTGGGCTCCGCCGAGGGTCGCGTTGGGGGCGACGCGGCGGGGCTGGGAGGGGGAACCGCACACCCCCGCGTGTCCTCGCCCCGCGGCTGCGTGGGGCCGTGGCCGCCCCCGTTTCGCTGTGTGGGGCCGGGCGCCGGCCCGCCCCCCCCCCCCCCCCCGTTTTGCTGCGTGGGGCTGGGCCTCCCGTGTCCCCTGGCCGGCCCTGCTGAGGGACCATGAAGGTGAAGGTGATTTCTGTCCTGGAGGACAACTACATGTACCTGGTCATCGAGGAGAGCACCCGGGACGCCGTCGCGGTGGACGCCGCTGTCCCCAAAAGGGTGAGAGGCGCTTCGACCCCGAGCGGCCGCAGCCCCGCCACGTCCTGGGTGGGCTGCGGGGTCCCACTCCGGGGACATGCCCATAGTGGTGGCCCCACGTGGGGTTGGTGTGCGGGGTCTTTGCGAGCAGCGCGGTGCGTCCATGTGCGCGTGGAGCATCCCACCGGCGGGGTCGACCCCTCTTCAGCCCCCGTGGAGCGGGTGTGTGTGTGCAAGACCCTGCTCCCACCCACCCCGGGGCTGCGGGGGGATTTCCAAGTTGCCTTAACCGTTACCTCCCAGCCCTCCCCGTGCCGAGCTGGACCCCAAAGCAAGTGAGAATAACCTGACATAGAGCCTTGGAGCGTCTCCCGTGTGAAGTCCAGTTTTCCGGGAGCCAGCCTGCGGCTGTGACGCTGGAGGCAGGCAGGGAGGGCAGCGGCCGGGGTCGCCCCTCACCGCTGTGACCCCCTTGTGCCACCCTGCTGCACCCAGCTGCTGCACATCGTGCAAACGCTGTCGCGGTTTTTAAGCGTTTGTTGCTGACTCGGAGGTTTCCTTCCTCTTTGAGGAACGTAATCAGGAGCAGCCAGAGGGTTTGTTAGTAGCAATGAATTTTAAGTTGGCATTAAAAGCCTCCTGGCAGCTGAGCCGCGGGGCTGGCAGCCCCACACGGCCCCTCGCCGCAGCCAGGATGGGTTGCACGGCCACCATCTCCCTGCCGCAGTGACGACCCCGTGCATGGCCGGTGCTGCACCTCTGTGCTTACGCTGTGAAAGCACCGGCCGTAAAATGCCGCCGTCCCCATGGGAGCAGCGTGTTCCCGTCCCCCTGCTCTGCTCTGCGCGACGGGGTTGGGTGTGGGGAGCCAAGCCTTCGTCCCACCCTCAGCCCTCGCTGCTCAGCGGGTGTTTTTGAGTGCTTTTCTCTGCCCTGGTCTGCTGGGCCTCTCGCCTGCAGAGCGGTGCCGTACGGGACAGATCCTGCTCTGGGACAGGTATGGCGGCTGTAGCAGCCATCGTGCGTGTGTCACCTCTCTGTGCGCTCACTTCCTTCTGCTCTGGGTCTGTTTCAGTTGCTGGAAATCATCAGGAAGGAGGACGTGGTGCTCAGAGCGATCCTCACCACCCACCACCACTGGTAAGTGCCGCTGGCATGAGTGGGAGGCCGGGGGCAGCTGTGCCCGGTGTGGGGCTGGGTGCCCATTCTCTCCTCTGCCGGTGCAGGGACCACGCGAGGGGCAACGAGGAGCTGGCGAGGCTCTGCCCCGGCCTGCGGGTGTACGGTGCCGATGAGCGGATCGGGGCCCTGACGCACAAGGTGACCCATGACCAGGAGCTGACGGTGCGTGGCCGTAGGACCATGGGGCTCGGCCGCGGCCAGCACGGCACTGGGCCGGCGGGGAGCGGAGTTGGGCAATGGCGCAGTCACCAGCGGTGCAGCACCGTGCCGGGAGCTGACAGGGTTGGTGCCTGGCCGGGGCCGTGCTCGGGCTCCCTGTGCCCTGGGGCGGTTGCAGATGCGGCACGGTGGATTCGGGGCTGGGGTGGAGCACTGGACTTGGAGGAAAAACCTCGTCCTGTTCCCAGCCCGTTTGGGATTGCGCTGGGGGACCCAACCCTCTCCTGGGGCCCCGCTGCTAAACGCCGTCGGAGCAGACACGTGCAACCCGGGACTCACCCAAACCACCATCCCCCGGCGTGTCTGTGACCCGCTGAGCCCCGGGCAGGCGATGCCGTGGGGCTTTGGGAGGTCCGGGGGTCCTGGCTGCCCGTCAGGGCCGGGGCAACCCCAGCGGGGTCCTGACCCTCTCTCCCCGCAGTTCGGGGCCATCCGGGTGAGGTGCCTCTTCACCCCCTGCCACACCTCGGGCCACATGTGCTACTTCATGTGGGAGGACGGCTCCCCGGACGCGCCGGCGCTCTTCTCAGGTATCCCACCCTGCCGATGTGCACCCCGTGGGTGCCGGGGACACGGGGCATGCTGCCTGTCCCTCCCACGCTCGGTGCTCATGGGGCGAATCCAGCGCGTGGGGGCTCCCACCTGGCACCCCGTCCCTGGGAGCGGGGCCAGGGTCCCCTCTGTGCCCAGACCCCTTTCCCCGCAGGTGACACCCTGTTCGTGGGAGGCTGCGGGAAGTTCTTCGAGGGGACGGCGGAGCAGATGTACGCCAACCTCACCCAAATCCTGGGGGCTTTGCCGAAGGAGACGGTGAGTGCCCCGCATCTCAGCCCCAGCCTGGGGAGGGACCCCAAAATCAGGAGGGGGCTCGAGGCTTTGGAGGTAGCGCCCGTCCCCGGGGCTGGGGCTGCAGTGGGACCAGGGTGGGTCGGAGCCGGCACTGGGCACGTGTGTGACGCCGGGTGCTTCCTGCTGGTGTTGCAGAAGGTGTTCTGCGGCCACGAATGCACCGTCCGAAACCTCAAGTTCGCCTTGAAAGTGGAACCGGAGAATGAAATAGTGAAGAAGAAACTTGCGTGGGCCAAAGTAAGTGGCTGTGCCCCTGCCGGGGTGGGGGCGGAGGGGGGTGTTGGATGCCAGTGGCTTTTCGGATCTCTCTGGTTCCTCGGCAGCAGCGGGATGACGAGGACTTGCCCACGGTGCCCTCCACGCTGCAGGAGGAGTTCCTCTACAATCCCTTCCTGCGGGTCACGTAAGCAGCGCCAGCGCCTTGGGGGCGTGAAGGGCCCCCGCCGTGGGTCAACCCCGAACCGAAGCGGGGTGGGCAAGCCCCGGCTGGCTGGTCCTGCCCCCAAACCCTGCTCCCCCTTTCCCTCCAGCGCCATCCCTTCTCCCATGGCTTCACTAGCCGGTGGGAAATCCAAGCCCTGAGGGAGGGGAGGGTGCCCGGACGCGGGGTCCTGCACTGCCCAGCCCGGGGTACCCGCAGACAAGCCCCGTGTGCCCCAGCAGCCACCTGGCACGAGGATGTGACTCCCCGTTGTCCGTCCCAGCAGGGAGGTGGGTCCCCATCCCGTCCCCCGTGGTCACAGCAGAGCCGGTCTCCTTGCAGGGAGGAGCCCTTGCAGAAGTTCACAGGCAAGACGGACCCGGTGGAGGTGCTGAGGACCCTCCGCACCGAGAAGGATAACTTCAAGAAGCCCAAGGAGCGGCCCAATCCCCAGGCCATGCTTGCATTTGACTGGGGACTTTTCAGCCCCTTCCTCGAGAAGCAGTGAGCAGCCGCGGTGGTGGCAGCACCCCCGTCGTGGTGGGGGGCTCCCTCCCGCGCTGCGTCCGTCCGGCTCTGACTTAACTCCCGTAAGACTCGGAAGTTGGGAAGTGGTTTCTGTCTTTAACCTGCTCCTTTTGAGGCTGCTCTGCATGGCTCCCTCCAGCGCCGTGCCCGGCTCCCCTGGCCCGCTGGAGCTTTGCTGAGCGCCTGGTCCCTGGGGGAAGGGAGCGCGTGGGTGCCTTCGGAGAGCTCGGGCAGAGGTTAAACCCGCAGGCTGCTGGGCTGCGGCTGGCAGAGGGTCGGGAGGTTTGGAGGAGAGGACACCCACGCTCGCGACGTTCAGGTTGGTGGGTGCGGGAGCTGCCGCCTGTCCTGCAGCCCTTTGCCTGCGGGAGCCGGGGGAAGAGTATGGAAAAGGTGGGGACGCGCGGGGGACCGCGGTGCTGTCCCCGCAGAGCAGCCGGCACCCATCGGGCTGCAAGGCTCCTGCCTGCAGTCCTGCCGGACCTGGGTGCTGCATCCCGGGGGGTCGGCTGGAGCAGAGCTTTGCAGCAGCGCGGCTCCGAAGGGGAAGCCCTCCTGGCCCTGCCTGCTCTGCTCCAGCCGTCCCTGTGCCCTTCTCAAGCCGAGGCAGGCAGGGAGCTGCCCGGCTCCGCGGGCAGGGATGAAGTGCGGAGACTTGGATGCACGAGAGGAAGCCGGGAAGGGGACCGGTGTTCTTGCTGGCGTTCAGCAGCACCTACTGGACTCCAGAACTGGGCTAACAAAAACCCACGTTGCAGTGGGGTTTGGGTATTTTTTCCCCTTTTTTTCCCCCTATTTTTATAGCAGGCCAACACAGAAAAACTGCGTAGGGATTTGTAACACAATTGCTGACTTACGGGAGCCGTCCAAACCACTTAAACCGTGCAGAGTAGATTCGGGTGGAGTTCAGGCCTGGAGGAAAGCATGCTCTAACCCACTGGCTTTGTAAAATACTTTTCAAGGTGTGACCGATTTTAGGCAGCAAACAACAACGTGCTGCTACGCATCCATTGCTGCTTTTTTTTTCCCCAAGATAAAAAATTGGGAAAGGAAAACACTTGGCTGAAACCTACATTTATGTTGCCTTGTCTTCAGAACAAGAGCTAGGGAGCTGCTGGGTCTCTCAAACCTCTTCAGCCTGCAGCCTTCAGCTTGTACAAAATCAGTACTGTGTTTTATTTTTATTTAAGTTGAGAAATGTGCAGAGCTTTTATTTGCAGGTGGTGGGGAGGTGCATTACAAACCAGTAAAGTAGTTGGGCTTGATGGTAGCCCTGTAAATAGCTGTGAAAATCCCGAAGGGTCTGGGCTTGGGCAGGTTGCTCCGTGTGGGACAGTCGCACGTCTCTGCTTTCTTCTTTACTGTCTGTGACTGTCTCGGTGTTGCTGAGTTTACACCCATTCTGCGTAGTTCAAATGAAAACAGAGGAGCAGAGGAGTTGGTCCCTTTACCATATGTTGTCTTTTTGAAGTGTTGATTATAAATTTCATAGCTCCTAACACTGGAATAGAGTTGACTTCAGGATCTTTCATGTGTGGACTGTGAACTGCACCCATTACTACTGAAGCCTGGTTTGTGGCCGTTTCTTCCCTTGCTAGAAACTAGACTAAGTTTTTCTTTTTTCCTTTTATTAAGTGTTAGAATTTACTCTCCCACGCAGGAGGGGAAGAATTAATCCTGCTGCACAAATTGCCTCAGTACTATTGCCTCAAAGTTACTGAGTTTAAGTGCAGCGGTACAGTTTGTAGATGTTACCTGGGTCTTCCTCTGGAAGTTTATTTCTACTGGAGCAGAGGCGCAGGCACGTGTGTTCGGGGAGGGTTCCTGAACTAGCACCGAGTCTGCTCGCGTTGACAGCAGCAGCACGCAGCTCAAAGCCTGGGAGAAATGCAAGCTGTTCTTGATACCACGGCAAGGACAGACACCCAGGAGTGTCTGCAGGAGCTGAGGTCTCGGTGTGCTCTGAGGGAGAGTCCTGTGATGGCTTTAGCAGTGTGCATGTTGGTAACCTGGTAACTGGAGAAGAGGCAAAATTGTTTAACCTACAGCTAATTTAGCTTTATTTATCTGCGCGCTTCTGGCCTGACGTGCATGTTCTCAACAGAAACAGAATGTGTTTCTTCTGCACTGATGTACAGAGTTTGTGATCTCAGCACTTCAGCATATTGGACTGACTTTGCATTAGCAGTGGTATCTCCTGCTGTAGATAAAAATTTTATGGTTTAGCTAACACTGTGTGTTATAAATCTATGCATGGAAAAGGGCATTCACTGAAACTACCAACTTGCTTGTAAAATGACTCGGGTGGGGAGGGGAAAGCAGTGGGAGATTCTTGCCTTACGAACACTGTGAATTCACTAATTGATCAGCAACACCTGAAAAACGTAAAGCTTTTAATTAAAAACATTAAAAAAGTCTTTTACACTGTTGGCTTACTTTTAATAAAGAGTAGAGGAGGCTTTGAGAAGGACAGAGGCAAGTACTGCCAGAGAAGCCGTTACAAGAGGCAGGTCAAGGTCTGACAGCTTTGCTTTCTGACAGCCCTAAGCTCAAGGCCTGCAGTGACAGGGTGAGGGTTATCTCTGAAGAGGGTCCGGGCAAGGTTTCAGTCTGGGCTAGATGCCGTAACCAGCTCCATCTGTTTGTATTTACTCTGAAGGAACAAAGCAACGTGGCAGCTTTGTTTAGAGTTTTCGTCCACTTAACTCTACTTTCTGCACAGTCCTTCTTCCTCACATAGCAGTAACTGGAAAAAGGAGAAATATTTAAGTGATTCAGTAATGTGATTCTTAAGTTCATATTCACTTGCAGCTACAGCAAGGAGAGATTCCGCATCTGCTAGTGTCCCTTCCCCTCGAGCTCAGGTACAGCTGCAAATCCTCCCACCACTGCCTTCCCCTTCCCATACGCATTTTAATGCCAAAAAACCTGATATTCAGATTAAATAGACCAAAACAGAGTTATTCATTCAGCATTTTTTCTGTAAATAGTTCTGAAAATACCTGTATGTGAAAATACAGCTAGCAAGACAGGCACACATCATCTCCAGTAACAAAAGACCAAATCTGTTTCACATCCATCTGTCTTCTGACAAGGCATCGTAATACCAGGCATTAAACCAGATGTGTTTTTACTAACCTCTTGGATTGTTCTGGTAAACTACTTGTTGTAATGATTATATCTCACAGCCGCCTTCTATTAACTTTTGTAAAGTAACACCTTTCAGAGACACCAAGGACTTTGTCTTTCGTTGGAAAGAAAGTTGGCAATAAATTCTGACTTGAAACACTGTAAAAAATTGTTTTCTCTGAATTTAAGGATATTATCCATCAGTAACTGGCTGTTGAGGATGGGGTAGATGTGACAATTCTGTGACTCTCTCTACTACATATTTAGGGAGAAAAAGAGAGAGATGTAATTGCCCACAGTTTTAGACAATTGTTGTAATTAAAGGAAAAAAAAAATCACTCTAGCTTTTTCTTCTTAAACATTCATTCCAGTCACATTTCAGCAGGCAGTAAAACAGCCCTAGAGATGATGCTTCTCACGTGATCCCAGGCTGCTGGTACCCACCCCCTCTGACAGGGCAAAGATACCGCAGCTGGACCTCAAGGGCATCCAGTCACGGAGAGTGAAATGGAAAAACAGAACCCGAGGTCTAATTAGACCATTTGTAACTAAATGAGGATGTCCCGGCAAAGACAGCCATAAACCTTAGTGCTGTGAAAATACAGCAAGGCCTGGACGAGTAATACTGTCACGTAGCGTAAAGCTCATCTCAGTGAGGCTACAGTACACTGCAAGCCAAATCCTTCAGTACCCCAAATCCATCAGTTCTGCTAGGAGTAGGGTTGTAAAGGGAGTGCAGATTTAGTCCTTAAAGACTGTATAGAGGCTAGCATGCATTACTGCTTCTTTTGACATGTGTTTTAAGTCAGCGTTTGGTTTTTATTTACATCACTTCAATAATTATAAAGCTGTAGGAAATAATATTGCCCGCCTATACACACATTACCTTCTCATCCCTAATGAGAGTCAGAAATTGCAAACTCCTAGTGATGGCACAGAACTTTATCTGTCTTTCGAGAATCTTAAATATAACTGAGTTAAAAAGGCACCGAGTATCTGTATCTGGGCTTCACAGTGTCAGCCTTCACCATTTGATGTTAAATCCAGTGCTTGTTTTCTCCACTGCGTGGTACTCTGTATGCAAAGCTTTCGCAGCCTTTTCTGACTCCACGCCACCCAGCCACTGCTCATACAGTTCTTTTACGGTCTGGTTCTTCTCTGGAATTTCAGTCTTAAGAGACTCATACAACCTCTCAATTTGCTGAAGCTGATCCTTGCTGGATTCACCATCTAGTTTGATCTGACCACCTCCATTTAAACAGCCTATGTGCAACAAAGCGAGAAAATGTCACCGAGTTTAGAAAGCACTTCAGCTTTATCAGAAAAAAAAAACAACTACAGTTGATTTACTCTGCACCTGCAAACAGTTACAGAAATGAAAACAGCATTATAATTGTGGTTTACTCCCCAGTTATCTAACACCAGCAGCCCTAGAAAGGAGATCATTGGCCTGGTGTGCCCCAGCGCTAATTCAGCCAGCTGTGAGAGAGGGCTGCCAAGGCAGGCTGGGACTTGCCAGGGAGACAGAGGTAAGAAGAAGCAGGGAGCTCTGGCTCTCATCTCGTGCCTCCGGAAAAGGGCCAGAACACAATCCAGGTGAGAACAGCCTTGGAGTCTCAACTGAAGGCAAGATAAACACCCCTGGGATATGTTCTGGGTTTGCTGTTGGGGCGGAGGCACGCTAGGAGTTGAGCTATGCAGCGTTGGTTGCCCTAAGCAGCGTCCTGGTGCTGAGCAGCCTTCTGGGCTGGGAGTTGTGCAGACCCGCGGGGAAAAAGCAGTCGCTCAGAGAACTGAAAGTGGCAGCTCGGCGTCGCTTCAGGCTGGGTTCAAGCTGCCCGGGCTCTCTGCTAGCAGATTCAAAGAGAACCAGCAGGGAGAAAAAGGAGGGCTTGCACAAAAGGGAATAAAATAGGCAGAAAGAGACTTTCTTCACCAGCCATAGCAAGCATTCTCTAAAAGCATAATGGTCAATTTCGTGCAATTTTAGAGGAATGTACCTCATGTACCAAAGAGCTTAGAAAACCAGGAAGATCTCCTTAAAAGCACTAGTTGTGCAAATTTTTTGCGATGGAATTCAACTGTAATTACTTAAATCCTGAAGAATTACTAGCTTCTAGGTAGCAAGATACACACACAAACAACTTTGAAATTCTGATGCTGTGACTATCGCATCTCAAGAGTTTGAAGGCTTTGCCACAATATTCAGGATGTGAGAAATTGCCTATTGTTCTTGTATTTTAGTTACAGTTTCATATAGCTTCTTACAGCTATGGATTGTAACGGTGAAATTCCTGTGCAGTCTTACCTGATGGGCAGGCCATGACTTCAACATAGTGATAGGGCGATTTCCCCCGTTTCAGCTTTTGCACTAAGTTCTGTATGTTTCGAAACCCATATGCCGAAGCAAACTGGAGCAGGACTACTCCATCCTTCTCCAGTGTCACCTCCTGGAAGTCCTTGTTTCTGAGGAACAAGAGCAGAGAAAATGTCTTATCCAAATTAACTTCTATTTTAAACTTCAAAGAGCCCTGTGCTAAAACCAAGTTCTTTGTGAAATCTTACTCAAGAAAGCTGTCCTAGTTCTCTGGCACCCAAACAAAATAGATGAAGCAACTAGTTTACAGATCCTTTTCCAGTCTTGTTTGAGGACCTGCCACCTGAACTGAGTTTGCTGAAGAACACCTGTGTTGAATAAATCCTTAAAAGCTAAGCAAATGGAGCCTAAACAAAAGTTTCATTGTGACAGGCCTTCTGAGTTGGTTTCAGCCAACTTAGACATTAGTGAGGCCACTGAGGAAACTTTTAAATTGGAGTGCATCGTAAAACCATGGAGCAAACCATTATTGAAGCCTTCCAGACTCCTAAGGTTAGTGGAAATACCTGTTCCTGATAAAAGAATAAGTAATTTTTATCAAGTATTTCATATTGAGACTCACGGGGACTGTTTCTCCTGCTTTCCTGCTTCCTAGACCAGAGAATCCTAAAGATAAATATTGCTAATCAGGGGTATAATTCATTACAAGTGGTACATCAATCTTATAACTGGGAAGCTAGAAGGAATCTTAGCTGAATGAGCCTCCATGCCCAAACTCAAGTGACTTGTTTTCTGTCTTACCACAACATAGTTAAAATGGAGCCCCAAAGCCCTAACACAAGATTTTCTGTTCTGTGATAGCTAGACTGTAACAAATCTACTTTATTGGTCTGATTGCAGGTGAGAAAGCCCAGATCCATGTGAGCTCTGTCTTCTACATTACTCTAAAAATTGCCTGCAACTTGATACTGGGAAAATCCATCAGGCCAGAATAGAGTGTGTGGGTGGTGAACGGGCTAGAAGTCTCCAAGGGAAAGGCTGCATGGAGTGCTGGCTGATTTATTGCTCAGCAACTGTGGGAGTGAGAAGCCAATTCCCATGCCTTGAAGTAAAATGTTTAACATTGCAAAGAAAGTTTCAGCCCGTCAGCAAGATAACAGCATGAACAGAATTGCAATAAAAATGGTGCTTTCTATAGGACTTTAAACTTCTTACTTTAAAGGTTTGTACTGAATTGTATCCACTTGAATTCCAAAGAGTTCCTTGGCTGCATACTTGTATATGTGCTCCAAATAGCCCCCAGAACCACCTCCGGAGTGGCTAGTGAGCTCCTCTTCTGCAGCACTACTAAAGCTGGGGAAAAGGAGGAAAGAAGCAGTTTTAGGGGAATCTTTGATAAAACAGAACAGGCAGCACAAATGCAAAGGTCCAGGGGACTCAAAAGCAACAGAACAAGCCACAGACCAGCTCCCTTTGAGCTCCTAGCTTTTCCCTTTCTCTTGGGAACCAACTATTTATAGCTTCAGAGCCAAGCGGATTTAACCCTGTGCTGCCTCGCGTCCTTTGGGTCAAGCTCAGTGGAAATAGTGTCACATGCCACAAGGCCTGACCCATGCGCTGCCAACTGAATCTTCACGTATCAAAAATATGCTTGGGAATGTTTGAGTTACAAGGGCAATTACCTGACATGCATGTTTTGTTAGCTTCCTGTTTAATACCTCTACAAACATCCTGCGTTACACTTAGAAATGGCAGGAGGGAAATAATGAAGCAATGGTGGTATGGGTCTGTGCAACCTATGCTTCTCTTGGAGAACACAACCCAGCAGAAGTCCTGTGTCAGTCAAGAGGCATCTCATCAGTGCTAAAGCTTTTCTGCAACACCAACAAAAGCGGAGTTCATTATTGAAAGCTCTAGTTCTGTGTTACAACGCATTTTTTGAAACCAGCTGCTTTAGATGTGGTTGCTGGGATGTGAGAGAACGCTTCTGAGAGGTATGAGCGCTATGATCACAAGCACAGAGAGATGAAATCCGTGTCGCTGTGGTTTCATGTGCTTAAAGTTACGTAACAAAGGTGAACAAACGTAATGATGCCAGGACGTTTGCTCCGCACACGGCTGTCCTCAGCGGGATCCTGGTTCAAGTTCAACACATTTTTGGTGTTGAACAACTATGTTAACATAAGTTCTGTAATTCTAGTTCTGCACAAATAATTCCATCGCACTGACAGGCCAAAACACAACCAACTATTCAGAGGTCAAGATAATGTTTCTTGAGAATAGCTCACCAGATGGAAGCCACAACAATAGCTTTTGTTATGAGAGAATAACAAGATGAGGGATCTGCTTATAAGCACTCATCAGGCAGTGACACTTGCATTCTCCTACCAACAGCTGCAGAAGGGAAAACACTTGAATTCAGGCCAAACAGTTTCAAGTCAAATCGAAGATGTTGCCTCTTGCAGATAAAATCTTAGCTTTGGAAGAACTGCAGAAGGCAACACTTTAGCCTGCAATCACCCTCAGAAACTATTTTTAATTTGATCTTGTTTACAGGAACTGAGCTTCATTAACAAAACGTTTCAGTGTGTCTGGCCTCACGTACTGCTACTCTCTTAAAATGAGGCTGCCAGTAAGCTTCAGTGCTGGCCTGGAGCAAACGGTTATACCAGCAAAAGTCCTGGGATTTCTGGCACTTCACTTCATTCTTGCTGCCAAATGCAATAACCTCTTAATGGGCTTTTCCACGTGCGGGAGGATAAAGCAGAACAACAGCCATTGGACTGCTTATGTGAACGCTCCAAGTTCTGAGGAATACGTGCTGTTTGTAACCAGTCAATTTACTGAGTATGTTAAAGCTAGCAAAAGGTTATAGAGGCATTTTATCACCACAAGCATGAGGCCTAGTGCTCAGAATGTACTTCTAAGAAGTTGGCCAGAGATTTTTATCAAGTCATTAGACATTCAGTTCTACGTTATAACTGACACTTCCATAATGTCATTTCCTAAGGGAACCCAAACACTTCAGAATCTTTTTCTCCTCAATTTTCTGTTAGTGGTGTAAAAATAAAGCAGGTGGAACAGAAGTACTTGTTTACATGGGCAACTTTTGAAGTTGTACTTTTGGGACTTAACCATGCAGACATTTATTATAGCTGAGGATACTTTTCTTTTTTGATGTGAAAGCAATCTGTGTATACATGATGTCAGAAAAAGACACTTAATCCTGGAAAAAGTGTGCATAAATAGATCTGTGCTAGTAAATGTGTTATGTGAAATCTACACCTACCGATCCACTAAAATGTAGCAGAAGGAAACCGAGGCTCTGGGCATGCACGTTATTTTAAATCTCTTTTTTAAATTAAGTATCCCTTACATGAAAGAGATTGGACGGCAATAGACCGTCTCTATCTCACATTTTCCTTCTTTTCAGAAGCACAAGAGTGACCAACGTTTATAACAATTAAAACTAATCTAGGAAACAGGCTGCGTGTAAGGACACTTCCCTTCATAGCTCTGTCAACATGTCGTGCTGATCAGACAATTCTTAAGCAAAGGCTGCCGATGGCACTTGGTTGTACTACAAAGACGTGAAGCCTATTTAGAAATAAACCAAATTTCAAAACAAAAGTGTCACATCTGCAAGGGGTACAGCTGAAAACAGACTAGTGTTACATTCTAATCATGTGCTAGATGCTGCATATTTGGGGTATCAAAATATCTCCTAAAAACTTAGGGAGCCTGAGCAGTAAATTTTTCAATCATATACTTAATCATCTTCTATAATTCTTAAAGGTTGCTGCACATGTAGCCTTTCTGTTTATTAATGTGCAAAATGCTATAAAGACATTTCTTTTAAACTGAAGAAGAGAATGCTTTGGTTTAGCATTCAGTGCGGAACCACCACTGCATGTCAATTTAGATGAGTAAAATGTGATTTTAATGTTTCCATAGTCACTTAGATCTCTGTGCAGTTGTCACTTAACCAGATGTTAATTTTCAGTTGAAGCAACTAAAGCCTCATCTGGTTTGCACATGTTTTAGATCTCATTTTTTTACAAATAAAGACTCCTAGAGATTAGCTGAGTGACCTAAATATTTCATATTTATGCTTTAATTCTGGAATCCTTACAGTAGCTCTGATAACTAGGAACAGATAGAAACAAACTGAGTACAGTGCAATAACAGACTTTGTTTTAGCAAACTGTTTTATCACTGATCTAGAGTCTTTCACTTTTCAAGTCTGCAGGTAGATTTTTGTGGGATTCCACCAGCTATACTGTGAGTAACGGTAACTGAAGTAAATGACTGTCATGCAGTCTGTACTTCTCTGCACAATTATTTTGCTATTATACTCTTACTGAGCTAATTCTAGCAATCCTACTGATGTACAGTGAGAACTGCTAATACTCGGACTACTAAAATCGAGAACAAATAGTTACAGATTCTCCAAAAGTGGAAATTCATCATATTCTGTAGATTAAGTATTTTAACGCACAATTGTACGGATTCAAGTAACACAAGAAAACAAATCAAATGCAAACACATGCAGCCTTGTGTAGAACAATGGTGGAAAGGCAAATTCTGTTGAGAACTCTATAAATACCGGAAGAAAAAGAACATGACTGAAGATGCAAATGAGATTTTGTTCTTACATGGTATCCAAAGGAGCAGGATCTACATCTGATAGAGATACTCCTTCTTGTTCCAACAACTTTAGCACTTCTCCTAAAACAGAGCCACAGATATAAAAAGTTCCTTATTTTGAGGATAAAGGAAAACAAAATCCACAGGTAAGTACATAAGACTGCATCTGCAATCTTTACCAGCACATGATTTGCATTATTAAAGTGTAATTATACAGCACTATCCATACACTACATCCTCTATCAGAGACAAAGGGTTATTAAAACTAGCAAACGCCTTGCTCTGAGGCTTACAGAAATTAGCTGGACTACCTCTGGCTCTGCTTACCTGTGGTGATTACACAGTCCACATCACGAGTTTGGTACTCTTGGTTGAAAAAGTCTGGCCTTGAAGCCTCTAGCTTTTTGTCATAACAGGGCATTACTGTTACGTGGTATATCTGGTCAGGTGTTAAGCGCTGGAAGAAAGACAAAGCTGTGCAGTTGGGTTGGCCAATATCAAACCTATCTTGAGAGGGATGTTTTCCAGGTAAAAATGAGAATGATGAAACTAATGCCACCATGCCCCTGCAAATACTCTCCACTATTACTGAACTTTTTTTTTTTAATATAAATATATATATATACACACACACACTTATATATACATTAAATTATTTCTCTCACAGAACCTGATTTTAGTTTGTAGCAAGTGTCAGCAATATGATCTTTTACAGGTTTTCCCCCCCTCCTTTTGCTAGTGCAGATGATCCAAACACAGACAGTCAGTGAAGTGAATTCCTAATTATGCAGTTAGAGAATATGCTTCCTCCACGCTACTAAAACCCAGCCCCTGCATCAGCAACTAAGAAATAATCTGGCATCGGACAAAAACCTCATGACCATCCAAGATGTAAGTGCAGGCCAAGGAAACAAGTCATTGACTCAAGGCCATTGTTTCAGTATCTTGTGCCAAATATTCTTAGTAGCTGCCAATTTTTGCAACAAGTATGCAGATGTCAGCATTTACTTAATGCAAGTGTTAAACCACTGCTCATTAATGGACAATAAATCATACAATCAGAAGTGGTGCTTAAGTTTCTTACTGGACAAATCTAGGCTATTAGTATAACTCTAGTTTTTAAATATCAAATTTACATTTGGAAAGATTCCAAAGGTTAAAGACTGAGAACAGAACTAAGTCAAACTGAAACAGAATGTTAAGTTGGGAACAAGCAAGTAATTTTTAGACAAGACATGATCTGCACGTATGCACTGACTAAAGTTTTGTCTTAGGATAATTTATTTTAAGTTATTCACCAACTTTAAACAACATGAAAATACCACACACAGACAAGATTGTAGCACAAGGACACTGAAAAATAAGTTTCTCTAGCATTCCCAAATAACATGCAGAGGTTTTAAGTAGTCCATGCAGCATGAGGTTAGTGTTACTGCCCTAGCTGCTAGCTTCTCATCAGATAAAATAGAAGTGAGAAAGATGCTGCCTTTGCTGGCTTCTGCAAGATAATCTTTACCTTTAAACTCTAACGTATAACATGTAGCAAAATAAAAAAATATCAACTTAAAACGTTCCATTTTAGCAATTTGCCATTAAGCATAGTATACTGCAGACCCTTACCTGCTGTTCTGCAAAATGGTCCTTGATCAAGGAGCCCATGACCTGCTGTGGAGACTTGGTGGTACTGATATAAGGAATGATGAAACTGCCATGGGTTTTCTCTGCATAGCAGATCCAACCTGATAAGAGTGTAATTAGCAAATTAAATTAAAAATGACAAGCACCTCTTCACTCTGCTCGCCCTCCCCCCAACCCCAGGCTTAGTACCCATTAATAACCATTTTCAGTCTCACTTCAGCACAAAAAGCAAAGGAAGTGTAACACAAGATTCATTTTAGAGAGCTCATTAGGTAACTGTGCAGATCATTACTGCTATTAACACCAAGATCTCTTTGCATTGTGAAGAAAGTAATCCTCTAAGTAAAAATTTATCCATTTAAACTTTTCTGACTAGCTTTCTGAATTTTTATTCTAGTGTACTACTAGTATGCCATTTTATTATTTCCATAACTAATCTAATACCATACCTGGACAGGCAGAAGCTAGCATTGGCAAAGCCTTTTTGTCTTCAGATTGCTTTCGAAAGCGTTTTACAAACTCTTGTTGGCTCTCCAATAGGCTGAAGTTTCTTGAGAAAGTTGTATCAAATACATAGTGCACACCTAGGCAGTACAGCATCTGTGTTAAAATTCACAAGAAAGATAGGGCAAACTACAACAAAAAGCCTCCAGTCAAACCGGATTCAAACTTATTTACGTCTTATTTACAGGTATCAATCTCTGCAGTTGAGAGTGAACCTTCTTCCACAGCATGTCAGCACAGTAAGATGAGCAAAAGTGACAGGAGAACTGCAAATCATTTAGATTTCCTTCCCTCCATCACTTCAAGTTTATTATGTGACTGAAGTTATAGACAGTTTGCATTTTAGCTAATGCCAATTAGGAAACATTAGGAGTCTATGTGGAGGTTAAATCACACCAACCTCGTGCGCTCGTAACAGTTATGCTTAACATATACCCCAGTAGTCCCCTCTGTGATTAACAGAACACAATACCACACTTGCCTAAACTCTTCAAGAATGCGGTCAACTTCTTTGCTGTTTCCAGAACACCCATTTTACATCTTGCAGCTAGTGAAGCTCTGGATTGTGGTGAAACAGAAACCACCACCAATTTCTGTTCATTAGGAGCTGCAGTCTTCGAGAAAAACAAACAAAAACCAACAGTGTTCAGACAATATTAATACGGCACATGCAGAACTTCCAGCACACTAGAACATCAGAAAGCATGTCCCAGCTTAACTCTGAAGTCAGTGACTTACTACATTAAAGGTTCTTTCCAAACCCATGATTACTTTTTAAAAATCGGAAAAAACACAAAAGTGCACTGAGAATGTCCTCAGATCCTTCAGATCTCTGAAATTAATTTTTAAGCACGCTGTTTCCACACATGCTTCTGCATACGCATCACACCAACCTATTAAGACTTTCAAACTCTGCAGCCTACCTTGCCATGACTTGTCACCCACCTTGTTAAAAGTTAGCATTTTGCATAGCTCTTCATGGCTCTGTTGAGTGATTAAAACACTCTCTGCTGATGTAATGCAGCCACTACAAGCTAAACAGTCGTTCAGAGTAATTTTAGCCTTTTCCAGTTTTTGTGCTCCTCCATCCTAGAAAGAAACAGATTAGACTCGTTCTGATCACAGTGTAGAATTAGGAAGCAGTTTTCCCACCTTTACTATACTTAGTGACAAAGATGTTGCCCTTTTTATGCTCTCAGTTTATCATAAAAAAAAAGTATCTTTTACTTTTAGTAAGATGAGGAGGAAGACAAGTATCTTTGAAGTTGCTGCTTTTAATAGGATTATTTGGCACACAGATGCAAATATGCTGAGGAACTTCAGGAAAATTTTAGCAAGACCAAGAACATAACTTTCATCAAATACAGAACAGTTGTTGAGGCCACAATTATTTGTGCTATCTGGCAGGCTGATATTGCTCCAAAACATTGAAATTTTACTTTCCCAGAAGCAAATAGCGTCTATCTTGCTCGGTTTTTCAACTTGTGGGTGGCTGAAAACTGGGTTAGCATGGCTAACATGCTACAGATTGCAGCTGCTATTTTAACCACAAAACTGTAGACCACAGAGATCCTAAGCCTTTAAGCACCAGTCTCCAGCGTGCATTGAATACTATGCTGGAGAAAGCACGCCAGCTTTGTCACCTCTATCAGATGCTGCTCATGTTATTGAATAGTACTGGAGCTGTTTCTTCACAGGAACTTGAATTTCACTCCTTCTAAACAGACTGTGTAACCAGACTACAAGCTTGCTAACATTTTTAATTGATACTGAGTGTTCTGTAATCTTTCCGTGTGCAAAACTTACATGGACACTGATGGGAGAACTGTATGGCAGCATATCAAAGACAGTGTGGCTTGCCACTGGAAGGAAATATTTTTCATAATATTTGACCTGAATAAGTCAGTTTTCCCATGAGACTCCCCTCTTAAACTTCACTTCTCAATAAAGTCAGAAACAGACCAAGCAATTAGGTACTACTAAATTAAAATTTTAAAATAAGAAACCAGACTTCTTTTGAAGTGCTGTATTCCCCTTTTTTAAGTCAAAAGGTCATCATCTGCTTAAAGTTAAAAGTACTGTTTCTAGATTAATTCCCAGCTTGGTTAACTAACAAATGCTAATCTTTTCTGTACAAACAGGAAAATAATTCTCAAAAACTCGGCATTAATTTTGTAAGCAGGAGGCTTATGAATTCTGCAGGCTATTTAACAAATAATTTGGAATATTATTAAAAAATCAGAGCAAAATTTAAGCGTATTTGAATCGCTTTGTGAGTGAGCACTCTGCTGTATGACATAATGCAATAAGAAAAGACTTTGGCTCAAATAATCTGGGAATTGCTAATACTTAAGTATTGATGGCAAAATAGACTTCTCAGCTTATCTGCTCTTATACTGAAAATCATTGCTAATTAACGTCAGTGTTTCAGAGCATAAAAGATTGACACAAAATCAGAATTACTGCTTATAAAACCAGGTAATTAAAAGGTTGGACTTTGGAAAAAAGATAGGAGAATGCTGACAGCAATAGCGACACTTTTCTAAGATCTTGGTCCTCTTTGAGGCATTAAATAGCTGTAGACTATTCAAATACTCAACAATACATTCACGTTTTCTGGATATTTTACACAATAATGAAGAAAAATCACACATACCTGATTAATCTGAAAATAGCTTCCATCTGCTTCAATCCTGATCTTAGCTGCTGCTTTTCCAGGCTTTTTTTCCACTTTTACAGGTTTGATACATTCCTGAAAGAGAAATAAAGCCCGAAAGTGAGGAGATGAACAATGAAGTGTGGAAGAGGTAGATTTAATAGCAACTAGAATGATCTAGTTCTAGAGTGACTGCTGCTTACTCTCCCTTAAGCTATGCTGGATTTACTTACAGCGTCTATAACCACCAAGGGAAAACGTAAAAGCAAAAACTGCTTACCCCTTTTTTACAGAAGGAACACTTTTCCAGCATCATACCAAAAACAGAGGACAAGCTGTTCTTTCTGAAGAACACAGCTGTGTTTTACGGAGCCTTGAAAGGAACAGAGGCTTGCCTGCACAGTCCTCCTCTCTAAAATCTTACAGATGATCGTGCATTCTTCATGGCAAATTTTAACCGATGGAGGCGTGGTCACTACAGTCAACATGTGGCTAGTGCCAATGAAGATTCATTTAATGCTGAGAGGACTCTGACGACCTCAGATGGACTGCTTCCAGTTTTCTGTATTGTTCTGTGATGAAGTCTCAAGGGTGTTTTTGCATTTTGTGCAATTTTTATTGTTTAGCCACCTTATGAGTCCTTGTCTTACTTCTACAGCTATGATTCTCTTTGCCTTTTACCATCCTTGCTCTGCCAACATTTTCAGTTCCCCCCCCATTAATCCAGCTTTACTACATTTTGCAACATTCAGAGACTCGTAGGAACAAGTCATTATGATTCTTCAGTTATGCTCACTGAATAAAACAAACAATGATCTCTACTTGAAACAGAAAAGCGGGTTGCATTATTTACATGAAAGACTTCACTAGCAAACCCAAGTACTGCACGGAGAGTTAATGGGGTTTGCTATACCTCATTCCACTGATCTCATTTCAGCACAGTTTTTCTGCTTGTACTTGTCAGCAAATCCAGGATTACTATTTTGTACTTTTGCTAGTGCTTGAAGACTCCGAAAGGAATAGTCTTGACCTGTCCTTGCTGCTCACTCCCACCTCTGCCACCCGCTCCTGTACGCTGGTATGAGCATCTGTGCAGTTGAGTAGTGTGCAAGGAAACTTTTTTAGGCTTAAGCTTTTTTTGGAGGGGGGCTAGATTAACATTTAATAGGGCAGCTTCCAGATCGGGGTGGGAATGACCGACTGGCTGCCGGGCCAAGATTTCTCTCTTCAGCTGCTTACAGAGTCTTGCACCGATCGGCGTTGCTGCCCGCTCTGTTCCCTGCGCACTGGCTGGAGGAGACAGCGAGGGATCTCCGTGTTTTTTTTCCTTTTACCATTTTATTTAACAGCACCCGAAGGACGTCTGAAAGGCAGCCGGCCTCGGCCCCTTGCCCCCGTGCCGCCTCCCCCACGTTGCCAGGCCGAGCGGCCCTGCCCAGGCCGAAAGCTGCTGTCCCGGCCGGCGGCACGGCCAGGGCTGTCACCCACCTCCCCTCAGCGCCATCTTCTCACCCTCCCCAGGCGGCGCTGGCAGGGCCCACCCCGCGGCTCCCGGGGCGGGAGGCAGGGCCGGGCCGCCCCCTCTCTCCCACGGCCGGTCCTCGCCGCCCCCGGCCCTGGCAGCCCCCGGCCCGCACCCACCTGGGAGGGCCCGATATAATCGTCCAGGTCCGTCAGCTGCAGCACCCCGCTGAAGGGAGACGCCATCCTGGCCGCGCCGCCGCCGAGCGCGGCAGCCAGCGGGGTGGGGGCAGGGGCTGCCACACTGTCGTAAAAGGGGAAACGCCACGCTGCCGGAAAGGACGCGAGAGCGGAGATGCGCATGTGCGGGCAGAGCGGGGGCGGGTGACTGCGCATGCGCAAGGCGTTCTGGGCGGGCTGTGTGGAGGGGTGGCCATGATGGCGGGCGGGGTGGCTGGGGCAGGGCCATTCTACTCCTGAAAGGGCAGGGCACCGCGCAGGCAGGCTGCCTGCAGGGCATTTGTTGATTTATATGCTACGGTGAAGGTGTATTCGTGCCTACACCTTACCTCAGCCTATAGAGAGGGAGGTGTCATGGTCCTTGGCCTTATAAACAGTGTAAGGCCTGTGCTGGGTTTCTTCATGTTCTTGCAGAGAGTAAGTCCTCAAAACCCTCGGGCTTGTGGGGGTGGCTTGGATACCGGTCACCCTTCTTGGGACTGCTTTCCCACCAGGGTGGCAGCTGCTGAGGTTCCTGCCCACGGCATAGGGATTTGACGCTGTAAATCCTCCCTGAACAGCTTGCTGTGTTCAAGCAAATGCATGATGTTTTGTGTGTTAGAGATTCAGAACTCAGTGTAAGAAATGATTAGTTCTTTGAAGGAAACAATTTTATTTACGTGAGAAGCAGTGGAGAAAGTGGTGTAACAATTTCTCAAGGTTGCTGGTAAGGCTGTGGTGCTGTCTCATTGAGAACTTGGCATCTTGATTGCAGACCATGCTTGGAGATTTCCTATGTCAGTGGTTTTTCAAGGAAAGCCTTGCAAATTCGGGCTCTTACAGAATGCAACCTAATACATATTAACAGGAGCTTTATTTAATAAAAAAATACCTTTGCACTGTTTGTAGAAGTACCCTGAGGTACCTAGATGGAAAGTGCTAGGTGCAGTGTCCTGTTAATAAGCAGAGCTGCATGTCATTTCCAGGCATAGTTATAGGCAGAATGCAAGGATATATTGGTAGTGTCTAGGGCCTGATCCTGAAAGCACTGTTGGGTTTTTTCCTTGCAGCTTCGAAAGCTCTGGTTAAGGTGTGAAGATGGGGCTCCAGACAACATACTTTACCAGCAAATGCACCACACTCTGCACATTTCTATATGACCTTAACATCCTGCAATTGCACCTCTAGATTATTGTTTAGAAGTGATGAGCTCTGAAGAAAGTTAAGTGCTTGATTGAAATGTTGTGTAGCTTTCTCTGTGCTAGAATACCTTATCATTTAGGGGTAGGATATAATCTCACAAAGCAGTGTTTAGTAGCCAGAGGGGGAGAACACAGTAAAAAATCTGAAACGTGTGGTTTTTCGTATATGTTGTTGCTCTTCCAGTTGCAGGAGGTGCTGAAATAAATATTAAGGCACCTAATCAGTTCTGAATCCACAGAGATGGTGCACAGAGACAATGATCTGTTCAAGGGTCTGGAATAACCGTTCCACCCCAATAGCTTTCCCATAAGCCCATTTGGAAATGTTCTACTAGTGGAGTAGACTCCCAAGGGAAGGAGTGAAAGTCATCTGCGAAGTCAGTTACAATTAGGTTGTGCAAAGCACTGGGGAACGTGCTGTGTGCGACGGTCCTGCCGCTCCTTTACAGCAAGCTAAGTGTGACCCAGTGTGACTTTCCAATTGACCCTGTATGTGGCATCCTGTGCAGCGATACTGAGCTTAACAGCAGAGTGTATGGCAGGAGATACCACTGCAAAATCTGGCACATCCTTTCTTTCATGTGATAAGCTATTGTTTTCTATACAGTGGGAGAGAATCTGCCGTCAGACAAGGAATAACCTTTTTGTATACTTTTGCTATGCAGATATAAGCCTTTTGGAATTTGTTTGCATTCTAAACAAATATAAGTCAGTACTAGGGAAAACTTGATGGTAACTCCTAAGACCTTGTTCACTCACCTACTGATGGCTGTTGTGAATATCCTGCTTCAAGGTGAAACCCAAAATTAGGTCCCAGCAAATCTTTCAGGCTCTGAGCACTTAGTTCCTACACAGGAAAGATAATAATACAAGAATTGGGTACATTCATACAAAATTACATGGAGTTGCTCATTCAGTAGTTACATAATAGAGACATTTAAGCTGTACAGCAATGCTTGGATCGTGGTAGCTGTTCCCAGGCAAAGTGCCGGTGGGATTGTGCAAGAACATGGCCCTGCTCTATACGGAGGTGGTGGTGTCTCCAAGGCAGAGCTAGCAGCAGTGCTCAACTTTACTATGTGCTATGTTCATGTCTTCTGGATTAAGGCCTATGAATGTATTAGTGACTACAGTGGGGTAGTTGGAGGCAAATTTGATGACATCTTGGGCTGTGATTTGGCCTTTGTCTAGGAAACTTTAATTCCTCTGAAGCCCAGTACAACATGTTGTTACCAAGAATGAACTATGGCATTGCTGATCACTCCGTACAGACTTTCAGCTCAATACCTTAAATTTGGCATTGAAGTGAACAAGATCTTGCGCGGAGGATTGTTCTGTGAATTTCCCAAGATTTATGTCGATCCAGTTTCTCATTCCTCTTTGGATGTCACAGGCAATCCCTAGAAAGAGGAAGAAAACTACAGGTCTATTGACAAGGCAGTGTTAAAAAATAAGACAACCTACGTCCTTTCAGGGCAGCCATGATGATGCTACTGAAAGGCACAGAAGTAGGACACCATTCCTGTGGGTGTTGACTGTTTTAGATTATTTGTTGAATTAAGAGACTATATCGGAGGCAGTTCTAACTCTGGGAAATATCCCCACGCAGTGCAAGCAGGACCCACAGACAGGACCAGTTCCAAGGAGACTTTAAATCAAGTCTGGACCTGCTCCATTCCTGCTCGGTGAAGTTGGCTCCAGCCACATGGACAGCTGAGTGAAGGTAGGACCCCATGACTGATATTTTGTAGCTTGGGAACAAACTCTGTGATCACTCTCTAGCCTTTGGGCTTTAGAATTATTCTACTACTTTGGTGCTGTTACCTGTTGAATGTGATTGTTGGCTCAGGTAGGTTTTAATGTAGCTGTTATATATGTTGATTTTGTTGGAAGGTGAAAGGGACTCATAAGCAATGTTGAATCCTTTGACTCTGGGAAATAAGAGAGGACATTTTCAGAAAGGAACTGCATTTGTTTGGAGTTTTAAGGTAGTTGACCCATTGTTTCCAACCTTCTGTGTCGCCTGGGTGGTGCCTGAGGCTGTCTCACATTTCTTAATTGGACTTCACAGAAGAATATTTCCATTTATATGAACAGAAAAACATTTTAGAATATATGGGACTTGCTCACAGCTTTCCAACAGTGACAAGCAAATTAAGTGACCTGGAAGATCTCCATGCAATTCCTGCCTAGTGGTTCTGTGTTTGGTTTCAGCTAATAAATAGAACAGTAAGGGAGTCAGAGCTCAATCCTTCTGTCTTAGAAATCCAAAATGTGGAGGTCTCAGCTGAAACACTAGCTTTTAACTGCAGTGCTGTCACAACCCTAAGAGTCATTCATGGTAAACTCACATTGCTTGGTAGGAACCACAGGAGATGTTGGTCCCCAGCCATCCCAGATAGGTTTTGTTCATACCAGACAGCAATAAGGGCAGCTGCTGCTGAAACCAGGTTGCCCAGCTTTCACTGGAGAAGTTTTGGAGTTCAGGTCTTATCTTTAGTAGTACTGTCTTCAGTATCGCATCTCTAACCAGCGTGCTGGGTAATGAGGTCAGATTTACCTGTGGTATAAAGAAGAGCAAAACCATCGATATGGCTTGAGGTTCTGGGTAAGCATTTAAATGAGAAGAGGCTATTAAGGGAACATCTGCAGCATTATCATAACAAAATTAAATATTTTAGTTGCCTGTCCCTATCCCGGGATTAAGTCTATTTTCTTGGTCACTAGCTTGCCCCTTGCTGAGATCTCTCCTTATAAAGTTGTCTAATATTTACCACAGCTCCTCTCTGCCTTTCAGCTCTGTTACGTGTAGGCAGCTGCCATCACATTCAGAGCGCAATGTGAGCTGTACAGTGAAGGCAGGTAATCGTGGCATAGACCTTCCCCCAGTACAGTGATGTGGGAGTTGGAGAATACCTGGGATCCGTTAGGACTGACCTGGCGAGCACACGCGTTAAACTGGCTCATGTATCTGTTGACTGTGTTATAGGATCCGCACTCAAGTATTGCCAGGATTGAGAGCGTATCTTCCAGGCTGGTCAGTGTTGAGTTAACAGTCAACTGTGCCATCTCTTCTGGGGTATTGAGATCAGGAACTTCAAACTGAGAAGAAACACATGTAAAAGAGTTGTCCAAGGGCCATGGTTGCTGTTATGTCAAGGCTGTGGCTGGCAAGTAGCTCTAAAGCAAAGCCCTCCACCAGACAGTGAGGGAGAGAGAATGTTTTTGTGGTACCGCAGATGTTTGTGGACAGTGCTCTTTGAGAAGGAGACAAAAAGTAGGCTATGCCAGGGCAGATCCACATTTCCTTATGGAACAGTGAGGTGGGAATAGTCTGGTGCCACATCTTTTAGGAGGATGGGGGTGCAAAACCCTTCAGTTTTGGGTAAAGAGCCTTCCAGGGGAGAATGTCAGGTATCCACCTGGAAATGGACTGTTACATATCAGCGGGGGTTCCTTACCTGTGAAATGTTTAGTTAGTTAATTAGTTTAAGTATAGTCTATACCTTTTAAGCTTTAAGGAGGATCTGATAAAACTGCCTGAAACCCTGTAGTTGGTTAACACTTGTTGATTTGAGATCTGCCAAGGAATATTCTTTTGGATCTTCACCTTCCACTGTCTCCTGTGTGTGGCATCCGACTGCAGTAGCCCTTTCTCTTTCAACTCATCACTTCTGTTTCCTTTTTCCTCCCATCTTTCCCTGCTCTGTCTTGACCATTTTCTTATTGCCTTCTTTTCCACACTAATCCCTTTGGCAGAGATGACTTGGCTGAGACCATTCATAGGACATTACCTGCTCCAGTCTTTAAGACCCTAAATAAAACTGCCAAATAATGATTACCAGGTTAAAGGGCTTTAGGTAAGGCTGGCTTGTAATTAGCGCTTAGCTCAATTGTTTGTAAAATTGAATGTATGCTAAGTCTGTATCTCTCTCTACCTGTCGTACTAGGTGGTAGGTTTTTGTTCCAGGGATTCTGACCCCTTGTGTTAGCCCAGACACTACTGTCTGCTCTCTGGGAATTTAAATAGAAAGCAACAGGAAGCTGAGCTGTGTAATGCTGGTGTAAATGCAATATCTTCTTTAGCAAGGTAAAGATGCGGGAATTGCCAGACTGAATGTGTTTGTGTTTGTGTGCAGTTGTCTACCCAGTTAAAAGGCAACCTTCTTCTGAAATGTGATTCTGTAAAAGTGGTATTGAAGCAACATTACTGTGTTTTCTTTCTCCTCATATAAAACTGTTTATTTTGCTGAGGGGAGGAAGGTGCTTTTTTCTAGCTGCTCTGAAAAATTCACACCTAAAAACTTTCAGCACCGTATTTGAGAGCAAAGCAGTCATTGCTAGAAAGTTACAGTGTGTGCCATGCCGAGGAGGTTAGATCAATCACGGCTTTCCCTAAACCCTGGTGGGTTTCAGATCATGAGTTCTGGTACAGCATCATTCCTCACAGAATGAGATAGATCCTAAGAGAATAGGAAATGACATCAAAGCAATGGTAGAGTCTCCAGTTTGCAAGCCTTTTTGAGGCATTGTTCATAGACCAGAAGCCTCTCACCTTGGCTTTAAGTTTCTTGTTTCTGCCATAGTGTATGTTCAAAGACAGAGAGAGGTCACTTTCTGTGATGAAAATGAAAGATTTTTATGTGGCAACATTTGGCAGGGAACTCGCTAAGCAGAGTGAATGTCTGCAAAACACGCACATCAGCTTTTCTCCTTCCAGAGCTTCAGCTGCAGAATGAATGGGAAAATTGGATTGAGCTGCTGTGGTGCAGATGGCAAACGTTAACACAGACAAGTTGTATTGTTCAAGATTCTGTGGAAGCTGCTCAGATGCTGTGGATGTGGTAGGCTAAGATGCTTGGTATAGAACAGTATGTTTATCTCTTGACTTAACTACAATAGGACAATTGTTGTGAATTTTCATAATGTTGGTGCTTGAGATTTAATCTAAGTGTTAGGGTGGGAAGTTTTCTTTATCAATATAACTCCCTTACAAATGCTGTATATGTCTGCCTGGTATATGGTAATGGGGTGTGCTTTCAATATTAAGGAGTTAGTGAACTGGTTCATGTTTTGGGATTACAGACCTTTTAGTTTAGTTCAACCAGTAGCAACTAGTATATTTGTAGCATTACCTCCTTTATCAGTTTAGTTTAAATACGATCAATAAGATTGTCTGAAACAATATGAAACATACCAAGTGGGTTGTTCAACATTACTTTTATTGATGATTGGATAGGTAGTGTCACACAAATTCTTTAAACAAAATCAGCATTTTAATAAATACTAGCACTGGCTTACAGAGTGTGTGAAGTTGAAACATTCTGAGGTGTATTTTACAGCTGTGCAGGTGGTGTTTGTTTTTTCTTTTTTTTTTTAGAACATCATATGAAGAGAAAATCTTTGTTTTTCACATAAAAGCAGAATTGTTGGATTTTCAAGTTGTACTTGAATTATTTCATTAATGCAATTTCTGTCTTTGCTGTGAAACCAATATTGTAATAACATTTAGATACTTACATCCCAATCAAATATTAGTCTAGCAGGATTCAATTCCTGTTGGTCTTACTGCTGTAGCCCTTTGTCACATCTTTTCTTAAAGCATCATTTACATTGTTGTAATTACAGCTTGGTATCATAATATAGGCAGCTTGAAAGATTAATTCAGTGTGTCCTCAGGATGTGCAACCCATTGCTACTGATTAGACTAAACTCAAAATATTAGAATGTGTCTGGTATTTTAGTAGACCTGAGCAAATAACTTCTAGTATTTTTGAAGACAAAGTGTAATTTGAAGAGTCATTCTGTGGAGGAATTAGGAAAGGCAATACCCACATGAACAATTTTACTGTGACCTCTAAGCCAATTTGATTTTAAAGATGATTTAAAAGAAGTTCCCCTCTTCACTCTTAGCAGAATATGCCTCTATATTTCAGACACATCCCAGGCTCTTATCATTGGTTCTGTTAACCAGCGATAACAATTAATATCTTTCATCAGAGAGAGGCTGTGAAGAGAGAGGCAAGCAGCTGGAATGTGTATGTCAACCCCTGATGCTGCACATGGGTCATATCTAGTAATCTTTCCCATATAAATCCACGCTGATCCCTGTATGAGGAGTCACCTGCATCTTGCCCTTACTGATTATTGTAAATGTAAAGCCCAGGAACCTATCTGCTTTGCTTGGACGCTGGTGCTAATTTTACTGTTGTTCAGTACATAGACTAGTAAAACTTACTCCAGCAATGTCTGGGTAAAAGGTTTGAAGTTCACTTAGTTTAGCTACTGAACAGATCTCTCCCAGATTCTTTTGCAACCAATCTTTGGTCCCAGTTGTTCCATCCTGGCACGCTGATCCTGTAAACAAAACAGATCCAAAGAGTTAAAAGCCTCAACATATAATGAAAGAGACATCTAGGCATCCTTCATGTGAATGATTTAAATATCTGCTAACAGAAGAATGGCGAATCTTCTTCCTATTGCAAGTGCAGGGTCTGATCTTCTGCACTCTGATTCACTTCCAGACTGGGGAAATGGTTACACCAAATGGGAATCCTATTTCTCTGCCTATATCCTATACATTCTGTAATATCATACCTCCAGTATTCCCTGTAGCTTGTGAAGGAGAATTGATTTCCCTTCCTCTTTCACAGGGTTGTTGTGAACTTCCCAGGGTTGTAACGAACAGCAGAAGTGACTGAATCTCAGTGTTGGGAAGATGTGTGATTGTTAGGTGTAAAATCTTCAATGTTTGGAGTATGAAAGATGGTCCATACAAATACTAGTGCTTTACTGGGAACTTATGTGTAGGCACCTTACCTGAGTCTGTGAACTGGGCTGTCAAATAGGCCTTCTGAAACTCGTAGACATTGTGTTTCTTCCTTGCTGACAACACTGGGTAGACTCCATCAATTGCTGTAATGCTGGGGAATAAACCATATAGCAGATGATCTCTATGTGGGTAAAGCAGCAGAGGTGACGTAGTGGGGCGAGGAGAACTTAATGCTGACAGACTGAGGGTGGCAGGTGCTAGTAGTTGGCCTATAGCATGTGGCAAATGAGTTTTGTTTTCTGCTGGGCCCTATCATTTATGGTGTGCTTGAGAATAAGGATTAATATTTAGTATACCTTTACAAGGAAATACCCCCTTTAGAGCAGAGTCATTGACTGATTTTGGTTATACCCAGTGATAAACATGAAGGTAAAAAGCAGCTTTTGCCTGATCAGTAAGTAGTGATACAAGAGTGACTGCTCATGTAGCAACACAAAGCTAAAGCAGCTGCAGCCCTGCAGGCAGGCACTTACAAAGCTTGGTAGTACGGGCATGGCATGCTGAGGGGCAGCAGCTCCAGCACTGTCGCATTCATGTGGGGGAGCAGAATACGCAGTCTATGCAGCCACGTAGCTGTGTCTTCCAGGGACATGTCAGTAATTTGTGGGAAGATGATCTCAGCTGACATCATTAGCATTGTTTCTCGAACTTTAGTGCTTCCTAGGAAATCGGAGCTCTGAGGAAGGAGGAAGAAATTGAAGCAAGTGATGAGCAGAGCTGTTAGAAAGTCTTGAATATTGAAGCTAAGCAGAAAAAGTGGTGAAGGAAAAATTGGCAAAATAACCACAATTTCTCTTCTTTGCTGCTCTCCTCCCCTTCCTTCCTCTCCTGTTTAACAATAAAAGTTGGAAATACGACCTGACTGTGTCCTTGTTGTGGAGTTGACCTTGGCAATTCAGGTTTTCTTTTGTCAGCAGAGTTGGACAGCAAATCGAGCCAGGTGCTTGAATTTCCTTTCCCTTGCACTCCCACAGCCACTGCTTTTGTTACGGCAGTCAGCAGAGTGGTCACACTGTGTATAAAGCAAGGCTGGGGCATGCTCAGGCTTCTCAGCTTGGCTTATTGTTAACTTGTATGAACAGCTTCAGTGCAGCAAGACCAGGGCAAGCAGCAGAGTCTCCTTCTCGCTCACTCATACACAAATGTTTTAATGGATGTTAACAATTTAAGGGGCCTGGTCCAGAACCTTTTGTAAGTTATTAGACTACCACAGATCAGCAGTAGAGAAGCCCTTGCTGTTTACATCCTGGCTCTTGGTTGGAGTGGTGGATGTGCTTCCTAAAGTTCCTCTGAGGAGGAACTTTTTACACTGGTCTATGCCCAGAGGTTAAGCCAGGTAAGGGCTGGTCTGAGGTCAAGATCATACTGGAGCAGGAGCAACGCCTTTCTGGCTCATCTTCCAGATTTACTTTATATCTGATCATGAGAGTCCCAGAGTTGGAAGTCTGAAAGTTCACCTGTGACCTGTTCTGCTCCCCAGGATTCGGTTGTCACAGGCACTTGGGTTACTTACCTTCAGGGCAAAAGCGTTGAAGTCCTCTAGGAAGGCACTGAGGTATTGGAGAGGCTCCTTCTTGTTCCCAATTACCTCCAGGACCATCTGGGTGGCTGAGGGGCTGTAGATGGTCTTGCTCTGAACAGTCAGCTGGGCCAGTGCCTCCGCTGAGAAAAGGTCTAGGCAGTCATGCTGAAGAAGACAGAGCATAGAGCGAGGCCTGGAGACCAAGCCACAACATTCTCCCCTGCACATCTCTCTCAGCCCACCTGAGTTTTGACATATAAGGAACACTAACTTCTCTCTGGACAGTGTTTACTGGGATTAAATTTAATAATAGCTGTTCTCTGCTGCTAGACAGGTGATTTGTGAGAATGTTCTCAGCCAGCAGACCATGTGTAATTTAGTATCTGCTCTTCCTGTGTCTTATCAGCTGTTTGGAGCTTGTCATTGAAATCCTTGTCTTCCTATGGAATTTATATTCTCCTGGTAAGATGGTTATCTCCTAGAGGCAGTGCTTTTGACACTATTTTAGCATTAAAAACTTAACAAGAAGAAACTTAATGAGAAAAAAATGGAAGCACAAAAATGGAGAAAATGAGCAAAACAAATAACGAACTAATCCAGTTGAAATCTGTTCCTGTCAGCTTGTTTCATGGCTAAGAATGAATTGCCAGATATTTTGTATCTAGCCCTTACCCCATGGAAGTTGTTCTTCAGTGTTACAAAATCTGAGTATGATCCAAAAGCAGTGAATAAACCAAAATACTGTAGCAGCCATTCTCTGTCTGCTGCAGTGCCTTGTGTGCAGGCGGACCCTACAAAAGGAAAAGCAAAGCTCAGAAGATACATCATTTCTTTCACTGGACCGCTGAGGCATGTAATACTGCGAGTCCCCATTGGCAGTGACATATATATTATAGTTCATGTTGCAAGCTCCCTGTGGGATCCAAATGCTACCAGACAGGAGATGGAGGAATCATTTAGCCTTTGAGCTTACTGGGGTTGCCAGATTCCTGCAATGTCAGCATATTCTAGTCTCATTCTTGATACAGCTTCTGCTTTTTCACTTCAGCTCTCTGTGCTGTCTGAGAAAGGTTTCAGTTCTCCAAAGAGGAGGATAGTACCTTTCTCTGACCACTGTGAGCTGAAGGGCTAAGCAGCAGGCTGAGGAGTGAGGGAGGGCTCCAATAGGTACTAGCAGGAGATTCAGCTCATTTGTCCTCCAGGGAAGCAGCTTATCCAAAAAGGTAGAGACACTTCTCTGTCTACTGACTTCAGGGGACCCTAAAGGTCTAGCATTGATTAGGCACTTAACTGCCAGATTGCTAAAATGATAAAATGACTCTTTCCTGCTGAAAGAACAGGTCTGCATGTCACCTGAAATCATATGAGGTGGTTGAATCTTTCCATGTTTCTGTGTTCCTGAATACCTGGAGACAAGCACGCCCTGACATTTGTTACCTGAGTTCTGCAGTTGGAAGTGAAGAACTCTCTTTATGAAGGAGTAGATGTGCTCCGGATTCTCATAGGGCCCTTGGGCTTTGTGTTTGTTCAGGATCTTCACTCTGCAGGACATGGATAGTCAGGGTAAGCCAGCTGCAACCAAGTAATCCACAGCCACTGGGACAGAACCTGCAGAGCTCTCTGCCAGTGAGCGGAGAGGTGTTAGGGCTGCATTCAGGGGATGTTTCCACTCCCTTGATGCCAAGAAACAGACACTTCAATCACAGTGTGACCAGAACTGCTTCCTTGGGAGATTAGGCTCTTTGGTTGGTTTTATGTGGATTTGCAGGTGTATGGGAGTGAAGCAGAGTCTCCGCTTAGGGTCTTCTATTTGTGGCCTGAAACGTGAAACTGCAGTGGCAGCCAAGTAAGATCATGATGGTATTTACCAAATGAGAATCTCAGGTTTGGCACTGGTTGTTTGGGGTAGTGGAAGCTGATCTCCTCACCCAGTGGTTGGGCTCCCATCTTTACAGGCAAAGAGAGAAGTAAGAAGAGGGTCACTGAAATGATAATGGACTTGATACCTACATGGCTGCAAGAGAGTCGCATGTCATGTCACTGGGTAAGAAGCCGAGATTCTGTGCATTGAGGCTGCTCAGAAAGAGGCCAAGCCTTCCTCCAAACCAGGCAACGTAGTCATCAGTAGAGAAGAGCTCAAATACTGTGCTTAAGTGACAGAAGATCTGCCCCAGGATGAATCGTCTCACGTCACCATGAGGAAGCTGAGATAGGTTATGCTTCAACCAAAAGAAAAAGACATTATTAAAAGTGCGCAATGCAGTTAATATTAAAGATGGGACTGGTAAAAAGAAGTCAAACTGAGGGCCAAAAAATACACTACAGTTCTGAGATAACCCTACTGGAGACTCATCCTGAGACAAGAAGGTGTAATTAATTTAATTTGCAAATACAAAGATAGCTGCTGTGTGTGCAGTTTTGGTGGTTTGTCTGCTCGCTTGCATGTGGGGCTGCAGTGACTGTGCGTCCAGGGCTCTCCTCTTCCTGGGCAGTTAAGGGTGTGTGTACACAAACTGCCTGTGTCTCCAGCATGTGGCCTATGGGTACAGGCTCCCGGGGGATCCTCTGAGGATGCTCATGGCTATAGGTAGTGAAGGATACAGGGCTCTTCCTGTTTGATCAAGGAGACCATAATACAATGCCTACACAGTGACTCCTTCGTTCTTTCCCTGAGACTTGGTAGTCTTTGTGACAACACTGAAGTTCATGCCGGGTTAAAGAGTGGCAGTATTGCAGAGAATCTGTATCCCTCCCAGGATGGGACCCAGACTAATTAAGAGTTGTGGCCTCTTCCCACACCTGGAACCTCAGCTCCCACATCAATATGCACTTCATGTGTAAACTGGTTTATTCCAGCCTCTTGAACAGAAGGTGAAGTTGCTACCTGCTTTGCAGCTGCATTGAATGCATCCATGAAATCCCCAACGGTGCGAGAGCTCAGAGAGCTGAAGACCTTGCCTGCTTTGTCCATGTCACGCAGGACATCGCTAGCCAATGTGTAAGCTGCCAGCTGCTCTGCGCTGAGTCCTGCCACAGCGTCAACCTGTGAAATCAAATGTTAAAATTACTGGCCTTGCCTTATGGCAGCAAGTATTTGCTAGCTGTGAAAGGCTGTCAGGAAGGATTCGGGCCTTGCACTGGGCGCTGTCTTGCAGTTACTTACAATGCTGAAATCTGCATTCATGTCAGTCAGGTCTCTGTATGTAGCCAAGGAGCTGAAGGAGCCCAGATTTGTTTGTAGCCAACCCAGGCTTCCCCTGGTGTTCTCAACACATGGGCCACCTTTTAAACAAAGCATAATTTAAGGGTGATATAACCAGCAGTTCTGTCCCCCGGTTCTCCTGTGGGAATAGTATGACTGTGCTGATACAGGAATTGCCCAAAATGTCTAGGTGCCTAAATCCCTCAGTGATATTGGCAGCACTGAAGTGACTAATGCCCAATGCATACCTCTGGATGTGTAAGTATACCTGGTAAGGAAATAGCATTCCTATACCTTTTGGCAAAGGCGTAGGGATCAGAATGTTAAATTTGGGAGATTCTCAGATATTGTGGTGATGGCAGCCAGAGAGGTACCAACAATGGTCCAGATGTCAGGTGGTGAGCTGCCACTGCAGTGAGGGGCAGTGATTAACACCAGGGCTTGTCCTAGCCTTAAGGAGAAACACAGCTGCTTCTGCAGACACTTTTGTTCCCCCGCTCACTGTGATAAGCTGTAGGGCAAAAAGCAGTTGACATCTTCCAAATTTAACTGGATTTTCTTTTTCGTGGGTATATGCCCAGCATCCTGTAATTTTGTGAGTATCTTACTGCTTCTGACAGAGATGCAGGGAAGTTACAGGAGGGAGAGAGTATGGGGCACCTTCAGCATACCTCCTTGAGAAGCCTTAGCAGACAGGTAGCTCTTTGCAAAGCTGTAAACATCCTGGTGGCTAGCGGGGGACATCTGTTGGAAACTGCCTTCTAAGCCACTCATTCTGTGAGGGAAGGGAAAGCAGGAGGTTCATTAAAGCAGTAAAGCCTGAAGTCACCAAAAGTTTGTAACATGATTGCACACAAGAACTCTGCAGTCTGTGGCCTGTTTTCTCGATGGTAACCAAACTTCTTTCTTTAGATGAATTTGCATTGTTAAAGAAGCATCATTATACCAAATTTGTAGTTGGATAGAGATGACACCGCATTGGTCAGAAACTGGAGCTATGAGAGAATGAAGCTGTTGGGAGTGAAAACGGGAAGAAAAGGGGAGCCTGGGATTTTAAGAGGCACGCTATAATTTTGTTTCTGTATTCAGACAGGATCAAGCAGGGCAATGGGAATTCTCTTGCTACGTGCAAAAGCTGAAGTGAAAAGAAAATTTGAAGTGAATGCAGGCAATGGAGTACTCACATAATTTGGTATGTTCTACAAGGTATATTCCTTGGGATAGCTGCAAGGGCAGAGGCATTTATGCTGCCCAGCCACAAGCTGAGCTTGTTCTGGAACCAGTCCTTATACTGGGAGACGCTAAAAGTAGTGAACTGGCCTCGGAGTTTGCGAAAGATTGCACTGAACATGGCATCTCGGACTTGCACATTTGCCAGGGATGGTAAGCCTTGCTGCAAAACAAAGCAAGTAAGAACACAATCAGCTGTGACCAGAAGCTGTTCCCCAGCTCTTGCTTAGCAAGTGTGTGGGTCTGTGTGTAATAAAGCATTTGACAGGGGAACCAGCTCTGGGAAGATATTCTCTAGGTCCATATGGGCTGAAGCCCAGTAGTTTCTGCAAGACACTGTTCTCCCAGTTCACTGTGTACTAAAACAACATCCCCATGCAAGGGTTGATATCTCACCTGAGGAGCGGTGGCCACAAACTCGGCAACAAAGGCAGAGATATCCCGAGCTGGCCTGCTCTCCAGGGACGCCAGGAGGGTTTCAACCATGCTGGTATCATCCAGGACTCCAGGGTCAAAAAATACGTGGGCGAGCTGGGTAGCGGTCAGATTGTCCCTTACACTGAACTGCAAAACCAATGGGACGTGATCAGAGAGAAGTAAAGTATTGCTAACAAGCGGAGACCTAAGCCATAGAGTTGGCTGGATTCCCCGCGTTGGGAAGAAGAGTTCTGCTATGGCTGGAGCAATGTCCATTTACTGAATTAGATCATCTAGGAGCGTGCTCAGCCTTGTGCATGCAAGGAGCTGTAGCAGAGCAGGATGCAGGACCTGAGCGAAGGCAAAGCTCTCAAGTCTGAGTCAGAAAACAAACTAACCCCACTGAAATCTGTCATTAATCTGGTGAAATCTTCATAACAAGCATTGGCTGCGAACGCCCCCAAGTTCTTCTGCAGCCAATCCAGACTTGTTTCCTGTCCCAAAGCACACGCAGAACCTGCAGCATAGAACAAGAGAGCATCACTCGCCTTCCCTCGTGGTTTGCCAGAATGCATGGGAATCCTGATTTTAGATTTTGGCTCATGTTACCTGTCACAGTGTGTTGGCTTTCAAGGAAGGTCAGCAAAGCGCTACAGATGCCTTGCTGATTCATGGGCAACAGGGACGTGTATGCCTGGCTCAAGGAGGACACACTGTGGAGGGAAATCACACAGGAAAGATTTAATTACTGCTTTCCAGCTAGTGCCATGATGCTATAGATGGGAGAGATGTTACTCCAGCATGAACAGTGTTTCACAAAATGAAAGAGGAAGGGAAAGTTACTTGTTATGAAATGGCACATTGCTTAAGTCCTTACTGGCTGTGATCTGTATATGAAAGACTGGACTGCCAAGGGAGTTTGAGAGATCTGTGCCCCAGGGCAGGATTAGCTCTGTACAGATGTTTGCCTAGGCTGTTGTCAGAAGTCTTTCGAGATTGTGATAGTACAGCCTCCCCTAGTGATCTCTTTGTATGCTTAGTGAATCGGTTAACCCCCTGAACAGCTCATGAAATGGGTAATTAGCCTCACTCCCTGTGTTGCCAGATTCATTTCAGAGTGTTTTCTGAATAGCCAATACAAACTGCTAGATCTGAACCATTTGCTATAGATACAGAAGTCCCATACAGATGCAAGTAGAGTGTGCCATGCCAGTGCATGAGAGTAAAGTTGTGCCAGAAAAGGGAAATTCAGGACCAGGTTGGAAATGTCTGTTATGGGCCCAACCCTGCTGTTTGTTTTCCTGTGTCTTTCTTGGGTCAGAGCAGGACTGTTGTCGGCAGCATGATCTTCCTTGCTTTGCGTGGCCTGTCTGTGTGGTTTCCTTCCAGTGCTGCCCTTTGGAGTTTATTCCTCAGCTTAATCTGTTTCATTAGACAGGATATTTCCTCTCATCTCTTCCTGATATTTTTTCATCTTACTGCTCCTAGTTGCACTATTTTACAAACAGATAAAATCTATTTAATAGAAATTATAATTGACTTTGTACTGTATTAGCAAATGTTTTTATTTGCTTTTGCACAGTTTTACTCAAAGGAAGGAAGATCTGACCCTGGCTATTTTGTTTGTCTGATGGAGCATTGTCTGTAAATGATACTCTCTTGCACAGATGTTCTTTAGCACAGGGCTGCCCTGGCAATTCCTTGCTCTTTCCTGACAATCCCCTTTTTTATTTTGCACACAGAAAAGAGGACACTTCCCTTGTGTACTTACAGAGCTCTGAAACTGTCACAACCAGAAATGTGGGACAGGAAGAGTTTGGTGTCCTCCTTGCCAGCACTTGGCAGTAGCAGAGCGAGTCTTGCAAGCAAATGAGTCCATTCAGCAGGGCTGAAAGCTGGAAATTCTGCCTCAATGTCTCCCGTGAACTGGGTGAGCATCTTTTTCCTCACATTGTTATTCTTAACAGTGGTTATTCCCAGCTGAAAGAGAGAAGTAACGAGCATCAGTGAGAAGGCAGGATTAAAAAGAGACCCCAGTGCAACGCCACAGGGAATAGCATTGTAGAAAACAAGCCAGAGAAGGGAAGATGCATCTTAGGGGTGTCCTGTGAACCTGCCACAGAGGCAGCCAATACCAAGGGATAGCTATCCGAGTCTCAGCAGGTGTCCCTGAATGGTGCAGGGGCACTGCCACGCCAGGGCTCACTGGAGGCACTGTCTGCACGCTGGCCTCTTGTGACCACTCAAGCACAGGCAGATGCATGTCTCGGGTGAGGCATGGCTGTGAGGATCAGCTTCCTCCACAGGGCCGCAGATCATGAGGTTCAGTAGTTCTGCTTGGCACAACCTCAGTGTTGCCATGAGCATGCACTTGAATATCACCCAGCCATTAAGTCTTGGGCACTGGCGTTTGAATACTTTGGGCCAAACAGCCATGATGATGTACATGATATGCTTTGTTGCAGTTGTTCATACTTTGAGACAAAAGCTCAGAAACCATCTTTGAGAGTGTCTTTAAGATTCTGGATAGCTGAAGTCCACGCTGCATGGGTTTACGCTGGACTTGCAGTGTTAATACCCCTACCTGGGCTGCCTCTCTGTTGAACTGGTCTAAATACTGATAGATTTCCTCTGATGGTTTGTTGTGTAGTTTTGCAAGGATCTGACACATCTCTTCTTCCTCATTAATGGCATCTGATGAAAACGTCAGGGATGCTAGTTGTGGTGGGGATAACTTGTCCAAGACATCCATCTGTGGAAAGGGACACAAAGCAGACAGCAACCTTTTTAAGCATGGAAGAGTGATTTGTAAATGCTAGTGCTTCCAAGAAGACTCAGGACAAATCTGCAAGGCTGGAATATCCACAGGACTTGTAAAGTCCTTTTTCCATCAGGCTGTGTACTATCCCATTTCTGAATATTACTATAGCTCTGCAAGTGCCACTAGCCAGTGAAAAGCAGTAAAAATGTCTGTGATAATTGGACAGTGCCACAGTATTTTTTTAAGAAAATGACCCATCACCTCCCATAAAGGCATTGCAAAAGCATTGCAAATGCTGGCAAAGTAGTGTGTTTCATGGTGGAACACCACCATGTTCTCACAGTGAATGCTAGTGGAAAAAAAAATTAAAAATACTTACTCCCACAAAGTGTTTGTTCCAAGTGACTAAGTCCTGATACTCAGCATATTTGCTAAAATTTCCAAGATTTACTTCCAGCCAGTTCTGAGTACTTTGGGTTGCACTGCCGCATGCAACACCTGGAAAAATAATGACACTGGGAATGCTGGGGACTACATATTCCTCCCTGACGTTCTGACTGGAAACCCTAGTCACTCTTGCAAATTCCCATTAAACCTTTGCAGGTAGCAGAATACTTTGAATTCACATTAGTATGAGAGAGACCAGAATCTTCATTATTAAGTGGTAACATTTTTGTGCTGTTGTCTAAATTTGGGCTTGTTTATCTTTAACAGTGTTGGGCAACCTAATGTTGTGGCTGGCAATGGTTAAACTTACTAGCGAGCCATCCAAAATACAGGAGGAGTTGTGAGAATCCCATCAGTAAGAGAAAAGGCCATAGTGTTGGAGCAACAATGTAAGTATATGCTTTCTTTCCCTTTCTTGTCATTAAGAGCATTTCAGACAGTACTACAGGAATTTCTGCTGCTTCTCAAGTTGAGAGTGTGCTGGAAGGCTTTCAGAGGGCATTCCCAAATTAAGACTTTTTATGCCATTACCTGATTTCACTTTTGATGTCAAGAAGGTTTTACAGAATCCAAAAACATGGAGAATGTTTTCTGTGGGGATGCCAGCATAGATTTTGTTGAAACCCTTCAACCTGCAGGAGGGAATGTCAGGATGGTCATGGGAAGTATTTTAATTTAATCAAATCAGAATTTTCCAATATCAAAAACTTTTCCATTAGAAAAATTCAACATCTTTCATCATTATTCATTATTGCAAGACCTTATCAGAGAGGTTCTTAAGAAGTAACAGCAAAGTATCTTCAGATCAGACTGAACATAGCCTACCTATGTGATAAGGCCATTTTTATTTTAAAAAAAGTATGCTCTCTACTTGTGCAGTTGCTTAAGATAAAGGTCACAGAATTGCTAAGGCTGCTCTAATTAAAAACTTACTGAGTTTCGCTGTATTTTGCATGCAAGCCTGAAAACGCTGAATGTTTTACTGTGGTTACTTCTGCTTTTCAGCAGAAGCATTACACACTGCTTTAGGAATATGTGAATGTATTGCCAGGAAGTCATATACAGCGTAAGTAAAAATAAATGCTCAGTTAAGATAAATGTGTATGGAACGGATGACTCACATTTGCTGATAGGAGTCACATGAAATATTGACAGGTATGTCTGCAACAATCATCTCATTCACTGCGTGCAGCACGTTTTGTAGAGTATCTTGAAACCAGTCAGCGAAGCCATCAGCTTTCATTTTGGGAAAACTAGGAGCTATTTTATGCATGGCACTGCTTAGTAGGAGATGGGCAAGGTCGCTGTTCTGAAGCTCCATCTGCAATCACACAACACCTTTTCAGTATAGTTGACATGTAATTTATGATGCTGAGCCTTTTCCAATTTAAGATATTGTTCAGGATTATTTCATATCTCTCCCTTCATGCATGGGAAGTCATTGTAAAAGTTATTGGGTTGGTAGTATCAAGTGAAGGACCCAAGCAGGGAGCTCTTGGAAAGAGTGTATAGTGCTTGTTGTGGGTCTGTTTTTCCTGAGCTATACTCAGCTATGCTGATACTTCCCATCACACCCTGCTATGGCTCAGTATAGACCCTTGGAGGAAGAATAGCTTGGAGTCTGGACAGAAAACCGGAAGATTGCTACAACCCCAGGCCTTTAGGCAACAGCTATCCAAGAATTTGATCTGTAGCCTTGTCTCAGGCAAGTTTCCCTCTGACGACTGAGTGAGGCTGTAGCATCCTACAGATGGGGCAGAAACCTGCCCTTCTTTTCTACGGTCAGGGCTGGGGTTTGGGTGTCAGACATCAGCGGGCATTGATTCAAGTAGCTGCAGCGTTTGGGTGGAGAAGCTTTGGAGCACAATAAGGGAAGTTACCGATGCCATGTTGTTCAGCGTGGCAAAGAACTTAGCAAGATCTGATGGCGTGTGTAGGTTGTCCATGATGGTGATCACGCTTGTTTCATCAGCCAGAGCCCCTGTTTCCAGTGTTAGTTGTGCCAGCTGAGCTGGTGACAGCTTTTCCAGAGCTGACATCTGAAAAGGAACAGAGAAAAACTTGTATATTTATAACAGGGATCAGTGCTGTGGCAAGAAGTTGCGGATCAGCTGTGTTTATGTAGAGAGCAGCCGACAATGCTCAGATAAAACAAGCTTCAGTACGTGACCTACCCCACTGAAATCTGGATTGAGTGAAGAGAACTCATGCAGAGTGGCGTGGGCACTGAAATAGCCGTAGTTGGCAGCTATCCACGTGCTGCTGTTTGCATTTGGGGAACAGGTGACACCTGAAACGCAGAAGAGCCCACAGTCAGTAAACCAGTCAGCAGTTTCCTGAGCTGTTGGTTAGCCTGCAAACAAAGCCTGTCTAGTGATGGGTCGGAAGGGACATCACATCCACCTCAGCTGGATTCAACAGGATGTGAGAGTGAGGGGAGCAAGCACAGTACATCAGAAAGCATCTTGTTGTCTGTTGCCTGTCTAATTTGTGTTAGGACTCTCATACCACTGGCCATCACTGTACCATCTAGGGACTTCACATGTAAAATTAATTGCAATAACAAGCTCCTAGCGGACTTCACAGAGGGTCTACACAATTCCCCTTTTGCAGTTAAAACGCTCTGCTTGTGTATAGTTTTTGGGTTAGAAGATTGCAACGCAGGAAGTATTTGCCAAGCACAAAGATTAAATACTACAATGGGAGAAAAAGAAAAGCTCTTCAGTAGTGTGTGTGTGCTTACCTTGAGTTTTGCGGTAGCTCTCCAGAAAGTTGTGAATTCTGCGATAGATGGAGAATCTCTGGTCATCTGTGTAATGCTCATACACTCTGTCCATTGCTTGCACACTGTATCAACACAAGAGCAGAAGTAGGGTATGGGCCAAACATCTGCAGAGTGCACTTTCCCTTTGGAGGAAAAATTCAGGTGCATATGAAACATGATCTGAAAGTACTAGTGTCAGTAAAACGGAAATGTTTAATTTGATCTAAATCAAACTATTCCTTTTCTTCCTTGTTCCCTTGGTAACCTCTTGGAAAACAAAATGAAGGTACAATTAGACATTTTATGCTAATCTGATGAATGGTTTTGGCTGATGCAAAACTGTTGTGAAGCTCATTACACTAAAAGCAGTAAGATGTCAGATACTCTGGGGAAAGCGACCGTGTTGGTTTGACAGGGTAGCGAGGGCTTGGCCACCCTTAAGGAAGCTGGCTGCTCATGACTCACAGGTTTTGATGAGACTGGCAGTCAATATCCAGAGGCAGGAGCTGCAGGTAGTTGGCATTCATAGCTGGCAGGAATAGCTGCAGCTCCAAACCAAACCAGAAGGCATATTCGTTGGCTGTAAAGGTGCTGAGCGGTAAAGATTTAAAAAGCAAATCGAAGAGCAGCTCACGAATCCGTGGGTCGGGAAAGATAGTGAGATCTCTCTGGAAACACAACCAGCACACAAAAATTGATTTTAGCAATTACTGCTTTCCACAGGTAGATCAAACTGGCTAGTGGCAAGAGAGGTTTCCTCTTCTGCCCATCATGTGGTGTGTAGTTTTCAGGAAAGCCACCAGTGTTTTAGCATGAATGCACGGTAGTGCAATACAGTGTAACACTGGAGTAATTAATTTTGGAACTGAATAGGAATTGATGAAGTAACTGCTCTACATTTTCCAGTAGAAAAGCCATTTGACCACAGACTTACCTAATGAAGATTGTTATTCTTCTTCTGTAAGGAGCTTCCCTGAGCTGAAGGGAAACCAATGTACTAAATAAACATTGTGAGAGAAAAGAAATAACCTTTTGAAATGAGTAGGTGTCTGCAGTGTAGCCCATAACATGCATAAGAATAATCACTTTGTCTGGATACCCCTCTGTGAAGCCCAGGCATGTAAGCTCTAACCTAGCGGTCTAGAGCCCAGGGTTTACATTGCTGTAAGAAGGAGAGTTTGTCTCCGTTGTAGCATTTTTAGTATTTCTGAGACTTGTAACAGGATGCTGTTCTCTGGGGTGGGAGCTTTTACCGTACCTCTTCTGCTGCAGTGTTCAGCTCCTTTATGAATTCAGTCAGCTCCTCAAAGGAGCGTTTCTCCATCTCCAGCAAAATCTGGACAGTAAGGCGTTCCCTCTTAAAAGCATTTGTGAGAACTGTCATCTCTCCTATTTGTCTGGCAGACAGAAGGTCAAGAACTTCATACTAATGAGGAAAACACAGCAGAAAGAATACAGAAGACTTAGAAAGCCATTTGCTCATCCACTAATTGCAGTTCTCAGCCATGTACATAGTTCATTGTTTATGTTTCTGACTGATAATGACTCATCAGAGCCCTAAAGCTACCTGAATGTCCCTGCCGTGCTGCACAGCACCAAGTGAGAGCCTTCCCTAGCCTGGAGGAAAACCGTATTATGTCCTAACACAGAAGATTGAGGGTAATGCTAATCTTCAGCTGTTCTAGCTAACTAATGTAATAGCCGTTCTATTCTCATTGCTAATCACATAACTTACTCTACTGCAGTATTAAAAACCCGATTGGCAATGAGTTCTGCAGAGGAGTGGAAAGCATTGGGCTAAGAAGTGCCCCTACTTGGTTGTTACACTTACCTGAAATGCATAGAAGAATCATGCACTGCATTTAATACTAAAAGTCTGGAGGAAGTCCTCCTGATTTCTTTGATGAGGATCTTCCCTTGGGGATAGTTATGGAAGAGGATAATACCGCCTGGGAGTTCAGCTTGTGAAAAACATTCAAAACTGTTGATACCTTTTACAGAGCTGTCTGAGTGTGGAAACCTTGTAAGAAAAGGCTCTTTGTGAGATTCCTAAATAGCCGTGGGTTTGTCTTGGTTTCTAGTCTTGGAGTGTCAGTGTTGGCGGAAACAAGAATAAGAGGATTATAAACTGTAGGGTTATGTCTGAAGGTTATAATAAAAAATTTCAGACAATGTTTTTGACTCACTGAAGTCATACCAGGACTGAAAGACTGCCCCAAATTTTCCACAAACTGTTTAAAAGTTTTGTGCTGTCAGAGCTATGTGTGTCCTTACCCCATTAAAGTCTTTGTAGAAGTCAGTGAGGTCACTGTAAGGAGCAAAATGTAAAAATCTGTAGAAGATAAGTTCCAGGAAACTTCGGCTGCTGTCATACGTGCCAGGAAATACCTTTTCTGAGGAAGTACAAGAAGTCTGTCAGTACACTGTGGTAACTGATCTTTTTTGTCAGTGCTCCACAACATGGCTGAAAACCAGGTCTGCGACCTGCGCTCTCCCTCAGTTCCGAGCAGCTGCAGACCGTGAGGGATTCGGCAAGCAGAGGGCTTTGGGGAGCTGTGGGTGACAGGCAGGGCTGGGGATCCCCGATGGTTGTGGGGCTGTTTTGGGCACAGTGAGCTGCTGTTTGCCATGCGGTTCTGGCAGCTACCAGGGGGTTCCGGCTAGGGTGTTACTGGGACAGCTGTGGTGCTGAGGCATCATGGAAGAGAATAGATGCCCAAGTGTTTTGGTTCCTTGATTGTAAGCTGCAATCAATATTTGATGTTTCAGAGGAAAGCCAGTACTCCTCTGCCTCTTCCTCTGCCCTGGGAAGCCCAATGACTGAAAGGCCACTGGGCAACCTCCTCATGTTGTACTTGCTCCTGCAAGTTAATTCCTCTCTGAACCAAGGAGGGACAGGCAGTTGGCAGAAATTTTAGCACAGATGTGACAAACAGCTACAATTCAAATATGCCACGGAGCAACCCCGAAAGCAGACCAGTACCTGAAAAACTAAGTTGAGATTCCAGGATCCTTTTGGTGAAGAGATAGATAGCATGGGATGTGTTTTGTGGAAGCTCTGGAAAGACGTTATCTAGGCCTCGCACTCTGCAAGGGTCAAGAAATAAGATATCATCAGCCTAAGACTGTAGAGACTTGTAATAAATAAAGCAGTAAAATTATTTATGATAATATGTAATGTAAGTCTTGCCTCAACTATAATACATTACAGCAATAACGGTAATAACAAGAAGTGCAAAAGGTACAGGCTTTATAAGGTGTGGGAGAGTTGGCATACACCCGCCTCATTCAGAGTATACTGTCCTGGAGCAGGGAACAAAAGGGGTGGAGGGTATGTGAAGATACCCGAACAGAGCACAATACGGTACATGCCTATGTGGAAAATGATGCCTGAATCTACTTTACTGCAAAAATCCAGTTGAGAATCTTTTTTTAAAATCCACGAGAAATGCTAGCACTTACTTATGCTGGAAAAGAAGTTGCTAAAATGTGCGCTGCTTCCCCTGCCAGAGCTTTCCTGCAGTATGAGTCTGGCAGGCAGCACTCCTCAGCACGTGATACTCACATGGCTGTGTAGGCTGGGAAGCTGAGGTCTCCTGGGATTAACTCTAGCAGATTTGTGTTTATGCTGGGCAAGAGGAATCTTAGGTTCTCCAGGAACCAGAATTCATAGTCAAGATCAGCAAATTTATAAAAGTGCTTGGAAAGGTCCGTGAAGAGCGTTGTCAGCATTTCCGTCCTTACTTCATCATGTCTGATGCCCGCAATGCCTTTCTGTGGGGAGTGGAAATGTCTGTTACGTGGGAGCTGTTTGGTGGTGGCACGGTGAGGGGGATGATGACTGCCTTTCATCAGCATCCTTGTTTTACCTGGCACCATGAGCAGCAGGACTTTCTCACGCATGAAGTGCCTGAGAATGCCTGCCTTTTTAAAGGGGAAAAATGTTTATAATGAAAGTTACAATACCTGTGTCAGAGCCAGATTGAACTGCATCAGGAATTCACTCATTTTAGGCTCTGAGATTTGGGGATTTTCACCCCTCAAGGCATTCAGTACATCCTGCATCGTGGTCACATTGACCAGCGCATCAGAAGTCAGACCATATTCCACCAGCTGCTCGATGCTCAGCACATCCAGAATTTTGGCCTAGGAAATAGTAATGTCAACCACTGAAGATGAGCTTATCCCCTCTTCACTAGAACTAGCTGAAGTATTTTTTTGACCATTTTCACACTTTTCTTTTTGCAAATCGTGTGTGTATGGGTCATGATTTGTAGAGGTTTGCTTATATCCTGAAGTTATTTCTCATATCCCAGGCAAAGCTATTTCAGCACATGGAGGAGTTTCAAAATGCTGACATATATTTTTGTTTTGACTATCTGAGGGTACCCATTCAAAATTGGAGCTTCTTTTCAATGTCCTGCTAGTTGAAAACATACTGTTATTTCTGGTTTTAGAGTTGCTGCGTAGAAGTGGGAATATATTCTATTACAAATCTTGAAATTAAATCCTTTAATGCTCTCTCCTGTACGATAAACATTTCTGAAAGCCCCAGTTACCAGTATGCACTTAGTGTAGAGATCATACATACAAGGTCAAAGTTGATGTTGGTTGCTATGACTTCCTGGAGGGCTATATCATGAAAGAAAGATTTCCAGGAGATTTGTATCCATTCAGTAGTGGACTTGGTTGGACCATCTAAGTGGGAAAAAGACGCAGAGACTCTCAGGGAGTTACCCACAGTATGTCCTTCTTTTTAAACAATAACTTTTTTCCCAGAAAAGAAAACAAAACTTTTTTTCCCAGAAAAATCCCAATTGACTGAAAAGAATAGCTGCCTATTAACTGATACATTGCAGTATCACTTCTAGCTCAAGAAAAGTCTGAGCCACAGGTCACTTGGAAACCAGTAAAAAGTAAAAGGAAATACCAGATTATGCTGGCTGCATCGCTCCTGACTAGTGCTGGATACAGGATGCTGGACTAGATGGGATTTGCTTTTTTTCAAAGGGAAATGAGACTTTGTACCTTGAGAAAGTAAAATCAATGTGCAATAAATAGCAATAGAGAGGGAGAAGAAAGAAAAATGAGGGTCCTTAGATCGGGTCAAGATACCAGACTACCCTTAATCCTTTTTTTTTTAGTTTCCAGGAACATACATTGTGTCTTGGGACAGTCACCAGAGATCAATAAGGCATCCTGGTGTGAGGTAGCATTGGAAAGACAGCATTTTTCAACTTGGACAGCCCTTTAGTGCACTAGTGCTCGCCTTTGTGTACACGTCTATATTGCTTATATTGCTGTTGTTTAATACATCCTGGGAGTCTACCAGCTGAGCCCCTGCTTTCCTGGAAGAATCTATTAGCTGGAATGTGCAGCTTCCCAGTGTTACCTTTCAAGATCTGGAGGTTCCGTGCAATCCACAGTGCTACATCTCTTCTAGAGGACTCAGTCATGTATCCGTAAGCGTTATCAAGTGCAGTAACACTGGGTGGACAAGAAAAAGGACCCAGGTGAAATATGCGGGATAACGGACTCTTTGTAACTTCCTCTAACTGGAGCCTTGGACAAGAAGAACACTCTCTTCTCCAAGATATTGTGGCCAGTTCCTTCACCTGGAAATTTCTGCTGAGGGACTTAATACTCCACCCCTATTGTACAAATAGCATCTGTGGACCAAGGCCTAGATTTGATATGGCTCAGCTCTGTAACTTCATCTCAGACTTCTGAGAAAATTACTAAGGTGTGGGTAAGAGCTGTGAAAAAGTAACCAGACTAGAGCCATCCAGGCTGACAGCACATCATCTGTCTTTCAGATTTCAGTCTGACTCCATGAGGAGCAGTGTTGCCCTGTTTGCTGGCTGAAGAGAGATCTCAGCCATGCCCAGAAGACTTACACAGCAACTAAGGAGTCGTAATCCTGTAGCACAACGAGGGCGAGGGTTGATTCATTGATGACAGGACTCAGAAAGTACAGCTCATTTTGGAAGGTGATGTTCCAGTCAGCAGCAGCGTATGTCTTCATTTGCTCGGACATGGTGGTCAGGTATTGCAGGAGGAGCAGCCGAGCAATGTCATCATTTGGCAGGACTGTGATCTTACGCTGAAACAAAATGACATGATGAACACATTGGTGCTAGGGCAATCAGAACTGTAATGCTGCAGTTGGGGAGGGAGCTCTTTAAGTGGTTTTCTAGGCCAGAATTTGGGTGAATTCAAAATGGAAGTGAACAATACTCCGAAGAGTGCAGTCTGTGTCACTGAAAGGACCTGATGTGTACAGATGTTTGAAGATTACTGTTGTAACAGTGTACTTTCAAAATTATAGTATTTGCAAAGCCATTTTTTCAGCTAATAACTTAAGGTGGCAGATCTCCCCTCTCTGCAGGGAGATGGAGATTGCAGAGAACATGGGTAGTGTCTACCTTGCTTGCAGTCTTGGTGAACTGTGTCAGAATCATCTGAACATCCTCAGCTTCACTTTGCTGGAAGAACCGGACAAGCTGGACTGCTGCATCCATACGGGTCAGTGTGTCCGAGTATACCATCATGTCACCAATCTGAGTGGGAGTGAGGAGGTCCAAAATTGCATACTGGAGAAAGGCAGAGGAATTGAATTGTGTTACCCCATACCCGGGCAATTTAATTTCCATCTTTTCTGGCACATCCTCTCTTGAGTGCAAAGGCAGCCTGGATATGTACAGACTTACCACATCAAAAGGTTGGTGGTAGAGGGAAACCAATTGAGCGTAAGGTGCTTCTGTGCAGAATTTTCCAAAGAACTGTAGTAACCAGTCTCTAGTTGTGGCTTGGGTGGAGCAGGCAGGACCTGTGGTGAGGGCACAGAAAAACAGGTGACATGGGAGAGGAGGTTCAAGTACACATCAGTACCCAGGATTGGTACCTTGCAGGCAAAGGAGAGGGTTGAAATCCCTGACTTTGATGGCTTTTGCATCAGCCCTCCAATGGCATGCTCTGCCCTCTTTTATGTTCATACTGTGAACAGGAATGAGTTCTGAGAAGAAACGCCTGTTACTTAATCGAGCAGTTTGGAAGGTATTGAGCAAAGCAGGAGATGGATTAGCTGTGTCCCACAACTTGCAGAGAGTGACAGGGCTCACAGAGAATTAGCTGAACTGATAGGGATTACCAGTGAGCTCAGACTGCTGAGTGAGGAATGCCACAATGTAGTTATATACATCCATTTTGCCAGCCGCAGGGATTTCAGAGAAGACTGTATTGATCCCAGTAATTCTGTAGAAGAAAGAAACCTGGAGTAAGTGAAGGACTCTGGGGAGCCAATCCTGTTTGCTGAATAGCTCTCCTGAAATATTCTGAGGTTGTTCTCTCTGGCTGCCCTGAAAATAAATATATCGGAAGAATCAGAGTAAAGTATTGAAAGCCTGGCTTCATTGGTGCCTGTGGAGTTTGTCATTGGTTTTAGTGGAGGCAAAGTAAGTCCAGATTGGGGTCTTCTAAATGTCTTGTGTCAAGAAAATGTTTGAGTCCAATTAATACCTGAATTCAGCAGCTCGTGGGCTAATACATAAAGTAAATAAAAGCCAAATAAAGTGACTTGCCAAGACATGAAAGACAAATGAGTGGGAGTAACTGTCTTCTGGCCTTTTTCTGTAACCATGGCACCATGTTCCTTCCTTTTGCAGTTCATTCACTGCACTGAATTATTCTTTTATTAAATGGTTTAAATCTCAAGTAACATGAAACAACCTCAGAGAGGGCGACCATGACTCACAGAGACTTGTAGGAACTGCAGGACATGGTGTTGGGGATGTCCTGAAGGATGGTGGCATGAATGCTTGGCAGAACAGCCACGAGCCTCTTCTGAAACCAAAGGTGATAGTCATTGTCTGTGAAGGTGGGGAGCGCAGAACGGAGCTGTTCTACTGTTCTTGCCAACATGGTGCGCTTCACCGCCATGGAGATATTGAAGGTGTTGGCAAAAGGCTGCAGCAGGAACACAAAATGCAACTGTAAGGCTCTGGGACAATATTTGAAAACTAAAAGAAGAATATTTCTGGGTGATGCAGTTTCTATTTCTATTCCAACAGTAATAGCAAATCATGCAACATCCATAAGGATTTTACAGCATTGTAACAGCGCAGCCAAGACCTGACTAAATTACTGTGAAGCATCAACTTACACACAGGCAAATTTTCCAGCAAAATCAGCATAGAAGAAGAGAGATTTTTTTGATGTCCCCACCTTGATCTTCTGCAGGAGGGAAATGTTTTGAAACTAATTCAGCACAGTAGGAGAAACAAACTTTTGTGTTCTCCTCTAGACCCTCAGTTTTCAGGGATGTCAGTCTTCTGTATTTGGGAGTTGTTTGAGGCAGCCAAGCTGGTATAGCTCCCGATGCTTACACAAGATAGAAGATGTTTTCTGAGTTACTTTTGATTTATGATACTAAATATATTCCCTGACACCTCAGACTCTTTGCACAAGTCCTGTATTTTATAGCACAAAATATATGCTATATAGCTATTTTATAGTTCAGTTCCTACTAAGCCTCAAGAAATGGTTTGGTCAGCAGTTTTCTTTGCCAGGTGTGTTATTTTCACCACCAAGATCGTTTTCTTTTCTAGTTTCATGGCATTATTGTTTAAGAGAGAATTACAGGTCCGAGTCTCACCCCTTTGCTACTCTTCCAGCTGTCACCTGGTGGCTGCTGCACCTTGTATCTTGGTGCAGGCTGTCAGTGGCCATCAGTGGTAGTTTAAGTGGATATGTTGGCCTAGGAACTGCGACACCTGAGAAACAGGCTTACAGTCCTTTCTGCCACCTCTGCTGCAGAGCCTTGAACAGGACTGGGGATACCAGATATCAATTGCTTTCAGCTCTTGTTGAGCTTTGTTGCCTCTCAGAGAATGCCATGCACCCTGCAAAGCCAGGCCCAGGGAACACTGAAGGACCCAGCTGATATCAGTGACAAAGCTGCTAAGCGTCTGAAGCTCCTGCTGCCTCCAGGAGGTGCTTCCAATGTCTCTGTGAGTACAGCCCAGATGAGACTCTACCTCCACACTAGACTCCTGCCTTCTCATCAAACAAGGTGGGAGCAGCTGGGTTCTAAAGAGTTTCATTGTTTGCTATTTTAAGCAAAAAAAAAATTGATAAGAGTAACGATTATGATTTCTGCAGGGCAGAGGCTAGCTTTATACCATTCTAGGCATGTGCTTCGTCTTCTGGATGAATGCGGAGAATTAAAAACAGTTGCTCTGGTACAAAGCTAGCTTTCATAGTCCTGGGAAAAGCTGAGTTAGTTGTGATGCCTTAACCCAGTAGGAAGTCTTTTCTCTGTGGTCGGATCTTACCTGAGGGAGAGACCTGCAGTGTCTGAGTCTTGCAGACTGAGACTTTGCATATCCTCTGTTGGCCTGATGAAAGGTATTGTATTTACAAGGACCTAAGAAGGGCCCTTAGCTAATTATTGTATTAGAGAATCCTCAGCAAATAATTGGCACTGGGGGCACAGTCAGAACTGTGTATGTAGGAGAGGAGTTGCTACATTTGTCCTGAGCCAAGGACAAATAGTAAATTTATTTAATATGATGTAAATTAATGGTGCTTTAGGGACCTCTTTGAACCTTACTTTTTTACAAGGCTGGAGGTCTGGCCTGTGTCTTTCGGGCAGTCTGAGGTGGGCAGGGGTTGGTGGCAGCTGTGTCGAACCCAAGCACAGACTAAGCGTGTGAGGAATGCAACATGCAACAGCATAATCTCTTTCTTGCCTTGAACCTGCTGGAAGGTTTCCTGGCAAACCTGTTGTATCACCTTCCTTTTACCCTAGCTTACTGCACGTTTACCATGGGAAGACTTCTGTCCTCACAAACCTCTCCACTGAGCCCCATTAACAAGCTGTCTGCAGTTACCTCCTCTAAAGCTGAGCTAAGCTCATCCCAGTATGCAGCCAACTCATGCAGACCCGGCAGCTTGGTTAGCCTGTGAAAGATTCGTTCGATGTTAGCAGCAGAGCTGAACATGTCTTGGGACAGCGTTAACTGGGCAAGCTGGACGGCAGTCAGCTCCTCCAGGAGCGCCATCTGGAACAGAGAGAGGGGGAATTAATTATAAATATACATTTGTATTTTCCTGAATTGACACTGTCGACATGTGTGTCTGCAGCTTTCCTGCACACCTTGTCCTCAAGGACAAGGACTCTTTCTCCTCTGGCAGATGCAGGTTATGATATTTAACGTTCATGGTGGAGCAGGGGCGTGAATCTGAGACAGACTCTGTTCTATTTTTTGTAGTCTTGAAATAGGAGAGAGTGTTTGCACCAGAAGTGTTAGATTTTAATGGAAGAGATTCGTTTTTGAAAGGCTAGTGAGAGATTGTGGGTGTTTGCTTGGCCCAGGTGAGCTGGGTAGCTCTCAGAGCTCCTTCTCTTGTGGGGGTGAGAGTGAGGCAGGCCCCAGTTTAGGCTTCTCTGATACACTCCATGGAAACATCCTTTCAGTGCCCCGTGGAAAACAAACCAAGTTGTCTGGTAACCAGCTCTAAACCCTTCAAAGACAGAATCTGGATGAGATATAGAGATCCTTTGTCCCCCATGCAGGTGCTCTAGCTGTGCACCATTCCTTTCTGCTGGATGTTGTGTTATGGCAAAATGAGCCAACTACACAGGGATTGCTGGAACTGAAATGCAGGGGAATAGTCAGAAACTGTAGTTGAACTCTTCTGTAGCAGAGGGGAAAATCCTGGCTCTCCTGAGGAGGATGGATAAATTTCCGTGGTTTCTAATTAAGGAGGAAAGGGCAACATGTTTTCCTTTCATGTTTGTTGATCAAACTATTTTGTAACACACTCTGTCTCTCAGAGTATAAATCCCACTATGAATTGTGTGACTAAAAAGGAAATAGAAATAGTTTTGTTCTATGGTAGTAAAATGTCACAAAGTGTCTAAATCAGTAGTCTTACCCCAGTGAAGTTTCCATAGGCAGCAACGAAGTCTGTGATATTAGCTATGGATCTGAATCTCTGGAAGTTGAGAGTCATCCAGTTTTCATCCATCTGACAATCTAAAATGCAGCAATAACAAATTATTTATGTTTCAGTTTAAGACTCACAAAACCTAAGATCATTCCAGGGTATTTCTGGAAATGATAGAGGAAATATTTCCAATTACCATGCATGTAAGCAGTGAATCAACCTGGTTTTAACCGGGTTGGCTCCTGTCAGTGCAGTTCCTGGAAGACTGTCACAAAGTGGTGTCTAGTAATTTCATGGAAATCAGAACACTGCTGCTTGGTTACTTATCAAATTTTATTCCTTACAAACATTGTAAGACAAGGATGTTGAAAAGAAAACATAATTCAATGGTTCAGTGAGTCCTAAAAGCAGTTTGTGCTTGTAATAAGGGCACAATTAATGTTATTTTTTTTAAAAAATTGCCCCTCTCTTCAGTCAACGAGCAAATCTGATGTTGCTCCTTTACAGGAACAAGGGCTGCTCTCTATTTCATATTGGGGCAGCTGCACTAAGGTGAAACTGGCTTATTGAGGCATAACTGGAGTGCAACATTTACCGTCTACAAAAACCCTGGCTCCAAATTGCTGAAAACTCCTAGGCACAGGAGAAATCCAAGTGTTAGTGACGTCTGAGGGACGCCAGGCACCTGAACAAACTCAGAGGGAAGAAAAGGCTCACCTAAGTGGGGAAGAGTTTGGACAATCCATTGGGTTATGTCAGTCTTTGTCTCTGTTGTCATGTCATCAAATGCGTAGTCCAAACCTCTCACTCTGCCAGGCAAGGAGAGAGAAGACACGTGTCAGCATCAGTTACTTGCTGTGGCTTTCACAGATCCAAGCTAATAACATTTTTAGCACAGACGGCCAGAAACGTTTTCTCTGATGGGACAGATGAATTCACAGCCCTTCCTCTCGCTTGTCAGTCAGATCCCTCTGCATATCCACAGCGACGTACAGTACACACAGATGAGAGAAACTGAGCTGGACTTATACTCACATGACTTGTAAGAGTGGACAGTCGCTGATAGCAGGCAGTGTCATTAATTCATTGTGAGTGATGGAGCCTAGATACAAGGTCAGTGTCCCATTGAACAGGGATTCCAAGTCTGTTCTTGTCATTGAGGCAAAATGTAGCTTCAGGATCTGGAAAATGCCTTTGAGTATTATGTCACGAACCCCAGTGCTTGTTATGCTCTCCATGTGCATCTAGGGAGAAAAATAAATGGGAAGTGATGCACTACTAGAGTGTGATGGAGATGCTTATCTTTGGGTCTCAGTCATTATGTGTATTAGTGTGGCTTTGTTCTCACAGAAATGAACAGCAGATTTCATGATACAGGGCTGGGCAGTGTAAATGAAAATGTGCTGGGTTTTTGTCTTCCCTCCTCCCGCTGCTTAATCTGAGGCACTTGATAATTCTGCTTATTTGGAATCATACCATTACATTGTTTTATAGAAATTTGCTTTGGAGAAATCTATAGATGGTTGTGCATCAGGAGTAAGAGCAAATGAAAATGAGACCCAACAAGAGGAAGGATAGTGGTCATAGAAAATAGAGTCTGCAGTTGGAGGAGCGCTTTTACCTGTGCCGCAAGAGAATTAACTTCATGCAGAAAGGTGTGTAGTTCAGAGACATTCCGGGTTTGGAGGGTTTTCATAATCTCCGTAACATCTGTCTCTGCACTGGCCCTGGTGTTTTCGGTTAGGATATGGGAGGTGATGAGTAGCTTTCCTAGCTGCACTGAAGTTAGCAAATCTGTCACCTCAAACTAAAAAGGAAAGGAAAAGAATGTCATCCTAGAGGCAATTGAATGTTCCCACCAGCTCTTGTCTTTCTGCATGCGAGTGGCCACTCAGAAGCGTACAAATAACCCCAGGCCAGTGACAGTGCCGTACTACCATTGCAGAGCGACACAAGGGAGCAGCCTTGGGGAAACCCAGTGGGAGCTTTGCTCTGTGTGATACCTACTCCGTTGAAGCTGGGATTGAGGCGGACGAAATCGCTGTAGTCAGTGTAAATACTAGAGAATCCAAAGTTGGCCTGCAACCAGTCTCGGCTGTTAGAAGTGGTGAATGTACAAGCTACTCCTGCAAGAGACAGTATGTTGGATGGTCAGAAGGTAACGGAGCCTGTTGGCAGGAGAGGGGGGAAGCTTTGTCTGACATGTCAGACACTCATCTATGCAAGACAGCCAGATAAGCATGTGCTTCTGGAAAAATACGTCTGTATAAGAAGGTGAGGTAGAAATGGTGCAGTAGCCTTGCTGGACCTTGAAAAAGCTCAGAGTGGCTGTAGGAGGTAGAAAGTGGTGCTCAGGAGTGCCAATCAAGAGGTTGAATTTTCTTCCGAATTTCAGATACTAGAATCATCCCACCCTTCTGCAGTTTAGCTTGGCCATGCTTTATCACAGAGTACTCCTGGGATAGTTCACCCAAGAGAAGGTGGGGATCTGCTTGTTTTTGTAAATTCTGTTGTAATCCTGAAATTATGAGTATTATTGCTCATGTGTTGCTCAAAAGTAGTGTAAGGTTTTAGTATTAAAGTGCTTACAGGATCATAAGAGAAAGTAATATGCAGTAATCTGTTACCTTCTTTTGCTGCTTGCCCATTGAGAAAATCCATTCTGGCCTGGTATACAGCTCTCTGCATGTCAGAATCTAACTCATGGTGCACAGAATTCAGTCCTTTGTAACTGTATATTGAGAAAAATGAAACGTGATTTCAGTGTTTCATATCAGAGTAGTTATGAGCCATGCTCTACCAAAAAAAAAGAAATAATTTTTTAAACCTAAGATAACCTTAGCCAGTGAGAGAAAAGTAGAACGGTTTTGAACCTTGTGGAAGATTAACATTCCCTTAAGTGTTGAGGTGCTTTGTTCATATGTCACCTGTGCAAGTTCAGCCCATGCTAATAGTTATTTTCATTGTGCTGTACTGTTTTTTCTGGAGAGACATAACATTGTTTATCTTGTGGTCATAATCTAAAAATTATCATTTCAAAATCTCCAGGGCAACATTTGACAATATGATAGGAGAAGTGCTGCAGGTTCATTTTCATGGTAGTCCTAGCAGCGACAGGTAATAAAAACATATAGCAGTCACAAGAGCTGCAGTGAGGAGCCATGTTTACGTATTATCTCTGCTAACTTTGTTTCTCAGTAAGTGCAGATGACAGGTATACTCACATATCTTGGAAATCAGTGCAGCCTATTTTCGTTGGGAAGAGCCTTATTATATTTGCATCAGTAACAACTAGCATCCTTTTCAGTTTCACCTGAAACAAGTCTTTCAAGGAGGGTGAGCACAGATCTGGGAAGTTCTCTCTGACTTTGGTTAAAATGGTCTCCAGCATTGAGTACATCGCATTGTGGTCAAGTGGAGGAGTCGGTGTTAAAGTTGATAACTCGGTCAAGTAGTCTTCAAGGTAGAGGACATTATTGGTGCTGAGGACTTGTGTGATGGCAGCAGTTAGGCTGCTGTTGGAGAGCACGTTGCTGAGGACTGTAAGCTGGGCTAGCTGGCTGGCAGTGAGGATCTCGAGGGCTGTAAACTGTGAGTAGATAGGCATGACTAAAGACCTGGTGCAAGAGTTAAACTACTGAACAAGTTATCACGCGAGATAAATTCTTCCATACAGCACTGTAGTTACGAAATTGTTGAATATATGATGTAAGTTTAGTAGGCATCATGTGGGTGTGGACTGCTGAAGACTGACTGTTCACTGACCTGTAGCTCTAACCACCAATACTACAATCCTCAGGCAAGTGAAAGTTTCAGTCATTTTATCCCCCTGCTCCTCTTGCTTGAGTGTTCACAGCCTACTGAATGAAACAGCTGAAGGAAGCCCTATTTTCAAAGTGATTTCTTACCCCATCAAAGCTGCTCCAGCAAGAAGCGAGATCATTATATGATGCATAATTTCGGAAACTCTTCCAGTTGGTCACCAGCCACTCTTTTGCTGAACTTTTTCCACAAACTAAAAACATAAAATAATTTGTTATTTCTTGAGAGATAGGGAGGGAGAGTACTGGGAAAACTGAAGATGTCTTTGACCCAAAGAACATCACTCTCACTCATCTCCTCTCCTCTAACATAATAGTTTGATCTGAGTTCAGAAAAGCTGTTTAAACGGTCTCATCATGCTGCTGGAAGCACGGGCATGGTACTGAATAATTTTTGTTAGACTACTTTATCATCTGATCGTTTTAGCAGGTAATCCTCATTCTGCAGACAATAGTAGTTTATGCGGGGATCTCTGTTGAATCCATTGCAATTATACCAGGAAAATTTGGACTGTAAATACTGATCACTAACCATGTGTGGTAAGGAATCTTCTAATCCAGTCAGCTACCAGTTGCCTCGTGCTGTTGTCCATCTCAGAATAAACAGTGTCCAGAGCTTGAACCCTAGAATTCAAAAGAGACAGATGAGACAAAACCTGTTGCCAGCTCCTGGTATGAATAACAATTAGCTCATGTTTCTCTTCACTTCCTTCTCTAAGTTGAACATTAGAAATTCTCTTTGGGAGCATGATAGAAACTGATATAACCCTTCATGTTCTAAGGTGAATTTACAGAGCCCTGTTCATATCCCAGCTAATTTCTTCACATCTCCATCCTGCTTCACATCTTCTCTGAAGTTTCTACCTATTTCCACTGATCTTCACCAGCTCCTGAGGTCCCCAAGAAGCACAGAATATAACAGCAAAAGATGTTATGTCTAATAAATATCTGCTGCTTTCTTATATGGCTGGAAGGGAAACCTGCTTACAGCTACCTTCTGAACAGCAGTGAAGGTGTGTGAGGCACAGGTGAGTGTTACATATGGTTGTACCCTATGCAATCATGTCACACTGATTCCAGTGAGCACACTGTACTGTCTGGACAGTGTATTGCGGTTGTCTTTTTCTTTGCTGGTAGCTTTCACACATTGGCCCCTGAGATCTCGTTCTGTCTTTCATTTTTTTCTAGCCCTATCTTAACTGTTCTGTGGATTGATCTTAATAAGACAAATTAGGAATAGAGATAACTGGCAGGAAAATAGACATCAAAATTGAAGTCTTAAAAAATACTGTTTGACAATGCAATGTATTTCCTGGTGCTGTCAAACCGCAGGCTCATGCATACCATCTCATTAGACCCGAGCTTAGATCAGACGTACACTGTGGCCAGGCCATCACAAGTGACTGGAAGCTGTGCCATGCAGTCCAGGATGCTGGTGCCAATGGAGGGAAGGTAGGCATGCAGGGTCTCCTGGAACCAGGATGCCAGGAAACCTGCATTTGCAACTTTAGGATCAGACTTCACGACTTCCCATGCTGCATTTAACATGAAGGCTTTGGTGGCTGGTGCAATCTGGTCACTGCGGACCTGAAAACAAAACGGAAAATGTTGACAGTATTGCTAATTTATTATGGGTGTTATTGCCCTGCTGAGGGGTTGTGCCAAGACCAGAAACTCTTTGTGGTAGATTCTGCACAAACACTGGGAAAAAGAATGCCATCCTTTTCCCAAGATCTTCAGGTTGGTTGTTGTCACGCTTGTCCAACTGTAAGCAACTTGGCTTTTCTGGAGAAGATACAGAAATTGCCTTTGTGCTTTTAATCCCCATATGTAACCTCAAATGAGTTCATCTATACTGCCTTGAAAATTACTCCTGAGAGTTGCTTGAACAAACCTATTTTCCTTGGCGCTGACACTGTACTAGGAGCGTGGACATGGCACAAACCATGTCCAGGCTGAAAGGTAGTAACTTGTTTGGGTAGGCTGTGCTCTCTTCCACAGAGACAAGAAGTAAATGCAGGTGGAGAAGGAGAAGGAGAAGGAGGAGGTGTTCAGCTGAGTAAGAAGTAGATTCATAACCTGAGTAGCCAGACTCCTCTCCTGTTCTTGTTAAGGAGAATGGGGAAATAAAGTTTTGAGGAGGATTTGGAGGGGAAGAAGGGAAGAGAAGGCTGAAACTTGGGCTTACGTTTTTGTGTAATCGTAGTAACAACATACTAGAGACCTGGGGCTGCAGACTCCCCAGGTAACTATTGACTAGTCTGTGCTCACATAGCAGCATGGGGAAAAAACACAGTCAAGTACTCAAGCAGCTATGGATGTAGCCCAAGCTAAGGAGCCCCTGCGTATGATCTGAAGAGGGAGCTGCTAATGGTCCTCCCCTCTGATGCTAATATTACCTGCACACTGATTTCATTCAGAGCAGTTTGCAGCACTTCACTGTTGACTTGTTGAAACAAGAGCAGGAAAGCCCCTTGGTCCAGGAGAGCAATAGGGTCTGTGATGTAGCATGTGAGGATGGAGGAGAGTTGTCTTGATGTCAGCTTGGTGCCCTGAGACAGGAACAAGCGTGTTACATCAGAAAAAGGTTAAAGATCTACAAGTCGAGGGTCAGAGTTTGCAGTTCTCTTGCTCTCCTTGTTCCTACAGGCAATCTCTAGGGAAAGAGGAGTGGCCAGGCTTGCTTCCTTTTGCCTGATGGGACTGATTTCAGAGCAAGGCCATCGGATGTGCCCAAGAAGGAGAAGGCAGATCTGACGGAGAATATCTTAAAGTAGCTAGAAAGGAATATCTGTGGAGTTGATAGGAGAGATCTGTTGGAGGTAACTTACCGAAGCACAGGCATACTGCCGGAGGGAAGGGCTGCACCAGTCACCGCTCTTCAGGATGGAGCTTAGATTTGAACTGGAAAAGAAGCAGGAAACACTGAACATTTTCCATTAAATGTCTGATGAGGAAAGGGCTTGGTAGGCTGCAAAGGGCTCCAGTTCTTTTGGTGAAGCTTTTGGGAGATGGTATTTTAGCACTAGCATAATCTCTCCCAAGCAGTATGGATACCAGTTCCCAGGGGTGCCTACCTGCTTTCAGACGAGCAGTATGTTGGAGCTGTGAAAGAAGAAAGAAATGTATGACACTAATATTTTAGTCTCTCCCTTTGAGGATACATATGATGCTTTACTTTGGGTGCAGAAAGTATTAAACAGTCCTTCCAGTTTCTCATTTGACAACTTCTCTCTTCAGCTCTTTGTGTTTGCTATTCACGTTGTATGTGAAATTGTGGGTGTATAATAGCATTTCTTTTCAGTGCTGGGCTGAGACCCCTGAAATGCGATGCAGAAATTTTACGTGGATTCTATTCAGGGGCATCAGCTTTCCAAATACTTCCATTCTGTTCTTTTGTGTGTCTAGACCCTGTCCAACATTTCAAGTGTACAAATGGTATCTTGGATACAAGCAAAATTTTACTTACACGTGAAGAATACTGGACACTGGGGAAAGAAAGGAGAGAAAGCGGTGGTTAGGACAGAGGACAGAGTATTCTGAACTACATGAAATAGGATATAATTTACTTAGGCTGCTAGCTGCGAAGCAACGACTCCCGTATTGCCTTGTCCTGTTTGCATTGGACAAACCATGAGGATGGGTTGAAAGATGCCCAGTACCACCATACATCTGTCGGTTAGAACAGACTGGTTGCTCAGTACAGACTGACCAGATTCTCAGCTGGTGCAGGTCAGTGTGCGCGTGGAGCTGCACTCTTATTCCAGGCAACAGATCCTCCCTGGCTGCGGTATTATACCTTCTCTCCTCCAGCTCATGGGCTTGTGAAGCTCTGGGAAGTATTGCAGGTGTTTGCTAGTAACCTCATGGAGGTTCCCTGCACTAGATTGCTCTTAAGTGGCTGTTGCTGAGTGAATAAAATTGGATTTTGTCTATTATAAGTGGCTATTGCAGGTAACTGATGTTACTTTTAAGTGTCTGCTGTATGACCGATAGCCCAGGATCAAACTTTCTACAGCATTCAGTGATGTTACACACATACCTGATTTAAACTTTTTACACATGGCCCTAGGAAAAAAAAAAAAACCACAGATAGAATAGTTAGATGAGTGGAAATAAACTGATTTTCTTCTAACTATCATAGACCCCCACAGAAATGCAAGAACAGAGACCAGGGAAGTATGAAATTAAGCTCATTTTTCATCCTTCACTTTTTTACGCTGCTCTTTCTTAAGTACTCAGTTCTATACTAATACTGAGCATGCATCCTATCTTTCATGCTGTTTTTATTACATAGCACTACCTGTTCAGTATTGGAGCCCAAACCACACTGCAGTCTTGACAACTCCAGAGACACTTTGCTCTGTTGTTCTAATCAGTATATTCAACTGTGTGGGAATCAGCCCTCAGCTGAATTGACTTACCTAAAGTGAGTAAAGTTATAAGTGCGATTAAAAGTGGTGGCGTTTCTTTTCCCCTCATTGTTCTTCTTTTCTTGAGTGGATCGCCTTTTCAAGCCTAAAAAAGCATAAATGATCTGTGAATTGTCTCTTTTGATACTCTCCTGAAATTCTGCGGAAATTCTCCTTACTGCCCAGATTGTCAGGACCAGTACTCTGCAGATGGAGCTGGAGAACTGTGGAGTGCTCTGAGCCCATCCACAGTCTGGCTGGTAGACTTCCTTACTGCTCGCTGGAACCAGCTCTCTCTTTAATTGCTGTAAGGGCTTTCAGCCTTTTCTGAGATGCACTCCAAGGGCAGGTATGGGTCCCTGCAGAGTGAATGGAAGCTCACTGACAGTGGATGTACTTCTGTAAGTTGTCTCTGTGGCTGTATTGGAAAGCTGTTCTGGGTTTGTGCATGCTGCAGCTTGGAAAGTGAAGCTATAAGGCAAAGGATCCTCCTGGCATCTCTGCTCACATCCCTTGGAACCAACAGCAGCTCCATTATGGTGATGGTGACCCGAGTTCGCCTTGCTCCTGGGGTGGTTGTGAGTGCCAGGGAAATTTCAGTGACCTCAACACTTGTGAAAGGAAACAGACTGAGGGATGGATGCCTCGTACAAATAATCAGAGCTGGTATTAATCACCAGTGAACAAAAACATTTCTCCAGCACTAAAAGAGACTCCTAAAATTTGATTGTATTTTTTCATAAGAGTATCTTTCTTTGTAAGTTGTTACTTTTTTTTGCCTGATGTACTTTCTGTCAGCTATCACCTTCTGCTTGATGACCAGAGACAGTCAGATCTTGCTTATATTAGAAATTCTCAAATACAAACGTAATGTTTTTCTCTGTAACATATCTCACTGCAACCCAGCACAGAGCCTGTGCCTCTATCTTTTCTCTGAGCACCTTGCTTTATTATTTAAAAAAACCTTGAAAGTGATAATGGAATGGCTAGAATTGGCCAAGAACAATATCCAGTTTAACTGGAGATCAGTAGCTCTGCCAAGTTATGTGGAAGAGCAGCAACATATACGTTCCTACATAGAGTATCAACTTGCTCATTAATAATCATTAATGTAATTATTTAGCTGGAAGAGAAAGCAGCCATACCTCCCAAAACTTACTTTTTCTCCTTCCAGAACCTCGTGAATCCTAGAAAGCAGCATGTGGTCCAGCAACTGACTGCGAGAGTAGCTCTTTCTCCAGTGTCACCTTTTTATATGGTGATACCCAGCTGATCGCAGGGGACATAGTGAGTGATGCCAGGTGATGACTTTGACTCTGTTCCAAGGAGCAAAGGCCCAGCCCTTCCTGAGGCATCCTCAGGTGTCACATAACTTGTGTCACTTGTTAAAAAAATTGAACTCCAGTAGTAGTCTCTGTCCTTCTCCACCCATTCAGCATGGAAATGAGCTGCCTTAAAGTGAGAACAGCTTTTAAGTGGGAAGGGTCAAAGAATTGATGAAGACTTGATAGAGCAATTGCATAGACAAAATTTCTATATTATTTTCCCAAGTAGGTTTGCGGGGGGCAGTTTAGCATCCCCTGGAGAGCTCAGAACTCGGCAGAATTAGAGCCCTCTGTAGTCTCATGCTATTAAAGTTATGGCTAGCCAAGAAAGAGGCATCATATAACACTGTTTCAATAAACTGCAATTACTGGTTGTTATGCACTTATTCTGCTTATTGGTACAGGAAACATTTCCTCAGTAGTGCTGTAAAGAAAAGCATTAGGTCTATGTTAGCTGGAAGGACAGTTTCCTTGCAGGCTTGTTTGGAGACTTCTGATGTGACGGGATGGGCTAATCTGTTATGTTGTACTTCTGAACCCAAAGGGATTGTTTGAATAAGCTCACAGTCATCACATTTTCATGTGATTTTTCTTAGCTATTTCTTCTATTCAACTATCTCTTTTTTGGTTCAGAAAAGTGCTTCTGTATCCTAAAAACTTTGAAATGGGTGCAAACTCTTGCTGAATTGAATGTAAGAACTTACAAACAGACTTCTGTGAATTAGATCTGTGAATCCCTGGTTTCAGCTGTCTGTGTCAAAGGAATTCCTAAGCCAGGGAATGGAGATGCATCTTTGTGTTTAAGGGCCCATGATGGACTTCCATGAATTTGTGTAATTGCATTTTGGCATCACTGGTATCCTGTGGCAACGAATTCCATCCCTGAGCTCCCAGTGTGTGGAAAGATGCTTCCTTCTGCTTCTTCAGAAGCTTCTGCCCAGTAACAGAAAGGTTTGATGGGATTTTGCTTCAAAGGAGGTAGGTCAATACTTTGGAAGTATCAGAGGGGTTTGCCATGGGCTGGACTGCTGCTCCGCTGGGCGATACAGTCCCCTGGGCTGGACTGCTGCTCCACTGCAGCCACCCGAATGGCCAGAGCCAGTTGAACCTTGGGCGGTCAGCCGTGTGCTTGAGGTCAGAGAGCCGAGGGAGATTTTAGAAACACTGATGAAGGCTGATGGGTGTGAGACCAGTTTGTCTTCTTGGATATCTCTGATTTAAAGAAGGTTTGTGGCTTGTGGCTTAATGTCAAGAGGACAATTTTGGAAGAGGAAGTCCTTTGTTTCTGCGTTGATCCCTGACACAGTTCTGCAACATGATCGGTTTCATTTCAATAGTGAAAGGAAGATGACTATTTAGCTCTAGGGGAGGTGAATCATGTTCCTTTATCATGACATTCTTTTAATCCTTGCCATTTGTCAGGACTGTGCCAAGCTCCTGTTAATATGGACACAGTCGATTTATTATCACCTGCTATCTTTCAAAGCTTTACTTTCTTCAATACACCAAACGCCCGGGAGTCCTGTGAGGCCCGTGGATGTCTGTTAAAAGCCTGACCAAATATTTCTTACTTGGGTGACTAGTCACGCACAGGCTGTGATGTGACAGAGAGAGCAGATACTGCTCACGCAAGTGAGAATTACTGAATTAGACTGCAGTCAGAATCCACAAAATGTGAATGCTATCTTGATATTTCCTCTTGTGTCACAAGAGCCCTGAGATTGAGCTGATGAGAAATAATAATGGTTCAGAGGTTCTTATGATTTTATTCAGAAGACATTCACTCGCATGCTCTATTTCAAAGCCAAGGTTTGCTTCCTGGTCACCCAGTCTTTAGCAAAGTATCATCAGTATCTGATTCACAGTATAGAACCAGTCTTGATTTAAATTAGCACTAGAATGAACTGGATGAGATATTTTGCACTCTCCAATAAGCATTTTGGAAGTTGTCAGATACTTTGGAGACCAGCTATACGTTCACAAGAAGATCTTGCTGGTGATGTCAGTGGATATTTTGATTTCTGACACATGAAGTTTGGTACCTCTTGTTCTCAGGACATATTCCAGAGTTTTATCTTTAATTGAGCAGCTTTTGGAATGGAAAAGAGGAGGAACGAACAAACCACTGCCACTTGTGCTGAGAACTCAGCCCAGGGGAAGTGGAATGATACAAAATGTGTGGTTTTTCTGAAACAGTTTTGAGTTTTGAAGGAAATGTCTTCTGCTCTGCACCTCACTAGGAGCCAGTCCAAGCCCCTGGGTAAACTGTGAATAAAAACAGGCAGTTGCAAGATAATTGGGTGTCAAGAAATCCATCCTGTACAGGTTCTGAGAAAGGAAGACTGGGCTCCTGTGCTCGTCTCCTCCCAAGGACTGTTGTTTGGCTGGTGAAAACGCCCATCAGGGCCACTTTCTGACATGGTTTATGACAGGGGCTTATTATAGACCACCGCTGTCATCTCCTTTGGCCTATTTCAATCCCCAAATTTCTGCTGACATTAAGGGAGCAGCCACATGCTGCTGCTCTCTACGCATCCTCTTCCAGGCCACTCACTCCAGCTCCAGGAGGTGTTACATTCCTCTGGGACTCTCATAAGGAGTAACTTCCTTGCCAGGAGATACCCCTCGTGATATGTCTGCTCGTGGCTGCAAACAGGTTAATTTGGGGGGGAGAGCGGGGGCTTTTGTGTAGTCTGATTGCTTTTAATCCTACTTACTTCCCCGTTGATCTGTAAGCACAGCACATACCCTGAACTTACTTAATGTGCCAAAAGACCTCACCTTCCCCCATTGTTATGTTGCAGGAATGGCAGCATTTTGCTCATGCGATCTCCACATGGGTGCAGCAGGAAGGTGTGACTGCAGGGCCCTGGGGTTAGACTTAAGGACTCCACACATCCCTATTCAGCAGGAAATCCTCCCTCAGAAATGCCTGGGGTAAGTATATCCTGAGGGCAGGCTGCCCTGTACGGAAAGGTGTTCTGAACGGTGAGCATGGACTGAGATTTACCCTGAACAGAAACCTGGCACACTGCCTGCGTACCCCTGTGTTCTCTGGGGCGTCGTGAGAGGCGGCATTTGAGCTATCAGATATTAGGGCTGCAGTCTTCCCACATGAGGTCAAGGGTATGAACTTTCTTTAAATGAGGAATCAGTCCCACACTTGACTTGCAGGCACTGAGTTATCAGTGTCTCATGCATTACTTCAGAGGACAAACATGTTCTATAACTACAGCAATAAACCAGAGAGCTTTTATATTTTGAGTTGCATTAAGGTAACTACATAGATTTTATTTGTTGCTTTCCTTCATGTTTAATATTTGGCAGTGTGATTTACCTCCTCCTTCTCTGTTGGTGAAAGGAATTTTTAAATTAAATCCACAAATCTTGCCCTTTACAGCAATTTTCTGTTGGGGACAGGTATTTCTTTTGTTTTGTTTTGTTTTTTCTAGGCTATCTTCTGTGTTTTGCTTCACACATATTATGTTGGAATAAAATACCTTCAGGTGATGTCCTCATATGGATATGCTGCAGTAAAACAAGACCACTTGAAATTCTCACTTGGCCCTAAGCTGGCACAGTCTTTCTCATCCAGCCTAATCCTTCATCTCCAGGATTTAGCCACCACCATACATCTGAGAGGGACTGTGTCAAACAATGGGCTGGAAGTCTCAGCGAGAGAGAGAGTTACAGACTATCTGTTGGGGTCAGGGAACTGAAAGGAAGGGGAGTATAAACAACAGCCCGGTTGGAGTTAATTTTTGCTTATTTATTTCTCAAGAATGAATGACCTGGGAAAAATGTTTTTCAGAAGCACCTCATTGCTGAGATATTTTGTTATATTTCATCTCCCAAAACTTTGTCAGCCTCACTGCTGCTATGCCATCTATCTGCCTTGCCACTTTTTATTGATAACAAGACAATACTGTGACAAAATAGTCCTTTGTGAGCCTTTCATGGTGACAGTGGAACTGGTTAAAAAAGAAAAGGATCTGACTCTCATTGTCATTTACTTTTATATGAATCTGAACTCACTTCAGTGACTTTGACGTTGTGTCTCCGCAGTGTGGCCTGTAGCAGAATCTATCACACCTCCTTCGTTTCCTCCTTCCTCTTAAGGTAGATTCCCCAACTGTTTTCTGCAGTAGTGTTGTCAGACATAGCCCAGGGTCTCAGCAGCATCAATGCATTAACCTGCACTTTCCTTTGGAGGCTTTCTCCATTTTGGATTTGTCTCCTGGCATGTTAGTCTTCTCATACTTCGAATGTAATTCTATGCTTAAAGGTGAGCTCAGTTTCCTGATGTACCTTAGCACGCAAAGGAATCTCGGTGAACCATGACATAAAAGAGCATTAAGTGGCTTCAGAATTATTGTGCATTTGGGTTTCATGTCCTTGCCCATCTCAGGAATGCTCTAAATTGCTTCAGGAGTAAACAAGACCACAGAACAGGCCATTTCTGTTCACTGGTGCTTAACTGTGGAGGTGAAAATCTCCAGATGTAGCAACTGGAAGTGAAAAAAGCAACTGTTTTTAGAGATCATGATCACAGGCACTTTAGGGATACTTTTGGATGGATAAATCTAGTTACTTGCCACCACTGTCTAACTGCCCCCAATACAGAGATACTAGAAGCTGACTTTGGCTTATATCATTGCTTGTCGGTCGACCTCCAGCATAACATAGCCTTATTCTGGGATCCTCTGTGTTTCACACTGAGCAAGAGGAAAATCCCTAGTGATGGAGCTGAGTTTTGCATTTGTCTGTATTCTTTTTCAGTCTTGTCTCTTGATAGCTCTTGGACCCACAGCATCCCAACAAGGCATATCTTGGTGCTCAGACTTTTGTTCCAGGCAAAATGTGAGCAATGTTTGGGAGAGGCCTTTGCTAGCTTTAAAAGCCTGTAACCATTTCCCAAATCTTTTTTTTTCAGTACTGCAGAAACAATTTTTGGCACTTCTAGGTCTTAAGGCTTGCTGCTGTTCACAGCGAAGAAACTAGAGCAAAGCAAAATTCACCTTGCATTTGCTTGAAGCCCATGTATTCCTCTTTGGTCTCACCTCAAACTCCCCAACATCAGCTGGAGCAAAGACTAGCTCTTCCTTTTCCAAAAAGATAGTGTATTATATTGTACACAGAGGCTCTCCACAAAGGACTGTGATGCCCAGGTCAGACTTTTCTGCCGAGGTCAGAATTTCTGCCCAGGCTGTGGGGAACAGTGACCGTGCAGTCCACATCTTGCACAATATGATGTTTCCAAATGATGTTCACTTTAAGTTAGCAGAAAAAATGGCTGAAATGGCCAAATCCCACATCATAACCCCATTGAATTTATGTAATTGATAAAGGCGAATTAATAAGACAACACTTGGGAAGTATTTCAGATAGCTCTGTTACATGGTGATAGCCCATTACATACAGAGAGGTGTTTCCTTTGCATTGCTGGAGATTACAACAAAAGCATTTGAGATTTGACATTTGGTAAAGTGGCATCTGCGTTACAGAATCCGGCCCTAGCCCTTAGTGCAGACACGTGGCCCGTGGGATCGCAGGTTTAGGACTTGGGAGGTTTCTTGCCTGCTTTGCAATGCATTATCATGCTATAGCAAAGTTACCCTGCTGTGAAAGTGCTGCATGCTTGTGAAGCCACCTTTGGGTGTGGGAGACCCGAGTGAGTTCCTGCCCTGCAAAGGCATCAGTGTTAGAAGGGTGTGACACAGAACACCCTGCCCAGAATTAAAAATCAATTGATGACTCAAATCTGGATCAAATCCAGTGAGAAGCTGTTTCCCATTTTCGACAAGGATTGGCTGAAGGTGGCCCTGAGTGGCTGATTTCTGAAAGCCCTAAGTTGCTCAGTTTTTTCTGAACTTGTCCGATCTGGATTGTTTCCTAAGTTTTGTGAGTTAGTGGTCAATGTCTGATTTGCTAACTGTGACTTTTTCTTAGACCATGTTCTCAAGATACTCAGAGACTCTTGCCAAGCAATGTTTTATTCTAGGGATGGAAAAGGACCTTTTCTTGGCAAGTCAAAGGGCAATGTATTGTGAGAAATATAATGTAAGTACATAAAACTAGAGGATAAACAAGCACCATGGAAAGATTTACAGTACAGACTGAAGAATCGTAGTATTAAGGAGGCTAAGTCAGCAATAATTAGAGACTTTTTTTTTTTTCCCCAGTAGCAGTTAAATCTTTTTGGAAATAGCTGTGCAGACATTACTCAGTTTCCATGTCTAGGCTTAAGTCAGCTTTGACAGTAACATCAGTCCATCCCACTTAGTCTCATATAAGCTGTTGCTCTAGCACGAAGACAGCTATGGAGGCAGATTTTTACTTTTGTTCATTTGACAAGTCACCAGCAGATACTCAGAGAGAAGGAGAGAACTTGCTGGATCATACAGGAGGGTCAGAGGCTGAGACACAGGAATGGCAGCCTGTGGTCTCTGTCTAGAGTGGCATAGTGATGGGTACACATTTCTATCTTTGAGAAAGAGTCACAATTCAAAATGTGTTTTTGTTCTGAATTGGAATGAAATCAGAAGTACAAGAATATATGACTGAAAAAAATAAGTAGAAATGACTAATGCTTGTCTTGAATATTTTTCGGTACCATTTCCACAAGAATGGATACTGTTTTATGAAATCTTCCAGCTTTGTTAAAACAGCTTCTTCCCCACGGCTTTTTCCCCAGGTGAGTGACTTAGCAGAGACAGCCAGCGGCGGCAGGAGAGACTCCCAGGAGAGAGCTGGTGGGTTAGCAGGGCTGAGCTCCTGGTGCCCTCTGGTGCTTGCATGCTCCTTGTCGCAGCCTGGTCCCGGGGACGTGCTGGCAGATGGATGTCCTGAGCCCACAAAGCAAGGGAAAAGGCGCTGTGGAGGCGGCAGGGCTGTGCACAGCTCTGCTGGCTTAGTGCAGTGACCCTTATGGTGCAGTGACCTGGAGGGCTGACAGGTTGCAGCGGGCAGCAACAGCAAGAACTGACCCTGCAGTACTTTTCTTGCTTTCCCCCTCCCCAGTTCTCTCTACAGCTCTGACCTTGCTATGTCATTTTTGACACATTGCTTAATGTCCTGTATTTCTCCTGCCTTTCCTGTCCTGGTGCTGTTTTGATGTGATATTCAGCCAGGTTCATTGATTGTCCTGCTTGGTACATGTTTACTTTTCATCTGACGTATACATGCAGCAGCAAGGGGTTAAACCTTCCTTCTCTTACCCTACAGAGCAGGTCACTGCGAGGAGCAGGACAAGGCTGGATACTGTAAGCTGGAGTAAATCCCTTGCAGGTGCTAGGCATAGCAAGGTGCTAAGTGGGTGTGGGGAGAAGGTGCTTAAGGAGAGTGTTTAAGGCTGGTGGCCTTTGGCTGATACGGGTTTAGGGAGAGTGAGAGATGGGTTTTAGTGGTGCTAGAAATTGAGTTAGGCTTTCCAGTTCATCAGCTGGATCTCTGAATTTCATAAGGTGGGTTCTCTCTTTTTTCCCCCTTCTTTCTTAGGGCTGTGTATCACCCACTATAGGTGACTATGCACGCACAAATGCATGTATATCTATATATTTATGTATAAAGGAGAGGGCAAGTTAGACTGCTCTGTTGCATCGCAAGGTGTCAGCCTTGCTGTAAGGAGAAGCAACTGAGTACGTGCAAAGTTTCTTAGCAGGTAGCTGACTCATACAGGAGCTGTAAAATGCAGAGGCAGAGCCTCTTTGTACTTGAGAATAAGGAGTGCCTGTCAATTATAGCTGTATTTTGCTGCTCTTCCACATATTGTAGAGATGTCCAAGCGCTGATAATACTTGCAGCAGAGCCAGAGGGGGCAGGAGCGTTGCTGGGTGCTCACAGCACATCACGCTTTCTTGCCTGGCCCTCTGGAAGGTGAGTGTGTGCTTTGGGAGGACCTGCTCAGCCAAACGACGTGGGACTTGTGAGAACGTGGCACTGCAGCTGACACCAGTAGTGCTGTTCCCGGAGTGCTGGGTGCCAAATACTTTTAGTGCTGTGAGCACCGTTGTACGGCCAGAACTGAGGGCTGAGGGGCCAGGGTCATGGTAGCCTGGTTCTTCCTGAGCAGCCTTTCAAGGCTGGGCTTCTGGGAGCATGCGACAGCTCTGAGCCTCCTCCTGCTGAAAACCAGTCTTCCAATAATGTGAGTGACCTTAAAACTGGTCATGCTTCTTGCTCCTCGTTGCTGATGTGTCAGGAGTGTCTCCAATAGGCATAGTCTCAAGACCTTGCTGTGATGGGTAGGCTAAATGGGTAGGGTTAGGGCTTTGCTAAACAACACTCTGCTCTCTAGTGCAGCCTGTCAATCACCAGCATGAATAGAAACCTTGCCGAAAGAGGAAAATCAGATGTCAGAGTAATTAGCTTTTTTTTTTTAGCTTGGTTGGGCTTATAATTCAGGACAAGATTTGAATGTTAGATGTAGGTGGTTTTTTACTTCGTGCAACACAAACATTGAAGAGGAGATTACAGAGGAGAGAGGGAGGTAGAAAGCAAGCAAAATCTCTTGTGTAAACCTCTGGCAAGGTGTAATGTGGCGGTTGGGTTTTACCTTCAGCTATAAACTGATATTTGATGCTATTTGGCCTTTTTATCCTATCTTAATCATTTCCACTGCCTTTGTATTAGTCTCTGTAACACTTCCTTTAGCAATGTGCAGAGAATAGCTTTGGGAGAGTCACGTGGCCCGAGTGGGGTTTGCTCTGGAGTTACTACAACAGGGAATAAATCAGGATTGGATTTTAGTCTTGAGGTGACTGAGGATTCGGCGTGTTTGATGGTAGGCAGGTCTCTCAGACCCTTGGCTTTCCTCTCTCCTCTTTTGCAACTTAGAAGTAGCCTGAAGTGAAGGCCTGTTAGCGCAGGCAGGTGAGGATAGACAGTCTTGCATGAGCTGTAAAACACAAACCTTCAGTGTCAGGTTCTGGTGACCCCAGTGGCATTTGTAGGTGTGGGCGCAGTAATATCTTGAAGCCAATAATGTTTCTTTTCACATGTTCCCTGTTTGTAACTGAATGCTTAAGCAAACAGAGGTGAGACAAGCTGCTTATTGAACTAAATATTGCCTTGTTTATAAAAACCTCTCTAGCTGACATTTAACAAGTAGGCACGTAATACCACACAGTCACATAGTTGGATGTGACCTGTGTGATTATGCATTCTTTTAAAGATCTACGCTGAGATAAGAATCAGTCCTGTCAATTTGAAACTATACTTGCATTGATAATAAGTCTGAGGGTATAATTTTTGCTGAGTCGCTTTCTGAACCAACGGCCGCTTCTAGTATCTGCCACTCCTTGAGACAGAGCTGTGCAATTTAATTGCCTGTGTGGAGAGTCAATTCCTTTTCTGGTCTGAACTATCCCTCTGGTGTGAATCCATTGGTTTGCAGAGAAAGGTGACTATGCAGCTAAAATGGGCCAAAGTGCTCTGTGCTGCAAGTGCCATGACACCAGATATCACAGTTGCCTATTCATGCTAACGCTGTCTTCTTACCAACACTGACCACAGCAGTGGGTTCAAGAGAAAAACCTTATTTATAGGTTACCTGCAAGATGGGGCTTTTCAAAAATGCATCTTCTGCCTTAACCCAGAACCTTTCAGGCTGCCAACCCAGAACATTGCTCCAGGCAAAATGGTTGTAAGACTCTTAAGCCAGGAGATCTTGTGACGAATGCCTGGAGAGCCCTCCTGACTTTCTCTTCTGTGATTCTGCAAGTAGGCGACAGCGGTTTTGGTCCACAGCAGCAGGAGCGAGAGCAGGACTGCTGTGCAGAGGAAGCAGTGAGCCATGGAGCGGTTCTAGTTGGTTCATTGCCACTGAAATCACAATTCTTACACGTGGGCATTTTTTTAGCAGTGTTTCCTTGTTTGCGTTTTTGGAGAGATAAGGAGGGGAGAGGTGTTACATAGCCTTGCTTCAGTTATTCCTTTGTGTGCCAAGTCCCAGTAAGCCTGAGACGTGTACAAGGAGGATAAAAGAAGAGCTAATTGCAAGTGATGACTGCAATAACACCATTTTTGTGGGCTTGGAGCTGTTTATACGTTAGACCACTGATTTTTACATCACTTCTGTCTTTATCCTCTTCTGTCAGCTCTAGATGGAACCCTTTGCAGGGGGCTCACGCACCTCACTATAGCAGACTCTAGCAGCAAGCCCATTTGTTCCTTGCCCCACCAAAAAGAAGAGGGCTGTTTTAAGCTGAGACTTGACCTTCATGTCTCTTTCTTTCTTTCTGGTTCTCTGTCCAGTCTCCTTTGGAGATCCTCCTAAAAGCTGCAGTTGTGTCTATCACCTTTTGATCTGTGGTCCAAAGGGTAATTCAAGCAAAGGGCTGAACACCGCAGATGTGTCATGTTGTGCTCCTCCAGGACTCTTCGATGTAGTCTACCTTGTCTGGGCGTTTTGGTGTGATTTTGTTCTGTAACCTCTCCTGTCAGTATTTACATGTGAGATTCATTCTGAGATGAGCTCACGTAATGAAGGGATCTAGTGTGATGGACATGGAAATAAAGAATGAATTTAGTTTCCCTTTTAGAGTTTTATGTCTCCAGATCCTCTTTTTATAACTGGATCATGTTGTCCCAACAGGGCCCTGACAGATTTCTTCTTCATGAGGCAACTAATGATTCTATAAGAAACAGAAAAATAATGTCAAGTTTTTGAAAGATACCTTCTTACTTCCAGTAGCTTCCCTTGCCTTTCTGTTCAGTTATGACAGTTCAGTTTTCTTTGCTAGGTGGTATGTATTTTTTCAGCCTTCAGTATGCCTGTATATAATTTCCACAGCACCTGCAACGTTTTAGCCTTTTAACTGCCCCTTTTTGATTTCTCTTCAGCAAGCTTTCTTATTTTGTGCTCTGTTGTTCCTGTTCTTAAACGTCTCCTTCCAATTCTGGGTTATGCGCTGTGTTTAGAGTTAATGTAAAGGAGTGCACTGGTGGGGCTGTCTGGACCCAGTGAGTCGCGATGGCCCTTGAGAGGTTACAGAGGAACTCGGCTGTGGTCTGACTTACATTAGTAAAAGCCTAAGCCCCATCCTGTAAGGGTGCTCTCCTGAGCTAGTGGGAGACTTGACTTTTCTGAGAAAGCACAAAGCCCCTTTTGTTCTGGATGAAAACCATGGGTAAGTACAATGACTTTGGGCTGAGCAGGGCGTGTGGTGTGCATGGTGGAGAAGGGATCGAGAAAGATTTATTGTCTGTTGCCACACCTGGCTTAACATGGCAGGAACACTTCGGCAATCAATTGTACAATTTAGTGTTACTGAAGAACACTTGAGCCATACTTGATGCTACACATGCACAGTCAGGTTGGGTGAGAAGAGGGTTGTTAAGGCACTGACTCATTTTCCCGTGGTACAAACCACATCTCAGACCTGTCCCACTCCTGCCCACCCACTGCAGATTTCATTGCCTCCCCTCCTGCCCTAGCCTCTCGGTGTGTGCGTTAGAGATCGCGTTGCAGAATTGGGCTTCAATCCCCACTTGCCATCACTGAGAAATTCATGCATTTGAGAAGAGGGGGAGGTGACACGAAGGCATTGGATTTTTTTTCAGTTTAGGGAAAAGGAAGCTTGTGGAGAAGCAGGAATGCAAGAGGGAAGGGAGGCAGAGAAGTCTGCTGTGTAATTGTGTTGCGCTAGAAGTGATTGTTATTACAGGTGAGCTCTAAAATCTCCCCCACAGGCCTATGCAAGCGCAGGCTGGCTGCACCTCTATCAGCCTAGGTATATACAATTGCACCATGGTGCAAGGGGTGGACTGGGCAGTCTCAGAGACCCCTCCCAGCTCTGTACTTCTTGGATAAGAGAAGATCTCTGGTTGTCTTCCACTGAGAGAAAGTTTTACCAGCATTCCTGTTACATGCTCTGTGTTCCCATTTGTCTGCAGCTGAGAAGCTTGTCCTGGTTTTGGCTGGGATAGAGCTGATTTTCTCCCTAGTAGCTGGTATAGTGGTTAGAAAAGTTCATAAAGGGTGGGGACAGCAGTGCTTAGGAAGGGAACATGGTGCAGATGAGACTAATGACAGGGAGGGCCCTGCTGGTGGTAGCTGAGGTTGTGCTAGGCTCTGTCCCCTGCAAGACTCATCTGCCCAGGTGTGGGATGCAAATATCTCATTCTTGCTCAGTCACGGTTGCCACCTGGATCACTGCATGCTGCTAAGGATACTCAGATAATAGGAATAAAGCTCCTAGACCACGTCCCTTCTGGTTAGCATGAAGGTTATTGCTGAATTATGGGTGTAAAACCTGCTTTTCCAGAGTGGCGTCACTCTGTGCGAGACTGACATTCTCCTGTCTGGCCATCCATCAGGGTGATCTTACCCTGCTCTGAAAACTGCACTGACGTGCGAAGCAGTGCTGAGCCTCCTGCGGTAATGTGGCTGTGTCCCTGGGCCGGGCCGGGCTGGGATCTGGAAAGTACAGGAAAACCTGCCACAGCCCAAACTGCTGTTCCCAGCTTTCAGTGCTACAACGTGGTGAAGCTGAATGTGGCATCACATCCAAAAGCTAGAAATCCTCCAGCTGGAGGCCTATTTCAGGGAGCTGTAACTCTCACTTAGGCTTACTCAAGCAGATGCAATACCACAAATCAGCTCCAGCCTTATTCTGTGTAATAATCAGAATTTTGCTTTGGAATGAAGCGTGCAAAAAATGCGATAGTGGTTCACCTCTTACTGTGTTGAAATCATTGCCTGTCCTCCCATCTTTGAGCTCCTCTGTCTGTCTTCATCTCCTCCACTGTATTCTCTTTGAATCAAAGACCTTCTTGTTCGTGCCACACCTAGCACTCTTGGATCTGGCTCATAGCTGCTGAAGGATGAACACAAATGGCAGGTACTGGATGCTTCTGCTTGGCCACCCTGTGAACAGAACTAAGAAAAGTATCGGTTTGTTTATAGATGAAAGTTCCTCCTTGCCTTTGTGAACTCTGGTTTCTCTCCCTGTAAGGGGGGTGCTCTGCACACCCTTTAGGTATGCATGACTTCCTGGCTGACACGAGCAGAAAATCTGGACACTCTGCTTGCCCCCTCCCCTGGTTTCCTCATCCGTGGCCGAGGCTCAGTGTTGTTTTTTCTGCTTTTCAGATCTCTCCTGTTCTTGTGTTTCACCTCCCGATGCCCTGGGGAAGAGCCACAGGTCTGACTGCAGATGGTAGAAGCCTGCTGTGCCACACGATCTTTGTTGCTTTCTTGGTTGACTCTTACGTGGACCCACGGTTCGTCCAGCAGCATGTCCAGGGCTCCCCAGCAACACATGCCTGTCTGACCCTCTGTCGTGGACAGCCTGCTTGCAATGTCGAATTTCCAAAAGGTGCAAGACAATGAAAGCTTTGGTATTTGAAATCTGATTGAAGGATCTCCCATCCTTCTCAAGGATACCTCATTTGGATTTCCTGGAGAAGAGGCTTCTTGCTTTGAACTAGGAGTCCATGAATCTGACTATTTACAGAACGATGCATTTCAAGTTTATATAGATTTGGGTAGCTTAGGATGGGTGTTGATGAGAGTCACTTTCATGTTAGGCATCCTCTGCACTTCTGACAAACTATGAATCAGTGTTGCACTAGTTCCAAAATAGCTGATAAACATCTTAAGTGTGGTAGGAAAACTGGGAGTGTGGAGAGAGACAGGATTTGGGTACATGGACATGGTGATGTGAGTCAACACTGCCTTTTCTCAGTGTTTACACAAACACGAGTTATAGGTAGGCGTGATGGAGCAAGCCTAAGCCTGGGATATAACTGGTTTATGGAAAAAACTTCTCTTGAAAAGCATCAGTAAAGTGACCAAACAAAGATTTTCAAATCTGAGGATGCAAAATAACTCCGCTGCATCCAGAGAAATTGAGATAGTTACTGTGGGCAATTTCTTAGTGACTTGGGAGCTCAGACTTGGGGGAAAAGAAGTCTGAAATGGGTGGAAGATAATTTAATATCCATCCCTTGTTAGAATCTGCAGCAGATCTCATTTTAATTCTTGCAGATTAAGCTTGCCAAGTTTTCCTTGCTGAAGTGCTTATAGGCTATCCATTAGCTTGGGGAGAACACAAGTTCAGTCAAAATCAGATCCCCCTGATTGCTGATGCACCGGTCTGGGGAGATCATGGGGAACAACACCATGTGTGATTCAGCTGAGGAAGGAGCAGGGCAAACCCATTCCTCGGCTCCTGCAGCATGCAGTTACTGCATAAAGACTGCTTAAAACCAAATGTGATCTCTTTAATAAGAACGTTGTTTAGTTTTCAAAATAGAGCAGCCTGCAGGAATTGGAAAGCCCATAAAGTTGTGTCCTAGGAACTTTGCAGCAAGGAAATAAATTGAAGGTTTGTTGAGGGAAAGGCCACTTCTGGTGATAGGGAGGCAGGGATCTCTGGGATTACAATTCTGGAGCCATGGGATAATAACATCCCTGCTCAGTGGTCTCATTGCTGTGGTGCTTGTGAGTGCTAACAAGCTGCTGCAGTAAGTGCTGATGCAAGAGCCCACATGGCACTGGGGTGCAGGTGTTGGGCACCTTGGCATGAGGCCAGTGTGCCGTGAGCACCCCTGAGCACCTCAGCAAGCAAAGGTTCATCAAGAAAGTAAGACAGATGGCCATGCTGTGGGACTGCACCAGTCCTAGCCTTTTATCCTATTGCAGGGCTGCATTTTTTGATTTCAGCTGTCCTGATTCCTCTGTCCTTAGTGGAGAGCTCTGTTTCAGTTGATTGACCTTGCTGAGCCTGGAGCAGAGTTCCCAGTTCGACATACCTGTGATCTGAAAATGGCCTGTCTGGCCAGCAGAGGAGCTGCCGTGTATTTCTCTTTGGGATTTCCCAGGTGGAGACGACTGGGGTAAGCAGAAATTTCAAGAAAAAGGGCCAAACATTTCAAGCTCCACTGAAGCAAAATTCCCTGATGACAAACATTTCTTTAGTAACTAGAGGAAGGTGGTCCTAGAGTAGCTCTGTCCTGGGAGCGCAGATTTATTTTTGTTGCCTCCTGTAAATGGCAAACATGTCCTGCGCAGGGCAGGGAGGGAATGCACCTATTCACTACTCTCGTCCTGCTCACGCCGTGCAGCCTCGCTTCAGGCTCAGTGTTTCCTACTGTGTCCTAGGAATAACAGGCATTAACAAATAACACACACTTATTTGTATTGCCAAACGTTTGTATTCTCAAGAACTTTTAGGTGTGTCCAGTGCTCCAAATCCATCCTCTAATTTCAGATGCAGTTTTGAGAAGCCAGAGACACACCCTGGTTTGCTCAGTGAAAAGCAGCCCTCTGCGGATCGTAGCCCTAAGTGCCCGGCGACTAGCGGCTTGGAGGTAAGCACCACAGTTAACCCTCCGAGCGGGGTTGTGCAACCTCTTACGCTCCTCTGCCAGAGGGGAGCCTCCTGACTTCAGGGCATCGATAGCAGTGAATCTAGCTTAACTAACTCTGAATTCTCTGCATGCAACTCTGTGCTTTCCCAGACATAGCATTCCCTCAGCAGTTTTTTGTGTGCTTCAGGTCTAGTTTCAGATAGGTTTTGTGAAGGGTGTTGGCGTCTGTCAGTTTACTTGCGAGACAGTCACCTTTTAACTTTCCTACTCCGAGTTTGGTTTTGCAATTAAGCATTATTCATGTTTGATTTTTCTTGGCTGAAATAAGGTGATTCCTCGCATGTATGGGCGCTCTGAAGACCTTTGCAGAAATGTCGCCTTTACTCCCAGGGCTGGGCTTCCTCCTTTTGGTTGGTGAGTATTACTGTGAGGGTGATGGGTGAAGGGAGGATTTTTCTTACCAGCAGCTGTAACTGAGATAATCCTCGAAAGGGAAAATTGTGCTGAAAGACCATTGAACATTACTTTGGTGGTTGCTCTAAATCCCCAGCCTTTAGTTATGCTTATTATTGTATCTGTGAACCAAAAATGTTAGTTTTTGTAATAAACAGAGTGGAAAGACAAAATTGGAATTCATTCTCCTCCTGCCATGGCAGAGCTGTCTGCTTACTGCTCCTTTTGTTGGAGTGTCCAGGTGTCTCTGGGAAAGCACTTAAGAAATAATCCTGGCTGAATCTCATTGTCCCTATATTCCTCTACTTTCCCTCCTTCTGGTTTTTTTGGTAGTAAGGGATTCCAGAGCAGGATTTTTGTTTCTCTCAGAAAGTGTCAGTGCTTTATTCTTCCTTTCTCATCAGACTTGAGATCATGTTCGCAGTGAAAGTTGATGACAATGGAACATGAACTTGTAACAGTACAAACAAGCCAATGAGCCACCAGCTGGGGAACAGCTACATAAAGGGACCATCATTTTCTCTGCAGGAGGCTTAGTTATCAGTACTAAAGGAAGGAAAACAAATGAACAAATAACTTTTTTCCTTTTCTTTATTTCTTTAATTAAGCAGTTGTTGCTGTTCAAAACTGACCAATGTATTATGGACACCCTGATGAAAATGTGATTTTTTACAATTTTCTATTAAAATCCTGTACAAGAAGGGATGTCTCTGTCCAGCAGAAGTACACAGGTTGCTTGTAAAAGTTAATGACTCTTAATGCAATTGCTTTTAAGTCTGGCAGGTCAGTAATTTTGGTGGTGTGTTCTCATGTTGGCCACTCACTCAGCGTGCAGCCGTGGGAAATCATTCTGTTTCTTTGGGCCATGGAGATGGAGGAAAGGCAGAATATCAGAAATGTGCTGAGCTTGTAGAGAATTTGCATCCAACAGCTTGTATGCACTGCCCTTTTGGGGATGGATCAAAGAGAGAAGAAAGAAAACACAAGTTTTTGAGAGTCCCTAAACAGGTTTCTGAAAGGGAAGGACGGGAATCAACGGGAATGGCCTTGTTGTAAAGAAGCAGTGGGGAGATGGGGCAGTGCTCAGCAACCTTGTGGCACAGAAGTGCCCTCATGGAGGAGGAGGGACTGTGGAGAGCAGGTGAACTGTGAGCAGCAGAGCATATGTGGGTGAAGGAGACAGTCCCTTCTGTTATGGAAGGCTTCACCGCAGCCTGGCGTGCCTGTGCGCTGACAAAGCATGGGAGTGAAAGCAATGTTTTGGAAGGGTATTGCTCCCAGAGTGATGCGCACATATCTTAGGTGGTTCATGACACGAGCCGAGTCCGTAGCCTTTGTTGTGGTGTTGTGAGATGAAGGATTTGTTGTCATACAATGAGGATTTTTGTGACAGTAGGTTGGGGTCCTCTCTGATCTTGCAGAGTGAGAAGCTACCCTTCCTCTTCCTCCTTCTCTCTGCGTGGGTGTTTCTGAATGCTGCTCTTCTGAGTCAATGGGACGATTTGCGTGCTTAAAGTTAAACATATGCGTAAGAGCTTTCCAAGAGTGGGGCCAAAGGGCTTGGCTGTATGTTTCCAAGGTCCAGTCCTGAGGTGAGCAGGAAGTGATTATCACAGTGGAAACAGCCCGGCTTTGTCTGCAAGCAGGGAAGCATGGCCTTGGGGCCAGCCTCTGGCACTGAGCTCTTGGTTATGATTTTGGTAACTCTTTTGGGACTTTCTGTAGGAGTAAAGTTAATGTATGTTCGGCCTAGAGGAAAGCACTGCATTTGCCCAGCTATGGGTATGTTTCCTTTGCCTGTTACTTAGTGACAGTTCTCCACTAATTAAATGATTAAATAGGTGTAGCAGTTAGTAATCAAAAAAGCTGTTATACTAATTAGGGACTCCTCTTGTCCCTCCCTACAAGCTATTTTATAATCCCCTTCCTAATGCAGGTCATTGGGCTGGTGAACATACCCACATCCAGGAAAGCCACTGCTTTCCTCCTCCTCCTCTTCCCCATCACAGTTCAGTGATAAAGGTCTCCCATACTGTTAATTTCTGTGCCCAAATATCACTGTGGGTTTGATTGACACTGCCCTGGGCCAGCTTGGCCCAGTCCCTTCGCCATATGGTGTGGAGGAACCACAGAAGGTTTTGGTTTTGGGGCTCACCCCCTCCACATTCCCCCCATGAGTCACTTCTGACCAAATATTTGTAGATAACACCAATCCTGACGGTGCTTCCCCCAGGGCGGTATGAGTGCTGGGAGTCACTGATGCTTTAGAGCCATGGAGCAATCGTGCTGAACCTGAGCTCTGCCACACTTCCATGTGCTTGCTGGGCACTACTCAGCCAGCCTTGGGCTAGCTGGTCCATGGGTCCCGGAGATGAGACATGGGTGGAGGTGATCTCTATAGCCACTTCAGTCTCCTGCCAGCTGTAGTGCCTGATCCAAAGTCACTGAAGTTGGTGGTGTTCTCCCTGCTGAGAGGTAACTGCCAAACTTTCAGCGCTGTGTTACTCCTTGAGCAGATGAATAAGGCTTGCAGAGAAGCAGGGGTACTCTGGGCTGCAGGGCAGCCGGGCTTGCTGTGGTCTGCCACGCACCGAGCAGGGTCAGAGGATGTAGCTAAAGGGGTAGGAGGAGAATGGTGCAAACTGGGCATGCCGTGTGGCGCGGTGGTGGGCGAGTGCGGCGAGGGACAGCTGTGGCAGACGGCTCTGCAGGACTCTGGTGTCTCACTGTGGGCTGAGATCGGGTACAGCTGCCCAAGGAGATGGGTGAAGCTGACCAGCCTAGTCCTGAGTGTACCATTAGAGAGAAACACTGACAAAAACAACTGTGCAGTGAGTGATTCAGTGCTAGCGAATTGTGATGGTTAGCCTGTCAGCGTAACCTCAGAAGCCTCTAACCATTGTCTTCTCCCTCTCCCTGCCTCTCATTTCATGTACTACTTGTTCTGTCCTGTCAGAAGCTAATGGGAAGTCTCTACCTTCCCCTTTTTTCTGTGCACAGAGGATGCTGAGCTTGGCAGGCTCCTAATCTGAAGTAAATAATACTAATGCCAGGGAGATTTGCGTCTGTGTATTGGGTCTGTGGTTTCCTAAGCTTGCATTTCGCCACCTTTCCAGCTTCATGGCATTGGGAGGGGAGATGCAAGTTGCCATCAGGAACAATGTAAAAGTTGGGAAACAAGGAATAGACAAGTGGAGGGCTTGCACAGACCTGCCAAGAGCCAGCAGTGACAGGTTGACTTCTTTCAGTAAATCCCTGTCAAGCTCTTGGGCAGGACTGGTGTGAGGGCTGTTGTACACTGGTGTTACCTGCATTGTGTGCAGTTCTGCAGCATAGGGCGATTTTAATCCAGTAGAGGACTTAGCAGGAAAAATGTATGAAATACAATACAGACTTGGGTACAATTGACATGTTGATGCGGACGCTGTAAAAAACAAGTAGAAGCTGCAAACCTAAAGCATCATGGAATTATAAGCATGGTGAGCTTGGCCTCCCAGGCTGATCAGTGGCAAGGGATACTGGGCCAGGAAGTCCTGGAGAGAAGGACTGTCCCCAGAGTGTTGTTTCTGCCCCTTTCCCTGCCTTTTCCTCTTTGGGGACAGAGATGCATGCAATCCCTCATGTCATCTAAGACACTGCATTTCTGTCCCCTGCCAGACTGACCCGGAGTGGATAGAGGAGTACCTCACGTCTGCTCACCCAGTCAGCTGTCACAAAGTCAGAGAGAAAATGGCAGAAGGGTCTGACAGAAATGATTCTGTGAAATACTGTAGAGAACGAGGAATAAAATAATGTAGTGAGATGAGTGATGTTGAGGGTCTTTTGAGCCGGACAGGGGCTGGACTGTGGGAATGAGCTTTGTCCTAGATTTGCTGCTAAAATCATGGCATATTGTCTTCCAGGTTGGCAGGTAGCTGCTGCAACTTCTGCTGGGGCATATCTGGTAAGGCAAACTCGCATGTTTAAAATATGTGTCATCCATGTCTTTGCTTGCAAAGCATGTATGGGTTGATGGTCAGTGTGGGCCCGTTCCTGATAGCAGTACTTTGATGGGAATCAATTGCTACAAGCCAGATCCAGTGTGTTGAGCATGGAGGTGGATGGTAAGTGCCCTCCCCTTCCTGTCTCCCAAGCAGTGAGTGGAGTGGGGATGGCTTTTCCAGGTCTTTGTGGGACTTCAGTGCAAGCACATCACCAGACAGTTCAATGAAGGTGAACACCCCTCCACCACACTCAAGTCATCAGGAGAACAGTCCATCCCATTGGCCCTCAAGCCTGAGTGATGGGGGGACTTGCATGACCCTGAACTTTCCAGACGTTTGAAGTACAGAGCCACTACTCATGAATTTTGCAGGTGGCAGCTATCTAGCATGGCAAGATGCAAGCTCTGGATCTAGGCACTTCTGTGTTTCCAGGCCAGATCCAAGCACAAATGGTTGCATCTAACATGCTTGTCTGTATGCAATGATCACAAATAAAGTTGTGCTACCATTGTAACTGCATGGGAAGATCATCTCTTTTCTCTCTTTCTCCCGGCGCAGTGCTCCAGCTCCCCTGTCAACGGTAAGTTTCCTACCAAGTAATCTCGGTAAGGAAAATTCCAACATGGTTCTGTATACATATTCCAATCACAGTTCCTTTATCTTTGTCTCTCTCTCTTTTTGGGGGAATCAGAATCTGCCGTGTGTGCTTCAGTGAAAAGGTATGTGAACCATCAGCAAATTATCTTGGCAGCATTTTCCTTGGGAGTGATATGGTTTGTTGGGGATGTCACTTCGGGTAGCAGGAAGCGTCTGAAACCAGGTGTAGCATCTTTCTCCCTGCAAAATCCCAGGGTTGCCTGTGGGCAGGGAGGGCTGTAGTTGTGCTCATTGAAACAGTGAAGGGAAAATCCCTTCCTGGGGCTCTGTGTCTGTGCAGACACAAAGAAAGGCAAGGCAAGTCCCTGGTATGTCAGCAGCCTGACACGGTGGGGATTTACTGCTCTGAGAGCCTTGACATTGGTGCTGAGCTTAGCTTGGCTAGTGGTAGGGGCCTAAGACTCAAACAGGTCCACTTCAAGCCTTTATTGAACTTGATTTCTACCTAAGGGTCAGCAATGTATAAGTACCCTCTCCCTGCTCCCGAATGGTGCCAGCAAATAATTCTCATCATCTGTGTTGTCTGTTTGTTCCTCTGTATTTGTTATGTGGGCTGTGCTATGGCTGCCTGGCATTGTTCCTGCTCCTTAATGGCTGGGCTGGACCCTTTACACCAGAGCAGCTGTCCCTGCTGCAGATGAACAAAACTTCAGTGAATAAAAGCATGTGGTCAGGGGCATTCACACGCCTTCCGCTGACTGCCTGGGCTCAGGGCTGGGGCAGCTGTGTTCCACGCCTGCGTTTGCAGATGTATTGCTGACGGAGTGCCAGCTCCCAGCCAGTTCTGCGCCCAGCTGCTGCAGGTCTGGGGCAGCTGGCATGGAGGTGATGTCTTTGCTTTTTCCTCACCAGTGTCAGCCAGGAGATGCTTCTTGAGATAGCCCGTGGCCAAGCTTCCGCCTGCAACCTCACTTTTGGTCAATACGCCTGTGCACAGGTAAGGGCAGTCCCCTGCTTTTCATGAGCTAGTGTTTTGTTTTCCTTGACAATAGTGCCATTTCGATCTCAAAAGCAGTCCTGCTGTCGGCTGTGAATGGAGTGGCCGAAGCCTTGTGCAGGCTTGGCGTCTGGTTTGTCGAGGTTTCCCTCACAAAACCGAGAGAATGGATGGGGGTCAAGCACACAGGGACCACCCAGTGGTGAGCTGTGGCAATGTCACCTTCTCAGGCAACACGTGCTGTGTGTCATGAGGCTCAGGAGTGGCTACACCACCGTGGAGACCTGTCTTTTCCAAACCTCTCAAATGAGAAAGTGGAACAAAGGAGATTTCCAGAACAAATGGGCTCTTAGAAACTGGCATCATAGTGTTGAAACAAATCTCTGCATGAGAGTAACCCCAGTCCATCGGGGTAGACCACTTCTGAACGCAATAAAAAGTGGTTGCAGTGTGGAAAATGTCATCTGGAATATTTCAGGTTTACTTCGCTTCCTGCTTTTGTCATTATCTCTAAGCTGCTCTGCTGCCACTAATTGCAATTGAATTGACAAAGATTTGTATTTTCCCATAAATGTTTCTAACAAAAAGATGTAATTTCTTCAGGTATTTGTTGGTGGGGTTTTTTGTTTGGGTTCTTTTTTTTTTTCATTGAAAAATGTTTCTGGAATGAGGAAGTTTCTTATGGAAGTTTCCACTTTGATCAAATGGCCATTTTTTTGGTGGGAAACTATTTTGAATAAAGTTTTTTAAAGCCACTCTTTGCCTGGGGGAAGCACAGATTAGGTAACAGAAGGATCCAGCATTTGGAACTGGATAGGTTTAAACTTGCTTCAAGTCAGTGTATGTTGGACTTTCTTCTGACTCTTCTGTCAACAGGTTTCATCACCTTACAGTGCTGAATGCTCACGTGTAGGTGAGCTAGTGAAGCAGACCTGAAGGAGATTGCATACTGCAGCATCTCTAAATATGACGCACCTATATGGATTTCCCTTTTCTTTTTCAGAGTGCTTGGCTCCAGGACCTTCAGGATGATTTCCTCATATCCTTATATTCTTGCCTTGCCCCTAAACCTGCCAGTGCTATGGATCTGGAATACTCCATTCTGTTCTTTTCCAAATATGATGCCAAGAAGCTTGTAGCTGCTCTGACTATGTTGAGCCAGCAGGTGGGTATCACATACCCAACTGTTTGTTCACCTGTAACATTAATGCCAGTGGAAGGCATTAATTAACATTACCAGAGAAGGGATTATTGCTAGGGGTGATTCTATTCATAATGTTCAGATTTACATGGATTTATGTTAATGTTTGTTTAGAAGTCCATATTCACTTGAATTCATGTGTTTCTTCTCGTCTCTTGCCTGCAGTTTTCTCATGTGCCTCTTTCTCTCGAGTGGAACATGATCTTCATTAATGGCCTGTGGGAGAAGATGTTGCAAGTACCTGATATTGACAGCCCACCCATTTTGTCTCAGTGGGTCCATGAGGGGCTTCAGCCATTCCTGGTCGAGCCCAAGGTCTTTGCTTGCCTCCATGCCAAAAACGTGTTGTGTGAGAGATTTCAGATGATGTAAGTGCTGGACACAAACATTGTTTCAGTCCCGTGTTGCTGAGATAGGAAAGGGGCCCTTACTCCAGCTTCCCAAAGCAAGGGGCTAAACCCTGTAAGCTCTGTGAACTGACCCCCCCAGGCGGGGTCTCTGAAAAGCTCTTTCCACGGCTTCGTTACACACCTGCTGGCCCTGTAACTGGTCCTCTGCATCAGTCGATGCGCGTGTAATGACCCTGCTAGCACTGCGTTTCCAAAGCGGTATCGCGGGATTGGCACTGCAGCCCCCAGATGATCGTGGGGGCTGTTATGAAGGGAAGTCACATCGGTAGCTTTGAAAAGGGATGTGATTGATAATATCAGTCAAGTAACAACCGTTTCTGTGAGGATCCAACCCTGCCAGGTCTGACGTCATCTGTGTTTGAGATGTCTGCCTTTCTTATCCATCTTTAGAGTCGCTGCCCTGAATGGCATATATTCTGACCTTCCAGTGGAAGAACAGAGGAATCTTTACACCGGGATCAAATACTATCTCATCCAGGATGGTAAATGATTTAATTTTCTTTAAGAAACAACAGAATGCTTTAAGCCACTGATGTATGCTGTAACGTTAGCTGCAATCTGTTACAGGGCTGAGGCTTCACGGATTTTTTTGTGAGTTTTTATTGCCTCTTCAATGGAAATACGCTGGAAATATGACAGTGATAAGTGATATCAGGAATCATTTCCCTGCCTGAAGGCTTTATTAATCCAGGATTTTTATAAATCAGCACAGTCAGTCCTATGCTGACTTACATCCTGTGCAAATGTCATTTACTGCTTTTGTTGTGAAAGAACGGTGCAGGGTTTAGTTTTGAGAGCTAAAGAATTCGGCTCAGAAGTTAGCTCAGAAAGGGGACTCAGATAAGACACTCCCCTGTCTCCAGGCTGTAGCTTGCATGCAAAAATTTAATGTCCTGCAAAAAGCTTTTGGCAGATTTGAAGGAAGGAAGGAAGAGACTGGTGATGAAATATTTGGAGGGCTGTGAAAGAATGAGGCATCTGTCCTGTCCCATGTGCATTTGTAATCTGAATGGACAAACACGTGGATTTGAGCATAATATGTGATCAGAGGCACTTAGGGAGCTCTTTGCTGACTGAGTTCTCTGATAGACTGAAGCCTGTTCCGCGTTCGGAAATGTCCAATCTCCGCAGATTTCCTGATACAGTGCAAGTCTGTAGTTTTATGGTGTCTGCCTGTTTTGCAGGATCAAACCAGAAGTGCTACAGTGCAGCTGTTCCAGGTCTGAATTCCACTGCTTGGTTTGAAAATTATCTTGGATCCTTTTTGGAGCATGCTACTGTTGGAGACCTGCAGCTTTTTGGTGATGAACCAACAGTAAGTGCAGGTTCATCATGATGATGAAGAACCTGCAGTGTGCAAAATACTCTGCCTGGGGGGTCATCTTCCTACCCTGACCAAAATTCATGGAGATGCTGCTAGCAGGAACATTTCTTTTGTTTATTTATCGTGAACAGTCACTTCAGTTCTTATTTTTTTTCCCGCATCATGATTTCTTGTGATAATAGGCACTTGCACAGAAGTTGATTTCACATGGGTAATTCTGCAGAAAGCAAACTGGAGTCAATAAGTGGAACAAACCCAAACTTTATCTCAAGAGTGGACCGATGTCTGGGCCTGGTTTAGTGAATGATTGTACCAGGCCTGCATGTGTGAGCGGTGGTGTAGGGGCAAGGCCACGTTCTTTAGCAGTTCTCCTACCTTTGTGCCTTACAGCAGTCATAGAGTGAGAGGCTTACCATGCCCTTAGAGTGCAAAGATAAATAAAACAAGGTCCCAGTGTATTACCTGAAAACAAAAAATAAATTTCCTCAAAACTTTAAAGCCAGGTGAAAAAACCCTTATTGCTTGAAGTGACATTTGTTCAAAGTGTCCCAAGTGACTGTCAGGATTAAAGTATCCATCTAAATTATTTTTGGTTTTTTTTTCCCATTTCAACACCCTCAGCTTCAAAAATTTGCCAGGGATCCAGTCAATATACAGATGATCAGCAATCTCACCTTGCTCTGGGAGACAGCTGTGTACTATACCTCGCTACTGACCTCTGGACCTGGTTTTCCCTTATCGAGGTACAGGACCTGACCTGACTTCCTACCTGACTTGTGGTTTAGCATGGTACTGTGACTTAGCAAAAGTTTGCTGAGTGGTGATTCTGATGGCTGCTTCCATTACACCTTTAAAGCATTTTTCTGTTCCTCAAATAATTGCATTGCACTTGATCCTGGGGAGGGCCAGACCACAAGTTCCAAGTCTTGGGAAATGACTGTCGTGCGGTGCCAGCCACCAACTAATGACCAACAGTGCATCTTGCATGTTTTTGCAGTTTTGCATGACACAGCAATGCTCTCTGTAAACAGGAGCATCAGCATCATCAGAGCTAAAATGAATCGGGGGAAACGTGCACTGGAAAAGAGCATCCTTTGGAAAAAGAGGAAGGATCTGACAGAGACACTGTCTATAATACTGGCAACCTCTCCTCCTTGTCTCTCACCTGCAGTCTCCCAGACAGATTTGTTTGCTACCTGAGCCCCTCGGCAGTGAGCAACCTGAGCAGAGATGATGCTTTGAGCTTGGCCCAGAGGATCAGTAAGAACTGCCCACTGAACCTGACACACAGAGGAATAACTAGAGAGAGAGCTCCCTCCTCCCTGACGACAGAGGAACTGCAGGTAATCTCCTGTCCAGCCCCATGACTCAGTTCTTCATTCACCTAGAAAAAATTTGTGAGGGTTGAGGATTCAACTCTCATGCCTCCTCTTGTGTACACTACTGTAGGTCACCTTGCTTTTTTTTATTGTGGGGTCTGGCTGGTGTTTCATAATCTAAAAATTCTCAATGGGTGGAGGCAGTCCATCAACGGACTTCACCACACAAGTTTGAGGCAGAAAGTCCAGTGATTTAAGACATCCAAAGGCCGTAGGATCCAATAAGCTCACATCATTGCTTTTTTGTCTATGTGGGACCTTTTCAGGTTGCATCCTCTTTGGTGAGAAAGTTTGAGCATTTTCCTCCTGCAATCCTGCGTGCGTTGGGCCAGGCTGCAGTTGGGCTGTCCATATCCGACATTGAAAACAGCATCAGTGATAAAGATCTTGAAGCATCTATTCCTGCCCTGGGTGAAGTTCGTGGCTGGAACGCTGACCAGTCCAGCGCTATTATCAACAAACTGCTCAGCTCTGGCTATCAGGTACAAAGGATAAGATCACAAATGCACCTCACACCTGGTGTATAGCTAGCTGCCAGCAAATGATGTTTGGCCCTTCATGTACTCATGCCTGCATGCATTACCTTTCAGATCCCGGATGGACAGAGCCTGGCAAAGTTAGGGAGCTTGGTGGCTGGCCTCAACAGCAGCACACTTCGAAGTCTGTCTCCAGAAGTGATCTTGGAAGCCATTAAGTTGCCTGAGTTTGTTCAGCAAATGGTGACCCTGCCCTCTGCTCTGAAAAGGACATTTGTGGAGAAGGTGAAGTTGTTTTTCTTTTCAGGTGTCATAAATTAGCAAAGCTCCAGTGACTCACAGCTAAGAACACTGGTTACCTGGGGCCAGGGATTGACACATACCCGCACACCCAGAGAGCATTCCCTTGGGGGTGTTTGTCATTGCTAAACAGAGTGTGCAGCAGGACAAGCATCTCAAGTCCCTATCACTGTGCCTGTGTTGATGTCCTTGGCTGCTAGCCAGCGTGTCCTGCTGAGCCTCTTGGGGACAAGGGCAGAAGAGACAGTTGTTTTACAGCGTGGTCCTAGAAACTACTCCCCACTGACTTGAAAAGATGCTCTCAGAGAAAGGATATTGTCACGGTTTGGAGTTGAGAACATGTGGGAAGTGAAGGTGGTTTAGACAATCCCTTCTAGGGTAGACTGATCCTTCAGCAATGCACTATTTCATCCCCCTATGTGATTGTGTAGGATTTGGACACCTCTTTGCTCTTTTTTCTTGCCATGACTTTAGCCTTCAAGTTGTATGTGTAGCATTCAAGTTTGTTGTTATTCATCATCCCTCTGGTAGGAAAGACTCTGACCTGTGTTTGGCACCAGAGGCCCTGCCTATAGCATGTCCTGGGACAATGGGGCTGCCAGGGCTCTGTGTGAAGCATTAGGGAAATAACATCTCATTCGCCACAGGATTGTTCTGCAATGTGCCTTCGGCAAGTTGAGACATTGTTTGGGTTGGCAGAGAGGAAAGACGTGTCCCTCCTTTCTGGCTGGTTAAACATTTTTAGGGCATAAAGCCAGGAGGTAGGAAACTGATAAGAAACCGAATTTTCCCATTCATCAGGACCCCAGGTATTAGCTCCAAGCAGCTATCCTAGTCCAATTAATATGTCAAACAGGAAATATTTCATAGTATTAGGTCTCCGAGAAATGCCCAGATGATCAGCAGGAGAATTTGCCTGGCTCCTTTCCAGTTCGGCATTTCTTCTCCAGCAATTGTTTATTTTAGCCACAGTGTTTGAATGATTTCTTTTTTTTATTATTTTGTTTTTTTTTTTTTTTTTTTTTTAAAGATTTCCTCCAGTGTAGGCCACCCTGCTGACCTGGTTAAATATATCCCTGATGCTCTGGCCAGTTACATTCCAAAATCATTGCTTGTTTTTGGGGAAGAGAAGCCCAATATTCAGGATCTCAACAGTAAAATGTGGACCCGAGAACAGGTAATATGCTAGCGGCTTGTGTCCTTCTTACCCTTCAGTGTCAGGCTTGGACTCTACAGAGCTATGAGTCCGCTCTGCAAATCTGTCTGAAAATACAGGTGAGTGTTGCAGAAGAGCATGGTAAACCGTTGACACTCTGGCTTTGCTTCACAGGCTGCCATGTTTTTCAGTGATGTGATAAAGACAGAGCCTGACTTCAGCAGGTAGCGTTTTTCTTTTCTCCTTCCATTTTCCATGTTTGTGTTTGCTTTGGTTGCAAATTCCATGTTTCCTTTGGTACGTATGGCAGACCCACCATATTCAATCCATAGCAACAGATGGGAAATATCATGCAAACCCAAACACAGGCATGTAGCATCAACATTTACCAGGGTGTCAGCTGCAAAATATACCCATAAGCCACACTTGCTTTCTAAAATGATGCTGCTGGCTCAGACTGCACCTGGAATCTTGCTTCTGACTGCCTCTGTGGAAGGCGTTTCTAATTGGAGAATATGTCAGTCTTCCGCAGTGCTATTCCAGGGATTAAATTTAGTGGGGCTGATATATGTCTTTTGCCAGCTCTCATATCTGAGATGGAAAATTATGAAAACCATGATATATATCTGGAAAAACAATGGAGTCGACATCAGCGTCCTGCTGATTTCACAATAGAAGCTTTTCCATATGGAAAGCAATTAAAGTTTTAAGGACTTCTCCCTGAGCTCTCCCAGGCTGTGCAAACTATGTTTAGTGATGAGGATCTGCACAACTCCATTTCACTTTCAACGTGTGGTATGTACTGAAAACACAGGGAGGAGACTGATCTTGTAAATAAGGACACAGCAATACTACTTGGGATGGAGGTCCCTGCATTTCTACTTCCAGTCTCTGGATTATGTTTATTTGACCAGTGACGGCTTCTTGATCTCCCACATAGGTCAAGATTAGCGATTTTGAGGGGATGGAGTTTGGAGAGCATTAAGCTTTAAGAATGGGGGAAGTTTATGCTTGCTGTATTTAAGATTATATATGTGGGAGATCAGCATTGAATTTTCTCCTGAAGTCCTTGCCCTTCTGATTTGCTTTCTGTAAATGTTCAGGCTTTCCCAGTCAGTCCTCCAAGGCTTTACATGTGCAGCTGCCAATGAGATGGAAGCAGAAAGATTTCAGGAGCTGGCCAAAGTCATGAAGAAGAAGAATGTCACGCTAGGCGAAGACCAGGTCAGTTCCCATATTTCAAAACGCCGTGTTTGATTTTTTTCATGAAGATAGCAATGAGGATTGTTCAGCAAGAGCAAAAACACTTTCAGCTTAAGGGACTAGAACAAATGTAACTGGTCCCGGGTCTCCATCCCACAGTTCTGATTTCCCTGAAGAGAGAAGTCAAAACCCAGTTGGCTAGGTTTCTCAGGAACCAAAACCTCTGATTTCTGCCTTTTTTTTTTTTTCCTCCCCCTTTCTTTTCTTACTTTGGAGGGGCAGAGTAAAGTCTTTATACTTATTTCATTTTTTCTTACGTTTTCATGCTGTTTTCTTTCTATGATGTAAACTGTGGTGTCGTTTCAGCTGAGTTGCTTAGTGAAGATGGTGTCGCTGCATGGGATTCCTAAGGATTTAGATAGCTATCCTAAAGACTTGTTGCTGTTTTTAAGGTAACTGTGCTATGGTTTTCATGTTGTTGCCTTAGTACTTAGTGGGAAAAAGAGGTATTACTGTATAACCTAGCTGTTAATGACTAGTTCATGTTTGATGTATATTTCAAACTTGGTCAGGCCTCCTTACAGGGAAAAAAAAAATCAGGTTGCAGAAAGCTTTCAGAAGTGATTTAAGGACCTTTCAGATTCAACCATCCATCATATTAATATAAAGAGTGTGAAGCTCTTTTTAAATATATCTGTTTGGATATTAAACCAGTATGTGGTTTTAGTACTTTCTGGCCTCTGTGAATGTGCTTTTCCCTTACAACATCGAAGAAAACAGACAGTAGAGCAGATTTCTTTTTTCCCCTACTTACCCACTATGGTTCTGTATCCAAATCTTGAACAATTTTAAGCTGAACTTCGCAATAGATTCCTTAAGGTGAAAATGAATTTTTAAAAAATGTGGACTAGGATCTTTGGGAAGAACAACTGCATAGAGTTTAGTCTGCAGATGTGGAAGATGTTATGTTGGACACAGTATATGTTTGAACAGCCTTGAACCTGACCAACTGTTTGGTATCATTCACTAGAATTCACGGAGTATTTGTCTTTCTAGTCCTTCAGACTATGCAGCGACCGGAAGCTGTAGGCAGTACTTTGCTAATATTGGGAAAGCAAATCTTGATGTTCTGCAAAGAGAGTCATCTCAGCGGAAACAGCTGCTCTTGGAGGCTTTAGCATGTTTGGTACGTGGTGAGGGGACAGCTCTGCACAAGGCTGGGGAGAACTTGGGGTTCAAGAATGCTCTGCTACAGTGGCATCCAGTTCTGCTTAATGCCTCTGTCTTGTATTACTTCAGAAAATTCCTGGCACACAAGTAAATGAGGAAAATGCAGACATTCTGGGACGTCTGGTCTGTGACCTGGGTGGAGAATACATTAAAAGCTCTGGTGGCAATTTGCTGAAGCAGTTAAGCCAGTGTGAATCTTTCCTGCCTGATCAAGAAGAGGCTATTAGGAGTGTCATCAGCAGTGGTAACACTACATTTGGGTATGAATTTTTCTTCTGGGCATCAGCAAAACAGTTCCTTTAAACAAAACCATTGTCCTGTTAAGAACTGAGTGAACTCCAGCCAACGAGCTTGATCAAAAACTGGAATAATTTGTTGCTTTTGAATTTCACATTGGGCCTTTTACATTGTTTTATTTAACTTCTTTCAGCTGAAAAGTTTGGCTGGAATTCCACTGAAAAAACATTGTCATTTCTGTGTCTCACCTGCTCTAGTTATAAAAGCCTTTCCTCTGGTCTGTTTTTTATTAATCAGACTTCTCTGAGACTGTCCTGATGAACACAGGTGGGCTCTAGCTGTTTGTCAGCCACTGACTTTCAGAAAACATTCTGTTTCTACCTGTCAAATGGACAGATGCTTGATAAATCCCTGGCTATATCTAACAGAGACATTGTCCAGGGAGCCAAAATATTTTCCCTTCCTGTATCAAATGCGCTGAGATGTTGTCACTGAATTGGGCGATAGTAAGCAACAGATATTCTTTGGATTTCATACTTAAGAAAATAATGTATTTGTTAAATGCCATTTTCCCATCCAGCTGCCCTTTTTCATGTTACTAACAATTGCTCCTGCTCTGATGGAATGAAGTTTTGTGTAACAGGAAGTAATCAAGAAGTTTTAGGATTTAAATCTTGTATTTTCTTAACTTCAGATGCTACAGGGACATAATCCTGGCAACTTTTAAGGTGTTTTTTTTTTCTTTTTGTTCTTCCTTGAAAGCTGATCCCTGCTAATTTTTGTATGCAGGCCTCCTGTAGCATGGTCAGCTTTTACCTTGAATGAGCTCAGTGGATTGATTCCTGTATTTGATCACAGCATCTTGCAGAAGATCCCCAAGGTGGGTTATTCATAGAGGTGTGGGGAGTTTGGGAAGCACTCCTAGATCCTGCAGTATGGAAGAAGTGTGATGGGGGTTGTTCAGTCAGTATGTTTTCAGTAGTGTCTGCATCTACAAGCGTGGTGCCCAAGGGGATGGATGAGAAGTGAGGGTTGATCAAGCTGACAGCCTGGAACTGCGAATCTAGATTGCTGTCATTCTCTTCCTGTAACTGTCAGAAGAGTACCAGAGGTGGAAAGCAGTAGTAACTATATGCAATGCTTTAAAGGAGGTAAAATCATTTATGGGGCATGGGATTTGATAGAGTTTAAGCATTTAGAAATTTGCCTTTGGCTCACCAAGGAAAGGTCTCTAGGCTTATAGCAGCAGGTCTGCTGCTATAGTACTTTAACAATGAAGTTTCTTGCCTGTGTGAGTAGCAACTTCTTACGCTGGTGATATGCCCCAGATTGCAGTGTCCCCCTGACGAAACATTTTCTTTGCAGAATGCTTTAACTCTTTGGCTGAAAAACTTCGCACACGATTCACGTCTGTCAAGGGAACAGCTGGCCACCATTGTCGAAGAACTCCTGCCTACTAGGCATAAGCGTGCTGATGGTATGGGAGCTTTCTCTGGTCCATAATGGCAGCATTCCCCATGGTATCAGGGTTGACCCTAGTGCTTGTGGGTCTAAGTTGAATATGTCTGAGTTGAACTATGAAACAGTTGGTGGTAGGTCACCCAGGAGGAGGGTGGGACTATGATTGCTTACCTGTCCATCTCCAGCAAGGGAGCATTCAAAGCTTGAACTAAAAGGATTTAACACTGAGCACATTTGACAATTGCTTCAACAGGTTGCCCACCTGACAAGCGGATAACAGAGATGGTTCTTAATGATGACTTGATGCCTATTTACTACACAGCTGAGGAGTTACACGCTTGCCTGAAGAATGTCTCTCTGGAGAATCACCTCTCTCAGATACTGACCTACCCTTTCAGTATTCAGCAATTACGTGTGCTGAAGGGGAATCTGGATGAGGTAATGCCAGGCTGAAGAGTGTCAAATTATCTACTGATGAGATTGCTCAGGGACTTGTCCATTTGAGTTTAAGTATCTCCAAGGACTGAGACTCCACCATCTCTCTGGGCTACTCTTCCAATGTTTGACCACCTTCACTGTGAAAATATTTATTTCTTAATATCTAATCAGAATTTGCATTGCCTGTTGGCTCTTATCCTTTCACTGTGCACCTCTGAGAAGAGTGTGGCTCCATCCTCCCTATCATCTCCCATTAGATAGTTGAAGACAGTAATAAAATCCTCGCCTGGTCTTGTCATCTTCAGATTAAAAAACCCAGCTCCCTCAGTCCCACTGCTCCACTTTGTATGTTGTGTGCTTCTGCCCCCCCAACCAGCGTGGCCCTCTGCTAGACTTGCTAGTCTTTGCTAGACTTTGCCAAAGTCTTTCTTGTACCAGGGAGCCCAAAACTGGATGTAGTATCCAGATGAGGTCTTGCAAGTGCCAGCCAAATGGAGGGGAATAATCACTTCCCTTGACGTGCTGGCTGTGCTGCTGCTCGGGAAGCCCAGTATTTGATTAGCCTTCACCACTGCAAGGCGTACTGCCCGCTCAGGTCTGTGTTGAGTCAGTTCACAGTGCTTCAGGTTTTGTTCCTTCCCCTGGGGCTTGCTTGCCTGAGCTATCAAGTGGAAAAAGGACAGATGGGCTTATGGAATCTCACTGGCTTTGGGTTTTTATTCCTTGCAGACCTCTTGGGCTTTTCCACATTAATTTTGCAAAGAGTATAAATTCATAAGCACAGGCATGATAATGAGTGTTCATAGCGATAACAATGGTCTTTCCGCAGACATATCCTGATGGGTATCCTGAAAGTCTGCTCCCCAAACTGGGCCCTCTCATTTCTTTCATCACCCCTGAGGACATTTCCAAATGGAAGATAACTTCAGCTGACACGCTGGCTGCCTTGCTAAAAGCCGAGCCCTCCGATAATGAGGTGGGGATTTGAGTTTGCTTTCCTGCCCACGTTTGTTTCCTGGTTTGGGAGCTGCTGGTTTGGGACTAGCTTAATGGGTCCAGAGATGATTGGCCCATCCTTGAGGTCCAAACGAATAGATTTGAAATGATTCAATTTTATTTTTGTAATTATTGCATTTGTTTTTCTTTTGAGGATGAAAATACAAATTCTGGTTCAAGTTAACTTTTAAAAAAATGAAGTGTGTTTCTAGGCTTCTGCAATGATTAAACGATACGTTGACTTGGGAAATGCCTTGAATGCCACTGCACTGAACGCAATTGGTACGAAATACGTGTGCCTTCTAAATGCAACTGAGTTGAATATGATAGACTCCAGCAGCTTGAAGTGAGTCAAATATTGTGATGTTCTTGGCTTCTTGCAAAAGCACTTGCCCATCAGCAATTGCAGTTTCCTTTTCTCTCCACTCGGTGAAAGGAAATCTAGGAAGCAACTTAGTACCTGCTCTGTGTCCAGGTTTAAAAGCCTGCTGTTCTCCATCCTGCTAGGAAGGGCTCAGATTTGCAATCAAACTCTCTTTATTGCATGTCAACTGACAACAGATATGGTCTGCATGCATGCTTTTATCTGGAGGCAAAAGAGGGTTAATTAAATTTAATTTAAATTTCTTTGAAAGACTGCCAAATGAAATTAATTAAATAACTATATCTTCGCCAATACATAAACTTATCATGCACCATCAGAGCCATCATAACTTAGAAGACATATCATTTTGAGCAGGAGACTGAGACGCTTTTTTCGCTTAGCTTCTCTCCATACCTCTTTTATCTACTGGGGAGAGGGGGGAACCTGTCCTGTGTAGAGAATCACAAGAGAGATACTCAGAATAGTTCGAAATTTGTTCAGGTGGAAGATAATAACTTTTCTCTCCTTAAATCTTTTTCTGCAGACTGGCATCTCTGAATCCTTCAGCCTGTTCACAGCTTACAAAAGACATTCTATATGCTAAAGCAAAACGTGCTTTCTCAGACCAGCACTATTTACCTGCTTACTATGAGCTTATTGAACCATATCTAGGTATGTAAAAGAACAGTATGTTATGGGGAAAGAGAGAGGTCTTAGCCAGAAACTGAATAGGTATCAAATACCATCTTGGATGTGGGAATTTTCAAAGCCAAGTTGTTAAAAGTTTCGGAGAGTTTTGGTCTTTTCCAACTTGTAGATGGCATAAAATATTCTTGAAAGATTCTGTACCTGTCTTAAAGTTGCCCGATTCAATTGTCAGACTATCACAGGGAAAATCAAACTCATGACTTCTGGGATGGGTAAGATCAGCTAGATCCATGAGAAATCAAGCTACTGGTGCTTAACGCTTATCTCACAGCCATTCTCCATGTTTTTTTCTTGTTAAGCCAAGAATTTATTCACAGCCTGGGCAAACTCTTCTTACCCCTCTGTCTAGCATCTGGCATTGTCACAGATTGGTTTGATGGCCAATATAATAATACCTCCCAGCAAAATGAAGTAGCATCTGTATATTTTGCAGTTGGAACGCACTCTCTTAGCACTACCAGCCTAATAAATTTTGGAGACACCATTATAGCTCCAGCTTGTACAGATACACCACACTGCTCCTTTGAGGGCTGTCCTCCATGCATTGATATACTTTCTCTTTTGGGTCCCAGGGGGTGCTCCTGGTGTGGATCTCAGAGCTCTAAGCAAGGACAACGTGAACATGCAAGTTAGTACTTTGGCAAAGTTGAGGAGAGACTCTTTGATGGTGAGCCGAATCTTGAAATTATTTGACTCCTTGCATTCGTATCATGCTAAGTAGTTGGTTTTGGTTGCATTGTCCATTGGTGTAAATCAGGAGTCACTCCATCAGATTCAGAATGATGCTAGACCAGTAGAAAGTGGAGAACTGGCCTGAAACTTCTTTAAAAATGTAAATTGGAGTCATACATGGATGCTTAGCCAGTCTTACTGGGGAGTTTCTTTAGAGCAGACTCTCATAGCAGTAGCGGCAGGAGCAGGGGACAGGTGTCCACTAGACTACAGTCCCCAGCTATGTGAGAAATCTTTTAACAAGAGTTAGCAGTAATATCATCAATTTTGGAAAAAAGCCCAGTGATTTGGGCAGGGACTGGGGCCCCCACTTGGGTGTAGAAAACTTGTCATCAGAGGACAACAGAAATAGGCTTTGAGGAACCATTGTGTTCATTCCCCTCACCTAAGGCAAGAGTGTCCCAACTGAAACCACTCACCAGATATTTGTCTTCCTTGTTCTTCACACTTCTGCTAATAGAAACCTCATCGGTTCCTTGGTCAGAGGTATTGTTTCCATTCCTGCATTTACATCCATAATTCTTGCTCTTTGATTTCTCCCAGAGCCTGACAGTTGCTGAGGTTCAGGGCTTGCTGGGGAGGAATCTTGGAGATCTGGAGAAATGGCAGAACAAGTCTCCCATCCGGGAGTGGGTCCAAATGCAGAAACAATCAGAACTGGATAAACTGCATGTTGGGCTCACTGGGGGAACACAAGAAGGCTACATGAACATTGTCACGCCCAAATATGAGTGTACGTAGTATGGTAGGACCTCTGATTGTTGTGCTTTAAATATTTATTTTGGGGTTACAGCAAGGAGAACAACTGCCTGATGGAAGCAAGGTGCTTTCAGTTGCCTGTGAAAGAGAAGTGAGTGCACCAAGCTGATGTAGCTCCTGGGCCCCTGAATCAGGGCCTTGCTCAAGCAAGCAGTGGCCTTGGGCAGCGCTGCCAAACAGCTCTGCTCCTGCTCTCAGCAGTGCTTGTGCCAAGGCCCTGCAAAGTCCTGCTGGCTGCTTTTGTGCCCAGAGCGCAGAGACTGTTGGTCTGTGCTACTGCGGACCCCTTCCAGTGGCACTTGTCGCTACCCATCCACCCAGCCCCAGTAAAATGCGTTGGGCAGCGCTCACCCCTTCAGCTCCCGGTGTCAAGGGGCAGCAAGTTCAATTCTGCCGAGGAGCCTTAAGCCTTGCAGAGCAAATTCCAGGTCCAAGATGAGAAGCAATCCTGTAATCCCACTGAGATCATCCTTGCTGGCTGAACATCTCAACTAAGTGAGCACCTCCAGAGCTTCCTCCTCTGCTGTTGGATTTGGGCTATGACTTATGACGTGGTGGTCAAGGGGTGGCTATTTACTAGTTTAAAAGCCCTTAGTCAGAAAGCCAAAGATCTTCCCTGGGTGTGGCATAATGAGATGTTCTCCCCCATGGGGGAACGGTTCAATCATTCATTTCTTTGCAGTGATGCCCCCTCTTTTTGTTCTAGCCCCATCCTCAGCCTCTCTGGGTACTGTGGCCATGACGCTTCACCTCCTGCCTGCTCTGCTTATCAGTTTCCTGATGATGTCGGTCTTATCTTGAAAATCTTCCCTCAAGAGAAAGCAAGATGAGGGGCACCAGCCTGTGACCTGCTCTGAGGCCTGTCGGGGACAGCCACGCCTGGGGGGTGAGGGGATGCTCAGTGCTAGCAGGCAACTGTTATGCAGCCCAGGGTTCACTTTTAGGTACTTTTCTCTTTCAAATCACTCCAAAAAAAAAAAAAAAAAAAATCAGTGTTCTGTCTGAAGGGAAGTTTCAGGCTCTTCAGAGCAGGATCTTTGCCTTTTGTACAGACCAAGCCCAGGTAAGCCCAGCCATGTTACTGCAACACAAACAATGTCAATATTTTGCTGCGCAACCCTGGTGGGTTTAAGGGTGAGCACATGGGCTGTTCTGCATGTTAACGATTACATTTCTCGAAGAGCCTGATCTCTTGGCACTGCCAAGACCTCTGAGTGGGAGTGAAGTTTTCCGGCTCATTGTAAATAAATAATGGAACTAAGTAAAAAATGCCAAAAGCAAATTGATTAGTTGCTACTGTCTTCTCTTCGTTCAGACTGTCCGCACTTTTGTGTCCGCAGGTATTGGTCCAAATTAAATGGTCAGGAACCCCAGACGTGCCTGTTGCTTTTCTTTGGTGTTGACTACTCAACTCTAAGGGCTGAGGCTGTTCTTGGCTTCCTCATGGGGAGGGTATAAGAACTTTGTGTAAGATTTTCAACACTTTTTTTCATTGGGAATTTCTGTCCAAAAAAACCTCAGTGTCACCTGTATACAGCCCCTGAAATCCTCCTTTTCTCCCAGGAGGAGAGCCTCTCTGCAAAGACATTATAAACATTCATTGTCCATGTTTTACAGACAGAGAACAGCACAATCTGGTCTGTCCTTCAATGCAGACTTCTGGGTGGCAAGAGACACTTCCCCACTGCCTGCGTCCCGTGGTGATGGGGCACTAGCTAGGGTGGGAGAGAGCCCAATGTAAGTAAGACAGTCTGCATTTTTAAGTGTTGACCCCCTGATAGAAATCTTGATTTGTTTCTTCATGCCTTGACTCGCCCTCAACAAATGACATGCAAGAATCTCTTCAGCCCGTGGAGAATGAAACTTGTAACTGGAAGATCTGCAAATTGGGGGGAGAAACACTCACTTGTATCTCCTCCTCCAATACCTCTACTACTAGCTAATGAAGAAAGTCAGAGCAAAAGAAGTGGAAACTGTTTAGGTTTAAGTAGCTAGAAAAACTACACTATAAAGCACTAAACACATCAAAGAACACATTTGATTAGGAAAAAAAAAAGATGATTGATATTTTATTATATAGCATTGCAATAGTAATCAAGATAAACTATCTTCAGTTAATCATCCCTCTGACTAGGCTTGGCGTAGTTTGAACAAATCTTGATCAAAAATCTCATAATGAAACAAGTCAAATGCAATTTAGTGGATCTCTCAGACTGCATTGCTGGGCCATATTCTGCTTCTCTTGCAACAGCCAGTAACTCAAATCCCTGAGTTGTCCCACTGTTTCAACAGATCCCAGTGGGACTGCTTAGAAGTAAAATACGCTTAGTGTGGTGTTTAGTTGCTGGCTAGGGTTAAACCACGACAAGTGTGAGTAAAGCTGGCAGAACTGGGCCTGCTGTCAGCCTTAATGCATTGCCAGAGCAGTCAATATTGCTGATAATTGTATTACATAGAGCAACTAGCTAGTTAGTACCTGTTAGGCTTCTTTGGGCTGGAAAAATATCTGTCCTCCTTTCACTGCCCAGCCTCAAAAATAATAAACAAATTCTGTGCTGGTATCAAATGGACAAACGCTGTTCCTTTCCTGGGTTTTTCCTTTTCAGCAGGAAATTTGCCAGCACCGTTATTTTATAGGATGGTGAAAATTAAAGGAGGGATCCAGCAAGTACGGTGCTGGAGGTGGCGGTGTCAGAGGAGCCCTCGCAGCAGCGAGCTTCCGACGGCTGTCGTCAGTATGTGCACTAGGCAGGAGGAGACTCTGGATCCCGATCCTAGGCGGAGAACACAGATGAGAAAGAATTGGATGATCCAGATAAACAGCACGTATGAGCTGTCAGGGCAGTAGAGTTGCTTCGAGATTCAGGTACCCCAGAGGATCGCACGTGTCAGGACAACACTTTTCTGCCCTTTGTGACATTGCCCATGCCTGCACCTTCAGGCACTGACCTGCACCCCTGTTATAAATGTCACCTGGCCGTGAACAGTCAGCAGACTGAGTCTTTCTTACTTTCACCAGCGTAAAGCAGGAGTAAATCTGTTTGAGTCATTAAAGCTACGGATGTAGCCCTGGCAGGATAGAGGACTTCAGATTTTAAAGCTTTTACAGCGATGCCTAGTCAGAAACACTGCATGCAGCTAAAATACGGAAGGCTATATGCTTGCCTTGTGAAAAACAGTACAGTGCATTGGCATTAACGGAATTACTCCAGCTTTCTGCAGAGCGGTTGAGGGGTGCTGTGCATGACGAGACATCTAAGGTGCGCCTTGCCAGACTTGCAGAGCGCGTGGGATCTGAAGGCAGTATGCTCCAGATCCAGGAGCACAGAGACACGTAGAGACTCTATGTGCCCTGTAGAGACACGTCGCTACCTGTCTCACCGGTAACTACTTTGGGTTTCTTGTGGACAGCAGCACACCGGTATTGAATCTGGCCAGGAAAAAGGTGGGTCAGCTACTGCTTGTAGCGAAGACTTCTGCCTCGCCGTCGGTTCCTGAGCCTTTCCTAACTCCGAACATTCACACCTTACCAGCTTCAGGCTGCAGGTTGATGTATCCTCCGGGTGTTGGTCCTGGTAACTCTGGCACGCCTGCGGGTGTTTTTTCAGTGGTCTCACTGCTGGTGGTGGTGGAAGAGGGGCCGAGAATTGCCGGAGGGGCACCGGTCTTGCAAGCCAACGTTGTAGTCTTGACCGTTGAGGAGACGATGCTCTTTTGGGTGGAGATGGTGGAGTTGGGAATCGGGGTGGGCTTGTGGGGAGGGAGGTTCATTTCTGTGGCTGCGGTGACAGCGGGTGCAAAGGTGGAGTCAGGGACGAGGGTGCTGGCAGCATTGTGGGTGCTCGGTGCAGCGGTGTTAGGGGTGGCAGGAGCGGGGTGGGCAGTACCCCCAGGTGCTGGGGGGTTCATGGACACCAGTGGGGTGCTGGTGTTGCAGGTGCTACCACTCGGGTTAGTAACAACGCTGGTGGTGGTGGTGGTGGCCCCATGTGTGAGAGCAGGAGGGGGGATGGAGCTGGGAGAGGTGGCGTTGGGGTTGACAGCGGCCAGGATGGTGGTGAGGGGGGTGGCCTTATTTGAGGTGGCAGACTGATGGATGGGGCATGGGACGATGGAGCATGGGACGATGGAGCCGGTGGTCGGAGCAGGTCGGGCGGTGGAGGTGGCAGTGGGACTCCCAGCAGCGCTGGGGGCAGCGGTGTAAGCGTGTGGGGGAGCGCTGTTAGGGGGGGTCGGGCTGATAGCGCTTGGGGCGGGGGCTTTGTGGGGGCCGGTACTTGAATTAGTGGTAGGGGTGGGGACAGTGGGGAGGGTGGTGGGCACGGGACCGGTGGCCGTGGGGGCGATACTGGCCGAGGCGGTGGGGTGAGAAGGGGTGGCCGTCCCCGTGGGGCCGGGCTCCTCCGTCCCCCCTTGCAGGCCGATTCCCAGGGTACAGTCCAGTTCCCGCTGGGACTGTCTCTTCACCCAGCGCATCACCGAGGTCTCATTTTCAGCTTCCTTCAGGTAAGGGAGGTTTTCCCCAAGCAGATTTTTCACATCCATGACACTGAGTTTCTGCAATACACGTACAACGACATCTTTGTTCATCCTCGCAGCCGGCATCGCCACAAAGCGCTTTTCTAAATGAGACTGCGGAGCAAGCAGTAACTTCCAAAAGAAAATTTAAAAAGGTAAAAAAATAGAGACTTGGTGATTTGATGGGGCTGCGGCCTCGAACCCCACCGCTCAGCCCTCGACTAGCCCTGCCCTTCAGCAGGGAAAAGAGCAGCAGCAGCGTACCGGGGACGTACCTGCAGTTCCTCGGGCTTTAGGGCAAGAAAGGTGTCTATGTCCATGTCTATGGCAACCCCAGTTTTAGCCAAGTCTTTCAGGTCCTTTGCTGGAGCTCCACCTTAAAGAAAGCGTATGGGGCACCTAGACACGTGCAAACACTTCCAGTGCTGGGAGAGGGGGTTTGGAGACTGGTAGACGTGTCTCCTCCCTGGCCGAGGAAGAGGTGTCCAACCTCAGTCGCCGTGGGAAGGAGGGCGAAGGCTGAAACACCTACCCAGGTACGGCCAAATCCGGCAGTAATACGCCCTGGTGCTGCCAGCCTGGCCAGCAAAGGCCTCCTGGGCTTTTCTGTAGAGTTGCTCCTTCTTGGTTTGAGAGCAAGAAGAAATGTCTAATTGTCCGGCAGTCCTGGGGGAGGGAGGTCGCGGGTTAGAGCCAGGGGCACCACCCCAAACCACAGCTAAAGCCCTTTTGTTGGGGGGGAGCTGAGTGCTCTGTCCCTGCCCGCAATGCCGGTGGCTCAGGCAGGAGCTGCAGGATGCAGCCATCCCGCCCTGCTGCCTGCGAGCGGGCAGAGCCGAAACGGAGGTGGGGGTCTGCCGTCCCACCATGCGCTTCCCCTGCGGTCCCAGGGGCCTCCCGGGACTGAAAAGCATCCCTAAGAAGTGGCTTACCTGATTGCCTCTGGAGATATTTGCTCGATCTGCTCCTCCTGCAGATTGCACAGGTGTCTCCCACCGATTTTCCGAAGCAAGGGCCCGGTCAAGGTGCCCCCCAGGGCCAGGTACCTGCTGAGCAGCTGCTGGACCTGGGACACACAGTTCACGTGGTTGCACGCAGGCAGGGAAGGAAGGCGCTCCCGGTAGAAACGCGGGCGCGTTGCAAAACCACCGCGCCGCCCTGGGGCAATGCCTCCGCTCCCAGCTGGGCTCGGGCACCGAGCGGTCCTGGTTGGGGTTCACCGGCACCCGTCCCCCACTGCTGCTGCGGGTGTACCTGGGGAGCCCCCCACTTGCCATCCGAGGGGTCGAGCAGGGCCGAGAGCGTGTCAGTGGATGTCACCGGCCACAGGCTGATCTCCTCCGCTGTGTACTGGCGGGACAGCGGCCCCAACAGCTTCAGCTGGTTCTCCGGGATCCCCGACGGGTAAATCTATAGGGCCAGGCCAGCGGGGCAGAAAAGAGGGTCAGGGAAGGAAAAGAAGGCAGAAACGGGCTCAGAGGACTCCCTCGGCTGCCTTCATCCCCGCAGCCGGCGGTGCCCGTTCCCGCAGCGGGTCTCGCCCGTCCCGGAGCGTGCCGGGGGCTGCGCGGGGGCTCCTGCCCTGTGTCACCCATCACCTGCTCCAGCTTTTTTTTCATGACCCGGAGGTACTCCACGGTGAGCGGCTGTTCCAGCAGAGGTGCCAGGTTTGCTTTTAAAACCTCATTGCTCAGGCAGAGGTCGAACTGCTCTCTGGTGTCGTAGTTGATGAGTAAGAGGGGGTCGGAGACGGTGCTGGCCGTGATGGGTGCGGACAGGCAGCCTGCGGGCAGGGAGAGCGCGTCAGGCAGACGGCGCTTCCTCCTTCCTGCCTGCCCCTGGTCCTGCCACGGGACCCCGGAGCCCCTCGCAAGAGCCCCGATGAATGAAGAGGGAATTGCAATAATGCAGCTGAAGCCCACCCTGCCGGGCAGCACTGCCAATCAACCTCCCGTCCCCTGGGTCCCCGACCCATGAAGGTGCCTTATTTGCTTTCATTCCTTAAAGTTATTCCTGAAGAACCTCCTGATGTTTCTGCAGGCCATGTGTGCTTTGTCCTGTTAAAAAGGCTCCGGCAAGGTGAACCCTTTCCCACGTCACCCACACGAGCATCCTCCGGTCTTGCAGCATCCTCCCCTGGCGCTGCCCCTGCCCGGGAGTTTTCTCTCCCCCGGCTCCTTCCCAGCTGCTGCCGCCGAATTCCTGCTCCCAGGTAAGAGCAAACACCCCGGTGCTGTAAGGACATTTCCCTCACCTCCCCAGTTACTTTACAGGGAATCCCACAGCTTTCTGCCTGGTCCTGTCCCTTTCCCTGGGGGGCACCCAGGTGCTGACCAGCCCGGGGGCATTTCCCCCCCGAGGAGCTCTGAACTGGTCCAGACTGGCAGCAGCAAAGGGAAACGCTCACAGTCTGCGCTCCGCTTCAGCCGGGGGTGAGACGAAGCCGACGCTGCTGCGAAGGCTCTGAGGAGGGTCAGGGACTTCTCCCGCTGGGAACGTCCCTGGCTGCCGTACGCGGCCGCGATGCTCCTGCCGAAAGCCTCCCGCGCTGCCTGCCGGGGGGGCAGAGGGTGCTGGGTCCCGCAGCCTCAGGGCTGGCCTGGCCGATGGGCAACTCGCCCCGAGGTCTCGAGGAGGGGGCTTACCTTGGCCACCAAGCTCAGCGTGGTCTGGTTCAAAGCCAGCACGAGCGGCCCCAAATTTTGCAGAGTCCGTAAATCCCAGCTCAAAGGATCCCTGTGGCCGTCGGGAGAAGGACCAGCTCGGCATCCTCGTGGGTATGCCACCCCTCCTGCTTGTCACCCACCCCATAAGAGCAGATGAAGGCTCCTTACCCGTACGCTGTGCCCCCCCCGAGGAGCACGGCGTTGAGGGCGTCCCGCTGGGCCCCCGTCAGCGCTGGGCAGAGCTTCAGGTTCTCCAGGACGCTGGGGTCCGAGGCCGTGATGGTCTCTGGCTCCATGTCGCACACCAGCACCCCGAGGCTGCCGAGCTGCTCGGGGCGCAGGCGGCTGCTCCTCACCCCCTGGGAGAGACGACCCAGCCCTCGTACAAATGCCCGGCATGGGGTGTGGGGGACCCCGGCCGCCCCCCGGCTCGGCCCCACTCACCAGGCAGGCCAGCGCCCCGCGCAGCAGCCCCGACCGCCGGGCTGAGCCCCTGGGCAGCAGGTCCAGGTTCCCGCGGGAAGCCCGGGCGTAAAACGCTCCGCAGGTCCCACTGCCCACCTCGGCCGAGCTGCGGGGAGCAAGAGTCAGTGCGGTGGGGGGGAACGGGGCGACGGGCTCCTCGTGTCTGGGCAGGAGATCTTTAATGTTTCTTTTTGGGGGGGAGCATGGGGAGAGTCGTTTCAAATGGTCGCTCCCTTCTGAGCAATGAGCTGCTGAGTTGCACGGGGCTGGGGGGTCTCCTCTCACCCTGGGGACGACGTCTGGGGCACAGGACGGGGGCTGCCCGACCCCATGCAGCCCATGCCGTGGCCAGCGTGGCCCCAGCTTTGGAGAGGAGTGGGGTGAGGAGAGGACCAGGGGGTCCGCAGGGCTGGAAATGCCCCGTGCGGGTCTGAGGGTGCCCGTAGACGCAGGCGATTTTTGTAATACTCTTCCCACGCAGAGCTCCCGTGTGCCCCGGGGCGTGCCAGGGCCACGCCGGCGAGCGCTGGACGGCCTGATTCCATACCAAAACCGCAGCCGTGTGCTGCCCTCAATACTCACTCAAAGAAGAGCAGCAGGTCGGGCGGGTACCTGCCGAAATCGGCCGTCAGGTTCTTGGCAGCGAGCAGTCTGGCCAGGCAGGACAGCTGGGCAGAGAGAGACTTATCTCGTCCATGCCAAGGCGGTGAAACCCCCTTCGCTCCAGCATGCCCCGGCTCCCCGTGCCCCGCTGGGGTCCGTGGGGTTTGCAGCCCCCACTCCCGCCCCTGCCCACCTGGGCGCTGCTCAGCTCCGCTGTTTTGTTTTGCAATCCCTGGGCAAACGCGAGGATGTCGGCAGCAGGCAGGTCGCTGGCTGGGATGCACTGGAAACCTTGCAGGACGGAGGCTGAGAGGCTGCGTTGGGGAAGCACGGTTGCATTTCACCTTCCATTTTGGTTCCCCAACACCCCGTGGAGGATGAACCCGCTTGTTCCCTTGGGAAATCCCCCTTCACCCTGACCACAGCTGCATGGAGTAAGTGGGAATAACATGGGGTGTCATGAAAATGTCCCCTAATGCCAGCGCCCAGGTGGTGCCGAAGGGGATGTCCTGCAGGCGTGAGAGTGCCCATCCCCACAGCCGGGGTGGTGGCGGAGGTGCCCACCATACCTCGGGCTTTGGGTGAGGGAGAAACCAGCTGAGCCTGGATTTCGGCTTGGGAGAGGCTCCCGTTGCATCTGCGTCAGCCCCGTAAAGGAAAGGAAATGCTTGATGTGTTTGTGCTACAACAAAAGCCGATGCAGCTGAAACCCCCGCCTGGGAGCCAGCACCAGAACCGGCTGCGCAAGGCTCTAAATCCTCTCCAGCCCGAGTGACCTGTCACAGCAGCCGTGACACGGATATGGGGAGAAATGCAACATCCACCCACGCCGGCCCCCCGTCCGTGCCCCCGAGACCCCCCACTCGTCAGAGACCCCGGCTGGGGCTGGTACTTACCCGGCGTGTTGCTCAGTGGCAGCCAGGATGGCTCCGACGATCAGGGCAGCCTGGGGAGGAGGACAGGGGGACGCTCAGCCCCAGCAAGGAGCGGAAAGAAGGGCTTTTAAACGCAGGGACCGAGCGGGGAAGGGGACCTGGGCTGGCCGGTGTGCCCAGACCGGCGGCTGCTGCCCACAAGCCGCAGGCAGCTGCGAACGGCAGCGGCCCCGAGGCTGCCCTGGGTCACCCGCGGGGACGAAAGCCACGCAGCCGCTCTCAGGAATGGGGACCCTTCAACGGCGGGGCTGTCCCTGCTTCCCCGGAGCTGGGTGCCCACCAGGTTGAGGGTCCCAGCCCTCGGTTTGGCAGGGAGGCTGCCGGGCAGCGGCTGAGCGAGGGGCAGGATGGGACAGGGCCAGGGCCACGGGCTGCACGGGGGGCCAGTGGGGAGGCGATGGCTTTGCCTCTCTGGAGCCGAGGACTGGGGGAACCGTGGCAGCTCTGCCGCTCCTGGCACCAGCCGCGGTGTTTCGGCAAAGCCCTGGCGTATTCGGAGCCGCTGGGGCAGCCGGCGGTGACTCACCGCTGCTGCTTTCAGGAGGTCTGCGGAGAAACCTGCAACGAAGCGGGAGCGGGTTATAAAACACCCATGACCGTATGTACAGGCGGCCGGGGGCTGTGCTAAAGCAGCTCCAGGGAAGGAGCTGGGAAGGGCCTTTTCTGTGCCAGTTGAATAATGTTTAGTAAATGCTGGTGAACACTGTGCCGAGAGCGGCCCCCGTACCGCCCTGCAGCCTGCGCCAGCCTGGGCAACCCGGGGTGCCTCAGGGTGGGTTTAGAAGACAAAAAGTGATAAATCTGCCCTGGAAATCTGTCTGTGCAGATTTTTAACGCAGTGCCGGCTGCAGCTGGGAAAAACTCCCACTGCCTGCGGATGCTGGCGGGAGCACGAGGCAGAGCGCAGGGACTGCCAAAGCCAAGCGGGCTGGGAATGAAAAGCAGCGTGGGCTGGAGCACCCCCAGTGCCGGGGGGAAGGGGGTCCCGGGGCCGGGTCAGCTTTAGGGGGACAAGATGTAACTCACGGAGGCAGAGGGCGATGGCTGCCGGGGCTGCCCGCACCATGCTGCCTGTGCCGGGGCTTTGTCCTTGGCGCGGGTCAGGCGAGCACAGAGCCGTGTCCCACGCACCGGGACGGTGCTGGCTGCCGGCCGGGCTGGGGAAGGTGCGGGGGTCCTGCAGCCGATTCTCTTGTCCGATGCTGGGGCTGGAGCCGTGGGAGTACGGCGGCTCAGCGTGCCCACCCGTGTTCTGTGAGTGCCTGCACGAACCCCCCGCCACCAAGGGAGAGATCTGAAATCCTATATAAGAGAAAACAGAATTTCATTCTCCATCCATTATTAAAAGAAACTCCACAATAAATTGTTCTCTCTGACAGCCAGAGCCCCGCTCCTGCCTGTGTCCTGCAGGGACAGGGTCCCCCTCCATCCCCCGGCTCCGCACAGGACTGCACCAGCACAGACTGGGAGAAATCCAGTGTAACCCACTGGAGGAGCACCAGCAGGCATTGCCCTCCCGCTGTACCCAACTCCACACCCCCTCAGCTAGAAACCCCAGATAGAAAATAAATCCCTGCTCTAGAAATGCCATCGATGGGCTGCTCTGCACTGCCCAGAGCAATTAGCTTATTGCCCTTCGGACTAGATGCGAGTAATTTTTCCGCTAAGTCTCATTATGTTCCCTAAATCCCACCGGTGGCCTTGCCGAGTCGCTCTCCGTCCGGGGGGATTTGGCTCGGCGATGAGGATTCGGCGCCGCTCAGCCGGGAAGGTGCTCACCCACCTGCGGTGGCCGGGGATGGGCAGCGCCGGGCCGGCTCGGCACTTATCTGCTGCGGGGTGGGGATGTTGCTCTGCAAACGGGGTGGGACGGGGCAGTTTCTCAACAGTGTTTTGTAAAGCTGCTTTCTCTCCTGCTTTTGTTTTTTTTCCTTTGTAAAGGGTCACTTTGAACTTGGGGGCAAATGAGTTAAATCCTCTGGTATGGTGATTTCTGTGCTCCTGATGGAGACAAAGGTCCTCCCAGTTAGAGAAAAACCTTTGAGCTGTTCAGGGGTGTATTTTATAGGGCAACTGGGATGCAGAACAGACCAGCCCTCAGTGATGGGCTCAGCACCCCTCTGGCAGGTGCTTCCCTCGCGCCCTTTTTGCCTTGGCTGTGGACAATCCCATTCCCCTTTTTACAGCTTTCTCCCTGGAATTTCTGATCCCGCTCCGAAATGCCGTCCAGCACGTGCCATGAAGGAGACCAAAAGGAAAGGAAGCAAAGCCTTTCTGAGGCTGTGTGATGAAAACCCGGAGGAGCCCGATGCTGCGCGGCAGCAAATGCATTATCTGTGCATTTATCCGGGGTAAAGGGAAGGGCGAGAGCAGTTGGCAGCCGTCGGCTGGGTTTGGGCTGGGTGCACCAGCGGCTCGGCCAGGTTTGGGGGCATCAGCCTTCGCAAAGCGTCCCTGGACCCCCCCGGTGCAGCGCTGAGCGGGGTTTGCCATCCCCCGGTGCTCTTGACCGGTGTCCCCGGCCCCCACCGAGCAACCGGTCCTGCAGCACCAGGGCTTGGTCAACGCCTGCGGGTGTTTCGGCTTTCTATTTTGGAAGGATTTGCTGTAAAAATAGCTCTTGGTGGCACGGTAAATTACAGAAACTTGTTTGCTATGAGGCTGTTGGTGGGACACGGCCCCTGCCGTGGGCCGGCCGGCCAGAGGTGGCTGGAGCGGGAGGGCAGGGGCACGGCGGGGCCCCTTTGCGGGTCACCGCGTCCACCATGTCCCTGCGGAGCTTAAAACTGGCCCTGAAACAACCTCAGGAGGAACAGGCGCAGGAGCAGCCACCCCAAACCTGAACGTGCCGGGAAGCCTCTGCCCAAGCCCCTTCCCCCGGGGGCCCTGGCAGGTCGGTGGTGGGCTCCGGCCGCACCTCCCCGCGCCGGGCGGGCTGGAGACGCTCCCTCCTCTTAACCAGCTGCTTCTCTGCCCTTGCCAGGTTTATAATCTTAAAAATCTCACAACCTGAAGACTGCAAAAAATGCCTTTGGGTCTTCACTCGCTTTTCCAGCTGCTCCAGCCCAAGGAACGGCTCTTGATGTACAAGAGGTGTACAGAAATCACGCCTGGCAGCGTTCCCTCTGCACCCCTGAACACCGGCGGCCCTGGGGCTGCTCCCCCATTTCCCTGCCGGGGAGAGCTGCGATGTTTTGAAATTAGGAGTTTTTCTTCCGCCTCTGCTGTTTGGTTCGGGACAATCCCAGCTGCTGGTGTTGGCCGGGGTGGGCAGCGGGGAGGGATGGGCAGGGACGGGCAGGGGAAGGGCCGGGACAGCAGCATCTGCCCCAGCCACCTCGGGCACCCTTGGTTGTCTGTGTTACTAAATCCAGGAGGACTTTCGAGCAGATAAACCCGGTGGTTTCGGCCAAGGGCAGGATGAGTGCCGGCGCTTACACAACAGGTTGGCCGGGTTGGAGTCCTGGGGCCGGTCCCGCTGTGCCGGTCCGGGCTCATTCCTGGAAGCCCCCGGCACCGCACCGGCCATGCTGCAGCAAGGCGCCGGCGTGGATTGAGAGACCAGAGGGTGAACTGCAGGGTGCATAAGTAATGGTTTACTGCAGTAATGTGCAACAAGATGTAAGGGTTACTGCAAGCTGTACAGAACGTCACAAAACACACACCTGATCACAACCCCCGGCCCGAATGCACGAGTGGATTCACACACGACGCAGCAAACGGCCCCGCGGCAGTGGCGGCAGAGGAGGGAGCAGGACTGCACGCGGCGCGGGGGGGAGCCAGGGAAGGGCACCTGGAAAACCCTTCTCTGCAGGGTAAGGAAAATATATATTTATCTCGGGTTCCTGCAATGTCGGGTAAAAGTGCAATGCGTGGAGGTTGATGGGTGGTGGAGAGTGCAGGGGCTCCTCAATGCAGACGGCGGGGCGAGCACCGGGTGCCAGCCCCCCAGCATCGATGGTCCATCAGCATCCCCTCGTGCGTGGGCACTGCCGTGTCCCCCCGTACACCCCCAGCGACCGCCAGCCCCGCGGCCGAGGGCAGCCTCGTCCCGGCCGTGTCCCCCGTCGGCAGCAGGGACCGTTCCCCGTGGGAAGGGAAAGCTGCGTCTCGCCGCTGACTCGAATCTCACCCGAAACTTTCCAGGACCTCCTGCGCACGTCACCCACGTTCATTCTTTGGCAAACAGTTCATGGCGTTAATTTACAGCTTCGGGACCCGCCTGTGGCTGCCTCTCCCCTCCCCAGCCACTCCTGGGAGACGGGACAGGCAGGGACAGGATCTTCTGCTCCTCCAACCCCCCCCGAGCCCTCTGCCACCAGCTCGAGCCCACGATCCCCGCTCGGTGCCCAGGGCTGGCGCCGGCAGAGCCGTGAGCTGTGCACCAGTCCCCTCCTGCAGCGGACGGCAGCACTTTGTGCCAAGCCACGAAAGCAAGGTGACGGCCACCTCCTCCCCGGCCACAGGCACTGCAGCACGGTGAGCTTGCACCCACCGGCACCCAGGGACGGGCGATGCAAAAGCCTGCGGGGTTTCGGTGGCCCCCAGCACGGTGAGTTCACCCGCGAGGAGAGGGCTGTGCGGTTTTACTTCCCCTCAGGGTAGGAATACGAGTTAGGTGAAACCACTGCCAGGCGCATTTCAAACAGGACAGGGCTTGCGGGGCGACGACAGCCCTGGGCACGTGCCGCTGTGGTGGGTCGGTGCCGAATACTGCGGGGATGGGTGCTCTCTATGCAAGGGGCTGCAGCCACCCTGCCCCCCCCGCCCACGCCAGCTGCCCTGCTCTCTGCATTTTCAAAGCTTCCTCTAAGGCTGCAGAGGACAAGCGGGGTGGGAAGGAGAGAGCGAAGCAGCACGACGCTGGCCGGCAAAGCAAGGGTATTTCCAGAGAAACTCCCCTCTGCATCTTGGAAAGCTGAGCGCCAGCGTGGGAGTCGAGCTCCTTCCCGCTCTTCGCATCAGTCCTCAGCCTTTCCTTCAGCTTCGGCCATTTCCTCGGCCGCTCTCGCTGCTCCAGAGCCCTCCCAAACTGCCCACCCGAAGGCGCTGCCTGCGGCACCCTCCGGTGCCGACAGCCCCGCAGCAACCTGCCAGCGAGGATCCACGTGATGGGACAAAAACTGATTCCCCCTTGTTTGGGTAAAGCAGAAAGGGGCTTGTGTCTTCTGACCTGTCTCAGCAGGGGTTACATCCACACCCGGGATAAAAGTGGGCGCTAGGAAAAGGCAGTGCTAGGAAAAAGAATAATAAGATCTATTAAAAAAAGCTTTGGGCTGCTGGCTATTCTGACCACAAAAGTACTAAAAATACACGCATTTCCGAGGCCACCGGTATTTCAGAACCGCTAAAAGACTAAATTCTTCTCGTAGAAATTTGAAAAAAGTTTAAAATCCATTCACGTCAACTCACTCACCTTCAACAAACCTTTAGAAAAACCACGCGTGGGCTGAGGCAGGAAGGAAAGCGCGAGGGCAGGGACGGGCAGGCAGGGACCTCTCCTGTGCCCGTCGCACAGCCCAGCTCCGCGGGCAAAACACCCGGGGCCGCCCCGGGTCCGGGGGGGCTGTCGGTGCCAAGCTGCACTTCAGCCTCCTGACCCCCCACCTCCCACACAACGCGTGTGCCCGTGAGCGCAGCAGGCTGGAGCGAAGGGAGCTGGGGACACCGACACCGAAGCTGCACCCGGCATGTTCTCCTCTCCCTTCGCCGCGCTGCATTTTAGCATCCTAGCACTGAGGGTTTGCGGATACGTCCATCGCGCTCGTGGCAAAGGCTGTGTCCGTGCTGCCCCGGCTGTGCCCGAGCCCCGGGACAGGGACATAAAGCTTTGGGGTCACTCTAAGCTGGTACGTGACACACTGACTCTGCTGCTGAGGCCCAGAATTAGGAAAGGGGCATCCAGTGGCCAGATGGATGATGTGCACGTTAAAAAACAAACCCATCCTAATCACCGCTAAAATCTGACTAATCCCAGCCCCAGAAGTGAGGGAAGCCACGGCATACAGAAAGTGCAGATGTGGAGTCAGCGCTGGGCTCTGTGGACACCCACTGGGACGAAAATGGAGCATTGGGCTGGAAATGCAGAGACATGGTTTGTGCTCACTCCAAAGCCCACTCGGCCAACCACTGCTCGCACCGGGCTCGCTGCTCCTCCGTCTCTGGGCTCTTGGCTTCGCTCGGTGCCTCCTCTCCTCCGCCACCAAGCACCTGGCTCTCCTCCCCTTCCCCCTTCTGCATCACCTTGTCCTTCAGCTCTTGGATGGTCTCATCCAGCCGGTGAGTGACATGGTGGGGCACCCAGTTGCTGTCCATTGTGGTGACGAAGGGGTCGGGCGCGCAGACCTCGATGAGCTCCTTGCCGGTGGGGATGCGCAGGTAGTAGGCGTGGAGCATCATCCTATAGGGACTGCTGTCCTTCTTGTGGCTGTAGGTGAAGTCCCCCACGATGGGGTGGCCAATGGCGCTGCAGTGAACCCGGAGCTGATGAGTCCGCCCTAGGGGGAGAGCGGGAGCGGAGGAATCGGGGACACAGGTTATCCCTGAATCCCTCCTTGAGGCCACAGTCGTGCGAGGTGACAACGCACGGAACGGCATTTGTCCCCCCATTCTGAGAATCCGAGCCCTCTGCGAGCTGAGTGCGGCTCAGCTCCGCTCAGCCCTTTCCAGGCTTTGTTTTTCACTATGCCACCACGCTGCAGCCGAGGCCCGGGGCTGCAAGCGCAGGTCCCGCTGCAGCACCTCTGCTGCCTCTGTCTACCCAGCCCCAGCAGCCCCCCGTGCCCGGTCCCGAGCTCCCACCTGTCAGCGGCTGCAGCAGCACTTTGGTTACGGGGTCTCCGCTGTAGGACCCGTGCTCGAGCACGATCAGCTCCGACTGGCAAGGCTTGGGATTTTCACAGCCTGCAACAAGATCCGGAGGGGGGTCAGCTCCCCCCAGCGCAGCCCAGGCGGCCCGGGCAGCGCAGGCAGGGCACGGGAGCCGCTCACCCTCCGTCCCGTCGATGCACATCATGTGGGTCATGCCCTCGGCGGTGTTCTTCCTGATGGCGTAGCGGATCGTCATTCGGCTCTGGCTGACGTGGCCCCTGACCTGCAGGGCAGAAAGCCAGTTTGCACACCCAGCCCCGGCCCTCGTTCCTCACCGACGCCGGGACGACAAGAAGCAGAGGCCAAGCTGCAACGTTGCAAACTCAGAAGATGTGTCCAGAAGCAGGACCTGGCGGGGTGGGCTTACCAGGGCGAGATAAGCTTTGGTCACCAGACGGTCTTTAAAACACTTGTAGGCGCTTCCCGCCGCTGCTTTGTTGAGCGCAACGCACAGGGCCCCGCTGGTGGAGAAGTCGAGCTGGTGGCAGAACCTGGGGGGGAGACGGGAGGCGGAGGAGCATCCCCGGGCACTCGGGCAGTGTGGCCGGCCGAGGCTGGCTCGGAGGCAGGGCAGAGCCCGGTTCGGTGCCCGCCCGCTCACCTGAAGCCGTAGTAGGTGTCGGGGTCGGCCAGCTCGGGGAAGCGGTACTTGAGCTGGCTCTGCAAGGTCAGCGTCTCGTACCACATCTTGCTGTCGATGCGGATGTCCCAGTGCTTGTTGACCACGATGAAGTCGGAGCTCTGGTACAGGATGGACAGGTTGTCGATGGTGCCCGGCTCCATGGCCAGCGCCTGTGGGGAGCGGGAGGGGGAATGGGGGTGAGCGGGGCGGGAGGAGCCTCCAGCCGCAGCCTGTGCACCCCGGCGATGGGCACAGCAGCCCAGGGGAGCGAAGGGACCCAGCGAGAGCAGGCAGGGAGCAGGCTGGGGTACCCCCAGTGGGACTGGAAAGGTACTGGTGCTGCAGTGGTACCGGTGTCACACCGCACGGGTCCCACAGCGACACCGATGTCACACCGTGCAGGTCCTCCAGCCTTACCGGTGTCACACCGTGCAGGTCCCGCAGCCTTACCCGTGCTACAGCAGCACTACAGCCACAGCCGTACCAGTGCAGCCCACAGGTCCTGCAGCGCTCCCGGTGTCACGCCGTACAGCTCTGCCACTGTCCCGGTCTCACGCGTGGAGGCCCCATCCCCGTCCTGGTGTCGCGCGTGGAGGCCCCGCAGCCGCACGGTGCCGACCCGATCCAGCCCGATGGTGGGGCTCGGCCTCACCCCGCTCCCACCGCCCCCCAGTCCCGGTCCCGCCGCCCCGCCCGCTGCCAGCCGGGGCCGGGCCGCGATCTCGGCGCCTCGGAGGGGACACGCACGGCGGAGGGGACCCGGGCCGCGGCGGAGGGGACACGCACGGCGGAGGGGACACGCACGGCCGAGGGGACCCGGGCCGCGGCGGAGGGGACACGCACGGCGGAGGGGACCCAGGACGCGGCGGGGACGGCGCCAGCCCCGCCTCGACCCCCGTCCCCCCCCGCCGACCTGCAGCGCCGTCCCCGGGCCGGGCCGGGCGAGGCGGCGCGCGGCTACATTGTATCCACCGGAGGCGCCGGGCCCGGGCCGCGCGTCGCGTCCAATCAGCGCCGCCGCCGCCGCGTCCAGCCGCGCGTCGCGTCCAATCAAAGCAGCCACCGTTTCCGGCCGGCGCGCCGCGTCCAATCAGCGGCGGCTCCGCTGCGGAGCGGCGGCCGGAAGCGCGGTGCGGACGGGCGCGGGGCGCGGTGCCGGCGCGGCCCATGGCGGGCCCCGAGGAGGGCCCCGAGGACGGCTTTTACCAGCGGTTCGCGGCCGAGCTGGAGGTGCTGGCCGAGCTGGGAGGTGGGCGCTGCTGGGGCGCCGTGTCCGGTACCGGGGGCGGCGGCGGAGGGAGGGAGCGGGCGGGCAGGACCGTGCTTTGCGTGGCCGGCCGTGGAGCCGCGTGTGCCCGCCCCACCGTGCGTCCCCTCCGGTGACCGGCACCGTGCTGTAACGCCTCTTGCAGATGTCCCATCCCCACCCGCTGGCCCTAAAATCTCCCAGTTCCGGGGTAGAAGGCAGCCGCCGGAGGAGCCCGACCCCCCTGGGGACCCCCTCGGGGGCAGCGGCCCGGGGGGCACCAACCCCAGGAAGAGGGACCGGGGCTGCGTCCCACCCGGCTCCCCGCCACCGCCCGCGGCCCGCAGTACGTTTGGCTCAAACCGGGTTTCTTGGAGGTTTTGCAGCCCCAGTGGGTGCTGCTGACCCCTCTCCCTCCACCCCGAGCGGTGCAGGGTGCTGCTGGAGGAGCAGCCGGCTACCACCCTTCGGTCAGCGATAGTCCTCTTCTTCCTCCTGTCCTGGTAGCCCCGAAGCCAAAGCGACAGCGCCTGGAAGCTGTTAAGAAGCTTAACTTTGGTGGGGATGAAGAGTTGGCTCCTGATGTCCTCGGGGATGCTGGCACGCTTGCGCCCGGCCCAGAGGCACCTTCTGCTCCCCAGACTGCCAGGTTGGCCACCTTGAACCCCACTTCTAGCAGGGGCGAGGGAAAGGGCCCTTGAACCCCACCTTTGGGGGGGTTCCTGCTAAAGGAACCTGGTGTTCTCCAGCTCGGACCGCCTGGAGATGAGCGGCATGGCCCCGCTGCAGACCACGCCGCCCTCCGAGAAGAAGCGGGTCCTCAAGCGGCCACCCATTCTGGAGGACTACATCAACGTGACATCCACCGAGGGCACCAGGGTCTTCATGGTCGTGAGGGATGATCCCTCCAGGACAGGGGTGGAGGTAAGGAGGGATCTGAAGGCCGGGCTTGCTTCTTTGTGACCAGTTCAGGAGGGGATCTTTGATAAAGCGTGAAATGTTTGTGCTGAGCATCGGTATGAACGTCGGTGTGTGTCCTCTGCTCCTCGCAGCTCCCCGATTCCCTGGGCTGGAATGCACGCAGGCCGCTCCACTTGCTGGGGGTGCCTTTCTCCTACCTGAAGGAACAAGTGGATGAAGAGGTATCACTTCTTATACCGACCTTCCCGTCTTCCCCTGCCACCCCTGGATAGCCGCAGCGTTGGCTCCCGAATCCCCGCTCCCCCCAGCCGCGGGTTAGTGGGGCGTCTCTGACCCCCCTCTCGCCCTCTTTGTGCTCAAGCGTCGAAGGCGTGTTCTGGAGGCGTCGCAGCAGCTGACAGAGATAATAAACAGGTGAGATGTTGGGTTGAAATCCCACTCCTATCCCTGCCACACTGTCGGACGCGGCTCCCGAGGTGCTCTGGTGGCGTCCCAGTTTCGGGGACCTGCGAGCAGAGCAGCCTCTTTGCCCTCAGCATCCCCAGCTTGGGGAGTCTGGGTGTGATTCCCAGCCCTGGCCCGACTCCCTGGTGGTTTAGGGCAAGTTAATTCTTTCTTGCAGTTGCCTCGAGAGCGAAACCAGCGCTGAGAGCCCGGAGCCCACCGGGGAAGTGGAGCCGGCAGACGAGGAGGAGTCTGCGCTGCATTTTCTCTGGGTGGACAAGTTTACTCCCCGGCGCTACATGGAATTGCTCAGTGATGATGTGAGGTTCTAGGATAAGTGGGAGCTTGGGGTTCGAGTGGGCTTACCACTTTCATACTTCTCCTTAATGCTGCGGGATCGTGGTTTTACTGTGCTGCCTTTGCTCGTGGGGCTTTTGGAAGCGCTGGCTGGGGGGTTCTGCCCGTGCTAGCCCTGCCCGGGGCAGTCCTGCTGCAGAGAGCTCGGGGCAGGGGTTTGTCAGCTGTAGGCTGTGGACCTTCCGACAAAAGAGACTATGAAAGATGACCAAAATAAGACAAGAAAGATTGGGTGGACCTTAGCCAACAATTCCTGGCTAATTTTGTTTTTTTTTTAAATATTAGAAGTTTTGTAGGGAATTGGAAATTATGGAAGAGGCTGAAAAGCGCTGGGTTGAGCCGAGACAGACGAGGGACAGCAGGGATGGGGCCGACGTGACTTGTCCTCAGTTGCCCCGCGGGATGGTGGCCGGGTCGGGAAGGGAAGCCGCGTTCCCAGGCTGTCCCGCAGAGACGCCGGGTGGAAGCCTGGGCAGCCTCTGCCGTGGCGGGGGGTGACGTGCCGTGCGCTCGAGGTCTGTCTGGGCAGACACCCTGCGTCGCCTCCCCGGGCTCAGCTCCTTCCTCTGCACGCCACGCTGGTTTTTAAGGAGAGGCCTTCCTCTGTCCTCGGCCAGATCCTTCTGAGGTTCAACAGGGTTTGCTTGCTTTCTTGCCCGACATGCAGTACACGAACCGCTGCCTTCTGAAGTGGCTCAAGCTCTGGGACACGGTGGTGTTCGGGAAGGAGAAGGCTGTGAGGAAGGCCAAGCCCAGCGCCGAGGCTCATCCTCCATTCAACCAGCCCAAGGAGCAGCAGAATAAGTGGAAAACGAAGGTGCAGCTCACAGAGGAGATTCTGGAGGCTGAGCTGGACCAGCACAAGAGACCCAAATACAAGGTGAGCGGGACAGGAGGCCGCTGTGGTGGGTCTCCTCTCCTATCCCCCTCGTCCCACCACCATGGTGAGGAGCAGGGTCTTCCAGTACAGATCTAGCAGAAATTGGATTCTGTGTTTCTCCTTAGCAATTATGGGGTTTTCTCATTTTTTCTTCTGTTTCGGCTGGAATAATGTGATAACAAGGGGAGGGGAACAGACTTTCTCCAGCCATATTAAATGGACTGGTTGAAGAAAGATGTACCCTTTTAGCAGAGGCTGGGCTTGACTTTATTTGTTCGGGGCAGACACGACATGCCTTTGAGCAAGAGTTTCTGCATCCGGAAAAGAGCAGTGATGCTCAAATGCTAAAGGGAGCAGAGATAACATACCCAGGCCAGCTAACCAGCTTCAACCTGATCAGTAGGAAGATACGAAAAAGGGGAAACAAAACCATATACTAACACCGTTGCTTCTCAGGAGTGTAATTCTGGAAGGGATTTTGTTCAGCCTTTTCTATCTACTGCCCTGCAAACTTCATCCGCATGAGCGATGCTGCCAGGATGACTCTGTCACCTCTGAGAGTTCCTGTTATATTCTCCTTCCTCCAGTGACGCTCTCTGTTCTCAGTACACCTACAAACCAGTGCAGCACCTCCCAAGGGTTGAAGCAGACCGGTTTGCGGGCTGCAGAGCCTTGTCCCCGTGCGTGGCAGCCTTGGTCGGTGCTGGAGGAAGCCCTGCCCCGCTGCCTGCCGGGCTGACGTCGCCTCTCTGCCGCAGGTAGCCCTGCTCTGTGGCCCGCCCGGCTTGGGAAAGACCACGCTGGCCCACGTCATCGCGAAGCACGCGGGATACAACGCCGTTGAGATGAACGCCAGGTGAGTCTGCGCCGGCTGCCCTGCTTCAGAAGCCGGCGGTGGTGCCGAGCCGGCGGCGGTGGTGCCGAGCCGGCGGCGGTGGTGCCGAGCCGGAGGTGGTGCCGACCCGCAGCAGCCTGCACCGGCTTGTCTTGCAGTGACGACCGCAGCCCCGAAGTTTTCAAAACCCGCATCGAAGCTGCCACCCAGATGAAGTCTGTGCTGGGTGCCGACGAGAAGCCCAACTGCCTGATCATCGATGAGATAGACGGCGCGCCCGCGGTAAGCCCAGCCTGGATCTGACCGCCACTTAATTATTGCCCTCCCCACTGCTCCATTTTAGGAGTGGTTTCTTGCCTCTGAACAGCAAGAATTCATCCCTTCTGTCCGTGATTTTTTTTTTTCCCCAAGGCGTCTATCAACGTGCTGCTAAACATCATCCACCGTAAGGACGGGGAGGGCGAGGCGGCGGCCGGCACGGGCCGGAGGAGGCGGCGCGAGGGCGGGCTGCTGCTGAGACCCATCATCTGCATCTGCAACGACCAGTTAGTATCGCCTGCGCGTCCGGGGAGCGATGGAGAGCTGAGACCCCTGCCCCAAGCGAGGAGGCGGCTGCTTTTGCCTTTAGCCAAAGCCTTCCTGCGCCGAGTTACCTGCTGTCAGATCTGCAGCTTAGAAGTGCCTCATGAAAAGTAAAACTACAACACGCTCAGCTTTCCTGAAACCCCCCAGCTTTTGTATCTGCTGGCGTGACTTGTAGCTAGGTGTGAGTGTATGGTCACGTTTGTGCTTGCCCGAGCGTGCAGTGGTGTACAGGCAGCTGCTACATCACCCGTCTCTCTTTGCGCGGAGCATTAATAGCTGGATTTCTTCCTCTGCTGGGGTCGCTCAGAGACCCCTGTGCTTCCCTTTGCCAGGTACGTCCCTGCCCTGCGGCCGCTGCGGCAGCAATCGTTCCTGCTAAACTTCCCTCGGACGGCGCCGTCCCGGCTCGCCCAGCGGCTCTGCGAGGTGCGGCGCGGCTGGGGGCTCCTCTCGCCGCCCCGGCCGGCGGGCCCGCCTGCTGACCCCCCCTCTCCTGCAGATCGCCCTGCGGCAGGGCATGCGGGCGGACACGGGCGCGCTGCTGGCGCTGTGCGAGAAGACGGAGAACGACATCCGCTCCTGCATAAACACCCTGCAGGTACTGGTGTCGCTGGGAGGTCTCGGGGGACACGGGCTTGCTGCGGCTCTTGACTTGATCTGGGCTCAGGTGGGGGTGGAGGGAAAAAAACACTGTGCCCCAGGCGGATCCCTAAAATATCCGCCCCGTCCCCTGGGTTATTTTTAACCTTGATTCCCCTACAAAGCAAGGAAGAGCAAGGTGCCGCTGCCTCTGGCTTTCCCCAGCACCAGCTGGCTGTCGTGGGCATCCCCCCCCGGCGGGGCCCATCCTCCCCAGCCCCTCGCTTGCGTTGCAGTTCCTGCACGGCCGAGGCCAGAAGGAGCTGAGCGTGCAGATGGTGCAGACGATGAAGATCGGCTTGAAGGACCAAAACAAGGGGCTCTTCTCCATCTGGCAAGAGATCTTCCAGCTCCCAAAGGTCCAAAGGTAAAAGGGGGGGGGGATTTTTTAGGTGTGCTGTCGGCGTGGGGCACGCTGCTTTGTGGTATCCCCTGACCTGCTTGCAAGACCTGCGGTGGAGAAACCTGAAAGGTCCTGGAGAGCTGGTCTGCCCTGCAGCAGACCTGGCTTCCTTTCAGCAGATTTGTGTGTCCAGGTGCTCTTTGGCCGCTCTCTTTAGCGCCCAATAATTTGGCATCGGTATTGCCTTCAGTTCAGTTTGCAAGGGTCCAAATATTCCTTGCTGGTCCGTTTAGCGCCGGGGCACCCTGAGCTCTTCCCTTTGGGCTCCCCCCAGGCACAGGTTAGGAATGGACCCCGCTTTGCCAACCCAGCTCCTGGTGGGTGATGAGGACCTGGGGACGGCTGGCTTCAACGCGTCCTCCCACCGCTTCCACCACATCCTGCACCTCGCCATCTCCTCGGGGGAGCAGGAGAAGCTCGCCCAGGTAGGGCAGCCAAGGGGGAGAGCCGGGCACCTTCCTCTGCTGTGTTGTGCTGAAGCGGAGCTCCGTGGGATGCTCGAAGTCCCAGCGGCGAGCTCTGATGGGACTGCCCAGCCTGGAGCCGACTCTAATCCTGCATCCGCTTCCAGGGTCTGTACGACAATTTCCTGAACATGAAGCTGCGGGACTCCAGTTTCAGCTCGGTGTGCTTGGCCCTGGAGTGGCTGGGCTTCTCCGACCTGCTGAGCCAGGCTGTGCTGCATGGGCAGAGCTTCCCCCTGATGCGGTACCTGCCCTTCCTGCCCGTGGCTTTCCACCTGCTCTTCGCGGCCACCAGCATCCCCCGGCTCGCTTATCCCAGCAGCCAGCACGATGCAAGTACTGGGGAGGGCATGGTGGCAGCGTGGCTCCAGCTCTGTCACCCGTGGGGACATCTGTGGTGGCAGCCGTGGCTGAGCTGTCCCTGCCCTCTCCACGCAGGCCCTGGCCAAGCTGAACCACATGCAGAACCTCGTCATGTCCATGGTGTCGGGGATAACGCCCAGCGCCCGCAGCCGCGCGGGGCAGCAGTCTCTCGTCTTGGAGGTGCTCTGTCTGCTGCTGGACATCATCGCCCCGAAGCTCCGACCGGTGAGTGCCCGCCGGCCCCCTCGCTGCGGTGGCAGGATTCCTGCCCGGGTGACGTGTCCCCTCTGCAAACCCCCCGTGAGGGCTGGGACACGTCCCCTGCGCTGCATCACCCAGCTGAGCTATCCCAGACCTCTGTCCCAAATTCGGGGTCGGTTTGACATTGCAGCCGATGCAGAAGCCGGGGATGCGGCGCTGAAATACCCGATTGCTGGGTGCACGGCGGGGTGTCCTGCACCTCCCGGACCCCTGCACCCGGGGGGTGGGCTTGGCCTGAGCAGGGCTTTGGGGGGCTGTTGCAGTCTCCTTTCAGCAGCAGATTCACCTGCACGCGTGGTTGCGTTGGGTGCATTTACCCTTCGGAAGGGACTGTCCCTGCTCTGTGAAGTACGTCTGTCCCCGACAGGAAACCAAGCTCGGTCTGAACCTCCTGGGTGTTAACTGTCCTTTCTCACACAGAGACAAACCCCGCGCCCCAGGTTATTTTTATGTTTAGAAGTTGCTGTGGATTGGTGATGCTCTCCCCTTGCTGGGCTCCGCTCTCCTCCCCAGGTGAACACGCAGCTCTACAGCCTGAAGGAGAAGCAGCAGCTGGCAGACCTCATCAGCACCATGCTGGCCTACAACCTCACCTACCACCAGGAGCGCCTGCCCGAGGGCCAGTACGTCTACAAGCTCGACCCGTAAGTCCCGAGGGTGGGGAGAAGGCCTGGGGCTCGAGAGTAACAGCAGGGAGTTCAGGAGGGGGTTGGAGCCCGAAGGTACCGTGGCATGGAGTCGGCTTCTTGCAGCTGGAGCTCAGAGGTTTCTCTGGCGATGGCAGCTGGGTTGGCGTGAGCTGGGACGGCTGCAGGGACCCGACTTTCTCCGGTGGCAGCTCTGCGGGGATTATCTGCTTTTTTGCCTCGTTTTTTTTAAAGGAGGAGCCCCAGAGCCTTGCGGGAGCTCAGGGCGGCCGCTGGCTTTGCTCCACCCGCAGCGTGGTCCGGCCGCCCCCGTCACCTCCTCGGGCTGAGGCCGAAGCGGGGCTGGTTTTGCTTTAATGGGATTAAAGGAAAGGAAGCCGCTGCCTTTGGCTCTCACCGGTGCTGGCCGAGGAGGGACCGAAGCTGCCGGGGGCTCGCAGCAGCAGGCGAGAGCCGGTCCAGCTGGGCACGCTGCACACGGGAGCCGCTGTAGCCGCGGTGAATTTGGGTATGAATAGCCGGCCGTTGCTAGACTTGAGTCTCGTTGTGCTTTAAGGACGTACGGAGCCATAAACACTCCCGAGGCTTCGGCGAAGTAATGCAGACCCGACCACAGCTAGGAGCAACGCTCATGTCTTCCTGGTGCAAAGTTAATTACAAAAATTAGCCTCTGTTAAATCAAGCAGCTGTATCTAATTACAGTGAAGGGCTTTATTATTTTTTTTTTTTTTCCCCACGGAAAGGCCTTCGGGAGCTGCAGGGGCTGCAGAGAGCCGTCCTCTCCTGCCCTCCCCATGCCAGGCTGGGCCACCGAAACGCGGCCGTGGGGAAACCGTGGGACATCGGGAGCCACGTGGCGCGAGCAGGCGCGTTGCTTCGCGTCGCTTTGCTTTTTTTGCCAAGTCTGAGCCAGTTTCCAGGCTGTGCACAGCGATGACGGGGACCGCGGGGGTGTCACGTCCTGGTGGCACCTTACCACGACCCAGCGTCTCTCCGGCAAACAGAGTTGTCAACAACAAAACCTGTGTTTTCTCTTGAAAACTTCTTAAGTCGTAGATTTGACAGCTAATTTTTAAATGACTGCAAAGCTGTCTGACGGACGACTTTGTTCCCTTTATTTTAAGGGGAATAATACTGAATGTGAATAAAGCGTGAAGTATTCACAGCTGGCAGAGGAGCCGGCCCAGCGGGCTCCTCGGTGCAGGGGCTGCGCCTGGGCTTTTGCTGTGCTGAAACAGCCTAACTCCAGACCTGGTGCACCAACCCATTAGGAATAAAACTGCTCTGATTAGCCAAAATTACTGTTCATGGCCGTATCTCAATTAAACAGCTCCCTGCGGGCACCTCGGGGTTCATGCGAAGGGTCGTGGTGCCGCTCATGCCCCAGCTGTGATGTGACTGTGGCTTTTCCAGGGCAATCTGTTCGGCACAGACCTGCCTGCAGTGTCCTCCTCTTGCATTAAAAACAAGATTAAAAAGCACGTAATCCCTCCTGAGTTCCCATTCAGCTGAGGTGCCCTGCAGCAACCTGGCTCCGCGTGGCCAGCGCCGCTCACTGGGCATCTTCTAGGGTGCTGTCGCATACACGGACTCGAAGGGGGCAGCGATGGGGAAACTGAGGCCCCGTGGCCAGGATCATACCGAGAGGCTGGGGGGACGGGGCTGGGAGGGCGGTGGGTCTCTCCTGTGTCAGGCTGCAGTTTGCATAATGCTTTTTTATTTTCAGTATTGATTTATTTTCTCTGCTTCCCCTCCTCGGCGGTGCAGGAACGTGGAGGACGTCTGCCGGTTCCCGGAGCTGCCGGCTCGCAGGCAGCTGACCTACCAGGCCAAGCAGCTCATCGCCAGGGAGATCGAGCTGGAGAAGATGAGGAGGACCGAGGCTTTGCTGCAGGCGCGAAACCTGGGCGAGGTAGGGAGGGCTCACGGTGTCCTGTGGTTTCGGGGGGGGGTGGTGGGTCCGTCGATGGGGATAAAGTCCTCAGGGCTGGTGTGGGGACCTGGTCTTTCCAAAGCAGCCAGTGGCTTTCGTCTGCAACTGGAAATCCAGGATTAAGCCCCGCCAGTCGCAGCCGTCTGCCTGCACATCTGCCTTCGGGCAGCACATCCACACTGGGGTGACGTGCCCGAGGCGTTCATCTTTTTGCAGGAATTCTGGAAAGAAACGCTCGCTGTTTACACCCTTTGAACCCTTCAACTCTCTAAAGAGGGTTGCAACAAGATGGGAATTTTAGTTGTCTGGCTGCGATTTGTACGTGTCCATGGGGGAGCTGACCTGCCCTCCTGCCTGCGTGTTCCTTTGCTGCTTCACTTCGATCCTCCCAAAGGTCCCAAAGCCGCTGGGAGGAGCAGGGTTACTCTGCCTACTGTGAAACCCTCCGTGGAGCAGCGGGCAGAAGGCAGGAGAAGGTGGAAACGGGCAAACGTGGAGGCTGAGAAACGGTGCCTGCCCTGCCCTGGTGCCGCAGGGATAATTAATCCCCGAGAGCCCCTTCTTGCAGCAGAAGGGCTTTCTCGGGGGATGCATAGGGCAAAGAGATGCTGCAAAAACATCTCTGAAGGCTCCTTGTTTACACGGTGCAGACCGTGAAGTCCCAGGGAAAGGGGCTGCAAACATGCACGTGCCTGCAGCGCTGCCGGGGCTAATCCCACGTGCTGCCGGGAGGCAGAAAATGATGGAAAAAATCCTCGCCAGGTCCTTTGGATGTTGTAATCAAACCCGGCAGCGAACAGAGGGGGTGTGCGGGACGGGTGACGAGGCACCGTCCTGCCCTCAGGCTGTACATCTCAGGGGGGGATGCCCAAACCTTGAGCTCGTCTGGCCCCGAGGGGACCCTCGCTCAGGGCTCTCCTCCCCGCAGGAGCCCGGGAACGGCCTCGGCGAGGCGGGGGGGCGAGCGGACGCGGGGCCGGCCGTGCCCCCCAGCCACCAGCAGCGCCTGGAGCACATCGTCCGGAGGGCGGCGGTGGAGGACAAGGTGAGGGGGCTGCAATTTCTACCTCATTTCCTACCAGCGCGTACCTTGGCTGCTAGAGACTGGCTGTCTCCATCGGTATTTATTTATTTTTAGTACAGTTTCTTTTAATAGAATAGTTTGGCACCACGTGTCCCATAATTGCATCGCGGGGTTTACAGCGTGGGGATGAATTAGATCCGGGTGACAATTATGGCCGTGTTCTGTGACGCTTTCAGGGGTGGGGAAGGAAGGAGATGTGAATGGGTTAAAACAGCTGAATTTTGGCTCAGAGGAAGCTGTGGGGTCGTGGGGAGAGCTGCCCGCCGGGCGGGGAGGTACGCGCACGGCTCGGGGGGCTGCGGGGACGTCAGCAGGTGAGCCTGGTCCCACCCCGGGCATCCCGATAGCGGCCAGCACCCCTCTCCTTGGGCTCAGCTTCGAGACCTTGACCATCCATAAAACCCCGCACGGTGAACCTTAAATGTTTCTTTCCCACCCGATTTTGAATGCAGTTTGCATTTTGCCGAGGCCGCTGGCCTTTTCTGTGGGATTTGCATCTGGCTCCTGCTCGGCGGCTTCCTCCCGTGCCGGGTGCTTGAAGGGGGAAGGGGCTGGCGCAGCCCTGAGGCAGGGTGACGGCCGCACGCGAGCCCCAGCCAGGGGCTCCTCGGAACCGCCTTGGACGCTGTCTGGGGCTGACTTAGCTTAAAATGGGGCAGAGCTGAGTGGGGTCACTGGGGTCCACCTTGCACAGATGGAAACTGGGTTTGCTTTTGGCTGTCTCTGAACGCCAGCTGTAAATGCGGGCGCTGACACAGCCGCGCTCACCTTCTGCGTTTTGCTTTTCGCAGCCTGAGACCGACTTCTTCGGGCGGCCGCTTCGGCAGCGGCGGGCGGCCACGGCCCCGGGTAGGTGGCAGAGGGACGGGGTGGCCGTGGGTGGCCCCAGCCCCGGGTGGCTGGCAGAGGGACGGGGTGGCCACGGGTGCTGCCGGGGGTCCCTGCATTCGCAGTGCCTGACCCCACGCGGGTGCCCAAAGAGGGGCTCTGTCCCTAAGCACGGTGCCCCGGGGGACATCGGGGGGGGGATACTGAGCGAACTGACCCCGATGCAGGGGGTACCTGCGGGCAGGTCGGTGGGTTCTGGCAGCATCCAGAGGGCCAGCAAATACACTGAGCTGGGGAGCGCTGCTGGGGGTACCTCAAGTGTTTGCAGGATCTGGGACGTGGGAGCACCAGCTCTGCCCGTGCAAACCCCCCCCCGCCCGGCGGCAGCTCCCCGGCCCCCGCCGCCCCGTGCAGCCTGGGCGCAGGTTATTCAAGAGTTTCTGCAAGTTTTTGACATCGATCTTCCCCCGCAGCCCCTCAGGCCTCCGAGGAAGAGTTGGTCGAGACCCAGATGGGAAAGGCCGTGGGGAAGAGCGATGTCTGGTTCCGGTTTAACGAAGGGGTTTCCAACGCCGTCAGGAGGAATATCTACATCAAGGACCTGCTCTAGCATCAGGAAAGGATATAGGTGGAACTGAAGGGATAAGCTGACTTGACTTTCTAACCCATGGATGGGGTGTGTGTACATGATCCTGGTTTGGCTTTTTTTTTTAGTACCCACTTGTTTTGTTTAAAAAAAAATAAAAATATATATATAAAAAATAATCATGAAGTATTGTTCTGTTTATTTCATTTATAAACCCTTAGTTGTCGTATTTTGCCTGTTTTGCTGCAAAATTATATCCTACAATATACAAAAGAATATTTAAAAATCACTGAAAATGCTTTATAAAAGTTTTCTTCCTTTACAAGTCGAAGCACCTGCCAGCTTGATGGCAATGGTGGCAAAGGAGATGGAGGTCTGCGACGGGAAACTGCAGCCTAACCCAGCAGGAAGCTTTGCTGCTCATGTCCCACTGCCCACCCCGTGTTTTCCCCCTCCCCCCTTATAAAAAAGAAATGCTTCTACTACTAAAAATAATAAGACAAGATGAGGGTAGGGTTTTTGTTCAGGAAGTCATATTAGGAAGCTAATAAAAAAGTGCACATTCAGTGTGGGGGAGCGAGGGGCGGCGGGAGCCGACGCGGGCGGGGGGCCGGCCCCTCAGAGGATGCTGCATTTGCCTTTCTCCACCCAGGGGTTGTTTTTCATCAGCTCCGGGTTCAAGAAGGGGTCTTCTGGAATGCTGTCCTCGATCCACTTCACAAACCTGCGGAGAGGGGAGCGGAGGGGTGGGCATAGACCCTGCCCGGAGCGGGTTTGTGTTGCACCGAAGCATTTTGCAGATGTGTCGCCCTCCGCGAGGGACGCTGGACGCGGCGCAGGGGCTGTGCGGATGCGTCTGTGCAGCAGCAAAATGGGGCGAGCTGCAGCGCCCGGGGTAAATCCTGCTTGGTGGGGAGCGATGCTGGGCTGCACCCTGCTCTGGCAGGCAGGGATGTCGGGGTGCACCCCGCTCTGGGGTGCAGCAGTGTCGGGGTGCACCCTGCTCTGGCAGGCAGGGATGTCGGGGTGCACCCCGCTCTGGGGTGCAGCAGTGTCGGGGTGCACCCTGCTCTGGCAGGCAGGGATGTCGGGGTGCACCCCGCTCTGGGGTGCAGCAGTGTCGGGGTGCACCCTGCTCTGGCAGGCAGGGATGTCGGGGTGCACCCCGCTCTGGGGTGCAGCAGTGTTGGGGTGCACCCTGCTCTGGCAGGCGGGGGTGTCGGGGTGCACCCCACTCTGGTGGCAGCGTGCATGAGCTGTACCAGTGCACGAGCCTCCGTGCACACACCTGGTTTTTGGGTGGGGGGCTAAGCCCAAGACAAGTTTATAAAAAGCCTTTTGTCCCCAGCGCCTGTAGCGTGTGCTGCCAGCATGGGGATGGCCTTTGCGCTGTGTTTTAAAACTTACTTAATTGCTAAAGTTGCTCTTTTTCTGCTCCCCCTTCTAAGAGGCCAGCGAGCGATGGGGCCGCAGGCTGGGTTAACTGGGGGGGCTGTCCCAACCCCCTCCGCGGTGAGGAGCGGTAAGGTACAAACCGGGGAGGGGAAACACCTTTCCATGACTTTGTTTCCCAGGTTTAAGTCTTTTGAGCTCTGCGGGGAGGGATCTGCACGCTCGTCTGGCTGAGCCCGGAGCACTGGGGGGCCCAGGGGGGCACCCCAGGGTGTCACCCCAGGGTGTCAGGGGTTCCCACGGCTGCTGCCACGTCCTGGCCACCACCGGAGCTTGGGCAGCTGGAAAGGAGCCAGCACAGGGGGGTTGCGGAAAGGAGCCCGGGGGCTTTGCAGGCACTGGTGCTGCGGCTGGTGTGGCTTCTGCCACTGGGGCTTGGAGGGCTTGAAGAACTATTAAGGGGACTAAAAATCTCTAAACCCCCCATCTTGTTTTGGGAGCCCCCAGGTGATTTGGAGGCAGACGTTGGTGCTGGCTGTGAGGGTGGAGAAGAGCCGGACTCTGCTCCTGGTTGTGCAAAGCCACATCCCGCTGCTGGGCTGGGGGCACGGGGAGGGATGGGAGGGGAGGGTGGGCACCCACTCACTCGGGTATTGTCTTGGAGGACGCCTCCCGCTTGTAGGCCAGCTGGTACTTCAGGCTTTCCACCTCCTTCTTCCACTGCGGGAGGTCCCACTCATCCATGGCGGCAGCCGGGGGCTCTGCAGGGCTGCAAATGAGGACATTGGTGCCCTCTCCCATGGCCGCATCCTGCCCCAGCCCCCCCCAGGTCTGCACCACCCAAAGCAAGGTCCCCAGGACAGGGACAGCACCCTGCCACCCTCCCGGGGTTGTTTCCAACCCCATGGCGGAGCAGCCCGTGGCTCTGGGAGCTTTTGGGGCTGCACTTACCTGCAGGGTGTGAGGCCAGCCTGGCACGGGGCAGGTGCTGGGCACTGCCCTCTTGTAGCTGCGCTGTGCCCACGGGCACATGCAAAACCCGAGGACCCGGCCAGATTTGACTGCAATTTGGATGGTAGTGTTGCTTGGGGTGGAGAGCAGCAAATAGCAGCCGGAGGCTATTTGGGGAGGGGGGGGGGTGGTCTGTCCTTCTCCTGCCTGGCTGCGGCCCTGAGCAGACCCAGGAGGGATTTTGGGCACCCTCATGGCTGTGTATACAGGCTCACATGGACGGTCACCTCTGATTTGGGGAGCAAGACCACCCCCCCACCCCCCCAGTAGTCGCCCTGCATACTGGCTAATAGTAAGGACATGCATGATGGGGAAACTGAGGCACAGCAGCTGACAGAGCACAAGCTGTGACCATAGTCGCATGAGACCTTCTGCAAGCACCTGCCTCCCCGTGCCACCCCAAGAACCGGTGGCACAAGGGGACCCGTGCCTGTGGCCGGCTGAGACCCCAGACCCTCCAGCACACAGAGGCACAGGGCAGCACCCAGCAGCGCCGCTTTGCACCTGGAGTGGCTGAACCCCAGGGGCACCCACGGTCCCCACCCCGCACCCCAGCCCAGGCTGCAGCCCCCGGCGCAGGGGCAGGCAGGAGCTGGGGGTGCTGCACGCCGGGACACGGCTCAAATGCAGCCACACACCGGCACAGCTCGGCAGTTGCACAGGCTGCTCCAGCTCCGCTTCTCCGCAGAGCATCCCCCGGAAAAAAAAAAACCGGCCACGGGAGGAGGGCAAGCGCCCAGAGCCCAGCATCCCCCTGCACCCGCGGTCTGGCCTCCCCGGGGCTCCCGGTCCCCGCTGGCGGCAGATGAGCACCAGCATCCCCATCCCCGCTCCAGCCATCCCAGCAGCATCCCAGCGCCGTGGCCGAGCCCTCCACCTACCTCGGCTGGAAAAGGTGTTAGCGGGGAGCGGGGGCTGCGTCCGTCCCCGCCGGCTCGCCAAGCCCTGGCCTTGCCCGCGCTGCCTCCCGCAAGCGTTCCCCTCGCTGTCGGCGAGCCCAAATCCTCTGTGTAATCTATTAATGCACGGCCGGTCCAGCTGCCTCCGACACGGCAGGAGCCGGATAATGGGAGCGTCCTCCCCCCGCTGCTCCCGAGGGATTTGGCTCTGCTGAACGTGAGCGCCCGGGATGGAGGCAGCGTCCCGGTACCCAGCTGCCGAAATGGGGTTACCCCAGCCTCCCCCCATAGCCCTAAGGGACAGAAGGGCCCCGAGGAAGGGGGGTAACGTGCGGTGGGACACAGCGGCACCCCAGGGAGGCCCTGCTCCTGCCCGCATCCCTGCGGAAGCCAGCCCCGCCGCGGCTCTCCCGCAGCTGCCCCTGGATTTGTGTTTCCTCCCACGCCCGGGTGCTGGCGGAGCGGGGGGCAGGGAGCACCGGGGGTGCACCTGGGGAGGGGTTAGTTAAAAAAAGGGGGGGGGGGAAATATGCAAAACGCGAGCAGCTGGAAACTAAACATATGAAGGGGCAGGGTCAGCACAAGGGGAAAAGTGCAACGAGGTTAAAAAAATGTGTGACTAACAAGGAGGGGAAAAAAACCCATTAACAGTTGTTAGCTGATTAAAGGCAACGTAATTGATGCAAAAGCAAAAACACAAAGAAGCGAGAAAAAACCCCACCCCTTCCCTTCATTAAACAACCAATTAAAAAAAAACCAAACAACTTCAGGTAAGCTTTGCTGCTTAAAAAAAAGCAAAGCAAGGTTTCCACAAAGAAAAACTGCCCAAATCTTGCCCCAAGAGCCCCTCCTTCCCACCCACCTGTGTCCGTATGGGTGCCTGTTTGTCCTCTCTACAACACCTGGGCTGGATTCATCCCCTTCCCCCAAACAGCTGAGCCGGCATTGCCGAAGCCGGGGTTCTCCAGCCGCTGGAGCCTTAGCTTGCTCTCAGGGAGCAAATCCCCTGCGGTGCTCTGGGCAGCCGATGAAATGGAGGTGAAATATATGTGTATATATGTTTATGATATGATACAATACGATACGATATGATATATTATGTGTGCATATATGTATATACAGACACACATAAAAAACCGAGAGAGTGTGTGTGTATATACACACATATGTTTACACATACATACACACACACACATATATATGTGTGGGCATATATATACACACACACACAATATGTATGACTGGAAGAATATATATTCATATTATATGTATGTATGTATGTAGATATAAGATATAATTTATATCATATCATAGTATTTATTATGTCTTATATGTATGATATACAACATATTATATAATGTACATAAATGTAATACATGTATAAACACATATAATACATACATGCATACGCACACACACATATATATATATATAGGCTGCCTCTTCCAGTGAGCCTTTATAGCATTAAACCACCAGAGCCGTTTCTCCCGAGCAGGAGCCGATGCCCTGCAACACCGACTTGGGCAAAGGAGAAGCCACACCAGCCTCTGCACCGAGAACGCGCCGAGGGCAGGACGGGGATGAGCGCGCGGGGCCGGGGCCGAGCCGGGCTCCCCTCCCAGCCCCCAGCCTCCGCGGGCGATCGATAGCCCTAAGAGCCTCCCCGGCAGCCTCATGGAGCCGCCGGCCCTCCGCCCTTCTCCGAGAGGATGCTGGAGTCTGGGGCTTGGCCAGGGATCAATGGAGCTGTTTGGGGCCGGACCCTGAGCCCGCTGCAGCCGCAGCATGAGGCTTTTCACCTAAAGGAAATAATAAATATATATTTTTATTGCAACACCAATGCTAGGCTTTTCTTCGTTGCAAACAGCCGCGTGGCACGGGGCTCCTTTGGGGCGGCTCAGGGCACGCTCCCCATGCTCCAAACACCACCGGCGCCTATTAACGAGGTCAGCGATACCGAACGCTGAACCACAGATTATCTGGCTGTTGACATCAATCGTAATCTCTCTGCGCTGCCTCCAGTTATGGGAAAGGCTTGGGTTTAACGATAAAATGACACTGGAGACGGGTTATTGGATTTCTGTGGATTTTCCGCAGTCTGACGGCAGCGAGGGCTGAGCGGGGCCGGCAGAGCCGCGCGGGTGCGGGGCAGCACCCAGCGAATTTAGGAGCCACTATCAACCCCGGCCCTGAGTCCGGGGCGTTCATCCAGCTCATCCCTCCTGCCGGCAGCACCTGCCCGCTGGGGCTCCCTCAGGCAGGCAGGGAGCCTTTCCTCGGCCGGGCAGGCAGGACCAAGGCAACGCCTGCCCAGCCCTCGGGGGGTCTGGGACGGACCCGGCCGCGGTGGGTGAGCAGGCGGCAGCCCCCAGCACGGCAGATTGCAGGGCCCGCATTAGCTACCCCCACCGGCTTTGTAGATTAAAGAATTATGAACTCCTGAAGTTTTGCAATATTAATGATTATAGCCATCTGTTAATCTGGCAGCCAGCAACGAGCTGGTTTTTTACTTTGCTTAGTCCAGTTATTACAACTGAGTATTTTTGGTTTGGCAGGCAGCTGGAGGAGCGCGACTCCTTGGTGTCCCAGGGTAGCTGTGCAATGACTTGCGTCCCGCTCCTTACTGCTGTTCCCACGTTATTTAGGTGCAGCGTGGGAGCAGGTCCGAGAGCAGGGGGAGAGGAACTCCCCAGGCAGGAGCTGGCCCGCGGGCAGGGAAGGCGATGCTGTGTGACAAACACAGCCCGGTGCGATGCTGCGTACCACCCAGGGATGGTGTCTGGGGGTGGGGGACCGCACCAGCAACGAGCCGACAGCCCCCACCACCTTGCAAAGCCATCCCTGGGAAGCACGGAGTCTGCCCTCAGCGCCAGCTGCTAATTACAGCTCTCTTCGGGATGGTATTTTAGATAACTTAGTTCTCTGGTGCGCACGCCAAAGGGATAAACTCATTTAGCAGGTTAATTAGTGTCCTTGGTAGAAACGGTATCAGCACTCTCCCAGCCCACTCGGCAGAGGAGGTTGGGAAGCGTAACGCAGGCAGAGGCGGCGTGTTTGGGAATGGCCCTGCCGGGGCTCCGCTGGCACTGTGGCCATGAACTTGCTCACTGACAATTTTATCGTACAAATCCACCATTGCCCACATTGTTGAGAGAGTAAAGCCGCCCACTTCACGCAAGTTCTCTGTTCAGATCCAGAAAGATCTCGGCCTCATTGCCCAGCGTAGCCCGTCGGGACACACATCACCATTCCCCCTCGAGCAGAGGTGGAAGAGCCACACCGGTTTACCAGCAGCACTAGGCAGGGGGGTTTGTTTCTTTGTTTGTTCTTAAATATTACACTGAGAACTCCCCCTCCAGCCTGTAAACAATTAGTTTATTAGCAATGTACTTCAGAAACCCCATCCATAATCGATGGTGATGCACAGACTCAAACAGGTCTGCTAACTGCTGACCACAACCAAGCAGCCCCTCGGCCCACAGCTACATTACACTCCTGGGCTAGATGACGTTATTCTCATTCCAGACTTTAAGATAAGACAGTTTCACTATTTGCAGATGCAATTTTATTTTCAGTACAGGCACTTACTTGCAAATGTTCTATTTATTGTTTGGCAGTAGCTGTACACACACTTGCTAAAACAGCAGAGCTCCTTTTGCTAAAATACAATATTTGGATGAGACAGCTCTAGGTGCCCATTTTCCTCTCCAAACTACGCATTTCAATTTTTAATGAGCTCTGTTCGTCTCAATTGTACCTGGAGCAAAGCAGACGAGACCAGCCTTCAATTTACCTTTGGGGTTATACTAGTCATAGTCTCAGGGTACCGGGAAGATGTTTTCTACTGTGGTTGATTGTAATGACTGCCTCTCTAGCCAACCCATGCCCAAAGTCAAGTGCAGATCTTCAGAGAAAGTCTTTTTCTCATACATAAAAGATTATATTGTTATCTATAGTATAACCCTTACTATAAGGGCTGCTATAATTCATTAAAATTCAGAAGTAGATGAATAATGAATAGATATGTTATTTACTTACAGTAAGTAAGCAGTTCCTAGCCTCTCCTCGTGATGGTAAATCCCCGCTCGAAGGGGTAAGAGAACACCTGCCCTCACCTGCTCCCTTCCCTCCTGTGCCCAGTCCCGCACGGGGCACCACTGAACTCTACGCCCCGTCCAAGTTCAGTCTGGTATTAGGGCTTACTTGGTTTTGCTGTTGTCTTTTTACACCCACAGTAAGGTGACAAAGCACGATGTAACACCCTATTGTTAGCATGCTCGGGGACTAACAAAATTTGGAGAGTTGAGAACAGGAGCCTTCAGGGCAGCCGGCTGCCCAACCTCTCTGCATGACTGGGAGAACACCCAGAGAGCCTTACAGGCCAGACTGCAGGTCAAGAAAGGAAAGCTCTGACACCAGGGCAAAGCAGAGAACATAGATACAGCACCTACGAAGATTAATGTTTGCAGCCTCCTTCGCCCCCTCTGTTCTCTCACCCTTCTACTACTCAGGTGGACGAGGTGAGAAAGATCACGTTATTAGGAACGTGCGAGAAACACCTCTCTTGGAAACCGGGATGAAACACCACAGTCTGTCTTTAGGAGCACAGAGCAGAAGGGGACACCACAGGGCCAGCCCTGCCGACAATCAGCAGAACCAGATTCCTGAGGATCAGGGGACTTCGCAGACTTCTGCTTGTCCTGGCTGAACTTGGACAGCACGAGATAAAGGTACAGCAACTGTTTTAAAAAACAAACAAACCAACCAACCCCCAAAAATCCAAAACAGAACTGACAGTATAATGACAGAATTTCTACAGAGTTTTACTTAACATTGTGTTGATTTAGATACATGTACACTTTTGTAGAAATCTTGAATAATAGTGTAGCTTATTTAGGTTAACAAAAGCTGCAAAAGCCACTGAAAGCCACTGAAAGCCTTAAATGTGCAAAATACAGTTCATCACATATTAAGATTTTTTTTTCCTCTTGACTGCCAAACCAAAGCAGACAGCTATCATAGCAGGGCAAAGAAGAATATAAGCCAAGCTAGAAATATTTCTCTGTTTCTACCTCCACAGTTCAAAAGTTAAAACTTAAACTTACCACTATAATAAGGATTTGAGAAATCCAGAGAGTCATCAGCACCAGTCTAACAGTCACCTATTGTAGAAAATAAAAACAAAGCCCCACAACTGGAAAACCCTGAAAACTAGATTTTTTTTATTTACAAACAAAATAAGCTATTTACTGCATTAGGCCTTCCTGAATCTGGTTTCTTGAAGCAAGTAAGAAAGCTTCAGTTAATGTCCTTCAGCCTCAAGAGGGGTTTATTTTTTATAATTATACACTAAACAAAAGAGGGTGTGCAAACAGCATTTTAATGCATACTGTTGTACACCTGTGGAGAGGCAGTTTTCCTTTTTTAAACTTCTGCTCTCTCAGCAGCTGTTCTGCTGCAGACATCTCGCCCACAGCACACCTGTGCAACACAACAGAAGTAAAGACTTGTGGTGCTTTCTACTTCATCCATGTTTCTCTCCCCTCATTCCCCCCCGATCAGCATCTCTCTGTAGACCGGCCTTTTTAAAAACTTAAACCCGCTACTTCTTTAAACAACTGCTTAATACATGGACCTGCAAGAAAGGAAATTTCCAAAACAGGCTGAAATACAGCCACTGTTCACCACCTTAAACTAGGATTTCATTTTTGGATTTGTCTGAAGTCAGTTTTTAGCTGAGTGTTTATGGAGACGACAACCAAAGCAGAACCTAAGGGACTTCAGGAAGAGATTCCTCAGTTTAAGACAAATTGGAAAATATTCCTGAAGATTTTGCCAAATTACAGTTTTTCAAAAATGTTTATGAACTTCGAGACTTCATGATGAGCTGTGGTGCCAAGGGGCAGGTGTCTTAGTCCCTGGGCAGAGAAAAAAAACTAGTTAGTATACTTCAGTAATTTTTATAATAATGTTGTAATAAATGACATTGACATATGATCTATTGGATACATGATATATCTAATGACATATTTAAATATCTAATTGATAAGTAATATAGTTGTCATTGATATGCATTGTTGTTAAATTCTAAAATACAGAGATACTCACTACATTGTGAAAGAAGTTGCAAAGGTGCTTTGCCCACGGACACCTGAAAAACAGATACAGATTCTTAATCCATTTTCTCATAGGGACACACCTGCCCCAGTTTCAGCCACTCTGAGTTTTGCATTGATCAAAGCTTTACAAGAAGGCTAATCCAACAATTCACTTCAACTTCCAAATGGAGATGATTTCAGCATCAGATGCACAGTAAAATAATTAAGACACAGATAGACCATAAGAAACAGGATTTCATCAGATTCTAGATGCTAGAGCATACTATAAAGCTCACAAAACAAAAAAAGACAATTAATGGAATTGCAAATTTGTTAAATACAGCTTAGCTCATACACAACTCAGTGAAATTCGGTATTTTATCTTCTCAGCTACACACAGCAAAGGCTGGAGAGAAGAAACAGACAGAAGCCTTTCACAAAGAAGGTCAACTTACACATCCATGATTTCCACTTAGACAGCTACCAAGAAGTTGAATTCTCAACCTTGCTCTGCTGTCATCAGCTACGTGTGAATTAAAAGTGCCAGAGCAGGCAATTACTCTGCCTTCTGGTCTACAACGACAGTGTCAATTCATTTTAAAACTATTATGTCGATACATTAAAGTCTATCACTCTAAAGCCTATAATGCTTTACTGCATAACACAGGAGAGCAAGGATTATACTTATAAACAGCTAGTGGTTTCAAAAGGGACACAGTATTTTATTATAATTTGTAATCTAAATAAAATACTGAGACTTTTTCAGAACTCTGTTTTCCCCACCCACTGAAGCTTTGTGCTACTGCAGATGCTGCTGCAGAGCAAGTAGTCTCTCTTCTTTTTAAAAGAGGGTAAGAATGACAGGCACAAACTTAATGCTGTCCTCAGTTTGCATTTCAGTGCACATATGTTCCCGAGTCTTTAGTTTTTGGTGGGGATCTAATCCCTCACCACTATGTGAAGCGTTTCTTACAAGTTTAAAAGAAACCTTGACATCTGTACACCCATTGTATTCTTGTAGACACCCAATAATACACATTTTGAGCTACTTTTAACTATTTTCTCTAAATAAAGTTTTATGCAGTATTATGCCTCCTTAGAGTCCAGGAACTACTTTGCTGTAGGTCCTAATTAAGGTTTTTTGGTTGTTGTTGATGACAGTGATATTTAAGTAATAGAACTAGACTGTACCATATGTAATCTTGATGACTGGTCAGGGTTGCCAAGAGCAGAAAACATGTTTTTCGTAACATTGGGCACTGGGAAGTGAGAAGGCCATTTGGTTGCAACAGGTAACATAGAAAAATTTCGAATCTACCCAAAACACTGTGTTCAGTATCTTTACCACTGCTAATAACAGGGAAGAATAAAAAACACAAGAATGAATTGTGAATTAAGACTGTTAAGTAAGAGAAAACTACAATCAATGTTGCAACACATAATGATTTTCTATTTGGCTATGACGAAGATTCACACTTACATATGCAGGTTCTCTGTAATAATATTCAGAGTGAACAGGCCAATGGATTGCATCTTCTTATGTCTACATGTCAGGAACAGGCAAAGGAATTCACCCACATACTGGGGACCAAGGTTTTGCCACCTAAGCAATATAAAACCAGGAAACAGAACACAGCTGTTCAACAGAGACAACTTTCCTATTGATTCCTAGCATCTTATTTGCATTCTTGACTTACCCAAAACACTGGCTTCAAAGAGCTAAGGATTATATCTCTGCTCAACATTACTGCTGCGGGTCTGCTCTTACTGTTTCCATTAACAGACAGACTTCAGGGAGCAAGTGTTTACTCACAGTTTTAGCATTGTTGCTTTCTGACGATTTAGATCTCTCAAAATCAGGTTGACAGTGCCATGGAGAATATGTTCTTCATAGGAAAGATGGTCCAATAACAGCCTCAGAGCCCAAAAGTTATTCTAGGAAGAAACAAAATAAGACCAGTGGTTTAACCTAATTGCCAGTAATTTCTTAAAAACCAGTATAAATTAAAGGTCAGCAAAGCTAAAGGGGAACAAAATCAAGTTAAAAGTGCCTAAAATATCCAAGTTGGTGTTACACAGATTTTAAATATCGTTTTAATCACTTAGAATAGAAATCAGTATCTAGGACTCACCCCAAAAGCCAGGGCTATCTCCAAGAAGGAAGTCAAGTACGGAAGATCACAAAAAAGCATCTGTTGTACCGCTTGTACTGCGAGAATAAGACAAGCCTCATGGTGCAACTAGAGCAAGAGATATCAACAAGAAGAGACATTTATTTAAAAGCCCAGTTTTCCACTACTTGTATGTTGTATTCAGTCAAATCTGCACTAAGTTACTACCGTTCCAGTCAGACAGGTTGGATGTCAGACACGACATCCACAAGAATCTTACAAAGACCAAAATAAGGGGCAATAGAACAGGTACTTCTATTTATATAGCATGTTTCACCTGGTGCTCTCAAAGTCCTCACAGAAACATGAAGTCTCACCATCACAGAAGCAGAAGTAGAATTAAAGGGAAAAAAAATTTCTGGCCCAGTAGTCACATATTTGGAGAGTAAGCTAAACGTAATTTCCTCAAAAGAAGTAAAAAGGAGTAAGATAGCTCCTTAGATGTTTTGACTGTATATAATATAGAATACATTTCAAGCAGTCTTTAAACATGTTTCACTACACTTGAAACTATCATTCAAAACAAGTTTAGAAATTCTGGGCTATTCCGAGTTTTGAGACAAACACATTATCAAGTCTCAAAGGATAGTCTCCAGTTTGAATCAAACAATACAAGATGATCCTGTGAGAAGTTAAGACAGAATAATTTATTACAACCCTCCCACTTTATAATGCATAAATTTGGACAGTGATGAAGTAAGACTTGTCCTAGGTTGAAGATGGTGTCAGACCAGATCAGACCTTAATAGGTCTGATCTACCTTTGGGTATCTGCTCTAGCCTTTAGACTGTGCTAAGAACAGTCTTATGCTGATTCCCCCAAAAAGATCTTCAAGCCCCTTCTTAAAAGCTTTCCATAATAATCCAACTGTTTTCAATACTACTGTATCTTCAAGCAAAATAAAGCAAATGGTAAGTTTCCTTATTGCCATGTGTACACTTACATGAGGAGAAAAAATAGCCGGTGGTAAAGAAACATTAATTTTTGCCTTCAGTTCCTCCAAAAGGCTGCCACTGGCAGCGAGCACTCCCTGCAATAGAAGTAGTGAGTCACAAGTAAAAAGGGTGTCCAGACACACTACAGACATCAACCAGTGCCCAAGATGGTTCTTTAATGTGCTTTTACTTATTTTTTCAGCATTTTTACAGATGAGGTTGACTCTTCAACGTCATACTCAAGGAAAGTTGAGGCTCTACAGCACTAACCAAACCATATCACATAACTTCTTCATTTTAACCTATTATGCTTAGCAGACAGTTAGTTCTGTTCTTGTGAAGAAAATACCCAGATACTGACTCTTTAGGACTATCTGAACACATTTTTCTAAAAGTGCTTTCCTATCCATTTTGTTATCTGATCCATCTCAACATTAAAAGATATAGAATCAGTATTAGGCATTGAGCTGCAAGCAGAGTTAATCTGTTTACTGTGCATTTAACACTCCTGAATCGCAGCATTCTGCAAAGTGTCACATTTGGCACATACCACAAGAGTATTTGATGAGGCACTGTAAAGTTAATCGTAGTATTTAGAAGAATGAGCCAACGCCCACATCAAACCAAGTCTTGTATAAAACCAAGCAAGAGATTCTTTCACTTCACAGTATTCAGTTACCTTTTGGAAGTCAAGCGGTGGCTCTTTCAGGGATAGGGGATGTAGGTGCCCGCTTTTTTCCAGCAAACTGCTACTACCCAAAACCATGATGAGGGAACTCCAGCATTTAGGCTGAAACATGGCAGAACATTTGTTTACAAAGTCAAATCCGTTCACAGAGGTGTGAAATATTCAGAGAGAAAAGGGTTCTGATAGTAAATTCTTGCATTAGTAGTAACTGGACAAAACAGGTAATATACTGTTGTGGTTTAACCTGGCAGACAGCACTATACCAGCTACTTGGAAGAAAATTAACGCTATCCCAGCCAAAACCAGAACATATAGAGAAACACTCAGTGGGCCACACAAACACAGTTTTAATACAGACTCACATTCCTGTATAGTGACACGTTACTGTAAAGGAGTTTGAGCGCCTGCTTAATTAGAACACCATCTTTCAAGGGGGGCCCTGCAAGAAGAAAAAATCCAAAACATATCTTATATTCCCTGAATAACTACAGAGTGTGCACACAAACAAGATATTAACTTAGTTACAGATATGTTTCTACAGAAACCTAACAAAAAGGGACAAATGAGTGTCTACAGCTATTTTACAATTTTTTGTAGGTTCTGAATAGAAAAACAACATCAACTGTAAAATGCTATTCCAGAAAGCTGCAAAGAACTGAATACAATTTAGACTAAGCCATCACAGCAGGTAACCCAGAACAAAGTCTTCATTATGTACATCACACCACTGTACACTGCAACACACACTATCAGTATCTGATACATCTAAGAATTCTACTATTAGTTGAACATCTCCAAAATAAATCTTTCATTTCAGAATACACCTTGACAAGTAGCACGCATCAAGACAGGCGATCACAGTTAGCAGTGGCTGAACTAATGACAGAATGTAATACACAGATCGTGAAACCCTTTCCATCAGGAAGCTTTTATTCTCAAGGTCAAGGCTGAGACACACCGTAATGCTAAGTTACACACTGCCATTGGTAGTGCCATGATGTAATAGAGAGCTTTGTATTTTTTTTTAATAGGTTGCTTTCAGCAAAACAACTTCACAGCTGACAAAACTAGCATTTTGTGTAAAGTGCACTAAACAAATTCATGCTCAAATATACAGACATTCTTCCTGCCTAGTGTTATGTACCGTGCTTTAGTCCAGACAATTTATAATTGGGTTCAGAGTCCCTCAGAACGTTACTAGATCTAATGAAAAAGTAAAAGCTGTCATTAAGTAACGTTCTAAACATATGTAATGAAAAGAAATCACACTTGCCAATTGTAATCCAGGGCCCAGAGTCTAGCATAACGTTTCCAGTGGGGACACTGCCTGTTCTGAACATCTTCAGGTAGACCTCAAACTCAAAAGGTGTTATCCGGCAGGCAGTACAGCAGGCGAGGCTATTGACGGGAAACAACAGCGAATGCGCAGCATCAAGGAAGTCTCCAGTTTTACACAAATAGAATGGGATTTTATCTCGAAGGTCTCTTAACCTGGAAAGAAGGAAGAAATAAATATTTGATTTTCATTAACATGAAAGTTTTACAATATGTATGTATAGATCTGATTGTGCTTGACCACTAATAAGTTACATCCAATAAGGCAGAAATTAATTGCAATGCAGTATTACTTTCACTTAGCAAACAGCTACCAAAATCCTACTGCTTTTTGATCTGCCAGTTTATTACACATTGACAAAACACAGACTGAGACACAATCTTAAGGAAAGAAACAATTAAAAAAAAAAGCCATTTACCCTTTGGTATCATTGCATTTCACAGCTCTCAGGTAGCGAACAACTTCTTTATAGCTGGGGATAAAAAAAGAGGGTGAGTAGGAAGAGGAAGGAAGTGCAAAGCTATATACAGGTCAATCAAACATTTACTCCAATTAATGAAGCAAAACAGTAGATCTTCCCACACAACAGACATTGCAAAATGGGACAGGAATACAACTGGCAGAAAGAGACAGCTGAAAATAAGTTCCAAGAAGCTATCCACAGATTATCTCTGTACTCCGGCAAAATAAAACAGGAGGTTCTTTAAGTGGACTGTATTCTTTTGAATACAGACTTCTGAAGACCCAGAAACCACAACGCACTTTTTTTGCTGTCTTCCACCTAGTCAGCTTTGATGAACAGAATTTGTTTTAAACATCAACATCTAAAACTTACTAGGGTTATGGAAACAAAGAAATTATCCACTTCAGCTTCTCTTCTCGTCCTGAAGTGTTCAAAGGGCTTGATTCTGCTTTGAAAAACTTCAAAAAGCTACTGGCCTTGTTGATAAGTAATGGGCATGAACAGCTTCAAAATGAGTCTTTGTTTTGTATGTTTCCCCATTATACAAAACTCCTGCAGATGTTAGGAAAACACTATACTGCAGTCAATACCATGCAAAATGTAAAAGTTGAGTTCATAAAATGAAAAATCCAAAACAAGACCAAACCGATCTTACTTCTTTTTGTCTACCAATTTCTCCACTCGAGCCTCTATAACAGGGAGTGTTTCCCACAGAAATACTTTTCTTCCTTTCTGTGTTCTTTGACCAGTGATGTTCTGGCCTTTTAAAACAGTGGTCAGTAATACATGGTCCCATGGCACAACATTCAAGCTGAAAGTACAAAAATAAAGTAATTTTTAAATGTGTTTTGTTTTTACACCACAATTTGTTTCCCTTAAGTAACATGAGGATTTTCTAATAAAACATTTTGAAATTTACAGCTCACTTCTGGGGGGAAAAAACAAGAAAAAAAAAAAGAAAGAAAAAAGCTATATGGACAACAACTTAGCCATAGCATCAAACAACAACTTTTCCTGTAAGGACAGGACAAATACAAAGCAGCTAATACTGAAATCTTCCTATAAAATGCTCACATCTAACACTGTCAGTGAAAGAACCATTCTATATAGCTGTTTTCAAAACAAGCAACTGTATAAAAGTATATTCTGTAAACAAAAAACAAAGAACATACCTATTTGAGAAGCCAAAACAGTGACATGGAAGTGAGATGGACTGAAAAAAATTAATAAACTTTTCATACAAATTTTTTGGAAAGTCACACAACACCAGCATCCTCTGAAGTTGAGTTGTGATTCTATGTTTTGGGAAAAAAAAAAAAAAATATCTTAAAATCAGATTTATTACTATTAAGTTGTTGCTTCTTTTTTTTTAATCCTATGGGAAACTGTTCTACAGAAGTTTGGGGGTTTTTTTTGGTTAAATGTCAGACAGTTTGGATCTATATTTAAATTTGTGCTTTAAGATTTGTAGTGAATAACGGTACTGCTCTTTTGTTATTATTTTTAAACACCAGTGAAAACCAAGGTTCTGTGATCTTAAGTTTTAAAACAAAGATCCCCAGTGAGTATGTGCGAGAAACACTGCTGCAACATATGATGAACCCGATACGCAACCTGATCAACCTGAGCTCCTGGCACCTTCATAGCTAAATAGTGAAACCATTTTTGTCTTAACTGAAAACTGAAAACACACTGACACAAAGAAGAATTTACCCTTTTAAAGTTGGGGGAGGGAGGCAAAAAATTCCTTTTCCTGTTCTTTTAAAGAAATGAAAAAATTCAAGAATGGTAATTTAAAATGAAAACTGATACAGGATTTAGGTTATACCTGTCATTAGTTTCAAATAAGAGATGAGAAAATATAATTGTTTTCGAGTGCTCCTGAAAAAAGTTAATTCTTAATTCATTAACCTTCTGTTGCAAGTGAATTTCGGGTTAAAGGTGAAATATAAAGCTAAAATGAGAAATGAATTAAGCCAAGTGAGCTAGATGACCTCATTCATCAGCCTCTGGGGGAACTTTACTATGTTACATCCCTGACTACTCCATCCCAGTGGAGTACTACAAGGCTGCTGTTTTGATCTTTAACAGACACTATTTACTCTTTGGCTTAATAACCATAAGTAGCTACCTGACACCACCTTCTGGTCTGGCCTTACAGAACAGTCCTAGACTACAGTCAAAAACTAATCCATCTTCTTGGCTTTGAGTTCCCCATTGAGTTATTCTCCTTTGAGGCAACAAAGAAGGGTTTGAATGTTTATGTGGCTCTAAATAAGGCAGGTATTGCCCCTGTCCTTCACAGAAAGGAACTAATACTCAACAGAGCTTCTAAAAATCCTGATTTGTAGCGTACAACTGTAGAACCTGATAGCACGCTGGGGTCCCTGCTTGTTAGTCTGACCGGTGCATGTTATTGTTTGTATTCTTCTGCCTGTCCCTACCCATCTGCAGTCTACACGCAGGCAGTAGTGGGCTACTCTTGCTCAAACAACACCTAAGACAGTAGAGTGGGGTCGTGTTCCCTGATAAGGAGTTCCTGATACTACAGAACCATCAGATTATGCACCTGTGTAAGTTTACTTTTGGCTTTTAAGAGCTAAAGCATTCACCCTTTTTCTTTATGCCTTTGAATAGAAGTCACTTGAAATGCATTTTAAATGCAAGCAGAAAGTTTGCAGCCAGCAACCATCCCCTTGCTATCTCATCATATGGTAAGACAAGTCTTACCTTTGCAACAGACAAGGGACAGCAATCTTTAATGAAGCAGTATGACCAAGGTTCTGCCAGCTTCTAAGAGGGGAGGAAAAAAAACACTAATTAATGTTTGGCTTGTTTTCCTGCCTTTTCCCATTCTCTATACTCAACTGTTTAAGAAAACACTTTTTTCTTAAAAAGCATTGGGAGCTATCATGCTAATAAAAATCATTCCAAACAGATAAAACAAGTGCTCAAAGTGTAAACCACATTCTAGAATTAACACTGTTTTACAGCAGTACTTAACCAACGGAAGCATACCTCCTCCCTCCCGACCCAAGGAGAATAAAGCAGTACTAAACCTTCTAACCTGCTGCATTGGACAATCACGGGCACATCTTTGCTCTTACCGGGCCTCTGAAGGGCTGTATATCATCATCCCATGTAACTACAGTGAATGCAGTGGGACTCATAAGCATACAAAGAGAGACCTACCCAAATAACGTATCCAGCCTGCTCCTTGCAAACCTTGACAGTTCCTCAGAAAGAATTGCAGAGGAGCTGCTGTTTCTGGCCCGTCGAACCAACCCAGACCATGTTTACTTCTCCTTTATAAAAAGCCTTGAATTTAAGCCCCCAAAAATATTTAGGTTTTGCAAAGCAAAGCTCTGCAACCTTGCTTAGGCTAGACAGTAATCAAGCAGGAAAGAGCCATGATATAAACAAGAAAATAAACAGCACAAGTGGTAAAGACTGAAGTATTTAAACTCTGTTTTTATTTATTTACTATGCAGTCCTCCCAGCTGACAGGTCAGCCTCCAGACTTATGGGAGGCATCTAAAACTTATTACCCAAGGAACCACACATCCTCTCTTCCTTCCAGTTCAGACGCAGATGTTTCTTCACACAATGCACTCTCCACTCAGGAAAGCTCCCCTGCCCCTGTACTTTCTCCTGGGGAATTAACCCCACCTGCCACCATCTGCTGTCTGTCACCCTCCCTCCTCCCAGTTCCCATCTCAAATTCCTTCCCCTTGTTGGAGATCATCTCCCCTCCTCATGACTCAATCCCACTTAACTTCTTCCTCTCACATCCAACCTTTAACCTTCTCTTTTCCCCCAAATCCCTCCCCGTAACTAATCTCATTTCTCCCTCAGGTGTACTCATTTTCCTCTCACTGTGCTGCAGCCAGGGCTGAGATCTTTACACTGCCCTTACTCTTAATAAATGGAAAACCAGAACGCTCTCACTTAGTCTCCTCCCTTTGAGGAGCAAATGAAGATTACACACTAGATTAGAACTGGATACTTACAAAGCAGGGTCTTTATGAAGTGCTATCTCTTTAGCTGCTCCCAGAAACATGACAGCAGCAGCTTTAGGACTCTCTCTTTCTGCCTGATTTAAAAATCTTGTTACCAGCGCAAAAACTCCAGAATACCTAAGAAAGTTAAGTAGTCTATAAGATAAAGTATCTGCAATGATGTACTTCATAAACAAATGGCAGTTATGACCATTCCACAGTTTGAGAACAAATTGACTTGTCTTTCCTTGAAAAGCATCTATAACATAGTGAAAAGGTATTTGCACCACCATTACTTTAAGCATTTTAAAGGCACATACCATCGAGTAAAAGCTGAACCCCATCCCAAAAAACAAATTAGTAAAAATACGGGCTTTACTTTCATGCTTTCCCAGGTTATAATTATGAGGGATGTTATCAAGTGTCTTAGTATAGCACTAAGAGATGTATTTAAGATGTATTTAAAGATGTATTTAAGGGGGTGTTTAAACTACATCCAAGTGCAATGTAATAGCTCACTGGCCAAGTAAGTTCTCTCAACTATGTTTCTGCTATATCAGATGCTGTGATTCTGGTTATCACTTGATTAAAGGAAATCAAACCTGCACTGTTTGACCAGTGTGTACTGCTAGGAGCTGAGTTCTGTTGTCACTTACTTGTATACAACCTCCATGTTGCGTGATCTGCAGATATTACATTGCCCAGGAGGCAATTTTGGGAGGCAAAAGCATTCATGTTGTGTGGGAGGCATTCTTTCTCCAATCAGATATTTATTATATTCCACAGAAAGTTCCTGGATAAATTTTATTAGAAGACTTCCTAAGGGAGCAGACAGATGTGAAACTGTTAGTGCAATTTTTTATATTTATTTTTTTAAAACTAAAAGAAACAGAAAGACAATCGTAAGTACCCCACGTAAAATATTTAGCAAGTTACTTGCACCCAGTCTTATTGGGCAGGAAAGCTTTCTTGCTTCTTCCAGAAGGGGGAAAGCAGGAAAGTACACAAACTGGACCTGCAGACCTGTGTCTGGTCTGAGCATGGCCCAGAAAGAGAGTAGCTGCTACCTTAAAAATTCACCGAGCCTTCACAAGCAGAGCTGTGGACCAGACAAGCCATCCATCAAGCCACAGACTGAGTAACCACAGTGAGCCACAGGTCTCCCAGGACAGTATGAGAGCATAACGCTTACCACCATGCCGAAGGTCTGCGTCTATGTCTGTGAGCTCCAAATTGAACATTACAAGAACACCAGCCAAGGCAAAGTCACGCTGGTCCTTCCAGAATTTGCTTTTGTTGTGTGCATTGCAGTGACAGAGGGAAGGGGTTGTCCAATTCTGGCACTATTTCGTAAAATGTGAAAAACAGGGAAGGGTTTTTTTTGGTGTGGTTTTTTTTTTCCCCTCCAGTTGAGCAAATCAAAAGCTAGTTCCTCTGAGTGAAGGACTACAATTCATTTCATCCTTTACACACGTAGGCAAAGCCACAGTGAAGTATTTTGATAGTCAGGGCAAGAGGCCAATACGGTAATAACTCGATATCACAGCTAACAAAAAACCAAACCAAAACAAAAAAGCCCATAGTAATTTACCGTCGTTCCTGAATACCTTACAGAGACATTTAGAGCTGGCACCCTCCCCACTGTAAATTGGTAACAGAGCACTGTCTTTGCATGTTCACCCCAACTTTGCTCACAGTTCAAAGTCTTCCGAATTCTGAGAAAAACCCAAACAAACGCCACACACCCAATTCCCCCAACTCACCCGCTCCCTCACTCTAGATTAGGACAGTCTAAAAGCTTGACATTTCTCTAGTGCAGTGAGAAGCAGTCTGAGTTAGTAATTTGATTCCATGAAATACACTGTGTGCCTAAAGCAAACAGGAGGTACGTTTGCTTATATCAGGTGAATGTCTACTCCAACAACTGGCTGGACTACTAGAAATAAACCCAGACAGTGACCACATTTTTAGTAGCATTGTCAAGCAGACAGATATCAACATTTAGGAGAGGAACTGTTAAAATAATCAGATTTCACGTATCATTTATTCTTTCAGTGTGCTTGAGCGTGATTTCTTTTAAAAAGACTGTTGAGTAATTTAGTTTAGGCAAAGTTGTGCATTTCTTGATTACAGCTCTTCTTACCTCAGAAGCTAGTTTATCACAAATGTAGCAGTAGCACTGATTACAAATATCAGCATTTTTTCCAAGGGGTGAGCACGTATCACATTCCATTCGCCTACAGAGTTGAAAAACAGAATGTTATTTATGAAACAAGTTACATGCTTCTCCAACTCTACTTCTGCTTTTGGATGTTAAAAAGCTAACAAGGTTACTTGACAAGGTGGACTAAATATGGAAAATGAAACCCCCATGTTAATCTCCATGTCACTGAACATACTCAAATGGGTGTATTGTACAGTCGTATCTTGCATGAGGCATCACTTTTGCTTGTTTACAGAAAGTAACCATTAGTTCACATTCCTCATCCACAACTTCTTCAGATTTCTCCACTTCCAGGGCAGATTTCTCTGTAGAAAAGAGAATATGCAGTGTAAATCAGTATAAAGGTAACTACAACTTCATTACAAATTCAACCAGCTATTGACACTTATTTTTTAAAAACACTGTAAGGCACAAATTTTCTGATGATTTCATACGGCGCAATAAGGATGGTACACTGGCCTGGGACAAAAAACTTCCACGCACTATGAAAACAGAAGTAATTTAATCAAAAAGGATCCAACTGACATTGAAAAGGCCTAGTCTCAGCTAGGTTTGTAATATTTTGAAACTACACAACAGTATCCTTTAAGGTAATTAGTGCCATCAAAGAAATCCCAAAAGTTAAGAAATAATGGCACTTCCTCCTGGTTTTATTTATTTTTGAAGTACTTTGTTTTCCTAGCAGCGGAAAGACACATTTCAAGCATGTCACATAACATTTTACTTCAGCTTATTTCAAAAGTTCTTTACAGAACTTCATCAACAGCAAGAGAACAGGACTTACCCAATGGGTCTACTAACAGAACTGAATTCCCAAGCGTGCTCTCAGCTTCATCATCGCTGATCAGGATTATGCTCTGGTCTTCCTCTTCTCTTTTCGATGGCCCCATGGTTATTGAACTCCAAAGGAAAGGAACTACTTGGCAGCTAATAGGACACAAGGGTAGTTCCCACTCTGAAGGTCCTTTCCTCAGGAAGGGACGAAAAAGACTTCTTCAGGACACAAACTCTTCATTTATGTTGATTAAGTTACGCTAGGGACAGAAACGTTCAACCCTTACTGCAGTCAGCAGCTCAAAAAACATTGCAGTTTCCATCCAGAGCTGAGAGAACCCTAAAAACAAGGAGGTGGGAATAGGAGGGAAAAAAACCAAAACAAAAACCGAAGAAAAAAGGGATAAAAGCTGGCATTCCTTTGGTGGGACGCCCCTTGAAAGACCTACCTGATGCTAACAACTACTGTTATTCACAGTAACAACAGTGCTCGAGGCAGCAGAGGTGCCCAGCGCAGACCCTCCCCTCACACTCCCCAACCCCAAACAAGCGCACCCCCAACTCCCCCCGCCTCCCCCATAACCCCCCCCGCCCCCACGCAACAGCCTCCTGCCCCCCCCCCAACTGCCCCCCAACCAACCGCATTCTCCCCCCTCACCCCAAGCCCCACAACCCCCCTCGCCCAACTGCCTCCCCCCGCCTCCCCTAACCCACTCCCCCCCAACCGCCCCCCCGCCTGCTTCCCCTCGCCCCGCAACCCCCTCCCATCACGACCTATCCCCCCCCCCCCCCACCACCACCATCCCTGCCCATTCTCCCCGGGCGCTCCCCCTCACCGTACGACCCCCAGCCCCGCTCCCGCTCCGGTGGGCCCGAGCCGCTCCCGCCGCCTCCCAGCCGCTCAACCCCGCCACTCTTTGAACGAACAAATGCTTCCGAGGCGGCGACCCCGGAAGGGCCCCGCGCGCTGACGCTACCCCCGCTACTTCCGCCCTGGCAGCGGGGCGGCAGAACTGCGGTGGGGCCGCCATATTTGGTGAGGGCAGGAGCGGTGTCCCTCACGCCTGCGGGGCGCGGGGCCTGGTGCCGGCCCGGCTCCCTCTGCGGGGGGGCTCCCGCAGTGTTTAAATAAACCCTTCATCCTCCACAGGCTGTGGAACGAGAAGCAGTGCAAAGCTGTTGACCATTAAAAAATAAACCCCAACCAACCAAACAAAAACCAAACAAAAACCCCTAGAAATGAAGAAAAGCTAAACAAGCTTAACTACAGAAAAGCTAACCAATCCCACCTGGAGGTGAAACATGCATGTAAAATCTTAGAAAAAATGGAGAAAGTTGTTCTGAAATCAGAGAAAAGTTCAATGAGTGTGAATGTGTTTCTATCAAAATCTAACTGGCATATTGCTGAATGCTTTTTTTCTGTATACACAGTAGCAGTTTTGGATTTTAGATTCAGTACTTAGGTTAATTTGCAGCAGAACGGTATTATTTCAGTTCGAGGTATCTCACGACTGGAGTTACTGAAGGACAGAAAGTTCTTGGGAGCCCTCACTGGGTAATGAAGATGATAAATACACTTAACTGAAAATGTGTTCGTACTGAAATGTATGTACCCTGTCATCGCAAATAGTATATGATTGACCTTGAGTCTATCGAAATGTTTATTCTGAAACATGCATGAACTGGAGGATTCAGGATGCCCATGCACTTCGCAGTATCACCTAAACGAGAGCGCTCTTCTTCCCACCCCCGCCACTCTGAGTACAAAGAGAACCACCTTAGCGTGGCCGTGCTGTCATCCTTCCTCTTTTCTGTGGAATGAGAGGGGACAGCGGCAGCGCTGCAGGGTCCTGCGCGTCCTCTTGAGGCCCTGCCGGAGGGGAAGAGGGAGGTCGCCTCCCACACCTCATGGCAGTGAAGCCCCATCACGTCTCCTGTGGCTTTTTGGGGGTCTCTCGGTGGCCCAGACCCCACAGGCCACCACCTGCAAACACCCCCGGCTATACGTCCCCAAGCACCTCCCCGCAGCTGGGGGAGTTGCTTCCCCTCCAGTCAGGCTGGGACACGCTTGTCCCAAGCCACCACGGCCAGAACAGCAGCCGCTGGCGGAGAAAATGTTTCTACTGCGTGTGGTCATCGCTAATGGCCAGTTCTGTCACGACAGGCTTTTCCTACTGCAAACCCAGCAGGAGATCAGCGAGGAAAAGGCCACATCCAGCAGCTGAGGATTTCCCCAGTAACACTAGATGGTACCAGAGCTCCACACAGGCTCAGGCAGGACCCGGCCGGACAGAAAGTACCTCAAAAATGGAAATTCTGAAACATGGAAAGCTGAAGATGTAAAGCTGCAATATATTAATATGCTGTTGGCAAAGTAATCGCTTTTTCTATGGGAAAAAGCGGACAAGGGAGTTGCGAATAAAATAAGGACGTTTTTCTGGCGTTCAGGGCAACAAGTGTAACGTAGTATTTGTGGTTAAAAATTGTCGGCAAAGTGAAGGTATTAATAGCGCCTGGTAGGGAGGCATTTGAAGACTAATTCTCAGGGAATTTTTCATTACTAGTAATTAGTTAATAGTTAAGGAAAATCTAGGAACTATTTTAACTTAAGCAGAAAATGCCATTAAATCATAAAAATGAGGTACATTCCTGGTATTTTTAATATTAGGAATCATTGAAACAGTACTGAGAATATGATCACCTTTTTCTGTAAGCGGCTGCACACGTTGCAACACGCTGCCTGAAACACTCGTGCATTAAAAAAAATCTTCCTGCAAAAATTTATTCCATGAATAATCTTTAATGTCTTCGTAGCTTTCAACACATTTGGGCAAAATGTTTCAAGTTTCTGTGCTTACAATGAAAAATCTAAACCCGACACCTAAATATGTGGCCTGATTTCAGCTGTACGGAGCGCTTTCAGTAGAGACATCATTTCCTTCATATAGTTGCCTCTGTAGCATGACAGCATTTTAGCAGCCTCGAGTAACTCAACACAGCAATTTAGGTGATGAAATGAAGTATTGAGATAGCAGGGAGAAATAATAAAGGCAGAACTGGCACTTGGCCAGAATAATTTTTCTAAAACTCCACTCTCATGCAGAAGTCCTACGAGATGATCTTATGGCTAAATATGGTCAGGACTTCAGTGCTGCGCCTCATCCAAAACACAGCAACGCTGGTGTTTCCTCTCTTTCCAGATGAAGAGTTGGCGTCGGCGTCCTATTTTTAGTGGTGTGGGTGTAAAATATGTTGGTTAAATTTCACATCGCCTGAGCTCAGTCTGCTCTGCCATGTCGGGTTTTGTGCCCAGACCTAGCAAAGCTCAAGGTCTGGGATTGACATCATAGGCTCCTGCTTCATGGTCTTCATCTTGTAGGTCAGTGTCTTCTGCGTTTGGGGTGAAGAGACAGCTCTCCGGCTCCTTGAGCCCATAAGGCAAACGTAACGCCCCGTCCTGAGCCACAAGCTGCGTGAAGTAAATAAGAGAAAGAGCTTCCAGTGAACTCCCACAGTCACAGTGAGAGGACCAGTGATTAGGTTGGCGTTCAGTCCATTTCAATGGCCAGCAGGAGCTGGTCCATGAAGTGCTGGGAATGTCTCAAAACGCACCTGGAAATGCAAACAGATTCTTCTGCTCGTGTCTCAGCACGAGAGCAGCAGCTTTCCCATCACCTCACAGCACAGACTGCTGTGCCGCGCGCTTGCCTCTGCCCCTTTCTGCGAGAGGGATGCGGGAACTCCGTATGCTGCTGCTGGGGCTTGGCGCAGCGCGGGGTCTGTCAGCTGCCTGGAATGGGAGTAGAGATTTGGGAATAAAGAAGATGAGGGCATATTTGGGGATACCTGGCAACTTCAAAATAGAGAGTGGAATATAGACAATAATTAGCTGCAGTCTGGAAGCTGAAACATTAAGGAAGGAATGCACAATGCCATGCATCAGTAAAGCTGCTACCGGCTGTTGGGACTGTGCCCGTCATTTCCCCCCAACCCTGCCATGCTCTTGGTTGATTTTACAGGTCCAGGCTGGACCCACATCGGTGCTTCCAGGAGGCCTGACAAGGAGCAGTCTGGACCAGGTCGGGGCACTAACTAAAGGTGCAGAAGACTTCTGCTCCCTGGGAAGGAACAGCCAAGGGCTGGAGGAATGGGTTTCTATCCACCAGCTCCTGAAGTAGATGGGGAATTTCCCTCTGACCGCAACAGCAGAGCTGTAGAGCGAACAGACCATTAAAATGTCCGCTCAAAAAAATTTTCACGTCCCATTTATATTTACTGCTGCTTCATTCTGTTGAAAGTCAAAGGCCCATTTGTACCCGATGAAAGGCTTGGGATAGATCAATTGACTGGAAAAGGCTCTGAGGATTGAAACCTACAATTCCACATGGACAAGTGCTAATCCATCCGTCTGCTGAGCCCAACCAAGGTGCCGCAGGTCTTTCCAGGCACTTGGAGCTGACTCATGTCATGGCTCTTGTGCTTGTTTGGCCCAAAAAAGGATGTTCAGTGCTGGAACTGTAAAAGAGATTCTTATAACTGAGCTTCTGGGAAGAGAGTTGTGGTCTTTTCTAGCTACCTTCGGCGTCTCCGCAGATTCATCGCCTCTGTTAATGGGCAAACTTTCCATGGTGACATGAAGGCGGGTTCCCCCCCGCTTTAATCTTTGAAGTGCCTCCTAGTGCATTGCAACGGGCTGACGAAGCGTCGTCTGCTGTGCGGAATCAGCTCTGCTCAGGTTTCATAAGGAAACAGGACTTATGTGATTATAACGTGCGTATGAGTGAATGACAGGCCCTGTTTGTATCCTGATGTTGCTGAGATGGGAGGAAACCATCCTTGTTCTCCAAGGATCCAAGAGGAGGGGTTAAGGAGAAAACATGCCTCGCTGTGCAGGAGGAGAAAAATGGTAGCAGAGCAAGAAAAATGAGTTAGCTCAGGACCTGCCTTAGTGGCTCTCTACCTCCGTCTAAATAAGAAACGAGCTTTTACTTGAACCCTGATTCTGTGAGGCAATGAGATTTCTGTGGTGATAGCCCATGCATGAGTGCATGTTTCCCTCACAGCCCCAACTCCCGGTAATTACTGAATTCTGGTGCCAATTTCAACCAAATGGACAGCAGGTAGAAATCCCAAAAGTATCACATTCCTAAAAGTGTTGTGATAAGAGATGTGCATGTGTGAGAGAGAGAAACCCTCCATTTATGCCTTCTCCGAGTTCAATCACAATCAGAAAACTACAAATCTAGGAAGAGATGGGGCAAAAATTCCCAAGCCACGGAAAAGCCTTGGTAGCATTCATGCCTACGAGACACCAGAGAATCTGCACAGGAGAAAATGTTTAAGAAGGGGATTATGGGGTGGCTGATCAGGCAGGAGTTGCTCTGGGTGAGGTATTCATCATGTCTTTTTTCCCACATGGCTTTTCTGGTGTCTAAGAAGGGGTGAAAGCCTGCCGCAGCCCCGGTACAATTTGGTTTAAAAGTCCATCGACCATGAGGCACAAATCCATTGGAAGCCAGGCTTCATTACTTCCAGCGCTAACAGGACAACGTGGTTTTTTAATGCTTGAAAGAAAAAGGTTCGTTTAGCTCTTTCCCCTTGTAATTTCTTTCCTTCCCCAAGACCAAATAAAGTAGAAATGAGATGCCGTGAGAAAGACCCTTCTCAGGGTATTTCAGGCCCTGTAAAAATGGTCTGGTTTGTTGGTTTTTCAGGGGGACAACAGCCGGGCCAGGGCAGGAGAACCACAAGGACCCACCGGTGCTAATTCGCCTTCGGCTGTGAGCCAGCCTGCGTCCCGGGCGGGAGAGGGGAGAAGTGGAGATGCTCCCTACCTCGGCACAGCGGCAGCCAAGAGCTCTCGATTTAAGAAACAGATGAATATGAACCTTGTTGGAATGCCTTCAAAAATCTGCTAGCACTCTCCTCCCTGCCGAAAGCCGAATAAATCCCCTTCGTATTTCAGGCTCCTAGTGAGACCCTGAAATATTATCAGTGCTCTTTGACACTCTACCTGCCCCTCATCCCACCTGGCTTTCCACAAAACACATTTCCTCTGCTTTCAGGAAAAAAAAAAAGTCAGGTTCATTCAAACCCTGACACTTCTCTAGCACTAGGGTGATCAGGTCTCCTCCATTTTATATTTGGTATTTTAATAGTGTTTCCTTTTAGACCTTTAATGAGTTTTTATTCCCCTTTGTATATCAGACGCTTCAGTCCGACCGACAGTTTTACTCACCCCATGTGGAGTAATATGAACAGTCAGGACAACCTTTTATTCCTGTGGCAAAGTTTGCTCTGCCAACATTTTTCTTTTGCTCGCAGACGGAGGGATGTGTTTTGACCCTTTCCTCACCGCTGTTTCACCCATCTTCCAGCCTTTGAGCAAGGATGTTCCCCCCAGTGCAGAGGCAGGAACAAACCCAGCCTTACCGTCCACGCTCTCAAACGCTTGCAGCTCTGTATCAAGGGAAGGGGGGGGGGGAATCAAAACAAAAGCAAATGTGGGCTTTGGCTCATCTGAACAGCTGAGTTTTGTTACTTCAGCCTGAGCTCAGACTCGCAGGACATTTTATTACAGTTTGCAGCAAGCGGGTCAGGCTGGGGGCTGTCCTCGTGGCTCCGGGGAGCTCACGGGCCGTGTAGGTTTGTGGCTGTGCTGGTGTGTTTTATCGTTTGCACAACACACCCGCTGACGGGCCATCGGCTGGAGAACAGGCCAAGCTGTGACTCTGCCCCGCTTATTCCTAACGTATCCCAAGCCCAGCACAGAGAGAGAACAAATCTCATCCTTCAAGGCACGAGGTGCCCAGTCTTGTGGTCACGCTGCAAGGGCCGTGGGAAAAGACGCGTGCCCGAGCTGCTCGGGGCATGAGACAGTCCCCACCGGGCCCGGACCGAGTCAGGAGGTGCCCACATCCCATTTTCTTTAGCCTCGGATGGCAAGCAGTCACCGACGCCACGCAGGAGGGTTGCAGGACAGCTGGCTGGAGCTACAAGGGATTACACGCGCCAGGCTGGGTGCTGCACAAATAAATAAACGGTTGTCAGTCCTGGCCCCCAGACCCTGCAGGACAAAGTGGCCCAATGGGTGACGTGGATGGGAGGAGCGCACGAAGGAGGGGAAAAAGGCAGAGCCACTGCGAGAAATTGAGAACCCCAATGGACAGATGGGTACGGGCTGAGCCCCCGCTCCAAGTGATGTTGGCATTCTCCAGCCACAGGGATTCATGGCAACATTTTTTACAGGCAAAATTTGGGGTAGAGAAGATTGACGTGCAAATCTGTGAACACTGTTTTTGATGTTTTGTTCTGCATTTGGGAACGGGGGACTATCTAGGTGCCTTCTGCTGTCTGCAAGGCAGGCAGAGTGGTTTCAGGCATTTCTTGTGCTTAATTACACAGGTCCAATGGAGTCGTATAATTTAAAAACATATGCCATTAAAGGTTACATATTAAGCATGGTCTTGGTTTTTTGATGTTGCAGAAGGCTTATACTCATCTGCTGAGAATTAGGAGGTTATTATTCTGCGGAAGCTAATCCAAATTGCCTGTTATCCATAGGCAGAAAATTAAAGGAATATTTAAGCCCATTCCACAGATTACAAACTTGGTGGCATAGCTCTGCAACCAGTAGTATTAGTATCTTGCGTTTGATAGTTGCCAATAATTTAAGTCAACTGTTTAACATCTGGCATTACTATATAATGTCTGGCTTAAGCTGTAACCTTTTTTTCCCCCCTGCTTTTAGAAAAGCTTTTTCTGCTTTGAGAGAATTTTGATTACTAAAGCCCTTCCCAGGACAGATTTATCCTGTGATTTAACATTTTGTGATGGAGTCTCATTTTGAATCAGTTGAATAATTGGCAGTGACTTTGGTATTAAACTGATTCATGATGTACATCCAGGCCCTTAAATAATTTAACATTATTGTCTTTATAATCGAAGCCCCTTTTTGCCCATTAAAAAGTATTGGAAACAGTCTAGTGATCTGCTTTGATTAAAAATAAAGTGCAGAGGATTGGTAATGATTAGAGATGGTCAGCCTTCCCCTCCGGCTCACCCTCGGCTGAAAGGCACTGCTTGGCTCTGTGCAGCCCCAAGCACGGGCTGATGGTCCTGGTGGTGCCCGGGCAGCGCGCGTCTTTACTCACCAGCCGCATGGCCCACGGGCAAGGGATTTGAACGGTCTCTATCCAAGTGATGACAGGAAAATACTCCTGTCGCCCCACCAAGCACTGTCAATACCTTTTCGCTGGCCGAGCGGTGCAGTCCTGGTGTTGGCAGGTCCGGGAGCAAGGTGCATGGCCGAGGACGGCGTGCAGCGGAGCTGCGTGGGTGCTGCGCCCCTCGCCAAGCCCGTCAGGTAGCCAGGGTGTCCTTGCCATGATGGTGTCCGACAGCCCTTGCCTCACTGCAGGGTCTCCACTCAGTCTTGGGAGAAAACACTGTGCAGAAAACAGTTTTGTTTTCTTCTTTTTGGAAAGCTCTTAACTACGATCAGTAAGTTTGGGCAAGAAACACAGAGATTGCATTAGAGGAGATCTACGGCTCTCGTCACCACTGAGGGACTACTGTAGGGTGAACAAGGTGCTGTGAGTAAAAAGTAAATGTAAATGGGCCAAATCCCGTCTCCTTTGAAATCAACGCCACCGCTGCCGTTGCCGGAGCCCGGCTGTCACCCGGTGAGCTGATCCCCGGTGGGAGCCCACTGGGTGAACTGGCCGCCGCGAGGCCCGAGGAGTCCCGCCGCCGCTGCCACCCGGGAGAGGAAGGCTTGGCGCTGCGGAGCCTCGGCACGCCAAATTAAAAGCTGTCCGTTTCACACTCCACTCTTCCCCGGCCTTTGGCAGGGGCTATGATATAACAGGTTTTGCATAGCTGCTAGACATCTTCCTAATAGTATCCCCTGTGAATTCTAAATTTCAGTCACAGCCTCTAAATTTTCATTAAGAGCAGTCACACAGAGAGAATGATGGATTAGATTTTATTGTTGGAAAATCTCCAGATAAAATTAAAGTGCTTCTTTCTTTTCTGAAACCTTTACCTTTCCCCTGTGGTGCCCTATAAATAAGGTATCAAATAATGTTTATCCTTTTGAATTCTGCAATCTTACATGTTTCATGCTTACTCCTGACCACTTTCCTGCCTCTTCAGAGATGTCACTCTTCAGTTAAAGCCCGGGAACAGACATGCTACCTCACAGACTTTGCTTTACTATAAAGCAGCCTGACTTTGTGTCCCAGCAGCATGTGGGAGACTTCACTTAAGCCCAGGTACATATTTGTAAATACAGTGTTGTCTCCTTCCCTTTCCTGGAAGTCTTTCTTTCATTTCCTTCTTCCTTCCCGTCCAATTCCCTCGGTCCTTTCTTTTTCCCTAGCTCTCCATCCTCTGCGCGTACATCTAATCTGTCCAGCTTGCAGACAGATGAGACGCCGTGATCACGGGGCCCGGGCTGAGGCACTTTCTGCTGGGAACCAATAGCCAAACCGTGATAAGTGGTATCCGCTCCCACTGCCCCTGGCCAGCAGATTTTTATAGCAGATGTTGTTTCTTCCTACAGTGAAAAGGACAAAAAAAAAGTATTCTTTTAGGACAGAGGTCTTAAACAGTTTTAGATGCTTTTAGTCTTCACTTTAACTAAAAAGCGAGAACCCTGCAGGCAGTTGGTAGGAAGTGTTCAAGAGCTGGTAATGCTGGCATGATTCATACTGGTGTCAGCTCGTTTAAATTAAATTCCACGGGGATTTATCCAGCAATGGCTCCGAACAAGTTTTAGACAGCATCCCCCACCCCCACCCCTCTCACTTCACAGCATCTTAAATTAATACAGTGCACGGGCTGTACAAGGGGTTGGCTGAGAGAGAAGCTTTCTGGGCTGTCAAACAGAGGGAAGGGTCCCTGCTTCCCACCATGAGCACAGGGAATCAACAACCATACCCAGGGGAGAGAGGAAAACCGTTTTCCTGCTGAAGTAACACAAGTCGTCGTTGTCAATGGGGGTCACCGTGTCTTGAGCTGGAGTTGGGTCCCACACGGGGACTCGGCCCTGGGGGGTGACGTGACTTACCGTAGCTGAGCTCAAAGGATGTCCCTTGTCCTCAGCAGGGCTGCAGCCAGCAGCAGGGTTTCCCTCATCCCAGAAGGCTACGGCTGGCCCCACCAGCACTGCACAAGCCTCACTCCTGGGGCTCTTGCAAACCAGCCGTATATCGCATTGCCAGGCTGGCCGGAGCCTCGGAGCAGGGTCAAGGCTCCCTCGCCAGCCTCCCAGGGCCTCTCCTGCTGCTGATTCCCCACGGCGCAGGCTGTTTTGATGGGCTGATGGGTCATTCCCACCATTTCAGTACATCTTCCTCCTGATTTACCCTACTTGGATAGGAAGATAATCCACACTACCAGAGAGCCAAGCCAGTTCCCTGTCTCAAAGGTCCCCCAACCCGCATGGATCGACCAGGGCTCCGCTCCCTCCATGTCCTTCCTCTCTGCGCAGACAAGGTGGAAGGATTTCCAAGAGGAGCAAATTGCCCTTCTTCTCCTTATAATGCCTCCCACCAGGAGCATGCAAGGGAGCTATCAGCACAGGTGATCTGCGGATGTCAAGCTCATTAAAATCGTAAGAGTTTGACTAATTTGCAACAGCTGGGCATCAGGCCCTTGGTTTTCACTCCAGTTTTGATTCGCCACCACTGACCTAAGTTAACAGACTAAGGACCCCAGGCTGAGCCTGCTGGCACCCATGGCAGTTGTCTCTATGACTATTTTCCTTTGTAAAAAAATTTCTCAGAACTCTTCTCGCACCGGTGGAAAAATCATATATCGGCCGGGAAACAAACAGAAAAGGATCCGAGTCTCATCCTCTCTGCTGCATTTTAATGTCATCCCAAAGGAAGCGGCGCTGCCTTGGCCACTTGCAGCAAAGGAAAGAAAACTCACCGAGTTTATTGGCTACTTTTATTGGTTTGTCTGTGCCACGTTTCGCAGGCAGCTGTGCCAAGAAAACACCGCGGCTTTCCAGAGATGAGGCCTCAGAGAGGCAGAGGTAAGCCCAGGAGAAGAGTGAAAAGCTGGAAAGAGGAACCTTGTAAATTTGGTACCAGCAAGGATGGAGGGGTGCCAAAGCTGACCGAAATCTGCCATGAAACGAATCAGATCGCAGCCTTCCCTTCCCTGCGCAGAAGTCACGACGCCCACAGCTGGGAGAGCGGCCAGTGTTATTTTTGGGCAAGATTTATGCAAGTTCCAAGCAGAGTCTCAGCGAAAAGGAAGCGAGGGGGAGAGATGGAGGTTTCTTTTTAACAGAGATGTTGGGAAGACAGAGGAGTCATGAGCAACGAGTCAGAGCACCTACTCTGGGGTTGAATACCTCTGGTCTGGGCAGGGACAGACCACTGCAGATCAACCACGGCTGTCCCCCAGTAGCTCCTGAGCTGCAGTGACAAATCCGAGGAACAGCTAAACCAGGGTCCCCACCGGACACGTCCCCAGGTCCTGCCCCTGCCCTGGGTCCCACTGCATGCGCTGGGTGCAGGATCGCAAGGCCACGGTCCTAAATTGCAAATACAATTTAGCTGAGGAGAGGAAGAGGCAGGATTGCTTTGGCCGCTTCCTAAAAGGCTGATCTCCACGGCCCCACTGCGGGACGGGGGAGAGCAAGGGGCACAGGGAAGCACAGGACCTTTAACTCCATTTTCATTTGGGAGGGAGGTGTTGACATTTTAAATGCCGTGAATGATAGATAATTGGCAGTGCCTTGGATTCATGAAGTCACCGAAAAGCAAAAAAACCCCTTTTTCGATGCCTGTGGTAACAATCCAGTATTGGGTTATAAGTGACTCAAGCGAGGACCGTGCGATGGCAGGGCACGCTCGGAGCCGGGAAGCGTGCCCGCGGGCCAGCACGCTCGGCAGCGTGTTTCGCAAGGATCAGCTGGACACCGTCCTACCCTCGTGCTGCTGGTGAAGTCATCGTGGCTTTGTGCCCCCCTCCTTGCCCCACTCCCGAGAGGATGGGGTAGGGCAGCTGTAGCTTAGCGCGTCAGGCAGAAAATCATCGTCGTCTTGCCTGCTGCCCCTCTGGGGCCCCGGTATCGCAGGCCCTCGGAGGAGAGGTTTGCTCTGCCCGGGCTGAGCTCTTCACCTCTTGCCTTGTGCCAAGTACACACAGAGTCGAGCAGAGGAGCCGAGTCGAGAGCAGTTCCTCGCTGGAGGATTTTGCTCGTGGACGAACATGTGCAAGCGGGTCCTTCTGGCTGCTGATCGCCCCCGCGTAGGAAAACCAGAGGTACCACAGCTCTGACGCACTGTGAACATGGGACGTCTTATGATAAGAAGGAAGCACTTTCTTTTTACTACCTGGTTGTTCCCATTGTTTTGCATCTATTAGGCACATCACCTCTTAAAAAAAGAGGCGTGGACCAGCTGCTGCTCCCTGGAAACCATCACTGGGGTCCGTGTGGGTATGCATACCTCTGCATCCACTGCCTCTGGATGTGGCACTTCAAAACTGCCTGATGCAGAGGCTCAGTTACTCTGAAACCCCCCCATGCTTATGGAAAGAGACCAACAGTTTTGCAGGCTCTGTCCACTGATCCTAACACCTGGACCACCAGGATGACAGCCCAGCATGGTGTAGGTTCACCAACATCAATAAGCTGTGGCTGCTGCTGACCCTGTTGTTGCAGTGCTGGACCCAAAGGCCCTGTGTACCCCATGCACCCCACCCACCGTCACCACACAACACCATGGCTAGAAGACCCCAGGGAAATGCAATCCCTACATGGGGAGCTGCTGGGAGCCGCGGGAGTCTGGTGGTCCCTTCTGGGAGCAGGGCAGGCAGGGTCACAGCGAAAGTCCAAGAAATTCAAACCCTGGGGATTATGGAGGGATCCGTATGTTGTTTTGCCAATATACCCCGATTTTCTCTTTCTCTGGCTAATTCTAATCTCGGGCACACTCAGATAAGCCTCAAGACATGACACTGAAAGAAACAGCCAGCTCAAAGCACACGTGTGGCCTTATCTTCTCCGTGCATTCATTTGAATAAATCTGTTCCAAAGGTACTTTACATAAACACGCTGAAGGACAAACCCCGGCTCACCTCTAGGGAGGCTGTGTTATCCGTGGCGTCTACAGGAGGCTTTCAACTGACTCACAAGGGCACCGGCGTTGCCCTCAGCAAAAAGCACTGAAAGTCGAAACCGCAGGATGCTATTCCACTCGCACTCCACCAAACCATCCCTCCTCCTGTGCTCGGTTTTCCTATTCATAAAACTCGAGTAATTAATACTGAGTAACTGCTGAGGGATTTTACAAGTCTCGGTGAAAGAGCTGATATTTACTGAAATGCGGAAGTTTAACTTGGAGAACATCGCGTGAAAGCCGTTGTGAGTGCAAAGCTTTAAGAACATTTTTATCAAATTGAAACGAAATGGTTTGCGGCAATAAGGCAGTTATCTTCAGGAAAAACCACCAAACTGAAGTTATTCCTAGGTGATTAGTCGGAGCAGATATATTGTTGTTTTAGTATGGAGATGTGTATGAACAAAGACCAAAACTCAACCACGTATCCATGTATCAGTAAGAACAAATATCTTTGCTAAGGAACTCATTATGGAATTTTGGAAGGAAAACCATCCCAAAAACATACTTCTAATTTTTTTTTCTTCATTCAAAATAAGGTTCCGTTTTTTACCAACAACAATAATGTTAAAAAAGATCTGCATTAATTCGAAAGCTATTTCACTTTCACTCCATTTCTTTTGCCCCTCCACAGGGAAACCCTCAGTGCACAGTTTCCAAATGTTAATGAACAACAGTCCTTTCTCTGTACCTTTTAGGGCCTGATTCACCATGATCATCCATAAATATTACTTTAAAAACTTTCCTGAGGAACTCCCGGGGGCCGTGAGAGCAGCCGATGTCAGGAAACGTCAGATATTTCTCCCTCTCCTCCTTGAGACGCTGGTAGCATGGTTGGAAAAGAACAGATGCGTTAAATGCTCGGAGATTTACAGCATCCCCCCCCCACGGGAACCATAAAACGACAATTTGTTCAATTTCAAAAGCAGACCTCTGCCCGTTGCAGGACCTTTCATCACTGTTTATAAAGCTGGGCTTAAAAAGCCCGGGATCTTTTATGATAAAATGGACACAAAGTTCATTTTTCAACCGTTGCAATGCCTAAAAAATGGAGATGTGTGCAGCCGGAGGGGGGAAGGAGGCAGGCCCTCGCCGGCCGGATCCTGCCCTGGGCTTGCTCCTGTCTCTCTTTGGCATGGGGGTATGCCACAGTGGGCAGGAGGGGTTGGAAACCCTGGGTTAGCAGATTGAATGCCATACACGGTCTGCTCCCAGATTCTCTGTGTGAACCTCAGGTGACCACCGATGGACCTTGTGCCAGTTCCCGACCTCCAAAGAGCACTGGGAAGATAAAAATCCACTCACGACCGAGAAATGGTTTGGTGTCACAACATGACAGCGTCAGCCCGGTCTATCGAAACCTGGCCTTGACGAAGGTGTTTGCACAAACACCTGAAGACCAAAATCACCGTCTTGCCTCTTGTTCTTGACCTACTTCCCCCCTCACCTCTGCATCTGGGATCAGCCTGCAGGTAGCCAGGGTGCAACGCCTCTTTCAAGAGCCTGACGCATCGCCAGCCACGGAGCAAAAGGAGATTTTGGCGTTTGACTCGGATGGTTTCTTCACCTCCACAGAGCCCACAAGTGTTTAGTTTTGGCCTCAGACTCGGCCCCAAACCGAAGCACTGGATCACCCAACCTCTCTACCACAGACCTGTGATCTCCGCAGCGTTGATTTGGCTCCAGATGCTGGGCTGGGTCCTCCTCTGGCGTCCCAGCCCTGGAAACCCAGTGAGGAGTGAAGCAACGTAATGGATGAATAAGAGCAGAGTTCTGCATTTATTGCTTAAGTAGTTTGAAGTGATTGTAATGCAGCCAGATTTATTTCTTATATACAGTGGCGGACTTATTAAACTTCCAAAGGAGCTCTTTAAGCTGTCATTTGGGGTTTAATTGCTGAATATAACTACCTGCTTCTAAAAGGCTGCCGAGGAACAGCCCTCCTTCCACACACCGTCGTCTTCTGCTCGGAAGGAGAAGATCCCCAAAAGCACAAAGGGTTAAAGCTTTGGCCTGCCTAGTCCAGTCCACCCCCTCCTCCCCCAGTTTGCAAGTAGTAGAAAGGAAAGGATTAGAGGGGAGAGATTTATGGACTAGCCCATCACAGAGCCTCAGTTCGCACTTTGATGATGGGGGAACAGCCCCGCTCTAACAAAGGGGCTGTAAAGCATGCCCACCAGTAAACTATCTATTGGGGGGAGCCAAATCCCTCCTTGGATTATTAAGGGCTCTGCGAGTCCTTGGAAAGAAAGGCTGCACCTTTTTTATTGCCGCATTATTAATAAAGAGCTGGTGAAATACTTACTGCTGCTCCGTAAATCTTCCAAGGGCAGCAGTAGGTTGCACAGACATTTGGGCTGGAAGGATACGGAGGGGCCATGGGGCTTGACCTACATCCCCCATCCCGACCGTGGCGAGTGTCTCTGGAGCGGGGACATGGCAGGAGCCCAGCTCCGCTCCCAGCGCGCCGCGGCGCGCACGTACCTGCGGGGAGAGGAGGTCCGTGCCCTCAAGGCCCCCGAGATGTCCTCTGGCTGCTCCATCCCCAAGGGCTGCAGCAGAAGCTGTGCAGGGAGAGGTCCCCAGCCTCCAGTCACAGCTGGGCTGGGTGGGATGGCCCCACGTCGCTGTTCCCACCAACCCAGGGGTCTTTGAATCTGTCCCAGGGGCTGGGGAGCAACAGGGGCTTCAGGGACGGATCCTGGAGATGCAAAACCACCTTGCCAAGGTCCCACAAGAAACCAATACTGTAATTCATAGCTATAATTTTCATCTAACTCCATGCAACTCTTCTTTTAGCACCTTCAGATTAGTAACTCCTTAGGCTCACTATAGCTCACCCAACAAGGAAGGACCGAATGACCTTTTAAAACATTTTTTCACTCTTCCATAATTTTTTTTTTAACAGGGGAGGGAGGAATTAATGAAAAAACAGAAGTACCACATTTAAAGTGAGAGGTGGCAAATAAAAGGTCTGCTGGCACTACCCAGCCAACAGGCAGCTGGTGTCGAATACGGGCTCAAACCAAACTGTCACCCATCAGCTCTGGATTTGCAGGGGAGGCTGAGAGGAGGGAATAGCTCGCACTTTTGCACCGTTACTCACAACACGAGGCTGCTCAGGCCAGACACCCAGGACCTGTGTCCCATGCAATGAAATGCATTTGCTCTCCCACGCATGTGTCCTATTCTGAAACAGCCATGAAAACCCTGCTTGCTCGAAGGCAACCACAGTAGCGGAGGGAGGTCGGCATCCATCCCCTTGCTCTGTCCAGGGCTCAGCTTCCCCCACGTTAGCACCTGTTTGGAACAAGCATCCCCCAAAAAACCCAGAGTGCCGAGACCCGGAGGAGTTGGCTGCGCTTTAGAAAAAGGAAAAATAAACAAACCCTCATGACTACCAACAAAATCCATCCTATGACAACAAAAAAAGGTTTCCTTCCTAATTTCAGCTTCTGGTCATAAAATTTTACTTTCATGTAACAGCATGAAATCTGCACAACCGGAGCAGGGGTTTTTAATAAAAGGCAGAGTTGATGTAATATCCGAGCCAAGGTGTTTTTATAAGCCAGAAGAAGAGAGACAGAAACACAGAAGGAAAATAATTTTCTTGAATTCCTTCCAGAAAGGAATTTTATTTAGATTTCCTTTAACCATGCTGAAATTCTCCTTCCTCCTCTTGCCTGGGTTTTCCCCCTTAAAAGCTGTCCCCCTTAACCTGTGCATTTATGCCAGCAAATCCAAGCCACTCATTTCTTTTTGCATCTCAGCCCTAATGCATTTAAAATGTTTGCACGCCAAGGAAAAGAGCAATTTTCAGCGTGCATTGGGGTCCACCTTGCACCAACACCCAAACCACCACGGACCCAGCCTCGGAGGAGGGTGCCGAGTGTCCTGCAGCCAGGATAATGCTCCTCTTCCAACACTCCGCGAGGACGGAGGGAAAGCGCTTCCCCATGTCCCAAACTGTGAGCTTTGAGAAGAGAATAATATCTGCTAAAGGCCCAGAAACAGCTCTCAGCTCTCAGCTCTCAGCTCAGTGAAAAATGACTTCCAAATACCCCCCGCTCTGGGGATTTTATAAGGGAAGATGGATCTTTCTATCTGTTTTCCTTTCTTCTTCATTTTTCAACTCTTGACCTACACGGTGAACAGAAACCTCCCGGGTGTGAGCCTTCGGCAGAGGAAATGCTTCCTCCAGTTCATTTGTCTTCGGTGGTCTGCGCAGCTGAAGAGACGCCTGTGGCCGAAGAGATGCTGTTCCCAACCCTGCCCACCCTGCCTCCCCGCCCCGGGTGCCGGAGGGTTGGATGTGCCGGAGGGTCGGATGTGCAGCTCCGTTAGCAGGGATAGTACCGGCCATCCCTCACCTGGCCCTTTGCAACTAGGAAAACAAGAATCAGAGCAGCCTTGGCCCCACTTTTGGGCAGACACGCAGCTCAAGACAAAAAGACACTGACCTATTTAAACAAATAAGAGGTTTTGGTGTTTACCTGGGCATGAAGGACCAGATCTGAGAGCTGGGAAGGGTATTTTTGGGCACTGCCCCCCAGACACTGTGGGTCCCAGGAGAGCTGTTCTGGTTAACTCATGCAGCCACCCCGGTTCAAAGCATCCCTTCTCTCAGGTCAGAGCATGACACAAGTCACAAACTTCAGACACAGATTTCAAAAGCCTTAAAACCCGTGATTCCCCACTCAAGGTTCAAGGGCAACATATTGCCATAAGATGTTCTTGCTTCCAGCATCACTCATGGTCATTGGGAACCACCACGGCAATAGGCCCAACAGGGAAAGGATGGCGTGGTTTGCAGCACCCTGTATGGGAGATGATCCAAGCTGGATGACTGGGACCAGTGCCTAAAGGTTTCTGGAAGAAGAAACGTCTCCTTAGCACATTATTTATAATTTAGGTGGAAATAACTAAAATAGGAGGGTCTGTATAATTCAGACCTATGGGAGGTTCTTTGCTGCATCTTTGACAGCCCCAAACACACATCGCCCTGGACGTTGTCCACCTCCAGGCACAGAGCAAGGCTGGAGCGGGAATGAAGGGGAAGAAGGATTGAAAAGGGGTCCCCGAGCCCAGCCTTTCCCCTCTCTTGGTTTGAACATGGGCCCTTATTTTCTTACTGTTTTTCAGAGTGTTTCAAGCACGACCACGGATGGGGACCTCTCCTCGGTGTCCGGCAGAGCCATTCCGTGCAGGCAGCCCAGGCGTTTCTCCAGGAAAGCGATTTATCAGCAGCTGGTGACCTGTGGAGCTGAGTCCCCGCTGCACTTGTTCTGGGCCACGCAACAGAGCCAGTGGCATAAGCAGGGGGAGCACAGATGTGAGCAGCACAGCCACCGACAGCAAGACGGATGATACCTGGGGACAGGGCTCGTGCACTTTGGCTCTTGGGCACTCATACAGCATGACTTCCAAGCTGGGTGTGGAGAGGAGGAGGCTGGGGACAGCAGTTCCCATCCTCACCCCAAATTACCTTCACGGGAAGATGGAGGTGAGGCTGGACCACATCCTTCAAGTCTGGCACTTGGGCCAGCAGCTCTTGTCCCTCCTCAACTGGAAGATAAGCAGAAATGTCCTTGCAAGGTTTTCTCCTTTATGACAGCTGCTGAGAGGTTGCATGAGACGGGGGCTTAGCTAAGCCCACAGAATGGGCTTTCCACAGCCAGGAAAAGGCGGCTTCAGATGCAAATTTAGGGAGGGAGAGAGGCAGAATCTGAAGACCCCATTAGATTTCAGTGCCACGGCTTCTATCTTGGACTTTGCTGTCCATTTAAGAAGTAGATTTTAGTCCCAAGTTTACAAGTTGGGCCTGTCTCCTTAGAAAAATAAAATTCAAGAAAAGAATTTTTATAGGACAATTTGTTGCTCTCCATGAAGGCTTGAGAAAGCCAAACTGCACGGCCTGCAGGGCTGCAGCTCTGCTGTGGAAATGGATACAGCAGCGTCCCGCCTGCCCTCTCCCTCTTTCAGCAAGAAGTTTCCCTTTGGTTTACAGCAGCCCATGCTCCAGGGGAAAAAACAACAACTGCCGCTGTTATTCTTCAGGAGGGCAGCAAGAGGGCTGAATAAAAGAGGCTGCATCCAAAGCACAATATGAGATGAAAAAGACATCCAAGCTCCATGGCGCTAGATAAAACAAAGCACACACAAAAAGAATCAAATGCTGAAATATGTATTTCTTGTGGGTATGAATAGAACTGTCTATGTTTGCCTTGGAGATGGGGGAAGGAGGCCAAAGGGTTTAATCTCAGCAGGTATTGCTTTTCAGTACAGAGACATCGAGCAATTTAAAGACCTCCTGCCAGGCCATTTCAGCAGTCGCACAGCCCTGCTCTCTCCGAGCTGCTCGGCGCTGGCCCGTGGAAAGGTCACCTCCGCTCTGCAGCCCACGGACAGGTAGGTGCTCGCACACCTCTTGCCCTACCACAGATGTTAGCAATAAGAAAAGCCCAACAAGTGCCAGGTAGCAAATCAGCCATCTCCATGAGCTTTATCCAGCCTTCGTCCCGCTCTCCCCAGCCTGGCTCCCGTCACTGGGCCATGCCAGACCGTCTGGTGTGTCCTCAATTCTCCGAACTCGGGGACGTTGGACTGGAGGGCAGGCAAGTGGGATTTGTTCTGGTGGGCTGTAAAGCACCGGAGCTGGAGAGCGAATAGCCATTATCGCCGGAGCACACCGATATCTCTAGGAGTCCCATGAGGACATGCAGGAACCAAGATCCACAGATTTATGTCTTCATAAAGCCACAAAACAAACTCAAAAAAGAGCTGGGTTTTCAGTCATGATAAAAGTTGATGTGGACATGATAAAAAAGATGAAATGCTCCTATTTAAAAAAAAACCAGTTTTTTTCAAAATGATTTCCAGGCTTGGAAATCCAGTGATGCTACTGCCATCCTGTTTTCTTCCTGCGAACGACCTTGCCCACTGCCATCCCGGGGCTGCGCATGAGCACGTTTCCCTTCGCGCCTCTCATCTTGCCCCAGTACTCGCCACACACACAAGCGTCTGCCAGCGCACCCGGCACCAGCAGGTGCTGGAGCAGTTTGCAGGCAGGTGCACGCCGTGCCGGCGCGGCCATGACATCATACGGTGCTCTCGTCTGCCTAAAAGGCAGGAGGGACCCATCTGGCATGGCGTGATGAACGGGTCCGGAGGACCAGGGCCAGGTCCCGGAGGCGATGAGTGAGCGCAGCCGATCGTTCAAAGAGGTGAAGGCAGAAGGTCTCCAGGTGTGAGGGTCGGGGAGCAGGTGCCCTGCAAATGTTTTCCACGTATTTGCCTGGAAACTGTGATGAGCTCATCTGAGAAGAGCCCTGCAGATGCCGAGTGCACCCAGCCGCTCGCCGGCAGGTTGGGCACGTCAGTAATTCTGTGATATGCTGTGCCCTCGCAGAAGGTGCGTGGTTGGATCAGTTCACCATCGTTTGCATCTGCTTCCCCCACCCCGGACCGCGTTACCATCTCCCCCGTCTCTGAGCAGCCCATCCATGTGCAGAAGTTCGGTGCCTGACAGTGATGGAGAGCAGAAGCAGTTGATGAATGACATTAAGCGCGCGAGGAGGTGGGAGATGTTTCCTAGCTAATCTGTTCCTCCTGAGCGAGGCTAGAGCTGCTCCAGCATCTCCTCCCTGGCGGTTTGGGCCAGCCTGTTACCCAACCTTGTTGCTGTTCATCTCTATTGAGAAGCCAGGTGGTCTGAGGAGCACCCCCATCCTCCCTGGGCATGTTGCCTCCAGTACCACCCACCGGTTCCCTCATGCTCTGAGGCTGAAAATACGGTTTTAATAATGTGTCCATAAATCATTCTGTCCGTAGCAGCTGACACGAGCAGTGGTGCTGGGAAAAGGCCCAAACTTCCCAGGTGTAGGAAAGCCTACACAGTCAACCCCGGTGAACGGTGGCCCCCGTCAGCCCATGGCATGAAGGTGGCCACCAACGAGACCCAAGGGCAGCGGTCACCACCGGGTGCAACCCCCCTTCCAGGGAAGCAAGGGTGGGATTCGGGGCCCTAAACAGAGGTATCTAGCTGGTGCCATGTGAGATGTTCTGGGGTCTCAGGGCAAACCGTGGGGCTGTCAGGACCTATGGGACACCCCAGCCTGCTGGAATTGCAGCTGGAGGCCAGGTGGGGTCCTGCAGGGTGCCTAAATGTCACCAGGCACCTACCTTCAGGCACCCAAAATGTGCCCAAGGTCTTGACATGGGACCTGAGTCTTGGCCATGGCATCAGCTATTAGGACCGCACAAGATCGCCCTGCTGCAGTGAATCTACCTGTGCATCCTCGGCCATCAACGGACCTGTGCTTCACCTGACGGGAAGGGTCAGCGCTGTTGTAGTCCCTCTTCTGCAGCCGAGGAACTGGAGTACGCAGAGATGAAGTAACTGCACCGACAGCGTCTGCACCTTGGACACGTCTTCTCTCCGTTCGCAAGACCACGGGACAATCCTGCTTTCCCAGCAGCAGCAAGAGCCGTAGCGGAGGCGCTGGTTGGCAGAGATGGCACGTGCTACCTGCGGTGGCAGCAGAAATCACTTAAAGCTGCCTAAAAAGAAACGTCATGTCAAAACGACCGCATCAACATGCATTTTTACAGCCCTCCCTAGATTTCTGTCACGGATTCCCCCAACAGAGTCACGCTGCCTCTGACAGATACAGGAGACGTCTCATGATGGATTGGTTGTTTTAATGGTATCCTGTTCTCCAGCTCTAATAATTTGGGAAGCTCATTTGCAGCCGTGAAGGCCGTTAGCCAGCAATCCTCTAAGTCTGCACAGAGTTTGCAGCCTGTCGGGCTCCCCTGTCCCCGAGCATCCATCACTCGCACACTTCGCTCCTGCACCGACACTGAAATAACAAGCGAGATCCTGCACCGGCGCAAAGCAAGTCCCCCCGGCTGTACATCAGGACAGCTCCCCAGCAAATAAACTGGCTGGGATGACTTTTTTCCCTGATCTCACGACGGATGATTTCAGATTTTGAGCATGGGTTGGGTTCAGGGCAAGGGCCGCTATGAAGAGCAACACCCTGTCACTGCTGCCCAGACTCCCCCATTCACCCTGTTCTTTCCATCACCCCCTTGCGCTCAGCAGCGACCAGATTTTCTAGCAAGAAAAGTAAAAAAAAGAATCACCCATGCCGCAGTTTTGGAGCACAAGGCCCGTTTGCTGCCCGTACAGACGTTTGAAGAGAAGAAACCATTCCCAGACCGAAGGCTTTGACTCTTCCCAGCCTGTTTCTTTGTCTCTGGCCTTCGGAGGAGACGGGAAAAGCAGCTGGCCGGGCGCGGGGTCTTCGCGGCGGGACTTCGCCTGATAGCAAGGCAACAAGAGGGGTTTTCACCTGATGCTGGAAACAATGCCATCCATAGAAGCCCACATTGTTACCTTGACATTTGGAAGCAATTACCTGCATGTTATGTAAAACTTTTATTAAACGACTGGAGAAATTCGGTAATGTGTTAATCATTGGTTGAATGACATCTGCTTAATACCAGAGATTTTTGAACTGCAGGAGAAGGGTTCAGCAGTTCAGAATGATTACCAAAACATATTGCTCCTTTTTTCGTTCTCCTATGTGTTAATTTTTCAGATTTATTATCTTAGGCTCCTGCGTCTAGTATTTTCACTACATGTCAACATCTGTTATATCTCTGCATTTCGCAGCTCTTTAGTCTTTGCCCCATGAAGCCTTAGGCACTCGGATGAGAGATGCAGCCAGCTCTAACGCAGGGCTTATGCAATTTTTCCAAACTAATCCAAAGGACAATTACCAGGGAAATTTGGCTCGCGGAGGCATTTCTGGCATCAAAAAAGGGATCGGTAGATGGACTCAAACCCAAAGAAGCCGGGCAGGTTTAGAGACAAACTTGGCTGTCAGGACAAGACTTGGAAAGTCTGGGGCACTGCGAGTCTGCTGCTCTTTGAGAAACATGTGGTGGGTGGAAATGTGTCATGGAAAGATGCTCGGTTCGCTCCCACTCCTTTTATTTGCTCATGCAGACCTGGAGTCACTCCGTTCATATGGCAAGCCATCAAATCCTCCGGGGACGCTCATCCTTTCGAAATGCAGAGCAAGGAAAGAAGGGATGTTCTGCACGAGCCATTGCGGCCAAGGGGCTCTGGTAGCGCGTGTGGTGCAGACACGTCCACGGAGATCTGGGACCTGGCTGGGACGTTGGGCTCCAGGCTGGGCACAAGCGCCGGCACCTGGGCAGAGGTGGTGGGCACTGCCCGCAATAAACTCACAGTCCCTTAGGGCTAGGATTCATCCTGCTTTCTCTTCTTTTGGGGAAGGGTGAGGCTTACAAACACAGTGCCAACGTTTCTCTGCTGGTAAAACCTTTGCCCTCGCCCCCCGCTCCTGTCTCCCCTGGGACTGCTCTTCCTGGCAGACAGATGAGAACGTCCCTGTGGAAGCAGAGGTCTGCGGCGCTGGGGCAGGCAGAGCCCCGCTGCCCGCCGCCTGGCAAAGGCAGCTCTTACCCCACGGGAAAGCAGCCGCCAGCTCCTCCACGGGGCACCTCCGCGGGGGCGAGCCGGGGTCCCGTCCTGCCTCAACGCGCTGAGCGGCCCCAGCCTGGGCTGGAGGGAAGAAACATCCTCGGAGCGCTGGGATTCCTCCCGGCTGCGCGGGCGACGTTCCCAACTCTCCCAGCGATGGAGGCTCCCGTACGGGTCCTGCCTTTGCTGGGTAGAAGCCGAGGGGCAGCGCGTGAATGGCCCCCCGGCCCGGGGACCAGCACCCGGTGCAGCCGGATGGGCGCACAGACAGGCAGCAGCCCGACAACCAGCAAAACCTCTCCTAAAGCCATTAGGAGAAATACAGAGCGTCCCGCCGCTTATTGGGCTTAAATTGTGCGCTGGCCCTGCAGGACGAATTTCATCCTGTCTGTATTAAACATGCGGACAGGTTAACCCGGAGCAGCTCAGCGCGGGACAGCCGAGCCCGGCGGTTGCTGCAGGATGGGCTCGGGAGCGGTGGGAAGCAAAGCGCAGCCGCCCCTCTCGGGGCATCGGTCGACGGAGCCGTGATAGAGAAAGTTCACCCTAACATGACTTACTAGAAAACCTTTTTGCAGGTAATTTCCATGCACTGCTCTGGATCATGTTCCAGAAGAAACTCGCATTATATATGAGCCAAACGCTTTCTACTCCCAACCGTCAAGCCACGTTTCTAATTTATGCTTTTTTTATTATTTTGTTCCCTCACCCATGATCTCGTCCCCCCCAATAAAAATTACAGCTTCCATTTATCATTTTTTCTGAGGGCTGCTATAAATTCAGCTGTGCCCCGTCTCTCCTGCTTAACGTAACGCAAACTTTCCGTCCACCTCCCTTTGTAGGTTGTGTTATTTCTGTAACCTTACACATCTCCTTTCCGCATCCTCTTTTTTGGGGGGGGCGGAAATAAAAAATAAAATAACCCCCAAATCTTTAAAGGCCATCTCCAAAACCGCAGAATGGCTGGTATTACATGCAAATAAAACCTGCGGTTTTTAACAGGGGAACTTCCTGCTTTTTTTTTTTTTTTTTTTCCCCATAAAATGCTTTCAGTAATTAGCAACAGCTTGGAAAGGCAGGCAGTGACACTTGCTGCCCTCTGAGCCCGCGGGACCGGGGGTCACGGCAGGAGGGCTCCTGCCCGCTTTGCTCTCGAGCCGTTTTGCAGATTTAACTTGCAGAGGGTTTGCGTCGGATTTTGTGAAGCACACGGAGCATCCGATGCTCTGCTTCCCATCGCTGCAGTGCCATGAGCCTGAAAACACTTACTCCTTCTAAACTCCCACCTGGAGTAATTAAAAGAAATCATAAAAATGTGGGAATGGCTGTATTTCCTCCAGGCTTGCGGTCCGGTATCCGTCCTCTGACGGCGGCCAGCGCGCTTCAGAGGGAAGCAGAGACGACCCCCCCGTTCTGGGATGAGCTTCTCCACGGGGAGCTTCTGCCTCCCCTCGAGCAGAGCCTGGCTCAGTTTAGGCTGAGAGGTGGCCAGGAACCGGTCCCGCTCTCCGAAAACTGCTGATGGAAACAAAAGATTTTCCTGCTTGTTGGGATTTGTTGCATTTTGTCAAAAAATCCTCCTTTTTCTCCATCTCGGAGCACAACTTTTCAAAAGTTTTTCTATGAACAGGAGGAAAAGGTCAAATACAGAGCGGTCGGTACCCGGCACGGGAGTTTGCAGGCCTGGTTTCGAGGAGGAAAACAAGGAATTTTTGCAGAAGTTCATGGCAAACTTCTTCGAAGCCCGAGCACAAGGAGGGAAGAAGATTAACGCTGACATGAAAATGTAACCAATGGGCAAGAATTTTTGGGAGACTCTATTTTAGTCTTTCTTTTTAAATCCAGCACTTACAGATGCTGCTCTTTACTTAAGCATGATTTTAAAGTGCTAAGCTCTGGCAGTAGTTCTTCTACTGCACAAATGTGTGACCTTGGATGACACCGATCTGCCAAAAAAGAAGGAAAAAAAAAGGTGTTGCTGATATTTATTTATTTTATGTTCCAATTCCTCATTCATCATCAGGTAAATTTGCTCTTGGCAGCACCAGCAACTTCCTCAAACGCAGCCAAGGTGACCACTAAAATTAGCATCAAATCCCAATAACACTTTACATCACGTACACGTTATTTTTCACTGGACGTAAATTGGGAGCTGTTTCGCTTTTGTTTTGAATCCCCAGGGGATCAGGTCGTTGCTCCGGGCATCGGTCCACACCGGGGATGGGACCGGCCGATGCAACCGACTCCAAATGTAGAAGTTAAATTTTCTGTTTCACTGGAGAAATTTTCTCAGTCCTTGCCAAGATGAATTACTAAAACGTCTGAAGAAACAGCACTGACCGAGACCTCAGACAGTAAAACACAATTTTCATCCTCTCTCATAAATTTTTTGCTTAATGAAGAATCCTCGAGGAGCACATTTCTCTGTCAGAACCAGGGAAAATAAACGTGTGCGTGGTTAAACAGTGCCGATAGCCGTGAACGCTAACGACCCTGCCCGCGTCCCGGTGTTATTAAACATCTGCATCTCCATCCCTCCTGGAGACCTCCCCGCCTCCGTCCCCCCGGGTAGGAGAGCAGAGGGGTGCTCTGGCAAAGGCAGTTACTTCTTGCATCGTGCTCGTGCCACGCCGGGAGCGTTCAGTCCCTGCTTCCAGACTGCTTTGACAGAGAGCTAGGCAGAAAACGCAGACTCTTCCTCAGCAGAATATAACGTTGTTTGGCTGAGGTTATTGTGAAGGGCCCGCAGCAGCGGGACGGCGCAGGCGGGGGTGGCCGTGGGTGCCTGGCGGTCCTGGACAGACGGCCACGTCCCTTCTCATCCCCAGGCGAGATTTTGAGCTAGAGAAGGGAAGCAAGGCAGGTAGTGCCAGTGGGAGGTGTAATTAATTAAATGCTTGTAAAGGCGTAGCATCATCCAGGGATGCTCGCAGCTCACCGGGCCAGTGTCCTAGCAGCCGTGAGTTTGGAGAGACTGAGGGTGAGGGCAGGTCTTGGGGCACCCCGGAGTGCCCGAGCCCGAAGAAGGGGGGTCACGACTTGCTTCACGCCTGTGCGGGATCCGAATGCCAACGACCTCGTCCGCCTCGTCCTCCGAGGAAGCCGCAAGCACAAGAGTGGGGAAAAAACCCATCAGCAGTGGGACGACGGAGATTCCCTGCGGGGGTAGCCAGCAGGGAGAACACCCGCGACTGACAGTCCCCGACATCTGCAGGCATCCCCCAGAACGACGGGTTGAGATCATCGAGTCCAACCATAAACCTGAAAAATTTTGGCCGTGTCGGTGGGCAGGAACGCCCGCGGTGCCAGGCTGCGCTGCACCCCAGGACAGCCCCAAAATGTGAGAGCCCATCCCCGGGGCTGGGGGTCCCCAGCGGGTGCCTTTAGCCGGGCAGCAACACCGGTGCCGGCTGCGGCGGGGTCGGGATCGCACCCAGCAGCGGGAGGGCGAAATAAAAAATTAAGCGTGATGCTGAGGCTCCTTATTTTTTCCAAAAAAATTGAAACCCCAGACAGCAGGTGAGGGTGCTGCCAGCCGGGGGGTGGGCAGGGGTCTGCCACGCACATGGCCCTGCTCGTTAAGCTGCCGATTTCATGGTGCTAACGGGGGCCGGGGGGCCGGGGGCCGGGCCGCGCTAGAGGGCACTGTCGCCTGCTGATCGCGACGGGGGGGACGCAGAGGATTTTTCAAGATGCCGTGATAGCCCACCTCTGCACCGCGACCTTTGCCGGAGCAAGCAACTGGGCCGCTGTTTTAAAAAAAATTAATCTATGTTCCATCTGCTAAGGCTGCGGAGAGGTGCTGTGTGAGAACTGCTGGGTGCAATATTCAAACCTCTGCTCTCTGAATATTGCAATACTTTTTTTTACATGTTTCAACCCAGAGACACTCAGCCTTGTGCCGGGTCCGAACGTAGCCAGGGAATTCCCTGGGCTGGAGACGGTCAGACCTTTGGAGGGTGCAGCAGAGCTGTGTGTGTTCCTCTGGATTGCTCCTTTACAGGTGGGGTCTCGTTTGGGGTTTTCATCAGAGGGACGAGCCGCAGCCCTCGGAGGGGAGGAAGGCAGCAGGGGCTGCTTGCGGAGAAGCAGCGGAGCGTGTGCTCACGGGCAAAAAATTGCTTGTTAAAGAACTTAAATAAGCAAAAAAGCAAGCCCTGCCCCCGCAACGCGTCCCTCCCCGGGGCAGGGTGCGGAGGCTGTTTCAGCGAGCGCGGTGGTGCGGCGGGAGCCACCGGGACCGGACGGGAGCAGCTCCGATTTCCACGGGCAAAGCTACGGGGGACGCGGAGACAGACACAAATTCCCCGGCTGGAGTTGGGCCAGGACCCCAGCGCTCGCGCTCCCGGCTCCGGCTGCAAGGGCCACAAGACTCCTAACCGCGAGGTGGTCAGGATTTGGGTTTTACATCATACCTATTTGTAGAGGAAAAGATTAAAGGCCTTGTGGACTCCTACGAAATTCCCGGTAGCAGCAGCTCTGGTGACTGGAATCAAATCAATTCCAGACTGAGACCTTCCATTAGTGGAGACCATTTAGGGAAAAAAAAGGGAGAATATTTCATTTGCCTCCCTGAAACGGTGATTTCCGAGTTGCCAGAGCCATCGGTGAGGGCTGGAGAGGGGTCCGCGGGCTCAGACACGTTTCGGAGCAACCTCGCTCATGTCTTTCACACCTATCCAGTAGCGGCCATAAAGGCCAAAGGGACAGAAAAAACCCTGATTTGCATCACGAAGACATCCCGTCTCACCTCCGGGAACAGCTATAGCTCAGGCTGGTCCGAATCCGGGGTCTCGCCGGAGAGCTCGCAGTGCGGGCGAGGACCTGCTCCCACATGGACCCAGTGGTGGAGCACCCACTGGGAGACCACTGCCGTCCGGGGACTGCACACCCCCAGCTGAAGCCAAACCCAAACCTCCCAGCGTTTGTCCTGATTAAATGACCCGGCAGGAAATAAACTTCCCAACCACCTCGAGACGCCTTCAGAAAATGCTTTTTTCAAGGGGGGGTGATTTTAGCAGGCAGGGCTGAGGAGCACAGGCAGAAGAAGGTGCGAGGTCTCCTTGGAAGCCCCGTGCTCCTGTGGCTGGTTTGAGACCCAGTGAAATCAGGAGAAGCAGCTTTTTGGGGAGGGGACCACCAAAGGCATTAACTCCTCGTGCCCCTGGCAGCCTGGGGCACCTCTCCATCCCCAGCGAGCAGATATTATCTACTGGAGATTTATTTCCAGTGTTCTTTTCAAGACATGATGTCAGGATTATAATAATCTGACTAAGGCAAACCCTGGATGGAATTACTATTGTGTTTATCAATTTCCTTTTTCTTTTCTTTTCTTGTCTCGATTAATCATGGAAAAGTCCTGTTAGACCAACCTGCCTCCCAGCCAAGGCAGGACTGATCCCTGCATCCACCGTCTTCTGTTTCATCCAGTCTATTTTTAAAAAATCCCTAGCGACAAGACTTCTTGAATCACAGGAGCGAGAAATGGAAAAGACCTATTAGATCATGCAGTCTGTCTCCTGGCCAGTGCAGGCTGTTCCCTGCAGCCCAGCTCTTAGTGTTTTAGCTTCCACCTTTCCTTCCCTCGGGAGATTACCCTGCTGGCTAACAGATCTCGCGCTCAGGTTTGCTTGATGTCATGCTGGAAAGCAAAAATGTCCGGCACTGGCCTCAGCTGACTGAAAACACTTCAAGTCTGGTCTGCGGGATGGGAACAGGGCGAGTGACCGGGCGCTGCCCTGCGCTGCTCGCCGGGCAGGGGCACACGGGACCGCGGTGCCCGTGCCGCTGCCGCAGGCACGGCCACACCGCGCGTCCCGGCATTGCTCGTCTCGGCCGCTGGGAAGGGACCTCTCCTGCTCCACACCCCCCGTTTTCCTTGTGCTGACGCTGGGGCTTATGAACGCGATGGACAGACCACGGACAGGCTAATTAGCTCTGCAGCATCACTGTTAATTGGTTTTTAGGCAGAAATGGCACACATCTGCCTGCAAATATCCCCACAGCCTGCCCGCAGCACACGGGTGCCTGCTGCCTCCGGCACGCCCGCACGGCGCACACCTGCAAAACCCCATGCGAAAAACCCCAACCTGATGTGCTTCCCCCAGCACGATCGCTCGGCACCGGGGAGGGAGCTCGGATGGGTGCTGGGGGCTCAGATGGGTGCTGGGGGCTCCCATGGGTGCTGGGTGCCCGTGACCTGCCAGGGAGCGGCACAGCCGACGTGCCCAAACCACGAGGTGCCCTTGATCCCTCGCGGCGCACGCTTTTCGGCTCTACCCCAGCCTTATCTGCCTCGAGTAATCAAAAATAATTGGTTGCTCCCCAGTGGACTGATCTAATAGCAGTACGAATAAAGTTATTTTGAACAGTTGTTCATGAGTTCATCTCCTGGAAAGCCTCAGCCCCAGCTGTTGCTGTGCTTTTGATTAAAAAAAAAAAAATAATATATTAAACTCAAACTGGGGATTATCAGGGCTAAGCACGTCTCAGCCCTCCCTCCTCCCCGTGTCAGGTGCCCGGCCCGGGCTATAAACCGCTCTTTGTGTGCTGCTCCCTCGCCCTTTTCTCTCTGAATTGGCACCAGCGCCGCTGCGATTTGGCAGCTCTCCGCGGTGCGCCGAAGGCGGGGTGCTGGCAGCGCCGGCGCGGCTCGCGGGTGCCCGGGGCCCGGCTGGCAGGCAGCGGCGGCAGCAGGTTTAGCATGCAAATGGTCACCGAGGCTCCGGCCAACTCCATTTGTTAATGGTCAAGCTATGGGGAGCTGTTTCGGGAGAAACAAATCGAATTAGGCACCAGCCGGGAAAGGGAGGGTGGGAGTGGGGACGGGGAGAAACCGTGCGGGTCTCTGATCGCCCTCCGGTTCGGCGAAGTGCGGAGGGGTGGCGAGAGGGTGCTGGGGGACAGCGTGACGGCGGGGGACCTGCAGCACACACGAGCACGAGCTCAGCACCCGGGGCGCTGCTGGGGGTGTCCTCTCCGGCACAGCCGACGCCGCACCCATCCACCGCCCGCAGGCGGCTTGTGGAGGAGCCGGGCAGCGGGATTTTCCCTGCAACCACTGACCCACAGCCCGTCCCTCCAAAGCAATAACCACCGCTCGTGCTCTGGGGACAGGCTCTGAGCCAGAGGCTGACCACGGGGCAGGGACGTGCAGGCTCCCCGGGCAGGTCACCCCGCACGGGGCGCCCGGGGACCCTCGCATGACATATTCCCGGGGTCTGCGGGTGAGCACGGAGCCCAGCTCCTCCTCCCACCCAGCTCCACCATATGGTTTGCTGCTCCGTGGCCGCCTGCCACCGCAGACGGTGAATCAGCTTTGTCGCTCCAGCAGCACAACCTTTGCAGACTGGAGGCTTTGTTTTTAAAGCATCCCGGTCTCTGCCCTAATCCCTCGGAGAAGGCAGGAGAGCGCAGGACGGAAACGTCCCCTCTCCCCTCTGCAGCGGCGGCCGCGGGGCCCCGCCGCCGGGACGAGCCCGTAGCCAGGCGTGCGGCGAGAGCCAGGGCTTAGGCTCCGAAAAGTCAGCGCCGGAGCAGTTCGTCTCGCTCCTCCGCCTGCCAGAGCAGACGAGTTCAGCTCCCACCTCCTGCTCCGGGGTTTGGCCAGGACAACCTGTGCTCTGGCTGCAGCGGGTTTAGGACGGGTGGGAGACGGTGCCTTGACCCCTCCTAACATCCCTCTGCCTGGGACAGCCGGCAGGGCGGGGGGACAGCGGTGCTGCAGCCTCCCCCGTGCCATCGACATCTGGGTGCGCTCAGTCCGGTCCCAGCCCCTCTCCCCAGCACAAAATCCAGCTGGACACACGTCCCGGCAGCTGGATGGACACCGACGCTGGCACAGCGGGGACGCGCGGGCTGGGAGAGGTGGGGGGTCACCCCCTTCCCACATCACCGCGGACTTTGCTCGGCTCAAGCTGACTGCGAAACCCCACGCCGAGACCCCTCTGGAAGGGATGGATTAGCAGCTTGGACGTTTGGAGAAATTCGTGCTGAGGCAGAACAATGAGAGAGGGACCATGGACGGGACGTTTGGAGATGTCCTTGCTGAGTCAGGATAATTGGAGAGGGGATACGGACAATAAAGAAGAGTTTCACACTTAACTTTCCTTGTCCAATCAATTAGGTAATAACAGAGTTATTCCATGCGTCCGCCTAAGGAGGTCCCTCCTCCTTCTGAATAAAGATAATTTTAAAAGCAGACTGATGAACTCACACCAATAATTGTCCCAAAAACTTGGGAGCAATGCAGTGAAAAAGGGAGAATCAGATCAAAAGGCAAAAAAAAATGCTTGATAGTACCAAACCGTGAATATGTTCGAGGCTGAGCATGCATATTGTCTTAAAGCTAAACTATACGGTTGCCCATAAGGAGATGTGCAGTTGGACTAATAATCATCACTATACCTACTGAATTAAGATATTAATTCACAACGACTGAGTCTCCTTCTCTAATTCTCTTCCCTGCTTCGAAAAGACAGACACTGTACCCAGAGCAGTGCAGGTTTCTAGAAGCACATTTCACACAGCATCCCCACGCTCCTGGCTTTCTCGCCATGGCTCTTATTTTCCCTTTCAGCATCAGCATCTAAACATCTGGGTCATGGTGGAGCTTAGAGCTGGAAGCGACACAATATAGTGAGAAAGGATGTTTTTGTGCTATTTCCAATCTTCCCAGAACAGAGAACTTCAGAAACCCCTTTACAAAGGCTGCTTTCTTCCTCTACGCTACTTTGAAAAGATGGGTGAAATCCTCAGTTATCTGCCTCTACCAGGGTTGTACAAGACAGAGACGATCAAAAAGGAGGGGGAAGGGGACGACGAAAAACACAGCCAAGTGTTTTTTTTGGGTTTTTTTGTTTGTTTGTTTTAGCTTCTTTTGGTTAAAACTGCAGTTTTGGAGCAACTCCAGCCTCCTCTGTACTTGGGGAGGATGGAGGATCTGAATGATTTACTAAAGATCCCCACTGACATTTTAATTCTGTTTTTTCCCCCATACTAAAATTTCAGTTTCTTGCTGAAATGTTGAATTGAAGCAAATTCTGGGGGCTTTTAAAGAAGCTTCAGCCCTCAGCACACCCCGGGCTCAGCTGGCCAGCAACGCTGGTTGGACAAACCAGTCCCTCGAGCATCCCTCCCCACCAGCCGACAGCCCCGGGCGGGCTCGCCGGGCGCTGAGGCTGGGTCAGGAACGGGGGCAAGGAGCTGTCCCGATTTCCCTCCCCCATCCAAAAAGGCTTGTGAAAGATTCAGGGGCATGACTAGGGTCTCCTCGAACTCTGCACCCAAGGGTGAGGGTGACGCTCAGCTCAGTCCCCCTTCTCCCACCCATTTGGGTGCCGCACCTGCGGGACAGACCCAACGCCGACACCAAAACTGATGTGGGTCCTGCTCCCCTCCTCTGGTCCCCTCCTGGGACGAGAGGTTATTCTGGCTCCGGATGAGCTCAGTTTTGAGCCTGTTCGGGAGGGGGCTGCCAGATGGAGCAGGGCTGCCAAGCCCGATGCAATGCGGTTGTTTCGGGAGGTGGAGTCTGTCTGCGGAGCGCTGGCCTGCGAGATGCGTTGGCCGGCGCTCAACTATGTCCCTGTGATCTTGACCGAAGGAAGCCCGATGTTTTACCCCCTTCCACAGATCCCCACAGCTAATCCCCAGCTGCCCGGGGGCAGACCTCCATTTTCCAGCTAGCTTCCAATTTAGGAACCGGATCCTCTTTGCCTCCCCCCAGCCCGCTAGCAAACACTTGTGCAAAGCAGCTTGTCCCCGAAGGGAAAGCCCCTGGCCTCCTCTCTTCCCCCCATTTTCGCTCCTGCGTTGCACACAGGACCCAGTGTAGAGCTGATAAGCAAAGTCCTGCTCTGCCTTCCCCCTCCCAGCGCTCGCCCATCCCCGTGGGGCTCCTGCTGACTCCCCCAGCCCTCGGCAGGCGCGGGGCTGAGCTCCCCTGCAGCCTCGGGGAGCTCCCAGCTGCACCCCCTCTGCTCCTTCTCCCACCTCACACTCTCGTTTGGTGTAAAATCCAAGCGTAAAACGCTTGGAAACACCAGGTTTTACTGCCATACAAAGCTGCATCCCGCAGCTGCTTAAGGCATCACCCAAACAGCATGAGCGGCGCTAAGACGACATGGATAAAGCCACCCTGGCCGAGCTCCTCGCTATTCAGAGCATCCTCACCGTGGTACCCGCGCCTGTAGAGCTGGTCAAGCATCTCCACTGCACCCCAGCCCCTGCCATAGCTGCGGAACAGGGCGCAGGACCCCCGGCACATCCCGGAGCAGCAGAGCACAGCGGCTCGGTGACCCCAGGCCGGGTGGTTTTGACCCCGTTTTGCAGAAGACAGCACCGCGCACACCTCCCTGCCCGCAGCAGCGCCAGGGACCAAACCGGGCAGGGACGCGGAGAAGGGGAGCGTGCCCCAGCCCAGCCCCGCGGCGGCCTCGGCACACAGAGCTGCCATCTCCAGGAACTGGAAAATCAGGCGACGTCGCTTTTGCAGCACAGCCCCTTTTGCAGGCGGCCCGAGCGTCGGAAGAACATATTTTATCATATGCATAATCTCAAAGAAAAAAAAACCCTCGTCTTCTAGATTCCCAGACAGTACACTCAGCATCCTCATGCTACTGATGTAATCCTGCAGAAAGGTCCCCTGGGCCCAGCCTCGCTAAGCCGAAGCTGCACCGAGCCCTCGGCTTCAGGCCCTCGCCGGCGCACGGAGGCGGGCCAGTCTCCCTGCAGCCCCTCGGTGCTGCACCGCTGGGAAACCCCGGGCACGTCTTACGGACCCGTTTATACACTTGTTGAGTGTCTGAGTTCACCCTGCACCCACAGGCAACATTAATTGCTCAGTAAAGTTCTTTGCTAATTCTATTCTTGCTGTCCTTTGTGTTCAGCTGCAGTAAAAATTAGCCAGGAATAAAACTGACATAATAATAAATCAGAATAAAACCAAGACAGCAGATTCCTTAGGTAACTCTGCATGAGCAGGTACCCACCTTCAGCCCCGAAGACGTTGCCGTTAACTAAGAGCAACTGCAAGGCAAACCCTGAGCTGAGGTACGACAAGTGAAACGCAAGATAAGTCGGTGGCGTGACGCCAGGGTGCATATTTGACCCAAATTGCTTAAACTACAGCTGGTTGAGTGATTCACTGCATCCAGCCCCATCAATGGGCCTGGCCTGGCTCTCTGTTTGTGACTTGTCTCCGGAGAGACGGAGGGTTTCTTTGTTTTGTTTGTACGAACGCCTTGGTTATTCAGGGAACCGTGACACACGCTGTGGGAACATTGGCTGGCTGCTCCTGGAGAAGATGCACATGGTGGATCCATATTTGGACCTGGCTGCTCGGCTCCCCTGGGACCCCTCCTGCTCTCGCTTGACCTCAGGAGCATCACTCATGTCTTCGTGTGACCCAGAACTCTGTCCTGCTCCCCAGCTCGCCTGGCCCAAGGAGGGCTATGGCCGAGAGAGGTCTATGTGATGCCTGGGGTGTGTAGATGGAGCAGAAGTAAGGACGTGGCTGGGTCCCGCGCATCCCTCTAGCCCAGGGTCTGGTCTTTGATGGACAGATACCACGGGAGCACCAGGAGGGAACAGGCACGGTCAGAGACACCCGAAGCTGGAGAACACCTCTGTGTGTTTAACAGCCCGTGGTGCTTGCTCTGCCTTGAACTCCTTGTGCCCACCTCGAAGGAGGCGGTGGCACAGAGTGGGGCACCTGCTCTACCCATGGGCAGGTGGACTAGGGGCACAGAAGGGGCTCTGCACCCAAAAACATGCACCCTAAGGCAGGTTAGCCCCATACGGACTTGGCAAAGGAGAAGTGCCGGGAATCTCCCCGCATACCCCGTCCCCCCACCGCACGGTGCCTCCTGCCACCCTGCCCGCTCGCACCGTCTTTGAGCCCCTTGAGTTGGAGAGGGGAATATTAAATAAACGGAGCCAGGCCCTCGGCTGCCCGGCTGCGACGCTCCCTCTGCGCTGAAGAGAAACACACCCCAAATACTTGAAATACAAAAATCTCAACCTGGGATCAATTTTTTTTTCTTTTTGAGCCAATCTGTGGGAAGAAAAATCCACCCGACTTTAGGAGCGGGCGGAGGAAGGAGATGAAAACAATTAGATACCATCTGAGCGGCCGTTTCGTGCCCTTCCAGGCTGAAATTGGCTCCTTTCTCCCAAGGAACTTTCCGTAACATGGAGGATTGCCTTCAAGGGTTTTGGAAATACCAAACACAAATATATTCAGAGCTGCTGGAGCTTCCCTGTGTCAGGAACGCCGTTCCCGGGCTGTGGGATTCCTGCCCCCCGCACCATGAAATGTCCTTAGTGAAAGATTTACGCCAGGACCATCTGCAGTCCCTCCTGGGGGTAAGGCACAGGCCGAGGCACCCTTGCTCCTTCTCCTCCCAACCATGTTTTCCAACAGGAAAACACCTTTTTCCTCAAAATGGGAATTTCCCCAGGAAGAAGCCAAGGTCAGCGAAACTCTTCCTTTCTGCTTTGCCATTCAAACCACCTAAAAACGCACATTTCCTTTCCGTGGCCAGTAAAACCAGAAGCCAACCCAGCATCCCCGCTGCAACGCTGGCCACGGTGGCGAAGCGTCGTCCACCCCACGGACTCCTGCGCCCACCGCGGAGCCGTCCCGACGGCTTTGAAGCTGTTTGGGCTTTGCCATGACCGTGGGCATCGGGGTAGAGTCCTGACCGGTGGGGATGGAGGGGAAACCCAAGACGCTCACCCCACCCAAGCGTGGCCAGAGCAAGCTTTTAGGACTCACGAGTGGGGCTTACGGCTGTGGGGTGAGTGGAGAAGCTGGTGGGGAGGTGGGCATGGTGGTGAGCCTCAGCATCCAGCCCAGCCGACCCCGCGGGAGCACCAGCCCGACCCCAGCTCCATCTAATTTTTGGGGGGACACACCAACCCTCCACCCCGAGAGGGGCTCAGCCTTGCCCCGGCGGAGCGCGGCCCCCGTCCAGCCGCTGGGGCAGCAGACGGCAAAGTGACACGAAAAAATGCTGAAAATGAAAATGCAACAAAATGCTACACAGTTGCCTGTCCCTTTCGATTCAGTTTTTGGTCAGCTAAATTGTTATTGAATAAGGCAAGCTGCGTCAAAAATGTACTTTAATGAAGTGCAGCAGGGCTCTGGCATTATTTCCCAAGCTCCACTAAGGTTTTAATCCCCCGGCTCTCTAAGCCACTGCGCGACATATGCTTTAAAGAGGATATTTTTTGCTCCCTGGTATTTCACGCATGTTATATTTTAAAGACTGCTGCCAGTTTAGTTTAGGCCCAAAACGTTGGTGTCACTCGGGGGATGGAGGAGGGGGGAGGTACTTCACCAAAGTGATTAAAAATAATCCCAGAGCAGCTCTGGAGGAGGGCGACCCGCCACCGCCGCGCGGCACACAGCCCGAGTCCCCTCGTGTCCCCGTCAGCAAGTCTGAAAGTGCCCAAAAAAATGTGGGAGGGGTCCGAAAATGGCAGGGGGGTGATGAGCATCCTCCGCGCCCGGCCTCACCCGCCAGCCCAGCGCTGATCCGGCCGCCGAGCATAACCCCAGGGGACTCCCCAGGCACCAAGGACGGACTTTGCTAATTAGTCCTGGCTTATCTCAAGCAAACTTTCTGCTCTGTTTGGTTAAGACCGGCCTGGAGTGACTAATATCTGCAGCAGGGAGGAAAAGCCCTCCTGGCATCTCTCTTCTCGCCTGGGAGAGCCTCGCTCGGGGAGATATTAAAGGCTTTTGTTTCCAGGAGCTGTCAAAGCCCTCACCTTTCACAAGCACTAAAACGGCCAAGGGAAAAAATATATGCGAGTGGAATAATAATTTTTAACTCATAAATTCGAGCTCGTAAATCAAGGATTGACGGAGCAGTCGTTGTAATGTCTCGTGAGTTAACATTCAAGGTTTTCTTTCACCTGAGGAAAAGGAAAAAAATACCCAAGTCTCTGCCCTTCCACTCCAGAGATTGCTATAAATCATCTTAATGTTACACTCTTGCTCTTAAATAGACCAAAAGCATGAGCGTGGGGAACAGATAGCGAATCTGGGTAATTTAAAAAGTACAGTACTGGGAAGAAAGCTTTTTTTAAAAAAAAAAAAAACCAACAGACCAAAAAAAAAAAACCAACCAACCATTCCCTCTCTGCTTTTAAAAGCCGAGGGCAAATCCTGCACTCCAAGAAACGCACCCCCAGGACTGAGGCCAAGCCTGGTCCTGGTCCTGGTCCGGGTCCTGCCGCGGCGCTGAGCTCGGCGAGGGCACGGGGACAGCTCGGCTGCCGCTGGCAAAGCGCGGAACGGGCCTGTCTGTCTTCGTGGGCTTGAATTTCGGATTGAGGAAAACAAGAGAAACAAGAGGTGCGAGGGGAGCGGTGTCACGCAGGCGTGTAAGGGAGGGATGGCAAGGGAAGGGGTGGTACTCGGGTTGAACGGAGCCTCCGGCCACCCCATGTCCCCATCTGTCCTCCGCCGAGCTGGGAACATCACCGCAACGCGTGCCGCGGCGGCAGTCGGAGCCACCCACGCGCGTCGCAGCCGCCCACCACGAGCCACGCTCTACTGTCGCCCGCAGGGGAGAGCAGCACAGAGCAGCGCGTACCCAAACTGGGGGTACCCTACCCAAACTGGGGGACCCAACGCGCCCCAACTGGAGATGCAGCACCTGCACAAGACGGAAGGCAACAGGAGAGGAGCCCACCCCGGCCGCCCCGCAGAGGGGACATCTGTCCTAAAGAATAAAACTACTGACTTAATATCTAATTTCTTCCCTTAATTGTAACCCCTGTAACCCCACTGACTTCAGTTTATGATTTTCATAGAACATTATGCTAACGAGGTCCCACCACCCCAGCTCCTCTCCTGGGAGGGCTGCGGTGGGAAGTAGGGAACATGATGGGAAGAGATGGAGTGGAAAAAAAAAGAGCAGCTGGGCACTGGGCTGTGTCCACATGCAGATTCTGGCTCGCCCAAAGTTAAAAAATGTTTTGTTTTTTTCCTCCCAGGATTTCCTATGATTTTATCTGTTTTGGATAAGAAGGATAAAGCTCAGCAGATCCAAACCTACTGTCCCAAATGCTGAAGGTGCTTTGACCCCCACCCAGAGGTCCTCCCACCTCCATCACTGCTGCGCCAGGTCCAGCCGAGAGCAGATCCCCGCTGCCCCCACCCAGGGCTCCGCAGGGGCGGCAGCCGCCGGCTCGGGGGGCTCCAGCCCCCAGGGCCCAAAGGGTCGCTGCCACCCGCCGCCCCTGGGGCTGTCCCCAAACCAGCAGCGAGGAGCGAGGAGCTGGGGCGGAAGATGCCGAACGGACGAGATGTCGGGTCGGGGAGGCTGCGTGTCCGGCAGAGTGCCGGGAGGAGGAGGAGGAGGAGGAGGAAGGCATTGGCATGCAGAGCACAAGTGCGTGCGTGGCACTCTCCTCTGCCTAATCCGGCGGGTTCAAAGCAGCCGGGTGGTGCCGGCCGCAGCTGCGGCGTCTGAGCTCCAACAGGTGACGGCTCAGCTGTCCCCTCCCCACGGGGCTGCCACCTCCGGAGGGGGCTGAGTGGGGGCCAGCGGGTCCCCAGCGCTTCAGCCGGCTCCATCCTGCCCTCGGGAAACTGCCCGCACCTCCTCGGCGGCTGCGCCCAGCTTCGTACGGCTCCTTCCCCTCTGCGCCCCGCGGGGCAGCACATGGCAGTGGGATGGGGCACGGCTGCTGGGAGGCATTGGTTGTGCAAAATCCCCCTAAAAAGCACCCTGACTTGCTGGGAAAGGCACCTGTCCTGCACGGTGCTGGGGGCGTGGAGCCGGCACTGAGACCCTGCAAGCAGCACGTGGGTTGTTTGCCCTGCGCCGGCACCCAGTCCCCTGCCCGCGCACCGTCCCCCTCCAGCACCCGCTCCTCTGCCGATGCAGCCGGGGACAGGGGGAGCCCGGGGACGCGGGCGGGGGGCAGCCCTTCGCACCCCCAGCCCTGGGCGAATGGTCAGGGCTACGCTGCGGGAGGCGTTGAACGGCCCCTCGCTGGGAAATATTTTGTCCCACCCCTTTTGAAAACCCGTTTGCAAACGGCATCTTTCAGCGCGACTGCCCCTGGTCCCAGTGCATCCACCAGCAGGGCCAGGAGAGGCCTTTTGGGCAGATCCAGCCAAGCCTCTGTGCGTCCAGCGAAGCTGGAGGGATTTTTATTTCTGCTCCCAACTAGTTCCTCTCCGGAGGCGGCACCAGCAGAAGAGACCATCTGCCGCCAGCCGGGTCAAAAGGCAGCGGTGGGCAGGGGAGCGTGGCAGAAACGCTTGTGCCTGCCCGGGGCATCCCGGCCAAAATCCGCATCCGTAGCAGCCGGTGGTCACCGCCGGGCTCGGGCTGGGACCGTGGTGCAGGCAGAGGGTCCGTGTCCGTACTTGGCCTCAGGAGAACCGCAGCATCCCGCAGTGATCCCACCCCCACTGCGAAGGGATGCCCAAATTTCCCTCGTTTGTCTATGCAAATAACAAAGCCTGACCTGAAATATTTCCCCACCCGCTGCCGCCAGGCACGGCCGGTCAGGTAAACGGCTCGCTCACCTCCCGCACACAAGAAATACCGATTAAAATACTAAAAAGTACCCCGAGCCATCGATTTCCCGAGGGCAGCCAGGCAGGTGCGGGGGGCAGGTCCGTGCCCCCCCGGCCCCGCAGAGCCACCGGCATCGCCAGCGACCCGCTCCAGTCCTCATTAAGTCACTCGAGCCGCCATCGTCTGAGCAGCACCATTATTCACACAGGCTCCAGACTCTGTTCCCCACTGTTAATTTCTACTTATCTGCATATTTTATTGAAAATTAAAATCCTTTTGCATTTTTCCCAGGGCTCGGTGCTGAACGATCTTTTCTCGCAGCCCTACTTGACTCCAATTAGTTGGGATAACAAACCTGCCGCTGTTGGAGGATTATTGACAAATGCTCAAGGGAAAAATAGGCAAGAGAATAGTCTATTAAAATGACAGCTTTTTCAGCCTGGAAACAAAACCGCCTGGTGATTAATAGTGCTGGGGAGGCACGGAAAATACCAATTCTCAGTTTTTCGATGGCATTTCAGTTGACGAGCCCGCTCGAGCCATTACTTTGTGTCTTGCTTCTCTTCTGTAACCGATGGGTCACCATCGGCATCCCTCGCCGAGCACAACGCCGCTGCACCCATTCCCCCCCCGGGGACCGCGGGGACATCGGCACCAGCCACGGCTCCGCGACAGGAGCCCGGGGAAGCCGGGAGCACGGACATACATCCCAGTAAGGAGAGGCAGCCCCTGCCCTGCCCGCCCGCGGGGACGTTTCCCAGGCCCCGTGCTCGCGCTGAGCTGCCCGTAGATGCAGTTCCCATGGGCGCCCGTCGGCGCCGGGCTCCTGCCCCTAAAAACCTGCTCGATGCAGCTGCAACTACGGCACAAAAGGACTGAGAAGCATTGAGAGCAGCACAACTCATTCACTGATAACTCGTTAATGGCGTTTCATATTTTTTCCCTGGCATTTTTTTTTTTTTTAAATAAAAGAATAGGGGGGTAAAAATGAAGCATACTTGATAAAGGGCAGTAAGTGTTATCCCTAAAAAAAAAAAAAAAATAAAAACCTCACAGAGCTTTTTTTCTTTCATAGGTGGCTCGGACAGCTGGCTCTTTAAATATTAATCAGGGGCTCATTGATATGCAAATACGGTAAGAGGGAATAATGCTCCCGCAGCTGCGCAGCCCCCAGCAGCCCCGGCCGAGTGTTGGCCTCCTCTCCACCATGAATGGAAATATCTGAGGACACAGGTGCAGGGAGCCGACCGCGAGCAAGATCCTGCTTAATAAGGTAATTTGTGAGCGATGCTCTATAGAGACGAACCGGAGCAATCTTTTACCACTTGACAGTATCTGACCACTAAACAAGGTGTTAATCTTATAATTGTGGTGGTGACTGTTCCCTAGCACAGCGCTCCTGGCCTCTTGCCCTGACACTTGGCCAGTTAAAATCAACTTAACTGACAGGTCGGACGCGCGCCAACCGATCGGCGATAAATTATTTATTGTTCTATTTCCAGAATAACAAGTAAACAGGAAAGACGGGGCATCCCACAGAGAGAAAACCAGTTTGGAAAGGCATCGTTGGACCGAGTCGCGTTGCTCCGCGTGGGCACCCCTGCCCCCGTCCCCCGCGGGGCCGTGCCGAGCGGCCGCGCTCCCCGGCTCTCACCTCTTTCTGCCGGCAAGGTGACCATATCCCATCTTCCAGGAGCAAAGTTGTCTCCACCGAGGGGTCTGGTGGTGGCATCCGTGTCCAGGGAGCCAGGTGGGGTTTTGGGGTGGTCACCCCCTGTTCCTCATGCAGCTCCTGGTACCCACTCTCCTCTTCGGTGAACTGGGGGCCAAGAAGAGAGACCAGAGGCAGAGTCAGAGCCTGCCGTGGACATCACCACTGGGCATCTGCTGGCTCCCTCTGCTAGACCGAGCGATGACTGGGGAGGTGGACCAGGTTGGGGGTGGTGAGCGTGAGCTCCCCAGCCTGGGGACCTCGGCTCATCACCGCGTCCTCGCTCCCAGGCCAGCTGTGCTGCTGTGGTGCCCATGGTGGGGACCTCGGCTCATCGCCGCGTCCTCGCTCCCAGGCCAGCTGTGCTGCTGTGGTGCCCACGGTGGGGACCTTCAGCTGCTGCGGGACTCAACTGGAAAGTGGGTCAGAGCCTTCAGCAGCATTTCACGTAACCAGAGCAGTGGACTTGGACACGCAGAAGTACCCGCAGGGCTCAGATCACACATTTTGCTCTCTCCCCTCATTTGCTCTCAGCATAGATGGGTCTACAGACCGGGGGAAGACAGTGAGGAAGGGCCTGGGTGAGGGCACCAAGAAAGGCACCCTCCATCACCACCACCATAACCCAACGTGCTGCGTTTCCGATTTAAACGCTCGCACCCCCTCGCCATCCTTCTTGGGAAGGGATGCCCCTGCTCATCCCTCCCGCTGACGGCAGGACCAGCTCGACAGAGGTGCGCTGGGGCTGCTCCACCCCAGACGGGACACAACGGGCGCATCCTGCCCATCTATAACAGCAAGAGGAAACAAGCTCCGAGGCGGCGGATACAATACCCGCTGTCGCAGGGTATTTTTAAGATTTGCCTCCTGCAGTTGCCGTCCTCCTTTTCCCTGCCAAGCTTCCTTGCCCGGGCTCCTGGTGATGAATGACCTCGTCCGGGTACCGCCGGTACCAGGCTCACGCAGCTGCGAGGCTTTTTTCCCGGGCGGGCGCTGCAGATGGCCGCTCCGCGCCGAGCCCACAGCTGCACGCTCCCCGCTCGCCCCTCCGCAGCCGGCGCGCGCCCACGCCACAAAGGGACAGCAAACGCAATTAATTAAAGAAAAGGAGCGAGCGGGAAGGGATGCCGGGATGTCTCAAGAAGCCGACCGAGCCACCCGCGACTCGCCCCGTGACCGGCACGTCCGGCCTCGCCATGGCTGGCTCCGGCTTTGGCCGGGCGAGCGCTGGGATCGGCAGAGGGGTCTCGGGACAAGGGTTGTCCATGGGGTGCGGTCATTCCCAAAGGAGCTGAAGACCTTCCTGGAGACAGGGAGAAGCACAACTTCTCATCCTTGTCTTCTGACTCAACTTCTGACTTTTCCGGTGTCGGTTCTCGGCCTCCGGGCCCCCTCAAGGGGCAAAGCCGGGCTCTGCCGCGCTCCCCTGCAGGCAGGGCTGGATGGGGGTGCCACAACCTCCGTACGTACGTGGGTGCTGCAAGCGCTGCGGGTACAGGCAGCGTCTCCCCTCCGTTTGGGGACAGACGAGATCATCTCAGAGACTGAAGTCATACAAGTTCAGTCACCTCTGAATTTGTTCAAAGTTTTGCAAAACCTTCTTAGCCTGTATAAAAGTTACTTCATTCCAGGAGATAAGAACAATTCTACCTAGCCTTGCAGGCTGGCCTTCGGTTTCCAAAGTATATTTATCTGCTGTAGTGTCTCAGCACTTGCATTATTATTAATTAGTAATAATGAATGATTAACGATAAATTACTGCTAATAATTATTGTTATTTTATATACAAGGGATTTGCCTCTTTCAACACTTTATTGGGAGCAAAGCTGGATCTATAACCCGGAGCGTGGAGATCCCACTTTCCCTCTTAGACCCCACTGCCCATCACTTCAGGGCAGCAGTTGGCTCTCGAATTTGGGCCAGGAGACAACGATTAATTTGCCAGTTAAATGCACCAGCCCTGGGGTAGCTCGTGCCCTACTGGTAGGGTTAAGGCAGCCAGCGCAAGGGCCGTCTTGCCTCACGTCGGCTGCCGGAGCTCACCCCGCCGACGCAGCTCCCGTCCCTCCTACTTGTTGCCGCTTTCCCAAAATCGTAAAACCTTTACCCGAGCTGAGAGCAGCAGCGCTGCGCCGGGGTCCTCAGCCGAAATACTCCCGACAGGGCCGGGCCCCGCCGACCCGGAGCTGCGCTGGGAGGATGGGGTTTGCACCGGAGGAGGAGGCGGCGGCTGTGCCGACACCAACCGCTCCTCCAGCCGCGCCGGGACCGCGCGCCGGCGCTGCAGACAGCTGCCGCAGAGGTATCTTTTTACCCTGGACCTTGTTAATGAACAAAAGCTTAGGAGAGTGTGGGCGGCTGGGCTAGACGGAGAATAAACAGGGGATTAGCGGCGCATAGCCCCCGAGCGAGGATCGGGCTCTTTTTTCCCCGGCACTTGAAACCCAACTCCTCGCCGCCGCGGCACGGCCGGTCCCGCACCAGCCGGGAGCGTTTCTTCCCCTCCCGACGCTGCAGCCGTCCATCGCCGGCTGGGCAAAAGTAGCTTTTGCAAGAGCTTTTATGCCGGCTGGGCAGCTAGCCCTTGGGCTTCTATATTTTGTTCTATTTTTTTGGTGCACGTGGAAGACAAGAGGCCAGGCGATGCCTTAGCCATGGCACATCCCTGCCCCAGCCTGCCTGCACCGAGCAGGGAGCTAACGCCTCCCCGGCCAAGCTGGGATAAACTCTCCGACGTTCCTCAAACCAGCCCACACGAGGCGATCTGCCTGCAGCCACGGCACGGCCTGGTGCTATATGACCTGCGAAAAGGGAAAAAAACCAAAGGGAAAACCAAATTCCCCGTCTCACCCACCCACGCACGTACCGGGGAGCTGCAAGGTGAGGGCACGGAGCAATAACAGCTCGCTCCTGGCCCGGCCGGCACGGGCTGAGAGGCACTGCCAGCCCGGCGGTGATGTACGGTGTGCGTGTGCTTTATATACACACCATAAAAATAATGCTTTGTGAAGGATATATAAGCATCCAGGCCGGGCAGGGCCAGGCAGGGCCAGGCAGGGCCAGGCAGCTGGGAGCTTGGCTGGAAGCAGCGCAGGCAGCGGGACCCGGCCGGCCCGGCAAAGGGGACACTGGTGGCTGTTGTCCCCGTGGCACGATGCCCTCGTGCCACCTCCGAAGTAACCCCGGGCCCAGAGCGCCTGCAGGATGGCTCAGTTTTTGCCTTTTTGGCTTGTGAATCTCTCCCTTTTAAGCAGGAAAGGGAGCGAGCGTGCAGGCGGAGCAGCCCTTCCCGGGGAGCTGCTCCATCTCAAAATGGATGTTTGCTCCGGACGGGAGCGGTGGGCAGCCAATGCTTCTTGTGGGGGGGAAACGAGTTAAAAATCCACTTGAAAGCATCATGCTTCCCCTTCAGAAATAGCTCCAAACAGAAATGACTTGAAACGATGCAATCCATGCTTTTTTCCCCTTGTAAAATCAAACATTTCATCTTAACACGAGGCGGGGGGAAAAGCGCTAATTCATTTGAACTTTCCTCCCTGGAAAACGACCTGGGGAATGCCCCACCTGCAGAAACACACAGGCAAACCCAGAGTGACCCGTCCCGCCGCCCCTCCCCCAGCCCGCCTGCAGGAGCTGCCGCATCCCCGGAGCGGCCCAGGAGCGCTGGCGATGCCGGGTGGGATGCTCAGGTCGCCCCTTCCCGAGGAGCCATCCCCCGGCAGGTACCCCCTATTTTTGGCCCAAAATGAGGTAAGGCTTTGCACTGGACTAACACTTAATAAACGTTCGCATGAATAAGCAAAACGTGACATTGCGCAGCCTGATTCGCGACCGCGAGCTGCCAGCCCTGGAAAATGGAAGGCCATATGGTAAATATTGGAAAAAACCTCTAATATATACATTCCTAAATGCTTTTTCAGCTGATCAGGTTTTACTTGGTTAATCAAAGTTCATGTGATAAGGAGCAGAGCCCCAGGGCTCCGGAACACCCAGGCGCCAAAGTTCGGTCCCTCCCTCTCGCCTCCCCGGGAGCATCTCCCCTCACCCCAGATGCGTGCGCCTGCGGGTGAGGGTGCTCTGAGCCGAGGCTGCACCAAAGAACCGACCGAGCTCCCCTGGCCTCTTTTCCAGGGACAAAATGCTCCTCCTCAAAGCAAGGATCCAAAAAACGCCCATTCAGCCCTAAAGCGCAGCGTGCCTCCGCATTTGTCAGCCGAACGCTAGGATTTCCTCCTCTATAAAGCTGGAAAAGTATCCAGTCCAGGTCACTCCATGCTCTATAACGAGCAATTATTCCTTTCTAACGTAAAATGAAATAAGAACCATTCCCATAATCACCTACTGGATTTTATCAGCATGTTTGGGTTACGCTTTTGCCCCTTTGGCTAATGCCTAATTGATTCTTTAATCTCTACAACTTTTTTATTGACTGATACAAGAGCTATTTAGCCCATCAGCGGCAGGAAAGCAGCCTGCAAACCCTCCGAGACCCACGACACGGTGCTGGGATGACCTCATCTGAAGCCAATGCTTTATTTGATAATCTATCACTTATTTATTATTGTAACTAACCGCTTGCAGGTGGTGTGATTTTAGTATAATTGTCCCAGCAACAGGGAAAAGCTCAGCAATGTGCAATCTTATCCGGAGCTGCTACCGCGGAGGAAGCAGGGTCCCAGCCTGTGCCGGGGGAAACGAGGGAAAACCCGGCGTTTCGGTGACGTGAAGGGCATGGCAAAATCCCACCAACTGCGGAAAACCGCCGGCAGGGGCTCGTCCTGACCGCCGGCTCGCTGGGGGAAGGGGGCGGCAGAGCGGGATGGAAAACCCCGATGCCATCGGGGGGGACCCACGTGGTGCCCGGCCCCACGGCCGGGGCACAACTCCCACAGGGACGATTCGGCGCCGCAGCTCAGCTCCCTCCTCCCCACCTGCCTGCGTGCAAAACCTGAGCAAACGGAGGGTTTTAGGCAGCGCCAAGGTACCGGGACGTGGGTGTCCCCTGAAGCCTTGCATCGGGCTGGCATGGCCCTGGTCCCGCCACGGGTCAGCGCTGGGATCGCCTACCGGAGCAGCACGGATGAACCTGGACTCCGGAAGGTTCGGGCCAGTACATCCAATGTAAAATCCTGCATACACAAAGAACACGGATTTGGGGTTTATTTCTGGACGTCTCTGTATTGGTTTTTCCCTACCACAGCCCTGGGCGGGTTCTCGGCCCTTTGCCATCCCCGCTGCGGCGGGCGGGATGGACGCCCCGGGGGGTGTCTCAGCCTCGGGAGCCTGAAGCCACACCGTGCCCCAAAGCTGCCCCTCCTGCCCAAAGCACAGAGCCGACACGGACGGCCCCGCCACTGCCGAGCGGGGGGTGCGCTGCCTTCCCGGCCCCGGGGGGGCTGCTCCCGCCGGACCCCGTGCCGGGCTGCGCTGCTCCCCAGGCTGGAGCCGGGAGGAGGCAGCGGATGACAGAAACGAGCCCGTGAACTGACCGCGCGACTCCGAGCCATCCAGCAACGGGCTTTTAAGACCAATTAGTCCTGCATTAGTCTCTGAGACTTTTGAGCTAGAAATCCCCCCAGGATTCAAGCCACTTAAAGCGTTTTCCCAGTGAGGGAAGGCTTCGAGGATGAGGCGGGTACCAGGCAGCATCGCTGGGAGCGGAGGAGGTGCCTTTCCGCGTTATCTGCCCCCTCGTCGTCCGCCCCAGCCCCTTCAACCAAGCCAACGGCCTCAGCAAAAGAGGAGAATGGTATTTTGAGTGGCAAGACCCCGTTGCGGCTTCAGTTCTAACCCCAGCTGGGGAAAAAAAAAATGCAGGGGGTTGGGAGAATCATTTTTTCATTAAAATAAAAATCGATCCATAATGAAAATAGACTTCTAATGGGAAAAGTTTAGTGCAAATGGAAGCTTTTAAAGATTCTTTTGACTGACAATAACCTGAAGACCCTCCAGGAACTCCAGCCCAGAATAATCAGATTAAATGAAACTAATATACGAGCCTGAAATTCATCCCATGCTGGTCTAAACTTATAGCAGCTGGGTAATTTAGCCTACAGGTTTCTGCCTCATGCCCAGCAGTTCACACTGAATTGTTTAGCCAAACTTAATCTACTGGGAAGGAAAAAAGCTCTTTCCTTTAATATGTGTTAAAGTAGAGCCAGCTTCTAAAAGCAGCTGGGAGCAGGGAAGGTACAGGAATACACGTATTTTCTACAGGAACTCCCAGACTGAAGGCTGGCTACTTTAGAACAAATAAGTACAGTTTATAAATGATCCAGGAGTAAGGAAATCTCGGGGTTGGTGCGTGGTAGCTGCTAGTAGGGATAACACCAGGACGGTCTCGTGAGCCCTGCGCAGGGACCTCGCGCAGCCACAAGCTCACGTTCTCCGGCAGCTCCTCACCACTGACCCCACTGCAGGGGCCACGTTCCCAAAACACGCATCAAATCCACGCTTTTACCCAGAGGAAGGTTTGAAAACGCGACCTGGGTGGATCACAAAAAAATCAAATGGAAAGAATGGCTTTTTCCCCAAATCTTGAGCTTTTACACCAGCCCTGGAGGGTTTTGTGAAAGGCAGGCTGTCAGTGCGAGGGCAGATGTCCTCCCGGGCCCAGTGGCCAGCGGGATGATGATGGAGTTGGGAACCTCTCTGTGTTCCTGCAGCAGAAATAAACCCCGATGGGAAAACAGAGCTTCCAAATGTAAGTTCATCATTAAAGATTTTCCAGCTGAGTCTTAAATTCCTGTGGGAGAGTAAACATGGTGCACATTAACACACCCCACAGGTTTCCATCTGACCGCCAGAAGACAGCTCTCCTGGAGGGCTTGGAGACAGGTAGGTGATCTATAAAACCTGGAAAGCCCTTGCGACTTTATATTCCACGGGGCTTGAGCCAAAGCCTCACGTGGCGGGCAAGGTAATAAAGCAAGCGAAGAAGCCAGCGCTTCTGGGGACCCCTGGCCGGTCCGATCCAGCCTCCCACCCCACCTTCCCCTTGACATGGGCATCGCTCCGAAAGCCACGTGCTGGGTCTTCCCGAATTATGCAAGCACGGATCGATTTAGCCATTCCCTGTGTACAAGAGAGGAGCTAAAACCCATCTGCCCGTACATACCCACTTCGTGTTCCCCAGCAGCAACAACAGGCATAGGCATTTATATGGGGTATTAAAACAAAGCCCAGGGGGGCTTCCTTTTTTCGGGGGAAGAGCAGCCCAGATGAGCTTGGCCAAGGCTGCGGGATCCGACCCTGCCGCAGCCGACGGCCAACGCGCGGAAATACAAACCCAGCTGTGCTTGCTAGGGGGTCTCATGCTTTCAAAAGGCTGTAATCTTGGCAAAAAGGAAAAAAGTCGGTCCAATCCCGCAGCCAGGTTCTCCCGCCGGCTGGAATCACCGGGCTGGTACCCGCCGCGGTGGTGGCCACCCCAGGACTCGCCTTGGGGAGCCCCAGCTTCGGGTGTGCGGTGGAGCGGGTGCCCCTGGGGACCTGGCAGCGGGTCGGAGGGCTGCAGAAGTAAAAAAAAAACTACAATGAGATCAGGAAAAAAAAAAATCCAAGCAAGGAAACTTCTACAGCAACACAAAACAAGGCTGAAGGGGACAACCTGCCCTGAGGGACCGTCCCCAGGAACTCGCAGTGACTCCTGGGTGCATTGGGGTTTGGATTTGCAGAAAATTCACTGGTTTGTTTGGTCATCCACGAAGGGAAACGCGGCTCCCAGCAGGGCAGGACCAGGGCGCAAGGGGCAGCGCCGGCAGGTCCAGCCTGGTCCCCTGTCCAGAATGTCCCCACCACGTGCAGGGACAGGAGCTCGACCTTCAGCGCAGGGTAAACACGAGCATCCTCGAGCCTGTGATTCCTCTCCCCAGGAGGATACATAGGGGCCCCTCCAGCCTTTCCCCCCTCCAGCCGGTGTGGCAGCGGGGACCCTGCCAAACCCACACCACCCACGGAGGACGCTCTGGGTACAGGAGTCACCCAAAGGCGTTCGCACACCTCCCGGAGACCCCACGGCTCCCCCCCACCTCCAGGCAAACAGCCCCAGGGCTGGGACGAGCCAGCGGGCGGGGAGCGGGGGGCACCTTTCCAGGCGGGAGGGCTGGAGGGTTCCTGCAGCAGCCCATCGCCGAGCCAGCACTGGATGCAGCGGCACGCTGGGGTTTCAGCGGGGAGGAAGGCGGCGTGCCCCGAGCCCCCGCCGTCCCCAGCGAACCTGTGCAGAACGCACGGAGGGGCCGCACGACGCCACCGTCCTCCGTGCAAACACCGAAGCATCCTGCGGGGGGGCTCCCCCCGGCCCCCCTGCATCACCCATTCCCCGCGGGGACCCTGCCCAGGAGTGGGGAGGAAAGGTGTCCATTAATCTGCGTGCACACGGGGGCCTCTCCCAGCTATTCCCCCCCGTGATTTTGTGGGTGATGCACCCGAGGTGCCGCGCAGCACCCAGCGCTGCAGCAGAGCCACCGACGGCCTTGCAGAGGGACAGGGGAGCGCAGCTTTTGGAAGGTGCGTCCATAATACCCCAAAGGTCAATAACTTTCATCTAGGAAAAGAAAATAAAAAATAAAGCTGCTTATTTGCGAACCGACAATGTCACCTGAGGTGCCCCCGGCCGCGGCGGGAGCTGAGCTGCCCAGGGCTGACGTGGGGCGAGCAGCCCGGCCACGTCCTCCCCTTCTCGGCACCGGTGGCTCTGGGACCTATTTGGACCTCGAGGAGAAACAGTAGGAGGGAGCGGGGTTAGATCAGGCTCCGGATCAGGGGATGAGCTGGGAAAACACAGCCAAGATAAGAGAGTTGTCACGGGGGGGTTCAGCTGATCGTTGTTTTGACTTGGTGGAGCCAAACCCCGTGCCCGAGAGCCGGTGGAGTTCATGTCGGGACCCCAGTCCTCTCTGCCAGGCGCTTGGTGGGTGTCCCCGTCCCCTCTTCAAAGACATCTGAGGGAGAGGAGCTTGGCAGGAGCAGACCTCAGACAGAGTTATCGTTCAATTGGATTTACGGCGCGCTGACTTGGGAACGCCACAGAGTTTTACTTCCAGTGCATAGCTCAGGGGAAAGAAAAAATCTCTCCAAGAAAACTTCTAGTCAACAGATAACACAATATGGTTCCGATTTCCTCACCCCCTCTAAATAATTGTTTCTTTTCTTTTTTAAAATTTTGTCCCAGGGAAACGTTTCTAATTTAATCCCCTGCATGCACCTTCCTCACGGCCTTTGAATGTGTATTATCTTCCAGCCAGTGCTCCGGAGCGGAGCGAAAATTTTTGATTTAAAAAAAAAAAGAGAAAAGAAAAAAAAGTTTAACAAGCACAATGCACAGCAAACAGGAATGGAAATGCTGGTCTGGGTTCCATTATCCCTGACCCAGAGGTTGGAAACCAAAAGAAATTAATTAAATTGGGGAGGGGAGAGGCCAGCACCATTTGCTGCCGGTGACCAGCCCGCGAGGGATGCCCGGGGGACGTCCGTCACCCATCACCCATCACCCGTGCAGGGGGGCACCCTCACCCTCGTGCCGTTACCGAAGCTGCTGGCTCCCAGCACCCACGGAGACGCACGGGGCTGCCCGCCCGCGCCAGCTTGTTCGCATTAGAGCCGACGGACGGAGGGGACGGGGAACACAGCGCAGCGGCGGGGGCGGAGGCGCTTTTAACAGTGACTTAAAATCCCCCGGCTTTGCGTGGAGGATCCCAAGGTGGGGACCCCCGGCAGAGGGATGGGTGCAGCCGTGGAGGTGGGATCCTAAATGGGCTTTTTGCTGCGGCGAGCCCCGGCCCCGGAGAGGGGTCGGCCCCGAGCAGGCGGGGAGGGTGCTGGTGGCAGGGGACAGCGGGGCACTGAAAAGCTCTTTTTCATGGGAGGCTCTGTAATCCCGTCAAGCCAGAGAGCACGCGGACGGCGTGGGCTGCTCTCGGCCAACTCACCTGCCGAAAAAATCCTGCCAAAGGGCCTGACTGCTGGGGGCTGCCCAAGGTGGGACAGGGTCAGGGGACGGGGTCCAGCCTTGCTCTGTGCGTCCCACTCCAGGGCTCAATTTCAGCCGTGGGAGAAGAAAATAGAAAAAATAAATAAAATGCTTCAAATAACATCTGGCAAAGAGGTAAGTGCAGGCAGCGCCCGAGCTCACATAGATGGAGATGCTGAGCGTGAAGCAGCGCTTGTTATTTCCCACGCCCATCGAGACACGAACCCCCACCCGTGAACTACGCCGGGTCTCGACGGACACAACCTGCCCTCCACCGGCCCCAGCCCCTCGGCGGGTTGGCCAAGCCAGGAACGACGATAATGGGAGCGAGATGCGGGATCGCGGCGTTCGCCCTCGTCCCTCCGTGCGGTAATCGGAACAAAATGTTCTTCCATTGTTCGCAGAAGAGCGTTGGTTTCCAACTATGGCAAATATTTAGGAAAACACAATTGAGTCATAAATGTTATTTACAATTTGGAGCGCCCTATACGTTTGCTCCAAGCCCTGCAATTAAAATATTCGTCTTGGTTCGAACACGACCGGGTAACGTACAGGACTTTCCCAGTCCCCGGCCAAGAGTGTTAACATCTTGCAGAAGCGCGGCGGCTCCGAGCGATGGGCTCTGCACCTCTGCCGCCGTCACGGCTTTCCCGGGTGCCAACTGCCAGCCATTGCTCCCACCCGCTGGCTCATCCCTGGCAAAGGCGGGCACCTCCCGGGACCCCGCAGAGCCTGCACGGCCGGTCCCGCAGGACCTCGGACCCTCCCAGCTCCCGGGCAGGAGGTCCTCCTGCTCCCTCCAGCCATCCCAAGCTGGATCTGCCAGGGATGGAGCAGCCGGTCAGGCTGGACACCCAGGACTCACCTTATTTATCGCCCGTCACCTCGGGAGGAGGTGGAGTGTCCCCGGCGAGCCACACAGGGCAGGCACTGGGGGACTGCACCAGGGCTGGGCTGCCCTCCCGGGGCTGCTGCTGTTTTCCCTTTTTAACACTTTTAGAAAAAAATAAAAAATGAGGGAAGCTCCCTCTGGTTATGCAAGAGCTGTTTGCTTTAATCCCTTTCCAGAAATACACTCTCAGTGGTGCCCATTGGGTACATGCAGTCAAAAAGGGGGAAGAAATGTGCAAAATGGCATTTCTGTGCCCACGTCCACAGCCCGCGCTGCCCCGAGCCGCTGCCAGAGTTACCGGCTGGTTTGCTTTTCCCAGTTTGGACCCGTTTTTCTTTCTAAAACCACATTTGGCTGCTTTTGGCACATCTCACGCGGGAGGGCATGGGCTCAGCCGGCCGAGCCCTGGGGATGGGGGCAGAGACGCGGCCACCGCCTCTGCCTCCCACGGTGCCCGTGGGTCCCCGCCAGGTTGGTGGCCCCCGGGGACGACGGCTCTGCCCCGAGCACCGACCCGCTTCAGAGCCCGGCACACAGCAACGCTTTTCCCCTTGCATGTGGCTTGGGCTGAATTTGCCCTGGAAGGGTGAAAGCCTTATTGTAAGCTTTCCGGCCACTGGAATTCCTCCCCGGGGGCCAAGGGGAATGTCACTGCAAAATCCCAGGGGGAAAAGCCTGGCAAACCCCTTTCTGCGCTTCGCCCTGCCCTCTCCTGCTTGGGTGCGTGGGCGCGCTGGACCGTGCCCGCGGGATGCTCGGCTCCTCCCGAACACCGGCCGGTCAGACACCGCCGGCACCAAACTCCGCCAGCTCCCCAAACAGGCGGATTTCAGCCCCGGGGCCGCAGACAAAAAGCACCAGTTATAAAAATCCCAGGTTAAGCAAACAGGAAGGCGCAGCCCCGCGCGTCTGCGCTGCCAGGCCAGGGCCCGTTAAACAAGACCTGTTTAATCGTGGCGAGGCTGGCGGCAGACTTGTTGACTCCGGCCGCCTTTCCAACCCGGCCGCGGCCGCCCGGGCGACCCACGAGCATCGGCAGCGATGGGACACGGGTCGGGGCGGCCGCACAGGGCTGCGCTTGTCCTCGGGGCTGAGTCACAGAGCCCACACGGCAGCTCCAGCAAGGAGCTATTTCGGGTTTCTCAGTAAACCTGCGGCTTTCTGCAGGCAAGCCTGATACAACGGGGTTTTATGCGTTACACAGGTTGCTTTGATCTTTTTTTTTCCCCTGCAAGAAGAAACGTGTGCAGCAGAATGTGCTAACAAGCAATTGATTATTATAAACTACCCCGGCCAGTTGCTGGCTGTTTCAGACGCCGTCCGTGTTCTTGCTCTCAGTTCCCTCCCATTATTTGGGCTCACCAAGCAAAACCCACGTGGTGGGAGAATTTGGGGTGATTTTAAACACAGACTGAGATGAGGGGAGACTCCAAAGGGACAGGGTGAGGTCCCAGGGTGTTTTCCACAGCCTGGGGGCACTGCCCAGCCCCGGCTTGCCGTGCTGCCCCGGGGACGAACTGCGGGACAGCTGGACCCGACGGGCGGGCAGGACACGTAGCTCAGCCCCGTCATTAACCTGCGGCGAGAAGGTGGCGACCGGGCCCTTCCCAGGGTGACAGCGAGGGCAGCGTGGGGACAGCTATGCTGGGAATAAAGCAGCTTTGATGGCTCAGTGCTGGTGGCGCACATGGGGATGGGATGGGATTGGGATGGGATTGCGATGGGATGGGATGGGATGGGATGGGATGGGATGGGATGGGATGGGATGGAGGAGCGGTGCCCCGTGCCGGGCCAGCATCACCTTTGCATGAGCTGGCTACAGAGCAGGACTTGGCTGCTCTGCCTGATGCCAGACCCCAGGGAACCTGTGAGCCCCGGCCACGAAATCTCCCCTTGCACCTCTGCAGCCATCACACAATGCAATGGGTCGGGGAAAGCAACACCAACACCTACCCAAAACTAATCGCAGTATTTGTTCACCTTTTTCCCAAATTCTAGAGCCAACGATTTCCAAACGGAGCAGCCTGGCAAAAGAAATCAATCATCAGGCAAGGCCGTGGCGAGAAGGATGAACAGAAAGAAACAGGAAGATGAGAAAAACCAGACCACAACCGCAGGTGGACAGGTTGGCTGGGAACCTTCTGTAAAAGATGTGTAAACAAGGATATGGATAAAAAATACAGAGAGAAGCAAGACATGTAGTTTGTCAGGGAGCTGACCGCTCTCCCTCTTCCCAGACAGTCCCTCTCGACCTTGCTCGTCCTCCTCCATCAGTCCCGCACAGGGTACGGCCAATTCCTGTCTTCATAAAACTTCTTCAGGCCCTGGAGATTGACAGGGGGGAAGTAAGGGCCGATCCTCTTCCGAATCCACCACCTCCCCTCGCTGGCGTGCTTTCCCCCGGGTCGGCTGAATTTGTACTTGAAGTGTTCCCCTCTGATCCACCTGCAGAGAGACAAAGCACAGCCTGCTCAGGAGGGGCCGGCACCGCTGCCGGGCCCAGGCGGAACGGCTGCGGACCCTATTTACGGTCCCCTGCAGCGGAGTTTTTAAGCCTTTCCGTAGCTGGATGGAGAAATCAGCTCGAGGGTGCTCAGCCTGGCTGGCTCCCGCATCCCGGTGCTCCATCCACCCCTGGGGTGCCCGCAGCCGGGGGCAGCGATGCAGCCGTCCCTGCTGCACCGAGGCACCGGGGAGCTCCCGGGCTCCTCTTGATGCAATTTTGGAACGATGCACAAGGCAGAGGAGCTTTAACACCCCCGCCCCGTGCGCTCCCCACCACGCGCTCCACACACCTCTCTACAACCAAGTTTGAAAGAACAATAATAAAAGCAGGAAAATTATTTTTTTTTCTTTTCTGAGAGCAACTATGGAGTATTTCTGCCGGGACATTTTTAGGTACAGTGCCCGGCTCCCGCCCCAGCTCCCCCAGCATCCCTCTGCCCCAGCCAGCGGCTGCTCCTTCTGCTCCGCAGCTTATTAGCGGGGCTACGAGCGCATCTGTTTTCTGGCCGCCCTGGGAGTTGACAGAAAAGGAGATTTTAAAACAGTGCAGAAAGAAGCATTCATCAGTGTCGCGAAACACATTCGGAGGCTAACCATGCCGCTCGGTTCGGGGGGTTTGGTCCCGCTTGATGTAGGGCATGCTGACAAGAGAAGGAGTAACACCCCGGTCCTCCAGCGTTGTGGTCCCTGTTTGCAGAGTGCATCGCCGCGTTTGCTGGATAAGTTCATAAAATAACCCACAATATAAAAATGTCAAAGTCATGTCAATGCTCATTTAAACCTGCTTTGCATCACTACTAAAATACAAACCCTGCTACTGAGCAGGGCACCGCGCTCCCGCAGCTGCTCGCTCCCGGGGCTGCACCTCGGGCAGCCGTAAAGTTCCTTCCTACTGCTAAAATAATTAGGGACGACTCCTATATATTTGCCATTAGCGCTCACCTTCGTAACATCGGCACTCTGATGGGAAGCAGGAGAGATTGCAGACAACGGATAAAACTGCACCCAGTTAAAAGGCCTGCTGCAATCACATCTCGACATCTCAATTTAAGTCTTGCTGGGTACCCAGATGAGCAATACAGAAACAATTCTCCTAACACAACACATGAACGCGGAGCTGTTCATCACGCCCATCGTTTGCTGCTGACTTGCAGCAACCGGCAGTATCATGTTTGCTGATTGTCTCCTGGCTGGAATGAAAATAGGACAAATATCTCCATGTTTCCCTCTCCGCTGAGGACGAAGGGGGGATCCAAGGAAGCCCAGAGTAATGCATTTGGAGCTGCACTGGGACAGCTCTCATTTAAACTACTGGTGAGGGCTGGGTGCCAAGGGAAGCGTGGGGATGGGGATGGAAATGTCCCCCGCTGCCGTACCGCTCCGCAGCAGAGCCTCCCCGGCACCCTGCCTCGCTGCCCGTGATGGGGGGGCTGCAGGGGGGCGGGATACCAGCCCTCAAACAGGGGAAGGTAAACGGGCAGAGGAGGGGGCGATGCCCAGCCCTGGCCGGGGGCTCGGGGTGCACAGACCTGCATCTCGTCACCATAAATGCTGCCCCGCAGCTGCTGCCCTCATTACAGTCAGGGCCATGTCTACACCCTCTCTCCCCCGCCTCTTCTGAGGCTGGTGAAAGTCAAACGGGGGCTGAAGTGTTACTCCCACAGTGTTTACTTCACAGGAGCACAAAATTTCCTGTTAATAATTAGAGCGTTACTGAACAGCAACGTTCCCGCGGGTCCAGGTAGCCTGCAGGCTCCTGTCCGGGATGGTTAGAGATTTCCAAGCTGTGCTGCTTGATTGCTTTCTTGAATTCAAAAAACAGATCCACCTCCCAAAAAGGCTTCAGTGGCTGATTTTATGTCAGTGCCTCTCCTGCTCGAAGCCTCCCTCCGCCTGCCACACCGGGGCTTTTGGGGTTTTTCTTCACTAAGCGACTGCAGAGCATCTACCAAGCTGGACCCATCTCCACGTACACCCACAATATGGGTACAACGGGGTGCCCCATGCTGAAGGAGCTATCGGCAAACCCCATCTGGCAAAGTGCCCATTTCCTAGACGGGGATGCAGCGCGCAGAGAGCTTATCTGAGCTCCCGGGGCAGACCTAGGAGACCTCCGGAGATGCCAGGTCTCTGCTCAGACACAGAAGCGCCTTCTCCCCAACCTCAAGGACTGTCCTATAACCCCTCTGGAATGAAAATTTCCTTGTCCCTTTCGAACGGGCTTGCCTGCCCAGATTAAATAATATCTATCATCTGATTTGGTATGATTTTTCCCATATGTTCTCTGTCTATTAAAATGTTTGCTATCAAAGGGATCGGCATGTAAAACTAGAACCGTGTGAGCATTAAAGCGACCACATGCAATTGAAGATGCATTTTTGTGGTATAAAGTTTGCCTTTCTATCTGACTATGTTTCAGGCTCTTCTGTTCAGAGCCTAAATCAATCTGAGGAGTCCCTCCAAGCCCCCCCGACCTCTAAATTCAGCCACCCTCTTGTCCCAGCCAGGGTCACTCTGCCTCCCCCAGCCCGCTCCTCCTGAGCCGTAAGCTGGAGCGTTGGGACGCACGGTCCACGTCAGGATGACAAGATCCACGGAGGAGGAACCTGCACAGTGCCGGCGGCTGTGGAATTTGTGAACTCCATGGAACTGAGCTCTTCCAGGAGCTGAACCACTCACCCAGCAATGAGCTCTAAAGCTCCGGCACACCACAGCCCACGGCTCTTCGCTGTCCTGCCCCACCAGCGCTTCTCTGGGATTCAAGACTTGAAGGTTTCCATTCTGGTCAATGGAGGTACCAAAGAGCCTTTACACGGCTGCAGCAGCCAACGTGTGCTGCAGGACGGAGAAACTGCAGCGGGAATACCTCTGAGCATCAGAATACCTCTGAGCATCAGAATACCTCTGAGCATCAGAATAATACCTCTGAGCATCAGAATACCTCTGAGCATCAGAATAATACCTCTGAGCATCAGAATACCTCTGAGCATCAGAATACCTCTGAGCATCAGAATACCTCTGAGCATCAGAATACGACGGCAGCAGCCAGACCCTGCGCTATGCGTCCTCTCCATCCTTCCCGGGGTTAAGGGCTGTGGGAGAAACGAGAAAACCTGGAGCCTGTGAGAATCTTTCCTTGCAAGGCTCTCGGATGTAAAAGTTGCAGAGTTTAATACTCACCGGAGCCCCTCATTTCAGGGCTCATAGAGTTTACAAGCTACCCCAGTATTTATAATCTACCTGGGTGCCTCAGTCCTGAAGTCACAGGATCTGCAAACTCCTCCAGCGCTGCCTCGCTGGACCTGCTCTCTCCTCTCGGGATTCGGGGAGCGAACGCGCTCCTGCACTAACAGGACCGAAGCATTAACACCCTGGAGTCCACATTTCAGGGCTCACAGAGTTTACAAGCACCACTTGGAGCCCTGGACAACTTGTAACTCAGGCGAGACGTGCGCACGCGTGGTCGCCTGCAGACCAAGAAGCTGCTACAGGCTCCAGATCACCTTATCAGCCATTGCTTGTGTTTTGTGCAGCTTTGGGGCTCACACAAAGACCTCCTGGCTGGTGGAAGGGATCCGCAGGTCTCTGAGCCCCCTCTGACGCAGGAGACTGCCGGCATGCGTGAACCTTGCTTGCCGCTCTGGAGAAATGGGAACATCTTCAAGAAGGTCATGAAGAAGCCATCTGACTTCATCTACATTAAAAAGAGGTCTAATGCCACAAGGGGTCACTCATACTCGGAGAAGGATGAGCAAGACCCATGTTTCAGAGGAGACGGACGGAAGGTCAGGAAGGACAATCCCGGCTGCAAGCAGTTTCCCAGGACTGACTGGGCGAACACAAGCCAGCAGCTCCTCCCGGCTCCTCGGGAAGCACCGGGCACCAGCTACCGCAGCCAGGCGGGGAAACGGCTCGGGACAAGCATCAGGCTGGACCAGCTGAGCCCAGGTTAGGTCCCTTGGGAGACACCGAGGGCAAAATAATCACTTGCGAGGCAAGAAACAAGACACGGTCAGGTAACGCCAGTCAGACATTTCTCCTCCAGGAGATGGAAAACCCTCTCTGCTATAGCAGCAGCAGCGATGGAGGACAAGAGACAGAAGGGCCCCTTTGGCAGCTTCCCCCGAGCCCAGCGGCGGTGCCTGGGAGGAGAAGCCAAGCAGCCGTGCGGCAGAGCGACGGCGCTGATCCCGGTGCGGACGGCTGGAAGAGGGAGGACCACCGAGCCGCCCAGAAGGACCCACTGCCCCGCACGGGATGCCGGGACCCCCCTGCCACCACCCTTCTGGGCAAGCCCCCGCTCAGCATCACCACCCGGATCGGGCAAAGCTACAGCCTCGGGGAGAGCAGAAAGGCTAAAAATAATAAGCATTATTTTTTAAATCAATATATTCATCCCACCAGATGCCCGGTAGCAGCTGCGCTGTAGCACTTTTAAGATTCGATCATATATCAGCCTATTATGACATCTTCCAACTGTACGTGTTAAAAATTAGCAGCAATATTGGAGTTGTTGGGATGGAGGGCTAAATCTCCCAGACAGCTGTAATTAGTTCCAGAGGGTGCAGCTGTCTCCCTGCAACAGCTGAGGGGTTCGAGGGAAAAAACCAGAGCCGGCGGTTTCTGTTAGAATTAATGGCCTGACAGGGCAAGGCGGGGTGGGAGAGGGAAGAAAGAAACCAAAACACGGGGCGTCTTTTCGATTTGGTTTTTTTTTTTTTGTTGTTTTTTTTTTATCTCGAGGTTCCCCATTCCATTGTAAATCAGGGAGCAAGTGGCAGTGGAAAGTACAAATTCATTACAGTAACAGAGCCTCCATCATCGGCTTTCTTGCTTATTCTAGCCCCGTTAGCGGGAGGGATCATAAATTCATCTTGGCCCAAGTTTGCAGAATAAGGGCAGTTTTATGGGTTGTTTTTCAACGCCGCTGCCTTCTCTTTCTCCAAGGCTCCTGCAAGGTCTGGCCCTGCAGAGCCGGAGCATCCTCAAAGCTCTCTTGGGAGATGGGAAAGTGGGTTCATTCCCCCAGCTTAGAAAGGGAGGCTCAGAGGCTGCATCTACCCCGAGGGCAGAGCAAACCTTGGGGGAGGAAACCTGGCTCTCCCCGGGGCTCACGGCACTTTCGGCACAGACAGACCCAGCCTGTGGGTTTTAGTTTAGCGTTTCACAGGTGTGACAGGGATGCGGCCGATGCTCCCGATGGAGCCAAGGCAGGAGCTGCCCTTGCCAAGGGAGACGTCCCCCACGGCCACGGGACACGCGGCTGCATCTGCTGCCACTACGAGGTGGCTGGAAACCAGATTTCCCACCCGGGGGGAAATCCCGACGCTCCGAGATGAGCTCTGCCCTCCCTGACCACGCTGAAAGACTGAGGTTGTTTTTACCAAAAGAAAATCCCTTAAACTTTCATTCAGGACAGTGGAATCATTTCATTCTGATAATATCAGACGTTATACTTTTGACGATAAATTAAAGATTTTCTTTTAAATTATAGTACGTAGGGAAAGAAGAAACAAACTGCAATAAAACATTTCACCATGGCGAAACTCAGTGAGAAAGCCAAAAGAACGTGTTTATACTTTTTCACCTCTGAGGATCCTGCCACTTCCCAGGACAGTTTCATTGCTGGCAAAGCCGTTCTTCAGTGGGAAAACCATACAAAACATTTTACTCCTCTGTGCAGAAGACACCAGCGCGCGTGGGAGAGGCTTTGGGGACTCTGCGGCTTTACATCTGTCACGTTGCGTGGACCACACTGATGCTTGCAGGGAGACTTGTCCCGGCAGGGAAATGCCTCGGGGTGAGAGGAGGCACTTGGGATTCAGCAAAACCACGTGCAATCCCCGAAGGACTCGCGTCCCCGCGGAGCATCCCATGCCCACGAGCACCGCTCCTCTAAAGGCTTCTGGGAAGAGACCTTGCAGAACAGAAATTCCCACCTACACCCCAGCGATGCCCCTATTTTCCAATAACCCCATAATCCCTGCCTGCTCTCAGCACTGCTCTCCATAGCTACAGAATTACCTTTACACCTCGGGGGGGTCCAGGGGAGCAGCCCCCAAAGTGGCTTCTACACGGTGCGAATACGACAAAGCCCTTCCCGTGACTTGGGTTGTACCCCTCCGCAGATCCCGCGGGAAAGCACCTACACCTTCTGCCAGGGTCCATGGTGGCCTACACCTTGAAAATCCAGTCCAGCACGCCCCCAGGTATAAAGCCCAGTAGCTGTGACACAAATGGGAAATAAACGGGCAACCAAATAAAAAAAAGAATACCAAACGCTATATTCTTCTTGCGTTCCTGCAGCCAGGGAGCATCAAATGGGAAGCGCTGCCGCCATAAATAACACCACCGCTACAAATCCAGGTCTTCAGCTACATGTTGGGGCTTTTTCAACAAAGTGCTACTATAATTGGAATAAAAGTCCTTAAGTGAACATGATTTAATATCAGAGACACCGAACACTTCAGTCAAAAATAAACCTGATTTTTTTTTCCTCCTCCTGTAGGCAAAATCTGATTTTTGTTTTCTTTCATTGTTGCAGTCTGTTTCCATGACGGTGTGTTAAACACTTATTAATTTCTCAGCCAAAGCCCTACCGTTCAGATTTATGATGGCTGGTGTTTTATGAACTATCCGCTGCACAATAATATTTTGTAAATCCACATTCCACAAACATCACCGTGCTTGAAGTAAAGCTTCACACTCAGCTAGGCTGGGTGCTCAACAATACCCTCATTTTTAATCAGTCACCTGTTTCTCATTTTAAGTTTATCACACTTGAAAAAATACTATAATTTCTAGAGTTGTAAAGAAACCTACAAACTTTGGTCTCAGAAATTTCATTTCGAAGGCATTAACTCATTTTGAAAGTCCCTTGGCTATTTAAGGTGTAGAGTTTCCATTAACAGAATAAACTCCGTGGAGTATGGGGCGTAATGTTCTTAAGGAAAACAGTCCCTTCGCCTAATTATTTAGTCTAGCAGGGAACGAAAATAATTAAGTCTCAAAATTCCCTTTAGAGTGGAGGCGGGGGGCGCGGAATATGGTGGGAAAATTAGCTTTTTTTCCACCCAGCTACCGAAGGGCGCCGAGCCACGCCAGGCACAGCCCTCAGCGGGGTTAAGGCTTGCAGCGGTCGCAGGCGGGCTCCGGCGCACGGGCGAGGGCGCAGGGACGCCCTGCGGAAACCGTCGGAGCTACAGCCACCCTGAATTCTCTCTTCTTTCCAGGTGTTACCGCTAAGGCTCACATTCAAGGCTTTTGTTCACCACTAAAATGAAATTGTAACAAAAAGGCGACCGCTGGCTGTAAGCGGCTGTCGGCGCTGAGGATGCCCGCGTCCCGCCCGCGTCCCGCCCTCAGTTGAAGACTGCCAAGGGGTTGAGGTTAAAAAGGGAGGTATCCTGCTAACGGCCTCTTCTTGCACCCGGACTGGAGGGTCGGATCAGTCGCTCGGGTTCTGGCCCTGGTTCTCCCATGGGAACGCGCCCCGGGCCGTGCCGTGGGTGCAGCGGGCCGGCCAGCCCCGCTGGGAGCGTCGACCAGCAGCGAGGGGACGTTTAAAACTAAACAAAGAAATGGCGTTCTTGACATTTAAAGGAAAAAAACCCCAAACCGAGCAGGCGAGGCCGCCTGAGCAGGAGTAACGCTGGGTGGAAAGCAGCTGCCGGAGCCGCTGTGCCCAGGCCGGCCGCAAGCGCCACGAGTGTAAACCCAGCAGAATTGGGATGGGGCACGAAAACTGGAAAAAAAAAAAAAGGCAAACGATCACTTCAGTTTCCTTACACAGGCGAAGCGCTAACAGCAAACAAGCAACAACCGAAGAAATGTAAATAGCAAGAGGAATCGGTGACTGACGTGAGAGCCCAGCGCAGGATCCGACCCCGGCCCCGCTACCCCGGGGCGCGCAGGCGCGGGCACCCACCCCCGCCCCAGCCCTCGCCTCCGCACCTGCGTGAAAATCCGGACGGTGCCAACGTCCCAGGTGTTTGGATTTGGCTCGCCAAAACCCGAAACGTGACCCACGACCCGGGACCCAGGGTGGAACGGGGTGTGGGATTTTGGTCTCAGCCAAAACGAGCATTTGTAAATTGTTATTTTTATTTTACGCCACCCAAAAATACACTAGACCCATGAAAAACTTTTAAAGCAAAACTAATGCCAGAGCAAAGGCAGCTGACACATAAAACCAGCGCTGGATCCTGATCTTTTCCTACTATAAACTAGCTGCTAAAGAGTGAAAACAGAGTCTGTGCTTTGGTTAAACCAGGGTAACGCATGAATCAAGGCCCTGTTCAACAAGATCTATAGCACCGTGTGTTCAACACAGCATCCGCGCTCTGAGTGATTACTTATTGGACCCTTTGTACGCTCTGCAATCGTTATCCTATAAATACTAACAAAGATAAAGATTTGCTTTTGGTTTTGCTTTAAATTCCTGAACGTTTCACTTCCTCACCTGTTACAGAATACAATAAAAAACTATTCACCACCTGGAGCAATGCAGTGTTATCCCAGCCACATCTCCCCTCATTATTTTCATTTTAAAATGAGTTCCTCTGTTCAACTACTTTATTTTAATTTTTTTGAACACCACTGATGCCAGAAAGCACAGAAGAGACACAGCCCGTCTATGGCAAATCTCGGAAGGCAAGACGTGATATGTATTGTCTTGATTTTTAATCTGTTACGATGTCTTGTTTTCAGCCTCAGCCGCGGTGAGTACCAGGAGCAACGTTTACGGCACTGGGGGACACGTGGTAATAAACAGCTCTGGGATTATCAAATGGTTCTGTCGCTCCGTGAACCGCAGGAGCCGTTTATTGCCAGCAGCCACCAGATGGTCATTGCTTCTGGCTGCTGGCACCAGGGGCCACCTAATTCAAACTGGTGACTCGGTGTCTGAAGGTCCCACGTTCTGCTAAAAACCCCCGGGGTCAGCCAGCCCTCAGGACCGACTTTCTTTCTTCTAGTTTTTTTTTTTTTTTAAATAAAAAAGTCAATGCAAGGGAATGTCCCTCAATGAACGTCGCTCGGTGAATTTACAGCACTGAGCCTTGGGGACACGAGCAAAGTTTGGTGAGACTCAGTTGATAAACCCACCCGAGACGGAGCCGAGGCAGTGCAGGTTCTCCGGTCGCTCTTCCAGCTCAGCCTTGCAAATGATGCCCCCACACCATCTCCGTACGAGCTCCCGAAGGACCCAGCTCCTGCCGGGTCCCGGTGCGCGAGCCCTCTCACTGGGCTGAACTTCTCCCGCTGTGAGCTCTGGCATTCGTTAGCACCCTAATGAGGCACCCACCGCCTTCGCCACGTGAGCAGTTGTTGCACCGTGCCCCTTCCCTGGCCATCAGAAAGGTGCCACCTCCGTGGGGGCTGAGCAGCCCCCAAAAAGGAGGTGGCAGGGAGCAGCGGGGGGGTCCAGCTTGCTGGCACAAGCCACAGACCCTACTTTGGCCGATAAATCCACGTGCAGTCAAACGAAGGTCCACAAAAATAAAGAAGACATGGCCAAAATGGGAACACAACCCATAGCAAGGAGGTTTCACGCGCGACGGTGCGCTCCTCTTGACGCCACCGAGCCAGACCAGCTGATGGCACAGCATCAGCGTGCTGCTCCTCGCACGGAAAGCCAACCCCAGCACAGCTGATCAGAGCTAGAGCCCCTCCATGCACATTATTAAACTGTATCTCTCCATGGCAAGGGCCGGGCTGGTCTCGCCCAGCACGCCTTTTCTAGCAATAATGAATAGAGGTTCCCCAGAGCCCTCCTGGACCGGAGCCAAGGCGTCATCATTTGTGTGTGACAGATCCACGGCTTGTGTAACCCAACAAACGGCGACACCACCCCGTAACGCGCCCTCAACTATAAACCATCGTGTATGGGCCCTCCGGTGCGGCTGTGAGTCTCTGGGCTATGGGCAGGCTCCCGCCCCCGCGCCGAGAGCGCCCGCTGGTTCGCTCTGCGGTGCTGCACCGACGGGAAAACCGGTTCTCAAATGAGAATATGTGCAAAAACCCTCAAATAACTGTTCCTACAGCGGTCTTGGCTCCTGTACCTGGAGGGAGCATGCTCCCGTCAGCCCGTACCGATGCTCTGATAAGTGCCTGTGCACTAAGACAGGGCTGGGCGCCTGGGGAACCCAGAGATGTAGTTGTTAGAAATACTCAGGTACGATGGTGGGAAACTCACTTAGCAGTTGTGTTCCAAGCTGTATTTCTGCTCTGTTTTTTTTCAGACAAGAGCACACGTTCAGCTCAGAGTATAAACCATTTTGGGCTTACACATTTACACCATCTTGGGATGTGTAAACCACCTCAGAGGAAGCGCTTTGGTAAGAGGTGAAGTGGTTAATGTCTTAGCTGGAAGAGGAGTCTCTCCTCAGAAGGTTTGGGGGATGCACTGCGCTAAAGCTGAAAAACATCAGCAGGGTTCAAGAGGAAGTTCATTTCACACGGTGCTGTGAACCTCCATCCTTGTTTGCAGTGCATCTTGAGAGCCTCAAATGGAAAATATTAGCAAGAGCATAGTATTACTTGAGTTGATCCAAAATTCCCTTAAAATGTTTTCTCAGCTAAAAATAACTTCGTCAACAAAATAGACACTTTTGTGAAAAATTTCCTTTTGTAGAAAACCTTGGGGTTTTCATCTGTGCCTTTCACTTGCTGATGTTTGCTTTGTCTCTCATTGAAAACACAAACACTTCCAAGACAAGTGTCCACAAAACCAATCATTTTTGCAGGACTGTTTTGTCTTTGAAATACCTCCGCAGGCCGGTAGAAATGGCAGTTTTGATCCGAGCTTGCAAAGTGATCATGGCAAAGTATCTAAAGCTGACGGGCAGGAAACCACTTCAGCCGTCACAATTTCTGTCCAAGAGAAGCAACGCCGAGCCCTGCACAGACGTGCCTGGGAACGGGCTCAACCAAAGGGTCCTTGTGTCCCCACCAGGAAGGCATTAAGGTGCTGAGAGCACCAGCTCTTCATGGTGTCCTCAAATTAAACCCACCCTATTTAAAGACCACCTGGGTACCATCAAATACAAACCCCAATCCATCAACAGAAACCACGCGTGCACATCCAAGATAGAAACACCACGGAGCCCGGGCACTTCCAGCTCCCTCGGCAAAACTCGAAGCTTACCGTGGGGGTGCTCTGCCCGCAAATGGGTTCGTTGCCATCAAAGACAAGGTCTCCTCTTCCTGGGCCAGCAGCTTCCCAGCCAAGTGGATTATCCATTCATTCTGCTCATAGGTCTTGGGGAAGGAAGAAGAAATACAAACGTTAGGCACTGCTGGGCTTGTCAGGTTGTGTTATTAGCATTAAAGACTTCTATGAGGTCTTTGAAGAGAGATTACAATCGATTCAGGTAGCAAACAACGAATTTCCTGGTGCTGCAGGGGACAGATCCCTTGAGTCCACACTGAGACCCTCCGGGCATCTGTGGGGAGCAGAGCGCGCTTCGCTGAGCTTGCCTCATCTGGAGATCATCCCCAAGGGTACGGACACAACTGAGGGTGTGCAAGTCGCAAAGGTTTAACGAGTTGTTCGTTAGCTGAGCTGGGACGGCTACGTGCACGCTGCCAGCCTGCCCCAACTGCAAAGCAGCATCCTGCATCTCAAGCGTCCCAAAGGAATTCACATCACAGCTGAGGGGGGCGAAGAGCGTGCCCACGGCCAGCGGCCAGGCTCAGCTGGTGATTACAGACTAGAAGGCGGTCAGGGATGCATCTCCGCCGTCACCCAGCCCGGACAGTGACCTCTGCTCAAGGCGTGGTGCCGGGGGGGCATTTCTGCAGCCCTGCATCCCCGCCGAGCCCGTAGCACTGCTTTCTCCCAGTGCCAGGGAGAAGCCTACAACTGCTGCTACCAGGAAAGCATAGCGCGTCGCTGGTCCAGGAGACGTGGAGCGCACACAGCCCCGGGCAAGGGGCACCCACCACCCCCGCCTCTCCCCAACACCCATCAGCTGCGGCTCCTCCCACACCTTGGGTCACAAATCTCTTTTTGACTTCACACGTCTCTAACACAGCTGGAGAGTCCTTGCCAATTCTGCACCGCAAATACTTGATTTAAATAATTTCTTTAGCAGCAAGCTCCACAGAGGAACAGTAATGGCACGATTTGAAATGACAGTTCGTCCATCATTTTACAACAGGTTGCTTTCCCCTGTTGTGTTATCCAAGAGAAAACAGAAGAAAGTGACTTCTCTATTCCCGATTCCTCTCTCCTCTTTATTTCCTTTCATCTGATCTGTCCTCTTTACATCCCGCGCCGGTGCGTACCCGTAATCACGCAGAAAGGGAGCAGACCAGCTCTCGGGAGCCGCAGTCCAAGCTGCGGTGGCAGACCTTGATTCTGCATTTGCCTCCCTCCAGAAATCCAAGCATCTCATGCTCTTCGCAGGGATTCTTGCTGAGGCTCCATAAAAAGCACTTCCCCTTCTGGTGACTTTCTGTGCCTTACACTTCCATTAAGATTTTTTTTTTCCTCCTTTTTTAATGTGTACCTAAATGGATTTTTTAATGCAAGCAGTAGGGGACACTGTGGGAAAGCGAAACCCGGCAGCTGTACCTGCAGGACTGTGACTAATGCAGAACATCAAGGCAAAGTTACTCTGCAAATCTTTTCTAACGATAAAGTTTGTTATTTCCGTTGCTAAGGGAAACAGAGGAGAGAAAGGAGATGGAAAACACCAAACGCTGGTGGAAAGGCCCATCAAGCGGCAGCTCTACCTCGCAGGGTTTCTGACCCGTGCTCATCACAATTCAGAGGAAAACCACAGTTATTTAAGCCAACAACTTTTTAAAAAAGATTACTCTCCCCATCCGCCTGCTCCCGTCGTGCCTCACCGCGCGGCTCCTTCCATCTGCTCTCCCGGCTGCACCACCAACACGGCTGGGCGGTGGAGCCAGGGGCGTCTCCCATCGCCAGCCCCGTGCCACGCTCTGCCCACCCCAAAACCCCGCTTAACCTCCGGCGCTCCCCTCTCTCCACCGACACCCCGTGCCATCCCGTCTCCCATCTCCCGGCGCAGGGGAGGTGGTGGCGGCTCTCAAGGTGGGACCGAGCAACCTTAGCCCCCGCGGGACCGAGGCCCCCGTGGCCCCGACGCAGGGTGGGGAGGGGAGCCCTGGAGCCGGAGCTCGGCGTCAGGCGAGACGTTAAACACAAACCTTGCAAGACTCGCAATAACCCTGGCAGGGCTGCAGGAAGGGCTGGCAGCGTTCCTGCCGAGGGCTCGACCGTGTGACGTGTCACGGGACGACTCGCGCCAAGACCCCCAACCGCGCCGAGGACTCCGTGCCCCTCGACGGCTCGGCGATGCCCGAGCTGCTCGGCTCAGGCCGGGCTTTGGGAGGGCGGGTGCCGCGCTGGGACCTGCAGCCCGCGGCACCCTTGGCTGTGAGCAGGGACCTCCCGAGAGGTGCGACTGCAATTGCAGACAATCAAATATCGCCAGTCAGACCTTCAGCATCCTGTGCCTCCCTGGAGATCCCTTTTTAAAGTGCTCTATGATTTTAAGTGCTATTTCTAGGAAGGCCCGGGAGGTGTGAGGGTTCCTGTGTGCAAGTTGGGGAGAATGGAGAACAGAAACAGAAATCACCCGACTCCGAGCGCTAGAGCTTTATGGAGGATCCCCAATCTTCAAAGCCTGATTCAAAACCTTGAGGCTCTGTAATGGTGGAATCGGCTCCCTGGCTCACATGGTCTCCAAATTGTTAATTAGCAGCTCCATGCGCACGGGAGTTGGACTTCTGGTTTGTAAAGTGTTTTTCTTGTAAAATTTACAACATGTCTGGCCCCAGCAAAGTCTGCGGTGAGAAATTTCCACCCGGTGCAGCCCCCCAGACTCCCCCCAGCACGAAGGCTTAGATATCGCGCGCCACCGATGCTGGGAGCACGCAGGAGCCGAGCTGCACTAACGACCGCGCTGTTTAACTCATTACTCTGTAAAGTGATACGGTGGCAAAGGGAGGAAAAAAAAGAGTCCAGGAGATCTGGGCTGCGTCCAGGGAAGCGTCACAGCGCAGGGTGGGAAGGTGACAGTTCCTCTGTCTGTGGATCCAGTGAGACCCAGACCCGAACCGTTTGCAGAGCTGCGACGGTCAGGATGGGAGGCATTCGCCTGGCGTTGCGCTCCGCTTTTGCCAGCTCCGAGTGTGCAAAACAGGAATGTCAGAGCTTGAACCATCCAGGGGATTAGTAAAAAAGTCAGGACAGATGCACACATAGCTTTAAAGTAGGCATGCACGCATGTATTGGGTTCGTCTTTAGGTTTTGGATCTTCACCGAGCACAAAGGCAGGCAGCTGGGGACCGACCCTGCCCCAGCGACGCAGGTCCCTGGGCTGCTCTGTCTCCCTGCACCTCCATCACGACGTGGGCACGGACCGAGACTCCCACACCTGCCTCCCGTCCTCCGAAAGCTGGGGCTGCAGCTCCCCTTGTGCCATGCAGGGCCCGTGCTGTACCCGTACTGGGATTACTGGGGAACCAGTGACCCGCACAGCCTGCTGCTACAAGTTGCTCGTCGGAGCATGCCGAAACGTGCCATAAGCTGCACAACTCACTGTCCGACCCTGAACAGAGCATCCCTGGGGAGGTGCAGCCCACCATGTCCACCATGGATGTGGACATGACTCCGTCCTTTATCTTTTGAGAGTTTTCTTTCTATTTTAACACAGAAAGCAACTAAGGATCCTAAATGCACAAAAAACCCATCATGAACCCAACTAAAATGCCTGAGAAAGGCAGCTCAGGCAGAGGTTAAGGTTCCCAACGCAACGTTACCTTCACCACAAAGCCGAAGCCTTTCTGTGTTCAAGGACAGTCCGTGCAGACCCACGGAAACGCAGCCCGCGCAGCTCTCCAGCAAGCCGGATCATCTTTAACCGTCCTTACAGCTGGTACCAGCTCTCAAGACCTCAGAAAATCAGGTTTTAGGTATAACACAGTGGACTAACAAAGAGGATGTGGGACTAGGTGTTAAGAACCCCTGAGCTTTTATTTTCTGACGGGCTTCAGCCCCGTGCGGTGCTCGGGCTTCGCCCTGGCCCTCCGTGCCAGCCTCGCCGCGTACGGTGCTTCGGGACGGGGGTTTGCTCCTTCTCCCCACCCGCACGTGGCCCCGCGCGAGGAGCCGAGCATCCCCACACGCCCCGGGGTACCACCACCTCCCGGCAGCCACGCTGCCCCGAGGCTTCTCTTCACCTGTTTATATTCTCTGACCTCCCCACTTACACGCTTTCCCAGTGTATAAACACGGCATTCTCACCTTGAATACATTAACTTGTGTACAGAAGTATTTAATGACTTTACAGAATTTAAAACCAAATCACTGCTAAGTCAGGCAACAGCAAGGAGCTCGGGGCAAACCAGACGCAGTAGCGACCAAACTCTGCAGAGATAACAAAGCAGAAGAGAATATAATAATAGCAAAAAATACACATAAAAACCACCCGGCGCTACAGGGAACATGTTCCCAACTGAAATAATAATAATAAGAACCCTTTTCCTCTAGCTTTAATTGGTCATTTAATGAAAAAGGACTGCGGATTAGTGTGGCATTTTATTGAATCTCGGTGCTGGCACAGGCACACGGGAGGAGGTAAGTATGAGATGCACATGTGGAAACAGCTGGAAACTTGGCACGGGAGCCCAGCATTATTATTTCACATGGTTGGGAGCCCTGCACGGTTTCACATCGGTGTCGGAGTGCGAGGGCGGATGACAGAGGGGTAGGGGAGGTTTACATTTCCCGCGCTATGTCGTAAGGGGCATTTTTCGCGTCACAGCCTACCCTCTTTGGGGATGTAAAGCGGTAACTCCACCATCCCGGATGTTTTCACCCAATATTCACATTGCTGTTTACACTGCTGTTTCCACTTTCGTAGCTAAGCACCTTCAACTGTTGCTGTCTAGGGAACTTGAGCTATCAGCTGGAGAAATAATCCACATCCCACAGAAAAGAGGGCATAACTAATGCAACCCTTTGCTTTTTTATAATACTCCAGATCATTGCCATTTGCTACCATCCCGCTACCCAGGCGACTTAATCAAGGAGAGTCAAAGGCCACATCAGGTCGCATCACTTCTCGTTATCTCCAATAACCACAATATCTCCAGTATCCCCTTCTTTCTATTAGTTTCCCAAAGGGGCAAGCCATTTCCCGGCAGGTCTGGCTCAACATACAGTGTTTCAGCGGGGGCAGTCTCCCGAGCCTCACGAAAAGCCACCCCTTTGCCCGTCCTATTAGCAAATGCTTGGGAAAGCAGCAGGTCCCCGGAGGAGGCGGGCGCAGTGCAGAGCGCGGCAGGTCCGGGCGAGGAACAGAAGACGGAGCAAGACTTTGGGAACCGGCTCTTAGATCTTGCCTATCCGGGGAAATCGCACACCTGGCATAGCTCCCGTATCACCTCTGTATTTGGAAAGAAAAGTCACTTTGTTCCAGAATGGAGTCTAGACAGGGAGATACAATAGCCGCTGTAGACAATAATCATTCCCTGCATAGACAAGGTCTTACTCTGTATTTATACAGCCCGCGGCACGATAGGCTATCGGTCGTATTTGGGTTTCTGGGCACTTCCATCACAATATTACTCCTAGAGGTGAGTCTGCCCGTGATCCAGCCTGCAGTTTGTCTAAATGCAGCTTGGGGGTTTGAAATTATTCGTATTCACAGGGAGACAAGTAATCACAGTTAAAAGAAGAAAATAAAATTCTCACACGCTGAACATGGACCAAAACGTATGAATGCTGCAATGGAAAATGGAAGTGAATTGAGGCCTGTATTTTTAGAAGGGGGAAGAAAGGAAATGTAAAAGGCTGTGCTTAGTACACTGCGCATGAGGTTTAGGTTTTATTACGTTACACACACCTCCTCCTCCATTCTGCTGCCATGCAGCTTTTTCCTGTAAGCACCTTCTGGCTGGAAGACTGAGATAACAGAGACTTGAATAAAATATTTTACAAAAATATTAATCTGCCTTCTCTATAAATAGGGTTACTTTTTCTCAGCTCTTCCAGTTTGTGTGCGATAACGTGAAGTCTCCGTCACGACTCCCTGTTACCACTCAGGGGAAATCTTCGGAGCACCGATCCCGTTGCTGAAGTTTCTCTCTTCTCTTAGGAAGGCAGCTGAAGTTTATTTATAAACTTACACATCGTATCTGGAAAACACACATCGCTGCTTAGTGCACCGCAAACGCTGCTCTGCGGTGGGTTTGCTGACCGCCCGCAGAGCCCTGCAGGACACAGCCACACGGGCCACCAGTCTGCGAGGCTTCTGTGCCAGTCCCGACATTCAGAGACTTTTGGAGCAGCTTCAAGGTACAATGCAACAAGACACTGGGCTTCAAAAAACAATATGAAGACGGCATTAGCTTTGTTATTTTTTGAGTAGTTATTATTTGGTAAGCACCAAGAGCGTGCCTTCGCGTTGGCCAAATGCAGTCCCCAAATAGAATAAATAACCTTCATGCCATAGTAAGGAGGGAAAAAGCCTTCCCTTTGATTTTTCTTTATTCAGAGCACTGAAGGCTTTCCACTGCTGCCCACTGGTGAAGAACAAATCTTTGGTACGATAAACAACTGGCTTTTGTAAAGTCCAAGACATCCCACTACCAGGAAAAGTGACCAACTTGAAGCCCCAAAACTATGAGCAGTATTTTGTTTTCTGGTTGCTATCTATTAACGATGCTGAATCCACCCGCAGCCTGCCAAAAATTGTAACGCTTTTTGTACCAGCGGCACAGCATAGCTCAGTTCTCAGGCTTGTGATGGCTGGGCTCCTTCTACAAATGCCCACCATAAACGAGAAGTCAAGTAATTACAGGAGCGCTGCCATCAGCAGCTGGAGGAGACACAAAACTTTAAGAATTTGTTTCCAGCTTTTGTAAAAACAGGATTTTTTTGCACTAACACAATATAGTGTCAAGGGGTGAAAGTTCTTCCTAATGCTTAACCTGAATTTTCCTGAAATTAAATCATATTCTGCCATTTCATCCATTATTTCCTCCCTTCTCCACTGGGACACGGAAAACAGATTCCTGCTTTCCCCTTTGCAGTAGGTTTTCTCCTATTCCAAACCTGGTTTGACCTTGGGATGCCCATGCAGATTTGTTCACTGTGCTGCCGTGGGAGAAGGTTTCTGCACCTCTGCTCTTTCTGCAGGTCCCCCTTCTCACCCTTGCCAGTCAGCTGCATCCTTCCTGAACTGGGTGCTCGGCTGAGTGTAATGGGAGGGTGACACCACGCACGCCGAACGCCTGCTCACCTATGATGGCATCGTGCGTGCCTTTTCACAACGCCTTTTCATAGGTGTGCTCATCTTGTGCTGCACGCTCAGCCCAAGAGGCTTCTCCGGAGCACGATGCCCTGCTCCACCCCGTCCCGGGGCAGGCGACGGGTCCTGCCCGTGTGCAGCACCGCGCATGCCTCTCCCGACTGCTCGGACCAAAACCAGCAAGAGTGCTGGGCTTTCAGGCCTTGTCCTCTGTTGTGCTCACAGCTTGGCGGCATCTGCAAATGCAATGAGCACGTCATGCCATTCTTTTCAATTAGCAGTAGCTCCTCTTAAAAATGTACATGGGCATTAAGTTGGCTCAGACCTTGGTTTAAATTGCTTCGATGGAGGTAGGTGATCCGGAGCGACCGACCTCAGCCACAAGCGCCTGAACATCAGCTCCTGACGGAGAGACGCATTATTTTTGTTGAGACCACCGCAGCCCGCTTTGCACACAGGTGACCAGGTTATCGGCTGGGCGACGGAGCGAAGGGGGTCCCGTCCGAGGCGGCTGCTGAGAAACAACTGAAAAGGGTCGCACAGATTTCCGCACGCCGCTGCCGGTTCGTGGGAGTTTTTCCCCTTCTGCAGACGGGAAGAAGCAATGCAGACATGTTTCTGGACGGGTTATGTCCCTGCCAGAACTAAATGAAGGGCTTCAATTCAGAGCTACAGCACCCTCGGGATGTCGAGACATACAAAACAAAGAAGGGATTTAGAAAACAAGTGAAAAGGCATATTATATTTAGATAATAAAATTAACATCACGAAAATTGTTTCCTGGAAAATAATGCCATGTTACATTACATATAATTATGGCACTACTGGAACGGTAATTAAGAGGCAGTCAACTAATAAATTGCAATTCAGAGGTGGAGCAGCACCGCAGCTCCTCCCGCTCCCGCGCCAGGGCCGTGCCGGCGGCTCCCCCGCCGCGCCGGCCCGCGCCAGCCGTGCCAAGGGCCTGGCTCTCCCGTGCTCTGGCTCTTCAAAGCGAATCCTGCAGCTATAGCCAAGGTGGAAAGTTTTGCAGGAAACCCCGAGCAGAGGAAGGCGTCATATGTCAAGCGGTGATGAGGTGCAAAGAGGAACCTGTCACGAGCAGCACAAAGGGATGGTAAATATCTTCCCCCAAGTCCCCGGCTTTTCTGCAGCCTGTCAGAGCTGGATATGTCAGCTCCTTACCTGGCCACCGCCAACGAACTGCAAAACCAGCCCCGCGGCCGCCTGCTCGGGAAGCGATGGGGCAGACGGAGAGCAGTGTCGTAGAAAAAATCCAGAACTTTGAAAAACAAATTAAATCTAATCCAGAGGCTGAAGTAACTTGGTTTTATGGACTCCGTAAACTACTGTATGGGGTTTGCAAAACTTGCCTGGCTTCACAAATTTCTTCTGGGGTTTCGACTTGTGGTTTCTCATCCTTTCTGCAGCTCTGCGTGACTCAAGTCTAAACAACACCCGAATGACGGCGACTTCTCCTGGCTATGGCAGCGCGGGGACAACGGCAGGACAGCCAGCTTTCCCAGGGATGACAGCTGGCACCAAATACACAGCTCACAGTTTTCAAACAAACGTTCAGCCACTCCAAATGGGATTTACCTCCATGCTTAAGCAGGTATTTACATGCCTGAACATCCAGATTTGAAAATGCTTGCTGCTGTGCCTAGGCTACTCACCTTCCTATTGTTTTCAACAAGAGTCATCCCCACTTTTCAGAAGGTTTTTTTTCTCCTTTCTGCACCTTTGTTAATGCCGCTTCTAAGCAGGACCTGAAATTGCTTCACGGAGACCTGTGTGCAGCGGAGGGGCCACGGGAAAGTCCCCGCGGCAGGAGGGGACGAGGGAGCGCTGCAGCGGGCACGGGATGCACACGCTGGGACGGCCGGGAAGGGGCAACAGACCCATTTCCACCCAGTGCCACCGCAGCGGGGAGCTGGCGGACGCCTCCGGCAGGCACCCACCCCAGCGGGAGGCACGCACCCTCCTGCCCCTGCACGAGACCCGCAACGCTAATTGCTGCTAATCAGCTGGTGCGGACAGACGCCTCGGCAGGCACGTGCTCCAGCAGCCCCCGGCGCCCAGGCTAACAGAAACACGTGGGGGAACCTCTCAGTGAATTAAACGCTAATAATAAATACGCGAAGAGGCCGTGTTCTTCCCTCTTCCTCCTCCTCCCCACGTCCCGTACATCCCCGTCACTCGGCGCCCGGCCCGGCTCTGCGGAGAGACGGCGCTGGGGAGCGATGGTGTCTCTCAGCACCGGCACAGCCGCGCTCACCTGCGATGCGTCAGTATTTACGCCCTGTCCTCCTTTGGTTTTAAACCTGAGATCACTTTGTATTTTAAAGCCTTTGGGACATTCCTGCCCTGGAAACAAACAGCCTTTCCCTCATCTCAGAAACAACCTTCGCTTGGGTGAGCTGGGTTTCTCCTCCGCTGCCGGAGCCCTCCCAAAATACAGTCAGATTTAAACCAACAGCTCCCATTCAACCTTCTGCACCTTTATGTAATGCTGGGCACTGTTGCTGGCTTGAGTTTTAACCTTTGCTGTCGTCTTGCTGAGGGATAAGCATACCTAATGCAGATTAAATGAAATTCCAGCACACAAAAACTAGCGGGGTAAATATAAAACCATAGCCAAAGAGCAATGGTTATGTCATCGCTGAGGAATCCAAAAGGCGCCTAAATGAAAATACCACGAAGAAAGCAAACAGAGAAGTTTGGGGCAGGGGGAGAGGAGTGAGGGGAGAGGATACAGGAAGAAAGAGAAAAGCCTGTGATAATCTGAGATGGGTTTGCCTCATGCCACTGCTGTAAGTCGGTTTTGTAAAACCTGGTCCAAGTTGTCATGCTCACGCGAATAAGATTTTACAGAATAGGCTAAAAGATACACAAGAATTAACTTTACAAGTTTCCCTCCGTCTTCTCTATTTTAATTTATGGCTGTCACCTGTTTGTTGATACCATCTGGGGAAAATATTTTGAGGGACCCTATGTCCATCTGTAGGCAGGCGGGCAGTGGAAGCAACTGCCGGTGTCCCCACGGGTGTCCCCAACTGGGATGCGGGTTCCAGCCGGCCGGCGGAGCGGGCAGCCGGGGATGCTGCCAGCCCGGGTGAGTCCCGGGCACCCTGCGAGGCAGCTTCTGCCCCGCCGTGCCTCCGCTTCGCGAGGCAGGTGCAGTCCATGTCTTTTATTATTGCTGAGAAGCAATTAAAAAGCCTCACATAAAACTTTCAAGAATTTCATTACACTAGTAGCAGACATCCTTTAGCAATACAACCCCCCTTCTTTTTAAACATAATTAACTTAGTCGGGGCTTCAAATATTCCCTCACCCACCCCAACACACAATAAGTTCATAGAAATTGTTTTTCCTGGTCAAGGGACACCCAAGTCTTAGAACACCCACGGGCACGTACCTGGAAGGCAGCGAACCACATAAGCCAGTCCAGGCGGTAGTGGTAGGGGGTGATAAAGCATGGCCTCCTCTTCAAGTCCCCAGGCTTGCATTTGAAGTCATACTCCTCCCAGACAGCCGCAGGGTCATTGGGATCCAGGCTGGATGTCCCCTGAAGGATGACTTCTGTTCTCTCCTTGGTAATGCTGTGGGACACAACATGATATTGTTTTTTGTCTCAAGTCATGTAAAATACTAGTTCATGAGAGTCAACGTGGCAACACGAGTCAATGGCCTCGTGGTACAGTTGGATCCTGATGGGTGAAGCTACAGAGAACCTGTCTATCCGGCAGACTTTTCTCTCTCCAGCAGCAAAGTACATGGAAAACTTCAACTTCGCACGCTCCCCTCTATCACACTGCAGTTGTGCCAGTCCAAGGAGGGACTATGGCCCTAAAAGATGATTCCTACTGAAATCGATGGGTCTGTCTTTCTAGATCAGAGCCTAACGCTTGTCCAAGACATTGAGAAAATATAATGGGTGTCTCCCAAGTCCCACATGAGCATCTTCAACCTGCACCAACTTCTCTCTTTGTCACATGTTTCTAAAGAAAACCTGTTTCTGTTACTCCGATGACTCCCATGATACAAGCGCTCTCTGACTGCAAGCTCCCGGTGACATGAGAAAACGGAGATGAAAGATGGTCACAAAACATAGCTCCATCTCCAGGTTTTTAGCATGCACCATGTGCAAAAATACAGGCTTGTAACTGGCACGTGCGGCTGCCCTAATGGCACGGCCACCGACGATTCTGCAGGGGACGTTCCACAGGCGATTGCGCACAGAAATCCTGCCTCTGGGTTCTGCAGGTCTGGCCCTGACACCTCCAGCTGCGGGATCAGCAGAGCCGCTGCCACCTGGGACCACTCCAGCGTCCCCTTTGCCATGGCAAAGGGCAGGACACGCTCGCAACGAGTCCAGGTTAAACCGCTGCAGCTGCTTGAGCCTTGGGGAGGTGGGTGGCCCCATACGGAGCACCCCCCAGGAGCGGACTCTTGGACCACCATTAACAGCGCCCGAACATTTCACCATCCCGGCTGGAAGACAGGTCTCATGGAGCTATTACTCAGCAAGAGGAGGAGGAGGTAACGTCTGAGCCAATGCAAACCAAGCCAAGAAAAGCAGAAAATGAAAACAAAAAAGCCCCCCCATACCCAGCTGATGTATAGAAACTTGGTTAAAAAGCACCCCAGCCTTACGGCAGGTCACGCGTATTCCCTTTGCTGCTTGGCTGGACTCTCTCTGCACAGCAAGGTGGTGGAGCAGTGGGGATGGCAAACTCTCCAGGCCACGGAAAGCCCATGTGAAAACACCATCATCAAGTTCTCAATGACCTGCCAGTGAAGCTCGCCTACACTGGAGAGCTGTTTTCCATAACGAACACATAACTGCGTAACTTTGCCTATCAAAGTTGTCCAGCTCCCAACACCCTTTTAATTTTTTACTACTTTGGTCCCTCCTCCTCCAACCCAAGAAACCGAAAGTTTGGGAACACACAGCCTCCACCTTCCCCCCCGATGGCTTCCAGTGATAGATGCTTACAACCCAAGGAATGCTGTACGTCTCCGCTTATAATTGTTACCTACATTTAATAGATTTCTGGATTCTCCAGCCAAGTTCCATATTATACGCTGGGCTGAGTTATGAGCCATGGCCAGCTGCCCAATGGTTAGAAACACACTGTAAATCAGGGACACCAAATTACTAATAAAAGTATGTTCCTACTGTGTGATTCAAAATATGTCAAGTTTCACATAATCGTATATTCATTATAAGCTGCAATCCTCTTTTTATTGGTTTACATAGGGTGGAATTACAAACATATTACAGCAGCATTTCATCACATGCTCTTTAGGTTCTGGTAACTGTTGAAACAGAAACCATAGACTGAAGAAGAAAAAGAACAACAACCCAAAGAAAACAATCTCCCGTAGCTTCACCACTCCAGCCTTCAAAGAGGTTCAGGGGTTATTTCCCCCTCTCCCAAAAAAAAGGAGAAACCTCAGCATTTTCCACAACTAGTGTTGACATTTTTACTCATGTTTTTTTCTAACTTTTTTCTTTCCACAGAAATTTCTGCTGTTTGAAAAATTGGGGAAAACATCATATTAGTTTGATGTGCTCCAGGTGTCCTCTGCATCTCCAGTGCTCCCAGTGAGACCTGCTCCTCCCCTTCACCATCTGCTCAGCCAGCCCTCTCAACAGCCAGCCTGCTTCGCCTTTCATAAAACCTATTTAATTACTGTTGGCTCCTCCTGTGGGACCTTGTCCAGAGCCCACTAACCCGAGAGCTGCCCATCCCACCCCTCGGCTCAGACCCCTGGGGAACACCCCACGGCCACCATGGCGAGGTGGTGGCAAAGCCAAGAGGTCCATGCAGAGGAGACTGGCCCTGTTGTTGCCCCTGGGGAAAGCTCTTCTGATGCAGCCCTGTTTTTCAGCATTTTCTCAGTTGGCAGAGGCTGGGAGGGACAGCACACAAGAACGGTCATGGTGAGCCCAACCGTGGCTCACCTAAGCCTGGTGACCTGTCCCCAGAAAAGATGCTTAAAAACAGCCTGGTTACAAACGCAGCTGGAGATGCTTCCCTTGTCCAGTCCCACCTTGCAGCCGAAAGTGGGATTTCCTGAGCTGAAGGCAGCAGCCAGACTGCTGCTGGGCCTGTCCTCTCAATCTGTCTTGTGCTTTTTTGAGGCCATTTATACTTTTGTCTCCACAGTTTCCTGTAGCAATGAATTCCCCAAGTCACTCGTTGGAAAAAGCACTTCCTTTTGTTGGCCTAAAATCTGCTACCCAATAGCTTATGTGAATATTTACATGAGGGAGAGCAAACGCGCGCAGGGGAAGAGAAGTTCACCATAAATATAGCTGGCTGGTGATGGTGAAGACTATCCACTGGATGAACTCTTTTATGGATATTTTCATCCTGCTATTACATTTGCTACATCAATATAATGAGCTAACTAAAAGTGACTCAAAGAAAATAAATTCTAATTCAGTGGGAAAGAAACCTGCTCTCTTTCTCCTTCTTTCTCATAAACAGATATCCCATAAATTATAATTCAGTGGGAGAGAAACCTGCTCCTTTTCTCCTTCTCTCTCATAAACAGATATTCCAAGTCTACTGGCTACTGGAAGGTTTTCTAGGATTTCTGTTTCGTTTTAAGGCACACAGACTGGCTATCAGACTGTACTGGAGAGAGGAGTTGAGCTATATGATGTGCCATGAAAATACACGTACCTCCCGAAAGCGCCGTAGGTGTTCACTATTCTGAGAGGGTTGAAGGAGGTGTTCATGACTTGTCTGGAGTTGAGCAGGTTTGGGACAACCGGGATGCTGAGATAAGCGATCAGGAGGCCAAAGGAGATGTTCACCACTTTGCGGACATAGCAGCCTGTTCGGGACACAAAAGCAGACCAGAAGAAGGTGATCTGACCGCTGGCGGTGGGCTCTGCTCCCCCCGCTCCCTGGCCCGACCCCCCCGCGGTGGCCGGGACCCCGTCCCGGTGCTCACAGCTGCGCTCGGCTCTCGGGCCGGGGCTGACAAACGCTTCGCCGTAATCAACCCGACCTTGCCAAGGGCTGCGCGCTATCGCTCCAGGGATCTGCCTTTCTCTAAATAGTCTGAGAAAGGGCTAAAAAGAAAAATGTCTAAAATGTAAGATTAATCATTGCTTTAATACAGGGGAAAAAACACAGCTGGCACTTGCACCTTGCTCAAAATTGCCCTCCTGGTTTGTAAGCCGTGCGTGGAGTGCCTCCAGCTCCCCGTGGCTCCGTTCCTGCCCCTGGCTGCCTCCTCCCCGCTGCCCCAGGCTCTCGCCACCCAGACTTACTCCTCGCATTGTCCTCCCTCTCGCTCACTAGCCCCACTCAAACCTCATTTTCCTTTTGCAAAATCTCTATTGCTTATCGTTTATGTATGAGACGCCTGTTGCTTCACCAGCGCTTTGGTATTCGGTTTGCAGCAGCAGCGCAGGGCTGTGCTGGAGTTCAGTCTAAGACGACACCTACTGCAACCAGACAAATAAGCAGACGTGACCTCTGAGAGGTGCCTACCCTCACGGCCGTTTTAAATTTATTTAACGTTAACAGCCAAAGGATCAGATTCAAAGCAATTGCATGGAGCTTTCCCCTTACCTCTGCAGGAGAGGGATGTTTATTTGAACCTCTCTCAGAAGCTATTAATAATTGTTTAGTCTGAGAACATTTCTGGAGAATCATTTGATTTGGGAAGGAGCTCGCTGAGATGCCTCCCCTCGCCCCTGTGTTGCTGCGAGAATATGAGTCCATTAAGCATTTTTTTGTCTTTCAGAAAAGCTACACTTCCTAGCCTGTAATTAAAGAGCAGGTACAGACACGGAGCCCTCCACCACACGGCAGCATCAGCAGCTCCTCAGGTCACAGTTTATGGCCATGCACAGACTGCTCGTCCCTCAGCAGGTGGTGATCGTCATCATGCCCTTGGGGTCACAGCTACTCAGTCATAGAGAAAAAGGGTTTAATACAGGGAAAAAAAAACCCAAACCATGGCAAGGATGGAGCAAGACTTGGGGAAGGAGCATGGGACACGAGCCAACGGGACCTGGATCGAGCAGGCAGGAGCTGAGCACTAGCAATGGGAATTCGAGGTCTCAGTAGGAATTACACACACAAACTTCAGGGATGTGGACAGAGCCTTGTCAAATCAGGTCACGAGCGGGGCATGGCTGGGTACCCTCCTGTCTTCTGCTCTGGTGACCCAGGGGTGAGGGCTCCTCTAAGCCTCTTGCCACACAGCCCGTCAGCAACAGCTCAACAGCCTCTGCTTTGTTAGCAGAAAAAATATGCAGAAATCCAAATTCACCCAGAATATTAGAGATACCCTTCCCTTCACTTGCAGATTACCTCTTTTTAAGACCCCAGAACAGGGACACATCTACACTCCAGAGCTGTAGTATGTATGGAGGGTTGTCCCTGCTTGGGCACCCTGGCTCAGTAAGGTTTTCTGGAGAACATCACAGAAAAGGAGCAAGTTCCTCAAAAAAAGGATCTACCTCTCCGGGTGACTCACCGAGTGACATAGCAAAGAGGTGCCCTTTGGCTTCTCCTCCAGAAAGGAAGGTGCAACTTGAGTGTCGTTTGGGACTGGATGCAAAAATACAGTTGGTAGGAAAGCTCTAGGCTCTCACAGCCTCCAGAGCAAAGCTACCGGAGGGGGAAAGCTGTTAAAGATTTCTTCCAGCAAAATATGTAAGACAGGAGACACAGAAAGTTTAACGAAACCGCATTAGCCTTGCTGGAACTAACGCTTCTGGTTAATAAGCTGTGTTGCTTGGTAGATGAGAAAGGACTAGAGACAGATGCTGTATCTTGTTGACATTTTTCACTCTTCTGACAGATGTTTGGTCTATTTAAAAATGAGCATCTGTGATTGTTGTTGATATTATAGGCAATTTGTTGCTTATATGCGGTTTATAAAAATACTACAAACACAACTCTACATCTGTTACGCAGCCCCATGAAAAATATCCCAATGTTGTGTGTGCAGGCGATCTTCTGGAACAGGGCTGCTTGAAAACTCCCTTCAGAAGGAAACATCGGCCACGTTGATCCCTTTTGTTCAGTTACAAAACCGCTTGTGTTTGCTTTTCCATATTCATGGTAGGAACACGAATTCACCTCCTCCCTGCTTTGGGGAACTCGCTCCCCGCCGTGGCAGTGCCCACGCTGCCAGTGGTGGCCACCAGCATCTGCTCCTCTCGCCTTCTCCAAGCAGGACACTGAACGGGGAACGGCCACTTTGCCAGCAGCCAGGCCTCTTTCCCAGTTAGCTAAAGAGCTGTTGGACCCACAACGGATCAACAATCAATTTGGTTCTTTCTGGAAGTCTGGCCTCATGTCCAGTTATTTAACCGGAGAAGCAGCGTGCTCGGGCAGCTCCAGCACCCGTGGGCATGAAGGGCAGATGGGACACAGGGCCACGGTGCCACGGCGGAGAGAGGACAGCAAACATGAGAGCTGCTTCTGCACCCAACTTCTAACGTGAAATCCTCGCCCCAACCCACGCTGGGTGTTTCATCCTTGACTTTCAATAGTCAAAATAAAAAAAAAAAAAAGTAAAAAAAAAAAAAATCACAAGATAAATCGTGCAATTCCACATTGCTTATTTAGGGTTGGTGTCTGACGCTCGCTGGGGTGAGAGCAAGGAGGACTGACTCTCGGGTGCAGAGGTGTCAGAGCTGCAGACGCTGGCGCTGCACAGAGGACGTGCCCTCTAGCCGCAACGCCCCCGCGGCAATGCCCCTGCGCAAAGCCCCCACAGCAATGCCCCCGCGGCAATCACCTTGTGGCAATGCCCCCGTGGCAATCCCCCTGTAGCAATGCCCCCACAGCAATGCCCCCGCGGCAATCACCTTGGGGCAATGCCCCCGTGGCAATGCCCCTGCGCAAAGCCCCCACAGCAATGCCCCCGCGGCAATCACCTTGTGGCAATGCCCCCGTGGCAATCCCCCTGTAGCAATGCCCCCACAGCAATGCCCCCGCGGCAATCACCTTGGGGCAATGCCCCCGTGGCAATCCCCCTGTAGCAATGCCCCCACAGCAATGCCCCCGCGGCAATCACCTTGGGGCAATGCCCCCGCGGCAGTCCCCCCGCGGCAATCATCTTGTGGCAATGCCCCCGTGGCAATCCCCCTGCGCAAAGCCCCCACAGCAATGCCCCCGCGGCCATCCCCCCGTGGCAGTCCCTCTGCAGGCGCTTGCGAACCAGCCGCCGCCTTCACGCTCACCCTCTGCAGCGCGAGGTCCAGGCACCCTCCAACCCGCAGAGGAGACCATGCGGGGCGGAGGCATCTCCCTGCCCGCCATGTTTGCTCCAGAAGGAGGCGACAGCTTTTGAGGTAAGCACACCAAACACACCTCTTTGCAACTTCTTCCGCGCTCCGGGAATAACTCACCGTATCGCAGGGGAAGCTGCTCCCCGGTGGCCTCTTTGAGCTGCATCTGCGCCACCCGCTCTTTCACCCCTCCTCGCTTGGAGCTGAAGAGGAACCCCAGGCTGTTGTCGTCGAAGCAGGCGATGCTGGGCACGATGGTCAGCCAGTTGAGGAAGCTCAGGTTCCCACTGATGATCAGAAGCACCTAAACGGGAAAGAAGGCAGCAGAGGGTGTTGCATCTGCTTAAACAACAACAGAAAAGGGTGGTGAAGGAAACGCCGGATGGATTTTAGCACCCCAGCACATACTTTGCTGATTTTCCACAGTGATGGCAAACCTCTCCCTGCTTGCCCAGGCTACAGCCCAAATGTACCCCACTGGCTTCAAGGCGAGCTCTGCCCTTGCTTTCAGCAGCAGAAGGATCAGCCAGGGTATAGTGTGACTTCGTTTCCATAGTGCTCCCGTGACGGCACAGCGGCTTGGCCCCAGGGGAACCGTCCGCTTCCTGCTTATGCCGATGTATCTGTGACAGCCACATTCCTGAAACCCTTCAGGAGGAAATATTGGACCTTCTAATTAAAGAGCACATTAAATATAGAAGTGTGCGTTTTTTCAAGAGGCTCTTTTTTAGATTTTAGCTTTTATTGGCCGTTTAGGAGAACGTCTTGCATGTGTAAGACAGAGAAAGTGGAAAAATCTGCAAGCCTTCGGAGGAGTCTCCGTAAATATTTGTACACGTTGGGAAGAGCATTTTGTAGGCACGTATTATTTTTTGTCTTGCTCTTATGGTGACTTGAAAAATACAAGGAACTTTCTTGCACTTCTCCAGCAAGTCCTAATGAGCATCAGGCAGTTGTGTTTGGGCACTGCCCGTTTAGCCTTGGTCATGAATCACATCTTCACAGCGCACAGCTTCCTTTTGCAGCTGTAAGGCGTCACTTCCTCGCCACGTTCATACATCAGCCACGGGGAAGGTGCAGGTACACCCCTGCTCAAGGTAGGCACCAAGCCCCCGCCAGAGCTTTTCATTAGAGCTTCATATAAACCCGAATGCACAGAGCAATTTCTGCTTCCTCACAAGCATTGCTTTTAATTCCTGTTCTTCCAGCCTAAATTTATTAAAGCCCAGCCTATATTTACTCTTTTTTTCTAAGCCAGTATTTTACCTGTTCATAGACCCCCTGTTTTATATGTACAGTTACATCCCTTCTCCTCCTTTATACTTTCAAGCAAGCCAAACTGCTCTGGTCTCCTCTCCCAGGGGACTTCCCTGCCTGCTTATCCCAGCAGCCGTGCCCTCAGCCCGAGCGAGGTTCAATCAATCTTTCTGGGTGCCGACAAGGACCACACGGAGGATATCAGGGGTCTCACCAGGAACTCGTACAGCGATGCTACCATTTCTCATGCTCAACCAGAACTACCCCTCCCGCTGTGTTTTAATGCCGCATTTATCTCCTCCGCCGGGGTGTCACGTTAGTGCTTGCCAGCCCAGGCACACAAGTCCCTCTACACAAAAGAAATTTCCAAATACGTAGCTCCCAGCATCACACAGACGTCTCTGCTCCTAACCCGTGGTGTATCATCCCGTGTGTCACACAGCCTAATTTCATCCCATCTGCTCATTAACCTTTGGAAGGCAGGAGGCTGGGCTGCACCGACACCACCAAGGATGCCGAGAACTGACGGACTCAAAAATCCGTTGCTTTGCTTTCATACACAATGTGGTTTTTAACCAAAAGCATTTAATTGCTCTGTGTTTCATCCGAAAAGGGATCGCTGCCAGCTCAACCTTGCTGACACCGAGACTTGCACCAGATGCAGAACGGACGCTGTGAACTTGCTCCAGTGCCAGCAGAACGACTTGCTCCAGTGCCAAACAAAGCCAACCCCAGGGTGGTGGCCGCGAAGGCACATCTGGGTTTCCCTGGGGCTGCCCAGCCATCCCCGCGGTCACAAAGGAACGTGTTAGGAGCGATTTAGCCTGTTGGCATAAAACAATATACGGGAATCCACGCACACAAAGACAAGAAGAGAAAAGAAGCTGATGCCTGCTCGGGACTATTTGAGCTTCGAGGCTGATTTGGATTCTTGTCCCATTAGTCACATTACTTAGGATTTAGCTCTAATTAGCTGTTCCTCAGACACGTTAAAACAAAAGAGGCAGAAAAAAGGAAAGAAAGTAATCTCACCATCTTGTCCATAAAAAATGAAGGTTATAAAGCTGACTTAATGTATTACACGTCGAAAAATAATGCCCTGATGTAACAAAGTCATTTATTTTTCAGCTTTCAGACCAGCTAATGAGAAGTTCCCCACCTTCCGGCTGGGTTGAAAGCTGTAACCTTGATTGGCACCACCATTATTTTATTTAAAGAACACTTCTCCATTCACACAGCTGAACTTTATCCTCCCGTGAACTGTTTACTCACAATTTTAGCACATGTGGTCAAGGAAGACTTTCAAGACAGTGCAAGACCAAACGCGTGAACCCACAACATCCCCAGCATCCCACCGCAGGCAGAGGAGCTGGAGTGTGGACCACACTCCTGCCAAATTAACCTCAACCCCCTCATTGGCCCCCACTGGTCTCCTCCTTTCAGTGAACAAGCGATGAAGCTTTCAGAAACCCTGAGGAGATGCAGAAGCTGAAGGACCGACCACAGACCCAAGAGGCACAGCTGAAGTTCTCCGTTGCTCCTCCAGCCCACGTTGCACACAAAGACAGCGGGTCTCTGGAGGAATCCCAGCTGCCTTCGAGAGCCGACTCCAGTCAAACACAAGAAGACTCCTTGGGAGCTGGAGACCATCACAAACCCACGGCAAAGCACACCTTCGGGTCTGCCTTCTCCAACATACACAAAAACTCCACAACGAACACCAAAAAGCTACATCCCAAGCAAAGAGGAAATCTTAGTGAGCCTTGCAGGTTCTCCTCCTCTGGCCAGGACGATGAAAGCTCAGGCGGGTACTGGCAGACACCAACCCCACTGCGTAACGTAGCACGGAGCCACTACCGTGGTAAAACTTACTACAGCACACGACAGACCGTGTAACAGAGCAGGTCTTTGGCTAAATCCTGGACACCTAGGAACGCTGCAATATACTTTTTACACATTACTTCATGCTGCCCTTGGCTTTTAGAGACGCATCTCTTGAGCTCACTCAGAGGTCTCTGACCTCTGCTGGGGCTTGTTCGAGAGCAAGGTCTCCATGGCAGTGCCAACCGTTCGGCTGGGGACAAGGAAACGAGCCCACCACCTTACTTCACAAGCAGCACACTTAATTTGTTCTCAAGGGCTTTTGGGCATTACCTGGGGGTTTGTTATTAGGATTTTGTTATACTCACGTAACACGAGGAAGCTCCAATTGCAACGTGGACCCGTTTAGCTTGGACTTGCCAAAACAGATGATAAGAAGACAGTTCCTGTCCTGAAAAAAACTAAACCTAAACATACCAGACAAAGTTAGATCAAAATTAGGATGTATTACAGCTCTGTTACGGGCAGAGAGCGGAAGAATTTTGGCACCTAATTCTTATTTCAGCAACGCTCTCTGGGGATATCACCTTAAAGAAACTCACTCAGGATCACATACGGAGTCTTGCAGCAGAACCTGAAATAGGACCCAAATCTCCCAATTACAAATCCAATGTCTTAATTACAAGTCCCCCCCGAAATACCTGCATCCCCTGAGTTTCCCTATGGTTTATTCCGGAGTGCCCCATCCGGCGTGCCCTCTCCTTCCCTGAAACAGGCTCACTGTGGTGCTTGCTCTCCCACTCGAAAATAAGAGGTGGTCTCCCAAAATACTATTCCACAACGCAAACATCAATAACACGTGCCCAATTTTGGTCTGAGGACTTTCAGCCAGTGTTCTGTTAAAAAGATGTATGTTTTCTCACAAAAAACTACAACAAATAAATGTTAAAAACATGTCATTTCATATTTTATATGATTGGCACCATTTTTTTAAATAGAGTGATTTGCAGGTTACAATTTTCAAACCCCCAGCAGGACTCTTCAGTAACAGAGTCACATAATCTTAAAAAAATGAGAGATCTTACCAATTACAGTAAGTAACAGAAGTCCTAACTATTATTTAGTTAAAAAAAAAAATTACTTATTTATCCTGAGTTGGGTAATTATCCAGAATTATGAGGGCAAAAAAGTATTTAAATCTGAATTACATACACGTTAGGTCCTTGAACATACCATCTTATACTCGAGGTTTGGTGCTCCCCCTTGACCCGAATGTGATTCAGTTCAATGCATATTAATCAGCCTGCATTCATTAACACACTTCTCACTTAGCTGCTTTGTTAGGAAACTCTGATTCTTTTCTGATGTGATTTGCCTCGCGCAATTGCAGTAATATTAAGAAAATAGCTCTGCCCCTTGCCACTTCTGCCGAGGCTCGTTTTACAGCTTTGTATGGAGCGACTGGGTGGTCCACGGGAGTTTTTTTTTAGTAGTGATTCACCTCTCTTTATTGCTTGGAAGTCAGAAGCAAGATATCTTATTTCCACCAGCCCTTAAAAATCAGGGGATTCAAAAATAATACAAGTTTGGCGTTTTCTGGTCTGTGGGTGGAATCACGAACCTGACACATTTTTAACTTCAGTTATTCTGACCGAGTCTCGACGCTCAACGCCAGCCGCTGCGACCGCTGCCCGGGCAGCGGCAGCGGATTCAAACACAGGTTCATATTATACCCTGCCCGAGGGGGGGCTGAGCACCCTGAACCCCTCAGCTTTGCAAAAATAAACCTCAAAGGAACTCCCGCTTCAAAGTCAATTAACAGGAAAACAGGTCATTTTTCACACATGCCAACGGGCGGCTGTCCTAGCAAAGGGTTTCGTGGCCGTTTTTGCGCGAGGTGTATGTTATTTGGTCGACGTGTCCGGCCGGCATTAAGGTGAAGCTTTGTCAGCTGAGGAACCGCTGTCTTCTGCAGCGCTGGCCCTGCGCGCGCAGCATCCCCCCGGGTTAGTGGATCCTTCGCGATTCAAACGAGTATGTGCCTTGGCAGGCAGCGCACATTTACCTAAATCCTTCCTTTTCTGTGTGAAACCTCCTAAACCTCCGCGTCCTGCTCTCCCTGCCCTGGCAAAGCGGAGCCGCGCTGGTTCCTGGCGGGAAGGTTAATTTAAGATGAATTTCTCAGGGCAGCGAGGGCTGAGATCTCTGCTCAGCGTGTGCTCACCTCCCGCCCCGGGAACTGCCGGGGGTGCCCGCCCGACGCTGGTGCTGGTGATGCGGGGAAGCCACCAAGCGTCCCAAGGTCTTATTTCATCCACGTGCAAAGCAGGTGTGCGGGTGCTGGACCTCCTCCGCACCCACGTTTGGGGGCAAGGACACCAAACCCCTGCCGGAGCTGGTGCTGCTGGTCTGGCAGAGCACGGAGAGCATCGCTGCTCCTTCCCCATCGGCTGCATGAAGGAGGAGGGTTTGTTGCATACATCTCAGTAATTTCAGCCTTCGCACCATGCCAGGCTCGGCCCGTCTGTGCTCCTACCGCGGTCGCAACCCAACCAGATCTCTGTACCTCCACCTCCGGACCTCTGCTGCGGTGGATGGGCTGTGCCCTCCCTGCCTTGGTCGTGATGTGTGTTTACCGAGTGTCTTTCCCTTGCTGGACAATATTTAAATGCACAATTATAACAAACAGATGGTATCAACCCCTGTGGTGATTTTTAAAAATTTTTTATTAAAGCACAGTATTAATCATGGTAATTGGGTAGGAACTTTAAGGTTATAAAACTACAGCATGTCTAATGAGCGAGCTCCTTATAGGAGGAACTGAGGTTTTTAATCTAATAATGTCAGTTTTATGGATTATGACTGGAGTTTTATGAAGTGTGATATGAAATACTGTGGATTCATGGCTCTCACTGGATTAATTTGGAAAAGTAGTTTTCCTGGTTCTAGGCCCAAAAACAATTATTCCTTACATTTCTGTCCCCTGCACTGTTACCAAACCCCTCTGTCAGAAAATGGGCACCTACACCCATAACTTTTTTACAGGTTAGACTTCTTTGTTTGGCTGGTTTTTATTTTTTTAAATCACAGATTGTTATAAACATACAGTAGGTAGGAGAAGCTCATATTCTGTGTAGCAGACTGTATATTTGTCCAGAAGGAACAACAATGGGCTATAAACTCCTAAACACAGTCGAGGGCTGGCTGGAGCTTGCAGGCTCCGTCCAAGCACGGGGACATGGTCACCACGCGGCACTGGAGCTTTCTGATATGAAGCCATTGGCACAGAAGAGCCAAAATTGGGGTGCCCAGAAGAACTATAATTTATTTAAAGAGAAAACCATAGGAGCAGAGGGCTGGAAGAGACCTCAAGAAGCCGTCCAGTCTTTCCTGCTGCCCCAAGGTAGAGTCGTCTCTACCTGCACCGCAGTGTGTTTGTCTAAACTCTTCCTAGAAGCCCCGTTGAGTGATGGAGCCAGGTCCCTGGCCTTCCCGGGCTACCTGCTCCACCGCTTCACTATCTTTAATTATTCCTAATACCTAGCCTGACTCTTCCTTGACAATATTTAATCCCATGACCCCTTCTCTGCTCACTGGCATCAGACTGCTCTCTTCTATTTGCAATAGCCTTTCATGTAGGTGAAAACTGTCCTTTGTCCGCTGCCTCTTCCCTCCCAGTAATGTTCTCGTTTGGATTAAATGGTCCCAGTTGGTCCCACTCTGCCTTGTGAATCCAGTCCTTAGATCTCTGCTTATTCTCACCATCCTCCGGATTTTCTCCAGCTGGGACATACCTTTCCTGAAGGAAATGCCCAAAACTGAGCCACAGCTGTTAGCTCTAGCCTAACCAGCGGCAGAGAGCAGGAAAGATTTATATACTCGGAGCACAAAGAATTTATATATTCCAGTAGGATGTTTGCCCCTTCTGCACAGTGCAGCCCTGCCGACTTGATCGCATTGCCAAGATTATTCTGAATACTCACCATGTGCGCCAATACCCTCTACCTGAGCGTGGTCTGCTAATATTAGACATCACTAATGAAAACCCTGAATATCCCTAAACAGACCCCGGGGAAGCCTCCTTGATAAATCCTTCCCTCTGACAGTGAGCCATTGATAACCGCTGAATAGACTTTCCAACCCGTTTCGTCTGCCGGACAGTATTTCCTACTTCTTACAGACCCCATTTTCTTGGGTTGTTTATGAGATTTTATGTGAGACAGTTTCAAAAGCCTCAGTAAAAGCATATATTGTTTATCCTCTACTCATTTGTCAATGAAGGAAAGACAACTGCTTTTACACGGTCTGCTCTTGGCAAAACTATGACAGCTGTAGCCATCCCCCTTGTTTTTTGGAGGTATTTAGAAATGGCCTGTTTCACCATTTTTTCCCAGTATTTTTCCAGTAATGGCTCTGTAATGTCCTGGCTCTTCCTTTTTTCTCTCTTTAGAGGACAGGTACTTTATTAGCTCTTCTCCATTCTTTCATTACTTCACCTGTGTTCTATGAATTCTCAAAGATAATCACTAATGCTGACAGGATTTCAACAACCAGCTCTTTAACAGCCCTAGATAGATTTCCTTAGGCTCAGATCATTTGAAAAGATCTAACTTAGCTAAGTACTCCCCAGCTCTCCCCTGCTTGTGGCTGAGGTCATTCTGCTTTGTTACTGGTATTAATTATACCAACAGCCACGTGAGTTGTGACTTTTTAGTGATGACTGTTACAAAAAAGGCACTAATCGTTTCAAGATAAAACACAGACCAAATTTATCAATTAAAAAAATAGGATGTAGAAAAAACAAAAGTAAACCTTCTTCCGTGCACACAAAATAAACAGCTGCTTACTCACTCTCTGCTAGTGAAAGCTGGAGAAAAAAGAGCCCAGCTCGTCTGTGCGCTCTCAGAACTGCAGTACCTGGGTCCCACATGGATCTTCTCACCGCAGATCCCCAGAGCCACACGGATCAGCTCAGCTGACCCCCTGCTCCCGACGGACCTGCTGCTGGATCTCTAGAACTTAAGAACGCTCCTCAATGGACTTTGCATGTCACCAAGGAAAGAGGAAATCAGTCTTTTAAGCTGGATTTTATGGATCCTTATGAAGGAGCAGATGTGAGGAGGAGCCATTGCCAGCACCCAAGAACCCGTGTGCCGTGCTCGCTGGAGCTACCAGGGACAGCGGTGGCATTCTGCACCGGCAGGACCATCTGGTCCCCATCCCTTTCCATCCCGCGCACAACAGCAGCGCTACTCCACAGCCACACAGGGCTAACGGCAAGGGTCCCAGCTGAGAAAAATGCCCGCACCAGCCTTACCTCCCATGGTTGAGCAAAGGTACCGTGGGCTGCTCGGCTCCCCGTGGGAACCAGAGAGAAGGGGAGTTTGGAAATGACCCAACCAGGCCATGCCTTTGAGCAGCGGGGGACAAATCCTGGTGGTACGGGTGACACCAAGGGAAAGGGAGATTTGCCATCACCCACCCCAGTCTGTTTGCCCAGTGCCCCAGCATCACTCCTCGCTCCTCTGCCGGCTTGCTCTCCTTCTGGTTTTCCTCTGGGCACCCAGCAGCCGGGCTGGGTGAAAGGCGGCTGGTGGCACGCTGGTGCCACTGGAATTGAAAGCACAAGCGCTACCGGCTGCGCTGGGGACACTTCATCGCCCACAGCCTCTCTGCCATCTGTGCCTGGGATGGATCTTCAAAAAGAAAATACCAGCGTTCTCCAAACGGGCATACATTGCTTTGGTTTTGGTTAAGCAGTTAACTCCGCTCTTCTGAAACCTGCGGCCCCGCCGCCAAAGAATCTCCTACTCTTAGGACAAGCTGAAACTCATAACATCAAAAGTTGGTCCTTCCTGTCAGAGATAGGAAGGACAAGCCTCAAAAGCCAAATTTGATTTTAATGTGCCTCCAGTTACTTGCGTACCATGAAAACATAGCCTCCCACAAAGAAAAACAGGCTATCATTCCCCCATCTGGTTTCAGTTTGAAAAATACTTATACATGTAGTTTTTCCCAAAAGTTATTGTAGGCACGGGCAAAAAATTCCCATTAAATGACAACAGCAAGAACATTTAATTTTCGCCTATTATTAATTAAACCTCTTGTTAACTTCTTGATTCAAAATTTGCATGAGGATTTAATCTCTGCTTTGCAGAGCTATTTAGTGCAGAAAAATACATAGGAAAATAATTACCTCTGTCCACTTTCTCTGTTTTACACAGCAGATAAAGTGTTTTTGTGAATCCCACAGAAATTCAGAAAGCTACTGGAAGTACCAGGAGAAAAAGGAGCAAAGTCAGTTGTGCCGGGAAGATGAGAAAGAAGAACGTGGCTTGACTTTGGTTTACTTTTGGACGCGCGGTCAATTAGGTGATCTCACCTTAATTCACATTACAAAAGGCAGCCCACGAGAGAAAGCAAACTGCCTTTCCCCACCCCCTACCTGCTGTGGGAACACCTGATCTCGGGTGGGCGCTCCTCAGAGACCTCAGCCCGGAGTTTCCAAAAGGGGTGGAAGCACCTACCCAGCTCACTGGGAATATTGTGGAGCCAAGAAATAGCCCAAATTTGGTATCCAAAACATGATGTCATAGGCAAAGGCCGAGTATTTCCTTCCCACAAGATGATAGGAGAGAACCCACATATTATTACCACATTTAATACAGAAATAAGAAAATAATAAACCTTGAGATGCCCCTTGCACAGCTGCACAGGCACGCTGTGCACCTCTAGTTAGCGGGGGGTCACTCGGGCATGACCAAAGATATGCAAATGACCATTTAGAGCCAGAGGAATTAGCTACAATTCAATGCAGTTTATAATTCACATGCTATATACCGATTTTTGTTTGCCTGAGTCACTATGGCCGGGGGCTTGAAGAACTGTGTTGAAAAAGACCCATACTTATCCCTAAAAAGCAGAGGTCAGTATTTAAAATATTTATAAATACTTGTATAGTTAGCTACTCCCCTGAACTTATAAATGTAGAATAGAAATACTGAGGAATAAACAACTACTGAGGAATAATATAACTGCAGATGTACGAACGCAATCACGCAGCAATCTTAACTAAAATTTGTCCTTGAACTGGGTCAGATTCTGACACATTACAAATTGCGCTGTGAGGCTTTTGCAATCCCCGGTCTAAGTACCTGGTCTAAAGTTACAAACAGAACTGTGCTGGAGCAATAGGGAACCAAACCCCTTCCATTCCTGTTACATACCCGACATTTGTTCTTGATCTGAATGTGAAGCAATATAAATGCCTCACTCCATACTCATTTTTAATTTGTAGCTGTATGAACCACCTACTGTAGTTCCCACAGATGATGGGATTTGACTGCGGAGGATTTCTATGGATAAGCACAACTTCCAGATTTTCAATGGGAAAAATTTTAAAGGAGCAAGAGAGTGAAAGTGGAGTGATTATGGTTACATATATATATATGTGTATATATATATAAAAAATATAAGCACAAACCTCACACTTCAGCACTCCGCCTGACCTCCAGCGGTCAGCGGTCCGGAGAAGGACGGACGGACTGCCCCTTCTGAAACACCCAGGACTGGGGCTGGGATACTGGGATGAGAGATAAGTCCAGTGCCAAAAGGGTTAAACTTCGTTTCTTTTATTTGTCATGTAGCCCAAGATGTTGCAGTAAGTATTCCTATTCCAGGAAATTTTATACATTTAACTCGATTACCAAAGTATTGTGTGTGAATTTAGGATCAGTTGCTCGCTCTGGGTCTGAAACACAACCGGACTCCTCCTGCCCTGCTCCTGCAGAGCCGAGATGTGTCTCCGAATTACTGACTTTGACACATTTATTCTACTCTGAAGCTTTGTTATGTAAAATACCTCTTGGTGTTGCTTGATCCGTTGATTCTTTTGCTAGAGGCTACGGTGTTCCACATTAATATATTACAGGCTAAATAACTGCCGAAGGACTGTTTATGTAACTGTTGGACCAATATAAAATGAAAGAATAATTTTACAGAAGGAAGGAATTTTTTGCTACTCTGCTCTGAATTATCAACATCCTTCCATCCCTGATGGTGAAGTTACTTCCTAAAGGGGGAAGCTGTCACGAGGACACTTAACGGCAAAAACCTTTCAACACCTTATTTATGGTTTTACTAAAGACCAAAGAGCATTTTCATGGACCAGCAAATCTCAACGAGCTTTTCAGCAGCATCCTGCATTAGAGGACCAATTCCAGATAATTTCTTCCTGATTTTACTCCAATTTGCTCCAAAAAGTTGACTTTAGTGGCAGACCTCCTAGATTAGGATGCTGTTTAAGGGGAGGAAGGCAAGTCCAGGTAAGACCAAGTCCTCTAAGTTTGGGACAGAGAGTTTCTCCGTGGAGAACATGTCAGCACATGAAAAGGAGGTGGCAGAAGAGCGAGGGAGACCCTCTCCACAGACCCTCAGCTCTTGAGCTCGTACAGGGATAACGCAGAAACAATTCTCGCTGCTAACCCAAACCAGCCCTGCAGGTAGGTAATACCCACGAGGCACCGACTCAAAACACTAACCATTAGCAGAAGACTTGGCAGGTCACCACCACCACTACTGTCGCTGTCAGGAGGAGGTGGAGCAGGAAGAGGCAGAGCTACCGGAGCGAACTACCCCGTTGGTCCGTACCACATGAGACCAGGATCTGGCCCCAATTCAGTCCTGAGAAAACCGTATTAGCATGTAATTATGGGGCCTTGTGTGGACTTTGAAACAGGACGTAAAACCAAGTTCCTGATTACTCATGGTCATAAAAGAGACCACGGAATTTTCTACGAAGCCGGGAGAAGCAGGATGCAGAAGACCTCAACCCAAACTCCAAGTCAGGTTGTTACTACCAGGGCACCGCAGCCCCTCCCGGCATCCCCGCAGGACCCGGCAGCCGCTCCCTCCGGCACACAACCGAGCAGCGGTGATGTCCCAGCCAGCACAGAGCTCCAAACGTGCTGTTTGCAACACACTTTAGGATCCATCCACAGGACAAGAGCGCTGTGGAAAACCACAGCATTGTTCCCCCAGAGCACGCCTGGGTTTCTTCACTCGGCGCGAGAGCAGCACTCGTTCCGATTAGCTCATTTCATCAATAAAGTCAAACAGCACATTAAAAAATTTCTACATCTATTAACGGTCCAAGCGTTTCACTAACCAGCTCCATCTCGCTCATTAAAAATACTTTTATAGCAAATGTAGAGTTCAAGTCCAGCAGAAGTGCTGTGCTTCAGTGGTATCTCCAGACGGGTTATGCTGGAAAGAGCCCCACGCCACGCGCTCCGGAGGGACGTCAGGCTCTGCCCTCCCTCTGCCTCCTCCACAGGCAGGAGAGCAGGTTGGAAAGGATTTCTTCCAATCATAATTTGTGGATTTATCAAAACACTACATGGGCCAGACCCAGCTCTCAGCACCTTCCCTGGAACCCTGTTCCCATCCACAATGCTTGAAGACCATCACGCTGGTTTGTGGGACACCATCAAACTTGAGCCTACAGAAGCGACTCACAAGTGGAATTGCCATCCTGTGCCTGATGTTTTCTTCTTGTAGTAACAGCAACAGGGTCAGGCTACGGACTCCTCGAGCACCCGCTCTCTCCCCACGCACAGCCCCAAACCGCAGACCGTCCCCAGCTCCCAGCCGCCGCGGCCGCGGGGAGACGCGTGTGCTGGGCGGCTTGCACGTCAACGTGGAGCAGCTATGAAGCCAGGTCTGTCACCAGTGGAGACAGTCAGACACAAGATAAGGCAGATCAATGGCAAATGAGATGAAAGCAGTTACCCGAGGGTAAAAAATGATGAATTGTTTTTCTTTTCTTGTTAGCACGGCAGAAAGGTCTTGGAGTGCAACAGCAGCGGTGTTTAATGACGAGCTCTTGCCTGGTTTGGTTAACAACCAGCAGCTGGTTCGTAATATCAAAACCAACCTTCTTACTGAAAAGTGATTGAAGAACGCACCCATGAAAAATTGCTTCACGGCTTCCTTTCAAGCTGGTTTCACATTTGAGCTAGACACCTAGTAAATAGCATTACAGCTTTAAAAAAAAAATCCTAAATATAACCGTGTCTTTTGGACGGCGCTAGCTGGACTGGGCAATACTTGCCTAGTCAAGTTGTTCTGGGAGCATTTTGCTGCAGGTTTTTATTTTTCCTCTCTGCTGAGGTCTGCTACATACTCGGATATTAAGACATCATAAGAAAAATTCCAACACGGCAATTAATCATTAACTGTCATAGTTTTCCATAAGGTGCAAATTTAAGGTTATAAAACTGTCAAAAACCTAAACAGTTACACGGGCTGCTTGTGCTGTTGGCTGGATGCGCTTCTGGAAGCGGATGCAGACGAATGCCTGCGGTGCTGTGGGCTGCGGTGCCCCGGGAGCAGCCGGGGCGTCGCGCACCCACGGCAGAGGCCGTCCCCGTGGGAAAGCGCGTGGCTGCCGAGAGGTGGTCGTGGCGTGGTCCTGCGCTGCTCAGGCAGCTGGACCTCCAGCCGGTGGTCGTCCCCGCGAAACCTCCCGGGGTGGTTGTTACTCATAATGCAAGGTTTGGTAGGAGCCCGCTGGCCATCTTGTCCACAGGCTGCGAATCACACTGGAGAAGCCTTTGGTGAGCCATGGAGGACATGGCTCATCTTCTAGCGGGTAGGAAAAGGAGGGAATGTGAAATGGATGAATTAAGATGATCTGAGGACGTGGGACGCCCTCAACAGAGGAAATACTGCCTTTATGTTCATAGATTATACATCCCCTTGAATGACAGACATATTCCTAAAGAATATGGGACTAAGGGAAGTCACTTCCACGTGGTGGTGATTGGAATTCAATCGTGTGCAAAAAAGGAAAAAGTAGGTCACTTACTCAAGTGGCAAAATTACGGCCCTTTAGCTTTACACAGTAGCAGGGATGAAGAACGCCTCCCTAGGCATCCCTAGCACCTTGGTCTTTCCCAAAAGGTACAGGGGTTTCAGGCACGGCAGGCTTCAGAGGACTGAGACCAGCGTACAGCTCCACCGGGCCCTTCCCACCAGCTTCACCAGGACTAAGACATTGCAAGGACAAACCAGTGGTTGGACTCACGAGTTGGTCAAACTATAGACACCATTTCATTTGCCATTTCTGTTTCAAAGCAAGCATTATCTCCTAATATTAACATACAGAAAAAGAAGTATTCAGCAAAAGCATTTTTCACCCTAGTAGAAATAATCCTTGTTTGAGGTCTATCCCGTTTTAATTGCAATCTGGAATAGGCTGTCAATAGGCATAAATCAGTAACTCGCTCGCTAATTACATGGCAAAGCACAGAACTCCACTGTAATAAATGTTAGATGATTACTGAATTATCAATAATAAAGTAGAACAGTATTAAGACTAGAAAGTGAAAGCCCTTTTTCCAGAATATCCTTTTCGCTACTAATTAGGACATTCTTCACTGAGAGATGTGTGGGTTCAAAATTCCCTCTGCAAGAAATGATGTGAATTAAACCCTGCTCTCTCAAATCCTGGATCAGTCTGAAGTCACATGGAACTGTTTATATTCCTTGATTGAAGGAATGCTAAAATACTTCTGGCAAAAATACTTCAATTCCCTTTCCACATACCGTCATTGCAGGCTCCTTTGAAATTCCCTTTTTCTACAATATTTAGACGTATATAACAACTGCCAAAATATGAGCAAACCCCATTAGAGAAGGAGAACACATCAGAAAAAATCTATTCTGATAGCAAACTTTTTGCCTAGTATCTGTCCAGGTCTTGGTAAAATTTGGATTAAATTGGTATTAAAGACAAAGTATGGGAAAAACAATGTTCTTTGGAATAAATTTAGATGGGCAGGCTGAGTACCTCAAATCTCAGACAGCCCTGGCATAGGGAAACGGGATCTGTGTTACGAATCCCTTTCAAAACAATTCACATCCAAGGTTTAGGTTTGACCAATTGTGGAGACATAGCAGCCAGCTGCAAAAGCTGGATCGGGACTCCGCTCCCCAAATTCACTGGCATTTCAATCCCAACACAGATTCAAACTCGTCTTTTCCTTTTAAAGTTAAAAGGAAGGGACTCGACCACATCCGCAGGCGTAAGGAAAGCGCAAGGAAAAAGTAAAGGGGATGTCACATCTGATCAGCTTGACACTACGGTGGAAAACATTGGTGGCTTCTCTGATTTATATCTTTCTGCAGCTACTTTCTTTGCCTCGTTAAAGTACATAATTTCAGTAACTCTAAGCTCTTAGCAACATCTGCAGTAAAATATTTAACTTGGGTTGGCTACTCAGTGTCACTGAAAGCCAAGGCTGGGCGTATTTCAAATCCAGGATGACCTGGATTTTTCCACCAAACCAACCTCTCGCAGCACGTTCGGAGCTAATGCACGTATGGGCGCGGACCTGAGCTGTCGGCCGGGGGCTTCTGCAAGCTCAGGAGAAATAGAAAACAGTTGTGGCGTGAAAATGCACCGAGAAAAAATAATCCGGTGCCTTATTTGGGGCTGTTTACCATTTGATTTTAATAAAGAAAGCCTGCAAAAGCCTCAGGGATAAAAAATGAAGTACTGAATGTAAAAATTTTAGTAGAAATGCTATGTTTAATGAAAAAAAAAAGAGAGAAACCTGAAGAAAGTGCAGAACAGTTACCGTGCCTTAGCATCTCCGCCAGTGAAGAGCCTTTGCAGCAGGCAGCAAAGCACCGGCTGCTCCCCGCTGCACTTGCCCTACGCCGTTCCTCCACTGCATTAGAAAATGGGTTGAAAATTGTGATGAATATATGATGTAACCGGCCAGCTTGCTGACACGTTGCACCGCACGTTTAAAATACGAAATGCCCAACCAGCGGACGTAAAGCCTTTGTTAAATTTTCTGAGGCCAAAAGAAGACAAAGGGAAAAAAGGCGTTTTACATCCCAGATGGTAGCTTAGCGATCCCCAGGCTGTCAGTGGCGGGGACTTCAGTACACAGCAAATGAAATGTACCTTGGGCAAAACCAGATATGCTTAAGAAAACACAAAACGTGTTAAAGAACACATTTTTATGCTGCCATCTGCAGCAGTTTCTTTTCAGCGTTGGGTGCCTTGCTTGTAATTTAGGTTACAATGGGAACGAGGTATAAATTATGAAACGATCAAAAAAGGAGAACTTTCAGCTCTTTCCCTCCCCTCCCCGAGCAGCTCCTTCTGCACGGGACCAAACCATGCCCGAGCACAGCGCGGGGGATGGAGCCAGGGAGGGACGTGCGGAACCCAGGAGGAGCAGGATGCTCAGCGTCGCTCCAGCCTCGCTGGGGGGGCTTTATTTTATCTGTGCATTCATGGGCACATTTATTTGCCTGTAGAAAACGGAAACAAACCTCCAATACAGGAACCGATTGCATCCGTTTAGCACTAGATAGTAATGCAAGCGTTTAAAAGAAGCTAAAGCCCTGCATTTAGGTTTGCAGAGGAAGACGGAAAAGATAAGGTGCTCTGAAGGGATATAGGCAACAGAATAAAGCGTGTGCAATTTATCTAAGAGGTAGCTGTCTGCACACATGGCATATGACGGTTTCAAAAGCTGCCCAAGGAGCCCGTCTCCTACAGGGAGCTTTGAAGATCTCAACCATAAAGAGGTTAGTGCAGTGGGTATTTCCTGGTAGTATCGTACTACTTTTCCCAGCACAGATTTGGCCTGTGTCAGATGGGATCACATGAAATGTAGATCCCGGAGGATGCTGGAGAGGAAGCAGAAAATGCCACCCACTTTCAAGGTCACAGCTGCAAGGAGATCCCTGCTCATGCTGCTGCACTGATCGCTTACATATGAGATGAACCTTGGAAGAGGAGTGAAAATATATGTATATCAGAATATTCCAGGAAGAGCTGTCACCGGACAGCCTTACTGCTGGCGGAGTAACGCCGCAACGAGCCCTTCTCTGACAAGAACCTAATGGCAGCTGCACTGTTATCAAGAAGAGATGCACTCTTGGAAAAAAGCTGCACGGGGCTTGAGGTTTTCCAGCTCAAAATAATCTCTAGCAGACTATGAAATACAGCTGCCTGTCCGTGAGTAAGTTCCTACACTCCAAAGCGAGCGTGTGACTCATTCAACAAAACCCAAGTGCATCAACATCAGCCATGGGGCTGATTTTAAAAGGTTACTCATTATTCACCAGCAAATTAGATTTGTCAACAGATGGAGAGAGCAAAAATTCAGTATTGCCTGGTTCTGTGATTCAAACAGCCTCATCTTGCAAAGTGGAATGACGAGCTCTTCTGAGCCAGGTGACAGCTAGCGTGACATTAAGACAGAAGAAGGGGAACAAGACACAGAGCAGAAGAGCCCAGAACTTGCCTGGCACTGGCCGGAGCTGCTGCAGCAGCATTTGAAATGGCAGCCATCAGAAGGAGCCGGGATCTGAGTACTCCCAGGCTGCTGCACGCCAGCACGGAGCTGGGAAAAGATGCAGGGAGCTGGGAAAAGATGCAGAGAGCTTTGCTGGTCCAGTTTTTCTGCACCGTCAACACTGGGATTAGCATTTTGGCAATGCAGCTGCATGCGAACGGCCGGTGCCAGGTTAGAGCAGCACGGGACCGCAGGCGGGAGGAAAGGCACTTTGTGAGCCGGGAGCGGGGCAGCAGCGCTGCTCGCGTGTGCCGGAGGGGTCCGGCGTGGAGAGAATCTGCTCCACACCCCTGGAAGGTCCTGGCTTGGGTGGGCATCTACATCCTGGACCTTCGTGCTATGGACTTCAGTCCAACATTGTTTCGGGTAGTTTTAGTATGGCTTTGTAGCGTAATTTCTTCTGACAGCGAGAAGGAACCCTTAAGGTTTCTGTAAACCAGCATGTTTACAAGTGAGTGCCAAACAGAGAGCCGGGTCCAATGTGGCCTGCGAGCAGCCAGCCCCACCGCTGCAAAATTACACGATAGAGCACAGGACGTGCCACAAGGCATTAATCTCCCAACGCACAATTTTAGCCTTGAAATCTCTGCGTGACAGATACATGAGCAGCTCAGACATGACTGAGGGAAGTTTAACGAAGCAGCAAATTACAGCTCTGCCCAGGATTTTCCACCCGAGAGATACCACATAGGTATTTCCCAGTACTTGCTCGTTGGCAATTGTGGTCAGAGCAGCTCCTTTCTGGCGTCTTGTGGTGGCACCACTGCTGTCATGGTGCTGGTGGTCATGGGTCCCTGGGCCACATCAGGGCACTGTCACCAGAAAAGAGATGAGCGGTGCCAGCCCAACACAACAAAAGGTATTTGCATGGACCCAGCGAGCTCCGAAGGAGCTCTTTAGTACCTGCTCGGAGGTGTCTTGTGGGTGAGCCTGGTCCTGAAGACCCTCAGGGTTCCCTGTTTTGACCTTGCCCTGGACAAGGAATGGTCGTTAGCCTGTGAGCTCCTGAGTGTTCATGATCAAATCATGAACATCTGGGACTTCTCTAATGCTTTGCTTTCAGGATCTCCACGTACTTTCCAAACTCAGGAGAGGACAGACGGCAGGACAGAGGCAAGAAGAGCAGCAGTGCGACACAGCACCTACGGAGACAGGAGCAGGGAGCAGAGCCCACCTGAGACACACCTCAGGGGATGTGCCCAGCCGCTTCTCTGCAGCCACCTCAGCTTTGGAAAACAATTAAGCCGTGGCTTAAGGAACATCAGATCCATTCCTGACCTGATCCATTCACAGATCCCTACGCATCCCCAAACACAACTACTTTCCCCAACTTACTGACATTTCCAATAAAAGTACAGATTATTTTGGCTGTCAGGGACGGGATGGAGCTTTGCACTCAGACACTGCGCCAGTACTGCAAGAGAGGAAAAGCACCATGAAGAGAGAAGCAGCAGAACCACCACGTACATCCCTGAAGCATCCTCTGACCGGGGCATCTCCACCGGGGCATGGCCGAGAGCACTGACTGCCCAAGCAGCCGAGGAAAACCACCGCAAGGACTCTTATCACAGTACTGGATGTGTGTGGAGTATTTCATTTGGCACTCTTTGGAGCTCTCATAATCTTTTCCTTTATGATTAATATTAAACAAGTCATATTCCTTATGGAATTTCCTAACTGTGTCTGTTTATATTTTTCTCTACATCATAGTTAATATTTTAAGATCGTCTCTCTCTTTTTTCTCTTTTATTTCACATTCATATGTTTTTCCTCATTTTATAAATCAGGTCTCTTGTTTAGTAGTCATGACAACATCTGACCGTGGTGGTTACACCACAGCCTGGGGCTTTTTTATTTCTTTTCTCCCCACAAGTTGTCTCAGAAAAAATATCCTTTAAATAAATAGAAGCATAAAATGAAAGGGGCAAGTTCGGTACTGACTCCTCCTCCTTTCCCTCCAATGACCCACTTCAACAAGACTTCCCAGCATGGTGGGTGAGGACTCATTTGGCTTTAATCCTGCAAAGTCTTATCCACTTAGTTAACTTCAATGGGAATACTCAGAGCACATCAAGTGAAGCACATATGTAAGTCTTTAAAACCTTGAGGCCTATGCCTGAAATGCAGAAAGCAAAAAGCCGGAGTTACATTTTCCTTCTGGGCGTTGATCTTTGCACAGCAGCGAAAGGGCTGCGGAGCTATGGGGGTGAGCCCAGAGATGTGCCGCCCCCCGGGGTGAGGACGGGGCGATTTCCACGAGGTGCTGCAGTTCAACATTATCTTCTGAACGGGGACCACGCGGACCACCATCGGACCGGCAGCTCCTGCACAGCCACCTGACGGCTTTTGCCTCTCTCTTGCTCTGGACTCTCAACAAAACCCAGCGGTTGGAGGCAGCAGGACCTGCTTGCTTCCACCTCTGCACTCTGCATTTTAATTAGCAGGACGTGGTGATTAAAGCCCGCCTGTTTATCAGGGCAACCTGGAGATCAGGCAAAGGAATTTCAAAGCAAAGGGGCATCGTACCGACAAATGCATTTTTGTGACCTAGGGAATACTAGGGAATAGCTTTTTTTTTTCAAAAATGAACATTATATTTCAGTATTTTAGGATGTTGGTCACCAGTAGCTTAGAAGGAATTTGGGCTTTTGAAAAAATACGCGTGTATTTTATTTTAGACTTCTCCCATGAGCACAGTAAATGGCAATGGGTTACGGATCTGTGTTTACCCATGGCAAGAGATAACTAAAATTCCATGGTGTGTTTTACATACTGAACATAAAATACCAATTACATAGATGGCCAGCCACACTGAAAGCAATGCTGAATCAAGAGGAGGCAACGAGGAAGGGAAAAGGCCGGGAATTTAACAAAGGCAGATGAACCTTTAATACGGCAGAACCTCTGGGAGCCCTGAGACACTGAGTCCAGATGTTCGGAGGTCGATGTAACCTGACTCCGAGAAGGAAGAGGATGTATTTCTTAAAATTCCCTGTTGTGCTTTAATTTACTGCAGTCTTGCAGAGGACGCATGTGGTGATCACAGGTGGAGTTTCAGATTGACCATAAACATGAAGTTGGGGGCAAAAGACTTGAGCCGTTTCAGGTTTGGCTGCCAAGATGGTTGAGGTACAGTTTTCCATGAAAACATCTCCCTCCCCTTCCCCTACGCTCCAGTAATCGGTAATGGGGGCCAGAGGAAAACCCTCCAGCAGAGATACTGCAGGCACCAACAACCCTTTTTACTGACGGCAGCCGGGACCAGAAGCAGGCAACAGCCTGAATGAAGGCTCTCCAGCTGATGACCGCTTCTTCGCTGGGTGGAGAAGGGGAAGGGGGAAGGAACACAGGATGGATGGCAACATTTTGAATCTCCACTTCTTATCTGCGGTCACGTTTCCTCTAAATAGCCCCAGGAAAATGATCTCTGTACTTCTTTAGGACCCCACTGTCTGCCCCTGAACACTTTGCGGGGAGGAAAGAAAAATACTGGCCCCGTAGTGTCTCTGGCACCATCCCATCTGCCCACTGAATCACAAAGATGGAGTTGATTTGGATGCATTGGGTTTCAGAGTGCCCCCTCCCCCAGATCCTGACCCTTTTACCTTGGCTTCGCTCCCTCTGAGGTTTCTGGCCCGCAGTAATGATCAGCGTTTGATTAGGAGAACTGGCAGATTTGCCGCTGTTGCTACAGAGGGATTTGCGTGGGGATTAGAACTGGTTTTCAAGGGTTGGCTATGGAATAAATGACATTATTGATGCAATAGAAGCAATCCCTGTCCCTTTCCCATTCTCCACTCCTGCCACACTAACTCCCAACCTCGATCCAAACAAACAATACAGTATTTGTTTTTCCAGACAAAATTTTTAAATTTTTGTTGACTATGCTCTGAGTTTTCTACTGCCCCTCTATTTCTGCATCTCTCCACAGCACCTAGCTGCAGGAGCTGGCAGGTGCTCTAGAGTAGACCATGATGTGTTGACTGGTGGATGAGAAATGATTGTCCTTCCTTCTCTCCCACCCTGTTTCATGCTATAGGAATGCAGAGTTCAGCAAATCCCTCTTTCCCTAACCTCTTACTTTGCTCAGGAGGAATCACCTGAGCTTTCATGATTTAACCTCTACCAAAATCCACCGTCTCCTCAAGGAGGGAGGATGCAGCTGAAGGAGATACAGAGGAAACTCTCACCTTGAATGCTAACCAGCCTCAGGACTCCTGGCACAGGGCAGCACAGACCCAAGCATCCAGGCAAGTGTAGCAAAAGACATTGGGTAAAAATGGCTCCTGCTGAGGAATTGGTTAAGTTAAGGATGAAAAAAAATTCATCAATCTCTTCTTACCAGGAAAAAGATGAGCTTCACAAAGAAACAAGCAGTACAGTTATTAGAGTGATCTGTGCCTCCCAGGCACTACTAGCTCTTCAGGCTTTGGAAAACCCAGGCAGATAAGAACTGCTGTGCTTCTGCACCCCAGGAGGACGCAGAGGTGAGTATCTGAGGATATGGATGTCAGGTCACTTCCATTTCTGTGGCTTACGACCTCAAACAGGAGCAGATGAACGGGAAACGCACGGCTACAAAGCACTAGGGGGGAGCATTTCACAAAGACCATTTGGTGTGGGAGGTTTTGGTTCCTCGTTTGATCCGCTCATTTTCATGGCTTCACTGGTCACAAAGGCTATGGCTTGCCACCAGCACAGCAGACTCGGGTGTTCCTCTGATTCTCAGGGCAGATTTGGGCTTTCACACCTTCAAAGAGGAGAAAGAAGGCTCTGCTACGTCCTGGGGGAGAGAGGTTAACGGAGCACACGCAGCCGTGAACGCAACTTCACGCCCGCCTTGAGCTGATGGTGCCGAGCTGGCCAGAACAGCTACAATTTGGGCTGTTGGCACAAACTCAACACAGAACATTACCCAAACGCTACAGAAACCAGCCGAGATGACACAGGGGCACCCCAGAAGCAAGAGGGGCAGCCAGGCAGCAACCTGCCATTGCAAGGAGACGGGCTGCTCCAAAATACCTGACCCTCATACTCTCTGCTTGCTCGCTCGCAAGGTGCAAGAAATCAATCCACGTGCCCCACCAACCCCGACTGCCAGGCTACACAGGCCATACCCGGTACTAGACATTCCCAAACTGCTCTAAGGATTTACCGCTTATTTTGTGAGCACTTCTGCTAGACCTTCTCCACGCTCCCACGGCACTGCCTTGTATACATGATCTGTGCAACTGGGAGAGACCCGCGCTATGTGCACGGAGATGTTTCCTCTAACACCAGCTTGAGTTCAGTAACGATATGTTTCATAGAAAGGAACCAGCTTTTCAAGCTTTTAGAGGGTTCGGATCCTTGGATCTTTATTAGCAGAATGAATCAGCTGCATGGCTACCAGAAAGCCTCTGGGATTTTCTCTTTCATCTCCCCTCCCATCAGCACAAGTCACGAGAAGTGCCGATGTGATGAGCAGGAAACATTGTTTTAGGCACTTGCTTTCTCAGCCTTTGCAAAACTGGCACTGATCTAGGGTTTCTCGGTGCTTGCAAGTTTTTCTAATTAAAGTAGGGCGTAAATTTAAAGTGCCATATCTCTTCCTGAATAGCTCCACATGTGGACACCAAGCCCAGACCAAACCTATGTTGTTCCTGTTTAGCTTAACCCACCTTCAAAGGGGGTTGCATATGTGTGAAACGAGCAGTTAATCAAGAACACCTCCCGTGGTCAGACAAACCATCAGCGTGCTCCTGGCAGACACGAAAGTAAGATGCAAGAGTCCCTTGGAGGAAGGCAAGAGAGGTGAGACCTCGTGCTACAAACACTGGCCTGGAACAAGGTATTTGGGGGCTTGAGGCTCAGCTGAGCTCAGCCACCGACTCGGTTTATGGCAGCAAGAAAAATCCATTACCCTCTGCAAAATGCCAACATTACCCCAAGGAAAGGAAAGGTGAGACTTGGGGTTTGCCAACAATTCTCCAGGCGAGGATCACGTGCAGCGTCTCCACGCCTCGCGTGGGTGGGTGCGCACCCGGGAAGAGCCGGGCACCGCTGCCTGCGTCCAAGCGCAACCTCACTCATCTCGGCCGGCGCGGCAAACAAACCACAGCTGCTCGAAGAGTATCTTGCACTAATCGGCGATTTCTCTGAGTCACCGGCTCCAAGAAACCCCAGTTTTTATAGGAAGATGAAAGTAATGAGTGACACAGGTTTCCTGCAATTTCTAGCTGTTGCATCACCAAGAGATAATGTCTTTGGTGGTGCCTGGGGAATCAGATAATACAGCTGTGTAAACTGCGTGTGGGCTAAAGTATCTCAGGGCCGCATCCTCATCCCAACACTTCCAAATCAAAATAAAACCTCTCTGGAGGCAGCATCATTACAGAGAAACATTAAACCCAGCAACTTGGCCCAGAACAAGCAAATGAGTTATTTTCATCAAAGCAGGACACTACAAAATCCATCTTCACCTCTATCCCTAAGCAGCCCAGACACAGAGTTCCATGGCTTTGTCTTTACTCTGAAATTACACGGGATTCATTTTAATGGCTTTACTTCAAGCTATCCAATCTTTGTGCAAGGGATACTGTGATTTATGGGTGGTTTTACGGATGCACATGCAGCTGACACAAGGTGTGCTTAAATCCAACTATCCACATGCATAAAAGATGCACTAATTTCACAGAAAATCACTTATTGAAATACGCAAATTAATAAAAAAGCCTGAGTTGACCACCTGGGAGGACAGGAGGAATCATCTGGGCACGCAGGTATGTCTCGACGGACTTTGAGCTACCCTGATTGCACCCAATGAAGACCTGGCCCACGAGTTGGTATCTGCAGCTCAGGTCTTCGCCCATCAGGTCCCAGCACAGCCGACGCTGCCTTCACCCCCAGCACACCCCCCTCTGCGGGCGCAGCAGCCGAGGAAGACTCCTGCTGCTCCTGCTGGTGAGGAAGATGCGTAGAGCTACATCTTTGCACAGAAATTTGGACATGGCTAAAGGCAGAGTCAACGGAGCCAGATTTTCATCACTCGGAGGGGACAGCTTGTTCAGAGGAGCTCTGACCCACTGGGCTCCCTGGCTTGGCTAACCTGAACCCAGAACCCAAGGTAAGAAGGTAATTTAAACTGCTCCGACAGGCAGTGATACCAGAGGAAAGCCTGAAGAGCAGTAATGGTAGGGAGGCAGGGGAGCTCGCCGTAGCCATTAACTGCAGCAAAATCCTCCCCTCACCCCAAGAACACCGCACCAAAGGCAACAGCCCACTCTCAGCCCCTTCCACTCCTCGAATGGGCACATTCTGTCTTCACACGTCTATATCTGACACTATTAAATGATTCTCTTCATAACACATGTATTATAAATTCCCTTTAAAAAAGTTCAGAATCTGCCATCTGTTTCCAGTTAGGCTGTTCTGATTTCTTCTTTTTTGAAACGGAATTTAAAACATTATTTAAAGGTCCCGTAATCTAGATGGTGGGAGGAGAGAAACCAAACTCCAAATACCACCACCACCGCCATCACCCCGCCGAAAAGCAAAGACTTGGTGAGAGCCAGGGGCTGGGAAGATGCAATGTGACCAGTTCAGATCAGGAATAAGATACAGAAAATGTGATTAAACTTGGAAGAACTTTACCATTGCTTCAAGCCATTAGACTGAAACTGGATAAATCTACAGCTTAAAGACATTTGACACGTATTAGTGGGTGAGTCCTTTGGCTTGGGCAACGTTAATGGATCGTAATAGTTTTAGTTAGCTTTAGTAGCTACACCTAAACATAAATAAATAATCATCATTGGAAATATGGTAACAGTGCATGTTCAAGATCATGTCATTGACTTCAGTAACATCTCTGGTTTATAGCTGGGCTGGCTCTTATTAGACATACACTCACACATACATGCAATCACATGTGCAACACATACTTTATCTCCCATCCTTGTTTGGACCCAAATGCTGCACCGAGCGAATCACATCTGGAAAGTGCAGATGTTTTGAAGCTATTGCAGCCTCGCCAACTCATATTGTTTCACTGACAACATCGTTGTAATTGATTTTTCTCTGCGAGCCCAAGCACCTGGAAATTCTGCTAGAGGACTTCAGACACAAAGGTTCTGGATTGCAGAGAAATCTTGAAAATCAAATGCAAAATTAAAACAGGGGGAAAAAAACCAAAACCCCAACCCTGCCCCAGAGCCCTCGGAGCCTAAGTACTCCACAACCTCTTCCCTTGGCAAAGGAAGGACCACATGTGGTGGATGTCAGCCATGTCATTTAATACGGCTCTGGAAGGTGCGCATGCAGTGCGAAGAGGAGAGCGGTGTAAAGCCTACACAGAGCAGCACAGAAAAGGAGACCTGAGAGTACCCTGGAAGGCTGTAACGCGGAAGAAACGCCAAGCGGAGCCAGAATCGGTTGCATTTTCATTATACTTAAGCAAATCTTGCAGTTTGGGGATCTAACTTGTGATCTTCGAACGTCAGTGCTTAGCAATACGGCCAAGGACACGGGGCCACCGGCGCCTACCTGGTCCCTGGGTTTCCCTGGCTCGGCCATGGCAGTTACTGTGGCACAAAGATGATACCGACGGCACCCAGCCGGGTCCCTGCTGCCGGGACAGCCCGACACACGTGGCACCTTCCACCAGGAACCTGAAACTCAGCTGGAACTCACCCCTCTGGCACAGCCGCACGCTCCCTCCCCTCCCTGCCACCGTATCCTTTTGTCGTATGAGCAAATATACGCTGCTGTGAGACAAACCCGCGCTCTTGGATGGCCAAACTCACTCACGCTCTTCCTGGCCCCAAAACCAAGAGCCCCAGTCAACAGTGAAAATTAATACGGACCTTCCTGCTGCGTTTTTATAGCCATGGCAGCACTCTGCATCCTGGGGGCCTCCCGTGCAAATCTGATTTCATAGCTGGGCGTAAAATCTCGCTCTCAGGTTTAATAAGCAAAACCACTATCAGTAGCAAAGGTGAGACGACAGGCATCCCCGCCCGGGACATCTTAACAAGATGCCTCCAAGACACGCTGAACCTCCTCCGTGGAAAACCAGCACGTTTCAAGCCGGACAACCAAACGCAGAGGCACCAAAAACCAAAGGCCGACAGTGTCCCAAATAACCACATTTTATTTTCAATTTAAAAAAACCAACAACCCGCAAACCCAAGGCTGTGGGATCCCTCCAAAGTTTCTCTCCGCGTGCCAGCAGGATGACTGATGGTAAATCACACCAGCTCCAGGGCTCCGTCGCAGACTGCTGCCAGGCGGCTCCGCCTGTTGGAGTCACTGACGGTCCCCTTTCCAATTAATCAAGTTCCCATACTGATTAACAGCATGATTCATGTCTCTCGTTAGGCGCATTCTGTAACAAACAAGGCTGTATTTCAAGGCCGCTGGCTTAATGGTTAAAATAAATACCTTCCAAATTTCTATTTTCAAGTAGCTGAACCTTTTCCACCTTTACAACTAATTCAGACTTCCTTCAAATTATTTTTCTAAGTAATATAACAATTTGTTTTTCATTAGAGCTTGTCAAAGCCGGACTTTGGTTTATTTTGAGAGAAACCAGCACTCTCCAGAAACTGTTTAGTACAATTTGAATGACGCCCAAAGGGGTTATTGCAGCCACAATCAAAATAGAGTTTACAGCACTGGCTAGGGGTGACACTTTATTTAATGATTTAAAAAAAAAAAAGAAGAGAAAAAACCCCCCAGCCCCCTGAATCAGAAGCTAATTAAATGCACTCCTATGGCTAACAGTAAGTGTTTCTAAGTCACTCTGACTACTGCAGAATGCAAGAACTTAACTTGTTGCTAACTAATACCAGACACCATTATATGAGCAGCGTTATTTACTGATTTGGGGTGGTATGTGCTGGTATTCTCGTGTCTGGCATGGCAGCCTCGCCTCGCTGATATTATCAAGCTGGATGTGAAATCAAATATAGGAGTGATTAAATAGTTTGGGTTCTGCCTGCTTAAGTTGGATTTTTTTCTTTTGGGTATAGCTCGGGATTTAATTTAAGGTGGCTTAAATGTAACAGAAAATCTACCCCGTAACTCCTTTGATTTCACATTCCTTTTGTTTTGCTGTTGAGAAAAGCCGAGCTGGAGCCGCGCCAGGGCTGAGCGCGGGAGGCTGGAGGACGAGCGAGGGGCAGGAGGACCCCGGCCGCCCCTCGCCCGCGGGACCGGGGCGGGTGCGCAGGCTGGCCCGAGCGCGCCGGGGGCTGCAGCGATGATGATTAATCTCCATAATCTCAGTCCAGTGCTTCAAGGTTCCCAAACAACCTTTTAAAACGCTCTCCCTGCATCCTCCGTCTCAGACTCGAGTCCAAAGCAGATTTTTAAACAATTGAGCTGCAAAACTATTTTCCATCAGACCATTCCTCCCCGAGCAGCAAACTCATGTTCTGCTGTTGATTTTCCTGGGACGTTCTCCGTTTGTTGTTTTTTTTCTAAACCACAACAAAATCAACAAAATTTGGACTTTTGTGAAGGCTGAATTTCCTCTTTGTTTTCGCAGGGGAGAGGCTGCGCTGCCGCCCAGCCCGAGCAGCGAACACCCACTCGCTCGCACCCTCCCAGGGATGCTGCTGCCAGCGATGCTGGTCCGAGGGGCCACGCTCCCTGCATCCCACCTCGCGGGGCATCTGCAAGTGAAATCGGGGGCTGGCCTGGGGGTATCACCTGGAGGAATACCATCTGCCGTCTCTTTCACGGTCCTAACTCAGGAGCACTCACGGTGCCGATCTCTATGGCAGTGGTGCAGAACAGATGCCCGAATGTTCTGGCTGCTGCCTCCCAGCAGCCCTGGGCTGGCTCCTACGGCGAATCGGGCAGTGGCTTTATTCTCGTGCACAACGTCTTCATGAGATAACGACACTACTCTGCATCAATAAAGAAAAACAACTACTTGAACAGTGCAAATGTCCTATAGGTGCATAATTAAAGCACAAACGAAGGGCCTGATTCCTCTGCCTGGGACTTGTGTAACCCTGATAATCCTCCTGGCCACACATCTGATTTACACCAGCGTAAGAAAAAGAACAAAACCGAGCTCATATCTGACAAGTGAAAACAAACACTGGATTCAGACACTTTCTGCAGGGAAGGGGGGAGCTGTTTAATTTTTGTTCCTTCTCTCTGGGCTGCTGCTGTGACCTCTGCTACCTCCTAAGTCAGCAACACAATATGTTGCAGCTGTGGCACTGCAACAGCATGATTTAATTTGCGCGTGTGTGGCTGGAAGGGCAGTTCATCCCTCCAACGTCTTGCGGCATGGCAGAGGCAGCAGCGGTGGAAGCGGGGGGCTTGGTCCTCCCCTCCCAAAAGAGAGGGGGAAAACCCCTGCTTCGCCTGCCATGCACAGCTTTGGAGAGGAGATGGGAAAAGGATCAACTAGAGCGAAATGTCCATTTTCATCAAAATTTTTAGGAGGTTGGGGTTTGTCCAAGCCGAGGAAAAAAAAGGGCAGAAAATATCTATCTATTTAACAACCGTTTTCTGCTTAAAAAAAAAAAAGAGGAAAATGACTGTGCTGCCCACTCTCCTGCACGTTCCCGGCTCCCAGGAACGCAGGGGCTGCGTGTCTCCGGTGCGGTGCCCGGCTGGGCAAGGGCAGCGCTCAGAGCTTGTTTTCCAAGGGAAAAGAGCCGGAGGTTTTTGCTGCAGGAGGTTTCTGCCGCAGCCCCCCCAGCCCGCGGGCTCCCTCTCAGCGGGTCCTCCCCCCTGGCCCTCCACCAGCTCGTAAAGCTGCCGTGTTCCCGCGCAGCTCCTTGGCCGGACCCCGAGAGCTGTCTCGGGAGCTTTCTTTGTCAGCGCTCTGAGTTCGAGGGGGTTTTGGCTGCGGAGGTTTTATCTTTGCCTGCCGCAAGGCTGGAATTCAGCTTCGCTCTTGGCATTGTCATCCCTCCGCTTTACATACAGCTCCTGCTGAAAAACATCCTGGGACAGCCCGAATTTCAGCCCACTGCCAAACCTCGGCGGGAGGAGGACCAGTGGCAGTGAAAAACTGGCAACCCCAAGGCTTCGCCGCTCCGGCTCCTTCGGGGAACTTCTGTCCTGACGCGTGACGCCGGGGGCTGAGCTCATCCCGGCACGAACGTCCCTGCGCCGGGAGCTCCCCAGCCACGAGCCTGCGCAGAGGATGCTCCGCGCAGGAAGACGTGCTGGGAGTTTTCAGGGGCCACGGAAAGGAGTCAGGCTTCCCAAATTCATTCAAATCCAAAGGGATTTGAAGGCCTAAAACTCTCCACGCATCCTAAAAACCCCAAACTATGCCTGTATGACTATGACCCAGAACAGCGCCGTGGAAGCAAAGGAATGACCCTGCCTTTCCAATAGGGCTAGCTTTATACTTTCCATTTACTATTTATTTATTTCTGGATTTTACCTTTGTGATACTGAAGCTCCTTCCCATCTGGCACAGCCAAAAGCATCCCCCGGCTGTAAGAAACCTCAGCCCCCTCCCGCCCAGGCGCTGCGGCCCCCTCGCCACGCTCTCTAACCCAGCACTACCTGCCAGCTCGTAGGGGCAAGGTGACTTTTTCCTGGCTTTTTGGCTTTCCTCTCGTTTCCCCTCATCAACTCGTTTGCCAAGCAGTGTAATTTTACTGCCTGGCTTAAGGAGCCAAGAAATACGTTTGCTGGTGTAAGCTGTGCATTAGACGTCGTGAAAAACATGCAGCTTCAGGGTTTTAGGAGCCAGCTCCAGAGAACAGCGAAACACCCGCAGAGCAGCGAGGCCGTGCGTTTGCACCCTCTCCGGTTTCACTCACGGACGCTGGTACGCGGCTTGCTCTGGCCGTGGGTGGTTGAGCGCAGGGATGGACCTCTGGGTCCACAAAGGTGACCGGGTGTGCACAGGGATGGAAGCGCCAGCAGGGAGAGAGGGGAGACGACACAATGCTCTCGTAGGTGGGAAGGGGTCCTACGCCACCGACCTGCGGGAGGGGAAGGGACTTGCCTTCCCCACGCAGCACTTCCACCCTCCCTCCCCCTTAAAACCACAAGCTCTTTAGGACACGGGCAGGCTCTGGCTTGATGCTTCTACAGAACCAAGAATAACAGGGTCCAGACCTCACCTGTGGTCTCCAGGACCCTCCAAGACCTCTTCTTCCACCTCCAGATACTAACAGCCACATTTTGGACTTGATTTCTCCTGAACTTCGGCGTGCTTCAGATCTACATGTATATTTTTGAGGCTCAGACCCCAACACTACTACAAAGTCAGCCAATTGGTACCATCAGACTCAAAATGCAAGAATCATTCATCAAAGTGATTTGTAAAACATTGGCTACTGCGACGACCTGCAGCTGGATTTCCATCCCATTAAGTGAACATCACATTCAACAGCCACCGTCAAGAGACATTCAGTGAAAACAACCCCATCCTTATGAATTAGAGAAGGTGTCCAAAACCCCAACCCCAGCGCTGAAAGTTTAGTTTAAACCTAATTAGGGGGTGCAAATGTCCCTGCTCCAGACATGAGCATCCTGGCAAATATGGTCGTGCCTCTACACAGTTGCTACAAAATGTGCCTATACTCCCCAGGAAGGACATAATAAACGATAGCAAAAAGCTTTGAATATTTAGCAAACTCTCAAAAACTCTAAGGACTCTGGGTTACACATGAGCAAAGGGCAAACTCCACCTCAGGCTTATTTGGCGGTTTCTGTGGCTCAGACTGGCCGTTTCTCACCAGCCTGTTTTTACAGGGCTGGAGCACAGAGCTGAGCAGGGAAGGAGCTGAGTTACAAGTCTCTCCTCCAGCTTCATTCCTGGCAGAGACAATTTGCAGCAGTGTTGCTCGGCACGTCAAGTCTGGCACCTGCTTACAATAAATCCCTAACGATGTTGAAAAGTTAAACGTCCATTTAGTTTAATTTCTGTTTTAGATTTGGATTTCTACGTACTGTAAATGCTAGAAAGAACGTTTTTTTGAAGCACATTTACCTTGGAGATCCTCTATAATTGGCTGCCCTTCATCTAAGATTTCTTTCTAAATGCAAAAGGATGCTCTCAGCGCAGACAGTCTAACGGGGAGGCTTTGCCACCATCACCTGCTAATGCCTTCATGCCGGCTGAGATCTTTTGAGCGGGCTCCCTTGCAGGTGGGATGGGTCGATGCACTGCTTTGGGTCTCAGACACCCAAGGGGTTCGCATCCCAGCAAACACTAATGGAAGAAAAACGCCTCATGGGGTGATGTCAACCTGTGCAGACGGGAGTCTGGGAGTCTTTTGGGAGATGCGTGATGGGAGAAAGCAAGATGGGCACAGTCAAACTGTTTAGTCCCGCTGAGCACGAACCTGCCTGTTGGCTGGACCGGCCGCATGGCTGAGAGAGGCTCCTCAACCTTGGAGGTGCCATGTCCCCAAGCTTCCCCTCCACGGCCACCTCTTCAGTGCAAACAGCTTCCTCGGGATCGGGGTTTCACGCAGCGATTAATGACAAGGTCAGCCCAGCCCACCCAAACCTCTCTCTTGGGAGCAGGGTGTCGCCGGTGCGGAGGACACGCACCCGCTCTCACTGTCCCTGGCATGCATGAGACGGGCAGCCTGGTGGGACCCCCGTGCCACACCGTGGGGACAGTCCCAGCCCTGAGCCCCTGGCCGGGACCGCGAGCAGCTGCGCTGGTGGCTGGGGAGCTCTTCCGCAGCCCGCCCGGGGGACAAGCGGCTGACGGGGGCTGGCTGTAAAATCTTGGATGACATTTTCCCTCCGCTCACCTTTGATCCTGGTAAATGTGCTCTGGGTGCTGCAATCTGACTGAGAATCTGTGTGCAGATGTCCTGCAAAAACTACACCCACAGCTGTAAATCACAAAGCCCTCCCCAACCTGGTGGTTAGCGACAATGAATAATGATTTTTCTAATGGGAACTGGCCAGCATTCAACACACTCCTTGATTTTTTTTTTTTAAGCAAAGACTATTTATATCGAGAGACTTGCAATAAGTAAGACTCTTCGATTTATTCGAGATCAAAAAGCAGCCAAAGGGGGAGATTTCTGGAAGCTCAAGCTACGGGGACTCGTATCGGAGCAGGCAGACTCCAAACCGAGATCACAGCAACATCAATGCACACGAAGCGCCAAAACCGTGGGGGTCCCGGCTGCTTGGGCTCCCCGCTTCGGGTCTTGTGAGGACACGGGTGGGTGGGCGAGCGCGGGAAGGGGACGGTGCAGAGATGCGCCTACGCAGTGTGTGTTTGAGTCGTCATCACCCAAATCTCCCGCACAGTAGGTGGCCCAGGACGGCCCGGCACACCGGGACCAGCACTGCCTATGGCACAACCGGCACAACCCCATGGGGACCCAGCGGGGGACAGACATCCATCCTCCCGGCACGCTCTCCGCTCCGCTGAGCCGGCGGGCTGCCGAGCCCCTCCTCTCTGACGTTTTCCAAACTCACTAAGTCTTTTTCCTTACAAACGTGAACTAGGCAAGAAGAGTAAGTTCACACTTGAAAAAAAAAAAAAAAAAGACTTTTTTCTTTAAAGCACAACTTTTCTTGGGTTCCTGACAAAGCAATATTCTCCAGGCCAGTTGGAATCTGGAAAAATACACTTACTCAACCTAGCCACCATGACTCCAATAACAATTATAAAATGTCCAATAAAACTTGCATGTAATGTCAATTCAAATCTTGAAAAGCAGAATTAAGTGGTATATCAACATTAAACTTTATTGCTTCCTTTGCAGAGCAGAAGTATTGTCAATAAAAGTCATTCTGAATGAAGAAAAGGGCAGTAAATATTAAATAAACAGGTTTTTGTTGAAATGCTATAAATGCACCAGAGCTGCATTTTACACTGGGACCCTTTTTTCCTTTGCAGACTCCCCTCATGATAGAAATAAGTCAGTAATTGCAAACTATCAATAAAGCGCCAATTAAAGGGTGGTTAGATGCATGCATTTACAATATGTCATTATGAGCCTTTATTGTATGTAGTTGGCTTTCTCAGATCCCACTGGCTCCGTCTGAAGTCCCCCAGCACACAAACAGTCGTGCTGCTCGTTAGGGGCCCTTGGAGGAGCCGTGAGGCGCTGGAGGCGTGCGCCAGCCGGGGAGCCCCGGCCGGGGGCTCGGGCGCATCCCCCGCGGGCCGGCGGCACGGCGAGGACGGAGAAACCCAAGCCGAGAAGGGGATGAGAGAGGAGCATTGGTCAGGCTTTTGTCACGGAAGTTTCTTCTGGCAGAGATGCGAAGACAAAGCATCGCCACCTCAGTCCATTAGGCTATTACCTTCCTGTCAACGCAGAAGCGAGCAGAGCACGGCAGCTCTGCCCCGAGACTGGGCAGCCGTGCCAAACCTGGAATTTGGCAACGTGGCTTTGTTTTCCGAGAGGCCGCTCGCTATGGTATGTCCTGCTCCTTCCTGGGTCTACCTGCCTTAGAAAGAGCCATCACCATCCTCCCTACACTGCCTTACACGCAAAAGCAGTTCCACTCACAATTCCTGCTTGCTAATCTGATCTCCACCACGTCTCAACACCCACCTCCTTCTGCAACAAGCAGCTGACAGAGATGGGATGTTTTGCTTTGTCCATGAGACAAGGGAGCAGGTTTTTTTAGGGTTGGGCTGAATATAAACCTCCAGCGACACTGAAAACAGGCGCGATGCCTGTCGCAAACTCAACTGGCACCTCGTGGAGCAATGCCCCGAGACCCCTTTGGGTCAGACCTCTTCTGCCCCGCTGCCGGGACCTCCAGCTGCCCGAGCAGATCCATCCCCACAAAACCAAACCTGACGCCAAAAAGGCGTGGTGGTACCCGGACACAACGGGACGCGTTTCGGAAGCAGGAGAAGGAGCGGGCATCTCTGCGAGGGCACAAATCCCGCGGCTTTTATGTCAGCCCTTTAAAATCCGATCAACATTTTTGTGGCTTACCAATAGAGTTTATAAGCTGTTCTCCAGTTTAATCATCACACGCATTTACAGGAAGCAGTAACAGCTACTGAGTATGAGTTTCATGATGCTGAAATGATACTGAACAAACACGGCAGTCGGCAAGGGCTGAAAGCTGCGCTTCTGCAAGTCAGAGTCGCTGGGGTTTAATGAGTTCTCTGTATTATCCTGGGGCAGAGATGAGAGAAATCAGATGTGGTCTAGGAAAGTATATATGCAGGAGCTTCTGTCCTCTGACTTTTGCACGGATTATTTATCTCATGTACAAAAAAAAAAAAAATCAACTGGAATGTGAATGGCATTAATTTTTGAAGAAATTATTTTCACTATGAACCTAGGCTCAGTAAATGTGGTGGTTGTAAAAAACAGCTCAAATATTTTCAGAGATAAAGAACAGCCCTTGAACGTCAAATATAAAAAAAATCCCTTCAAAGGGTGAAAGATCTCTATAAAAATTAACTTTTGGAGAAATTGCAAGTATTCATCCTAGCCTTCCACAGCCGCAGGATCAGACCCTTTGCACTAGTCCCGGGCTGACACTTCTCTGCCATCCATATGAATGGAAACCAAACCAGCGGCAAGGGAAACAAACCTCCAGCAACACACTAAGAGCAACCACGCCAGCGCGAACCACCCGAGAGCCAACAGTGAATAGCTGTGAATCATCTTGATTCACTTGAGCCTGAACTCTTGACCTGCCGATTGAGTCAGTTCCGCTGGATGCCGCTCCTGCTTGGAGAAGATGGGCTCCAGTGAACCACAGCGCTGCCGCGACGCGGCGTTACGGCTCCCGGCACGCGTGCCCGCGTCCTTGCTGGTTACGGAGCCGGCGTTAGGAACGTGCGTCTGCGTCTCGGCCATCCAGGTCCCAGCCCATCCTACGGCCCCAGCTGCCGCACACCCTTTGAACACCCGTGCTCCGTCCCGGGCGAAGACGTGACCCTTTGGAAGCAAAGCCAGGAGCATCTCACCTGGAAGAGGATCTGCAAGAGGCCATGTACGATGCACATCCGCCGTCCCAGGAAGAGAAAGAATGGCACCACCAGCTCGATGAAGTGATTGACCAGAGTCTCGAACTGATGAAACCACCGCGGCGAGCGATGCATGAAGTAGGCGATGGGGTTGGGCACTGGCTGCGTCTGAAAGATGGAAGAAAAAAAGAATCAATCCCCCTCCAAGGCTCATCATCGGGGGGAACTACAGAGCTCTTGGCCTTTTTCCTTATTTCTTTCCCCAAGTTTGCTCACAGGAGAACCGTCCTTTGCCTCTGGGCACTCATTTCTTTTTAGAGAAAATTACTTCGTTCAATTTTTTTCATGCAAATCCAAGAATTTTTGAACTAATACATTTTTTAAAAAAAGAGGAGTTTTTAATTTTCTCTTTTTTCCTCATAGCCAAAACCCACTCATCTTAAATTAAAACCACTATTATTTAATACTGAAATGTTACACATAGCTGGACACCAGCGGATGTTAGATTGCTCTGCATGAGTGCTGAAGATCATCAGAGCAACTAAGCAGATACAGAAACTGAGAGAAAGATTTTCTCAGGGTCACACAGTAGGTCAAACAGAGCCAGCAATGGAAACCAGATTTCAAAACCTAGGAGATATTCTTTCAAAATGTTTAAATTTGAAATAAATGGGGTGGTAGAGTTGCTTTCCAAAATCGTAATTTGGGAGAGGAAAGTGTAATTCCTCTAAACATGCTATATTGGTTTAAGGTATTTACATACTGGCCTTGTGACAATATCATTCTTCTATCAGCCTGAAATTTTTTGACACTGGGAGATCTTCCATCCAGTACAATAAAGCTGCAAATTTTATAAAGGAGACAAACCCAAATCCTGATATGTTAATAACTGCCACCCTTAGAAATGTTGCAATTTTAGCAGAAAGAAAGAAGTTGACAATTTATCTTAGCCTATCTGACAAGCTCAAATTCATCAGTATTGTTTTAAAACTGCGACAGAAAAAAAGAGAGCATGAAGACACAAATTTTAATTGAAGGAGACACAACACATCTTTAAATTATTTGTAGTTAAATCAAAAATACAAACAAAACAGGGAAAATACTGTACTATGCATGGCAACTGAGCGTGCTTCCACTGCCAAATCCCACAACTATTGTAATTCCTTATTAGCAAAGCTGGGATTAATAAAGTTGTTGCTTTATATGGGTTTCAGGCTGCTGTAACCCCTTAGGACAGGAGACCGCATCCTTCCTTCCTCGGACACCGGCGCCGGATGGAGCGGTGTCGGGGTCAAGGAGCTCTGCCAAGTCCACTCCGGCAAGGGGCCGGGAGGTCAGGGCTCCCCGTCCCGGGGCAGCGGCAGCAGCCCCAGGTGCCACCGCGGGTCCTTCCCCTCCGCGTGGGACCTGTTTCGAGTTAATCACCTTCTTGGATTGCTCTGGAGCATTCCCAGAACGTCAGGGAGGCTCACAAAGAGATTTTTTTACCTTGATCCCAAATTGCTGAGAAATGCTTTTATCCTTCCAAAAAGGCAGGTTGCTTTCTTGTCTTCTTCTATTTTTTTTTTTTTAAGTGCATTAACCAAAACTGACCTAGATGAGGTATCAGCCCTATAGGTTATAAAATTTAGCCCGAGATGAGCCGGTTTCCAGATGTAACTGCCCGATTCTAGCATGCCAGAGCTGCAGAAAGGCGGCACTCACGCTCACCCCCTCTTGCGATGCAGCCACTGCCTGTCTCCCCGTCGGCAGGGTGCCTGGGTCCGCTCCCTTCAACGCAAGCAGCACTTATGGCCCAGGGCCCCCGGAGAACAGGCAGTATTACACATGTAGTTACATACCTACTTACATACGTAATTAAATCTCATAATGTGATGCACAGAGCACTTATACATTTGACTGTGGCTTTGCAGGGCTGGGCTGACACTGTGTAATTTTAAAGCAAAGGCCACCCTTAGCTATCGAACGTGCCATTCGGTTCCCCTCCATCACAGGCTCCCGCTGATGCCCTCATCTATCAAGGCCAATCGCAGCCAGCAAATTCCGCGTGTTGCTTTGGGCTGGGACTCAAGATATCGTCCCCGCAATCTGCTGTGCTTAAGGGCGGAAAGATAAAATTCTTGCCTCTGGTCCTGCAGTGGGACAAGATGCAGAAGAAAATTCTTGCTAGCAGCCACGTACGGGCTCGCGTGGGAACAGCCCAGGCTGGCCAGCCGGCTCTGCTGCGGGTTATGCTTTTTAGCAGCAGCCTAATTCTTATCCTGAAGTAGCAATTGGGAAAAAGGAGAAGCGAAGCACAGAAATCTGGCGTGGGTTAATAATCCGCTCCCAGGTGCTATAGCATTGCCATCCTTCACGTTATCAGCACGGACACTATCGCGGTGTCAGCGGGGGCAATGCTGTGCGACAGGCAAGATAACTCAAATGACAAGCAAGACTGAAAGTCTAAACCAGCAGCAGACACACCAGAAATAACACAGAGTTCCTCAGCATTTGTTCTGAGAGAGGGAAAGAAATGCATTTGATAAGAGCGGCGCTGGAGCCCCGGGGGACACGGTCAGTAAGGGACCCTCCCTCCCCACCGCTGCAGCCGCTTCTCCGGTGCGTAAACCTCGAGTATGTAAAACAAAACACAGTGATAGAGAAGTGATTCGCATGTATCAGAAATTCGTTAAAAGGCCGCTGGGGGAGGAGAGCGCTGTGTGTGTGTGTTCCTCCCAATGTCTTCCAGATGCTGCGACCACGGGTGCAGCGCGGCACAGGTTTCCCGGGGAGAAAGCCGTGTTTACTCGGGACGGGGCGTTGAGGCAAGAGCAAAGACCCAGAGCAACGTGTGAATCACTGCGGCGCTGAACACAGGCACCTGTGATGCTGGAAAGCTTTCTGGTTTCTTTTTGCACCCCAGTCGACTGCTGCCCAGGGGTGCTGGGGGCACCCCACACCCCATCCCGTGGGTCCTGCTGCGCAGCACCCAGCTGGGGCTGGGAGAGAGCACCCGGGGCACATCGCTGGGGTTAGAGAGGATGCGTGCCCCACGCAGGCATGCCTAGTGCTTTCCCCCTGCAGCCGTGTCCTACGGAAACATCGCGGCGGTGTCGGAGGCGGCGGTGTCAGAGCCTGGGAGGAGGAAAAAACATTCCAGCGTCACTTCACCCGGCTCGTTTCGCTGGGGATTTTGAGCTTTACGCTTTGCTTCGTGGCTGCTTTGCAAGAAGCATCCTAGGAGGCAGCCAGGAGTTCCCCTACATTGAGAACGGTGAACTCCTGACACACACACACAAAGAAAAATGCAGCTCCGAGTCAGATGCAACTAAATAAACAAGCCCAAGGCAGACGTACGGCGAGAGGAACAGAGCACAGCCCTTGCCTCCAACAAGCCCCGTTTCTGGATACCTCTGTGAAACATAAAATGTTTTTAAATAAAAAAACGATTAGCAAAAACCGGCTTTATGTGTCAGCACAAGGTGCAATATAATAAACCTTCTGCCTCCCTCACACCTCCAGCAGCCAGAGAAAAAACTGCGCTGCAAATGCGTTTTGAAATCAGATTGGGGAAAATTAATTCCATAATTCACGGGGCAGATTTGTAACGTGTGACTGCGGGGCGACACTCGGCGGGGGCTGCTGAATGAATTCTGGGTCGCCAGCTAAGGCCTGTTCTCTGGCTTCTATCTACCAGGTTTTATGAGGGCTGGTAACAGATTCTAAAAATATGCACAATAAACTGTTTTTTCTCCCTAAGGGGTCTATGGTTTAATTATGTTCTTAGTGAGAACCATTAAAGTGCTAAGTACCTGAAGACTCCTAATTTACTAAACTATACGCTACTAAAACCCAACAGAAGGCTATTATACACCAGCGTAAACGCTCTTCTCTGGGACTGTAAATGCACATGGTCTCTCCTCTCAGCCTCCTTATGGGTACGGCATTACATACACTCCGACGGAGTATTTAATCCCAGTGTTAGATACCCCAGCTCAGCCTAGGGAAATCTCCAGGCTCTCCTACACGTGTGCACGAAAACAAGCCCCACATTGTCCTTGAACAACCCGCTGCTCAGACAGGGCTGGGGATGTTATTCTTACAGCGCGAGCGGCACAACTCCCATGCAAGTAACCCTGCGGCATGGGAGCGTGAACTGGGAGGGCAGGGAAGACCCTGTCCTCTCGAGATCACTAATGAGGAGGAGCCCAGAGATGCATCAAGTAAATTTTATCCTTTGCAATGATGGGTTTTAACCTTCCTTCACTCCACAATAAACTGCGGCACGGCTTCAGGAGCCTCTGTTGTATCTGCTTGCTTGTCTGAGCACCTCAACAGCTCAAACTCACAAGGCATCTTTCAAAAACCAGTAGCAAGTTATGAATGAATCAGTTTCAAAAAGGTGAACAAAAAATCCATTATTCTACCTGTTTCTATAAGGTAAACTCAGATTACCTATTGATTCAGATAACCAAAAGTATACTTGGCATTAATATTAAAACAACGCTAAGGACAGCCTTTTAAAACATTACCCTGGGTGCCTATCGCAGAAATCTGGCTTGGTGAAAACAAAGCAATTCGTAAATATTCCTATACACTCTAGATACTGTCATTTCTTTTCCCATTGAAAGGCACCTACTTAACCAAAATACTCAAATCTGAGTGCACTTAATGGCAGAAAAATCTTGAAAAACAGAAGGAAATGGAACAACAGCAAGTATGAATAAATGACGAGAGGAAGCAACTATTTGGTCAAAAGAAATAGGATTAACTTGGCACAACGGACACTTCAGTAACTGAAGTTGCAGAACCGGAGGCTCCAACAGTCAAAAGAGAGGGAAGCCTTTGGCACAAACAGAACGGCGTGAAGAGGAGCAGTACCCTGGAAAACCAGTCTGAGAGGTATTATTGAATGTTTTCCCGAGCGTTTGTGGAAGGTACAGATGAACTGTAAAGCACAGTTCTCCAGCTTCCCAAGGCACTGAGGCATGAACTCATCTTCTCAGCTTCAAAGAAAAGCTCTCAGTTCTCTTGTACTTTGGACCAAAAAATAAAAAGGATTCTCCATCGCAGAGCATAATTTGATCAACATGATCCAACAGGCTGTTTCTCTGCCAGTCTATTCTGCTTCAGATCTTGACCCTTCCTCCTTACGCATCTGCAGATCAAAGCTCCACTTTCCCAAGCCCGAGCAGAAACGGCTTCCCAGCCCCGTGCAGAAGAGCAAGAGGCAGCAAGCAGAAAGGAGATAAACTGGGTCACTCGCAGCTGCTGGGAAGTGTGGGGAGATGCGTGTCTTGACTGAAGTCAGACCGTCTCGTGCTGTACAGTAACCCACGACTCCTGCGAAACACCCTTCTTCATAACTGGGGGAGATTACGGAGAGCTGCTGCTTCCTCGCCAGTGGGGCTTTGTGGTAGGCGCTCTACATGTGCAGCAACCTTGATTGATGAACAACATAGTGATTTTGCACAAAGATACACATGTAGGCAAGGGTTTTAAAAGGAAATTGAGCAGCGAACTGCTCAGCCTCTTGTGTAAATCCCAGCGGTACCTTGTGCTGTGTGTATTTTATCTGTACAATCATGCGCACAAGGCTCCACGTGCGTGCTACTAACATACACAACAGCTAACCAGTTAAGAACAGGCCGTTTGAAACTTTCCAATTCTTAATATGATTCCAATCAAAATAAAATAATGGGAAAAAATTAAAAAGTTGTATCTGTCTTAAAATGCACAAAGATGTGTCCGGGTGGGTCACAAGGGGTCGGCTCTTCAGTGACACAATATCAAAATAATTAAGTCTCGATAGATCTATTAAAAAGAAAAGTTACCTATATGTTCTTGCTGGGCAGAGCTTCCCTGTCCAGTCAATAGTAATATTCAGTTCATACAAAAACATACTGGAATCTGCCTGCTTTAAGACAGCAACCCAAGCCAAGGAGATGTGTGTTTGACTCGGTGCCAGCACGACCATAAAATGTTGGCAATTTAGTAGAGACGTAGTGCCGCGCCACTCTCCCAAAGGACCTAAATAAACTTCAGATGTAGAACATATATTTTTACTTTTTATATATATAAATCTGCTGTTTCATTTTTAACTCCTTTCCCCAGCCATCCCTCCGTCTAAGGTTTTTCAAAGCTGAAACAGGTCCCTGCTTCTCCCGGCCGAGCGAAGCCTCAGCAATGAAAAGTTAAAAGCATGAAAAATCAGAGAAATGATTCACGTCTGGGCGTTGGGTTTCTTGGGGAATGATGGCTGCACATGCGGCTACAGACGCCAGAGGGGAAAGGGTCTTGGGAGAAAATTCTGCTGTGCAATTTCATGCCTCGGCATTATAAAATATCCCGAGGAATTTTTTTTTCCTGTTCACAAAGTTGCACTTGCAAAGTCACCAGCGTAGGTGAAACCTTCCTGCCACATCCGTGACATTTAGCTACGAAGCCAAGCTTTGCTCATGATGAGTCAGCCCTGATTTACACCAGCACGAGCGAGGACGTACCTTACAGGGGCACACTGAAATGACGGATTTTTGAATTCCAACAAGTTGGGTGGGGGCAGAAGGATCTACAGCTGCACTGTTTGCTTTTCCAGACTGCACCCTACCTCCTGGTCAGAGCTCTCCTTCTCCAATAATAAAGACCACATTTCCACGGCCCACAGCATACCTGTTTATTGACACTACTCCTCCATAGCGTGCCTCCGAGCTGCTCGCTGTATATAGAGTTAATTGTGGATGTATTACAGATTCACCTATTTATTCTGTACATTCTTGGAGGGGTCCAGAGCTAAAATTACACAAGGAACTGCTGAACTGTTCAGGCTATTTATTTGTTCAAAATCCCTTTAAAATAATTAGCAGGGCCTGGAACAGACATCTTGGCTCTGGCGGGGCCAGAAGAAGCTGGTGCAACCAACTGCGGGTCATTACTGCCTTTGGGGAGAAGGCTTGTTTATTAAGAGCACCAGAGACGGGTCATGTTTGGTTTAGGGAGTGGACCAGGCTGGAAGGTACATCTGTAAGAAACATGAACTAAGAGCAACACATCCTTACCAAGAAGGTCCCACCCCAAAAGCAACAGGGCTGAGAGAGGAGCTGCAGCAATCCTTCTCCAGCGATCACCACGGTTCGATATCGAGTTGCCATCAGATGGTGCTTTCCTGGTGTGTCTCTTACTCCAAGGTTTTCCGACACAGAAGCCCGCTCCCTTGCCCCACGCTCTCCCATGGAGCTCACCTTCCCCAGCGGATTGCGAGGCAGGTCGCTCACCAATATTTTAAATTGCCATTTAAGAGCATATTGCAAATGTGATCCTTTAATTGGTCACTGTTATGGCTCTCTATTAGAGAAGACAAGTTTTTCCACACAAGGTAAGCCCTTGCGAAAGCACTGAAAATGTTTAAAAACAACCCAGTCCTGATATATTTATTATACATTTCTCTATATATAAATAATTTCATGAAAAGGAACGTACTGAGTGGAAACTCCATTTAAAATGTGATCCCAGATGGTGGCAAAGCTCTAAAATTGCAAAGCAACATGTAAAGAAAGATTAACGACCTCAAACAGGCACAAATTTATGAGGTGAAAGCCCCTGTAATCCTAGAGAAAAATGATACCAAACGTTAGACTAGACAGCTAGAAAATACCTCTGCTTAGTTCATGTGGCCTCTGCCATTTTACATTTTCTTTTAAGACACATTACTTTGGGGTTCATTTAGTCTTTTCTCCTGCAGGCCAGAGGTATCACTTTGGAACATGAGCACTGATGGATTTGCCAGCTCCCACCAGGTACCCCCTTATAAGCAACTGGTAAATCAGATAACAGGCAACAGCTACGCTGCTATCCCGGGAATAAGCAGCCGAAAGGAGAGAAAACGGAGCCAGGACACCACGTCAAGCATTTACCAACACTGCAAGACCCAAAGCTCCACCATCAAGTGGACTGAGATGACAGTGCTTAACATTTCCAACACTAAAGCTCATGCAGTTCCTTATTCTGCCCAAGTACAAAACATTTCGAAGGAAAAGATGTCAACCGTTCATCCCAAAGAGCATGGGTCACCATGCAGCAGCATCTTCCATGCTCTTAACTCTAGCTAGGACCAGATGGGACCTCTGGGTCCCATTTCCCTGAGATCTCTGGCACCTTGAAGATCCCCTTGAAAATCCTGTCCTGTTCATCCCTCTGATGAGTCCCCTCTGTGACCTCTGCAAGGTCACTCGCATGGTCTTCTCTGGATCATTTTACTACAATATTTTTCTGCGAGAATTTTCAATGAACTGGGATTTTCTGACCGTTCAGCAAAGTTCCTGGCACGCTCTAGTCGATAACACAGCCGTGGAATGATATCAAAATTAGTGTGTTTTTAAACCAGTGCAAACAAAAGGGTATTCACTCAACACCACACAGCAAGACAGCACAGAGCCAGAGCTGCTGTCGCGCAGGGCTGCTTTGCCGAGCTCCCTGTTCCAAGCCATGGTTCTCTGGTTTGCTGTAGCCCTTGGATGTAGCAGATGAGCAGGGAGCTTTGGACGCAGCACCAGGATGCTGCCTGCTACGGGAAATGGATGACCACAACCTGTGGGTACAACAGCGACAAGGATGCACGAACCAAAAGCTACCCCAGGACTCCTGTCCGCTGCTTTGCAAATCAAGGTCTCCGTTCTCCATCAGAAGTTGCAGAGCCCTGGGCTGTGATGGTGTTCTGCTGCCAACAGATAGAGCCATAACTACCAGAGGGTCAGAAAAGCGTTTAAAATTCAATTTAAGTACTAAAAATACAGATCACAGGCTGCCCTAAGCAGCTGAAGCTGAACCTACAACATAGAAGATGGTCAGAAGAGGAGGAGGAGGAGGAAACAACTATCTACCATGTTAAAAAAGAAGACAAGCTTGCATTCAGTTAGGAAGAAGTCCACATCCCAGAGCACAGCCTCCCTGCTGAGGATCTACGGGCAAATCGTCTTCTGGGTCTCTTGGTACAACTCTGCTATGTCCAGCTGAGAACAAGTGCAGTAAGGGGAGATACCCTGCTGAGCAGCATGTTCCTCTGCCACCCCTGAGGGCACCCGGGATGCCTGCGGGGACCGTGGCAGCTGCCAGGTTATTTTCAGCCTTTCTACTCTCATCCGAAAGGTGCCAGCGTGGGAGGCTGCGTGGTTTCCTGCAGCAGGGAAAGCCCCGGACACAGATGCATGGGATAACGGAGCTGGCAGGGTCACATCATCCTCGGATCTGCATCCTTGGATCTGCCCCAAACTGCAAGTTATTTCCAAACCAGCCAGTGCCCATTTTCCATCTACACCAAAGACCCTCGCGGTGCAGCGTGGTCCCTTCTCTCTCTTTGGGGGTGTGCTTTGAAGGGCAAATCCACTGCTTTAGAGAGAGGGTGGAAGGACATCTTTCCAACCGCTACGCCTGCTCAGGCGGACCCAGGGACCCTGGGCTTTAACCTACCATTCACGCCTCTAAAAATGTACCGCGGCTGCTCTCCCAAAGGCCCTCATTACTTCATTTTTTTTCCTTTTTAAAAGTCCGGTGCTAAAACCAGGATCGTATCTCCTTCAGAGGGCTTTTTTTTTTTTTGGTGTGCACTCATAAATACGACGTTCAGCACCAGGCCAAGGAACACACGGGCAAAACCCACGGGCGGCGAACGCCAGCAAAGCCCCCGGCTCGTGCCTGTGTTTGGATTAGGCAGTTTCGTGGCCTGGACGTTTACAGTTGGGTTAGGGTTTTTTTTTTTTTTTCTCACAACTTGAGACAAACAGTGGGATCTTTCATAAAACGTGTTCACAAAGGGTAAATTGTGCCATTAGGAACCGACTACCTGGACGGTCATTTGAATTCTCCGAACTGGAACGCCACCGCGCTCCATGCCAAATCCAGCGCCAGGGGTAGGAGGGGGAACTCGGCGTCACGGGCTGCCTCGTTTAACTCTCCAGCTGCCCGAGAGACAGAGTACCCTCCACACCGTCTGTCTCAAATGCTGGTATTTCAACTAACCAGCTAGTTTGAGCAGTCGTTGTTGTAAATGAAACATCCAAGGGGTGGAAGGGGCTGAGGGTACGGTGTGAAAGGCGTCCTGGTGCTGGTTAGCTCAGCGAGTCACCTGGGCTTTACCGAGAAGACTTTGAGCCAAGTCAAAAAAGAAGGAGAACAATGTAAATTGAAACTTTCATATTAAAATGAAACAAAAGAGTGATCCCAACACTGACCAGGTGTTTTTGCAAGGCTGCAAAGGGTGAAACAAGTTGAAGATGATTAGCTCCCATCCATCCTCCTGGATGTTTGTACAAAGAGCTGCCATGTGTTCCTGTAATGCCATTAACTGTCACTTAAAACATCCTTCCAAAATAACAAAAAACCAGGAACTGACTCTTTGCTCCATCGGAGAGGTGCAAAAATGGATGGCTATCATGAGGAATACATGTTTTGCCTAAGAGTCCCAGCACACAGCCTTTGAGAAGCCCCAGGCAAGAGAAGCCTTGGGTGGGCAACATCAGTGAAGTCTGCTCCTCCGTGCTCTAGTCGTTGTGGCACCAGATTAATACATTCTTATTTCTTTATTATCTCGTCATTAAGGGCAAGATGAAAATAAAGGTCCTTGGGATTTGAGAATGTACAGGGTATGGAGCTACTCTACCCTTCTGTACTGAGAAGTACACCCAAGTACTTCCCGGAGCAGACAGAAGACGTCTGTGCTGCCGTAGACCTCACCTCTTTGCTTTTGACACTGAAACAGAGATCTCTAACGCAAGTTCTCATCTTGGTTCATGTGTTCTTCCAGCCCATTTTTCAGCAGTAACGCCTGACGACTCTGCCACATACATTTTCCAATTTATTGACAGGTCTTGCGTGATTATAATGAAGATGTAATTTTTTTTTACCCAAAAGGTTATGCCAATTCAATCCAAGTTGAATACACAGATAAAATAACATGTGGTATATCTTATTCCTATTCTCCTCTAGAAACTACATTGATATAAACACCAGGATAACTCTGCCCATTCTAGTCCACAGTATTTTACAAATTTAACTATTTCTCTATAGCTGAAGTAGTCCAGCTCCTGGATACACTGTCAGCAGACAAAAAGATTTCTCTGTGATACTTGGTCAAAAGGGCCTTCTAAATGGGCATATAAATTACTCATCCCTTTCACTGGATACTTAGTGATGCTCACGCTAAGGTGCTTCACTCTGCTAGAGGCACCAGCTCCGCAGGACACGCTGTGGCTGATTCAGGAGAATTCAGGCCTGAATCTGCTGTTCATCTAAGAGCACTTACAGAGCAGGATGGAATAAAAATAATCCTTTTGTTTCCTAGGGGAAAAGAGAAGGAAAAAAATCTGCCAAAGCACAAGAGTCTGGAAAGCAGCGAGTGTCACCTCCCGCGTGAGCCGTTCTGCCCTGCGCGAACAAGAAAGCAGGAAAAAACAGGTAGCTGTCCCAAAGATGTAGCCAAAAGCCTGGCAGAGCTTACTGCTGTTTTAGCTTTCTCCCTAGTAACAAAGGATGCTGACTGAAAGAATTTAGGACAAGTAAAGCAATCCACTAGGAAACTCTTTGCCATGAGGAGCCAATGCACAAACTCTTTCAACAGTTGGATGAATCCAGCAGCCAATTCTGCGCCCTCTCGCCAACGAATTGCACCTCTACAGCCACTTGAACAGGCATTGCATCTTCTCGTGTGGAAATCATTCAAATAACTTTTTTTTTTAACTGAAGGGTTAAAATAATGACTTCTTGCAAAGACATGACAACTTGCTAGGAAGTAATACACACACATAGTGACATAGATAGAAATATTAAATTCTGCTAATGCCGGGAAACAGGCTTGGGCATCCTTGGACATCTGGATACAAAAGTGTGCTTGTTATAAATGTCCTCGTCCTGCTCAAGGCCTTCCTTGGGTAAAAATAATAATTACCTATATTTTTAAGGACAATTTAGGAATGGAAAGTTCTACAGTACATTCTTAATAACTCTGGTGGTTTACCTTCCGGCACAAAAACATGAACAGATTTTAAGCAGCACGTGTGGAGGAGCTTGTTAACCGAGAGGGACTTCAGGTCGCCTGCAGGGTTGGGTGAAGTCTCTCCTACCAGCACCAACCAACACACGTCTGAATGTTCAAATCCTTTTGCCTCGAGGTCCGTCAAGTATCGCGCTTGTGTAATCGCCTTGCTTGTTTTGTAAGTGTTGCTTGTTTCTATGCTTTTCTAAAAAAAATAAATAAATTCTGTAGACAGATAAATTCTACCCAATAAATGTGTCGCTCCGCTATCCCCGTGGACGTAATAATGCCCTCACACTTGTCCCAAGTTGGAGAGCTTGCAAATCATCGTTATAAATAAGACTGCCGACCTAAGCCAAACGTCTCATTTTTAATAAAGCCTTTTACCTCCTCTCCTAATGCCAGATAACGTCCCGGAGCAGGAGCTCAGAGCCCGAGCAACCGAGGGACGGCAGCCCCCTTCCTCCGGCGCTGCCTCCCCGCTCAGTGCCGCGGTGCCCGTGCCGGCCGCTCCCTGTGCCGCCGCGGGGCTCGAGCCCTCGTGTTTACCCAGGAGGGGTTTCGGGGTTGGATTTCTCGCATATTCCCCTACCGCTGGCACCAGCCCGTCACCCCCGGGAGAGGCACGCGCCTGCCCCAAACACTGCGCCCATTGACGCCGCGGGGCTGGGGCGATGCCGGGGCGGCGGGGGGGTGCGTGTCTGTGTGTTTGCCTGATGAAGTTAGGTTCTCGCCGGGTATTTAATATTCCCCGTCATGCAGGCCTGTTTCTCCTTGAGCCTGCCTGTCAGTTAAGCCCGGGGATGTTTATTTTAACGGCCACTTGTGGTCAAGGCTGGTGCCAGTTGTACGGCATCGGTTACGCAGATTTAACACGGGGGACTCGGCCCCCGGCTCCCAGAGCACGGAAGGCAGCCAGGGCCGCCCCGGCCTAATGTGAAACAACTGAACTCTTCCAGCAGTCCCCGCTCCAGCTTTAACCCTTGCCGGGCAGGAGCCGGGCTGCCTCACCCGCAGCCTTCCCGGCAGCCGCAGATGTCGTCCCCGTGTCCGTCCCCCCGGGCCTTGTCCGCTCTCCTGCTCCCCAAACCCCCCCGGCAGCAAAAAGTCTTGTTGGGGCGATGATCTGAAAGCTGCAAGAAGAAACACAAACTGTATTCAGTTGCGTAAGGAAGCAGCTTTTTGGGGGAGGGAGAGGATTTTTATCGCTCTTACGGATTTATCATTACCCCAAAGGCACAGCAAACTTCTGCTGGGAGTGATGCTCCGCACCTCCGCCCGGTGAAGCCCCGGCCACCGACACGTCCCCTGCAGCTACGAGCCGGTGACACAAAGCCAAGCCGCTCCAGCTCACACCCTCCTCCCTGCGACAGGAGCCTGGCTTCAGCGCACCCTTCCCTCCCAAAACCAAGCCTCGCGGAGAGCGAACACGCATCGCAACGCGCAAGAGCCGGGAGGATGCTAAAATGTTAAATAAACTGTGGCCCGCAGCAAAATTATGCATCATTTTTGATCGTCTGGACAGTCTCCAAGATGCTAATCAGCCCCAGATTAAGTCATCAACCAAACTGATGAGCAATCACATTTTGTCAGTACAGCTGGACATCATTACTTGGGAGCTGATCTTTCACCGGAGAGGGAAGGCGGCTTTTTGCCATTGATCAAACTGGAAGAGAGGAAAGTGGGAGGACTACAGAGGACCTGCGCTAAGTTGCCGCGGTCTCGACACACCAGCAGCTCCAGCTCTCTGCCCTACGTGCGCTCTTAAAAATTGCCTCTTACCATCCCAATGCAACGACCGCTGCCTTTCGCCAGGCCACTGCCGCCGTGCCGGTCCCGATCCGTCGGCAAACGACTGCTCCCGGTCTCAAAGCACGTGTTGAAGTGTTTTGCTGAATTATTACACAGGTCAAGAGGCAGAGATGTTTTCCATGGAGAAACACCAGCCCGTGGAAGTGCTTTAACTGGATGATCATAGATACTGTTAATAACTATGCGGGACAATAATTAACGGAAACCCGCTAATGGTGAAGTACACAGAAAATCTAAGCACCGCAATGCTCAAATCCCAAGTTCATTCGTCGAGAATTTGTTAATGGGAACAGATTCAAGACTCGTTCGCAAGGTAACCCCGCTGGATTTGCAGAGTTATAATGGAGATCAGAGCCGTTCTCTAAGAGTTAAAACCTGCCCAGCAAATAATTTAAAACCAGAGGAGAAGCAGCCTAGATGTCTAATAAGGAGATACAAAATATGCCTGGAAAAATCAGTACAAAATACTCATCCTGAATTTCTTGCTCTAAAAATAATGAAATACGAAAAAAATGTATGAATGCTGGCAATATTAATTAAGAGAAGGATTTCTTCATATATTTTAATATAGTTTAAGAGAAAATAAATTAACTAGAGTTGCTGTCAGGGAATTTGCTCTTCTTACAGATCTTAGACATGGATAATACCGCACCATGTCTCCAAACAATTCCTTCCCTGTGGTTTTCTCATCTGCGTCAATTTTTCCATAGCCAACGCACCCCGCCTTTATTAGGCCCTGTTGAGATACGAGAGGGTTCGACCCTTCCAGCCCTCCCCAGTGCCCGTGCACATCTGGCTGCCACTCGGGAGCCAACGCTCCGCGGCCCCGTGTCCCCCCTCTATAACACATCGATAGATTTTAAGTGATGATCTTAATAGAAAGACTAAGAGGTGAGAACATACTTCACCATGTACAGCTGAAACTCTCCCATGCATTATATATGTGACTGTAACGCCCGAGTGACACCTCCTCCGGCAACCTTACATACAAGGAGTTTCTCCTGCCAGCAAGAGAGAGCGCCCGCCCGATGCAGAGCAGTAATTCCTTTGCTGCTTTAGCTGAGCGCCTTCCTCAGACCTCGTTACCTGTAATGAACAGGTCATTTCTAATCCCTACATTTTCATCCCACTGCATTTGCAATGTCTTTATCAGCTTCTGGAAGCAGATACAAAATTATATATAAATATGAGCACATAAATCAAAATAAAGCCCTACACCATCTCACCCAACAAACCCTCGTCCTGCCTTTCGCATGTGCTTTTACTTAAACAAGAGATAAAGTTCTGTTAGAGCCCAACAAATTTATCCCATTTTACCATTAATCTTGTAAGTAAAATGGCCATACAGAGCGCTCGCTGCAATATCAGCATCCTAACTGTCTACAACTACCTACGAATTGCCTAAATAAGAGAAAATATTCCAGTGCATCCCCCGCTCGCTGAGGCCACGCGTGAGCAGGGCTTGGACCAGGTGATGTCCGAGCTCTCAGCCAACCTCTACCGCTCTGCTCTGCTGCAAGCAGCCTGCTCCTATTAAATAATCTGGTAAAACCCATTTTCAGCCCAGCCTGGTTCCTCCTCTTCCTCCCGCCTGCTCCGAGGCAGAGCGCGGCACCTCCCCGGCCACACGTGCCGGGCAGAAAAGGCAAATCTTGCGTCCTGTGTCCAGGAGAGGTTTTGGCCCCGTCGGGAGCTCCCCTGCCCAGAGGAGGGGTTGCCTGGACGTGCACACCGGCAAAGGCAACCGCAGCCCACGCAGACACACAGGGAAGGGGGACGACGACATTTAAGTCACAGCGAAGCCACAGTTTCAGCCCAACGGGACAACTGTCTGCAGCCTCATTCCTCCAGGGAGGAAAAAAAAAGAAAGAAAAAAAGAGAAGACACTATCTGTTTCAGAGCAGGTGAGCAAGGTGATGGAGATGAAACAAGAACGCACCCTCAGATGCTTTATAATAAAACTCTGGGAATACGAAGGCAAAGCTGCATTGTGTTAAAATTCAAGACTAATTTAAAGTCTTGTTCCTTAGTGCAAAAGCTGGAAACACGCCCAAGTGAACAGAGGAGGGAAAAAATAATAACCAGGCCAATTGTATATTTCTCCTAGAAATTCCATGTCAGAACGTACCTCGCGACTCACACTTGCAGGCTCCAATTTCAATAAATCAACACAGCGTGCAGGGTAACAGTAGCACAAGTCTTTCTCTCTTTCCATAATACACCCAGGTAAAATCACCGTGAAGTGAAGAACAAAATGCCCATTCTTTCTGGTGCTTGGCAAGGGGACAAATTACTTTCTGCACCTCTCTGTGTTGAAGGACTAGTTATTAAATACAGTCTAAGCTGCCTTTCCAGCTGTACTTAAATCAAGGACAAAATAAAGCAAACGCGACTGTCCACAAGAAATTCAGAGAGCAAAAGAGCAATGTTGGGATGAGGCCACCCCCACGCATGTCTCTGCCTACCCAAGTATTTAAATAATTCGGATTTGCAATGCAGAGCAGAGCCGTACAGCTCCGTGACACAGAGCCACTGCCCATAACTGTGCAATATGCCACAATTTTTGCCAATAATTTACGGATTATTCCAATGGTCTAAGCCCAGTCCTGAGCATCCCACTGCCAAGAAAGAGCAAACAAGAAGGTGAGAGTGAGCTCAGAGCTGTCCCATTTGCTCATCACAAATGCGTTTGCACAAAAAACCCGGTATTTTTGTTTGGATAGCAGTTTGTCCATGTCTGGGACCCGGTTATGCTGAATGCTGTGGAAATACCGAGGAAGTGAGAGATCAGAGCAGAAAGCCTAATAAAGACACAGCGTAACTTAAGGGAGGAAAGGAGTACAAAAAAAGTGACGTGGCTAAAATGCTATACTAAATCAACACTATATTAAATCAACGCCATCGGCCAGGACAGAAGAGGGGTCTCCCCGTCCCTTGGTGCCCCCGCCTACACCGCCTCCCCTGTAATGACATTTCATGCCACTTCTGCTACGAATCATTTTACATTTCCTTTATAATCCCTCTCCTTTGCGAGGCGTAACTTCGTTAGTGGACGGCACCAGGAGCCGAAACGCGACGCAGGCGTTATCAGCGCCCCGAGCTCCTGCCAGCTGCCAGGAGGGAAGAGCCAGGGTTTGTAGTCGGGCTTTTCTTTTCTAACCCAGTGCCAAGAAAGGGATAGCTGCTAGGAGCAGAAAATGCCTATAGAGACTTTTAAAACATCAGATTTCTCTTTCTGCCCCCGAAATTTGAATTTTCAGTAAGTCTCTTGGCACATGGGCTTTTGGAACGAACAAAAAAATTCCTTATCTAGAGAAAAGTGGTTTATTACAACCAGAACGTGCAAGTGGTCAGTGGGTCCAACCCCCTGAACCGCCTCTGGAAACCTCTCCTGAAAGCCACCTACCAGTGGAAGCAGTGGAAGATGTCCCACAGCCAGCGACCCTCTGTGCTGCAGGAACCCAGCAGGGAAAAGCAAAGACTTTAGGATCAGACTCTACCATAAAAAGAGCAGTCAAATGAAATAAAGCCACGGGCTCGTCCTTTTGGGGGGCAACAGCAAGCAGCGTGCCATGCATAGGTAATTTGGATTTTCCATTACATTCTTCAGCATTTCTGCACAGAGGCAAACTTTCCCCGAATAACCCCTCAAGTATTTGTTGTTATTAAATTACATCTTTAGCTTGCCACATAAAACACCTTTGAGACTTTGTGCCTTCCATAAAATATTTAAAAAGTAAGCTTCTCGCCCACACAAGCAGCTCAGTGCACTAAAAGTATGCACCAACCCAAAAAGAAAAGAGTTGCTAGAACCTATGTATTGGTGATTAACACGTTTCCAAGTCGATGCACTAATTAAAATAAAATTTACAAATAAGTAAGCCAGGAAGTAAAACTCGTTAACAGCACTTGCCATTAAAACATCTATAGTTCACCATAGCCAGCAATTTCCTCCTATATTTAGAGGAAAAAATAGTTATGAACTGCTAACCATTGCTTCATGTTAAGCTGGTACCCACTGTTAATAACCTCTCATTCCCAGGGATCAGGAACAAACTAGCAAACATGGCAAGAGCGGCCAGCTCCGGAAAGCACCGAGAGCCCCCCCGGGTCAGACGCACCGGAGAGTCCGCGGCATCTCTCCGGCCAGAGGAAACGCTATAGAAAAATATGGACAGGGATAATTTTAATCAGACTTAAAAATTGGGACCACTTCAGTTCAATAATGACGACGCTTTTTTTGATCTGTCATCATCTTTTAGCAGATGCGCCTGGGCTGTGAACGCAGCCGAGCTTACGTCACCCCAGCCCCAGCCCCTCTCCCTCGTCCCCCCGACAATCCCTCCCCTCCACGCTGAACCGTTTTTTCCACTTCCTCGCCTCACTGCCAGCATATGTATCAAAACTACCCAAATAATTTTCTCCATATAAACATTACTGTGGTTGATCTTATAGAACTTAATTATTTGAAGGCAATCCCACGTGAATAAAGAAATAAACCAGAATTTTCCAGTTAAAAAATAATAAAAAAAGACTCGATAGTCTTATCCCAGAGCAGAAGTTCTCAATATGTAGCGCACATGAAACTCATTTCTGATGTTCCCCACCAACAAAGCAACAGACGTTGCATGAACACGCTCTTCTGCTCCTCAGCTGAGGGAGCACCAGCTTTGGCCCACTGCAGCAGCTTTTTTGCACACACACAAGCGGTTACAATGCAGAAGCCCCGCAGCTTCATGTGCAAAGCTGATATTCACATCGACAAATATGTATTTAAAATCTGACTAAGCATCTGCACAGGGTCTTGACCCCGTAGACCAAAGCACAGAGGCGTCCTGCAGTTGCACACACATTTGCTCACATCTTTTTGGAAGTCCGCGTTCCTCCCAGATCTATAATGCATACCTGGAACAGGCAGAGCAGCGACCCAGTCCTGTGTTTGTGATAAAGCGCTAAAGTAATTCTACATAAACTTCTTATCCAACAGTACATCTTGACTTAAAAAGGACTGAACGCCAAAAACGTGATTCCAACACCCATTCACCTGCAGCACGTCTAAATGTCCAGCTGGTCCTTAAGGCAACGTGACTGGGAGGCAGGAAGAAAAAGCCATGCGCAGAAGTACCATTTTATAAGGAGAACACGCCACATTTAGCCGGAGGAGGCCAAGAGCTGTGATTGTAAAAAAATTTCTCATTCTTCCCCATGAGGACACAGACCCCAGCAAGCCACGGGCACAGCGCTCACAAGGTAGATATAATTATCATCCTTCTTCCTTACTTGGAGAAAGCAGGTCTTCGGCAATCTAGGAAACTGATACCGACTGCCAAAGAGATTCACGGAGGTTCAGGAGAATGGACGTTAAGTCACTGCAAAGGGAACTCAAGGGCAGCCTGGTTAGAAAATTCAGATTTGTACGAATTTGTTTTCAGCACTTTGGTTTCCACAGCCAGCAAACACTTTGAAAGAGTCTCATTAAAAATTCACTGTCCTCTCATAAGCTTTGAGGGGAAAAGCAAAGAGCAACTGACTTTCCAACTATTTCAAGACTTGGATGAATTAATAAATATAGATAAACAAGCCCAGGAAAGGGGAGGAGCAGGGGCAAATCAGCACCTGAAGGACTCCTTTCCCAGGCTCCCCGGCTCGGGCACAAAGAAGATAACAGGAATGTGAAAATTATGCTTTTGTTCTTATTCTGGTTACGTTTAAAGAGGATTCTTAAATTACTAGGGACCTCTTTGTGCAGACGGTGCCAGTAGGTGTCAGCTTGCAGCACGGAGAGCGGGAGCCTTCCGCAGGTATGCGCCTACGGCAGCCGCCGCTCTCCTCAATGGGTCAATGTTTTCTGCTCGCCCCAGCGCCCTGCCTGCTGCGAGCGGCACGGCGTGTTGTTGGAAGGAACTGGATCCCTCCCCTCCTCCCGCCCTGGAATGGCTTTAACGAGGAGTGTGGTTCCCAGTGGATATGGAAAAACTAACATCGGCGGCTGCTGCTGCTGGGAGGAAAACGGACTCCTGGAAAAAAAAAAATCTGGCGGCTCTAAGGAGATGCGAGTGGCGATGCAGATAGGAGGGGCTTTGTACCCTGCCCTTGCTGCGGACCCGCACGTACCATTTCCCCATCTTCTGCAACCACATCGGCACAATTTATGTGACGTGATACAACCATGTCACCACGCTCTGTGAGTTTGTGTGCTGCTGGAGACTCCTACTGTTACTTACCCCTGTGACTGTCCACAGCACTCCACTGGGGACCAGCTTGCCGGTAACAGCATTTCTTCCTCAAAATTGAGCATTTTAAAATAAACTTGCTGCCCCAGTAAAAATTCGTAGCACCAAAATGGAAAAGGCTCCAGAGGTGGGATGGAGTTGAGAAACGTCCTGTGTTTCCTGGCACTTTCTGAATCAACTATTTCATATTTGCCTCAGGACAGTCACGGCTATTTGCTGCCTTGTTTGCAAACGTGCCGTGCCTTGAGCAGAAAAGAAAATTTTGAGAGGGGAGATAATGAAATACACAACTCAACAACAGAAATACTTGGCCGTGGGCTTGGCTGCCTGGAGACATCTCAAACATCTTCTAACTCCAGTTTTGCGGTGCACTAGACTCAACCCAAAAGAGTCTCAAGGGTCAGTGGAAGATGACAATAATCATGTTGCTCAAGGTCAGAGAGGAAAGGGGCTCCAGAGCTCCCAGGAGAGCCAGCAGAACCTGCAACCCACTGTACGAGGGAATCCACTCTGGGGGCTGAGCCCTTGGCTGGAACGGGGACGAACGGCATTCACCATCCTGATGAAGTCATGCACATGGCAGTCCGAGGCAGATACTCCAGCAGGAATACATGTACCAGTGCAGACTCGTTCCAGCAAGCTGGTTATTGCTCACCGTTCAAAGGGAAGAGGGGAAAAGCTGTCCAGAGACATGCTGGACCACGCAGTGTTTGCAATGAGGTGACAAAAACCCAAATGAAAGTATAGCCAAACCCTCCTGCGGGGTTGTCCTGAATGTTTTCCCAGCAGCGCTTGGGTGGCCCATTTGAGAAAGCAGAGATGAGGACAATTCCCCTCATTAGTACCATGCTGGGTGCCAGGAGAAGAGGACCTGTGGCTCTGCAGGTTTGAGAATCCTCTTGCAGAGGGCACCATGATAACGTGAACCCCAGCCAGCCTCCAAGGACCTCCAGAGACCAAGGACCTCCAGAGATCAAAGACAACCCATTCTGGCTGGACTGGGGAAGAAGAAGGGTGATGGACACCCACCCTAGAAGAAAAGGAGAAGGAATTGAAAAGGCAGGGAACCCAGCTGGAAGACCTCAGTAGGAAGAGCGGCAGACAGGGTGGTTCTCCTAAGAAGCCCTGCTATATTTTAAGCCTGGCTGCAGGGGGATGAAGAGGCTGTAAGAGATGCCAGTTTGGTCTGAGCAGGGTCTGTACTACGTGGTTGAGTGGGATAATACAAGAGGGGCACCGAGAGTGGGGTGGGAGAGGGCCAAGAGCGATGGGAAGCAAGGAGGTGGTCTGGCCCACGCCAAGGGGAGCAGGAGGTAACCTGGGCCCAGGTGTTGGACCAGGGGGGTCAGAATGGGATTCACAGGTGAGCCGACCTGGCAGAGTGGGATGGGGGATGAGATCCAACTCTAGGAGAAGGAACCGAGGACCAAAAAAGCAGAGGGTTTCCCAAAGCCAGCTGGACAGAGATCAGAGACGAGGCGGGCCTCAATGGCAGTCCAGTTCCTCTGGTGCAAATCTCCCACCTCATGGATGTGATCCAGGTCCTGCAGAGCTAATGAAGCAATAACTTTTTCCAAAAACAAGAAACGTTGAGAACGCTGGTGTACAGGGCTGCTGGAGAGCGAGGCGAAGGCAACGGCTCGCAGAAAACAGCAGCTCCTCCGTACGGCTTGCTTTGTCCAACAGCAATATCTGAATTTCATCTCTCACGGCTTCTCCGTAAAAAAATTACAATGTCAAAGTCCAAATATAAAAACCTGCCGAGCAGTCTGGCCATAAATACCCCCGAAATGCCCGTGCACCCAGCCTCCTGCTACAGCGACTCGGAGTCCCCGCAAGCAACAGGATTCCGCTCTTCATTTCAAAAGGTTTCTGACCTTTTGAAGGAAAATATCCTTCACTTATGCTGCGTATCAGCCACCCCTCGTCACAGGGCAGGATATCTGCTACTTAAATGGAAAACAGTAACTGATGAATAGGAGGAGGAACTATTGAAAGAAATTCAGAATAACTGTGATTAAAAAGAAGTGTATGAATACAAATGAAATTTCCATAGATGTTCGTAAGAAGAAAAAAAAATCATCACTTACAACCAAATTCTAAGTACATTATATTAATGTATTATTAAATTAACGCACTGTTATTATTATTAAAGCAATACGAATCTACTAGCTTATTATATTTCTAAGGTATCATGAAGCAGTGGATAAAGGCAAGACTTGTACATGAGTGAAAATGCTCTTCTATATGGGACAGCTTCTGCTCCCTGCTCCCGTGGGAGCCCTTCTCCCAGCATCGTGGGAGCGAGCAACCCACCCACGTGCACCAGCACCCCGAGAAACCGTGCTGCGACCAGCCCGAGACCCGGCATGAAACATTAGGCAAAGCAGGGAAAAGGGGAGTGCTGGGGCACAAAATCCACGACAGAGACTGCTGACGAATGCCGATCTAATGCTTCGATTTTACATTCTTCACGGTGAGAAAGATCCATTGCACGGTATTTTGCAGTTAGGACTAACCACGAGGTCGTTCCACGGCGTGATTACAACACGCGGCAGCGATCTGTGCGGTGAGGCTTTCTGAGTGCAGGCAGAGGAGGAAAAGCAGGGCGAGAGGCTGGAGCGAGGGAGGAGAGGGGTGCGGGGAGCCGGTGGGGTTTGGGGACCCGTCAGGGCTGGGGAGCTGGTGGGGTTTGGGGAGCCATCAGGGCTGGGGGAGCTGGTGGGGTTTGGGGAGCCGGCGTTCCCGCAGAGGGCAGCATCGCCCCTGCGCAGCCGGGAGGGCAGCCGGCCAGGCTCCTTGCGCCGTGTTTTAGCAGCCCAGAACAATGCGTTAGGTGGGCAAGATTTGTCATACTCCAGCAGCAGTTCTGAATAAAGGAAACTACAGGAAAACGTAGCCAAAAGCACCAGGATTAAAAAACCACACACCACCACACCCCCAAACACTGAGAAACAAGTTCAAGACTGCAATCGCACCCCTTGGCATAAACTTCATCTAGAGTGAAATTACGCAAACGAAGGAAGGGTACAGCGCTGCGTGGATGGCACTGGCGTTAGGCGGGTTTCAGGTGTTCGTGTTTGTTTCAAGGGGGGCTCAGCTGCACCCCCCGACACTTCAGACGAGGAAGCAGACTCAAGCGGAGATACCCCACATCTGAACGTCCTCTGGGACCAGTTCCTTGCCCCAGTCAGTGGAGAGGATAGTGCACAATGCATGGGTTCTACTGGCTCATATTCAATTAAAAAATAGACAACTATTGTCTGTGGCTTTACACAAACATACATTTTTCTAATATCCCTGGTGTAAAACTGTTAACCATAAATTTTAGACAGAAATCATCACAGTGGTGTTAACTTTGAATTCTAAAAATGACATCTTAAGTTTTTTTAAAATTTTTTATAAAAACTTCCTGCTATGTTTTACTCAAGGAATTTTTCAGATTCACTAGGAACTTGCAAAAAGAAAGAATCACACGTGGATCACGCCCATGAACAAAATACAGACTGGTGCACAAGTAGCGATAATGCACTTACTGACAAACTCCTGGTAGTCAGGGAAAGGGTTAATTCTAGCAACATTGGAGCTTTATTGTGTGCACAGCCAGAATTAGCTTACACTACAAAATGAAACACCGTGAAACCTGTACTGCATTAAGGTTAGTGGAACTACATAATAATTTATGAACTGGACTATGGTTTACACCACAGACAAACAATCACTAAGCAGGAGGTCTTAGGAAGCCGAAGGTTAAAGGTGATTGCATATTACCTGAACTTCCCTTCAATAACTCAACACATGACTATTAGCCTGGTTTATCTGGCTCTATTAAGAAGAGCCGATGAAAACTTTTAATCTGCTTCCAAATGGCTCCAGGCACTGGGTAGATATTAGCTTGTTTTGTTGGGAGCACTGAAATAAAACAAAAACGGGGGAGCTCCGTTCCCCAGCCCTCATTAGGACTTTTAAGAGCCGTGCCCTCGTAGCGGACACCTCGCTAAGGGCGATACAGCCCTGCCTGCAGCCCCTGCCTGCACCTCTGCCCCTGTGCAGGCAGCGCTTCGCTGGTCAAACCAAGCAAAATCAGTATTTGGCACCAGGGGCCTTTCTGCTCCGGGAACATTTCACAGCTTTAATTGCACCGTCGGTTTATTATGCTTATAGATGTTATTTCAAGTGGTTTCCCTCCTTACGTTACCTGTCCTGCCACCGGACATCTCTGATCGCACACCGCACCCCAAGGAGCCCTTGGTAAGATACTCCTGGAAGGAAACCTCAATCATAAATTACCACCAACTTAAAACAAGTGACAAATTACCCTGTACCCTAAATCAGGACGACCAACTTCTGCATGCTCTGCGATGCCCTCACCACCACCTGAATGCCAGCTCTGCTCCGAGCGGCGCTCGCTCTAACGAACCCCAAGAGGTGCCTCTGCACCCCCCTCCCGCTCATGCAGCATCCCGTGCTGCCAGGATGGTCCCAGGGCTGCCCCTCGTCCCGCTTCTCCCCCGCTCTCGGGATATGCGAAGCCAGCACCGAACACTGAGCAAATTCAACACGCTTTGCCCCAAAATAGCATGACTTTGGCTGACAATAAAGAATGACCTTACGGTCGTGCCAACAAAGTTTCCAAAAATAATCCTTTCATGGGTTTATGTGATAGCAGCTGTAAGCATTTCAAAGCACTAGCGTTAACAGGGGGGTTCCCCCCAGCTCCTTTTCAGCCTGGCAATACTACAATTAAACAATAGGTTTCATTTCTTGAGTAAAAGCTGTATTACATGGCTACTGCTTTATTGTTTTGCATATTTGTTTTACTATCGTGCCTATAGGGCTGAAACAAAGACAGGGCCCTGCCCCAAAGGGTTTGCCCTCTTAATTAGCCTTAATTAAGGTAGCAGCTCCCTATAGCTCCAGCCCCAATGACTGCTGTTTCTCTTACAGGGACACATCCAAAAGGCAGTGAAGTCCCCAGAAGAGTCTCATCCACTTCTGCAGGCTGAGAGTCAGGGTCTGGAGACCTCCGGGGTATTGCTGCTCCTGGGACGTGCCAGTGGCAGAAGCCCTGAGAGGGACCAGGCTTGGGAGGGACGCAGATGTCCCTTGCTGTCTCGCCTACAGGGACCACGCCAGGGTAGCACAGCAGGGCAGCGGAGGCACGCTGGACCCCGCAGCCAGCATGTGCTTCCCACAGCAGAGGCAATTGCAATTAATTCCCCGAGTCACACACGCCGCAGCTCCAAAAGTGCCTCTGTGCAGCACCACTGTGCCCACCTGGGGTTCTGCCGGTACGGTACGGCTGGGGAGAAGGGAGATGATGTTGCATGTTTGCTACAAAATCAAGTGGGGTGGGAAGACGCGGGCACATGTGTGTTATGGGGGGCCTGTTTTGTTACCTCTGTGCAGCGCAGCGAAGCCAAGTTTGCAGACCTGGGAGATGTTTCAGATGATGTTTAAGGTGGGCAGCACGTACTGGAAGTAGGAGAGAAGGAATGATCTGGAGAATCTAAGTAAATGGCGAGCATCACCCCGGGGAGAAGGGAAAGGGATCTCACAAACTTGTTGTAACTCAGGCTTCACGTGACGATCCGTCAACCCTACGGCCTTGTCTTACCAAAAGCTGTCTACACTTCTCATTTCTTCAGAGGCCGCAGCAATGCCCACCTCTCCTGTGGCAGCGCAGCCATTTAATTCAGCATGTTTTAAAGAGCACTTGCAGCATCTCTCCAACACGCCCCATCTCCCTGCTCCGGGACATCGCAGTGCATCACTTTTAAACAAACAAGGATGGAATTAACCCAGTGCATCACCATGCCCTCTAGCTCCAGCTACTTTGTGTGCAATGTGCGTGTATTAAAAGAAAATAAACAGAACTAAATTGGAAATCCTGGAAACGGATTATTTATTTATTTGCACTGCAAGCAAAGTCAGAGGCATCTACTGCCTTAAAGCCTCTGCAAACTAAAGCAACTGTTTAAGAAGAACAAATTTGGGATGTTTAAGTAACTTCTAACAGAAATAAACAGTGTGGGTCCAAAGCAGAGTGAAAATATTGAGCAATCACCAAAATCTGTCAAATCAAACGTAACAAATGAAAGGCCTTCAAGATAGTGACTGCACATTCTCAGGGTTGCTTGGGCTACACTTCAGCTCGGCAGATTATTTACCTTTCCAGCCAAATCCATCATACCCCTGACATTCCCAGCAAACACAAACAAGGAAACTCGGCTTTGTTGCTGAGTTTTAGGGAGAGCAATAACAAACCCAGCTCGCTTCAGAGGGAGATGGATAAGTCTGCGCTTTACCTGCTCCGGTCCTGCGCTGGTAACGCCTCTGCACGTGACACTTCCTAAACAGCTCCGGAAAACGGGAATCAAGACACACGGACAAAATACTCTGTTAGCCTCCGGTCGCACCTGACATAACACAGCCTTTCCTTGTCCCCAGGACAGTAAACACCCTTTGATCACGGCAGTTACCCCACCAGGACAGACACCTGCCAGTGCCCGGGGCCTCGGCACCCCAGCGAGCAGGGGGAGATGCAGGATGGGACCATCGGCAAACGCTCTGGGGTCTCCAATTCCCTGGAGGTTTTCTGGGACAGGATGGCACGGACGGAGCAGAAACAGCAGGAGAAGGAGTTATTTTCTTCATCCCCCTTTGCTCGGTGCGGCTGAGCACACCCCTCTGCCCTGTCCCAGGCAGAAGAGGTACGGCACTAACGTTACCTTCCTGTTCAAGCTGCGGGACACCAACTAAATCTGGATTAACCCGTGCTTCGAGGTAGCCCAAGTCAGATAACAACTTTATTTGCTTGGTTTCCAGGCAAGGAAGATGAGGACAAGGGGGTCAGCTGTCTGCAGCCCCAGGGGACCTGCACCTCTGATGACCACGATGGTCCCAGGGATGTGCAGCTTCCATGGCTTGGGGGGTCCCTGGTCCCCTCTGTGCCCACTGCTGGCACCAACAGCTCCTCGGCGCTGCTGAACCCCTCGGTGACCACAGAGGAGGTACTGGGGGATGGCAGACAAGAAGGTAACGAGGGAAAGGGCCAGGACATCCCATCTTTCTACGGGTGCATACCACAGAAGCTCTAAAATACACCCCGTGATGCTTAAAACAGACACAAGCCCAAAGGGCACGTGTATTTTTAATTTAATAACTAGCCTCGCAGGTATAAACAAGGTGGAAAAGGCAAGGGAGGTCTTCAGCTGCTTTTCCTTACAAACAAGCCTGCAAGGCTCAAAACATCCCCCCGCCCCACACTGTTGACAAAATATTATTTATATTTATTTGCGTGTGTGTGGAAGAGCAGAGGGTTTGAGGGGAGCAGTGGGCAGAGCGGCATGCCCGAGAGCAGACTTTCCATCAGCTCCACGGGGGGTGACGGAATCTCCTGGCAGGACAGACGTCTGCAGCACAGACGGGCGCACCCTGCTGAGGCTGGCCCCAGACACACAGCTGAAGGGCGCCATCACCTTAAAGAAAAATGAGAATAAGCTCTCGGCTTGAAAGGGAGAAATACCCAGCGCCCTCCAGGGATTCCGCTGATTTGGGAGGGAGGTGCCCGAGTACAGCAACGACAGGAGCCCTAACAGGGATTAATTTCCCAGGACTTTTGGGCCATGCTCATTTGTTCCATGTGGAAAAACCAGTTAAAGACACTCGAATGGTTCAGAAGCACTTGGGCGCGCTCCTGACGATGCAAAAAATCCAAGTTTCCTTTTCCTTTTAAGCAGGAGAACAATCACGTTCCCTTGTCCTTCAGCTGCATGTTTGACAACAAAAATGGGAAAAACTTCAGTGATGAAAATAACAAATTCCTGTTCTAAACCACAGGATATCTAAGGTGTAAGGGAGATGCAGGCATGGCCAGGCAGGCACACGCTCCTCTGCCTGCTCCCCAAAAGCAGCACTGAGCCCGGGGAGCAGCTCCTGCCCGGGCCTCGCAGACATCGAGGGTCTGACACCAAGTCCTGGTGCCTCCCTTGTACGTGTGGTCCTTCCTCTTGTGCTAAAATAACCTAGTGGTATTACTACGACACATGCAGATTGCTGCCCGCCAGACTGATGGATATATTCTTAATTTTGCCCGTCCGTCTGCCTCTGCTTGTCCACCTGCTCATCATTTACTCCACCAACCCTTTGCTCTCTACCTGAACAGCACCGGCCGCAACCGCATCCGAACCCCAAGTCGGGGCTCCGCGGCACTTCTCTGCCCTAGGAATCTCAAGAAATAATATCCTCCCGCCGCAGATCTGAAACCCTCGCCCGCAAAGCTGTGGGACCACCTTGGGTCTGCTCCTGCTGCCACGCCGCTGAGCCGGGCACGGTAGAGGGTTTGCTGCGGCTTTTAGCGGCGGCCAAGAACAAAACCCACACCGCAGTGCCCGAGGAGAGGAAGGAAAGAGAGAGAGAAAGGAGGAAAGGCAAGTTACAGATTTCACACCTGGAATATGTTTAGGAAATGTAGTTAAAACAACTCTTGATCCCCGTTACTAAACTGATACAGTAGTTTGAAAATCTTGCCTTTCTTGCTCCACACTCTCCTCTCAGAGCAATTTTTCAAGGCAAAGTGAAGAGCAGCACGAGCACGGTCTGGGAATGCTAAAGCAGCCGGGACGGATCCTGCCCAGGCACTGGCGAAGAGGCAGCTCCGGCAAGGCCATCTCAGCCCTCCACTCCCGTTCACTCGGGAAAAGCCCCGGAGAGCTCGCTGGGAAAGTGGGGACGAGGCAGCTGCAGCGCAGGGAAAACCACACAGCAAGGAAACAGGGCAGATGGCGAGAAATAAAAAGAGAACAAGGAAAGAGAGAGAAATAACACACACCTACAGGTTCAGAACTGCAGCAAAGAAAGCCAACAGAGGAGGGAAAAGTTAAGCGTGGGGTTTGAATTATTAATTACATTGAAAACAGAGGGATTTGTAAATACAAAGAGTATGGGGAAATACACATTTTACTACTTAGAAGCTTTTTTTTCTTAGCTTTACACGGATATAGTTTAAAAATCACGGAAAACAGAGTGGCAGAGCAAGCCAATACAGCAAGATGAGGGTGCAAGAGTTAAAGCGCCAGAGAGCAGCAACTGAGCTCCGGGTGCCAGGCACAGAGACAAGGAGAAGATGGGGAAACGGGTGCCTGGTGACCAGAGGAGAAAGGATCCTATTTTCCTTCCAACGTCCCTAAAAATAGAAACCAAACTGCAAGCGAAGGGCTGCAGAAAGCCATTCTCACACAACTCCGGCGAATTTAGTAGCATCGGTGCTAGTTTATACTGATGGAAGAAGAGGAACAGCTGGGAGAAATGGGAGCAAAAGCATGTGCACAGTAGGAGTAAAAGCCCGTGGGGAGGAGGGTGCAATCGAAGTAGCTCACGGTTTAGCTCCGAATCAAGGCAATGGACGTTCCTGCCCCCTCGCAGACCTACGCGTGGTCTCAGCTCCCGCGTTTCTGGGCGAAGACACCAGGAGCAGGTCTGGGCTTCACGGGGGGAGCAGCCCACACTCCCAGAACATCAATACAGGCTTGTGGAAAGCAGAATCCACTTTAAAAAAAGTAAAAAATAGAACAAAACCCTCTATCCCCCCGTAAACTCTACAGACAGAAACAGGAACTGGAAGTTGACCAATTCGTGTTAGATTCTGGGGTTTTACATCCTCTGGGACATAAACTCAGCCCCTCTCTCTCTCTTTAAAGCCATGTGTAATCTTTAAGCAGGTAAGAAAATAGAGCTCAATTAGAGCTACTGTAACTCCACAATTGTTTAGACGTAATTGTCTAAATAAAATAAAGGGCTTAATTAGCAGTATCATCAAAATGAAAGGCATATTTGAATAAACACGCTGTTGCTTCAGTCAAAAGCAATTAACATTTCACTTGATAAGAGCAATCCCGGCTGGATGCAGATGTTTTTAATAATGCAAATATTTTTCCTACTTACAATAATTAAAACCACTTTTTTTTTCTTTTTTAAGAAATTCTGCAGACTGGTGTTGAGAAAATCAATATCTCGCATTCACCCCCAAGAACCGTATCAGCCCTGATAAGAGGATTTTAGACAGCAAGTGAACTGTCCTCACATCCACTCCTATCCACACTGAGGACTTAGAAGAAATATTTTTGTGTCCCACTTCAGTGAAATAAATAAACTGGGCACCGCAAAGCCATGTACCAGTACATGTCCCTAAACTCTTTAAATAGCAGTGGAGCTGGAGTCTGTGCATCCTAGTTTTGTTCATTAAGATCCGGAATTCTGTTTTTTTAACCTACTACATGTCAAGAACCAAAGGCAGCTCTTAGGTAAAATAAAAATAATAATAAAATAAAATAAAAGCATATCCCAGCTCAGCTGTCCCCTCCACGTGGACTGCCCAGGGCTAGGATGGAGCTCTTTAGAGTAGACCTACATAGTAACAACATAAACCAAAATAAATAAGAACAGAGACAGGCATCCTCTTAAATACCAACAAGCCTCGTACTGATATCATCTGCTTAAGGGAGAGAAGGAAGTTAAGGATCACAAATGACATAGATGTATGGTGAAAATTAAACACGTTTCCCTGAATCCAGGAACTGGAGCTGTGAAACTGCTCAATGTCAGATAAAATAGAAGAATCAAATTAAGTAATTTCTCACCTGTTAATAGATTCAGCCATCAAAAAGTTACAGGAGACAGACTACGCCAGTCTCCTTATTAAAGTCTGAGAGCCAAAAGCATGATTTCCTGATCCTACATGTTAACGAAAAATGAGTGGAATTTATGGGTACTTTTGAATTTCATTGCAGCAGGGTCTCGGAGCTCTGAATTCTGTTCTTCGCACAGTGGCTGGTGCGACACAGCAAACCGGGGCCGGCTCCACAGCCCGCTGCAGCCTGGGCGCTGCCCTCCCACCAGACCGGGCTTTGCTCTTAGGAGCTTTGTGCTGGCTGTCACAGCGAGGAGGTAACCACCTGGGAGGGAGACCAGCCGGCCGCTGCTCACCCCACAACCTCCACGAGCCAGAAACAACCCCCTAGCATTCGTTCAAAACTGAAAAAAAGATGACTACAAGTTCAAGACATATAGGGGAAAGCAAAGGTATGGACAACACGCATTTCACTGCCTGCAGCATCCTCTCTCCAGCCCTCAGTGCAGGGACCGGGGAAGCCACCTGGTCCCATCTAGCTCAGCTTCACCCCACCATCAGAGGTACGTGCCCATACGTGAGATTTCTCCTGTCCCCACTGTTTCTTTTTTGCTCTGGTTAATGAAACTTCAGCATCAAAACTGGAGCAATGCAGGCATCAAAATTAAAGTGTCCGTCTGTCATCCCCACGCTAATATTGTTTGCAGCACGGCTCTTGGAGTTTAACATCTGCAGTAATGAAGGGAACTGCTGGGAAAGCGTTCAAGAATTCCCTAAACAGCGTGTTAATGAATCCTTCTCTACAGGAGCGCATTAGAAAGGGTCAGTCTGCAAAAACCAGGAACCATGCACTGAACAATGTCACTATTAGGCATAAACAGAATCAAGGGGCATTTACTTCTCGTTTGGCCTCCCACGTTTCACAACTGCCTGCGCTGACGCTGCTTGTGGGCTTTGTGACTTGGAGCAACCGCACAGAGAAATGCTGACCGAGGACATCCCGGGCCCTGGTGCCCACCGGCCACCGCGTCAACCCCTGCAGATCCCCCCGGCGAAGCAGCGCTTTCCCCTGCCCCGCAGACCAGAGGCACGACTGCAGCCTTTATAGACACAAGCGTCAAGCAAAACTTCCAGAAAGTAGCAGATAAAAGTAGCAGCTGACTCTCAATGGTGCAAGGGAAGGGGTGAAAAGGTAAATCACTGTAAAAATCCATCCCTTTCTGCAGCACTGACTGGGACAGCTGGCAACGCCGCAGTGCATGAGTATACAAAGAGCAGAATGTAGAAGAGCACATTTCCCAATATAGTCATATGTTCACCAAAAAGAAACAATTTGCTTCAATTCATAAATTGTGAAGATATCTTTTATGACTGTCTTTATATCGGGGACGAGGCCTGTGACCAAATGCTTTATAGATGTTCCAAAGGGCTGAGTGACCTCCCTGCTTTTCAAAACTACAGACACAATTGAACTTTATTACTTAAAGTTTGCAGAAATAAGGAAATGCATCTGTCCCTGGGACATTACAACCAACAAACTGCTACAGCCCTAACATTTTACCTGTCCTGCAGACACTGAATAGACCTTCAAAACACGTGGCTCATAATTTTTAATAATGAAGGTCTCTTGCTTCTGATAATATGTACGAACCTGAACTCCCATTCTACCACCAGCACATGAACACTGCAGTGTTTCACAGGGCAAACACTTCTCAAATGCTGTTTACATTCGATTTTATCAGTCCTACGTAATAAAAAAATCACCTGGCACATGGTTGAATAGGTGCAGCTGAGCAGCCCAAGCAGCATAACCTCAGTGCACATGCAGTGGGCCCGAAAAAAAGAAAAGAAAAGCAGCTACTCTCTGAAGTCAAATGGCAAAATGCCTGCTTCGTGTTGTATGCCAATGCAAAATACTTGCTGATTCCTCCAGCGATTTATTATTAGTGATGAAGTCCCCCGAGGTCTCTCCGAAGTCGTTTTTCTGCTACCAGGCTCAGTCCAGCAGAAAACAATAGAGATTTTGCAGCTCAGATGACATGCTAAGATGAATAACAGGAAGGTGAATAAGCATGGTGCTCACAACAGGCTCTGAAAAACAATTCCAATTACACAATCCCCTCTTCGAAAAGTCGTATTTTCGCCTAATGTGAAGCGACTGTGAAAAACTCTTGTGACCATGAACAAACAGAACTGCTGACCAGGCTGCAGGCAGGCTGGAAGCCTGGGGCCGCCTGGCAATAAGCTGCTGGGCTGTGCGCCCGCTCTGCTCGCATTCGGCTTTGCTGGGAAGGAAAGGTCACCACCACACCAGCATGTACAGAGGTCTCTGATGTACAGCCACCCGTGCTTACTCGTCCCGTTTCCCCTCTCCACAAGGTACCTCTGCGCTGTCACGAGTTTGTATTGCAACAGAGGTGGGTCGCCCAGAACAAGCTGAGGTTGGCGCAGGGAGCAAACTGAAGAACACTGCATTTAGACCAGTGACTTCCAGCTAAAAATATTTCATATTAAAGATGGTAAATAAACCACGCAAGATCATTTCTGAGGAACGGACCTTCAGAGGGTCCTACCTGGAGCTCCCTGGTGCTGCGTGTCTCCCACTCTGTTCGCTGGCCGTCCATCTCAGCTCTTGCATGTAAGGGAGAACGGGGCTCCCAAAGCAGATTCCCCACCGCAGGAGGACCTCAGGTTACTGGAACCAACCTCAGGAGCACTGCGGCTATGGAGCAACCTGGTGTGTTGGTAGCATCAGATAAAACACGGGGCAGCTGAAACACCATTTCAAATCAAGGATGCTCGTTTGACGCCATGACAGACTACTGTGAACAATTCTCTCCTAACCTGTATTCCAAACCCTTGCTCAACATCCTCCAAGGAAAATTTGATGAGACAGTACTGCCACACCTCATTACCAAACATTAACATCTCTGCTGGGGATAGAACAAGCATGAGCCCAAAATGACCAACAGTACCTCCAGACACCAAACTTTTCACTTCAGGAGGAGAAAATATAAAGGTAACCAGACAGGCATCAAAAAGCATTTCAGGCCATTTAGTAGCCCCAAATCTTTCATTGAGAAGTATGACTATCTTGTTTGCTTTTGGAAAAAGGGTCGTGCCATGCTGAAGAAGCCATCAACGTGGGTTGCTTGAATGTTACAAAGCTTTCATTTGAGGTCTGGCTTTTATTTAAACTGCAAAGCTCAGGGGATTCTCCAGGACCACAGAAAATTATTTTGAGAAAGTACGTTGAAGTCATGCTGCTGAAAAAGCAGGGAACCGTACTTCGGGCCAGAGCCCAGACCTTCAAACAGAGAGCGCAGACAAGAGCTGAACTGTAATCCAGCAGCGCTTTGTCAGCGTTGGCCAGCGACTTCACCTGGACTCTCTAGGTGTTTGCTCCAGTTTAATGGGTAACTTCATGGCACTGACATCGTTCGCCCTTTTAACAGGGCTCTTTCCAAAGCAATTACTCATTTATAAGGGCTATAACATTTTATACCGTATGTTTTGGTGTGGTACCCAGCAGAGCCTACTCCTGGCAGGGTGCCTGCTCGCGTTCAGCAGGAAGGCTCTGAAGATCGGGTCCGAGGGGGCTCCAGCGAGGGTCTGCTGACATCCTCGCAGATCTCTCTGCTGAGCTCCAGGGTAACTCCCATCGCTGCTTAACTTTTAGTTCTCCACTGCATGTTTTCAAAACGGGATAAGACTTACATTTTTTTTACTGTGGGCTATTGCATGCCTATTTGTACAATTAGGTCCTTAACGAATTCTTTCAGATCAGAGGCATGGGTCTGCACCACTCAACAACAGACTGTGCTGAAACTTACGGAGGAAAAAAGGCAAGTATGGCAAAAATCCAAGTATGAAGCATTTCACCTGAAATAAGAACATAAATGGAAGCAATCTATACCTGATGACATTGGGTTTCAGCCATATCTATTAATACTAATGGGAACTGCACAATCTAACATTATTAGGGGCAGGTTAAGGAAGGACTCACATAACAGTAAACACAAAAATTATCTTCTGAGATGGGTTTGATGAAGTTCCAAACCGACTGACTGCTCTCTGCATTTGCTGTCCTGCAGACATCCCAAAACGTGTGCGTTCCCACCACGCGAGCCATGTCCCACCTCCCCTGCCTGCAGCTACCGCGGGGCTCAGCCGAGGACAGCGGTTTGAAAGCGTTTCATCCGTACGGAGCAATAGGCTATGGCATACATAAACCCACTTATTTAATACACTCTGGATGGGCTTTGCCACTTGTTGGAAATCAAAGGAAAGAATATAAGGTTAAAAATATATAAATCATCTTGCAACTTGATTTAATTCTGGTTGTGACTAGGGCAGCTCATGTCAGTTTACGAATTCCTCCTACTTTGGCTAATCAGGTCAGCGCTCCCTCCTCTCTCTTCCCCTCTGCCCAAAATTGCATTTAAAACACAAATAATAATAATAAAACATAATAAAAATGTCACTAGACAAAGCAAATAAACCATGACTACAAAACTGCTCGCTGATATTTTGTACAAACTCCTATAAAATTAACTTTTACAACTTTTACTGGCAACTTCAACCTTGGTCGAAATTATTCTCTGATTAGTGTGCCCATATATCTCAGGGCAGCCAGTGACCCTCATCCAATTACGTTAAGAAACAGTTTGCACACATCCAGGCCTCACAATTAAAACCGGGATAACTTACACCCCACTCCCAGGGCACAAATGTCTCCCCTATGATTTCTGATGTATGATTTGGAACGTGGTAGAAAAGATTGGCTCTTTTAATCCACCCACTAAAATCAATCATGCACAAACTTTAACAGTCAGGGAGGGTGTTGTGAGGGGGGTTGGTTTTTTTTTAAAAACACAAAAAAACAAATAAAAAAAACTCAGCATGCACATTGCTGGCTTTAATTTCCTTGAGTAAACAGTGTGTCGCAGCCATGTTGTTGAGGGCTGGGGAAGAGGACGCATACCTGAAATTTAGGCTCATTACTGCTCTATGAAATATGTCTCCAATGTCAGCCCTGGCTCGGCTGGCTGCTGGATTTGAACATGAATTACTCCAGTTACTCCAGCAAAAGTGTCGGTACACGAGCGGCCGTGGAGTTTAATTAGCCTGGCCTGCTTGCAACAACATTGCATTGAACAGTAAAATAAGATTATACTCATGCTGAGCAGATTTAGCTTAAACAGCCCCAAAAGTATTAAAAGGGTAGTAGGGTGAGGACTGATTGTAAGTTTACAACTGGAACAGATTATAGTCAGGTTCCCAGACTGCACTGGTAGGCTGGCTGCGGGGAATGGGTTTTCACTGGATTTACCCCTCTTTAAGGTTACCTACATTAACACAGCGGTGGCTGGAGGAGCTCCTGGTGCAGCAGAGCACGTTTCTGACAGCACATACCCGTCGGAAAGAGGGTGCCCGCTCCTAGAGGATGCTCAGCTATCGGGAATGCTCTGGACGGAGCTTGGCTCAACGCCTCCCCTTACGGGGAACGGAGACAACCCGGGCCAGCGTGGCCGTGCCTGCGGAACAACGTCCCCGTATTTATTATATTGGTCTAATTCTTGTCTTTGAGCGATCAGTGACAGCTTGGTGGAACAGCTGGTGGATTAGTTTCCCCGACACACTTCCCATCCTGATTTATTTCAGGGCTGATGGACACATTCCTCATCCGCCAGCAGCTCCGCTCCTCAGCTGCGGATCCCCACGCAAAAGGGGGTGTCGGGTGGGGAAGCTCGTGCACGCACTGCAGGGCAGAACCCAGTTCTGTATGATCAGGAAGCACAAATTAAACGTAAAATCTAGAAAAGCCTTGAATCTGTTGTTGATTAATTATTTTAAATTACAATTTTAAAATATAAATTGTAATATGGATTATATAAAGTATAATTATATAAAATACAATTATATAAAATAATTATATAAGAATTGTATTTTCAAGGTTAACAGCTATTGTCTGTAGACTTGAATTTGCTATGCAGGAGTCACTGGGAAAAAACTGAAGAGACTGAATAGAAACAAGGCAGAAAACCCCAACACTAGAGAAATCCAGACTTGCTCCTGCCAGTACTCTTGAAAGTCATAGCTCAGTCAACAGATGAAGAGCAAAACAGTGTCAATCATCACAAAAAAAGGACCAAACTGGCTACAAAAAGCAAATCTAAAGAGAAACCAGTAAGCCGCAAATTAAGAGGCACAGCAGAGGAGGACAAGCAGCACACCACTTAAAACATGACAGTCACGGGGGTCAAACCAAGGGAGAGGTGTGAGAGGAGCAGCGTCGGACCCTGGAAAAGGATCAGCTGCATCTACCAGCCCGCAGAGGTCTGGAAATCCATGGCGTCAGCTCAGATGTTAAAAATCAAACAACCAGGGTAACACCACTACTGCTGTGGAATTTAGAGGCATTAAGGGAAATGTGGGGGAGCCGAAGAGGAAGCGACGCTGAAAAGAGATGTTAGGAAATCCTCTCATCCAAAGAATTTGAAAGGACAGGCAGGGAAAGGGGAAGAGAAGTGTGAAAACAAGAGAGGGAGGAAAAGGCCCCGTGATGCCCCCAGGTATTTCATGTGCGGATCCTGCCTGGGCAGCCTTCGGCCGTGATGCACAAAGGGGTCCTTCTTCAGAGGAGAGAGAAAGCCATGCAGAACATTCACCATAGCTAATTAATTTAGGACCCTCAATTACAAGTAGGATCTTGTGACACTGCTTTATTTGTAGCCTTTTTTTTTTTTTTTTTAATAAACAAAAAGCAGATAAGAAGCGTGACACCTTTAATGGCTTTACAATGGCTTTCCTGCCAGCGCCGCATGCCTCGGGGACCTGCCAGAGAGCGTCCCATGCGGAAAGCCTTGTCCCTGCCTTTGAGAGTCCCCGTATCCACCGCTCGCCCCTAATCGAATCATCACTGTACCAGCTCGCTACCCAAGAACATCCTCTAGAAAAGCACTAGGAATGGAATTACTTCAAATACCAAAAGGCAGACAATCTCCTATTTCGTTTTAAAATGGGACTTGCTTTCTCAGTCTTTGCATTCGGGCAGGAGATGCCCAGCGTTACTGGACAAAAACCAGAGGAATAAACAATGCTGTGGGTTTTTTTAAAACTGGAAAGGGAAAACGCTGTTGTTTATACGCCGCAATACGGACAGATTTACACGCTAACAGCCACATTAAAATAATACGGCTCTGGCACAAACTCACAAAAAGCGACGCAATTCAGAGTTGCCTGCAAATGTGTCGATGGGGAGTTGGGGACCTTAACGCGACAGCCAAACTCAGCGAAGGCAAATGGTACAAAATCTTGATAACCTTTGGGGTGAAGCCCTCTGGGGCAAACCCGAACTGCTCCCCCCTCCTCCCCCTGCAAATCAGAAGAAACCCTGCCATTCTCGCAGACACCCGCGCCCATAAAAGCAGCCCCTCCGCACGTGCAGTTAACCACATGTCTACCGGGAATAATGTGATCATTCTTCCACCCACCTCAACCCTCCTACGAGATAGCCCAGGGCACTATCCTTCCACAGAAACGGCACAATTTTAGTTTAAAGGAACAAAGGACATTCTTTGAGTGAGCGGACTGGAAATAAGCATTTAAAGCCAAGAGTTTCACCCCACAGCATCAATATCAAGGGGGTAACTCCATGGGGCAGCATATCATAAAGACCACGATCAACCAAATTCGCTAAGACAGAGCACGTTCATGGTTTGACAGTCGTCAGACCAGAGCCTGTCTCTAACAAATTAACTTTTGCAGTCTAGGAGCTACACCGGGCACCCCCAGGGAAGGCGAACCCATCGTCTGTCCCCAGCTCCGTGCTGTGATCCGAAAGTCAAGGGAAGAGGGGACCGTTTGCCTTCACCTAACCGTGCTTGAGCCCCTGCAGAGATTCTCCCCCTCTCAAACACAGAGAACAGCAATACAAGCTAATTTTGCAGTATGCACATAAACCCGTTTGAGATTTCCACCTCACATCTCGCACTCAATCCAGAAACCCACGCCAAGCAGAAGACAAACATGAAGCCTCCAAAGAAACTTATAACAAAAGTACCTAGCTTTCCACAAGCCCTTGCTTGGTTTAGCACAACAAAACAAGCCAACGGAGGCCTTACTTTCTCCAAAACGAAGGGTTTGGGATGCTCCAGTACTATAGGGAAGCACTAGATGGCACTCCTAGAGACAGCCTAAGCCAGCGGCTCTACAACGTACGCAGCAGCCCGATCTCTGGACCCAGGCCGTGGTCTGACCCAGGAGGTAGCTCCTAGGTGCATCTGCTGAATGCTTCAACAGTATTAGCTTCCTTCCCAGTTTTCTCCCCTGGGATGCAGACCTCCTGGACGCAGCAAACGCTGCCAAAAGCCGTGAGAGCTGTGCCATCAGGAGCTGAAGCTCCGAAGCCTGGTTTCCTACAGATCTGCCTCTGCGCATCCTCCTCTTCTACCACATCCTATTTCAATATTCTTGACCCACCGCATTGCCCATGACATCAACGCGATGTTACCTCAGGGTTCCCCAGGCTTCAGCCATGCCCACAACACTCTCTAAACCCTCTTCCCCCTCCACCTGTGTGCCAGGTTTTCCTTCTCCAGCAACACCGATCATATTTTGTTTCAATCACGCATTAAATGATCCTGAGCTGGTGGGTGCCTTTATGCTCAAACATCCATAGAACTCCTATAGTGAACTGTCCAAACCGTCACACATGGAAGTATTTATTACACCGGAGCCCCACAGACACTAATGAAATTCCTATCATTAGCAAAGCTGGAGGACCGCATCCCCACTGCAGAGCAGATTAGATGCTCATCTAATAACCACAAGACTAAGCGCTGCATCGTGGCTCTAAATTACTCTCTTTCAATAAAGATAAGTCTGGGATCCTTATTGAATAAACAGATACCTCTGCAGGCCGAACCCAGCATTTTGAAAGATTAGTGACTCATGACGTCTTGGTTGAGTCTGGCTTTCTGACCAAAGGCTGCTTTAAATGAAAAATTAAAAAGGAGGAATCTTTCCTGCCATGCAACTAAACGTAAAGCACATTCTTGAGCAAACTTCAAAGGTTTTAACCATCCACTAAACTTGGGCAGCTTGGGTACAGAGTAACTTAAATTTGGCAAAACATAAGCTGTGCTTGGAACCCAAAATCCACGCTGTACAGCCAAAGGAATGCTGGGCCTTGGAGAGATGGTTCACTCTTCAGAAGAAGATAAAGTATTAAATTTCTGCTAAATCTCAAGCAATAAAATTGAATTCAAACTTTGAGGGAAGGGAATGAAAAGGCCGATGCATAATTGTTTCGTAAAATTTGTGTTTAATTTACTTGAGACGGGCCATTTTATAGTTTATCAAAACCAGCTGGTGTCATAGACATACATTCATGGTCCCATAACATGGATACAATTTATCCCACGAAATCTGTAAACGAAACAAGACAAAGCTCTCAATATCTTTTATAATAAATTCTTTCAACAGGTAGAACCAAATCCTGAAGCAAGCTTTCTTAATGGACTACAATAAGAAAAACAGTAGTCCAAGAGTCGGGGTCTCTCAGAAGCCATAAAACCATTAAAAATGTACGATGCTAAATGGTGAGTTAATTACTACCCGCTGACGTCTGACTGAGTCCCCCTGGACACTCTGATGGCCAGCACGCTGCACGCTCAGGACCAAGATGAACATATGCACGTTGCAACGAATTCGTCCCAAGATGCTTTTACGAGAGCATGTTTTGGCTAAAAATCAAATATTCGCATGGCACCTGCCTGTCACCTTTCTGGCCTGTACTCATACAGCACACATCAGACACGTTTGATCTCTTGGTTCCACAACAAAAGCCATCTCCTGTTTTGGATGGTGCTGACCCTTTCCAAAGCCATTTTACAAACTGCAGAACAGAAGCGCAAGGGCTGGCATTACCTTGGGCTGGCTGGGCTCGAATCTACCAGCTGGCAATGGAGGGAATCATCTTCAAGAAACAGGGGCTTAGAAGGTCGCAACTAGATACATGCAGAGCTGCTCCTGGAGCCATGGGCGAAGGAAGGCCAGTGGAAGTTCCCCCTAAGAACAAGCATGTCAAGCCCATTGCTCTACTGAAATCCAAAGCTGGCAATTATTTTTGAGCTCTGTGTACCCATAGCTTCAGACAGTCTTTCTCTCCCTGCCTCCCCAACGGACTACACAGGCTACCACACCCTGGATGGCTTCTGGTCTTTGCTCGTCATGTGGATGACCTTCCAGAATGACTCCCTGGATCTGGGTCTCTGAGTCCAGGCAGAGCCCCCTCAAAACGCATGAAAATCCATGTTTGCACTGGGCAAAACCAGGTACAGAGTAAGGGCACAGGCCTGGGATTGTCTTAGAGGAGCAGGAGGAGATCTAAGAAGCTGTGGTGGTGCATTCATACCCCACCTTTTCTTCCCCGGGCCACTTGTTGATCTGGGCCGCTTGTTGATCTCTTTAAGCGGCCTCTAAACCACTCATTCGCGACAGAAGTCAACTCTCATTGCACAGTATCAGGTGCTGATATCTCCACATCTTCAGCAATGCATGCCCAGGTCCGCTCTAGCTATTCTTCGGGATCAAAGGCAGTGGTTATTTTAACAGCAGGAGAAACAAACTTCAAGTCATCATTTCAACCACTGCTCCAGGGTAAAAATCACTGCCTAGCTTTTTTGTGGCCTTCAATCCTATACTCCAGCAGCAGTGTCTGATGGCAGAGGAGATTATACAAATTTACAGCTGCTTTACCTCTAAATATAACTTCTGGAAGAAAAGACTGGGGCGGTAACTGGGCCATTCATCCCAGAGGGACTCTAAACCCAAATGCACACAAATGCAATACCCATAAAACCAGCATGTTGTGGAGCCTCCTTAAACCAAACATGAAAACACCTATTAAGGGTCCATGGGGGTTCATTTTTCCCAGTGTGAAAAGTCCTGCAAGAGAGGTCAGGGCTTGCTACTGTGCAGAGGTTTGCGTGCACCAGAGCCACGTGAACACCAGGCCACGGAGCGCATCTCCCACGGGCTCTAAAAAAGAGGTGGACCAAAAGTCTGCATGAAAAGACATCACGGTTATGGCTATGTAGTGCTTTTATGGGAGTGTCAAAGCACGCCCTACGCAGGGCTCCCCTGCCACCGAGATGCACGGATGGGCTCTATCAGCCTGCAGCCATGGGAGGGGATGTGACAGCCAAAAAAGCAGCAAAAGGTGCAGTATGCCGGGGACCACCTAGGACAACTTAGGCGAAGGCAAAACCTAATGTTGCCCACAAAGATCTGGTTAAATGACTAATGCTAACAAAAAAATGAAGCGATTTCACCCAGTTTTGGCCATCACCTTTAGCCACGGCATTAGAACAGCACCTCTGCAGCACTAAAAAAGCCCAAATCTGGTACAAAGATGCAAGTTAAGCTCAGCATCAAGAGACTCCACGGCGTTAGAGCCGGAGGAGTCCGCCCAGCCTCCGGAGGAGGGCAGAGCTGTTCGCAGGCACCGATACAGCCTAGGGGCAGCAACGACCCGCCTGACCCCGCTGCTCCCTCTCAGCCAGCGAGGACCACAGGACCCAGCCTCCCCAAACCACAACTGGCTGCTATAGCGTCCCTACAGAAAACAACAATGCAGCCAACACCCTGCGCGCCAATCATTTAATGTATTTCTACATTCCCAGTATTTAAGGGATTGTCTGTGTCCTATTTTATTGCAATGTTCTCACTGCTCGTCAACCCCCTAAATGTGAAATACAGCCACAAAATCCCATCTTGCATCCTCACCGTCTGCAGCATCACCTCCCAACTTATAACCATGCACGCTGTAACAGACAGTCCTTTGTTCTTCCACGGACGAGAGCGTGTAACCTATCCTAACCTAAAGGGAACTATTTCTTTAGTGTACAGTGTAAATTGAACTGAAGCACCAGAGAAACAGTAAGAAATTCCTGAGTGCTCTCCTAAAAACCCCCAGCTAAAATGGCTCCCATATAGGTGACATATAAGATTTCGTAGAAGAGGAAACATTAGAAATCTAGGAGAAGTCAGGAACATCTTAACTAGCAAATTAAACCCATACCACGCTTGATGTAGAGGCAACCCTGCTAAAAGCCCGTATTATTGCTCAAAGAAAGTACTCTCAGAGGGAGACAGGCTGAAAGGTCTCAAGCCTGGCACGAGCGCCTCTGAGATTTGCTGGAGGCAAATCACATACAATGAAACCCGGACTCACCCTTGTCAGACAAAATAGGAGACAGTGCCGAGCAAGGAGCGAAGTAAATACCCGCTCCTGCGCTTCAGCTTCTCCCTCGTGCCCGTCAAGCCTTACAGGGTCCCACTCCTGCCTCCTGACCCTCCGTGCTGCGTTACTCTTCACTTATTCTAGCTCGGAAGAAGCGTAAGACCCAATAATTCATATGGGCTACAGATACAAAGACACTAGACAGGACAGAGCCATGGACAAAATCCTCAAAAGCACCAAGCTGCCTAACTGCCACCTTTAGAATATCTTTAACTTCAGAAGTAAAAAAACCCAACAAACCGCCTCCCCGTGCTGATCTTTCACAGTCCTGCCAGCAGCTTTTCCTTTTACCAACAGCTGTCCCACAAACAAGAAAACATATCGTGTACAAACCTCGGAAGTACTTTCTAGTTGAGAAATTTTTGCATTTAATTACCTAACGCAACACACATGGCTTTCACTGCTGGGCAGCATCACACTCCATCATCCCAGGGAACTCCCCTCCCCTGCCCATCAGCTTGATAAACTCATTACAGTAACGAGGAAAGTAATGGGTTTGATGCTAATCATACTGCCGAGACTTACAGGAGTAATAAAACAATAGAAAGCAAATCTCCAATATTTAAGCAGCTAACCGGCCATGTTTGTTAACTACTGCTGGCCTTTACATCCCCCCAAGGTAATCAGCTAACGCTTGTCTGCTGGTAGCACAGTCGGGTCACGTGTGTGGCTGCTGCATATTTGGCACGGATAACTGCAAAAGGGAGTTATAAAAAGCACTGTTAGATCCTGCTCGTGGCTAGGAAAACGTACAGCAGGAGCAACTTGATGAAAACTGCACACAAACATACACAGAGGAATACTAATGATCAAACATTTTGCAGAAGTGAAATGCATTAATGGAGAAAAACTGCTTTTTAAAGACATATTTCTGGTTGCATTTCTTACAAAACTTCTACAGGAAATTCTCAATGATGACAAATTAACAGACCATGGTGAAATTCAGACTAGTGGCTTAAAGAATTAAAGGACTGTCCTTTTAAAACTTTGTGCAGGTTTCTGGGAAACAAAGGGATCAACCTGCTGGAAACGCTCAGCACCTCTTACAAGCAGCATCCCGGCAGGATTTGGCCAAGAAATGGTGAGCTCCCCAGCCCCTCACAACTGCCCCTAGCCCTGCAGGGCCGCTGCCTGGGGACCGCTGGCAGGAGGACAACATGTTTGGCAGAAGAGCATGCCTTCAGGAGCCCCGGGAGCGAACTGGGGCACCCTGACATGGAGGGGGTCAGCTGCCTCCCCTTGGAGGGTTTCAGGTGTTGACCCTCCCCTGGCACCCTCAGGCTCTCTTTGACAATCTCTGTAGGACCTTCCCAAGCATCCTCTCGTGGAATCAAAGCTGGGACAAGAACTGCTGGAAGAAGTTTCCCTAACAACAGCACCCAAACCCAAGGTCAGCACACAAGACCAGGGGTGCACGAATTCGGAGAGGCACCCTCATGTGAACTTTGATCTCGGCAAGTTACAAAAGAGAGTTCTCTCTATATAATAAAACCAAAGTTCAATTAGGAAAGTCAGGTTTGACCGGCTTTGAGAAAACTACCCTTTGATAACTACATGCTACATTATCCTTTCACTTCTTTTGGCAGAGAAAAGAGGTTACTGCAGTTTTCTTTGGCTCCTGCTCTCTCCTGTCAATCCCTTGTGCACTCAGTTCAGGTTCAACGTTCAAAAGGAGGAACAGGCTGTGAAACGTCCATCAGCTCTGTTTACCAACAGAACCGGTGAGCAAGGGCAAAGGGAGACAGCGCTCTGAGCTGGCAACTAATGGTTAGAGATCTCAGGATCTGACCACGCTATCCACTCACGGGGCTCTCTTTCTGTCGTTGCTGGAAACAGTCTTTATGCTGATTTGCAGCAACTTAAAGTGTGGCAGCAATACTAAAAAATCATTAATGAACGACATAACGAGTCAAGAAACATTCCCAGCCTGCTCTTGCTCATGTTGGGTTTCAACATCTGTGCCGGTGTTCCTAGTCATTTGGCTGAGAGCAGAGCAGGACAGCGTTTCACATTATCTGCCAAACTTGGTATGGAAAGGCTGCTAAAATTGCAATTAACTCCTTGAATTAAAATATTTCACTTATTTGCCTCGGGGCCAAGGGTAACACATTCAAGCAGATTTCCATTGTGGGCTGCTTGCAAACTGTTAATTGAACCATTGCCTTAAGGACTTACCAATCCTGGCTCATTTCACACAGAGCGTGGACCACCTCCTGCGTGGGATACTATTTCTACTCCTTAGACGGATGACAGGAAACTTTATCAAACAAGACGAAGACCGTTGCAAGGCCCTTGAGCTACCAACAAACCTACATGTTCTTTGTGGCAAGCGATGCTGTTAGACTAGTGGGTACTAAAGCCAACTCATATTTTGTATTTCAATAAGTGTTTTTTAATAGTATTATTTGCAGAGCAGAATTTGCTTAGCTCCAGCAGTTGCGGGTTAATGTCTCCCCACACTCTCCTCCCTGTGAGGGGGGGTGGCTTGGCACCCAGAAGTTAAAAAAGCAGTAATACTACTAAGGGGAACCGTGGGTGAAAGAGCGGTGCTGGCCCCAGCTCACCAAGGCAGCCAACGGCTTGGAGTGCTGAGCCTGGGGAAGAGCAGAACCAGCAGCAGGACTCCAGATGTTAGCAGGTTCCTTCAGGAAGGAGAGTTCATTGAACGTGGCTCTAAGAAGAAGAAAAAAAACCTTCTCCCTGCTCGTCCCACAGAGCTTTTGTTCGGTGCCCCCAGCAGCTGACGGAAACCCTAGCACGCAGCCCCGGCACAGCTTCGCTGACTTCAGTCACCGTCCACGGCTGCAGGGGCAAGGTGGGCATTCATTCACCTCGGGCTGGGATTATTAAGCCCATGTATTGATTGCAGGGACCGACAAGCTTGTGTTACATTCAAATGGATCCAACATGACAGTTCGAAATTCAATATTGTCTCAGTCTAATTGGACAGGATCCAGCTCAATTCTGTCAAATGTCTTGATTAATGCTAAAGCAATAAAACCCCTTTTAGCCATCGAGACAGCCAGGCTGAAAGGGAAGAGGAAGAATATGATCCTTGGAAAATATAGATAAGTGAATTCATGAATATGGGTAAGATAAATGCCACTTTCAATACAAATATTTCCATAATCCTTGCAATGGCAACAATTCACAATCCCTACTGTTCCCTGCAAATTGGTCAAGAGGTAAAAGCTTCTTCTGAGCACCTGGAGCAGTCTAAGCTTTTACCCTGGAATGTGGTACGAGAGCACAGTTATGGAAAAGTTTCATTTCTTTGTCTCGAGTTACTTTGAGATGGACTAGAAAAAGGAAAACACTTACTTTCTTGCACCCTTCCAACTTGGTTACAAAATCTTAACTAGAATTCATGGCTTAACTAGAAATCCCATGTGGAAGTGGAAGAAACGGGCCTGAACTACAGATGGGAACATGCCTAACTCTGGGAAGAGAAACCAGTGCCACACATCTCACTCCACACGGGAATTTCATACCTTAAATCAAATTAAATAACAGGAACAGTTGTTTTGCTTTGTTTTCAACTGGCAGGAAAAAGATCCATACTGCTTTTACCTAAATTTTATCACAGAAGTGGCTACTTTTTGTTGCAGCACAAATGGCATTGTACAAGAGATGATGGGATGGTTCTATATGTAAAAGAAAAGGGCAGCAACTTTAACGCTTGAAAACATTGATCCTGCCACAATATTAATACAATAAGACAAAAACAGTGGTTTTACTGACTGTTGAGTTTTTAGGGTTGAAAGAGCTAATCCACATTGAGTTACCCTCCCAGCTTTTATGTATAATACATACCAAAAAAGATAAGCAAATTATATTACATTATATACAATTACAGAAGCTCCTAATTACATATCACAATTTCTAGGCAGTCTAGCAAATGCCTGCTTTCCAGAACAGCAATTCCTGAAGTGAACAGTAAATCAGCTTTTGCTTGCCACTGATTTGAAACTTTAACCTATAAATTAAATTAATAAGAGACAAAGGCTTCTTTTGTGCATTTGCAAGCCTGTAGGATTTTACAAATAATAGGACTGGAAAGTGATTTATATTCCAAGATTAAAGGTCAGTTTGGCGCACACGACTTTGGAGCAAAACACCACAGCAGAGACTTACTATTAACTCATTCATGCACCATCCTAACACTGTATTTGTCTTTTTACAGAGTTACGAGGCTTGCTGTGAGCACTGTAATAGTTGCAAGACAGAAAAAAACTACATTGGAGAAATACGTGGAATTCTTCCAGATCTACGGTAGGGAGGAAAATGTGTATGGGAATTGTACTGGGCCATCAGCCCCCGGCTTACTTAAGTGACATTACCTGTGTGCTGCAATTCAAATCAAGTATATGTTCAACACAGAAAGTTTGAAAACACAGAGAATTGCATGGAAACAGCATATATTAAATGTAAATAGAAGATATGCAAATAATTGAAACTTTTACCAGCAAATGGAAGGGCTCTGCTATTTATGAAATTCTGCCAATGGCTGGTCCTTCTCCTCGACAGACCAACGTTTCTGTGGAAATAAAGCTTGAAGCTGAATTTAAAACTTTGGATGTGTGCAATAATTAATACAGTGTGGCCCTGAGAACTGGAATAGCTTCGTATGGTTATTCCCCCAAGAAAATCCTAATAAGAGACCAGAGGAGGAGACACGCACAAACACACCCACCCCTGGGGACGCAGCTTCTTCAGTAGAACTTTTTTGTGTGTCTGCTATTTTGCAGGCAACAAATTCAATATTTTACTTATTAAATTAGGACAGACTTCGTTATTATGCGAAAATTCATTAAACAATTTAACACATTTAATAGTCAAAGAAAGAGATGAAACAGTAGCACGTTTTCATAATCTGATGAAAATGTAATCTGATCTCCAAAGAAGAAAGCACCAGCTTGTAAGCAACACCCTATTTGTTTAAACTCTATCTGCAATTAAAAGCATGTAGTTATTTTGCTTCCCCTGGAAAAGCAGATGGCAAGGATGTAGGCTGTTTTTTGGATAATTTAATTGTACGTTGGAGCTCTGCATACACCATTTTGCAGCTGATACTACATGAAATCGCAGTGTTCAAGTTTCAGTTTCGCTTAGACTTCTGGACCTCTGAGAGCAAACATTACGGGAAAAGAAGAGCACTAAATTTTGGCAGACACCAACAGTTTGCATCATCCCAAAGGTCTCCAAAGCAAGGGAACTGGAATGATGGTTAATCCCCTACAAACACTGGGGAAGGTGGGAACGGATGAGAAGACCAACTCTCCCTCGACTGCAGCTGGCACGTTGCTATGAAGGAGACCAGAAAAGACAGTATTTAATGTCCATGCATGCCACAAAGGATGATATAAAATTAGCATACTTGTTGCCATGGAGACTAGTTTTGACATTAGGGGTATGCAGGGGTGGGTACACCTCTGTGAGGGCTCTGGGCCAGGTCTGAGCAAGTCCCAAGCTGGGTGTCGAGGCTGCCCCATCACGGCAGAGGGTCCAGGGCCAGGCAGCCAGTCCTGCCTGGTGGACGTGGTTGTGGACCCTGGAGGACCAAGATGCTGTGGTAGAAATAGAGGAGTTGCTGACCATATCAGGGAGGCCAACCGAGCCATTCTCGACCATAAAGCAAGAGAGATAACAGATGTGTTACTTGGAAAGGCTGGAAAGCTCTTAAATTTTCTTCTACCATTTCCCCCTCTCGTTTCTGTCTTCCAGATAGCACTGAAATTTGTCATCTTTCTTCTCTTTGCAGATTTCTTAAAACATACCATTAACTAGCTCATAAATCCACAATTTAAATAATTATCAGAGCATTGCCTCTGTTATCTTCAAAGCTGACAAACCTCCTGGGTCCTGAACATTTCATGAGCAGTAGATTATTCCCCACAGCCCCTGGTAGGCAGAGGGAAGCTCCATCGTTCCTGTCCCCTGGAGAAGCTGGCCAGCAGGATAAAGGCCACGTACAGGGTCGGAGCACGGAGCGCTTATTAAGTGGCTGCAAAGTGGGTTGTAAGGCTTAATCTGATTAGGATTGAAAAAGACCAAATGGGTGGAGGGGGGAGGAAGAGAAAAGAGGAGAATGTTTAAGACAAATGATGAGGGTCCTGGGTGGTCTGTAAACGAGTTTGAAACAGTGGGAGAGTGTAACGAAGAGATGAAATCCAATAGTTGTACAGGAAGCTTTCACCAGGCTTAAAACAAATCCTTAAGAAAAACAGAAAAGAATCCAGGAAGAGGAATTGTATTACTGCTGAAAACGGTATTGGCATATTCCCAATGCATTTGTAGCGTGTGACTGACAGTTCTGCTGCTGATCCCGGCAGTGGGGAGGGATAATGTCTTCCTACGCTTCAAAAACCTCAAAAGACTCACAACAGAAAGTTCCCTGGGGGGCATTTCCACTAAACTTCTGCTAGTTTATCCTATTTTGTTTTAATATTGCTGGAAATCAGGGGAAAACTGGGGCAACCAATGGGAAGCGGTGGGTGACCCAAGTGGCAGGTGCCACTAAACGGCTTGGCTTATACCAAAGCAAGAATCAGAGGTTGCTAGCTTTATTTTTGATTGCTTTAATACAGTTACTTTTGGTGAAGAAACACACAAAGAAAAGCAGTTCTTGAACTGCACCGAAGAGATAAATCCTGCAGCAAAACCGGTGCTCTGCCGCCCATGGTAGCTGGCGTCTGGGAGGGATCACTTACTGCGTGCTTATCCCATCCCTCCAATTCCTGCCATTAGTTTCCTTTTAAAGCTATTCTGAAAGTTTCTCTCTCAGCACCTGCTTACGTCCAATTTACTTCAGTAGTATATGGTTTCCCGGGCCAAAGATGCTGGGTCTGCCTTATGATGCTGATTTGCAGCTCTACCTTTTATTTCGATAGTTCTCTGACCAGACGCTCCTCCCCCTTCTCCTAAATTCACTGCCAGGATCCTGTCCCGATGAAGACGATAGCTGAACTGATGCTGACTTCGAGGTGGTTGGGAATCCACTTACCACTCGTCTGTCATGTTTGCTGTTCAGGGTAATACAAGCCAGACTCCTGGACCAAACGCTGGCTGACAGTAAACCTACGCTCTGATGAGTGCATGGCTCTGGAAAGCAGCTCCCCTGCCTGCTCTGCTTGGAATAAAATATCACCTACCATGTCCCTGCAAGTAGAAGAAATCTGCTTTTGTTCTGCTTAAGGTCCAACGTTATTAATCACCCTAGTTCTTCTGGAGCATCCTTTGACTGCAGAAGAGCTGTATTCCTCTTCACTTTTTAAAAAGCAGCATTACTGGGCATAAACGTCAGTATTTATCACTCTGTCTTCCAAAATTGCAACTCCACAAGGACGGTTACACTTCTGAAAATTTACTGCTTTGCAGCTTTCGAGATCTCAGACCTCATTTTCAGAAGCGCTGATCATCTGCAGCAGAACCTGCTGCCAGCGCCCAAACTCTGAAAAACCGGGCCTCCTTCCGAGAAGTGCTCAGCTGGAAGTTATATACTCACTGAATCTCTGCTTGTGCTTCTGCCAGTAAACCCCACCTGTGCAAACCTAGCAATACCCATCTTCCCAAGCTGAGCACAAATTCCGCCTTTAAAAGCATTTGCTCCCTCTCTTTTTAAGTGATGTGCATATTTAAGTATTATTAGAACAACAGAGCCCAGCCCAAAGTTGGGAATAACAAACATTTCTAGCAAATTGTATTAAAAAATATCTCGCATCCAATATAGAGCACCTGGGATTCATCTGAAAACCTGTCTCAGATAGAGACCTTGCAGCAGCCTGATACAAAATCCAGATACAGCGTAATAAGCTTTTGATGTCGTGTTGACATTTATCTGCCAATATTATTGCTTCATGCACTTACCTTATGATGGATCTTGTTACTTAATTGATCACAGGCAAGGTCAGGAATTGGCCCTTCTTCCAGTGCTAGCACTGACATCATGCAAGTCACCAAAAACCAGAAGAAAGCACCTAATCCTCAGCTTCAAATCCACACTAAGCAGCCCTTCGATATGTGTGAATGAGGACAACTGGTTTTTCAATTATGCCTCCGAAAAGGTCATTTTTCAAAACTTATGACCAAATGGAAGAAAAAAGAAAAAAAAAAGCTGAACACAAGCACGCTCTTCCTTTTTGTATCAGTCGCCTTAACTCCAAGAACAGTTTGCTTTTACAACAGGAGATGAAAACAAACTGCATTTATAATCCACTATGGGCAGAACGACGTTCCTCTGCCTTGCTCTCTTTATGGAGGACTCATCAACAGCAGCTTTGGCTTCTGCGGGGGAAGTTGTCCAGTGAGGGCAGAGATGGATCACAACTCACTTCACTCATATTTTTACGAAAATACAGCTTTCAGAGTACAAATTTTACTGTCTCAAGTAACGACAGGCTGTGAGCAACTCCAGAAACCCACGGCACGTCTGCCAAATCCCATGGTCACTTCTTAAAACCCTCCCAGACGCTGAGGGCAGGCAGTCGCCCTGGGCTCACAGCCACATGCCCAGCAGCGTTGAGCTCACCCCAGGCCCTGCAAGCACAAACTGTTGGACTTCCACACCTTTTCAAATGCTTTTGGAAAAATCTGTATGATTTCCCATGTCAAGGTTGCACCTTGACCCTCCTCCAAGCCGCAACCAATTCTGCAGTAAGTCTCATCTGATAACACATGCGCCGGGGCTGAGAAGCAGCCCTGACCTCGGTAACTCAACTGCTGCCACCCAGTACCTCCTGTCCCACGGGGAACCAGCAAAATCATCAGCAAACCTGTGCAAGTTCACGCCCTGCACGAAGGAAGAGGCAGAGATGCAAATTATTCTGCATCCAATGAAACAAAATCAGACCCTTTCATACCAGCGAGGGGGAAAGGTGCCAACCAGTGGCTCAGCCGTGCTGTGCCCGAAACACCGAGGCGGGTTCTTTGGTTTCCCTGTGGTGGCTGTGGTAAGGGGAAGATCTGTGCTTCCCCCAGAAGACGTGAGTTTTGGAAAACCCACCTGTCAAACCTGAGCTCCCACAGCCAGGCCAGACCTGGGAGTTCCACAGTGAAGCTGCAGCTGGGGAATACATTTTATTGGCCTTAATAATTCATTATTGTGACCATCAGTCCTGCCAGGATTCACATTTATTGTCTTCAGAATGGAGAAAATTCTGTGAAGGGCCAGTGATTGTAAACTTAGGATGCTACATAAATATTTCATAATGTTATTAAAAAGAAGATATCCAAAATGCTTTGCACGGTTACTTCTTTTAAATATCCTTGTTTTCTGTTTAATTCAGCACCGTTTCCCCCATATTAATTTGTAACTTTAAAACACACATTCTGAGCATGACATCTGAGTACCTGTTTCCCTGTTAGGAACATTTTTGCTTCCAGCAATGCAAACTGTTGGAATAAAGCCCATCCTGAGACATCAGCGATCATGAAGCAGATAATTTTCTGATTTATCAAAATGAATTGCTAGATATTATTTACTTTTTGTTTCATAATAGGTTGGAAAAAGCTAGATGAAAAGTCTAACAAGGTCTAATACAGTGAAGAGAAGGGAGAAAAGAAATCAAGAGGCAGTTAAAGAGCAGTTAGAGCTTCCTTCTCATCCTTATCAGCACAGCTATCAGTCAGCAAGCCCGTAATTAGGTACAAAAGACATTGTGCTCTGGAGAGCTTCTCCAGGAACTGGAGAGCTGCTGTACGCCAGAAGCTGGAGCACTGATTGACAGCCTCTATTTAAGAAAAACAGTTACAGAATAATTAGCGACAATTTGTACAAATCAGAAGAAGTGACCTTTGTGGCTGCGCAGCATCTTACGTAAAGAACAAAGCTTTTCTCAGCAGCACTGACAAAATTCAGAACTAAAAGGTGACTCAGTTATTAAGTAGAGGCTGGTTCAGCAAAGTCCTTCAAACTTTCCTGCTTTGTGGCAACCGACCCATCTTGAGCACCTACAGATAACTCCACAGCAGGGAAGCAAATCCTGGGTCTCAGTTCCAATGCTGACACAGACTTTGTTGCTTCGGGAGCGGGTTTTTGTCGGCCTTTCCCTTTATCCCTCTGCCTCATCTTTGTCTCAGTAGTAAGTTTGCCTTCCTAGCCTGGCTTTCTGCAGCAAAGGATGCAAATCATTGAGAAACTCTTGGATAAAAGGTGTTCCCTTCAAAACATCACTTAAAAAAATTATCTTAAAATTAAAATCCAAGTTGTTCCAGTAGTGAGCAGAAGGGCCACAGGTTCCTTGCCTGCTGCATGCCATGGCTCGCACCTCTGCTGAGCTTCACCCAGCACCGGCCCAGCCGAGGACAGGCCACCGGGACACGAGGGACCCCCTGGGTGTGCTTAACAGCCCCCGCGCAGTTTCAGCGCAAAGCTGGCGGAGGAGGAGGAGGCGCAGCGAGGCTCTCCTCCACGCGCTCGCCTGCTCGAGCAGCTGCTTCGGCAGCTGTTCCTACCAGTTGGTGGCTGAATTTTACAAGATATCTGTCTGTAATTAAAAAGCAACAATACTTTGGCAGCCATTAGAAAAATGCATCACTGGATTGCATCCCACAGGGAGTACTTCTGCACTGGAATGTGGGGAGACGCAGTAGATGTGACCACATAGGACTTTCCCATTTCTAAACCCCTAAGATTATCTGCTTAACCACTCTGCCAAGACCACCACCAGCATCCAAAAACACAGGCTCCATTTGGACTGGTTGCAGGTCAGAAATGCTCATCTCCTGCCTGTGCCACTCAAACCTGGCCTGTGCCAAGACATATGGTCGCAAGGTGCTCTGCAGCGTAAGCGCGAGGGTCGGAGAGCGGCAGGTTTGGTGGGGAGATTTTAAAATACGGGTCTTGCACAAGAGGATTTGCTCCATTTGGAGCATGTTAAGACATTGTGCTTGTGCCAGCTAAGCAGCACACCCAGAATCAGCAAAGCCTGGGCCAGATAAAGCTTGGCGCAGGCGGGAGCGGTAAGAGGCCCCTGGGGAGCAGGTTGGTGCTCCCCGATCCCGTGCCTGGCTCACAGTCCTGGTACCTACTAACAGCAGTTAGAAAGCTGCTCCAGCCAATGCCCGGGCAATGTCCTGCAAGCTGTCCAAGCTCCAGAAATGGCCTCAAGTGGCACAAAACCTTCTGTAACAGACCTTTTCCCTGGTCCATATGGGAGCCTGGCTATGGCAGGGAGCTGTTGCACTCTGCAGGGGGGAAGGATGCTCTCTGGAGCAGGCAGGGACAGGCAGGGGCAGGGGGACACGCTCAGCCACGTCTCCCCACTCACACAAGCGGGGAACGAGGCTGCTCTGTCTCGCCCAACGGGCGGGATGCCGCCGAACACCGTGGGATCCGTGCCATGCGCTCCAGTGGAAGCAGAAATCTAGCTCCAGTCTGCAAACCGCTGCACGCATATTTGTAAACCATTGTGTACACAGTAGATAAATGCTTAATAATCATGATGACAAACAGACCTAAAACACAGAAGCAGCTTCCCTCTGCATTAACTGCATCAGGAACAGGTTCCACTGAGCAAAAGCCTCCCTTTTACTGGGACTTTTTGTAGGGGAAAAAGTCCACCTAAGCACAGCCGGCAATGAAATGACGGCAAACCCAACAAATAAAGCCCGTGCCAGACCCCAGGACTTCACCTGCCAGTTACCTCCCGTGCACGACCACTTTCACTGCTAATGTGGACACCGCTGCAGCGAAGCTCTGGGGCACAACGGGCATCAGGAGCCCTCACCGGCGTGCACCCCAGGGTGCAAACGCACCCATCTACCTCGGAGCCTCTGGCCACATTAGCAAAGAAACTGTTGCAGAAGAAGGTTAAATTCTCTGTTCACGGTTGTCTTGCCAAACTGGGATTAGAGTTTGGGACTCCTGGCACCTAGAGCCATGATTAATCCGCCAAGTGTTTCTACCCCCACCCCTCAGCCCAGCCTCCAGGCAGTTTCCATGTGCCAGGCTGTGTACGGTGGTGTAGCAAAGCCTTCTCAACTCCATCAGTGTCTGCCTTTCTCCTCCACCCTTACTGGAGCCCATCTACTCCTCAGGGATCAGAGGAGTGTTAGGCTGGTAGGAAAATACCTTTCCTATATAAACCATGCATTCTGCCATTTCCCTCTCCAAATTACACAGCGTCACAGATCGTAAGCCCTCTAAACAGAGGGTCTTCAGTTGAGGAACAGATCTCCATAAAGGCTGGGATTAAGGCCCTGCACATTATAAAGGAAAGAGGGAGGAAAAATATGCTCCATTTAATTACCAAGCCATAACAACATTTTACTATTTTATACACGATTCCTGACAAAAGTGGAAATGTTATTTTCCACGAGCATAGCTGCTGGTTCTACTACAAATAAATAGTCCAGGGCGCGCTCACCACGCGAGAGATGGAGGCCATGTGTTTTCATTAATTCTCTTGGCAGAGAAGCCCATGTAGGTTTTGGACTGCAGCTCAGGACTGGAACAGGAGAGCTGGGGTGGCCAACATACATCACAGCAGACTACATTTGGCCCAGGTCCACTTACGAGCTGGTCCAATACCCAGTTTTATCATCCTAATTACGAGCAGATTCCCAGCTCCCTCCCTCCCTCGCAGAGGTATTTTCAGCTTCACCCTTTTCTCCCTCCCTCTGGCTGGTTGAAATCAGCAGGTGAATTGCAGTCCTTTGTTATCGCTAGTAGACAAAGTTTGGCCTCTTTCATTTTCCTTTTATTGCAGCTTCTTTTGTGCGGATTAAAATAATTGATATTGATAATGTGATCTGCCCCCTGCCCCTGTTCCCAATTACTTGCACAGGCTGGGGATCCTGCGTTATGGATATGACAGGAATGGTCTTAATTAGCCTTCTGGGCTACAGAACTGATTCTGGTTTTGATTTGAAATATTTGGGATTACGCAGGCTGACTGTTGTGGGCTGGGGTCACCAGCGGAGCCGGCCGGGGCATTCTGGGGGGCTCGCTTTGAGCTGGCTTTTCTCTGACTGCTGCCAGGTGCCTGGCAGCACGCGGAGCAGAGCCCTCACGCTGCTAGGCAAAAATGAAGGACAATTTACCGCAGCCGCCTTTGTGTTCAGGATTAAGAACAACAGCACCGAAGGGTCTTTGCATCCAAAGTTTTACTCAGAATGAAGCAGGACACCGATGGTCCAACAAGAGCTAACTGAGCAGCAGCCTTTGTAAAAGGTCACCCTTGCATTCAGCGGATGAAACCCCATTAAAAGTAAACGATACTAACAAAAAAAGGAGCATTAAAGCTGAAAAGGCAGATACAGCTTTCTGGACCTGCAAAATTCCATTTCAAAACATGCAACCAGTTAACTCAGTCACAGGAGCGAAAAATAAAGCCCTATTCCCCTATTTTGGTGAGAGGAATCCCAGTCCTGTAACAGGACTGGTAACGTAGTCCCTCGCACTTACGTGCAATTCTCTTCACACAAGGGTGGAAAGACAGAGGTCCTGTACGAGCGTCCCCGTTTCCACTGCTCAGCGTGCCTACCCCGTAAAAAGTAATTCATAGGCAACACCTTGGAACACGTTCTGCAGGTCAGAGAAGTCAGGCTCTGCCAGCTTTAATTGGAGTGGGGAAATGGTTTCCAGACGTGATGAAGGTCCGCCGAGAATGTCACCCCAAAGGTACATCTCCAGGGACTGACAGCTCAGGCCTGAGCTGAAAATAACTGTGCGGTTGAGGCACGAAGGGGTGCCCAGGTCCTACCAACACGGGACGCGTGCAGCATCGGGCTGCGACTTTGCAGCCTCGTCCTAACAGATGCGGCGCGCTCACCCGCTCGTTGAGGGACACAGATTATAGATCAGAGGCGTTACAACGTAGTGTGCCGTTTTCAGTGGCTGTGATGTTAATCTGGAGGAGGGAATATTGCTTCAGTACTATTTCCTTCGTTAAACCAGGGCTACTCGCCCAGTGGAGTGTCGGTCCACGCAGCAATTTCTTTCTTTTTTAACACTGTTTATACAACATGCAAAAATGTAGGTAAAAAGAGAGGGGAAGCTGAGTTCCCTCTCTGTAATCAAAGAGGAGACAACACTCAGAGCCAGAATACAAACCACAGTTTATAATCAGAATGCAATGTAATCACTGAAACAGATGTCAAAAAGATAAAACCATGTAATTCTGAATTGCCAACGATTAGTGCTCTGCATCTTGGAGAGCACCGAGATGCTCTATTTCTGTCTACATACGTCCACGTTCTGGAAGCGTAAGCAGAAAGCATTCAGCACAACGCTACGGAAAACTCCTTTCTGTTCCTCTCTGTAGCATTTTTACAGAGGGAGTTCTCAGTGAGGCTCAGGTTTGCTCCTGAATCAGTCCATGATGGTGAGGGGAGGGAAGGAGAGAAATCGGTCTTTTAGGGCTCTGATTGGGAACAACAGCATCACCAAGCTGGCACATGGACATTGACTGCGTTGCCAGAGACAGAAGGCAACGATAAAGAAAGAAAACATGGATAGCTGCCTGGCAGAAGAGAAAAGGTTGGAGAAAATTTTACTACCAAAGTAAAGCAGACAAGAGAAATCAGTTTTAATGTGCATATGTCTCACCTCGTAGTGATAATCCATGCAAGTTAACTCTCTCCAGCAGCGATCTCCTCGAATTTTAATCAGCCCCTGAGGAAAAAAAAACAAAAGACAAAAAATACCGTCACAAATATTTTATTTTACTTTATCTTGTATGTCAAGGTATTATCTCAAGATGCCAAATACTCTGGTTAAACTACAGGGGGAACCTGTAACGGCAGGGAAGCACAGAGGCTGGAATAACCCCCCGGAGACCCACCGCATCTGCACCCCAGGCCCAGTCATTGACCCTGAGGGAACATAATGCAACAAGAGCTCCAACATGACTCCTTCCACTGCCTGTCTACTGAAAATTTGACACAAAATCCTTACGGAATATGCCACGTCACTTAAAGGGTGCTGGAAGATGCTTCACCCACAGCCGAGCCTCTGCAGAGCGGCTATGAGCAGCCCAGGGCTCCCAGCATCGGCTTCCAGCACGGCTGGGTACGAGGCAGGGACGCGCAGAGCATCGAGAAGCCATAGGAAAAGCCTGAAAACCAGGCTCTGCCGCTGGGACATTTCTCTATAACAGACCGAAAAGTTACCTGCAGACCTAAACACAGCCATGTTCACAATTTTAAAATCCAGATCCAATTCTCTCCCTCTCGCAAAGCCGCCTCTGCTGCCTATAGAAAAGGACATAGTGATACAGACTGGGATGGGGACCCCGCAGCCTCACCAGCCCTGAGCTGGATACAGAGATGCAATCAAAGTAATTAGAGAAACAAAAGAGGAGAAGGGGAAGGAAGCTGACAGATCTAAACACAGATGAACGCGCTAATGACAGGTCTGCTCCACCTTAGGTTAGAGGTTGGCAATGAAATAAGCAGGTATCAGAGGTTGCTGTGCACTGATATTTCAGGGCAACAAGAGGGTGAAATTTCCAAATCAGTGGGTCCATTCCAGGGCTGGCAGTAATATTGGGATTAAATTTCTCTGCCTCAGTGATGAAGAGTAAAAAGGAATCAGTCGTCCACAGCAGGAAAGACACCTGGCCAGGGATGAGCCTGCCTGCAGGAAGCCTTGCAATCAAGCCGTGCCAGCCTGAAGGTATGCGGGTTCAGCCTGACGGCTTTGATGTATGGCGGAAAGGTCCCTGATTAGGATCACAATATCCCAAATTGAGGAAAGCTTCACTAGTCAAAAGGTTGAACCAGCTCTATCATCTGCATACAATTAGGGGGTATTTGCCTACCTCTGACATTGCCCCTAATTATAATGTTCCTGCCTTCCTTAGTAGAAGAATACAGGGAGTTTCTGTAAGGACCCATTGCCGGCTACACCAGGAGCATCCTGAAGCTTCTTTACATTTGCAGTGGGAAAGGACCAGTGACCTTGCTGTGCTAAAATCCCAGAGCTCAGAGGAGGAGGAGATTCCAGCACTACGGCATATCCCAGCCTATTGGTTTCATCCAAATTGCTAAAAAAATCTTCACTTGCAGCATTAAGCAAAGTTTAGCAGGTTTGAGGCTCAAGAAAAATTCCAAATTCCAGTTAAAGACCCCCCAAAACTGTCCAGACGTCATAAGTAAATATCCAGAAATACCCAGTTCCCGAGCTGAGTATGGGCTGTACGACGTCTGCGAGCCTAGGGCTGTCGAGCGTGGAAAAGAGAGGACCGAGCAGAGTCTCGTAACTCCTGGCTGATGCAGAAGGGGTCAACTGGGAACGATTATTGACCATTTCTCCTGATACAAGACGTAAAGGCAATCTGATGGAAGGATCGAGTAGCTGGTTTAGAAGCGAACAAAAGATGTACTCTTCCACACAGCAGATCATTTACTTTATGGGAGCCAGAAGTACAAATGCGTTCAAAAGGAATTAGATGCATTCCCAGAGGACAGGCTCGGGGTAACTTCTGAGCACAAACTCCTCTCCGGGAAGTCCCTACACCACTTGATCGCCAGGAGCTGCCCCAGAAGATCACTTTATGTTTTATATTCCTCCCCAAGCATCTGTTAATGGCTGCTATTAGAGACAATATAAGAACTTAATTGGACCTTGGGCTTAACCCAATATAGACTTTCTTAAGCACAGATCCACAAAAATATTTACAAGCTTATTTGGCAGGTAAATTAATAAGAAATAGGAACCTTTCTTGGTCTGAGCCTTATATCAGATGATGTTTAGACATATATGTCTTTGTGAACAGGGGTGACCCCAGTAGCCTTCAATAGGGCTTCAATTTACAGCCTTAAATTATACCTGTTATCAGGCACGTTGCTGAGTTCAAGCAGATTTTACCCATCTGCTGTTCCAAATTATTTTTCCTTTTTTTTCCTAGTCATAAAAAAATGAAATATTTTTCAGGCCAGTGCTAACTGAAGAGGACAGTAAACAGAAACTATTACACATTTTCAAAAACCGTGAATCCAGACAATTTACACCCTGTAATTTTTAGCCAAGAATGAACCAGGAGAACCTGGAAGAGTTAAGGCAGTAAAAGCCCGAACTCCTCATGGCACACCTCATGGAGCACGATGGAAGTTCCCCCGGGCAGGGCCATTTGTACACAATACCATTCTGTGGCCAACCAAGAAAATGCCAGATAGCGAGCACGGTCCCCACGAGCTCTCAGCATCAACTGTCAGCCGCAGGAAAAGCACCACCTCACAGAGGCAAATGCTAGAGATGCAACAGAGCAAATCAACGCCATCGTAACCAGCGAGGATGAACAAGGAGATACAGTAAAGGGTGATCATTATTCTACAGAGTGATTGATAAGGAAGATAGCAATAAGGCAAAGGTTTCTGTGGCGTCTGATGTGGCTCTGCACAACACAGGAACGAGGAAGGGTACCAAAGCAGTGCAGCGCACGCTCCGTCCCCGGAGGTGCCCGGCACATCCCTGCTGGCCTTCAGACCTGTAAAACTCCCTGCGAGCCTCCCTGAAGCCCGAGCACTGGCCCTCCCAGCAGCCTCCGGAGGAAGGAGGCACCTTTAAACCTCACACACGCTGTCGTCTTATGCAAGTTGCAATGGGAACGGCTGGGAGTGGCTCCATGCGCGGCTGAGATGGTTCCACACCAGGAGCTCAGACCTAGAAATACCCCGGCTGGGGAGGTCTGCAGCTCAGCATCTTCACGAAAAGGACACCCCCCACCAGCACCACCACCACAAAAACCCAAGCAGAGCTGATCCGTAAAGGCACAGATAAAAGCACGATGGATGCAAACTGGCATCATACAAGACTCGCGGGATGGGAAAGCAGGGCGGTGGGTACCGACGGCTGCTCTGCGGTTTTACTCTCTAGTGAGTTACTCAGCAGATCCCGTCACTCTCTTCTCCATCACTCTGCGGGGGCTGGAGCAGGGGAGGCAGGGACAAGACAGACTCGCTGTCAACAGTCACGGCTTCATCTCCCCCTCCTGAATCATCCGCGGCTCGCTCTGCCCCTCGAACCTTTTCTAAAATTACAGGATACGTAGATAGCATCTCACAGGATGTGCCGCAGCCGCCAGCCCCATCAGTGGCAGGACGGACACTGAGAAAGGCTCTGGGCAAGAATGCTAGAATATTAAAAAACGACAGCTATCTTGATGACCTTCCCTCCTACCTTGCCCAAGCTGTTATCAAGCTCTATTATTCAGCAGGCCTAATTAAAACAAGTATATGATAGAAAAGCACCATACTGAAAATCAAAATCTTTCCTGCAATGAGTCACTAAGTGAGTTAATCACATTTTGTTTACTATAAAGCTTTCAAACAGGAAAGTCACTTAAAGTTCTTAATATCAAATCTGTTTTTCAGCATAGAAAACTCCCACTCTCATAATTAGGGGGCGTTTCAAGTCTTCTTACCCGGCTGCTGTCTTCAAGTCCACTTCCACTCCCACACTGGCATGTGAGCTTTCCAGTTTTCAAATGAAGTTGGACTAAGAAACAAGAGCTTGTAGTGCACAAAAATCTACATTCTCTGTAGCTTCGTCTCTGCTGAGGAGGACCACAAAAGGAGAACGAGCCACGGTGGCTCCCTAAATAATCCTGCTGTGAAGAGTTGTGGATCCCTGGGTATGGACAGACCCAGGACGAGCTCTGACATACCTTACTGCTCCACGCTCGGATGGACTCTGTTTTATTTGGCTTCTGCTGACATTTTTGGAAGTCAGCTCCTGTTCTCTTGAAGATGCAAACTTAGTTTGAGAAACGGTATCTGGGTCCAAGAGAGCACAGGAGGGCAGAAGGAGGAAGGGAGGAAATGGGCATCCCCACATCTGCTGGAGTTTGACATTCGCTGGATTTCTTTCAGTCTGCTAACAATTCCCAATCCATTTTCAAGATTTCTCTGTGTGTATTGAACTGGCCTGGACTCCACAGCTGCAGCAGATTATGCTGCCATACCACAGATCAAAGCACAGGGGAAAATCTCCATCCCCTGCTCGCAGACAAGCAGAGGGTAGTGCATCTCTGATGTTCCCCAACTGTCCTCTCTTTGGATGTGGAGAGGACCTGCGAGGGACCAGAAGGAAAAGGAGCCGAGGGCATGCACATGGGAAGACCCCATGAGACTCCAGCAGACCTGGAAGACCCTCCTCTCATTTGGACATAAGCTACAAACACCTTGCAAGGAGTATTTTGGGGGCAAATATTAAGCAGAGTTTAACAGGTGAACGATATGGACAAATTAAATAGAAAACAAGGAAAGGAAAGAAATCATTTAACAGCACTTTGAGAGCAGGGCTCACAACCCCAAAAATCACATTTCTAACCGCTTCCTTCCCGCGGGGCACGGCAGCCAGGTCTCATACCTCCAGCTACCTCCTGGTAGCGTTGCTTGAGCAGAGGGAAAGGAGAGAAAGGAAAGAGCCCGTCTTTAGGCTCTAATGCAGCAAGGCACTCAGTTTTAAGTATATGATTGAAACGGAGCTCCACAGATCAGCCTTAGGTGGGACAAATTTAAGAACAAACCTGGTGTTTTGCTGTGTTAAGGCTGTGTTGGAGGCAATACCTGACTGTCAGAAAAACCAGGACGGAAGTGTTTTAACAAAGGATTTTTCTGTTACTTTTGGGGGGCATTTTTTGAGAGTAGGATCTGCCTGATACCTTGAAAGTCCAAGAACATAGGAAGGCACTTAGACTCTTCGCTAGCTTCCAGGTGGCAGCTACGGGCAGCTGCTACCACAAACTGCTGTACCAGCCTCCAGCTTAATCACTCTTTCTCTCACATGTTTAAGTTTCTAGTTTTTGTAAAGAATAAGTTCAAGGCTCAGGAAGCAAATGAATAAAAGCAACACTTGCAGAGCCCTCTTCATATTTTCCAGTTTGGTGTTCTCCATGCCAAGCCTGGTCCCCTTCCATCCATCCCTCCCAACTTTAATTTCTCCCTGTGGTGTTCTAGCATCTTCAGGTACCACGTGTTTTTTGATACAACATCAAAATGGATCTGTTAGCCCAGCGCTAATTAATGCTGTCAGAAGCTGGCCACGCTTACAGGTAGGCAATAAGCAGAAAAATATTTCCAAGGGCAGCTGCTGTTAACTCCTGAGAAACTGCTGCTGTATGTGGGGCAGGATCTTGCCAGCCCCTGTTTACTGAGGAGCTGAGCTCGTTACTGAGCTCCAGTTGATGGGTGATAAAAAATGACAAGTACATGTTTACCCACTGTAATTCACTTTGAAGACCGGACCGCACCTCAACATACTGAACCATCCCAGCTTTTATGGCCCTTTTGAAACATCCCGAAGATGTGAGTACAATAAGACACCGTCACAAAGAAGAGGAAAGCCTTTCTCATCCCATTTTCAGCTACTTGTCCAACACAACCATCTCCCTGACTTTTTATTAATCTTGCGAAGTCAGGCTGCCTGCACAGCGGGGGCTACGTGCCAGCTGGTAACGTCATTACTCCTGGTTATCTTATAACACACCGACCACATTTCACAAGTCTGAAATACAGAAGAAAACCTCCAGATCCCAGGCAATCTGAAACAGCACCCGATGCCACGCTGCATATGGGTATTTACTATTCGCACGGCGATAGCACCGAGGAGTTAGTGTCACCAAACAGGACCCCGTCGGGCGGGATGCTGCACAGACGCAGGATGAAACCGTGAGCCCCGTGGGTACCTCGCACCAGCCAGGAGCACCCGGTCCTGCAGCACGCAGCTTCCTCTGTCAATTCAAGTCACTGCTATTGTAAGAAGTCATTGTCCTCATTTATACATGTTTTTATATTATTCCAGCTTGGCATAATGCTCCTAATATTGTCACGTGGCGATGCAATCGTTTGGGAAACACGGAAAAGATGTGCTATAGCAAGCTCAGCACACTGACTTGTTTCTTGTTTTCTAAATTCCAAAATTACTTGAAAAGTTTTTTTTCCTTTTTTTTAAGTTGGCAAATTTAGGAAGTTTCTTCCTAGTTCTGAGCCAGCAGAGCATTAGCTAAAAACTTGAATTCTGCATTTATTTTGACATAATGGGCAGGAGATAGAGATTTTTGAAAACATTTTTTAATTTCTCCCTTTTTATGATCCACTCTAATCGTTAGATAAAACTAAAAAGTGTGCGTATGTGTTGGGGAAGGACAGGGAAATGGCTTTTAAAGTTGATTTTCTTCTCCCAGTGATAAAGGCATATGCATGCTCACATGCTTACAACCCCAGGAAAAAACCAAGCACCCCCAGAAACGCCAGCTCTGTTTGCACATTGGGGGTGGGTGAAGGGACTTTCAAAGCCTCGCATATCAGAAGGGAAAGGTATTCAGCAATACAAATTAAATATAAGCTAAAGGGAAGGAAACAGGTGGCTAAGTGAACTAGCAATTGCCCTTTCACCTCTGTGGCCTTGCTTTGAATCCAGCTCTAACCAGAATTATTAAATTCATACTGATGGGATGGTGGCTACAAAGACACCGGGGTTTGATCATTTCGGCCGAGCTCATGGCAGCCAAACCGTGCACACAAGCCCCTGCCAGTAATAAGAACGCCTGGCCTGGGGAAGGGGAAAGTTGAGATCTTCATCATATTAATTTACAGCTGACTGCGGCTCCAGGCCATTCTGCACACTCAGAAATCTCCTTGCGCTGCTGTCCGCATGAGAACTATAAAATGTTAACCCTGGATTGAATTAGCATCCAGAATGAAATATGTGCTCAATACCTTCTCCCCTACTAAGTTTGCTCCCTTTAGGGCACGGCTGAGGAGCGCAGGGGAGGATGGAGATGCAGCACCTGCTTGGACTTCCAAAACGCCAACCTCCGGGGCTCCCAGGCTCTCACAATTAAGGTGCATTAAATTCACCAGCATTTTTCACAGGGGAAGGAAAATTACATTTAGGACTTTTTTTTTTTTTTTAAATTTTAACGGTGTTCAATAAAATGCCTGGTTTTAATCACCAGAGCCACTCGGCCATCCTCGCTCAGCCTCCGTGCACTTTCCATCCACCAGCCCTGCTCTGCATCCATGCGTTCACAGTCATGTATAAATAGCATTTCCCAAACTCAGCCGATGTGCGCCCTGGATACACCGCAGGATGACTTTGTTACTGTACTTTTATTTTATTTGTGAGCTATAGATAAGATATCGGCTACATGGATATTTTGCCTCCAGCATCATCACTAGCTTTGATAGCTTACTACAGTGTTAGAAGAAAGATGACCATGCAGAGCAGATCCACAACCAAACAGAGAAATAAAAAAAACATTTCCCACCAAATTCTTAGCAAAACCCTGCAAACATTCATCCACCTGCCTGCCTGCCTGCCGCAGGTCTTGATCCAGCCAGCAAGGCACTGAACCAGTCCGGTTTATAAAACTCAGCCTGCTGACAACTAGCTATTTATGACTAATAAATTATCTTTCAAATGCAGTAGATTGCAAATGTATTCAACAAGGTTTGCCAACTGGCGGCCAGGGGACTTTGGGGGTGGAAATCAAAATTACCCCTTCGCTCCCACTGAATCAATTCCAGTCTCGCTTGATTGAGTAACCTCACATGCCCCCTTCTCTTTCCCCATCACTGAAAGAGTATCCAACAAAAGGGGTTTCAGGGGAAATTAAGCCATAGAGAGAAAGTTTACCAACAGTTTATGATTTCTACATTTCATGAGTTTGATTAAGTTGTGGCAGACATCCCAAACCTAAGGCTACGGCACGTGATGGCACAGGGAACGCAACACGGGAGTGGAAGGCAGAACCGAAGAGGGATGCGAGCCGCGCAGCTGCTGGCTGCGTCCCCCGAAGACACCCCACTGTTTGGTTTCAGGGTTCTGAAATCTGAATTTGCACTGTGGCATGCTGGGGATCGCCTTCTCAAATCACAGAGAGGATGAACGTGCAAAAGGAATGGGCCCTTGCTTTTCTACCGCAATTTTTCGGTGACAGGAGCACATCTGGACACGGCTCCTTTTCATTGTATCATCGCCAGCTCCTGCCATTAGGATTAAGCAAAACACTGAGTTTGAAGACTGCCTGGTCCCTGCTACCGCTGGCAGACGCTCCGTAAGCTGACCCCCCTGGGCCCCCCGGACCTGCCCCAGACCTTCTGGATCTGCAGAAGACTCAGAGCATGGGAACTGTGCGGGTCCATCCCAGGAGAGGATTCCTCCACCGTGTCCACGTCACAGCCACCATGGACAATGAAAATCACAGAAACCCACCTCCAATCTCCCCACTCTGAGGGTCCTCCACCCGGCTGCCCACTGCAAAACCCGAGGCTGGACGCAGCTCAGCCACCCCAAGGAGAGGGAGCATCCTCCGGGGAAGGTCCATGCGGGTCTAACTGGCACCTCCAGCTCCCCCTGACCTCCTGCTAAGCTCTCACCCCATCTCTGCCCCACGCAGATGGGTGCTGGCAGTCTCTGACCTCTAGCTTTACGTCAGACCTCTCTTTCTCTCCTTCCCTCCTGCGTTCGCTCTCCTTTCAATTGCTTTTCTAATTAGCTTATCGTCTTTCTAATTAAACCTGCCTACGCCCAAACAAAATCCATGGCATTGCCCTTGCTCCACCTCCACCATCAACTCCTCCAGCCCCACTTTCGTCCCTGACCCCCTTCCCCAAAGAATCAAGCCCAGGCACAAATATCAGTTCAAGAGCCACCACGGACGCACCCTCACAGACAACTCCGTAAGGATTTTACGCTTCACATACGGAGCAAAACGTCTCCAAAGACGACAAAACTGTTTCCTTATTTACTCGATGCCAGCAAACATGATTCAGGAACCAAGGGGTGATCCATCACCCGTCGCTGCGGAGCGGTGCAGCATCTTGCTCTGCACGCCCTGCGCCACGCAGCTCCCGCCCCGACGCCGCTCGAAGGGAGGGAAGCGGCTGAACTCCGACACGCCAAATCCTTCCTTTTCATCTTACGCAGATTGCTCTGCCCAACTGTACCCCTTTCAGGCTGCTGTACTTTGGTGATTCAAAATGAAAAAAAGCCTAAATAATTAAAATGTCATTCAAGCTCTAAGCCCATATGAGTCACTGTTACAAAAAATATCTTAAAAATTCTTTCAGGAGTGGGGGATAATTATATTCCTCCCTATCTATTGATTTTTCTCTACAATGCAGATGTCAGATTTTCCACGGTTTTTTTCTTTTTCTTTTTTTTTTTCCCCTGGAGTGAGTGTCAAGGAGGAACAAAGCACTCTTTGAGACTTTTTCAGCCCAAAATTAATTCTGAAAAAAATGGTACAGACAGGCCAATAGCACGGGAAGCTGAGAAAAAGCCTGGTGACTCAAGCTATGTCTGCAAAACCCCTATTGATACCGGCTCTGGAGAGACGGGTGGGGTACGGGGCACCAGCGTTATAAATTTAGAGTCAATTTAAAGATCTTCTTTCTGTGTCTTCACAATACAAAAGATGGGCAAAAAAGAAAAAAATCTCAATGACGGGCAATCCTAAACTCTAGACTTTAATTTTTCTCATAATATGAATATGAAACACTCCCAGAGAAAATCCCAAACGGTGCCCTGTACTTCACGCACTCAGCACCCGCCAGCCTCTGCTACCCACGGAAAAAGTGTTTTCAACATCTTTTGAGAGCCAAACACATACCAGTGTATTTTAAAGACAAAACCAGCTGTAATTTAGACCCCAAGTTCACAGAAGAGGAGGGAGCATCACAAAGTCAAATTTTTTTTAAAAAATTGTTTAAGGCCTATAGGACAGGCTGTAAGGGGACAGCCAGCTACGCTGCTCCTCAATGGCGCCGGACCCCGCACCTGAAGCCCTCAAACCCGTGGACCTGACAGGCTGCCTTTAGACCACAGCAGAAATACTACAGCACTTCAAGTTTTCCTGCTGTTATGCACCAGGTCGCCCAGCCTGCTCGCTGCCCACCTGCTCCAGCTTTCTTCTGGATTTGAAAAGATAAATCTTGAAAATTTTCTGGATTTTATTGCAACCTTAATAACGAATATTATGCTCAAATGCTGCATTCACAAGGGGAAAGATGCTTGATGGGTGCGACACTACAGCAGCAATGCACAGCAGCCGTACAGTCCTGCTGGACCTGTAAAACTGCCTCTGAACTCCACGACATTGTTTTATGCCATTTTTTTCCATAACAGAAAAATTTTTAAAAATATTTAATTCCCAAGACCAGCAAGGGCTCTAGCTTTTTTAAAATTCAACACATTTTCTATGGTCCTTTTATGCCTCAAGGCTCATGTTATGGCTATCGAAATTGTTTGCATACTTTTAAATGTTTGCATAATTTATGAGCCCAAATCTTCAACTGCCGAGTGCTGTGGCGCAGGGCTTGCCACGAACCGTGCTGGCGGCAGAGGCTGGGTGTGGGCCAGACCTATGCAGACCTCCGCGAGAAGCCCCGTCTCCCACCTGCAGGCTCTGCTGGAGGGTTCAAGCTCTGCGGCGCAGGAAGGATGACCTGGATCGCGTGGTGCACAGGGGTGTCTTATTCCTTTCTTTTAGAAATGCCACACAGGGAAGACATAACACAGGTAGTAGGCTTTTTGGAAACTTTTTTCTATAACTGACAGTAGCAAACTAAAGGCTTTAAGAGCTGTGCCTGATGTTGATACAAACCCCTCATGGACAGCTGGTAATTCAACTCCCTCCTGCTTCTTCCATGCAAAGAGAGCGAAACAACGGGCTAGATTACCTCTTCCTTAGCCAGAGAATGACAAGCTTATGCTCATCAGATGACACCACTGTTTAAACAGCTTTATTCTGTACCTTGAGCATCATTTCAGAGCTCACAGTCAGCCCTATTCTGCGGGCAGATGATGGGACTTCTCCATCATCTGGAGAACATTACTTCTGGTCCAACTTAGCAGATTATAGGACCAGGCTCCAGATTTCTGGAACAACCCACCCTCAGGTGAACGAACCCTACCTGCCTGGTACCCTCCTGCTCCGACACGGCCCCAGGACCGTAAGCCCACAGGACAGGTCCCGTCCACAGAGGAGGTAAACGTCCAGATTCTGCTGCAATGGGCGCAGATTGGTCCAGTGCAAAAGCTAACCTGGAGTCACCACGAAAGGCAACTGCAAAGCACCTCAACTCGACGGGCTGGAAAACACTTTTCTGAAAGAGATGTCACTGGTGTTGATTTTTGTTTTGTTTTATTTGTTGCTGGTTTTCCCCTCAGCTACCAGAAAGACCCTTTGAGAAGCCACCATGGCTGCACCAGCATCTGACTGACTTTGAAGACGCACTGCGAGGAGTGGGTGAAAGGGATTTTGAAAAGTACTTGGCATTAGCGGCTCCCTGCCTTTTACAGCCACCGAAGGAACAACAAGTCTTCCTGCCAAGGGCTATTACTAGACAAATGGAGAGAGATCAGAGGCACAAAGGAGGTTGCTAAGGAGTCAAGTGTGGGATCCCTGCAGAGAGGAGGAGGGCTGCAGCTGGGACGGCAAAGGTCAGAACATTGCAGACATCATTTTCCAAAAATTCCCATGAAGCCCCGGCGCGGGAGTCGGGAGCCTGGCCCCGGCGTGCTCGCCTATGAATAATGAGAAAGCCATAAAAGAAAGCTCCCTTTCTTCCCTCCTACCCACGCTAATGTAATAAAACAAATTAGAATAATTATTCTCAATTTCAGAGCCATAATGCCCAGGATGAGGGCACGCTTGTCACTGAAATGACAACTACATCCGTTTGATTCTTCTTTTTTTTTTTGTATTTACAGAGATTGCCTAAATTCCAACTTTTATTTCATTACATCTAATGCAATTTTACTACAGGCATCCAGATTCTGTTTGCTTCAAAGTCTTCATTATTTTTGCCAGAAAGTTCATCTCCCTTATTAGCTAATCACATCCCCACCCTTTCCAGTAACCTTTAAAATGCCACCCACGTTATGACACTTTTAACAGAATCCAAGAAAAAACAAAACAAGAAAAATGAAGAGTTTAACATGAACCACTAGTTTCTAAAATAATTCGCTGCAGTTGGTTAAAAGAAACATTTTTTCTAATAGTAAAGAAAATATAAAATAATTTAAAAAGAGATGAAATATCTAATGATATACAAATAACCTAGAAATAAATGATCCTTTCTCTGTGAAAACACATCTCTCTGTGAAAGATGGACAACATTTACTAGGAAACAATGATGAGAATTTAGTGGAATAATTTATTGCCAATTATTATAAATCTTTTCGCACTATTTCTTTCCCAAGACTACCACTTTAAACGATCTTTTTTTCTCTTCTGAAAGGAGAAACATATCATTTGTGTAGACTTGAAACGCCAGAGGATTTAAATTATTTTCTAAGTCTCTGCCTGCCAAAAAATGCTGCGGGACTCCTCTGTTCTGCAGCGGCTTCTTCCGAGGATGTACTTGAACAGCTCGGAGAGGCAGAGCTCAGACTTCGGGGGGCTCAGTCTGCAGTTACATTCAGAAAGGGAAATCCGGAAAGTGGAAAAAAAGAGAAAGAGAAATTTTGTTTACAAAAAGTAAACTGAGGGGAGGGACTGCCAAGTCACAAATCACAACATGAAAAGATGCACTTGAGTTTCCCTAAATCCCCCGTGTGCCCCTCAGGACCTTCTGCATGATGCACCCTGCGTAAGGAGGAGCGATTCCCGGGAAGGGCTCTCAAATACGTGAAAATTAGGGGGAGAAAAAAAAACCCTTCCCTGCATGACCCCGTCCCCAGCTCCTGGTGCACGGGGAGCAGCCCCTGCAACAGTTTTAAGGGCATCGCACAAGGAAGACGTCAAGGACGCTGCACACACAGCAGATTATTATATAAAAATACATATATATATTAAATATTACTATTATTAAATATTATTATTAAATATTATTATTATGTTATTATATTATTACATAACATACTGTCCTGGTTTCGGGAGAGGATAAAGGATCTCATTCTTGGGGCAAGCATGAGGCTTTGGCTTAAGCTGCCCAAGCTCATTGCCCCAGCCGGGGAGCGGAGCCTGCAGGGCACGGACCCATCTGCACACAGACCCCGTGGAGTCCTCCCAACCCCAACACCTGCATCAGCCAGTGATAGATTCACAGCTTTAAATCTGAATTTCCTTGCTTTGGGCACTTTTAAATTAAAGTGGTAATGTGCTTTAAATCCTGTTTCCCTGCTTTTTCACTACACTCTTCAATCCTTTCCTCCAGAAACTAATCAAGATGTCTCAGACTCACTTATAGTCTCTGCTCCAGCCACCTTCCCTGGTAACTTATTCCATATGTCTGTGATCCTTTGCAAGACACAGCTCCACCTTAATTCCCTATTTACTTCCAGTTTCCCAACGTGCTGTTACACCCCTGGTGCTTGAATCCCCTCCACATCCCCGTTGCATCTCCAGTAGTGATAATTATTTGTACAGAACATCACATCATCAAGCTGGCAAACGTTACCTACCTCTGACTAACGTACACATCTCAGCAGCGCTGCCTGCTCTCTGCTAACGGGGCATTGCAAACCCATCCTGATGCACAATAAAGTGCTTATTGGAAACCCTTGAGAAATGACCACCTCTCCATTAACAGTCCAAACAAGCAGCGTTGCATGTGTACAGCCTCACTTGTATGTATGTGTCTATGCTGCCATGAAACTTCTGGGACGCAGCAGGCTTGCAAGAACAAGAGAGTGGGAATCTCGAGGCGTTTGACCTCCTTGATCACTGTTTCTGACAGATTCCCACTGACACCTCCCTTGTCCAGAGCGGGTGTTGGGATGGGATCCGTGTTACCAGCACAGCAACCACCAGCCCGCGGCTGCGTGTAATACAGCAAACTGCCAGGCTCCACGTTTGCGTCCCACAAAGAGAAAGGCAGAGAGGGAAGAGGCACAGGAGACGGTTTTAAATGGAGATAATGAGAAGCCACATAAATTGAAGCACACCATCACTGTTGGTTGCTTCCAGAGGGACCACTAACACCCGACAGCACCGCGGCCGTGTGCCACCTGCAAACAGCAAACGCTCGCGTTCGCTCTGGTGCAAGAAAATTCAGTCTCAGCTCTTGCTTCTCGTTGGTGTCGAGTCCAACCTGACCTAAAGGCATTTTGCGTGCCTTATGTTTTACAGGAGGAACACCAGCCGTAAATGGATAATGACATTTCCATGCTGCTTTTAGCACCAGCCCTCCAAGTGCCAGCTGCAGCCGCACAGAGCTGCAGTAAAACAGCAGCAGCTCACGCTTCCAGGCAGGGTTCCCTCGCATGACTTTCCCCGCTAACTTCACCTGCGGCAGCAATCCAGGCCGTGCACGGTTGATACGCACTCGTTAAAAACCTTCAAGCATACTTCAAATATCTCCAAACCTGAAATAACACGGAGCAGGACAGACAGCACATGTGCAAACACTATCACGCACCCCCATAAAAACCACTCATGTCTCCTCCACTCAAAGCTGCCCGCTATTTAATGCTCTCCCCAGCTAAGCCAAAGATGTAACGATGCAAGGACAGATCTTGGCACGGAGCTGGGCAGGTCTGAACCCGGCTGTGCATGATTTTGGCAGCACCAGGCTCGACAAACCCGCCCAAGCGGGAAGGGGCCTCAGAACCTCGCTGGGACTGGCACAGCATCCTTTGCTGGACGGGGCTCCCACATCCTCGCTCCTGCTCTGCCGTGCTCATCCCAGTGTCTCCCCTGGCCCAGTTTGGGACCTGTATCCCCATCCCGGTCCCTAAGCCATATTTTCTGTCCTCAGCAGCGGGGCAATTTTTATAGGGGACTCGCTGCTTGCTTTGCTTTTTGACCTGGTAAGTCCTTGACCTGTCCCATCATTACCACCACACTTCACCAGCTCCAGTTGGAAGAGGCAATATGATGCCAAGAGTTAGACCTGAACTCATTACACACCCTGTTTATACCCGCTTTATCGACAGAAAGATGTGCTGATAGGAGGGAACAGCCCCACATCTAACTGCCTCTTGTCAGAAAGCCCCTCTGGTGTGAGACTGGAGGAGCTGTGTGTAACAAGCAGAGGCAACCCTTGGGAATAATCGGTGAGGAAATCATAAAAGTCATGTCTACGGTCAAAAGCATCAGCCTTTGCAAGTCAAGATTCAGCTCGATGCTCGCCAAGACGCAGCCCGAGCTCCCCCGCAGCGCAGCGTGGCACCCAGGGTGGACGGGGGGTGATAAAGCTCATGCGACACAGGAAGCCCCACAGCAGAGAAATCAGGAGATGTCCCCGACACCCAGCACTGCTACCCCTTGCCCGTCGAGGCTGGCTGCAGGGGGCTCAAGGATGAACCTTGTCCAGGGGTCTTCCCAAAATCTAGTTAAATCACGTTCCTGAACTCCTATCCCTTTACACGTGTTTTTTCAGTTACTAAGTTTTATCAGTGTTACTATAGTTACGCACACAGGTGTTGACGAAAATCAAATTCTCACATTTCTGAGCAAGTATGCACGCAATGCTTCTTAGTCAACTAATGAATAAACAGAAACTGTATTTTATGGTTTACATGTGCAATCACTAACGACTTTCAGGATCCAAAGAGCTACTACAAAGTTTCAGCAACACGGTGTTAGCGATTCATCAGCTCACAGCTACTCCCCAGCCTGCCCCCAGCACAAGCGGGGCAGGTATTTGGATTCCCCCAGCATACGGTTTTTGCCTGCAGCAGGTGATTACACAGAATATATGAACTCAACAAAGTTGTCATCTACTTTCAAGTCTTTTGCAAAAAAAGAACGGGACTAGCATTTGCTGGATGGGGTATCAGCCACAAATTATATTTTCTGATAAAGGAGAGCTCATGAGCAATGCTGCTGCCTATCACAAAAAAAAAAAACCAAAAAATCAGAAACTTGCCCACCTCAGAGGTAAAGCCCACGGCCTCACCTAGTGCACACAAGATCACACAGTTAAAGCAGAAGCTCCCCCCAACAGCCCGGCCAGAGCACGAAGCCCAGACAGCACAAATGTCACTTGGGTTTGAAAATCCACAAGATGCAGGGGAGATGCTGCTCCACCGAACCGGGGAAGCACAGCTACTTCTCCAACGAGTCCCATTACTGGGGATCAGGTGATCATAAAAATCTGCAGTTTGACTAAATGGCTGCCAGGAGCCGAGAGCCCCCCAGGACCCCCAGCCTGCAGTGGGGGGCTCAGAGAAGAGGCTGACCCAGCCCGGGGAGCTGGGCCAGCAGCACGCAGACAGCCCCACCGTCCTCAAACCCATCAAAGGCACCAAGTCTAACAACAGCTCTACAGGGAACGGAGCAGCTGGAAAACAAACTCTGTCTGCTGAAAAATATATATATATACTTGAGAGAGGGCCGAGGCTTTGAGAGCGCAGCATCGTGCCTTCGATATCTCCCCAGGTAGCTGCAGATGTCAAAACACCTAATTACCACCAGGCAACACTGCCGAGCAAAGCACCTTACTGACAGCATGGGCTGCTCCTTTCGGCAAGTCACCGCCATTTGGTTAATGTCCTTGGTTAATGCCTGACGGGCTGAGCACGCACCTTTGCTTACCCACCCAACGCTTTGCATCTTCCAAGCTTCAAGAAATCAGAGTGACAGAGAGACGTGAGCAAAACGACGAAGACATCAAGTCACTGAGCACTTCCGAGGCAAATCAGCCCCGTAAACGTCTGTTTGCATCACTTATTTTCTAACAAGCTGCTCGCTCACACAAAGGGACCGCTATTCTGTTGCCTCTGCATGCTCCTAAGAAGCATCCGTCTTTACATCCTGCACTAATGGATTATTAGGAACATCAAACATATAGATTGAATCACATAATTACGTCTTTTAAAAAGTCAGCAATATTTGAGATCAGCCCAGCACTTGCTGCCAATCAAACCCTAGAAGCAGAGCCTGCCTGTGCTCCTCGCCTTCTGCAAGTACGCAGCTGGGATTATTTTACTTGTCATACGCTGCATCTCCCCTAAGAAAGCCCAGCCAGCCCCCAGGAAGGCATGCACAATAAAGCAAGATCTGGACACGATTTTCTGGGGGGAGGATTAGCCAGGAAACAGCAAGGCTCCCTTACACCAGCCCAGAGCTGGACATCGGTGCTCACATGCTTCAGCAGCAAACATCTGGTGAAGACTAAGAGAGGACAAAACAGGACCGTGCTGGGGATGCTGCTGAGTGTCAGGAGCAACAATCACCTCCTAAGCAGGAGAGAGATTAACAGGGAGACACAAAAGAAAAGGCAGCAGCAAAGCAAGGGAGCAGGCACAGTGCATTCGTGAGCTTCACGAGCTGCTCAGACGTCTTCCACCAGCTCTGTGGGTTTCTACGGTTTACGTGGTAGAAAGTACAAAGACGTATTGCTGCTCCAGTGCTCCTTAACTAGGAGGTTGTAAACAAGCGCGTGGGGTGATAGGATATGGGAAGCTTTTGAGAAGGTGGTTAATGAGCACTGGGGAGATGGATGGCAACAATCATGCCAATTCGGGTTAGGAAATAACGTGCTTTAGGTCCAGCCTCCCTTCTTTACAGTCAGGTTTATTTTGTATCCAGCAGCTTACTGGGCTTGATCTTCTCTTCCTTCACAGGCTGATACAAGAGGGGCTGCAATGGGCATCGGCACCACATTCGTTTTGGTAGGAATTCCCAGTGCTTCAGTGCAAAGTCTCTGATTGCTAGAGCTCTGCATAGAAAAAGTTCCCAAATATGATACACTGAACAGGAAAAAAAAAAAGGGGGCTGACAAGTGGAATCGAGCCCCATGTACTGTTCATGATACAGGAACTGAGTGCAGAAAACAGGAGAGCTATGGGGTAAGAACCCGAAGTCTTCACTGGGAGCGATCACGTTGCAAAAGAGAAACAAGCTTGCCCATCTAAGGTGTGTTTCAAACCCACACATGGCACTGCTCCCCTAACATCCAGCACAAGGTGAGAAAAACCGAGCTGACCTGAGGGAATGCCGTTTGCTTGGAGGATGGCATTTTACAAGGAAAGCCTTATCGCAACCAGCTAGAAGAGTCCCCGGAGAACCGTGCGGGAAAGTCGAACTTTCCTTCTTTGTAAGATATAGCCATTGCCAATCCCACCCCTGGGAAAAAAAAACTCCCTTCATCCACATTTGTGCACATGCTTCAGCTCCTGCCCAGACCAGGAGGAAACCAAAGATGGCCTGTGAGCAGGTGCACCCGCGCTCCGGGAGGACACTTCGGTTTCGCGCATTAAACTCGCTTCCCGGTGCCTGCAAGCGTCATTACCCCAGCCGAGAAGGAAACGTACATGTGTTCGGGCCCCAGAACATTAAAGATACCATCAATCACCGATTTCCACTTGCTTATATAGATCCCCATTTAATGACCTTTCCATGTTTTCCTCTCCCATGCCTGTTACTTATACATCAGTAACCCAGACAGACAAGGGACTCGAGGGGCGGCATCTCTTCTGCAGAGGGCTCTCCCTAAAATAACAGGAGGGTTATTACTCTCCAGATAAAACTGAGAAGCAGTACAGAGATAACAGTAACAAAGATGTTTGTTGAGCACGGTTTTCCTTTATATCCAACCTGTCCCATAATTCAGAATCTATATTACAAATTAGCAGGAACAGAGCAAAGCTCAGAGTCAGACTCCCATTTCAAAAGGAAAGCAGGATACAAACTTGGTGATCCTATAATTTGTTAAGAAAATAGCTGCATCTCCCTACCGTAGTGTCACGGTCTGTTGATTCTTTCTGTAATTGGCATCATGACTGAGAAGAAGCATTTCAGAAGCTGAGAAGCATCAAGACCACAGGACAGCCTCCATCCATCGGGGACAAAGGGGCTATGCTGACATTTTCACCAAATGTCACTGGTGATAAATGGCCCAAATAATACGTTCACAATGAGGTTCCTGAAAACAAACAAACAAAAAAAAAACCCCTCCCCAAAAAATCAACCCCCCCATCCAGAACCAAGCCCACCCAAGCCCTGCAGTCAAAGCGAAGTCTAACGTGCATTTAGGGCAACTTGCATCTTGGACTTCACCAGTACAGAAGATTAACAGGTCACCTCATGGGATCTTATCTGGCAAGATGGGGAACACTCTCAGCTCCTCCTGCATCACTGCAAGGGGTCCTGCAGGGACCGGGCCCCCGTGGGTCACCCACACGGGTCCCCATGACTGTCGTTAAAGGCCAGCCAGTGCTGTGTTACTGCACTCACAAACCTTTAACAACTTAGACCTTTGCTGCCCTCAAAAATGTAATGAAGAAACCACGCAGGCCAGCTACTAAAGTGCTTATCATTCTGTGCTTAAAGGAGAGGACAGGAAATTTAATTTGTAATAAAACATGGATGGATATTTCTGGCAGGTTAGCAGCCTTCAACTGTGTTCCCTAAACGGTTGCTTAAAATACTTGAAAATTACTGTAAAAACCATGCCTCAATAGTGGCTGGTGTGTTAAGTTTTAAGCGCTGCTGTAACTTGTAGAAATCCTTCCTCAGGTGGAGAGGAGCTGCCCTCGGGACTGCGACCTCCCCACATCCATCCCATGGCTCGAGGACATGTGGCTCCAGCCAGCTGGAGGGTAGATGTGACTGGGACCTTCTCCAGCCAACTGTGAAAGATCTCAATTTTAACCAAGTCAACGTGATGTCCAAATGAGAAACGGGAAAGCATCAAGAACAACAGACACTTTATCACAAAAATTTAACACGAAAACCACCCTTAATTTCTCATCCAAAAAAGTTTCAACAGAACCGTTCTCACCAGACCAACAACACACCCTTCATACCTGTTGGATCAACTGCATGGAGACCCACACCTCATCACCTGTGATGTTCATGTGGACTGCAAATTATTGTCCCCAAGGAGCTCTGCCCAGAGCCAGCAGCAAGTCAGCAGGCCATCTCGTGCAGAAGTGACCCTGAGTAGCAAGCACCGTCACAGAGCCAGCCTGATGCTATGAAGGCAGCGCCTCTGCGCAGCAAGAGCCTGCGCTGGGGCCAGCCCTGAAGCACCCGACTGCTTCTCCAGGCTGTGGACTCTGATGCTGCAGCAGAGCCCACGCACAGATTTACAAACTGTTGGTTTAAAGCAGGCCATTTTTAAGGATTATCTTCCATTATTCTCTCCCAAAATCATACACTGCACTTGGCTACCACACTTCCCTTCCAACATCATTTTCCCATAAACAGCACCAAGCTCCGCAGACGCTCCCACTTTGATTCCTTTCCTATCAGCAGTTTTGCTAAGAACCATTCCAGCTTTTTTTCTAGCTGGGAATTTCCCAGCTGTCGCAGGAAAAGACTCCACGAAACAGATCACAAGAGCCTAAATACTTTTGCATTTACCTACCTAACTACAACAGCTTGTTTGCCGTGACTGTCCTGACATTGTGTGTTCAGCCCAGCACAGAGATCTTCTCATTAACTCCAACTCCCGCTCTCATCCTGGGGACTGTCAAACAAGACCCTCTCTCTACAAGAGTCAGGCTTCCTAAAAGACTGGATTTCTGTCACTTAAAGTAAAGTTACAATTACAGATGCATCCAGCAGCCTCCATCCATAGGTATGGCAGGAGCAGTATGGTAGGATCTAGAACAGTACCATCCACCTGAACTCCAACCGAAAGCCTTACAGCATTTTAAAAGCATTACAAAGGTGACTTTGTCCCCCAAACCCTTACTGAATATTTTCAACCAGCAGCTGCATTAAAAATCTATGGGATTATCTACACACGCAGATACTGTATAGGGTCATAGAAAGCTGTGCTGGAGTGGACCTTCAGGAGTCATTTTGTTCATCCCCGCAGCAGGACCAGATCTATTTAATTAATAATGAGCAAGAATTGCAGGAATAATAATGAGCAAGAATTGCAGGAATTAATAAATAATGAGCAAGAATTGCAGCTTTAGGAAGCTGAGCAAAATTTGGCAGTGCTACACAATAGCTATGGCAAAGAAATGAATGCAACATTAAAGAGTGGGTTTTGAAATACCACTTGCATGACAAGAAAAAGCAAAATTTTCTGCTCTTTCAACCTGAATTTGCTGAACTGTTGTGGGCTGGGAAGCCACCCTTTGACGCAACCAGCATACAGCTCACATTTTTCAAGAAGATCTACTGCGATAACACGTTCTCCATGAACAAAGTTGCTTTGAAAACAGGTAACACCAAGGTTAACACAAAAAAAGTTTGTCTTTTTTTTTTTTTTTTTTTAAAAAAAAGCAGGAGGATAATTAAGAGCTTATTAAGCTCGACTACAGATTCAAGCACTTTAAGAGCTGGCGTGAAAGGAGGATTTCAGAGCAAATGGACACAGGAATGTCCCACCTGCCTCCAATCCCTTTCTACAGTGATGACCCTCAGCTTAAAGTTTTGGGATGTTTTGAAATGTCCAAAATGCAGATCCAGATGACAGGGTAACGCCCCTGGCACACCTTTATTTTAACAAAGATGTGTCAGTTCCTGATGGATTCTTTTACAAGCTACTTGGGAATTTCCACTGGCTATGGGACAGTAATGCAGCAATTGTTCTCTCTGAAAACACAGAGCAGAGAATGACATTTCAGTAAAGCACACACAAAGAAAATAACTGGGGGTAAAGCTCCTGGTTCTTGGGAATTACCCACCGGATTCCCAACCATCATATCAAAAAGCCACAAATGCCCAAGTCTCAAACTTCACTTTTATTCCTTTTCAAGAGGCAATCACAAGAGCAGCACCAACAATCAACACAGATATTCTTACTCCGATGTTTGTCCTCCTTAAAATAAACACTAATAATAAGTTGAAAGATTCTGTAAACCAGAGCATGAAGTGTTTCCTGCTACTTGCTCCTTCCTTGTAACCAGAAAAATTCCTACACCAGAGGACTCCAATGTGTTGGATCAGGGGCAGGATTTCTGCTAGGATGAGATCCTCCTTTTGCTGTCACCTCAAAAGGACAAAAACGCGAAGTCCCACTTACCGCTCCAAGCATGATCCTGAAAATCAGCCACCGAAAGCCCCAGATGACGATCCTGGAAGGAGGAGTGTGCCGGGGCAGGCGGGAGAGGGTCCAGAGTGGGCAGAGGAATATCCCCAGGAACCCTGTTTCCAGGAGCTGCGATTCCCATCCTGTAGTGCCAACATGTGAGAAATGAAAAAGAAAACAGTTATTGTATAAGTCCTGTAAGTTATCCTTTCACAAATTTTAAACACCCAAGAAGAAAAAAAGAAACTGTAATGCTTTTTAAATTTAACTTGGGGGAACTTAGGTACCTGACACACACATCACATACACTGGGACTTGAGATGCTTTAAGCGTGAATGATGTGTGTCTACGCTTGGTGCATTGGGTTGAGTTGCTCTTCTCCAAGAGTGCACATTGACACTTTTGCTGTTTACAGGGTTATTTTACGCAGCGTGAAGCAAGGGAAAAAATAAGAACTTTTATGAAGCAAAGGAAAATGCGATTTAAGTGCCCTGGGACCTGGCAAGGTGACCCAGGCACACAGCTGATCAGTGCCACTACTGATTCCTGCAGATCAGGGACTGACCAAGCCATTGCCACCAGTCCCACTGGCTTTACTGGATTTGTGCCAAAATGGGGCACTCCTTATCTTCAAAAGATGACGATTAAAATCACATTAAGTCTTACTCATCATCAACGTTAACGTGCAGCCAGAAGCTTTGAATTTTTAATCATAAAGGAAAACCATAATGAAAAAAGTCCAAACTGTCCATCAAGCCAGTTTACATGTTGCTGGATTTGGCAAAATTACTCTAGATTGAACACCCGTAGAGCTGAGATCAAAGCACAGCCTTGTAACCACACAGTGAACCCTGTTACCTGCGATGCCAGACCCTTTGGAGAAGACAGGCTATAACCTACTTCACGACAATCTGCATTTTGCATTTTCTTTTTCCAGCAGAGCACAGAGTATAAATATTGAAATGATTATTCAGGAAGAGCCAGAACACAGCAATGCTGTTTTGACAGGTGAAGTCCAACCTCTACTACGTTTTTAAGTAACAATATACTGATGCCAAAACCAAATTACTCCAACTTTGTCCTACCTCCAATTAAACACTCTTATTTACAAATATTTCTGTGCAATACAATTGCACTCTGAAGCCATTAAAAAAAAAAAAAGACACTAAATGGCACACTAGTGGGGCCAATTCCTGAAAACTCAGCAACCTTGTTGGAGCCATTTAAGATGCTGGTATTCCCATCTACATGTCTACATAAATTAAACCAGATAGTGCCTGTGGGTCACTTGTAGCTATGTTCCTTCCCAAGAGTCCCCAAGCACTTCACTAGTTTTCAAATGGAGCAACAAACTTTGGTCCATAACCCCTCCTTTCACCCAGCCCAAACAGGGAAACACCTACCAGAGAGATTGATTTCTTCCAGCTCCAGTCTGAGACACCTGATTTCACACGAGGTTGAGATTTTTAAAAACCATGATTTGACATTGTCACACAAGCAAAACTATGTTGAATTTGCTTTAAAATATTTGAAGTAGCAGTCATGCAATCTCCTCCTTTTTCTTAATATGCACAAGGTCCTTTAAATCAAAATGTAATGTAGGGTTTGTTGTTTTTTTGGTTTGTTTTTTTTTCTTTTTTTTTCAAAAATACTATTATACATCAAACAGCTATTAAAAAAATCCCCATTCTCCCTCCATATATCCTGTGGTTTCTAGAACAGATACTCCAACTGCCAAAATTAGTGCTTCTGAGAGGAGAAGCGAAGTATATTGTTATAAAAGCAGCTGCAGCAGGAAAGCAATGGCTAATACAAAATGTGAAAGGTTAATTGTTACTAAACCCAGCCACAAATAGCAGTTATGGGTCTAACTGGCACCAAAATGGTAGTATATCTCCTTCGTTTCTGCCTGCACAAGAATCCCACTGTTATCAGCGTTTTCATATGTTAATCACTGTGTTCCCCTGCAGACGTATAGGATGCACGCTGGATGGCTGAGCAGGAAGGCGTACGCCTCTACATCTCCAAACAGCCTTTAGATCCCTACGTATGCATTTCCCTTCGAGAGCAGCATTGCCTCTCACCAAGCGTGACACATGGGCATTTTTTTTAATTTTATTTTTAAACAGAACTCCTAGGGAGGTGTTTGCGTGCGTGGAAGGAAGGGGCACGAAAGGATCGTGCGATCCCGCGTGACACATTTCTTGCGCGTTAAATGGGTTATACGAGCGCGCATCCGGCGTGCAGGGACGCGTGCATGAGCGCGCGTGTCCGAAGCGAAGCCGAAGCCTTCCTGGTATGTGCTGGCCTCCAAGGATCATGAGTTCAGCCTGCACCTGTGCTTCTTGTTCCAAAGCGACAAGTTTGAATCCTGGCACCACCACCACCCGGCTGCGAGTCCAACAGCGTAATCCAACGCGAACCGTGCCAGCGAGGGGGACAGCTCAGAGCCGCGGCGGGAGGGGAGGACCGGAGTAAACAGTGCTGCCAGCTGTTGGGAGAAACCTCTTAAATTACCCGCTGCTGACAACGGGGGCTGGCAGCGGGTGCAGCTAAGCCGGCACCAAACAGGGTTTAACTGCAAGTGCAGCCAAGGACAAACTACGGTCACAGCACCGTTTCAGAAGTCTCTGTCTAAACCTCCTCGGCTTGCGGCTAAATCCTGTCCAGCTCCGGCTGTTCTGCACCCGTCGACGGCAATGGCAGATTTGCTAGCGCAGATGAAGTACTGTGCTGTACTTTGCTCTGCTACTGACCTTCATATCAGATCACGGCAAGTTCCTGCTAAAAAACAAGTTAAGATGCAGATATGCATGGAGAGCCTGATTTATTAACAACCCTCTTCCTGATGGACTGAGTCTCCACAGCTGGTAATGTGGTCATGCAGATCAACTTTCCGTACTAGCACACATCACCCAAACAGTCACACACCCTGCCCTCGGCAGCAGCAGCTCTTTCTCCAGCCTCCATCCATCTTCCTTCCACCCCAAGCAGCTCCTCACCCTGGACCCTTCCCTGCGGCAGCCCTCCTGCTCCTGACCCACGGCCAAAGTTGTCACTGCTTTCCCCTTCCCCGTTTAGCATGGACTCACCCTGACTGCAACTTGTTATTCCTCTTACAGGCTTCATCATGTGCAAACAATGTACTGCTTGATGCTACTCCATAAGCAATGCAAGCACTTGTTGCGGTAGGATTATCCAAGATGCTATGTGCATCATGTTTTCGACAAAAAATTACAGCCAAATCATAAAGAGTTTCAAGGACATGAACACGTTGTTCAACACCACAACTGTATCCACAGTACAGTGTAAAAGGGGGGGCTCTGCTCCATCTCACATTCGCTTTATTGTAAGTTGATATTAGAAAGCAAGATTACAAGATCCATCAACACAAACCTTGCGTTTCTAACTGCTGACTTACAAACAGTTGTTCATGTCTACCCCTTAAAAGCCTCAGACTCAAAATCCTCTGCAATCTTAGACAGGTTTGAGGCCATAACCATGTGTCTGCTGAACACTGCTGAAGTTTGAGCATTGCCACCTTTTAACACCACTTCCGAGGCTCACAAAGCCCAGACATATCACGACATGTATAAGGAATCAACCAAGTCATCACACCTTGGCAGGGAAGACCTTAGGAATAACTGGTACTTAGCTTCTCCCCATCCTTAACCTCCTCTTCTTGCTGCCGAGCGGGCAGTGTTGATGAGATGCATTTGCTGCTGCGGCAGAGCCAGGCAAAGGAGCCCAACAGAACCGCATCCTCCATCTCCACCAAACATACCGGGAACCACGTACCAAACCCTTCTCCAAGCTGCAGAAATTCCCACCCTCGACGGTTTTTAGGACAGTTCTAGCACAGCAAAAATATGGACATGAAGGAAGTCATCTCCATGACCTGGGCAGACCTAGAGGGGGAATCAAATAATCCCCTACTTGGGGCTGTGGGAGGGGAGGGCAGGCGCTGGGTATCGGGGGCTTTAGGAGCATCCGCACGACAGCCGCCGAGCACCGCACAAACCGAGAAACTAGCGGCAATATGGGAATCAAAGCACCAGTAACGGAGCAAAGATCTCTTGCCTGTAGCGATGCCAGTTTATCATGTGCAGCGACATTTCCCAATCGTAGCATTTTTGGAGTGAAACCCGTTTTATAAATGGCAGCAAACCCCATGATATTTAGAGGCATCGGGACTATCTCAGAAAGGCAACTCCCATCCTCAAAGCGCCAACCCACACATCCTCATCGCCTGGGCTAAATCTCGGGGCTCACCTCCGCCCCGGTCCCTCCGGCCCCGGCGCACACTGATACTGCTGGGAACGAAAGGGTCACGTTGTTGACCCACCTGCTCCTGTTTTCTTCAGTTGGATCTAGTCAAATTTCAGCAGCTGCAGAGCAGCACAAAGCGCCCCATTGTTATCTCCCGCGCAGCCGGAGAGGGAGCCACGGGGGTTTTTTTTGGGGAAAAAAAAAATTTGAAATAAAATAAACTGCCAATGGCGGCTGCACTTGCCCCACACGCGTTTCAAATGTTTGTTACATGCTCCGAACTTGATGCAGCAAAATCCATGGTTTGGCATTTTCTAGAGGTCTCTGCCGGGGCAGGGGAGGAGGAGAAGCGGGGAGGATGTGCCGGGGGGGCAGGAAAGACAGGGAAGGGGAGGAAGCAAAAAACAAAACAAAACAAAAGCTTTCCCGTTTCCCTTTTAGGGTTTTCAAATGTTTTTCTTCTTCAAAATTAGATAAACCCTCCAATAGTTTAAATTTACAGCTAGGAAATTTAGCTCAACATCAAGTGATCTCTAGAACCAAAAACCATTTGCTGCTTGAAAGAGGAACTGCGAAAGCCGGCACCGCACGGTCTCACCGAGCCCTTCGGCAGAGACCGTACGCCTTGGCAGGAACATCTGATGCACTGTAGAAAACATTACTGGTGTTTAACATGTAAAAAAAAACAAAAGTCAATTTGGTATGAACGGTCTCCAGAAAAGTCCAAGGCAGTCCCATTATGGCTCCCTATAGAGAGTATTATTTCTAACGGAATATAGATTATATAGCATTATATCATTAAGGTTTCCAATTTTCATCTTTACTATTTACTGTCAAATACCTGATGAAAAAAACAGCCAAGTTATCGCAGCTTGTCCACGGCTATAGAGGAAAGCCAGTGCAACCCCTTCCCACCCAGCCCTGCACGCTGGACCTTCAGCCTTCCCGCATCCCAAACCGGTTTTCTGTTTACATGGACAGTCAGGGAAAAAGCAATGAGGCAGAGAAGGGCAGAAAGCCTTCAGAACTAAATACAAAATAGTCAGGTCCAAAGATAATGAAGTTTCTTATTATCAATTATCAATTCTTATTATCAATTGTTTTTGAGAAAAAAATCATCTGGTCAAAATCAAAACCCATACCTAGCTATGGTAGAAATAGCTCAGATAAATTATTTTTATTAATTCCCCTTCCTAAAATACGGGATAAGGTGAAACAGCAAACTGTCTCTCTTTGTATATACGTATCTACACATAAAATTTATAGAGAGCACGTTTGCATGGCACAGACAAATGCTTCTACAATGTACACGCGTTTTATAGCTCGCGCTCTGCAGCCAGCACGCAGCGGAGCTGGGGAGCGGACAGTGCAGCTGTCTCCCTATGAATATTGTGTGTCAGGCGCCCCGGCAGCCAAAGCAAGGGAGATACCCAATACGGACTGATTTACACTGGAATTAGATTAACTGCGCCTGAGCCTCTCCTCCCTACCTCCCTGAAATTTAGTATGATATAATTTAAGCTATAGCGTTAAAACACCTGTTGAAAATGGTATGGGTTATGCTGATGACTACAGGATATTCTGACCAAGGGCTTTAGTTTGCAAATACTCATTGCAACTACCACGTGCGGTTCAACTGATGCAAACGGACTCGTGTCCAGCAGCGAGCAATGTGCTGAGCAATTAGGTGTTTACCTGCTGGTGTGCTGCCACGGGCACTGGCCCGCTCTTCGCTTCTGCACCCACCGCTCATCCCTATCGCCTTCCCCATCAGGGTCTCCCCTTCTCCTTCACCCTGCCGTCCGTACTCATTTCCCACTTGCAGAAACACAAATCAAATTAGAAAATGCACAGAACTGTACTGGTGTATCAATACTTCTTTTAGTAAGTACGTATTGTCTTAAAGGAGGACAGCCCAGTCAAACCTAGCCCTCTTTTCCAACTGTGAAAGATAAATCTGAAAAAAAAAAAAACCCAACATAGCCATGGGAAATAAATGTTTTTGCTTTTTCCTTATTTTTTTTTAACAAAATACTCTGTAAATCATTACATCTTTCATCATTCATAGCAACAACTTCCTCAAAGCAAAGCAAAGTTCCTAACTATCCTAAAAAGAGCTGCATTGTTTTGAAGTGTCTTGCTAACATGACCTCTAATAAGTTAAAATACTGCGCCTGCCAGCTAACTACAAATAACTTTTCTATCTCCAGCTTGAAATACTGGCCACACTAAAATCCATGGCAAAATTGTCACCAGTTTCAACTGGGTCTGGCTTTCACGCAGGAGTTTCCCATGTCTCGGCTACCACCTGTTGAAACGTGCTGGTTTTTCCTCTCTGCTGAAGACAAGTGCCAGAGGAGTGGGCTCACCGGCCAGCCCCGGGGCAAGGGAAGAGCATCACGGTGCTGAAGACGACACCAAAAACCCAAGTGAGCAGGATCCATCTGCTGCTGTGCCATTTTAGGCTTAAGGAGAGCAACAGCTAGATGCAAAGACCTTAGTCTACAGAGGAAGGAAACCCTTGGAAAGCTGAGGATGTTCAGTGAATCGCTTTAACTCGCTGTGCAGAAGTTCACACCGTGATCGGTCGTGCTCTGCACCCCAGAAGCACTGGGTGCTCCCTGAGGCGTTGCCAGCAGCTGTCCTTCCCCTGTGACATTGCCCCTTTTTGCCTTTTTTCCAGTCATTTTTCCTTTTCCAGAAGGACAACAAATCCATCGGGGGACAGACTCACTCCCCTCGCTCTCTAGCTTTCCAAATATCAGTAAAAAGTAGCGGCACAAAGAGCACATACAAGAAACGTTCAAGTTTGTGTCAAGTTTTAAAAGTTTCCCAGGGCTCCCGATGGACAGGATTTCTGGCGATTCCTAATGGAAAGACCAGGTCTCTCTGCAGTCACACAGTCAGTCTGTAAACACAAAAACCCTGTTAATAATGTCAGAGAGCATTTCTGAATCTCCTCCATCAGCAGGCAGAGCACGCATGCAAGGCTTAACTTTGAAATAATTTAGGTCTTCCAATCAGGGGGAAAGCGAAGCCCAGGCTTTGGCATTGCACACACCTCAGGAGCACAGCAAAGCTCTCTTTTCAACTGATATAAAGCAGAAAGTTTCAACTTTAAGACCTAAAAATACTGCAGAGCAACAAGAATGCTTCTTTTTGAAGTCACCCCAAAAAACCCCTCCAAATTCCGAGTGCAACAGATGCTGACCTCAGAAGCACATCTGAACTAGGACAGAGAAAGGAGGAGATATACTTTAAAAAGGAAGAAATCGGTCCACCACAGCTCTGAGGAAAAGACAACGAGGAAAGACAATGATTTATTGCTTCTCAATTCGGTGGTGCCTTTCACTTACGGATCCCAGAACAAAGAGATATGACTCGCAAGCCGCCTGCCCCGTGGGGTCTTGAGTCTTTTCAGAGCTATGAAAGCCAAAGCTCAGAGGGCTGAAGGACAGCCTTGTCCTGGGCAAGAGCAGATAACCCCACTCCTCCACTCTCACCCCCAGGACACGCTGCTGCCCCGAACACCAACGAGCCCAAGATCTGAACTAGCTTCCCACAGTCAAACGCTGCCATATCCATTTTCCCCAAACACCACCTATATTACATGTTTCAAATTTCTTGCCTGCCAAAGAGATAAGCGACTGGTGATACTTCACATTTCTGCAGCCAACAGAATAGTTCTTGATGTTGTTGGAAGATTTGGAAAAATGTTATTGATAACTTCTGTTCTTAAAGTATAAACCACACAGAAAAAAAAATTTAGCATAAAAACTTTTAAAAGCTTCCAAGTGCTCTCCAGGGTAGTCATTAGAAACTACTTAGGTAACAGGAGGGTGATAACAGTGAGTTAATGCAGCGTTAAATTAGCCCTCCTTCCATGCAGAACTTTAAGTGACAGAGGAATCAGTTGGGAGGATTTTTATTTTATTTTTTAAATAATGAAGTTAATGGATTTCCTGTTTTTAGCTCTGTGGGCGGCTGTCATTTTGAGGGATCCATATATACTGTATTTAATTACTCTGTCTTAAAGTAAGGAAAATAATTTCATCTGTGTTCATATGAACTCACGGGCACCAGCATCTCTCAAGCATGGCCATCAAGGCAAGGAGAACATGCAAGCATTGCTGCCTGTCCGTGAGGGGTGTGTTGTCTTTGGAGATGTGTAACCACAGCAGCTCCTGCTTACTCACTGGACTTGTCAACATCTCAAGCCATCCCTCAAAACCTTCACATGGCCACCAGCCACAAGACCTGTGCCACAAATCTTGGCGAGCTGAGGGGAATGAGCATCAGGAGTGGTTCACAGTCAAGCGATGGCAGTGGCTTCCCAGGGTTCCCCACCGTCCTCCTGCGGGCACGGCTGAGGTTGGTGCTGGGTCCCAGGGCAACCCAACAGCAGGTTTAACAGCTCCTCTGGACTCACCTCCCACAGCGGGGGATTCACCCTATTTTCCCCATAACAGATTATTAGGAGCAGGGTCAATGATGGCCACCAATAAATTTGGACAAAGATCAGCAGGATTTAGGCTGGCCACAAAGATGGGGGGAGAAAAAAAAGCTAGGCATCCTGCGACAGTCCACAAACCATGTGCAACACAGAGAACTTCGTAAATGAAATGGGAAGCGATGCAAGGGACTGACTGTGAAACGAGATGTCAAACAGAGCCAGGAACAAACGCAGAACGAAAGAAGAGGCCAAGGACAAGTGATGCCACCATGACCAGGTGATACGATCCATTTAGTATCGGTGCTACACGTTGCATTAGGGCACGGCAGCGTGTTCCCACTCAATCAATTCTCAGCGGAAGAAAAGAAAGCAGCTTTAAAGGCTTAAAACAAAAAAGCCTGAAGGCAGAGAACAATCCCTGGCTGACGGGAGTTGTCGGAGGGAAGCTTTCCCTGCGAAACCGATAACCTGCCTACTGCGGAGCGCTCTGTTTTCCTTTGAAGCAGCTGGCTCTGGTACTGCTAGAAGCAAGTCTTGATGGATCACTGGTTTGAATCCAATATTGTGATTCCTCCGTTCCCCTGCGCGGAGGGTCAGGTATACACTGCACATACCAGTGGAGACCATCTACTGCCAGGTTCCCATGGCACTAGGAAAACAAAAGGGAAAATATGTATCATCACTAAAGAACTCTGGTTCCTGGGAAAAATAATTAGAACCTGGAAGGGATTTTCTTTCCAATTATCCTTTCTGTGCCGATCGCTTTGAAGTCTATGATATAACTAAAAGCCAGTTACAGTTTTCTGGTGAGTTTTCTCTCTGGAAACCCACACTGATCAGATGAAAAGAATACATGATGGCACAACCAAGTGCACAGAGTCAGGAGGTTTTTGCTTAAAAGAAAAGAAGCAAAACCAGAACATACCCCAAAGGACAAGGAAGGCAAAGACTGAACCCTCACCTACCAAACCAGAGCAGTCAGGGTTTGTTCAGGAATCGGTAGTTATTATACACATTCCTGCTATGTGACTGGAAAAGCCCGAAATCCATCTCGCGTAAAAATATCCCATTTGCTCAGCTCGGAGCTGGTCTGTACGAGCTCTGCAAGCGCAGCGCTGTTCTCTGCAGGGAGGTCTACACAGAAATCCTGCAGCTTCCCTCCGTGAAGCTAACAGCGATTCAGCAACTGAAATTTCTCAAAGCCCCTTTATTGCAATGAATGGTCAAGCAAAGCTTCAGGAGGCTGCAGTGACAGCTCTGAAAGCCTGAGAGAGACGAACCTCAGCTCTCAGCCCTCTTTCACAGAGAAATAGATGTTTTCCTCCCAGCATTGATCAAGAGCTGATTGGGTCAGAAGTTCAAGTCTACCCCAACATGACCGAGATACACCAGGCCACCGCTGTTGCATACAACACACCCTCCCAGCCCAGCTTGCCTCTCCCAGCAGGGCCTTCCCCCTGCTAGCACCCCCCGCTACTCTGGGGATGGCCCTCTGCTCGGCTTTGGTGGCCGCTGCAGTCCGCGTGGTCACAGGACAAACTGCCCCAAGAGAAGAGGCAGGGAGAAAACCGGTGGAAATGAGCACAAACGTTCATTCAGGAAACTTAAGGTCGTGCTGGGATCAGCCAGTGGGGACTCTGACACCGCCTTGGGGCTAAAACTCCTGGGAAGGTCATCTTGCAACTTGGCCTTGCTACGGTGGACCCTTTCAGAGATGGAACGGGAGCCTCCAAGCATCTGGGAGAAGTGGCACCTTATTCCCACCTGCAAAGCACTCTGAACCTTGGGAGGACACTGCAACCAAGGACATGAGGGTCCTTTGACTGAGGGAAAGACACCAAGGGCTTTGGAAGACAAAGCTGAGTTTGAAATACCAAAAAATCCCTTTGGTGCTCGTCTCTTCCAGGTTACATTCCTTCTTATTGTGTTTTTCCTCCTTACTCTCCACCAAGAAAGCCCTACTATGAAGTAGAAAGTCAGCAACTTCCACCTTCTCAAGCAACCTGTTGAACACATTTTATCTTGCTCTTTATGAACAGGACCCCTGCAGTACTGTGCCGTGTGCCTGCAGAGCTAAATTGCTAAACACAGGTGTCTGTTGGGTGTTAAATCTATCTTCAGGCTGCTTTGGCAGCTTAAGAAACCATTAGCAGCTGTTAACATGGTTAGCATGGCAACGTTGAGCCTAACAGCTCAACCAGCCCGCTTTCTTCACCATTTCAAAACTATCATTCCCCACTTGTACACTTGAAGCAAGAACAAATTAAAACCAATACCATGAAGGCACCTGGCAAGCTATTTTGCTAGCAGACAGAAAGCAAGTCTTGAAATAAAAAGCATATTAGACAAATTTTTCCTGCTGTATCATGTGAGATTCCCTTTGCCCTAGAGAGATCACATTCTAGCCTCATGCAAGCACATGTTTTAGCATGAACATTTGCAGGAGATGATAAACACTCACCAAGGGATGACTCCTTCATCGGGCTTCCCCATCAGTTTGAAGTGGACCTCTCATTTAAAATTTTCTCTGCCTCCCTAATTTTTTCCTGAACATAGTGCCTTTAAAACACAACTTGTATACCGAGTAGGGAAAAAAAGGCTGCATAGTTCATTAACCTCAAGGCAGATATACCCATCCAACACCCCAACAGCCACAGGATCACAGGAGCAATAACAAAGGTGTAATCTCAAAGGTGATATATCAGAAGAGCATGAGCAGGTTATGGCCAACTTTTAGGTTGAACGTGAAAGGCCGACCTGGTGCAGGAGAGGAAATAGAGGTCCTGGTAGTAAGAAGGAGAGCAAGGAGATTACAACTTTGCATATTTGCTAGCAGGCACAGCACACTGGTTTCCGACAGGCTGTTCTTACCAGTGCATGGACCAGAGAGACCGGCCATGGTCATGGTCCCACCACTCAGCATAACAAACACGCATCCACATGCAGTTACACGCAACCCATCATCAGATGCCTACAGAACACGCACGCCAAATGCCCAGGAGGCATCATCAGCCCTGTGAACCGGCTGTGGAGCGGGAGCCTGGGGAGGGCCAGTGTTAGCACAGCCTGATCCCACCGACCACGCTCATCCAAGGAAGCGGCAACAGTGCTCGAGCCAAGAGCCATCAGGAGGGAGATGACCACAGATGACCATTTCCTTCAGCAGTGGCGAACTCCAGAAACTACTTTCACCCACACATGGAGCTTTCCGTTACATCCCTGCACCATCTTCTACACTCAAAACCTTTTAAAAGAAGAGCGAAACAAACAAAAAGCAGGATACTATTTATACAAGACAGCATGAGAAAACCACTACAGTACCTATAATATGAATTTTCTGATTCTAAAAGAGGATTTGCTCTGTCTGGAGTGAAGGTTATTTTTCAGGATTACAGTTAGGTAAGAAAATTTATATTGCTGTGTCTTTTAGGACATCCCCTCTGTCCCAGCAGAAGTAAACAAGACTCTCCATTCAGCTACATCACTCTGAAGTAACTCAGCTAACTCTAACGAAGCTTCAGCGATGTAAATCTGCTGTAATTCAGGAATGGTTTAATCCACAGATTTTTCAGCATGATGAGCTCAGAAGTGGCCAAAATGACTAATGGGACCTCAACACCCACATCTGTAACCTCCAAGAACAAAGGAAGAAAGGGGGAGCAGGAGGAAGGAAGACCAAACACGGATCTCAGGAAATCAAAAAGCTGCTTTCAAAACCCGTCCGATTTTAAAAAGATCTGATGGATACGTAGGAGGAAGCAGCAGTTTTTTGGCAATTACGGGACAAATGCCAAAAAGTCAGCTGCATTAGGAAGTCTTTCTCTCCCTGCACAGTACAAAGAGATGAGCAAACACACAAACAGGCAGAAATGCTGATGGTCAGAGACCTGAACTACGTGCCAAGTCTTCCGAGTCCCAAAATCTCCCTGTTGATACAAAGAAAGAGATGGTCTAGATCAGCAATCATTTAATTCAGTGCTTGAACAACTAAACTAACATATAGCACATTGAAAATTACAAACAAAAAAAGAAATCAGAAACACTTCAACATAATTATTTTCAGCAACAGCAAATGGATCTGTAAGCTACTGTTCAGATGATCAATCAGTCTGCAGGAAACATTGAACCTTCAATGCGACCGACCTACCCTGGCGAATCTGCTGCCACATCCAAAGGACAATTTACCAAGACAGCAGAAACAAAACCCACCCACTGTAGAAGCTGGTGTTCTTCCCATCATTACTCATTTTGAAAAAAAGCCAAAAGTGTCCTTTGGACACCTTTAAAGCCAATCCGTTAATGGATTTCAGAGACAGTGAGGGAAGGAGGACGCAGCCGGCGCTGCCCACAGCCAGCACAGGACACAGCCACGCTCAGCCACCTCGAACCAAAACCTGCCATTTCCAGCTTAAACAGAGAAAAGCTAATTAAAATGCTGCAGGCCTGATGTCAAGATTTCAGATGATGACCTCTCCACCTCACCCCCCAGAAACAGTTACAATTTTTAAGTAGCATGTCAAATCCATAGAATTTTATCCTTTTTTTTTTGCCATAAGGCAGCCCCAAACATTGCCCTAATTTTGCCTTTTCTCTTCCCTGTGCCACAGAAATTCCCCACTGTGATCAAATTACTCATCAGTCTTCACGAGGATACACTGAGAGGAGAGAGAAATAATTGCAAGAGTCTTAAGATCTCCGGTCATTTCTTTAAGCTCTTTTCTCAGCCTGTCCTAGTATTTTACTCCCTCTATGAAGCGCAGACGCACAGCAGTTATCCAGAGCAGCTTCCCCCCGTGTCAAACATGAGCATACAGAAGCTCAGCTTAAGACCTACAAAATAACAGGAGTAAATACCCAATTATAATATGCATCTAAAATATAAATTTAGACTTTAGCTGATAAAAAAGGTAAATATAAATCAGACTTATGTTGAGAAACAGCCAGATGTGGCATTCATTAAGTTTTGCTCTTATTAACATGCCATTCACTATGTTTCCTCGCCACATGTATAGATATTACTTGTTAAACTTGAAAATCTCAGACACTGGCAAGAGAGCCGGAGACAGACACCCTTATTAATCTGAACCAGCAGCTGTGAGAATTACTGTGGATTCCATTTTTAGGAATAAGCAAGTTTCAGAGTGGTAAGAAAACAAAAAGATAAAGCAACACAAAGCAGGGTTATTTATTTTGACAGCTGCGGTTTAGTTGTTTTAACTGTTTATGATGGTTCTAAAAGAAACTCTGAAATCCACTTTGTAAAAATAAGGAAGCCTTGGTAACGGCGGCCAGGCCGCGAGTCCAGAGAGGAGACACGGCCGAACCGCGTGTTTTGGGGTCGGCGACACCCGTGGGGAAAGGGGGGGACGCAGCAAAGGGCTCCGGTGCCCCCCCGGGCTGTCCGGTGGGGTCACGGATGCTCCTGGGAGCCGCGCATCCCCCGATGCACAGCCCCTGGCGGGCGCGGGGTCTCTGCCACCCCCCCGAGCACGGGCAGGCGGACGTGACCCTGAGACCCGCTGCCCGACCCCCAAGTCCCCCCAGTTTTGTCAGGGTAGGTGTTAGTGCTGGTAACCGCGGCATTGGGGCACCCGGCTTAAACCCCTACAGGTGTCACCCGCCCGGCCGAGCGAAGCACCCATAGCAATGACCCGGGTTTGCTTTATCCGTTTAAAATGAATATGGACGTGCTTCCCTTCAGCGGAAATTAGAGCTAGCAACACAGACTAGTTAGCATTAATATATTCCAAATATTTAACTCCCATTCGCCTGAAGGGCATGATAAATTACCATTTCTAGGTCCTTTATTTCCTGTGCCTGAAAACGGGTCTTACCTTGATGCACCTTGAGAAGGTCTTGCAACGGGAGTCTGCGGGGAGCGCGCAGGAGGCTGTGCCCGCTGCGGGGCTGCGGCGGCCCCCGGCCCTGCGCTCCCCCCACCAGCCCCGGCCGCTGCTTCTGCAGAGGAACACTGGGATGGGGGGACCGCGCGCGGCAGCACGGGCTGCGGCACAAAGATGCAGCCACAAAGGAAAAAGATGAGGGAAGGAGAGGAGAAAAACTTCCAGAACAACCCAAAATTTATTACTACAGAAATAACAAGGAAACTTCCAACGTTGAGTTTGTTTCTGAACGAACATGATTTCTTAAGTAACCTTTTTTTTTCCTTGAAACTAGAGGAAAACAGACCACCTTCTACGTGTTTTCACCTTCTCATTAGGGGGACCTGTATCCTAGCTCTGATATCCATCAGTAGAAGTTCTGCAGATACCCTAGGACTTCATTAAATAAAATTAAGAACTACCAGGTCAAGTATGCTCTTCATGGCACAGCCACGGTTAACTGGCATTAACTGCACATCTTCTATGAGAATGATCACTGTTAATATTGCCTGAAGAAAAACAAGGTTCTCAATTCCTGGAAGTTATGAACCACCCTATTTTTTGGAAAACACTACGCATTCGTTTTATGGTTGAGAATGCCAGCTGGGATAAATTACTTTCACTTTGCCTATTTTCCCCAACACTTGGAAAATAATGTATATTTTTCTCTGTTTTCTGGCCATTTTGCAGCGTTGTTGCCTACTACTGAACAGTCAATATCATTACATACTACCAAAACATAAAAATAAAAATATTCCTCCAAAAACACTTTCCTGAAAGGAAACTTGCAGAAGAGCCACACTCAGCTTCCAAGGAGGCAGAATTCAACAGTAAACCTGACAAAAATGGCAACTTATTTATTATTTTATACTTTAAAAAAAAATAATCAAACAAACCCCCCATCATTTACACCTTTGGCAAAGGCGGGGCCATGAGTCTGAGCACAGATTTGTTGGTCACGTACACAGGTGAACAACCCATGGTCAACATCTAACAGGATATATAATGACCACAGTAAATTAAATGGTAATGCAAAGCTACTCCTTAAGTCCTCCTGAATCATTGCGTGCACAGTATTATATGCCCTGTGTTTCCTTTTTTCACACTATTTTAATAAATCCAGCTAAATAGAATTATTCAGGTAAGAAACAAATTGTAAACAGTGGTAGTAGGGCAAAGGACAATGACAAATGGATGGCTCAGCCCCTGGCACGCAGACCCAGCACGGAGGTGCTCCAACAGTGGCACTGGTCACCTAATCCTGGGACAAATCCTTCCCCCAACAGAGTTATCAGGGAGTTTGATAACAGCCCCCAGGTCCTGGGGTGGGAGGGCTGAGCATCCCTCGCCCCACCAAGCGCAGCACGGGCTGTGCCCCGCGGGCAGAGGAGGGCGGCCACGCACCCAGGCCCTAAAATCGGCAAGTTCAGTGCCTAAAGAGGGTCCTGGGCAAATGCTTCATTTTCCTCTTTTGCTTGCATTTTGCATGCATTGCCACAGAAACGGCTGCTCTGCCGACCTGTCCTCACCTGTCCCCTCCAACGCAGCTTCCAAGCCCAAATTCATCTGGGACAGGAGCAAACGTTCTTGATAGACCTGAGCTGTCAGGCTCAACTGTCAAGAGAATAATTTGACAGGAAAAGTATCAAGGGAGCAATCAAGAAAATCTTGGAAAGGAAATTAAAACAGATATATGTTCCCGAAATTACAACATCCACTTCAAACTCGTGCTAGCTGAAATCTATATTTACCCAAGGCAAAGTAACTACATAATTGCACTCTGCAGAATTGACTATGCAAGACTAAACACGTGCCACACGCTCTGCGGGAAGTCTCCGGTCTTCCACAACCTGCTTCAGGCTGTGCCATTGCCTCAGTTTACCAGCTCTCCCATGTCCTTTGGGCGAGGTGGCTTTGCACTGTTCAGGTACCACCACACCAGGCACCAAAGCGATGCAGACCTGCTCCCGACCCTCTCCCCAGGCACCAGCGGTGGCACCGGCAGCACCGGCAGGTTTAGAACTGCAGGGCTCTTCATTTCTTGTTTTCTGCCCCATCCATCAAACCAATTTCCCTTGACACGGAATGAAGTACACTAATTATTTCTGTCCCAGGGTATTACACCCCCTCCAGCTGCAGGGGCTGGACAACTGTTGCTGCATCTATAGGGCCACAGAGAGCGGTGGAGGAATCCTGAAGCTCCTGACACAGCAACGTTATGAAGCAACAGCTAATATTTTAAGCCTCACAATTCTATTTTTATTCATGTCTACATCCCATAGTCAGTAACAAAACACAGCAATAAAAAGACAACCCTAAATCCAGTCCCGTCTTTCCTCTCCTCTAGCCAGGAGATCATAAAAAAAACCCAAACCCAAAATAACAACAAACACAAACAAACAAGAAACCCCACCACCACACTCACAGGATGCAATCCTTCATTTTAAATTGTCCAACAGTTTAGCCGGCAAGGCTGTTTTTTCCAGAAATGCATTTTTAAAATCATTAGCTCTTTCCTAGAGCTCTTAACAACCATGATTACTTATTGCTTCTGCTACAACATCAAAACCAATTGCAAATTAATTTTTGGAGATGTTTAGAGCAGGAATTTTGCTCCACTTGTGACCACAGATACTCAGTATTCATTCCTAAGGATGCAGCAGCGTGAAGGCTGCTCACCCAAACTCTGTTACCGAGGGAAGCCCGGATGACTATGGCCTGGCCACCACACCAGTGAGATGTGAAAACCCAGCAGCGCTGAGCAAAGGGTTTTTGCACAGCCAGTTTATCAGCAAAGATACCCTGATGCTCTTGCAGCCTCTGGTCACAGTCCTGATTCAGGTCACCCCAACAAAACAACTCCCTTGCCCCTCTGACGGATCCTGCATCGCGGCTTTCTGAAGACAGACAGGGAGTTGGGCATCCCTGCAAACATCTACCTACAGCAACTCCAGAACGATCCCCCTTCTCCAGCCCAGCTGCAAATGCCGTGAAGCCTTCCTGGTAAAGAAAGGAGGGGAGAAGAAAAGCAGCATGTTTTCCCACAAATATTACCATTCCCCGAGTTCTGCTGAGAAGCTGCCAGTTGGAAGGATTCAGCGGTTTAATGATAACATAACACAGCATACAGCAAGATTTTCCTTTGCCCCTCACCGCCCCAGCGCCGCGAAGCAGCCAGCTTGCTGCCGGCAACCTGGGTGGTGGGTTTCCCATGCGTGTGACATCAAATTCACTTGCGAGGATATTCTGTAGCATATAATTAGAATTTTTGCTTCTAATTTGAAGAAGCAGCTTTTTATATTTTTATATAAACCGCTGAAATCAACCACATTAAAAAAAAAATCACACAGGATAGTGACAACTGATATTAAACAGCTATTCACATATGTCCCAATACCACAAGCCTCGTACACCCGCTCGGCTCTCCCCGCTGTAGGAAACCCAAATGACTCCAGTGCATAAAATGAACCATATGAATTAATCACTGGCTTTTCTGTCCTCACTCTACAGTGTTATTAATTCAGGCTGAAAACGCGTGTGCCCCAGAACAAAGAGTTATCCAGCAAGGGAGTGTGTGGTTCGTTAAGCATTCAGCAACGTAAAGCCAACCTGGAAATGCAAAATAGCAGGTACCGCTTGGGGAGTTTCCATACAAATGGTTATTAATACCCCAAAGCAGGGGAAAATATCCTGCAACTGCTTTAATGCTGAAATTGCAAGTGAATGGAAACACCTCTAAAATAGTTGCTCAAAGAATGCATTCTTTTTATCGATAGAAATAACTATCCAGTCTTTGATGCAAACTTTCAATCATTAATGGGAAACTTGTCAGTAAAGCTGGGGGCTGAAATTCAGTAACTGGAAACATGTGTGAAGGTAGCCCGAACACCAGCACCACTTACTCCAGTGATTTATCATACACCTGAGGCTGCAGTATGCTCAATAAACCCTGGTTGGAAGGGAGAAAAAAAATGTTTTATTTAAAAGTCATTTGAAACACGGTAAGGGAACCAAAAGCAATTCTAAAGCATCTGCATTATTTGTTAAAATAATTACTCTATAAAATAGCCAATTTTTAAATGTTACCATGTACAGTAAACTTTTATACAAAAAATTAGTCTTCTCTCTAATAAACGTAGTATTGCTCAGTTGGTCTAGAAAGCCACTTAAAAGAGATCACTAGCTTTTTAGCGTGACACAATGTCCCACTCTAAATGACTACATACGAGGGTAAGTATAGATATCAAAGATAAAACATTTTTTAAAGTATCTAGAAATGTGGAAATAAAGAGAACTGAGCATAGCAAGCCTCTGGACCAAAAGGAGTGAAAAAGTGCTTCATTTCAAGAGAGCCCAGATCCTCTTCCAATTGATGCATCTGCAGAGAAGGGAGTTTTTAGCAATTATCTGGAATTTCTGGAGATGCTTGTGGTCTGCAGAGTTATTTCCATTACAGGGGGCTCCCCAGAGGGTGACCCCGCAAAGCAGCATGTGTGACAAAACCGTACTAACGCCTATAGCTCCCACCAGCCCCGGCCGCACCAGTTCAGGGCAGCAGGTATCAGCAGTCCAGCAGCAGGAGTTATTTTTTGGCAATCACACGAACAGCAGTTCACAGCAGTTTTATACCTGGTGCTGGTGTAAATATAGACTATTTTGCCTTCTGTGTGTGCACAGCCAGGGACACAACTGCAAAACTGACTTCTTTCTTTCACCCCGAGGAAAAGAAGCTGCTGGCAACCCAGGATTTAGAAGTGAAATAAAACACTTGAGAAAGATATTCATGTTCAGGATAATTTTCCAAGGAGAAAGTGCTGACCCTTAAAGAGTGGCATGTGTCAGGAGTTTTTTAATTTAATTTTACTTTAAACTCACAAAGGAGAAGTTCAAAATGCTGTTTGTAACCATAAGTTAGAGTTAAAAGGTAGTCAATAAAAATGTACACCGATTTCTTCTGGACATAAATCCAAAAGGTAAGATTGTGCAACATCAGTACTTCATATTTAATAATAACAAACAGATGGGAAAATATTATAATAAATTATTATAACTGTCCAAGCTGTGTGCCAGAAAGTCTTGGCCAAATTCCCCTGCTTAACTATCTATATACCATTTTCACCGTGCAGATCTCTGAGCTCTCCATATTCCTGTAGATTGAAATATATGCATCAAGTTACTTTCTTTAAAAAATAAATAAATAAATACAATTACCATCTCAGTGACACAGTAGGGCTGACACAACGCTGCAAAACGTGAGCAAGGATTTTACACGACAAGCTGTGCAGTATCACGACACAGAAGGAGCTGCAGCACTGGTCACGAGACCCAGCAGCCCACGAGAAAGCCCCAGGGACGTGGATTTATCTTTGCTCTGAGGTCTGGTTCACTCCTGTATCTGGGGGTAAGTTTTAAAGCCCAAATAACACTTCAGATCGAACCTCACCCACTCTGCAGCAAGGACACAAGCAAGACAGCTCTTAATGCTGAAAGCCCTCCAACTCCCTTCCCCAGGGCTCGACAATCAACACAGCTGTAAATCCTGGAGCCTTTTAGGACAAAGATCTCTGTGCCGTGCCCGCAGATACGCACGAGTGTGGAAATCGGCGTGGAGCGATGCTGCTCTGTGCCAGCGCCTGCCCCGGGCAGAGCCAGGCGACGTCGGGGCCCCGCGGCCGCTCCCGGCACTGGCTCAGTTGCCGGCTTTTGGGGCTGCTCAGCGCCGGCATCGCCTGGGCAATGCCCAGACAGGCCCAGGGCCCCCGGTTACCCTCCCGCTGAAGCCTCGGGATGAAGGCACACACGGTTCCATGTAAACATCAATTCCTATAGCTGGATTTTCTGACGCTCTAATTTAAAGTGTTGAATCTGAAGCACTGAATCTTGACTTTAAAGTGTTCTCCTCCTCCTCTCCCTGGCCATTAGCTATCAGGCACGCCTTTTTTAAAAGCTGAATAAGCCAGAAGAGGTCATATTAAGAAATAAGCCATGTAAATGAGAACAGAATATATTTATCGGTTAAATACAGAGGACAAAAAGTGGCATTTTAAAGCTTAGCAAAGCGCAGAATAGATGGAAAGAGCTACAGCTCCGCATTATCCCCTTGGACACCTCCCTGGCACCTCCTTCCCCCTTGCTGCCCTTCCCCATCCCTCCAGTAATTTTTCAGTGTCTCCAAGCGGAGCAGAGCAACCCGGCATGCCGGCCCTGTGCCGTGCTTTCATCCAAGCGAGATATCCAGCACAGCTGGGCAGATCCAACTGCACTGACGCTATTCCAGATTTACACCTGAATTTGGCCCTCGTGTTTACCGAACTGCATTAAAAAAAAAAAAAACAAATATCCTGGCTGCATTTGCCCCCGTGACAATTGGTGATAACAAATGGCTGTCCCGCAGCTACAGCAGCCCGTCACTCCCATCGCTGACAGCCTTCCTCCTGCAGCTGCGGGGCTGAGCAGAGACATCACACGGGGGAACTGAGCTCTGCCACGCGCTCCAGCTCTCTATTCGAAAATAACAGCATTACCTCAGCAATCCGAAACAAGGGACAAGAACGATTTCCCCATCGGTTTCTACCCCTCATCCTTCACCTTTCCCCACTGCTCCTTTCCCCCAGAGGAGCCTTCCTGACGTCTCCTCCCTACCCTGCACCCAGATTGCTCATTGCTTATTTATTGCATAGCTTGTTTATTCCCCCCTCACTCTTTTTTGGGGGATCATCTTTGCTCTCTCCTTTCACCCCTCCCACACAAAAGTACCACCCTATTTTTGGAGAATTGCAGGATGACTTTTCCCCTCGGTACCACTGCTCAGCTCCCAGGCAGATCTCCACTGCGTGCAAGTGCAGTCACCCTGCGCTAGCCCCAACCCCTCCTTTGCAGAGGAAAATCTGCAGAAGGCAGGCGCTGGGTGGTGACAGCAGACCAGGCTGGAGCTGCAGGACCTATTCCTGACTTTGCTGTTTCCCACCCATCCCTGGAAGCCGTCCCTGCATGGGCTTCGGCAGGCAGGTCGGAGCCCAGCCTGCCCACGCAGCGAGCCGGCCAGCCCCGAGCCGGCTCCAGGGAGGTTGAGCAATCCTTGTTGAGAGGCTCAGTCTGCACGGCTAAAACCACAGCCTGCCGCTCGGGATTCCTTGCCCTTCCTACCCGCAGAAGCGAAGGGCTCCATCCTGCAGGTCTTCCAGCTGAGCTCGAGGTTAGTTGGGCACAACCCAGCATGGCTCAGACAAACATGAAACAAAACCGAAAATTACCCCGTATCTCCTCCCCGATAAATGTTCGTAATAAATGGTAAATCAAGAAGTAACCTCATAAACCTCCACACCTCAGCTACCTGCTCCACTAAAATCCAGAGCTGTTTAGTCCGGTTTTAATGGTGCTTTAATCACCTAATAGCCTGAAAGCATAGGATAGAAATCAAAATCCCACTACTAAAACACTGTTATTTTAGGCACTGTGCCTTAACCGAGTAGCAACCTCTCACTTTTATGTAGCAGCTTTACATAACGGTCTGGAAGCACCTTGGGGAAAGCCTTATCCCCATCAGATGTCAAGGGAAACAGGACGTGAAAGATGCAGTTAATGCGCACCAGGCGAGTGGGACCACGGCCCCAGGCTCATCCCCCTCCCCTCCGATAACACAGCCTGCCCCCTCCCCGCGACAGGTACGTGCCCTTGGGGAGGGACCACCTCCTTCAGGCGTTAAGCCTTCTGCTGAGCGAGGAGGGGGGCTGCTTTTGTTCTTTCTGAGATGACAAAGCATGGCATCACGCGCCTTCCTCCTCCCCTCCCGGCCCGCACACCTGCGGCTCGCGGGCCAGCACCCACTCCGGCTTTGCTACCTGCAGTTTTCCTGCCATTCAAGGGTTTTCCTAGAGGGATTATGACTCGGACAGATAATTCTGGCATGCATGCAGGCACCCCCCACCCAAAATAATACAAAAATACAAGAGAGTTGCAATAAAAGTGCCAACTGTTCTGAATCAAGGCACAAGAGCCAAGGTACAGCAGAGATTTCAGCGCTGGAAGTTGCAGGGTGGAATTTACTTTGAAATCCTGACACTTATCTCTTTTGACTAACATAAAATATGTACCTTGGCTCATGCTCACTTCCTATATACGACTGGAAAGAGGATGGCTTAACACTGCGGTTTCACCCAGTTTAGAAACGGAAAAGAAACCCATGAGAAAATTATTTCGCTAGACTAAAAATAAATAAATGAATCAAATTTTTTAAGAGTTTAAGGGAACATGGTGGATGCAATGAGGAGGCGGTCAGAAGTATTTTGGCTAGGTAGCATTCTCCTTAAACCAAAACTGATAACATGAAACCGTAATACGCTAGTATGGTATTTAAGAAAATAAGGGCATCCCGCTCAGCAGCGTGCTGAAGGACACGGGGCTCAGTCAGAAGCAGATGCATCAGCTTCGACTTCTGTGCAAAGATGCCACAAATCATATAAAAACACACAAGATATTTCAACTCCCAGTTGCCGCAGTAAATTCCTTACAGTCAAACAAGATGCTTTGGGGGTTAGTAAGAAAACCGACAGCTCCAAGGCTCAAGCTCCCTGATGCGGTATCTTTGAGACACCACTCAACACAATTCAACAGCACAGCACAAACATTTCTCTGCACACCCTCTCTTTTGTTTCAGATTTTGCACGTTTGCTCTTGGAATGATTTTACCCGAAATCTGAAGTTCAGACGATGCTCAAGAATGCAGTCATATCCCATTAAGTTTACAAAGATACCGGTTTTAAATGATGCTAAGTCAATTAAACATTTTCTTCACAGACATCCGTCAGTTTGCTCATTTAAATCCAGGGAGAGGCAAGGAAATGCAGTATTTCTGGTTGCTACTAAGCCTACAGGTTTGATCTTAATTCGGCTTTGAGGTGCTGCACAATTCCATTTTTTTGCATGCACCAACACACTAATGCAAGCACACATTTTGCCATAATAAGTGCAATCACTTTCTAAATTTCTTCATACTAAGTCTCTCTGAACTATGACACACTTTTTTCCTAATTTAAAGATGGCAAGACAAAAAGAGTTGCAACAATTTCAGAAATGTTGACTTCATTTTCCTGATCCAGAAATCTCTTCAAACCAGTGCATTCCCACGAATAATCTCCATTTCAAGGAAACGACATTTTGGGACAAAGGAACTTTAAGAAGAAATCCATAGACGGCTCCATTCATGCGGCCACTCACTTTTGCATCAATTTCTGCAAAGACAGTGAAGAGTGACAGCTTGTTCCCTGCTCCGGAGAGATCAAGGAGTCCAGCACTTAAGAAGATCAAACTTGACCTCTGGCTCCCACTCCATTACCCAACGCCAGTTCTTCTACCAGTCTTTGTACGTGGAGTGAACACAGAAAATGCAATAAACTTCAAAATACAGACTTGTGAAGAAACACACAGGCTTCAAAAAGGGACTCTGCCAGCATAAATACATTAACCTCTGTAGCCCTCGGTAGCATCGAACAGTCAAATAAATACCCTTAAAAAGATGACTTAAAAGAAGGAAAAAAAAAAACCCCACACACCACTCCTCCTCCTCCCAGCAAGAAAAAGAAGACAAAGAGAATAGATGAGAGTACGCTAGGATATGTCTCCTGAAACCGGTCCTTTGTTTTATTGGTCAAGCCACTGGATTAATACTGTTTTTAAATACATGGCCAAAGTAAGTTAGTACCAGATACAAATGGGCAGGAATACTAAAGCGTTCTTCCCCTTTCCAAAATGCCATTGCCATTGCAATGCTGCTACTGCTCCCTCCACATCTGCGTTTGAGCAGTTGGGATTTTGCACAGAGACATTCAGGGTATGGTGCGGTTCTGCTGATGATTCTCCAGACAAATTGCTTTTTAAATCTTATGACTTATTAAAAAAGACAGAAGATCTTGACCATTTAACCTGACCCAAACTGCAGTGCACTTCTGTTCATTACATGTTCCTGATGGAAACCATCCAAAATCTACAGACTTCCACTCAAACTTCCACACTCCAGATCAAATCCAGAATAAAGGAAGGATGAAGAATATTCTGATAGAGCTGGATTCCTTAAAAAGGGCCCATACTCTCACCGACCTTGCTCACAGGTCCACACACAACTTCCTTTTGCTGCCCAGAGATGCCAAGTCCCAAGACCTCAACCCTTTAATCTGTAATTCTACCATATACTTCGGGAACATCCAACAAGACCCACCATCCTCAAGAAGAATGGTGCTCCAAAACTTTACATTCAGAGCTGTAATCATCCTCTATAAATTACTGCCCTAAAACTTTTATGTGATGTATATCAGGTCAGAAAAAGGGCATTTCAATGGTTAACCTGACAGATAAATCAGATGCATGTTAGAAATGACAGTGTGGTTCATGAAAAATAAAAATGGCAGCAGTTCCTCGGATGTCCTTCAGTTTATTATTATTATTATTATTCAGAGGTTATTCTGCACATCAAGGTTTATTTAACTTCAGAAAAATAGAAAAATAAAAATAAAACTTGTTCTCCCATGCCAGACTTAACTTTTGATCAAAGCACGCCTTGAAGACAACTCTGCCCATCTCTCATCCTTCTTCCATCAAAAGCCTGGCGATATCACAATGAATTTAAATAGCGCCTTGCTGAGAAGTGTCAGCCTGTTGAAGCCAGCACTGTCATGGAGCTAATCCATTGTTTTCACTGGATTCTCCCCAAGTTGTCTTTCTCACTAAAAATCAGAAAAAACTTTACTACCTATCTCCCACTTTTGAGGTGTTTTATGCTTTTATGTTGGCCTTCTAGCTTGCAAGACATATTCAGTAGAACTAACTGCTTTCTAAAAGGTAAAACCAAGTAGACGGACTATGCCTGGGCTGTGCTGTCTCTTGGCATTCATGACAACTGGCAAATATTGCAGGGACAACAAGGGTGCCATTATTCCTGCTCGGCAGCTCGCAGCAGCATGCTCAAGATCCTTCACACACGGTAACACACAGGTGAACGCTATGGCCAGAAAGAGGGTACTATTCAGAAGCAGAAAAAACAGCAGTAACCCATAAATGAGGTGAGGACATAAAATAAAGCTGATGTCCTCTGTAATTGCCTAGACACTTAACAAAATCCTATTTCAAACAGTTGTCTGAGTTTTGTTTTTAAAAAAAGAGTAAAAAATAATCGCATAGTACAGTATTTACAGGAACAATTTTGTGGCTATTCTACGAGGCTAGCCTTGCTGAAAGACTTTGCTCCAGTTTTGCAGAGGGAAAAGTCATGCTTTTGTGCAATTAAATAGGAACAACCAAAAGACGGAGAAGCAACAACTCCCAACAGCCAGTACAACTGCTGCAACCTCTTGCTAACCCACAACGTGAGCAAGGTCAGAGCGGTCATACCTGCCTGGTTACCTTTCGGAAACCCGTCTGTGCTGTAGGACACGGATGGTGGCTCTGCAGATGGCACTCTCGCCCGCGCCGCACCTCCCCGTCCCTCCTCGCTGCCGAACCAGTCCCGAATCCGAGCACACCCAGTGTTACAGCAGGGCTGGGCAGGTGGAGCTCCGCTTTTCTGAATGATGCACAGAACTGAGGATCTTATCGCTGGGGTCATTAAAATTCCCACAGGCTTTTCTGAAGGAGTGGGGAAATTAATCACCCTCTCCCGGCCACACTCCAACTGGGCAATTACATTTGACCTCCTTAAACCCCCCCAAACAAGTGGGCATTGTGTTCAGGTTACCCTGTCTCACACCGTGCACCGTCCCTATGCGTTACTGCACAGTGCTAAACCTCAACCCGAAGCGGTAGCAGCCTTTTGGTGGTGGGCAGCATTTCCCTTGCCTATAGTGAGTTTGGAACAAGCTTTTTTCTTTGGCAAAGGAAATGCCTTCTTTTTTTACACAAACAAGTAGCAATCAGTCCAAGCTGGGATGTTTGGATGTAAGTCAAATCCTCCTCAAAAATTTAAGCATGATCAGAGCCAGTGCCTTTGTTCAGATACACCTCTCTATGAAAAGGCTACTCTAAAGATTTTTCTTTTTTTTTTAAAGAAGTGAGCTGGCATTTTTATTAACCCTAGTCTTGTTTTTGCTTTTGCACAGGAAGCCGCAATTGGGAACACTGCACAAAGTCACAAGTTTAACGGAAAGGCTTAACACAAATCCAACGTAAGCTCAGGATAGCAGATAACGGAGACGCTAATGCAAGATAAGGAGAACAAGTGCTGGCTTTATAATGCACACAAGTGAAGTCAGTGCCAGTACCAAATTGTTCAGGTGCATCTGTGAATAGGTGCACTCTTACATATTTACTGCAATTAAAGTTAATCGAACTGCATTGTCTTTCTCCTAGTACAAAAATGCCCAGATTTAAAATAAATACCCACATATACAAATTTTCTCTCATTAGAATCTTTTTAAAAGGATAAAAATCTAAGCAGACATTAATACCATTGCAGTAAGCACATTAAATCCTTTCCTTATAAAGGAGGAAAAGCACCCAAAAAGGGAGAATGCATTTCAGGAGAAAATGTGGAGGTTATGAAGCTTTGAATACAATACCCTTGCTATTTGCACACAGATTTGCAAAAACAGAAGCTACAATTACAATTGCAAATTACTACACCTGCTCCAGCCAAACTGGGCATCACAGCTCGATCTGCGTGATAGCATCCAAGCGCTCGCCAGAGACGCAGCGCTCGCGTGCGAGCCCAACGCCGACCGAACAACAGGGCTGCCTGTTGCCGCTGCTGGCAAAGACAGAGGCTTCTGCATCCTTGTGCAGGCTGTGCCCATTTTTGAAGCATACACTGAACAAACTACCCTGTAATCCACTGCGTCTCAAGACCTGTACATGACATCTGTGCTACCAGACCTTCAAGACGTCTTTTTTTTTTTTTGCTGTTATATCTTTAATTCCTACAGTTTTCTCCCCACAATGCAGGTTTTCAGGCAGACTAGACAAATGACTAATGAAAATAGACACTCATTTTGCATTTCCACCATACCTTTAATGCTGAGGTTTCAAAGGGATGCAGCAATTCAGCTACTGCACAGAGCGCAAACGGCACTCACGTCGCGTGTGGGCACCCTCCATACTGCTGCATCTCCACGACTGCTCACTGTAATGACTTTATAAAGGCTTTTGGCTTTTATGCCATTATATGCCAGCTGCAGGAGGGCCAATGAAAACAAATCCATAATATGGGGAGAACATCCTTGACCTAGTCCAAAGTCAAGGCACTGACTGTTCATTGACACCTTTTGTGAATTATTTGAACTGAAACAGTAAAACTACCCATAACTGATGCCACGCACTGTGCAGCACTGCGTTTCTGCTCCACAGAGAGCTAAAAGCTTAGTTTAAGCACCACAGGCTGAAATAGGAGATAAGTCTCTTGGCCACACCAACAACATAAGCTTGCCTTTGAATTGTGGTCAATGTTTTTCCAAACTATGGAAGACAAGGATCCAACTTCTCTGCTTTAAAACTAATATTGGAGGAAATTTCATTTAACTTAACTTTGGCAATGCATCAAGGCAAGAGCCTTAATCAAAGAGAGCTCCACTCTTGCTAGCCACCTAGTCCAACTCGCCTTTTTCTGAGGAAAATCTCTGCCTGCAAAAAGCATTTTTATTTGTTTCCTTTTTATTAAGGCTAGGACAAAAGTCAGTCACAAGAGCAGTGGAGAAACAATTTGCTTAGGGAAAGGGTTTCCCAGTTTCTGCAAGACCAGCGTTCCCATTCCACCCACTTACATTCCTGTATTAAGACAAAATAAAATCACATCCGCAGGCCGGTCATCGGTTACACAGGTCGACATCCAGGCAACGTGGCAAACGGCTGAAAGAAAATTACTTGCACAGAAAGATCTTGTTTGAAGAAGTTATGCACTTATTCCAGTACCACCATTTACATCAGTCCTTGTTAAGAAGTATTTTATCCCTTAAAATCATTTGCATAATTGCCGCAATCAAAGGCACTACTTTACAGTAATAACTTTAATGGCAGATTTTTCCTTAAACATTCTTTTTAAAAGGTACCTCCCAAGGTTGGTGCATCCATATGCCAGTAAAAATAAAGACAGAAGGTGACACTCAGGAAACACATGGTGCAGAGAAGGACCAGTTGCTTTTTGTTTTGTACTTTGTTTATGGAAAATCACTTCATGATGCTTAAAATGCATCCCAGAAGCTAAATCTTTGTCACTTAAACAGCAGGCTAGTTAGTACATTGGCAACTCCCTGTTTTTCTTCTATTAATTTTGATATTTACTATCTGTAGTATTATTATGGGGGAATCTGGCTTCTTTGCAGGCTAAAACAAGGTCTTGTAAGTGAGAGTTTATGTCTCACTCTTCAACTTGCCTTCCCTGATTATAGGTTAGCAACATAAAGCCTGACAAGTGCATTCAGTACATACATCAGTGACTCCCTGGGTGATGTATCATTGCTTTGGGGATGTACCATTAACACATGGATGGTCATCTCAGCAGCCAGACAACAAAGAAAACCACCAGCAAAACATTAAATACAGCTTACAAGTTTTGCATTATTTCATGCCTTCAGTTCAGTAGTTGCAGACAGCTACAAACAGGCAAGCTACTGTGCCAAAAATATATCAAAAAAAGAACTGGAAGTCCCTTCTCCAAAGACCTTGTGGTTTCAAGAAGGAGACATCGCAGGAAGCCTGGACAAGCAGCCAGGAACATGGATGGGAGGGAATACATACAAAGTTGATAGCTGCTCAGCACTTTTGGGGCATGGGACTTGCTACAGCAATTTTCTTAACAAGTAGGAGCTCTGGCTGGCTTTTCTCAGCTGCACGGAGACATGAGCACAAGAACACAAACATCATGGTTACAGGGCTTCAGCAGCATTGTAAAGTTTAATTTTAAGATGGGCAAGAACCACTGGCCCAGTTTTTAATATAAAACACAGACTTAAGAGTAAACAAGCTAAGATCCAAGGGGAATTTAGCAGCTGGGATTTCCACCCTCCAGCTCCCGTGTGCTATCCTGAGGTTTGTGCCCTCCAGATAACACAGCTTCATTTCAAACCCCGGGGTGCTCCACCAATGCAGCTGCATCACCGAGTTGACGCTGGGATGCTCCTCATGGGAAGCTTAACCAGGGCCTGGGGAGCATCGCGGCTTCATCCGAGCGGGCTCCACACCACATCTGTAGGGCAGCTCCTTCCCCGGGCGGCATCAGCAGAGGATTTTGGGGGAACACTTCCACCTAATTGAGGTTCTCAAACGAGTCAGACCTGAATGAAGGCACGTTGCCCTTTAATGCAGGTCTAATTACATTAAAACAAAATGCTTTCGTGAACATGGAGAAAGGCTGGGGAGAGAATCAGACAAGCTATAAATTAAAGCAGAGGATATGAATACCATGCAAGCTGCAGTGTTAGGGTTAACGTGGGTCTGGAAACAGTTTAGTGAAAACCTGGTGTGGCTAGGGGCCAGCTCCGAGTTGAGTTGCTTTGGGCTAATCGTTTCCTTCAGGCAGGCTACTCTAGCACACTAATAGGTTTTAATAAAAACTTCCAATTGGGCCAGTAAACCCCTCATTAAGCTGTTTTTAAAGCATGAATTTAAGAGCGGCGAGGGTAAAAGGTCACGAGGAGTATTTAATTCACAACGGCTGGCAAAAGGTGCTGTTGTGATTGAAAACACCAGAGTTCAAGTGTCCAGGGCCACATAAACATCCGACTCTGTCACTAGACCTGGTTAAGTGACAGCTTGAAAAATAGATTTAATAAGACAGAGAGAAAAGTTTCCCACTCTTACACGAGAAACAGGAACAGCAGATCACAATATTAGCCAGGAACAGGAATAGTCGGTAAGCAGCCCCGTCCCTCCCATCTCAGCGTGGGGGGAGGATGAATAAATAGCAGCCTATGGCCATCTGGGTGTTCAACCCCGCAGCGATTCCCAGGGGCTTGCTGGGACGCTCGCGCCGCAGCTCCACGGTCTCCTGCTGTGAACGGAACAAAGTTCCTCAGGAATAACAGGGACCAACCCGTCCTCCACGTCCTGCTGCCAGTGTCTCTCCCACATGCCATCTGCACAGCGAGCTACCCGAGTAACAAGTGCCACCGGGTGCTAGCATGATACTTATGTGCTGCCACGCGAAAAAGCAAACCTCTGCCAGTGAATTCTCTTGCACTTGGGCAACCTCACACCCACCACGCAGACACTGCAGATGGGTCTGCAGGAATCAAGGGGTTAGCTCTGGGCACAGTTCAGCCCAGACACATCCCCATCTCAGTACGCTTTTAAACTAAGCTTTGGACCCGCACTGGCGAAGTTTGACCTTAGTCTTTTCAACTTACTCTCATTTTCTTCTGTGACCGCAGCGCTGCTCGCTAGTATACTGCAACTAATATGAAAACTTCGCCCCTTCCTTGGAAACATGCGCTCACAAAGGAGAAATATCTCAATCTTGTACAGCAAAAGCCAGAACCCCAGCTGTGCACTCTAACATTTCATTTTATGTCAATGCACATCTAAAATTCAAGATCCCTGAAGACCTTTTAAAAGAAAATCCTCCTCGGAACAATTTGCATTGAAGTAAAGAGTGAGGATTTAACAAGTAATGGAGAATTAGGTACACTCGGCTCTCAACTTTTTACTCTACTTCTAATCAAAACACACTTCATCTTAAATTCTGAGATGATAGATGCAATATAAAATTTGAGGGCAGGCATAGGTACAAACTAGATTATTTGCTTATTCCATGTTTACAGAGAATGGAAAAAAACTAGGAGTTTAATTCAACGTTCAGTGATTGTCTTCTCTCCTTACTAAAATTAACAAGAAAGTTTACTGTAAGAGGAAAAAAAAGCTCTCACTTTTAAAATATGCTTCTAATTCTAGCCCTACAGTTGGCCTGCAAAGAGTGCAGAAGCAAGGCTCTCTGGAACGATCCCCAAGGAAACATTTGCTTTGGCTCCAAACAGGACACTTTTGTGCATCAAGAGTCAAATAAGATCAGCTGCTTCTCAATCCTTTCTGTTTAATGATCCCACTGATAGCCAAAAGGTAAACAGATGCATGGCTGTCTTTTCTGCATGTTCCTTGCTGGGAATCCAGATTGCTGCTCCAAGAGGTATCCGACAGCTATGGAGGCAACAATGCGGAGTCAGAATCTCCCTGGACAGTTGCATCATTTTCCCACACCACACCTGGATTTTTACTCTACGGAGAGACGTGGCTGTCCGTTACAACTCACGCGATCTTTGCAGCCTTTCCACAGTTCTGCTTAGCTCTCTCCTTCGACCAGTATCTCAGGACATACATCGCACCGTCAAACTGTCTTCTGAATATCTGGGGCTACTTAACACAATAATAAGGCAGAATAGAAGAAAGAGGACAAGAAGGCCTGTAAAAGAGCATCATCTTTTTCAAAGCCTCTGTTAGAACAGAGATAATAAATCACTGTATTAAATCAGGCTTCTACTGAAAAAAAAAAGTCCTTGGGGGTATCTCCGACAGAAGCATCATCAGGAACTACTGCTCTAGGAGAGTGCACCCTTGCTTAGAAAGGGTCAGAAACAGCAAAGCTGTCAGCACCACAGATCTGTTGAAGCAGCTTCGGTCTCATTCTAAGTCAGGAGAAAAGGTGTCCTTAATTTTAAAGAAGGATAAAATAACAAGTTGACCTTGCTGGTTCTTTCTAGTCCCAGCACCACAGCTGCAGTGTTCAGAGAGAGGGAGACCTGCCATTTCTGGAGCTGAGCCAGGACCAAGGGTGCTGAGAGAGGCCAGCTGGCTCGTGGTGGCACGCACAGGTCACCAAGGCACCTAGAAAGGGGCTCGAACAGAGGGCCATGGAGCATGAGGATGAAGTTGCCACGGAAGCTCAGCTCTCCAGGAGCAGCCTGGCTGCTGGCCCTGCAGGTGTGCTCCACCGAGGACAGGCAGCACCTCCATCCATCCATCCATCCATCCATCCATCCATCCATCCATCCACCCACCCACCCACCCACCCATCCCCGAGACTCCTGGCAGCCTCAGCTCAGCTAGGAAGAACCAAAGCAATCCAGCATACTCTGGCCAACGAGCAGCCCCACCAGCGTACAGTCCACGCTCAGCAACCAGAGCCCTGCACTGCCAAAAGCAGGGAGGGAAAGGGGCCATCAAGGCGGGCGCTCCCGTCTCCGGGCAGGGACCCGATGTAAAACCGCTGCGCGCTCACTGAAACACGCCACGCTACATCTAAAGCCAAATTTATACCGGAATAACAATAAATAAAGCTGAGAAGTTATTACAGCTCGGCTAATTTCAGAACAGCGCTAACCCCAGGCTGACGCCCGCTCCAGGATTTGCATTGCGGAGCACCTCTTCACCTTTCAAAGATAAATAGTCCAACGCGGCCGGTGCTTTGCACTGTGAAAGCTCTTGCACGGCTGTTTCGCAGTTCATTCCCTGAAGTGAGGAGTGTTTTTAATAACTGTTACCTGACAAGAGTAAGAGCAAAGAGCAAAACCTGTGGCAATACCAGTTGATCCCATTTGGCCTAACTGCTTGTTGTTATTTCCAGACTCTGGAGTTCTTTAAAATTCATAGGGACAGCCTGCAGTTTTAATAGAAGCTACCAAAATCCATCCTAAGATGTATCAAAAAAAAGCACACTTCCTGGAGGGGAATAGGAAACAGTCAGCATTTACAAAGATCTCTCCAGGAATTTTCTTTTTTTTTTTTTTTTTGAAGATCTTGCTTTGAAGTAGATGCTACCAAAGAATAAGGCTTCCAGAGCTCAGCAATATTTAATGTACTTCTACAGCAATGGATGACAACGTTGTTGTTTCAGCTATATTATAACAAAAATATTGTGGTTTTCCTGTATTCTAACAGAAGTAACTCAAGATTTACATCTCATTCATCTCATTCAGAAGTAGCCCTTAAGCCAAAAACAAGGAAGGGAGAGACCCTACTGCGTACAAAGGACTTCAGTAATCCTCATAGGGTGGCTGTCCAGTTGGGACATAAAGAAAGGCCAAAGAAAGATAAAACACCACTTGCGAAAAGCAGTTTTTCTACAATCATCTTGTGAGAGTGGAAAACACATACAGAAGATGAGTAACTTGAGTTAAAACTAAGATGGGGTGTCCTCACTAACCCAACAAAGGTCTGGATTCATGCTGTAAAGTCCAGCTGGTTAAAATATCCACATCCAATGTGAAAGTATTATCTAAACCACACAGGAGTGGAAACAATTCTCCATACTCCTCTGCTTCTCCACTTGGTGAAGCACCATCTCAATATCCCACATACACTAAAACCAGTTTGTTCACTTACAACTGATTAAAACGACCAGTTGGTAAACAGGGAGACCGAGGCAATTCCTTGGAGGAGAAGGGGGAGGCATGCTCGGTCATTACTTTTGCAAGCCTCCATAATACACAGACACAAATGGACTTTAACTATTCTTGAGCCTTATATTAGAATAACCAAATTTCTATTTGTGACTGGCTAGTGACAACTTGGGAATACGAATCCCCTTTTCATCCACACAATGACAAAGCATCCTTCTCCACCCACCCAACAGCATGAGCACCAGGCTGAAAGGATGAGAAGACACGGCCAAATAGGCTGCTTTAAGACATTATGCCATGGCAGTACTTCCCAGAAAAATCAGAAGTACACTAGCAGTTTTCCTAGTATTTCCACAGAGAGAAACAGATTTTCTACCAGGATTTCTAACCTTCTGTTTAGACTCCAGCTGTGGATTGGAGTACTTAATGCTGAAAAAAACCCCAACCTTTGCAAAGCATGAATCAACCTTCCAGATCTCCAAGGGAGTAATATCTGCACCACACACCAGTGGGAAAGCAGATGATACGAATAAGAGGTTCTTGGCGTTCATACAAATCACGAGTGGAAAAGGAATTGGAATTTAGGAGGAACATGTTCCCTCCCAGGGGACGTCCTTCAGATCTCACTTTGCTTGGTTGCCTCAGGCTTATTTTACTATTCGTCTTTAATGTCACCCTCCAAATGATGCTGTTGGTACTTACACAACCCTTCCACCAAGCCTCCTTCAATCTCAATCTCAGAGTTTACACCACTTTTCCCTTCCTTAAGGGCATATAGGCAGAAAGAAATTCAGTGAAAGGCAGAGAGTAGAGACAATAGTAATTTAAACGTTTGACAGAGAGAGAGAGAAAGCAAGCTAAAGTAATGTAAAAGCTACATACCCACAAATGCACCAATAAATTATAACCGCAGATTTTTTTTCATTTTTATTCACTTACCAAAGGAATACCTGCAAAACAAAATGAAGAAAAAGCAAAAAAATTAAAATCTCGGTGGATCAGTTGTAGGAACCTATGTCTCATATTAGTTTTATTTCAAACTTCACACATTTTGAGTTTTAAAACACATCTGTCAAGGAGTACAGAAACATGCCTGAACCACGTAACATGCAACTCAAAGGCACTAAATGGTAAATTGCTGCTACCTGGAAATGCAACAGCAGCAAATTCCCTCATTTCTGGACAAATTAAGCTGTTATTTAGCACCCCAAGCAATTGGCCACCCTTCTTTCAATAAAGATGCTAAAGCAGCATGCCCAGAAGAGACAGCACGGTCCCAAATCACAACAGATACTGGGCTTCACAAAGGGCTGCTCCTCACCTTCCTCTGATTTGAGAAACGCCTCCGAGCAAGCAACCCAGTTGATCGTGCAGCTTAACCACGTTCCACTGCAAGATCATTCATCTATGGTTTCCAAAGCACGCTGAGCACTTCCCAGGCAGAAGGCAGCAACTGAAGTTGTTAAAAGCACAAAGCTTAATGCATACTTCTGCGCTGCTGAAGCCCACGCTGCTGAAAAGCAAGAAGTTACTTCTCGCTGGTGAACTATTCATTGGGTTTTTTTCCCTTTTGAAGACAGAAAAGTCTAGCACCGTGCCATCTGCTAGCTGAGTGCTGTGCACTAGGTGCTCCCCAATCCTCAGTGTCCCAGGGAAAGTGATACACGCTTACTGTATCATTTTCATGTGAATTTTCACCACACTTTCGCCACATCATTTAACTTGCTTTTTCAACTGCTCTTCTCATTGACATTACAGTTAGCCTTAGCTACAACATAGTGATTTTCTGTAAGTTTACCAGTTCCGATTAAAAGTAAAACGCAAAGATTAACAAGTTTTAAGATGCTGTTCTTCAACAGACAGCTTGTGTTTACTCCCATTATGGCTTCAATCCCACATCAGGGCTTTATTATTTGTATCTGCAGTATACTGCATTACACTAACAAAAAAAAAAAAACACCAAGCCAAAAAAACCCAGAACCCCAAAATAAAAAAACACCCCAGGCTTTTAAAGATTTTCAGAAAGATTTGCTCTTACTGAAAATGTCCTGAATAGGTGTGCAAATTTTATACTCATACCCATGTAGTTCGAATACTTCTAAAATCCATCAATCTAAATATTTTACTACATATTTAACAACAATTTCATACAGGGCTACTGATGTATAGAGACCAATAACTTTGAAATGCACAATAAGTTTTAACTTTCTTAATAAAAGCGGCTCTTTATAAAGATATCTGTCATTAAGGGCAACCTAACTTCGCTATTCTCCACCACAGTTGTGGTGCAGTTAAACATAAACTTGTACGAATTATTCTTATTTCTTGGCAGAAGTTAAGAACCCCCTGAGGCTCATTTAAAACACACACACAGAGACACACACAAAATGAGGAATTAATAAAATATTGTATTCTTCTGAACCACATTAAGTTTTCTGACGTGTGTCTGTTGCTGATTACATCAATCTAGGCTCCATAACTTGTCATGTGATGACAGGCAAACACTTGTGAATTTATTTCTCTGAAGAAGCCTGCGATACAAATGCCAAGGAAACCAAACCAAATGGCCCACTCCAAATACATAAAAGCAGCAGGGCTTCTTGCAGGGATTTTTTTTTTTTTTTATAGGTACAAACAGGCTGGTACCCAATTCCCGCAGACTTCAGGTTGTAGTTTGGAACGTAATTACCATTTTTCCTTTTCAAGGTCCTCTTCCTTGCTTATATGGAGTAAACAGAAGTGTTTACTAAAAAAACGGATTTTTTTCCTACTGCCTGCCTTGGCATTTGAAACATTAACGACAGATAATGACAAGTAAAAACATGGATTTGATTTTGCGGGTTTGGGGTTTTTTGGTAAATTTCAACAGAGTAACTTTTGATCTGCACATTGTCAAAACCAGAAATTTTGCAAATTCAAAGTATATTCCATTCAGATTTTCTAAATCAAATTAAAACGTGATGTCATTTCTGGTTGGAGAAATAATGTAATTAGCCATGACTTGTCGTTAGAGGCAAACTTCATGTCACACTTAGAAAGACTGTAAGTATCAGCTGGGAATCATAAACATCATCAAATATTTGGGTTAAATTGTTTTCACCACATTGTCATGCTGATTAATTCTAGCTCAAGTATATTCCTGGAAAGCAAAAATTGATAGCAAAACATAGTTTAAACTACATTAAACTACATCACTCCTGATGAAAATACTTCCCGCCGTCAGTGCCCATGGTGGAGGCAGCATGGAGCCGAGCTGCGTTTGAAGACACGGCTCGGCAAGAGCTTCCCATGTCTCCAAACCACACGCAGGCACAAAAACTGTGCAAAAAACCAGGGAGCTCCCAAACCAACCCAGCAGAAAACACCGCCTCTTCTGTATAACATCTCTTTTTTCTGCATGCAAAGCATGCGGGATGATGGTTTCTATTTGCTCAAGGAGGAGGAAAAGCAGATCGGCCAGACCTGCCCAACAAATTTACATTCCTTCTCCGCTCATCTACCCCATAGCTACACAGATTATTTAATGCAAGAGTTGACTGGGACAGGGACTCCTCTTACAAGTCTGTAAAACGTAACAAAATTCTAAATAGAGTCTAGTAAGAAATAGCATTAGAACATAGACAGGAACTCTTATCTTTACGTGTGATGCTTACCAGGAAAATACATCTGTATTTATAATACAAAAATAGAAAAAAAAAAACCAGTCCTACCCACCATTCACATCCCAGCAGCGCCCAACACCACAAGATCCTTCCAACTAAACTGATTTCCACAGGCAGGATAAATCCCTGCTGCATCCCTAATCCGCAGCCAGTGTTAACAGCTTCTCTCACTATTCTCCATGGAGAACATCTCGACGGAAAGTGAACCCAGATGTCAACTTTCATCTCCATTCTGAATCTCTCTTATTCTCTGGGCTGTACAACTTGGGATGGGGGAAAAAGTATTTGGGTAGCACAGACACATTTTCTATTCTCCATCAGGATACGGCTCCAAAATCTGCTGTAATGCCGTTTCCACAGCAGCACCTCTCCACAATGGAAACCAGGTAGAAGCCACACTGTGAGGTATTCCTTCCCTGTGAAGGGCGGAAACGTGACACATTAACTACCCTGGTCCCCCCTCCGGTACCCAGCCAGGGAGAGGAGGAAGCAGGGACCATCTCCCCAGGAGAGCGCAGCAGCCTCAGACCCCAGCGGGCAATCAAATGGACACACAACTGGCAGAGTGCAGAGCTTCCTTCCAAAATTTCAGTAACAGGGAAAGCTGGATGAGCTGCCTGCCAGAAATGCAGGCATTGCATTAGGGGAGGAAAAAAAAGGGCTAAGCCACGGAAGTATAGAAAATGTGGAAATTCCACCTACCCCAAGACAGGGGTGGTCTGCGAATCACCTCTGACAGACGCCTGTCTAAGCAACGATGGAGACTGCACCTCCCTCTCCAGGTATTCAGCCCAGTTTTCCTCCATATGTACATTTAGAAGGCTTTTCCTTATGTCCACCACGTAAACCAACAGCTTCTTGTCCTCTCCGCGTGGAGACAGCAAACACAGAGAACAACTAATTTCCATCCTCTCTGCTGCTTTCACACACTTGAAGATCTTTGTCTCCTTTCCCAGTTTTCCTTTCTCCCAACTAATCAAACTCAGCTCCTTCAGCTTTTCACCACAACAGGCCACTTTCTTCCCCGCCGCCGAGGCTTGTGCCTCTTCTCTGCCCGGCGTGGGGCCGTAGCCACTTCCAGCGCAATGTGACAACCAGACACGAGATGCTGGCTGACACCTCCCAGCTCCGAGAAGTGGAAAACCTCATCCACGGCTGTCTTGCACATGACGCTCCTAAAAGTTACTAGTTTACGTGCCTGAAAGCTTGTTTGGTGAACCACAATATACGAACCAAATTAAAGCTGTAAACACTTCAGGACAACAAAAACCATCTTTTCAATGTATATATATGTACAGGACCTGGCACCTGGGGATCCACTTCCTCAGCACACTGCCTCAAAACAAAGAAGCCAGTTGGCAAACATCACTTGCAAGAGACCGAGAGTCCATCAAAATGAAATGACAGAATTAGTCTAGTGCACCATTAATTTCAGAACATCATTAACTTAAAAGTGTGGGGGTAAGAAACATTTTTGACAGCTGGTTTCAGTTGCTGCCAAGCCTTTAGTATTGCACAGCGGTCGTGGGGGGAGGAAATAAGCTAGAATGGTAGTAAATGAAACCACTCGTCTGGTTTCTGGATTCACTTTATTGTGGTCACAGATCTCTAAAAACTGGGATTCTGCGCTCTGTAATTACAACATCCACATTTAAATGGAAGGAACAGGGATAACATTAAAAAAAGAGTGCTCGAGGATGAGGTTTACTCCTCGGTTTGCACATGGTGCTGGGAAAGGTGCCTGGGCAGAGCTGGAGCCAACCAGCTGATGAGGAACGGCACGGCCGCCCTCCTGGAGCCACGCCGGGTGCTCGCACCCGCGCCCATCCCGCGCAGCCGTCGCGGTCGGGCGCTGCCGCACGGCTCTCCCCGTGGCCGAGCAAGCGGCAAGCCATCGAAGCACCACTTTATTTTCCCCTTGCAAGGCAGGGAACCAGGCTTGGTTAAGAGACCAAATGTGAATTACCCAGCTAAGCCCCGGCACTCGCCAACTGTTCTGTCCGTGCTCATTTCCAAAGCTAAAAATTATTGCAAGCCCTGGCTTATGTGACTGCAGAATTTGCCAAACTCAAGGGAAGTTTGCTTTGGTTAAATCCTTCCAGTGCCAAAACCAGACGCTGAAATGGCAGCCTCGAGAACCCTATTCTGAGCTGCTCCTTAAGCCGGATGGTGAGTCCAAGGCAGGAAAGGTGAGAATGGGAGCCGGCAGCAAGAAGGCGACCGCAGCAGCACTGCAGCTCCTCCACCCCGCTTCACCCTGCCAGAGCCCGGCAGGAGCCACACCAGGCTGCCCGACCTGCCGAAATCGCTGCATTTCCCTAGGCAGAATGAACTTGAAAAGCATGTGCATGGCAAGTGGAAACAGACATGGTGGAAAATAAAGGGGTCAGCATCGGCTTGGACACATTCAAGCCCTAGAACAAGAGGTCAGTCCCACCACGGCATTTTGGTGTGAGTGCGTGCACGGGGGGGCAGCACAAAACAAGTGCTGCCATCCTGCTTTTTCAGGACCAGCAGCAGAAAGGTTTTGTATTTCTGCTGTCAGCATGCTGGCAGGTAAAATCCCAGGAAAACTGCATTTCAGTAATTCCATTCCTTGCTTAAAAAAGAAAAGAATCATTTAACTGCATTAATTAATCTCTTTTTGAAGGTTGGCCCCCCACTGCCAACCATTCTGCAGACTGAGTGCGATTCCCGATTGAATGAAGAAGTCTGCAGCAAGGCCATGGTTTCAGTGAAAGCGTGGTCATTTCCTCTACACTAAGTTCATAAAGACATGAGTTATTCTAGTGCAAGTTTCCACCTACTTTCTACCCCAGACCCTTCCCCCAAGAGAGCTTGCCTGTTTTTGCAGTCGCTTGCCTCCCCTTCTCCAGGACGGAGCTGTTTACCCAGACAGACCTGGAACATTTCTCCAGTAACATGGCTCAGCCCTGCGATAACTCTCCTTGTGCAGTAACCCCAGCCCAGTGATGAGCCGGCACCGCTGGTAGCAAACACTGTTCTTGAGAATAAATTTCTGGATTAAGACCCTTAGGGAAGTTAGTAAACACAGATCCCACCAGGGCTTGGACCCTTCCCTAACCCCTGATTGCTTTTCGGCTGTACCAATCACCGTATTAACATTCTTTCCAACCACAGCTGTTTCAGAAGTTAGATGAGTTAAACAACATGAACGTGTGCTGGACCAGACTGGGTGCATGAAGCTATTTGGCAAGTTACAGTTTAACAAAAAAACAAAAACAAAAACCATTATTCATTCTTTTCCTAAATCTTTCAGCTGTGGAATCAATACCCAAGTCTACATACTGGATACAGCTGGCAATTAGATGTGCCAGATAATAAGCAATTAAAAAATATTTGTCTCAGTCTCTGGCAAAGCCCTGTGGTACATCAGACACTGCACAGCCACGCCACTAACCACATAATCTTCTGATAATTTCTTTGCTCTCATTTTCTCATCGGCCGTGATTTGCAGAAGTGATTGGAATCTAGAGACAGTTTGTGCAAAGGAAACACTGGGGTGTTATTAACTGTCCATAGAGTATGTGCAGCTCCCTGTGCAATGGCTTTACCCTGTATCCAATTCCAATTGCCACTGATGTTTTAACACGGTCTTCTCACGGAATCAAGTCAGGGGCAGGGGAAGCAGGAAGAAGGTGAAAGAATATTGCTACGTGCCTTTTGCTGACATTTGCTATGCTATCAAAGCATTACGCTCTACAACGTTAAGTCATTTTGTCAGGCTTTCTGCAAAGCGAAGCAGCAGACACACACCACTGCTTTTCTATGTTTTCTTAATACTAGATACAGGTAACAGCCCTGACATTTAGACAGAAGCGGTTACTGGAATTAATGTGATAAAAGGTTATGAACCAGGACTCAGAGGGCAATTCCACAGTGCACATTTAACAGACGGAGCATGCGTTGGCGGCAGAAGGAGCTGGCTGGCAATGGGATGCTCACGGGAGCAGCACCAGTCGGCACCCGAACAGCCGGGGAACGCTGCGGTACGGACATAACGCTACAGCCCCTGCACACACCTTAAGGGGACCCTCGGCACAATACTGTTTTCTACTGTAGACAAAAGAAATGATCTCTTCTACACGCGGTGATTTCATTTTTATAGATCTCTGGCTATCTTACACCAGATTTAAATAAAAAAAAAATCCTTCAAAAGTGCTATTATTAAGTGAAGCGAAGCCAGTAATTACAGTAAGTCAAAACAATACATGCAACCAATCAATGTAAAATATTTAAATTCCCCTTTAGTTTCCCTCTTTTTAAACCTATTTAAGTTTCTACAAGCATTCACATTATTCAGACGTCGTTAATCTTAGAGGCACTACTTGCTACAAAATCAATAGCCGCAGCAGTAATGCTGCAATCTCCACGCTGCAGCTGCTCAAAAAACCCCGGCACACCATTTCACCAAAGCCGCTTCTCTTGTATTTCGTATCATGTTTCAACGGCAAGTTAGACTTGCCACGGTTCAGTTCTTCTCCAGGAATATATTCACGGAAGCAGGCAACGACCAGACCTGGTGCAGCCCGAGACCCCACCGAAGCATCCCTTGACAGCCCTGAAGGCTTTTGGCAGCTCCTCTTCTACTGACAGCTCATGCAGATCTTCTCAAATTCATGTCATAGCTGGACCTGGCTTCTTAATCAGGTTCATCTCTGCCTGCCTTTTCAGTCTACGCCACTCTCACAGACTAATGCACGTTTTTTGGAGTAGATGTGGGCAGGAGCACACTCAAACCTCCTTGGACATCCTATGGCAACTGCGGTCTTTGCTCCTACTTGCCCCTTTAAAAATCCCAGCCTAAATTAATGGCATACAACCCGTTGCCATTGAGCATTTAACTCAACTGCCTCAACCAAGACAAGTAACCTCACACTGCAGAGCACACGTTTACAGGTCTCGTGGACTACGGAAGGCCAGCCAGCCATGGCACCACCCTCCTCCTTCCCAGCCACGCTGAATGCCAGGCGAGCAGATGGCAAGGGCCGGCCCCTCTCCAGGACTGCTGCTAAACCAAAAGCCAGCCTAGGGCAGGGAGGGGAAACCTTACACATGCTGGGGGGGGAACGCTAAATGATTCATTTCTGACATCAGCCATGATTAAATTTTAATCTCTCAAACAAAAATATGGTTCTCATTAGCCTCATTAGTTCCCAGTTGTACAGCAAGGCAACAGTGTCACATGGTATTAATCTTTGTTTTCATTAATATGTCATATCAACTGCTCACGGCTGCTCTCAGCATTCTTTGAAACCGATACGCTCCCTCTCTTCTGTGCGAGTAGGAAGTGCCAAAAAGCAGCTTCCTCGACAGGAAGGATGACCCCCTGAGATCCTTCAACTTTTGGGTTACGTTTCTAGAGATAATCTTTTCTTTCTGGGGAAAGAGGGAGGGGAGTTCGGAGCAAAAGGGATGCAAGGCTGCAATCCGCAATAACAAAGAAATTCCTGAGGTTTATTGCCAAGGCCAGGCCAGATAAAGGAGTAAGATATTCTAAGTTTTCTTGTTGTTGTTGTCATTGGGATATTTTGGAAAGCTAGAAAAATAAAGCCAGGTTCCAAAAGGGTTCTTTGCAAGCGGGTTATTTGCAAAGCCCCTAGCAAACTTCAAACGACTCCAATTTAGCATACGCATCAAGGTGGTATTTGTTGATGTGATTCATCTAAAGTCCTAAATACTTTTTTTTTTTTTAATACAATTGTACACTGGATGCAGGCACAAAATTAATTTTTGCTTGCACTTCAAACTTTAATATCTGTAAAGTTAATATTAATCAAGTCTTACAGTCCCTCAGTTCAAGCTTGTATTACTTCCAGACAGGCAGATAAAGCAGGATATAGACTAATGGAAAGACCTTGCCAAGGTCACACAGTTAAGTACAGCCCGACGCATCCATTCCTGCCTGTGCAGTGCCACCTCGGAGAACTTCCCAAGGGAACCAAGCATACTGATGAATGGACACGCAAGTTCCTATTCCCTACTTGCACGGCTCCTCATCTTTCAGTGTTTGCTTGCTTGGGGGCAGTCAAAAGTCTTACCGAATTACCCAAGTTACTTAATAAAACGTGCATTAGCTCAAGTGCACCCGTGTGGATATGTTCATTCACCCTTGATCTGGCTCTGGTCTGCTGGAAGCTCTAAGGGTGATTCTTCCATCTGTATTTTGCATGTCAGACTAGGACTCTTCTAGTCATAAAATCAGGATTTCCAGAAGTGCTGTGCCCTTGTCATAAGAGGGTCACAAACCAGTACACTTAAAAATGGGAATGATGTTTTACCAAATCCAGCCCACAATTCACATGCTGGCTGTTTTACAAGCTGGAATAAGAAATTCAGAAGAGATCTGTTTCTAACCTTTACTGGATAGGATGACACCAGACAAAAACCCAACTGCGTTAGACTGAAAAACCAAAGCTGTAGAATATAACAGGAAAGAAAGTGGGGAAGAGGTCCATTTAATGGCTACTAATGCCCTCCTGGAGAGTGAAAACACAGCCCTGAGCATCTCATCAGCTCCCTAGCATTTAATGGAGTTCAGCCTGAACCAGTCACCAGTTCATCCGCTAGCACACACAAGACTGTGATTAAAGTCCTGCATAGGTCAAGTGGTTTTTAATGAGACATATAAACCACAAAACCTCCATGACATACAAGTCTTTCTTCTTTCTCTGTTGTAAATGAACTTCTGAGAACGGTAATTTAATTGCAATTAAATTACATGCCTCAGAGACATGCTTTCATGACCTGCAGTATACCTCTCCCTCCAATAAGTCCTTAATATTACATTTAAAAGCTATTAATACTATTTTCAATCAGCTAAATATGAAAAAAAAAACCCAGGCATTTGGGGCCAGAAAGACAGAGGCATGTGCTCCTCTCTGTGCTCTAGAAAAGTGCTGCAGCATCTGCAACTTCTTGGGAACCACCTGGGCACGAGGGCTTCGAAGGGCACGTGAACACAGCTCAAACGGCCCTCGCCTGCAATCTCTGGGGTTGCACAGCGGTGAAGCACTGTTCGGTTTCATATTCCTTGCAGAAAAAAAGGTGTGCTGCTTAGTCTTATTTTACCCTAAATACCTGTTAGCAGTAGCTCCACCAACATTTTCCACAAGGGAAGAACACACTGAAAAGAACGCTGTAGCCACCTCATACTATAATGTTTTATTTATTGGCTTGTTTAATCTATTCCCTTGAGCTCTTGTAACTCTACCAGAATCTTAGTCATGAAAGAAAAAAAGGCAATAGGATTTAAAAACCCACAATTCTAGCTTTTGTATCAAGTGTCTTACAAACTGTACCACTGAACGCTCTCTAACAGTGGGCAATACGCTTTGTAAAATGAAACAACACAATAACCAAGGGGAAGGAAGGGTTTTCAGATGACATTTGAAAATGCTGGGGGGGTGGTTCGGTGAGGAAACAACAGAAGAAGAAACAGGAGATCAGTGGCAGAGTAGTTTAAAAGTTTGTTTATATAAGAAAATGTAATAGCTCTCTGGAGACACCTTACTGTGGGATAAAAGTGATTTTATTCCAGAATTACGAATTCACTTTAGAAGTGCATTAGTTATTCTGGTACAAAAATGATTCAACTTCTGCCGGAACGCCTCTCCCAGAGAGCTTGTCCTAACAAAGGACCTCTACTGCTGATGGTCCATCTCTGCAGACATATGCCCCACCAGAAACCGTAGGGAATAAAACCACAAATGGAGGTTTCATGAGGTCACCTGCAACAAGTATTTTTCCTTTTAAACAAAGGGGCAGCTTTTCCCATTCTTTTTTAAATGTACGGCAATCCATTATATTAATATTCAGGAGGGAGGAAGTGGGGAGAAAGGCAAAGCCATTCGTATTGGACCTGTGGAGCTGCACTGTTCTTCCAATGACTGAACCCAGACAAGCAGGACTTGCAGTCTGCAAAATGGACGCTGAAATATGGGGAATTCCCACAAAATCTTTTTAAGCATCTTTAGCTTCGTTAAATAGCTTCTATTATACTCAAACTGGGACCACTTTTTACTGTTACTATTTTACTGAAATTAGGCATCGTCTGGAGAAACTACAAGAAAAATCAAGGCTCAAATTAACATAATGATTAAGCACTTCACCCAGCCTATGGGTCAGACATTATATATTCTTTTGCACTGGCAGACCTTTGGATTCTTGAGAGTCTCCTCCTACTTCAAAATGAAAAGTTCAAAATGGCAGAGGGGAAAAAAAAATACAGTATTTTAAGACAGACGCACTGAGCTTGTGATGCAAGGGCTGCACCGTTATACACATGCCCCATGACCCAGAGAAGACCTGAGCAGATTCTGAGTCTGAGCAGACCCCGAATACCACAGCTGTTTTGGGAACAGAGTGCCCAGAATTACAAAAGCTTCCCTGTGCCTTCCACTTTCAAATTTGGCAAAGGCAATCTTGGCCTCGCATTTCACAGGTACCAAAATTAATATGCTGTTCTCTGAAAGCTAGCCTAGTTTTGAGAACCACCAAAGTACATCTTATTTCAGACAGTTCACCTGCACTTTGGCAGAGCCAACAGTAAACTGGCAAAGTCAAGAATTCAGGGCCAGGACAACATCCTGGCCCCAGTTCTCAGGATTTTAGGTTGCCAAAGTAATCCTTATCCCGCAAAATCCATTACAAACAGCTCACGTCAGCCTGTTCCAGGAGCAGCTGTCTTGAGGGTTATTACACCCTCCAAGACCTTTAGCTGGTCCCTTGCCATGCTGTCACAGCAGGCTCAGCTGTCCCCAGGCACACTGTGTATTCCCCGGCTCACAGGTGGAGGTCTGCAGTACCAGGGCAGGCAGGCAACATCTCCTGCCCTTCAAAGGAGACGGTTTGCTCTTCTGAAGCTTCCTCTGACTCTGAGCCCAAGCCAGCTGGACAGCAGTTGAAAGACCCGCTCCTGCAGCAGCGCCCGGTATCTGGAGACTCCAGCCCAAAACAAATAGAAACATTTAAAATTAAAATAGAAAAAGGCAATAAAAGGAATAAATTGTTCCTCACTGGCCTAAAGAAGAGAACTCTATTCCTCCTTATCACCCCGTATCTTCCTTGAACTGGCTTCCCAGGCAACTACTGCAAAGGATTTTTCTGGATCGGCTCAGCTGATGGGTGCGTGCCCAGCCCAGCAGTGCCAGCTCGCAGGAGTCCACGCCTGCCGGCTGCAGAGGAACACTAAGAAAGACTGTACAATAACTACAAAACAACGTGGCCACAGGAGGATTTTCTTCCTCATTTCAGACGCCTCTTTGCTGAGCTATCTCGTAACTCTGATCAGGAATGCCTGACAATGTTGCCCTTTCCCTTTATAAGAAGTCACTGTGGTCTTCAACAGATGCTCTGGAGAAGAATCAGAACTCATCAAAACCTCTCAATCTGCCCAAATTTGAGAGTAAGACAAAGTTAACAGACTATCTAAGCCCACCTACAAACCAGTGTGAAAAGGGAGTTTTAAAGCCAGCCTTATTTTTAAGGCCAATGCTGCCACCCACCCACCCACGATTAGCAGCAGAATTCATGAGATTTCAGGTACTCTCAGCTCATCCCTCGTGCCACCACAATTCCCTGAAGGACAGTGAGAAATTAGTTAAACCCCGCCTTTGCTCTTTCCCCACGTTTACTTGCCCTGTAAGTACCTAGCCACCCAGCATCCCCTTCTCCAGGAATTGAATGTCACACTGTATGCACAATAATAATATGGTTTTGACCACCCAGTGACCCATTTCGGAGGATCTAATGAAAAATGTAACCACAGCTGAATGAACTGTACTGCTGGGTTACTTTGATTCTTTTCCCTCACCCCTTTACAAGAACCACCTAATTTCCTGTTTAATATATTCGATGGCACAATTGAGAAGAGATGAAGTTGAGGCAACGCCTCCTATTGCCCCCTCTTTTCTCTCTCACCCCTTCCCCAGAAGAACCTACCCATTCCCCTGGTGTGTTATCACTGTATACCAGGAGTCACCTGCCTGTGCCAGGGTAACTTTTAAACTCCAAATGTGAAGTAGCAAAGGAGGAAAAAATACAGCCTTATCTCAAATATGAAGAGTCAATTCCTTTCAACCACAGCATCCACAAAAGGCAAACTCTGGGCTCCACTTGCATTCCTGCTGGCCAGCTCATTGTCTTCAGAGCTGCAGAGACCTAACGCTTGGCCCTGAGCTTCTAACCCCTCTCAGGAAGAGGCATCTGGACATGGGCTGCTGGACACTGGTGGTGGTTCAGTGCAGCAGTGGCAAAAGGCTCCCCTCGCTATCCCCTGCCCTTCGCCTCTCCCTTTAAGACTTGAAAGACGACAAAAACAGCCACGCATTCAACAGGCACAACTGGATTTCTTTTGGCAAAAACCTGGGAGTTCTGCAGGACTGTCACCCCGCCAGCACCGGCGGCGAAGACATCACACCTCTGCCTTCAGCCTGCCTGCACCAGGAAAAGCAACTGGGAGCAGAGGACCAGCACAGAACACGACTGCCCAACGAGCCATTGAGAACACATTCCAGCTAGCTTTTTTAAAAATCAAAACTATAATGACATTATAACACTGCTACAGCAGCGGCAGCAGTACACTGAGCCCTCCAGAGTGCCTTGTGGGTACTAACGAAGAAAGCCTGTCACGCTAATGTCTTAGTTAGCCCACTACTTCAGGAGCAAGCCAGATCAAACCTTCAGCCTCGGGTCCTGCTTTCAGCTACAAAACCTTTGCAGCTTGAGGGGGAGGTTGTTAGGGGTTTTCCTCCCCCACAAACAGAAATGCAAAGAGAAAGAAGTCAAGGAACGCATCCGGATTTTGCTGCTACAATGACACAGGCTCCTGTATCTCTGGAAATGAGAGCAGGATGGTGCTTGAATTCTTGCGCTGTAACATAAAACATCTAGACAAATAGACAAGCTATTTTGGAATAACTTGGAAATGGGCAATGGAAAACTATCCACCAAGTTATTTTTCAAATTTTGTGGCTTTCTTTCACAGTCTTAAGTCCACGCTGAGTTAAGAGCTCAGAGAACAGAGCTTTTCAGAAAACTGAAGCTGTTATCCTTCACCCACTTGCATACCATCTGGAGTAGGATAGGAATGAATGGGACAGGACAAGATGCAGGGCTGCCCAAGCACATGCAAATCCTTAAAATTAAATTCACTGAGCTCGTCTATATAGAAGGTGTCCTGAAATGTGTTGTACAGAGCCAGAACATGTCAATGACACAGCTGTGTCATGTTCACAGCTTGGGCACACCTTCATGGCATGACTTTTTACCTCCCCAAAGCTACCATACCACCTCTGCTACAGGCAGAGAGGTACTTGAAGAGGTCAGCTAACGAAATGTGGTTTCCTAAGGGCCCATCCTCTTAACAAATGTAATTGGTGCCTTGACAACTGTGAGGACCACTTAAAGCCTTTACTTTTGCACCGCAGTCTTTCCCTGCAGCAAGGGGATGTGCAGACACTATTTCTCCTTTACTTTTCCCTGCGGGCTTTATGTACTTATCCGGAGTGTTCCAGCTCTCTTCTGGATAGAACTAAAAATTGAGAAATCATTCAAAGGTAATTATTAAGGGAATTCCCTTGCAACAGCCATGAGGGAAGGTACTCCACAGCAGGGACAATGTGTAGCATGGCACATTATGCAGCCAATTTGCCTCTCAGAGATGACAACAGAAATCAGAGCAGATATCCCGGCAAAGAGAGAGAGCAGGGGCATGCCCATAACTCATTTCTGCCAAATGCTTTCCTTATCTCACATTCCTACATCACTCCTTACCAGATTACCAATCTCAAATTGTAATAGAAAGTCAACGTGTACAATGAACAGCAAGAGATTACAGAGAAGAACAAAGCAGAGAGATTGTTAACCTACCAGATCTGTCCAACATTGACCAACGAGAGGTAGAGAACCCACAGGACAGCCATGAGGACCATGTTTGCACATCCAGTTACCAATACAAAGGCTGAAGTTGCCAGGCCAAACAGGGAGAGGTAGTCCAAGATGCTGTCCATGTCTGACCAATCCAGAAACCAGATGATTGTTGGCGCATAGCTCAGAGCATCCAGGTTTATCTTCCCTTTGAAATACTCCTTGACATTCTGCAGGTACAGTTTACAAGGGAGCAGCCCCTTCTCTCCTATTAGCTGCTTGTTTTGATGATACGCCACCAGGAAGGCCACAACTAGAGGAAAACAAGGAGGGGGAAAAAAAACAGTATTAGAAATCATCCACGCTGAAGTACGTGTTTTGAGTCCAGAGTTACAGAAGTATATTCATGCCTCGGGAAGGAATTTATTCACATGTCCTCATCTCCATTAAAATACAACACAGTCATTTCTATTAACCACGATGCAGAAGGCAGAGGAATTCTGTAAATACTGCCTCTGCCTTCACACCAGGAAATGGCACAGAGTCTGTTTTGAGATAATTTTCTCCTCAACAGCTCTAAGAGACATGCCACTTGCTTCAGGCAAACTCAACAATGCACTTCTGGGAAAAGCTCCCTGTAACCGAGCGACCTGACCCAATGTAGGAACAGGAGGCTCAGCCCAGCTCTGTTAGACTCCGCGTGACCCTAGCTTAGTCACATACGCTATTCATCTCCTAATGCAGATGAGGAAAACAGCTTAATTGCACTGCAGAGTACAAGTGAAAGTAATGCATTAATTTCAAGACTTCCAGACAGAATTTCCTTTCTACAAAAAGTGTTTGGAAAGGAGACACTGAGAAACACTCAGTTCACGCACAGGTACTGGGGAGCACAGCTGAAGCAGCCGGCAGAGCGCACACAACTTCCTTCAGCTTTGCTTTCCAACAAATTTCAGTTTCACAAAACATTGTGCAGTGTAAATAGACAACAGCTCCAGCCTGGGTTTTGGTGGTGGTGGTGGTGATCTACAATGTCTGCTGCTCCCAGCACAAATAACCCACAGCAGACTGATAGCAGATTGTGCCTGCAAGGTTATGCTTTGACTTTAGAGGACAACGTATCTCCATTTTTACATAACGCTACCTGTGCATCTATCAAGTACTGGATTTTTTCCTTATATTGAAAACACTTAATATTTCAAAATATTGTTAATCACACAGCTTAAACTCATACACACCATTTAAGAGGTGTCTAAAGGACACCTTAATTCTTCTGGCAGCATAATGATAAATGGTTATTCATCGCAACTGCAAAAGGCAGTAGTTATGCTATGGGTTGATCTTCTGGACCCTCTCACATCCTGGTAGGTTGGAAATACAAAGTCTTAATATTTTTCTGTCCTCTAAATTGCTACTTTTTACATGTCACTACAGCTCTCATTTATAGTGTCTATGCACTGGACAATCTTAGAACAGCCAGATGCTTTTTTTAACAGCACATAAGCAATTTAATTACAGATTATAGACCTAGAATTTGATGTTCTACAGAGAAAGCTGGTCGGCTTCTAGGGATTATCTCATATTTTAGGAATCTCCTCCAGTTACCAATTTGCAGTTCGTAACTGCAGTAATCTCCATTTCTCAGAAAAAAATGATGAAGGCCAACATTTCCTGATTATGCTCCATACATTTTGCTCCCAGAGGCTAACTTACCCATCTTTCAAACATTACCCAAACACCAGCCACGTCACACACAGCAATACCAGAGGTCTTACAAAAGGCTGATCTGTCTCCCCCCTCAATCTTCCTTAGCTAATGATCAAATCTGTTTCCTTCCTTATCTGAATACTGTCATTCTGCAAACAAGAATTCTGGTGTTCATCTGGTTGGTCTCTCTCACTGGGAACACTGGTAGAAAGTCTATGTGAAACTATACCCCGAGTTCAGGCCTGGATTCCCCTTTCTTTGAAGTTCGATTAGCAACCCAAAGTCTGCAGCCCCAGGGAATAAAACAAATGTCCCATTCCCCCCAGACACACACAAAGGTCTCCAGTGGATTTCAGTTAATCCACTTAACACTTACTGCATTACTTTGCACACAGCGTGTATTTTGTTCTCATTTGAAAAACCACTAAAACTCACAATCCAACGCGTATCTGAGGTCACCGGGAGGGTTCCCATTGATTTCAACAGATCCTGAATCACAGCGCTAACACAATAAAGTTGGGGGCTTAATTGGTTGTATCTCTTTCTGTCCATCTTCTATACACAGTGAAGGATTTTACAAACTAATGAAAGACACGCAGAATATTTTACTCAATTACAGACAGGGAGGGACAAGAGAAAAAACTGATCGCAACACTAAAAAATCAGCTTTGGACCGCAAACTAAGTGTTTTATATTTTCGAGTATTCATATTTTTCGACCAACACACTGTTCGGCACAACTGTGTAATCAGAAAGCCTGACACATGAAACAGGCAGAAATATAAAGCTTCTGAGCCTCAGACAACTTAATATCTTCATTTTTGGTTTTAAAAAAAAATAAAGACCAACTCTGCCTTAAAACTCCATGGCTTGATTTCCCGTGATTAGCACTGCAATTTGCTGCACAGTTTTCCAAAAGCGCTAATCAAATTCACCTCTAAATGCTACAGAAATTGCTGCCCCAACCCATAACTGCTAAGGAGTTTTTTTTCTAAAAAAATCTAAATTAGACCCCTGCACAGTATGCAAGATAAACAAGGAAAGGGTAAATTAGGAAAAATAAACTATAGCAATTGCAGAAAAGTACACATTGTATGTACAAAATACTGTACAGCCTTTTTAAGTCTGAAAGCAGCAAAGACTGCATTATAGGTTGGCATGAACTGCACATCTCAATATTGCCCAGTTTGGGCTCCAAAGAGGTTTTCTCCCAAAGCACTGATTTCTCACAAGATGCTGCACTGCTGATATTTCATATATTATGATTTCACAACTAAATCCCACCGGCAACAGGCCCAATGTGATGAAGAACTCATCTAACTCAAACCAAATCCTGACCGTTCCACCTACGTTTCGATCCATCACCCTCCCAAGCCATCGGGGCCCACGTCCGGCGAGCGCCGTTTATTGCTCACACGTGTGCAGCATTTCCTAGACGTGCTGCTCCGTCCGGATCCAGCTCCCTCTCCTGGACACTCCCCAAGCTGAGCCGCTGTCTCACACCGTGCTCCCTCTCCACTCATCTCCAGCATCTTTTGGAGCACCTTTGAAGGGCACATCCCTTAGGCAGCACCCACTTCTCAAACCCCACCACCAAATCGTCTAGACCTACTCTCCCAAGGCACCAGCTAAGCCTTTGAGAGGCTTCACCCTGAAGGCAGCAGTTCCCATGTCACCAGGCACATGCAATAGTTGAAACTAAAGACAGATTCTGCAAAGGACTTCAACAACACAGGAGATGCATAGATCCCAGGGGAAAAAAAGGGAAGTTATTTGTCAGCTTGTCATTGCTTCCTCTCCCTGAACTCTTCTCGAGAAACTGTATCCTTAAATTGACTATAACACAGACCCTGCTCCCTTCTCCAGGAACCTTCCCTTTGATCTTGGCTTAGTTGGGGGGGGGGGGGGGGGAGGGAGAAGTCCCTTTTGCCCCCAAAGCCTGTGCTTTTCTTCCTCTTCCTTAACCCCTATTCTGAAACCTCTCTCCCTTTGGCTTCGCATTTGGGGATTTTCCACTCTCCATCTTCCCACTCCCTCCAGGTAAACATGGTCAAACAAGTTTGCTTCCACCTTGGGCACTGGCTGGCATGCTCGCTGCACTGCCGGGGCATGGGGCAAGGTTAATCACTTCTCTTGTTTGTCCCATAGCTTCTTCCCGGCAAGAGGGTGGCAAGAGCAGTTCTGTTACATGAACCAGAATTCACCAGTTAGTAAGTCAGCCGATGCTGCGGGGACCCACCCACACAGCATGCTGGCTTCAACCACGCATGGGGTCCAAGGCACGGAGTCTGCTCGAGCAACGGCACTGCATCCACCTCAGCCTCCCCAAACGCTCTGTAAAGCTGTGCTCCTGGGTTCTGCATGGTTCATGCCAGTCCAGGGACATTTTCATCTCTGGCAGCAAAGAGAGAAGGGTCTTACCCTAAGGGATGCTGGAACGGTGAAAGAGTCTGAGCGGGCAGCCGGCAGCTGCTGAGCCCCGCTGTTAGCCAGGCAAGCGGGCAGCGTCTCAGTCACCAACAGAGCTGCAAGACTCCGCATCTCGCTCAGGAGAAGCCGCTTTCCTCCTGAGCAAACTTGACTCCTGGATTTGCAAACTCTGGGCAATGCATTCATCAGTGTCTCCTGTCAGTTCAGGGTTTAGTTTTTCCTACAAGAACAGCACAAACACTTGCATTCCTATGCACCAGGCAGCTCGCCTCCATCAGCACCCGAGCTGCCTCCAGCTCAGGCGTATACGGCACTGAGGAGTCCACGGTGGATTCCCCCAGGATGGAGAAAGCTAAGGCAGGGCCTGATCCAGAGTCACCCACTCCTTCCAGCCTCTTCAGCAGGCCAAACCCCTCAGAATGACTCTCACTTTCTGGTACCATCTTACAAAACGAGAGCATAACTGAGAAGGGGGCTTTTCCAGAGTTCAGGATGCACTTTGCCGACCAGGACACAGAAGCTGATGTTTTCCCATAGCTATCCTTTCCGACATCATGGATGGGAACGACGTGAGGCCATGGCTGGGCTCCTAATTCAGCAACATCCCCTGCAGACTCAAGCACAGCTCTGCACACCGTCAAGTCTCCAAAGCCAGCATAAAACCCATCACCCCTGTGGCTGCTCACTGCCTGGACTTTTTACAAATACTTCCTGGATTTGGGTATCTTCAGCCCATGCCAGTCTTCTCTCTTTCCACCTGAAGCACTTTGCCATTCTTCAGACTATTTGCTCCTTTGCAGATTGAAAAAAAACTCAGCCTCAGCACCTCCCATGCTCCCTCCCACTCAGGAGGCAGACAGAGCCTTTGACAACTCACATGGGAGCACGCTCCTCTACCTGCTGCGAGCTGATCTTTACATAAGTAATACATGTAAATTATCATCAACTGCTAATAGACCTTCACCACTTATTCTCACCTCAGAAGGTGCTTTACTGTACTTTTCCATTAACTCCCCCCCTCCACCTTCTCCTTCCCCTCCCAGCCTCCTCTCTCCCCCAAAACTGAACACGTTCCTTGTTCAAACCCACATGCTACCAATAAACACAACCCAAGCATGCAACACAAGAGTCACCCATCTGAAATGATTTGGTCTATCCATATTGCCCTGTCACCTCAGTTCCTTTCCCCCGGATCAGGCTCAGCCTGTCATGGTAGCAGAATGAGAGAATCCCATTCTTCATGCTCTGTAAAGATTTAAAGATGTGAAATCCAAAACTTTCCGGTCATATGGCTTTCTCTCTCCCCCCATTAAAATAAGTCTTAACTTTTACTTAAAGCCCAAACCACAAGAAGAAATGAACCAAGAGCACAGAAAACCAAACTACATTTTGCACACACAAAAAAAATCTGCCTGGAGCCATATATCAAGTGCACCTTTGACCCAACAAGGCATTCAAAAAAGGCCCTATGCTGGATGCTGGCAAGCTGAGGTTGTACTACTGAAAAGAAGAAGCAGGAGAATATGCATGGCCTTTTCATTATTATCAGAGAAATGAATCAAGTAAGTTTTCAATTGATAAATTCCCCTGCAAAGTTTTGCAACACAGAAACAACAACACCGAAGTACTGAGCAAAGAGCCAGACTGAAACCAAGCACCCCCTTTTCATCATCCAACCCTACAGCCACAAATAAACACACAACAGAGTAGTCCGTTCTTAACACTTTTTTGTTTTATTGCCATTCACAGCAAAGCTAAAGACTTTGGGGTTGTTGCTTTGGAGGCTTTTTGAGCACTTATCTCCCCATTGTCTCTTTGTTTGAAATAATGTGAAAGCAAATAGAAAACTCTGGGCTGTGGCACTGCTAAAAAGCTTCCCCATAGGACCCAGATTGTTCCAAACCACACCAGCGGCAGTCCAGCCTGCAGCTGGAGGATGCCCTGAGAAGATCCGTCTGCTCCAGACCAGCTCTGGGCAAGCAGCAGACTGGGAGATAGATCCTCTCCTTCTCGGATCCTGTTATCATTTCCCTTAAACTATCACTGCTTGCTATGAATTTATCTTCCCACAGTGAAAGTGCTTTGTTCAGGACCAAACGCACTTCTGTCTCGCTTACGCAGCTCTTTTGTGCAGAGTTAAACGGGAGGCATGTAGCTTGCTAAGAGGACATAGTGCTAACATACTGCCTTTGTTGTGCAGACTTGCTAACAAGCACTGCACTGAAATAAAACCTTTCAGGGGAGAAAAAGCGTCCGAAGATGTACTATAATCCTGACCAGGCAAGCTGAAAGCTACTGGGAGCCTTTTAATATAACTGAGGGAAGAGAAGGGGGAAAGCAGGGGAGAGGGCAGAGAGAGAGAGGAGGGAGGACACCGGGGAGAGCCAGGAACCTACAGGAAGCCAAACCCCCCTGAGAAGGCTTTAGATTTCAGAATTAGGAAGAAGTAGCATGAACCTCCCGTAGCTCTAGCTCTGGGGAAAGAAAATACTACTATTAAACAATACATAAGGGGAAGGAAGATAAACTGGATTTAAATAATAGCTTTTATTTCAAAGCACTCTACAGAGCCTGGCTGGAATTGGGAAGGGTGGTATCTAATTACTTAAACTTCTACATCTGGAATCTGATGATAGTAATCATCCAAAAAGGGCACTTAACAATGATTTAGAAGGAGGGTGAAGGGAGCAAATAAAGCACATTTGTTGTCAAGAGCTTTGGGACCAGCTATTTACCTGTAAGAGGACTTCCAACAAGACCTCAAAGACTTTCTGTATTTACAAAATGTCAATTCCTGCCATAAAGAACAAACACACAATGCAAGACAAGGACGGAAAACCTTCAGATCTCAAAACATCATTTCTCCAAGCCTCCCCGTCCCATGAATTACTGTATTAGAGATTGCAGTTAGCCAGTGACAGGCAGGTTGCAACGGTGGAAGTCTGTGAGACAAGTCTCTTCAGTCTGCACACCAGTATTATACAAAGATACCCCTACAGAAACAGAGAGAAGGGTCTGGGCAGCAGAGCACAGGGTAAGACCTACACAATTGTTCTCTTCCGCAGTGTTCAGGGCTGGATTCTGTGTCACTTCACACCCTCCTCCTCCAGAAGGGTTTTACAACTTGGTCTGCCCATGCTTAGCTGGTGAAGTGCCGAAAGAGGTCCCAGATTTGAAAACGTCTCTGAGGGCTGCCAGTTGTAAGAATTTAAGTGTCACCTAATTTACAAGTGCACAGTGCTAGCTACTATTAAAACCAGAATTGCACAGACAGGCGTTTCATTTACCTTAGTGCTCAGCTGGGAGGACCCCACTGGCACAGCCCTGCTGCAAAGAGCAAACCTCACTAAGCACTTTCAGCTTGGATCCATTTTCCCCTTCCTTCCCATTCCTGCAAGCAGCAGGTGGTTTTGGTCACTGGCCTCCACAAATCATCAGATCCTTTCCCACCTTCCATCTCTAACCTGCCTCTCAGACAACAGCTGCTTTGCCAGGGACTTCCCAGGCTCTGGCTGCTTCTGGAAACCCCCTTCAAAAAAAGAAGAGGAGAGCTGTTAGAATCAAAGGGGGCAGGGGAGAAGGGAGGGCACACAGGATACTTCACACCTGCCTTGCTCTGCCTGTCCTCCTTCAGCAGGAGAAGATCCAAAGGAAAATCTCCCCAGCTCGCATCAGGCAATAAAACAGCCTCTCAACAGTGGAGTGAGGGGCAGGAGGGAGGTGACAGGCCCCCAAATCACGCTTGGCAATTCTGCCCCTCACCTCAGCATCACCGTACACCCCAAATCATGTTTCTCTCCATCCCATCCACAGGGTCCTTCACTCTCCCACCCCTCCCTTTCCACCTAGGAGAGAGAACAAGCTTTCAGCTCACACAGCTGCACTAATAAGCAGGAGCTGCAGTCATCAGGGGGTGACCACTTTCCTGATACTTTAGCACAAAGTCCCCCAAAGGATTTGTTGCTTAACACAGCAGGAATGAAAGGGTTACATTTAAAAGGGTGAAATGAAAGAAGGGGGAAAAACATCCCACGACTGAGGAATGTCAAACTGTCACAACGACATCAACCGTTTCCTCAGCAAGTCTGAGACTCGGTGTGTGCAAATCGCCGCGTCTGGGAAAAAAAATAATCTGTCAGAGTAAATGGTTCCATCTTCAGAAAAGAGCTTGGAAGAGGTGCTTGGCACAGAGGCTTTAAATTGTTTTCTGCTGTTTCTAAACCCAGGCTCTCAGAAGAGATCAAAAGGCAACCCACCCCAACAGTCGTATCATGGTTTTGCAGCCTTTGACAGAGGAATCTACCTCTTCACAATCTCTCCACCTCAGATGCACCAATTACTTTCCCCTCCGTGAGTGCTTCGGTTGTAGGCTGTGCAGCGTCTCCCCCGCATTGGGATCAGAGCTGGAGCCCCAACATCGCTGCAAGTGACGGCCCAAGTCAGAATTCTGTCTCAAATCTGGCCAAGGTTTCTGGCTTTGGGTCCCTTGGCTGTTACTCAACCAAAACAAACAGCAGAAATCACTGTTACCTGATCGCAATCAAGCTGAAGTTGCATAACGAGCACATAAACTTTTCCTTTCTTGCACCTCCTCCATTACAAAGGACAGAGCCATCCTCCTACCCAAACATAGTTGGTACCCAAATCCTTTCCTCTGAGGCTACCTCTCTCAAAACGGTTTCCTCACTCGGTACTGTGGAAGCATTTTGGGGTCTCCCCCCCGCTTCTGCCACTCCCAGGCATTCCCACTCCCCTTTCCTCTTTCGAAAAGTGCCAAATCCAGTTCTTCTCCCTATTTTCTTTCATCCCGCTTTCACTCACCAGCCTGCCATCTCAGCTTCACCCTCTGGCTTACAAATGCTCGCTCTCCCTTTCTCCCTGCAGCCAGTAGGTTTCAACCATTTCCATGCTGCAACTCACCTGACCCTGGATGGGATACTTGCTCCTCACCTCTTACTGCTCTCCTTGTTCCGAATCAGGTCTCCCACTCACCAGAAGGTCCCATACGTTTGCCTCGCTCTTTGCCCTCCTCTGCCTCATCACCCCCTTACCAACTCCCACCCCTCCAGCCACCACCTCTCCTTTCCCACCTCCCCACTGAACATGCCAGCACCCTACAGGACAGCATTCGGTCCTGGATGTGGCATATTTATAACCCCAAATCCATGATCAGAAAGCACGGGCCTCCACCGAACGCACAGCAGAGAACGCTAATCAGTTTGTCATAAGGAAACTGCCAACTGAGCTACGGGAAACTCAGCAGTCTGGATTTACACACGGGGGAATATCAGAATCGCTTTCATTTTGACTGAAAGAGTCATAACCCCGCATTTCACCGAGAGCTGAAACCAAACTAGAAACAGAGCACGTGTCAAAACCATACAAAACTACAACTTCTGCATGGTTTTGATGCAAAATAATCTAAGCAGGCTGGCAGCCTACAAATCCTAACGATTTTGTGGACAAATCTGGGGCAAGTTTAGAATTTGTAACGTAGTGTGTTACATGTCAGTTTAGGTTTCACTGCGAATATTTTTTAAGTGGAGCACTAGTGGGCTCCGAGCACGGCTCTCAGCGTTCCTTGCCAAAGCGAGAGCCAAATGAGCACAGCCAAGGTTGAAAACCGATTTCACCGTTAACCATTTTAAGGTCACATCAATTCTAGGTCCCGACTGGTACTGTTGGCACCCAAGAATGTCGTGTTTCTCCAGTCCTACATAAGATGCTAAAGACCTGCTTCTGTGTAAGACGAGGAGTTTCTCCTTTGCAAGTTAGCTCACAACATCTACCCTGAAGAAGAAGGACTACCAGCTCCGACCAGCTCTGCTGACAGGTACCAGCCTCGCGGTGTGAGCAAACTCTCCTTCCAGCTCCACCAACACGGGAGCCCCAACATCACCCAAGACCATCCCAGCCATCAGCCGCAGGGTCCCCGTCCCAGCAGCAAAGCAAGAGTTGAAAACAAGAGGTTCTTCCCATTTCACATCCCAGTCGTCCCCTCAAGCTTTGCGTACGCAAACGCGTACCCCCAACACCCCAAAATAAGCAGTACTTTGGTAAAAAGCAGGCAGGGCTCCTCAGTGCAATTGCTGCATCCCTGCCATGACAGGACGGGGCCCGGACCCAGGACTGCAGCAAAGCACCCTGCAGCCCCCCGTCCTGCAAACAGAAATTCACCACCGAGTTCGTGAGACGGTCACGGGCCTCCTCTCCCGCCACGGTGGGACCTCGCACCGTGGCACCAGCATGGACCCCACGGGAGGGCTCACCCCTTCCCCGTGGCGGGGGTCCCGCCTGCCCCACCTGAGGCTTTGCAGCGGGGAAGGCCTTGGGGGACGGGGCAACCCCAGGACTTCACGGGGTTCTGCGTGGCGACGAGCCCGGCCGCCCCCAGCAGCCCGGGGCTCCGCCGGGCCGGGCCGGGCCCCCACCCGCTCCCCGGGCAGCGGAGAGAGAAAGAGGCGCGGGGCAGCGCCCGGAGACTCACAGTAAAGCAGGGCTATGGATCGCAGCAGCACGATGCGGGTCAGCCAGAAGGTGCCCGGCGGCGGCGGCCCGGCCCTGCTGCCCGCCGGCCCCGCCACAGCCCGCTCCGGGGCCTCGGGGGGGGCGCCGCCGCCCGCCGCCGCCGCCCGCCTCTGCCTCAGCGCCGCGCTGGGCGCCGCCATGTCGGAGCCCGCAGCGAGCATGCGTGCGGCCCGCCCCCCGCCGCGCCGCGGGCTACCGCCGCCGGGCCGCGCCGGGCCGGGAGGGCGGCGGCGGGGGCGGCTGCGGCGGTGGTGCTGTGGGAGGCTGCCCCGGGTCGGCCTTGTCAGCGGGGCCCGGGCGGGGGTTTCTGTGGAAAAATGGCGTTTGTACGGCCCGGCCGCAGGGAGCGACCTTTGAAAAACGGCGAGAAAGTGCAAAGTTAAAAAAAAAAAACAACAACACCCAGAAAGAAACGGAAAGAGTTGGCTCCAAAACCCTTCGTCCACCTCCCGCCCAAGGAGGCCAGGGCCCTCTGCAGCGCCGCAGCCCCCTCGCCCCGCCGCGCTTGGGCTCCCTCCCCGAGGAAAAATGCTAAGTTAAATTCCTCAGGCTTTCAACATTTGCCGCTTCTGATGCTGCCGGGATTTCTGCTTCCTATAGTCTAGAGCCGTCGAGCACTTGACTCCGTGCTGAGTTCATAAATACTGGTTTTTAGCAAAACCACTTTAATAAAGCGGCCTCGGCAGCCACCGATGAGTTTAGACGTGCGTCATGTATCCCGCTTAAGTAAATACCGCCGTGCTAAACCGTTCGATGGTCTCTGAGAAAGTATCTGTTATCAGGTGTAACATTATTCAATGCTTTTCAGACTGTAAACCGGTCCCTTCTAAATGCCTCTTTTGTTTTTCCAGTTTCCCATCACTGCTGCTTGCATTGTTCTCCTTAGAAAAAACCTACATAATGGTGCATTGTATAGGGAAAGAAAAATAAGCTATTTGTTACAGGCCTCTGGTATACTCCCTTTGGATTAGCCACGAGGTTTGGCTAGATAAATTTAAATAGATGTAATCTAATGGTTTCCTTTGTGGGGTCTTTATGAAACTTTTACAGCAAATTCCACATTAAATGGAAATGTCTGTAAAACAAACTGGATAATTGAGGAAATTACTGAGGAAAAGCAGAGGGTTTAGGCTAAAGATTTAGCAAAAAAAAGGAATAATTGGAGTTGGGAAGGTAACGCTGAGCTGGGTCGGTTTTCATTGCCGAAGATCGCTCTGAGATCTGCCAGATGTGCAGGTTGGGACCAACACCAAACTCAGCTCCCCGAGCTCGGGGGACGTGGTGTGTCAGCAGCGCCGTGCAACAATACGAGCTGCAAAGTTTTAAGTCTATCAAATGGCGTAAAAATGTTGTTACTCTAAAGGACCGATCCAACCCCCATAAAAGGCAATGGCAGCTTTTTCTTCAGCTTTACTGGAAGATGGATCAAGCTATAAAGGAAAACGTGGGATAAAACGGTGGGTTAGAACATCAGATGACCTCCTCTCTCTTCTGAGTTCCTGCTGGTACACGGCTTTGTGCGGACTGTCACCTGTGTGGGGTTTTCTCCTCACTTACCTGCTTACTGTCAGCTTTTATTTTCATGTCGCGATTTTCCGTCGCGTTCCCTCTTTTCAAAGTAAGGTATCGGAAAAGAAAACAGTGTAAAAACCAAGCAAGTAAACGCAAACAAGATATTTAAGAGCAAGGCTCCGAGCCTTCAAGTCTCAAAGGGAAAGCGATTCATAGATGTCAGGGCGGCAGGCAGGCGCTGAGGCATCATTGATGCTGATCTTCATTCAACAAAATGCGCGCCGCCACGTCCCCCCGCCCGACCCGATTTTGCTGTGTTCCAAACAGCTGCAAAAGTGACAGAGAAACAAGCATTTACTGTCACAGCCCCCAGCAGCTGTCCCCACCAGCACCTCAACCCTGCTGTCCCTGGCACCCTAAATTACTCTGTGTTCATTCAGGTCTAGTCTTTCGCCCCTCTGGCTGCCAGGAATTGGGTTTAAATAAAACAGAGAAAGTGAATGTGCGCAGAAATAACTATTTTGTAAAGCAGCATTAACATTTGGGGACTCCTCTAAAGAAAACATACATTCAGTTATGTATAATGCAGTTATACACAATCCCGCTGAGCGTTCAGCTGCATTTGCTAAATGGGAAGTGGGGATCTCACAAAGAATTTGGGAGCTTCCTTCTACTAGTTAAGATTTTTCCAGCGGCAATATTTTTTCCATTAAAATCCCTGATCCTTCCCTGTGGAAATCTGATCCAGGGTTAGCAGGATTAAGGCTGAAAAGGATTTTCAGAGGAAGAATTACCTTTTTTTCTCCTGTATTTGTCCAGCATCTATAATGAGGGGGTGCTGATTCAGAAGAGGGATTCCTAAGTGGTACCATAATGGTACAATTAATAATCACAGTAATCGTAATTAATAGAATTGTGGTTCTCCATTTTGAAAAGATGCTGTCCAGCCTGTGCTGTGCATGAGGAAAGAAGAGATCTTTTCCCAGTGTCTCACCTGGCCTTTAACGCATACATGGGTGGTGTTGATCCCGCAAAATCAAATTTTGTTTTGTTGCTGGTATCTTAGAATATTTGAACAGCAGTAACACATTGACGTATCATTTCCTTTCCACTGGTTTTCATCTTTACACACGCATTTTTCTGAGACCGAAAGAGAATGCCGTCCCCTTCGGGTTTATAATTGCTTTCACCTCTGGGTCCTTGGCTGCCAGCACCACGGTGTGCAACTTCAGGTTGAGAAAGCTGCAAGATAAAAACTCAGAACAAGCCAGTAGTTAACTTTTTTCCACTGGGATATTAAAAAATTAATAAACATAAAAATTTATGTTTATTTGTAGGTAAGGGCTACTTTATTTTAGCAGAAATTCCACACCAGGCCAAATGTAGAGATTTTCATGAAGCCCTCACTGCCTTTGACTCACACTGAAGTCAAAGCTTTCTAAAAACAAATGTCCTTTTTCGCTGATATCTGCTGCCATGATGAAGCCTAGAAAAGTGTTTAAAATCCCGTGCACTCCTCTCCACTTGCATTTCAAGCAGGAGAGAGGTCAGTGGAGTCCTGCCCAGTGCAGGTGTGCAGAATTTCTTGTATCAATGCCAGGTAAATGTTCATGGATTGGAAAAGAGCTGCGGGGGACATGTTCCTCCATTGTTCGCCCTGCAGCTGCCAAACTATTCCTGTCCAGAAAAAGGAGGGATGCCGGAACTAAGCACCCCATTAACACAGTAAAAACTAATATTAAACTAATATTTAAGCCTCTCTCTTTTCCCCTTGTTCTCAGCAGACTGCAGCAGCTGTGCAAGGGGTGCAAGTTTGCATCCACTCACGGTGGTGGGAGCCTCAAGTCCCCAGCTCTTCACAATCCACGGAAACGCCTCTAATGATGGGCTTTGGATGAGGCTGTGCAATAAAAACTTGTTCTTGCTGTGGTGGGAGCACACAGTGACTGGAACACAGTAACTTTCATGAGAGCACACTAATTTTTCACTCCTGCTGTGCAGGTGACAAGAAGAATGCCGAGAGCACAGCTAAGCACAGTGGTGGGAGCTGTGGAAATACCGAAGACTAAATACCCCAAGTGTTAATTAAAATTTGCAAAAAGGTTCTGTCCTTTTTTACTCCCGAATTGTTCAGAGCAGCAAGGCTCATTTCATGTGAACGGAAGACAAATTTTGGACCTAAGCGGATCTGCAAGCAGCTGAGCAATACAAATTTAGTCTTAAAATTGCGTGAGCAGGCACTGGTTGTGTGTTGGAGCCTTCACAAGCACACAGTGTAGGATTGGACCCATCACTACAGTTCATCTTGAGAGCAAAGCTTTTCAGCTCTTCTGCTGCTATTTTAATTGAAATTAGTTGAAAGTTACCACAGGTCTTTTTTTTCTTTTTGGATATCAGGAACTTTCCTAAAAAGGATTGAACATTGTTTCACAGTAATCTCTGAGCTGCCACTGAACTGCTGTATCCTCTGGGCAGAGCATTAATCCTGCAGATGTCAGAGGCTTATTTTAACACGACGCATAGGTTACTCTTATCTGATCAGGGGTTGTTTTTTCTTCCCCCGTAAGGCTCTTTCTATTTGCTCTTTGAAATTCCCATGTAAAATCTGCTCGCAGTTCAAAGGTAGCCCATTTTTGAAAAATGATAACTTTACCACTTGATCAGATTAAGCGATAGAGCCCACCTTTGGCTGGGCCTCCACCCAGCCAGGGAAGGAGTGCAGTACGTGTGCGCATTGCAGAGCATATCCCATCGTGTGCGGTGTTCCCACGTGCTCTCATGCTCTGAAAATGCCTTCCCTGTCTTCTACTGAAGATGAAATTTCTCCTCCCTGACATTAGTGGGGCTCCGACTGCTCTGAAGGCAATGCGCACATACACTTATTCCTGCATAACGAATAGGTATCGCAGAAAGTAACCAGGACTGGAGGTCAAGCCACATCCATCTCATGGGGATTCTGAGGGCTCCCAGGTGACAAGTGACAATGTGATGGAGCCAAGCATGCAGATCTTGTATTTAGTGTCTGATCCCCAGCAACGCTGGTGTGAGCTGGCAAAGAACTTTATCGGAGTCGGTGTGAGACTTCAAAGAAAATGAGGCAATATTATCAATATTGATAGGCAGCTGGTGGACCTCTGCTGTGCCCGTTCTCTGTCAGGAACGGCTCTTCTCTAAACATACCCTGCTTGGGTGCACTCTTTAAGGCTCCATTGGGCAACAGGAATCTCAGTTCTTCCCTCCCAGATCTGCACCCTTTTCCTGGAAATCCCGATGTCAGGGCCCGCCCTGCAGCAGGCTAGGTCAAGACAGGGAGCGTTAGGCCAGGTCTAGATGACACATCTTGTGGGATCACTGTAAGACCCGCCCTGCAGCTCCATCATTTGCCCATCCCTGTGCAAACATCGCTGGTACTTTGTCATACAAAATTTGAACATGAGACGCCGTAAGACAAACAACGCCACTTGAACCCACTTCTTGTCCCAGCGTAATCTCATTCCATTTCAGAGATGAGTGAACTTCTCAGGAAGCCAGAGCTACTGAAGTTTCCCAGGTGCTCTAGCTCCCTCCTCTCCCTGCGTCATCTCAGCTTCTCGCAGCCTTGGCCAGCTCGGATCGGTCTGCGAGGCAGGGCAACGCTGCTCCCTCCGCCAGCTCGGCTGAGAACTGATGCTCAGAGACATGAAATGGTTTGTGCAAGATCACAAAACCAGACGTGAAGCAGGACACGTACCCTGCTCTGGTTCCAGACACTACCTCTTCCCCATGCCCATCTCCGGAGTAAGAGGAATCAACTACCGAAAGTTGTCCTCCTCCTTCTACCTGCATTGGACAAAGAGGAATTCAAGTGCGTGGGCTGGGAAATGCAATTCCCTGCCTCAGGCAGAGCTGGGCAGCCGTGAAAGGCAGCATCATGCAAGGGGGAAGAAAACCAATGTCTCTAATTCCTGCAGTCCTTAGGGCCTTCTTTTGCAGGAATTTGACTTGTAGTTGAAGGCAGGGATCAGAAAATAGGGGCTCTGGTTTTCATTCCTACCTCTGTGGGCTTGCCCCAAAGCTCCGAGTGTCCCACAAATCCCTTCCCAGCCTCAGTCACACAGTGAAGTTCGAATCTTCCGAGGAAGGTGCTCCACAGGAGAGGCTGTCTTTGAAAAGATGGACTAAAAATAGTGATTATTGCTTTGACTCTGCCACCTCTAAAACAGATGAAATACAATTTACCTGACTCACAGAATTTCAGTAAGGTAAACTTATTAAGGAGCTACGAGAACCCAAAGAGACAGGCATTATAGAAATGTATGCTAATTATATGTCACAAGAGGGGGGGAAACAAAAGTTTTGCCAGGTGTCCAACAGCACTACAAAGCCATCGGTCCGAAGCCCAGGGAAACAGAAACTCTTCCACAATCTCATTAAGCTTTGGATTGGGCCCTGGAAGAAAAGTTCAATTAATCCTCACTTGCAAGTTCAATACATATAGTGCCTTGGGCTTTAAAGACAGTATTTCTTTAAAAGACACTTTGTAAAGTTATATTTAAAAAAACTTTGTCCGAAGGTAACTCACTTTGTGACTCTGCAAACTGAAAGCTGAAATCTTGAGAAATTACCAATAAGTAAATGAGAGAATTTTTAAATAAAATAAAATCCTCTCTTTTTAAATAAAATAAAATCCTCGCTTTGCACTTTAACAGAATATATTCGTTTTCACATAGAAGGCATACGGACATGCAGGCACATTTAAACAGTGTTACATTTAAATTCAAAGTGTACACTTTATTTCAAGGCGATTATACATCGCGGTAATTAAACAAAATGCTCTCAAAAACAACACATTCCTGTTACTTTTTAAATGCTGGAATGCTTGAAGCCCTCGAACAATATCCATTTTTTTCCTGTAAATCTTGTACTGGACCCTCTTTTTTGCGGGGCTGGGGGGAAGCAGCGGATAAAACTGGAATTAGGGGAGTTGCTTTTTTCCAGTCGCAATTAGAAGGCTGGATTCCGCGGATAATTAGAATCAAATGCTCCAAATAAATGCTGCAAAACCAGGGCTCGCTTCGAGAGGGGCAGCCCTTCGGATCGAGCAGGCAGATCTTTTAAAAAGAGGGTTTTGCTGAGGGGCCCGAGGCGCGCAGCCCCGCACCGGGGTCTCCCGCACCTGGAGGTGACGGGGGAGATTTTGCGGGCAAACCCCCCAGATCCAAAGGCTCACCCCGAGGTGCCGCATCCTGCTCCGGACGGTGCAAAGCCGTCGGCGTCGTGCGGGACGCGGCCAGGGCAGCCCCGGCTCTGCCCTCACGGGGAGGTTCCCCGGTGCCCGGGACCGAGCCCGCCGTCGGAGGCGGGAAGGCTGCGGGGCGAGGGGACACGGAGGGGCTCTTTTCGGTTCTGTCCAGCAATTCGCCGCTTTCCTCCGTCATTTGCCTGTTGGAGAGAGCGGGGAGAAACGATGCGCTCGGGGATGCGGGGAGCGCACGGCGGCCCGGGGGCACCGGAGGGCTGCGGGGGTACAGGGGCAGCTCCGGTCCCGCTTGCAACCGGGACGCACCGGTGCTTCTGCACCGCACCGACCTCCCCAGAAGCCCCCCTCGGAAAGGGGGCTTAAAAAGTAACCAGCTGTCCCCAGGGCACGAACCGCCCGCTGCGTCCCGCCGGACCGGAGCCCCGGGAGGCGGCTGCCGCCGCGTCCCGGCGCCGCTCCGCACCTCTTCACCGCGGCGGCCCCGTCCCGCGGGGCTTGGAAAGGGGCTCAGCATCCCGCCGCCGAGCCTCGCAGCCCCGGGCCGTCCCGTACCCGCTCCCCCACTCCCCAAAAGGGGGGTCTCCTGCGCACGCCGGGGGTATAAAACACATCCCCACCGTCGGGGGGTCCCCGCCAGTACCGCGGTGCGGTGAAGCCCCCGGACAATTTGCAGCGGCAAAAGTAGGGGGGAGCCCGCACATGCCGAAAGACAGCCCCGTCCGCGGCCAGGCCGCGTCCAGCCGCCCCCCGGGCAGCGGGACCTCTCGGCGGCGGCAGCGGCGGCGGGTCCGCCCGGCGGAGCGGCGGGAGTGCGGCGGGCGGGCGGGCAGCGCGGCCCCGCTGGCGGGACGCCCCGCCCCTTATGTAAATGAACCGTCCCGCTCCGCCAATGGGAAGCGGCGCCGGAGGAGGAGCCGCTTGCCCGCTCCTTAAAGTAACTTGTTGCCAGGGGCCGAGTTTCGCACTGGACGTGGAGCGCGGCGGCGGGCCGGGCGCGGGGCGCGGGGCGCGGAGCGGGGCGCCGGGCCGGCAGCAGGACTGGTTTTGGTTGTTTTCTGTTTTTCGGCTGATTTTTGCGCGTTTGTGCCTTTTATTTTTATTCTTCTAGGTTTTGGTTTTTTTTTTTTTAAATCTTTTCTCGCTCTTCGGGCGCCCGCGGAGGGGTGCGCGGCCCCCGCCGCTCCGCCCGGGCACATCCTCCCCTTCGGGGCGTCTCTGCCCCGCGCCCCCGTTCCCCCTCCCGCCGCCACCAATGCTCAACATGACCGAGGAGCACGACAAAGCGCTGGAGGCTCCGTGCAGCCCCGCGGGCACCACCAGCTCCATGTCCCACGTGGACTCGGACTCCGACTCGCCGCTGTCCCCCGCCGGCTCCGAGGGTCTGGGCTGCGCCCCCGCGCCCGCCCCGCGCCCGCCCGGCGCCGCTCCGCTGGGCCCTAAGGTGGACGCGGCCGAGGTGGACGAGCGCTTCCCCGCCTGCATCCGCGACGCCGTCTCGCAGGTGCTGAAGGGCTACGACTGGAGCCTGGTGCCCATGCCCGTCCGCGGCAACGGATCGCTCAAGGCCAAGCCGCACGTCAAGCGGCCCATGAACGCCTTCATGGTGTGGGCGCAGGCCGCCCGCAGGAAGCTGGCCGACCAGTACCCGCATCTGCACAACGCCGAGCTCAGCAAGACCCTGGGCAAGCTCTGGCGGTGAGTCCCGCGCCGCGCACCCCCCGGCGGGGCACCGCTCCACGCCGCGGGGCACCGCTCCACGCCGCGCACCCCCCGGCGGGGCACCGCTCCACGCCGCGGGGCACCGCTCCACGCCGCGCACCCCCCGGCGGGGCACCGCTCCACGCCGCGGGGCACCGCTCCACGCCGCGCACCCCCCGGCGGGGCACCGCTCCACGCCGCGGGGCATAGCTCCACGCCGCGCACCCCCCGGCGGGGCACCGCTCCACGCCGCGGGGCATAGCTCCACGCCGCGCACCCCCCGGCGGGGCACCGCTCCACGCCGCGGGGCATAGCTCCACGCCGCGCACCCCCCGGCGGGGCACCGCTCCACGCCGCGGGGCATAGCTCCACGCCGCGCACCCCCCGGCGGGGCACCGCTCCACGCCGCGGGGCATAGCTCCACGCCGCGCACCCCCCGGCGGGGCACCGCTCCACGCCGCGGGGCATAGCTCCACGCCGCGCACCCCCCGGCGGGGCACCGCTCCACGCCGCGGGGCATAGCTCCACGCCGCGCACCCCCCGGCGGGGCACCGCTCCACGCCGCGGGGCATAGCTCCACGCCGCGCACCCCCCGGCGGGGCACCGCTCCACGCCGCGGGGCATAGCTCCACGCCGCGCACCCCCCGGCGGGGCACCGCTCCACGCCGCGGGGCATAGCTCCACGCCGCGCACCCCCCGGCGGGGCACCGCTCCACGCCGCGGGGCATAGCTCCACGCCGCGCACCCCTCGGCGGGGCACCGCTCCACGCCGCGGGGCATAGCTCCACGCCGCGCACCCCTCGGCGGGGCACCGCTCCACGCCGCGGGGCATAGCTCCACGCCGCGCACCCCCCGGCGGGGCACCGCTCCACGCCGCAGGGATAGCTCCACGCCGGGCTGAGGCCACGGCAGCCGCGCATGGACCCCCCCCGCTTCGCTGCGGGGCCGGGCTGGCGGGACCCCCGCGGGCTGCCCGGGGAGGCGACGCGGGCTTTGCCTCGGGGTGCACGGCTGGATTCCCCCTCCCACCACTTTTAAAAATCTTTTTTCTTTTTTTTTTTTTTTAAATCTTAATTTTTGGCCGTCTGTGCTCGCGGGGGATTCTTGAAGCGTTTCAAACTGAAGTGCAAAAATCCTGCAGAGCCTGTCGGCAGGCTGCAAAGGACACGCTAGTCCCTGCTCCAAGAAAGCCCCCGTGCAGGGGCCTGGGCGCCCACGGCCGCAGCGGGCTCGGCCGGGGTGCTGCCGATGGGTCCTGCCCCAGTGCTGTGTCACGCGTGGATTTTCCCTGCTCCATCACTGAGATGTGCAGCCTGGGCCCTTTCCCCTCAGGGTTTCCCGTGTCCCTGTCCCCAGGAGACGGAGACTTTAATTGCTTCTTTTACAACGGCTTTTTCTAAAAGTCTTTTTCCTTGGTTTGCTTGCTTGTCACTTAACAAGCTATAAACCCAAACAAGCCAATTTTTAGCAGTTATTTTAATCTGCTTTCTAATTTCCCTTCCTATCTGCGTGCTTGCATGCTCAGTGCTGCCCACCGATGCAAACTTTTTTTGCTGGGCGGCATCTGAGCACGCTCTGCTTTCCAAGGCTCTGCGACAAGCCGTGTTTTACCGCATGGTATATTGGGTCGTGTCTGGCTGTACCAAACTTGCATCTTTCCTGCCTGTTCGGGCCAGCGATGCTCCCGCTGCGGTTTGAGACTCTCCAAGAGTTTGCTAAGAGAGGTCTGCGTGGGGGAGAGTTTTGAAAGAAATAATCCCATCGCAGTTGCCTTCGTGGTTTCTTTGTAAGCACCAAACAAAGCTGGAAATGGGCAGCGTTGTTTGTCGTGGTGAGGGGGTGACATTTGTAGGACAAACATAGGAATAATATTTGGCAAAGGCATTTAAAATGGGGCAGGGGGATTTTGTTTTGCCCAGTTACTGGTATCCATAGTGGTGTTTTTTTTTCACGCCTCTATAGTTGATATTTTAATACATTTTTGCAACATAACTTAGCTCTTTTTTGCCACGGCAAATTCATTTTGTAATTAACTTTCTGATTTCTGCTCAAATCAGCGTATGGAAAGTGGGGATGTGTGAGTCTGAAAATAGGCTGAAAACTTCTAGGGAAAAGATACTAATTTTGGATTATTTTGTTTTCCCTTCCTCCTTATTTAAAAAAAAAAAATAAATCCATCTCAAACCAGTTTGTTAAGTGAAAATGAGAAACGTCCATTTGTGGAAGAAGCTGAGCGGCTCAGGGTCCAGCACAAAAAGGATCACCCGGATTATAAATACCAGCCACGGAGGAGGAAAAGTGTAAAAGCCGGGCAGAGCGACTCCGACTCTGGAGCCGAGCTCAGCCACCACGCGGGCACGCAGATCTACAAAGCGGACAGCGGGCTGGGAGGCATGGCTGATTCCCACCATCACGGCGATCACACAGGTAAAGGGCCCCCGCGGGCAAAAAAATCTGCAGGTTCCAGGCACGTTGGTTTGGGACACGAACCCGCTGGCGGGCAGGGGCTCATCCGGATGAATATCGGTGGGACTGGGGCCATCCAAAATCAGGAGTCGTTGCCCCGAGAGCTGTGGTTTTACACCAGGTTGTGAACATGGCCACGGTTTTATTTAGTAAATGCTTATAGAGCCGACTGTGCGATAGGAAATCCTCAAAGCGCAGGGATCCTGGTTTCCCAGCTGGCCTGGGAGCAGGGAGAATTAATTGCGAGCTAATAAGGGTTAATAACCTGTTGGCCATGTGAAGGGTGCCTGGGGGAGCGGGTCCTGGAGACGCGGCTTCCCCCCGAAGCTCCCCGCTTCTCGGCGGCGCTGCAAATTGGCACAGGGCGCGTGTTGACAGATTCCAGGAGGATTGCGAACGTCCTGCAGCTTCAGACGCGTCTGCGCTCTCGCCCAGCCTGGCTGGGGATCCCGGCCCCGGCCCGCTCTGCCGGGACGGCTCCTCTGCCTCCGGGAGAGCCGGGCTGGCTTCAGGCTGCCCGCGGGGAGAGGCTGAGCGGGTCCCTCTGCACCCACCCCCCCGGTTCCGCTTCCCAGGCGAGGGGGAGTTTGTGCAGCCGGGGGTGTCCCGCCGTGTCCCGGAGTGACCCCGATGGGCACAGCGCGCTCCCTGGCTTCTCCCCACTGCCAACCGTCACCCGTGCGGGTGGTTTACCCCAGCCGAGGGCATGGTCCCCGGCATGGTCACAGGGGGACATCGTCTACCTCCAACATGGGGCTGTAGATTTAAATCCCCCTTCTCCTCTTGCAATAAGAAGGGGGAGAAATGTGCATTTTTTTTTTTATCCTCTTTGAAGGAGTCTGTTGTTTTGTGGGCGCTCTTGTTAAAGCCTTACTGTCCCTTCACCCCCAGGCCAGACCCACGGGCCACCCACCCCACCCACCACCCCCAAAACCGACCTCCACCATGGCAGCAAGCAGGAGCTGAAGCACGAGGGCCGCCGCCTCGTGGAGAGCGGCCGCCAGAACATCGACTTCAGCAACGTGGACATCTCGGAGCTGAGCAGCGAGGTCATCAACAACATGGAGACCTTCGACGTGCACGAGTTTGACCAGTACCTGCCGCTCAACGGCCACGCCGCCATGCCGGCCGACCACGGCCCCAACGCCGCCGCCGGCTCCTACGGCGCGTCCTACTCCCACTCGGCCACGGGCACCGGTGGGACCAACCAGGTCTGGACTCACAAAAGCCCGGCCTCGGCGTCGCCGTCGTCCGCCGACTCGGGCCAGCAAAGGCCGCACATCAAAACGGAGCAGCTGAGCCCCAGCCACTACAGCGACCAGTCCCACGGCTCCCCCGCGCACTCCGACTACGGCTCCTACAGCGCCCAGGCTTGTGCCACCACCGCCTCCACCGCCACGGCCGCCGCCTCCTTCTCCAGCTCCCAGTGCGACTACACGGACCTCCAGAGCTCCAACTACTACAACCCCTACCCCGGCTACCCCTCCAGCATTTACCAGTACCCCTATTTCCACTCCTCCCGCCGTCCCTACGCGACGCCCATCCTCAACGGCTTGTCCATCCCGCCGGCCCACAGCCCCACCGCTAACTGGGACCAGCCGGTCTATACGACCCTGACGAGGCCTTAAAGGATGCGCGGAGCCCCCGAGGGCCTCCCCGACGTATGCACTAATGAAGGAATGAAGATGAAGAGCGTGGAGTGCCGCGATAGTTTCCGAAGTGCCTCCTGAGCCACTGGGAACTCTGCTCGTTGCGACTGGATGTCCCCTTGCTTCAAAACTCTCCGAAAGGACAGAGCTCTATTTTTCTTTAATTAATACAATTTAAAAAAAATTTAAAAAATAATTAAAAAAAAGAAAAAAAAAAAAAGGACCGGTGATTCCTTTTTGAATAAATGAAGGACAAAACCATTCGACTCCTCTGTGAGGACTGAACTGAACTTACTCGTGGTGGAAGTTGACAAGTGCAAAAGTGGAGCAGGGGGGTGGGAAGGGGGGGAGGAAAAAAAAGCTGTTCGAGACTTTAAGGGTCTATTGCAATGTGAGGAACGGACCAACCTTGAGGGCAAGAACTCACTCGGACCAACGCGGATGAAACCCAAAAACCCGGCTATTCCGTGGAACAATCTCGTGGGAACAAACGAGTCTGGTGGGACCAACCAATTAAATGTCTGAAGTGTTTGTTTTTTTAGTCAAGAGTTCTTCTAAGCAAGGTTTGGTTGTAATTAACATTTTGTTTTGTTTTTGGAAGCTTAAAGTGGTTTGTTTTTTGTTTGTTTTTTTTTTTTAAATCTGTTAAATATGTATTTATGTTCTGTATTATTTTGTCTTTTAATTAATGAAGTAATTTTGTGCAAAAAGTAGAATTTTAAAAGATTTTAAAGATGGGGTGGGGAGGGAGCATAAAAATAGTGGAGATGATACAATAAAACGGTGTTATGAGTCTATAGATTTTCGTTGGTTTTTGGGTTTTTTTCGTTTTGAACCGCTGCAGCAGTCGTGTTTGAGAGAGGGACTGAACGAATCTGCCCATCGCAGACCTGGTCGCCAACAGGAAACTCAAACAGGAATGTAAAATAACGAGGGGGGGAAGTTACTAATTAAATTGGGAGGCTAAAATGATTGCAAAAAGGAGCAGGCAGTTTTTCTGGCTACCTGCTTTCAGGCGTTAAAATTGGATTTTAAGGCGTTGCAGAGTCTCTGTACACTTTCGGAACCAGGACTACTTTATAGGAAGATGTAATTTAATGAGAAATTATCAACTTCTGATTTAATTTTGGCTTCTAGGGACCAGATATCATCCATCAAGCTGTGAAACTAAAATCTCCACTAAAAAAAATTTTTAGGTACTTAGTTTTAGACTAATATTTCATTGATATATTTCTACTTCTTCCATTGTATGCTGAGCATATAATAACCATCTATTTTATGGTAACTTGTGCCTTTAAAAACTTTGTAAATCTAAAAACACATTTCAGAGGTTATCATCTTTTTACCTTTTCTACGTTTCCTACTCTTTTTCTAAAAATATTTTTTGCATATTTCCTTTTGGGGACGTGGGGGTGGGGCAAAATACAGAAAACTCATTTTTATGCAATCTATTTTTCTGTATAAAGTTTGAAAGACTTTGGCTGTTACTTATCTGTTCTCTTCACTAGCTTCTGACTAAGCAATGCTAACTTTTGTACAGATCAATTTGATAAAATTAAAAATTGCTTTTTATCAAGTACGTGTTATGTTTTCTTTCTGCTTGAGCCTATTTCTGTGCTGAAAAGAAATGTGGAGAACAGCTTTGAGAGAGGCAGGATATTCAGAATAAAATATTCTGACCAAGGTTTTCTCTGTTCTCCTAATATGTTGGTTTGGTTTTTTTCTTGTTCCCTTTCCCTGTACTTAAATGGTCTCTTACTAATAGATTTTTTTAATTTTTTTTTTTGTTTTTACTTCCTTGAGAAGTGTATTTCCATGCCTGTAATCCCAAGGATTTCATAGGATTTCATTGAGACTGCTCACATGAGTAAGGGTTTGCAAGGTCAGACCGCAACGGTTTTAGACCAAGTTCACTTTATTCTGTACAGCACGTAGGAATTTTACAGTAACAAATTCTGTTTTCTGGTTGGCGAGCCCTTGTAAATACCTCTTAATTATGATAGCAACGAAATTATATGTTGTATGTAGTGGTGGTTTTTTTTTTTAAATACAGTCATTAAAATAGTTACATTTGTGACTTTTTTTTTTTTTTGCTTATATAAACGAAGTTTGGTTTTACCAGTTAAGACAAACCAGTGCGAGATTTCCAGGCTGGGCCCTAATTGGGAGGAAAGGGTTGGATTAGGGAAATTCAGCCGCCCCTGCCCGAGAAACGCGCTCAGGACTCGGTTGCAGTGCAGCGCTGTGGAAAATGTTTTAACATGGGGAAAATAAATGTGATGACAATTAATGAAGCTCAAGAACATTAACAAAGTCTGAACAACGGAGTCCCAACGCAAATTTGCTGTTTGCACTATCTGCCAAGAGCTATCTTGCCAGAGTGTCTGTAACTGGACACCATTTTCTTTGCGCTCATTTACAAAACTGCTGGCAAAACGACTTTATTACACTGTAAGCCAAAGCTGCAGAATGACTTTCAGAGGAGACTTTCTTTCCTCCTTTCTCCTCCCTCCAGTTACAACGCAAGTTTCAAGTCTTACCCTAACTCCTGCTCGAAAAATAGCTGCGTTTTGGCTTTGCCTGTTCTGTGTGTTGAGGCAGGGCTTCCTCCCCAAAGTCACACGCTTTGGGGAAAACAGAAGAAAAAAGGTGAGGTGGGAATATAGGTGCTTATCTTTACCTTCTTCTTGATGTTTAATAGCAAAACTGAGTGACTTCACTGGTATCTGGATTAATCTTTAAAACAGAGTTAAAATACCTGTATGCAATGGTATTGTAAATCACCCAAAATACTGAAATTAAAAATTGCACCGAAGCATCTCTGGCTCATGGGAGAGCGGGATGGGGCTCTGTGCACCCAGCAGGATGGGTCCCAGTCGCAGGCTTGGGGAACATTACCACGCTCTTCCCGCTCTCCTTCTCCCAGCCCTGGCTCCCCAGCACGGGGTGACATCCAGCCGCTGCACGGCCCTCGGCAGGCGGGAGCGCAGGGTCTGGGTGCTGCGGGTGCTGCGGGAGCCCTGGGCGGCCCTGGGGTCCCCGGACCAGCCTGGCGACGCACATCCAAAATGTGCAGGTGTTTTTAAATCCATTCGCTTTTGGCCATCCTTACTTGCCACTTGTTTTTGCTTTCTATAAGCTTTGCAAAACCAAGTTAGCTTATACCAATATTTGCAGAAACAAAACGCTATAGATCTATACCGTTCAGTAGGCACAAGCAATAATCTGAGCCTTGGAAACCCCTCTGCAGCTCCTGGAAGCAGCTCCCGTTTGAAAAGCTAAGGCTGAATAGTGACGTTCAACTTTTTTGTATTGCCCTCAGAGTAGGGGGTACTCACTGCACGTTTGCTGTTGGGTAAAATTCAAAGACATTGCAAAATGGGTGTTCAAGAAGGTGGCAGGCAGGTAAAATTCACTGGCCTGAATAATGCCAGTGACTCAGGCTTTAGGGTGAGCTGGACATTTCTAAGAGCACCAGAAGTTCATTCCCCATGCCTAGATTAAACATAGGAGTCTCCCATTTCATTTCCCTAGGAGAAAACCGCTGATCGGGGCACAGTTTATATTCAGAGAAGAGCGTTTTGATTTGAAATTCATGCTGTTTGTATAAATGCATTTTCATGCATTGTCCTTTTCTTCCATTTTGTGTGTAGATATCATCTACAGAAAGAGAAGTGATTTTCCATGAGCCGAGCGTCTTCCTGACGTGAATGGCAGCATTGTGTGTCCCCAGCTCGGCTCTGATGGCTCTTGTGTTGGCGTGAATCTGGAATGTCTCTGCAGAAGTCAATGAGATCAGGTGAAACCAAGACCGGCTTTTGACCCCTGGCTGTCAACAAAAAAGGGTTCTCAAGATAATTGCAGGAATACACAAGCGATAAAAGTTCCTCTTTTTTATTTTTGGTGCAGAGAATAATGAATGTTGCTATTTATCTGAATTGCTCAGAAGGTACTGTTTAGTGAGAAAGAGGAAATTAATTTTATAGACCGTATCCACATTCCTTCTGCATGGTGGAAAAAGAAAAAGTCCCTTCCCATCCTCGTTATTATAATTTTTCCTGGAGTGATATCAACTTTTGTTACACGTTTTTTACAGTTGGGTATTAGGTTTATTGCAAAGAAATTCTTAAATGGCATTTCTATGAGGGCGTTCCATTTTAATAAACTTCCCCATGGGTATATCCTTGCTCCCCGTCTACAGATTGACCTTCTCGGGATGTCTGGCTTTTCCAGCTGGGCTCGCCGGACCCAACCCACAGCTCTGCTCTGCTGCGGGACGTGGGGCCAGGAGCGCGGGGTGAGCTCCCCGGCCCTTCCCACGCAGGACTGCTGCCCGCGGGATCCCCGGGGATCTGAACGCAGGGATTTGGCCATCCATCACATGCGGCTCCTGGAAGCAGCAGCCGTGGGGCATCTCCAGCGTAACGCTCGATGAGAGGGGAAGGGGCGCGCGGCCGCGCTCCCTCTGCCACGTTTATCCTCCCATTGCCAAGGCCGGATGCTCGCAGCCCCTGGCTATGTGCTGCCTGTGATCTGGACGAAAAAAATTTAAATATAAAATAAAAATAACTAGACGTGAGTGCTGTTTGGAGTACGTGGTGTTTAAGCGCCAGGAGGGCAGCAAAAGCCCTTGTTTTCAGGTGAGCGGGCAGATGCTGCGGGCAGCGACCCGGGCAGGGCAGCGCTACGCTGCCGTGCAAAGCCGGAGAGATTTTGGGAGCAGGAGCAGCGGCTGCGAGCCCTTGGGAAGGCTCGGTGGCCACAGGACCTGCTGGGACAGGGCTGGGCGAGCTGAGGAGGTGCGGTGGTGAGCACAGCGTGGCACAGCCCCGCTCCCCCGGGATGAGCCCGACCCTCGGGGAAGGCTTTAAGGAGACTTCAATATTGCCCTATTTTCAGTCTTTGAGAGCCTGAGGTTGGGTCCAATTGATTTAGGGTTCTTTTAAGTCCGAAGGCAAATTTGTAAGTGTGAATTCACCACGAAGGACTCCAAACTCCCTTTCTAGGGGGTGGGAGTGAAAGCGGGGAGTTTCACATCAGGTCCTGGCCGCTCCGTGAGCGATGCACGGAGGAGCCCCAGCTCCCAAGGGAGGCAGCGCCCCATTCCTCCCCACCGCCCTGCTCTGCCTTGGAGACCCTGCGGAGGCTCCGCCAGGTTTTTTGGGGAGTTCATCACACGGCACCCCAATTAACGAAGGGAGGGGAGCTGCACAGGACCGTGGGAGCCAGGGAGACTTGGTCCAGCCCTGGTCCTGTCTCCTCCACCACCGCCCAGCTGAGCCAGACTGGTGTTGTTTTAAGTTCGCTTTATGTGTGTTATACGCAGGAATTAAGGATGGCACCAAGTGGCAAAAGATGCGGCTTGGGGAGGGGAAGCCATTTCCCAAATGAGTCAGCAGGAGCTAAAAATAGTCCCCTGGAGCCCAAACCACGGAAAATGGTGCTTCTTACAAATCGCTTCGTTCTTTTGCCATCCTGCAACCCCAGCCCGCGCCGGAGCCGCCGAGGTTGCAGGGCAATCCCTGCCGGCGCGGCGCGATGCGATGCGATGCAGGGGCTGCTCCCTGATGGCGAGCACGGGTTTTCGGGAATGACAGCCCTTCACTCAGCCCCGGCAGCTCACGGTGGGTCTCACGCCACGGGGTTTCTGTCGCGGAGTTGAGGAGCTTCGCACTGTATTTGCAGAGAAGTGCAGGTGTCAGCGGCCGGAGCGGCGGCTGGTTTTGTGGCCTAGGTGGAAAGCGAGTTTATTTTTTTGCAGAACCTTGCTGCACGAGGAGGGAAACAGCAGGCAACGGCTTTCCATAAAACCACGCAGTCTGCACTGAAAAAAATGGTTTCAATAGGGCTCAGAAAACAAACCCACCCCCGGCTTCTGCCGCAGCCCGCCAGCGCTGCTGCCTGCAGGACAGCCACCGCGGGGGGACGGGAGTCACCGGTGGGGCGGCTGTTGCCACCAGCCCGGGGGCTCTTGTTCAGAAACGGTTTGGCACTCGGATAAACACGGTGAGTGCTGCCGAAAGCGGGGCTCTGCCCTCGCCGTGCTTGAAAGAGCCGCTGGCGTTCCTGCTGACCCCTATTAAGCTGCTCCCATATGGGCGCGGAGCTCAGCCATGCACAGTGTGTCACTGGCTTAACTGGAGTGTTGGTTTTGACCTGATTTAGTGAAGCCCGTGCAAAAAAAAAAAAGCCAGTTGGACACACTTATTCAGGTTTAAAAGCCGACTTCTTTCAGTTTATCTTAAACCAATTAGGAATGAAAAACAAGCCACTCCTAATCCAAAATAAGAGGGTGTCCCTCCCTGCCTCCGCCACCCGCTCCCGGGGCTGTGTTGGTTTAGGGAAAGCGATGCAAAGCTGCCGGCGCGGGTGGGAAAGGGCCGCCCGGGCGGGGGCAGTGGCACCCGCACCCCGTCCCGCCGCGGCTCCGCGGCCCGGCCGCTCTCCCAGCCGCGCTGGCATCGGCTCCCGCTCCCCGTATTTGTTTGTGGATGTGTGCGCAGGCAATATTGTGACTGTCAGAGACGTGATATTAAAACATTTACCCAAAATACCTCTGCCTGCCTTTCTCCTCCCCTCACTCGTCCCCCTCCTCCTCCTTTTTTTTTTTTTATGTGTGTGTGTCTAAATTCCCAATGTAGTGATGGAGGTCTTCACCCAGGAAAGGGTTAAGCATTTTGAAAGGTCTTGTTTGAGGTAGAGTGAATTTTAACCACCACACACATAACGAATGCGAAACAGCCTGAATTGCTGGTGAGGAGCCAAGAGCGCAAGAGAGGAGCTGCTGAATTTTAATGATTCATTATTGCATGGAAGGCCTTTGTCTTCCTTTATCCGGTGCACAATAAAAGAATTAATTGGACAGAAAATGGCAGGGCAAAGAACTGACAAGTCATTAAGGGGCTCTGAATGGCTGATTAGGTGCACATTGGGGGTGGAATTTCAACTGCACTGTTTCAGAAAGGGCTCCGGAATAATAATGGCATGGCACAGTTTATATTTTGTATGCAGTACCAGAAAGGCCTTTATGTCGGCATTGTGGTGCTATTTATTATGCTGTCTATTTAGCCATTGTTGGCATTGTGTTTGCAATAAGAATGCACAAACAAAGTTGGGATTTTTTTTTTTTTAACTTCGCGAAGGCAAAATAATTGGGAATCAGAATCTCGCTCCACAGATAGTTTTATTAATTTTTGTGTGTGTGTGTGTCCGTGTCCAGAAACAGCAGTAAATATTTAGACTCGCGAGAAGCAGCTTCATTTAGAAAAAGGACAAGAACCGATAAACTTCTCCCATTTCGCCCCGTTCCCAAAGAGCCGCCCTTCGGGGAAGCCTCGTGCAGCTGGTGGAGCCCCCCGAGCGATGGGGCGCTGACCACTTCCACACCCCGACGCCGGGAGGATGCAGCTCAAGGAAAAGCAGCCAACTGGAATTATTGGTAGCTAGGAAGTTCATTGAACATCTCGCACACGGATCCTTTGAGGCGGCTTCTGCCAAAGTTTCCTTGTTGTTGTTGATGTTAAGCAGTTGCCTGCGAGTTATAATAAAAACCACACACACAGAAGGGAAAGAAAGAATAAAAAAAAACTTCCCAGCACGTTGGGTAGGTGTGATTTTGATGAGGAATGTGTTTTTTTTTTAAGAGGATAACAAATAGGAATAGCAGTTTACTGTCAGGTCTGTACACAGCTGGTTGCAAGTTTCAGGGGAAAAAAGGGAAACTTTAATGAAGATACAGCTTCTTTTTTTCCCTGCAAGTGATTCATTACAATGAAAAGAGAAAGCTGGCACCTTCACGTAACCTAGAGATTTTCACACGCTAAAGATTACATTTTAAATTTTGCTCAAAAGCTCGCAGAGGATAACTTCACTTCTGACAACCTCCTTCCTGCCCTCAGGATGCCGCCCGACCTCGCTGCTGTTTGATAACCGAAGGCACAGACGCCCTCCCCCTCCTGAACCCTGAGCAGCGAACGCCTCTCCGCCTGCCCGGGTACCGGGGAGCTGCGCCCCTACGTGCTGGCTGCGCGGTGCCGTGGATGAACCCCGTATTTCCAAGGAACAGAGGAGCAGAAGCCGCCGAGTGCTGATGCGCCTTGTCCAGCTGCCCCTGCAGCCTGCCTGAGTCCTCCTGCCGACTTCTGGGGGAGCTGGGATGGACTGGGATGGACTGGGATGGACTGGTCCCGGCTCACATGGGCAGCACGGAGTTGCCAGCTCTGCCTCTGCATCCCGAGCCATAGCCCATCCCCGTCCTTCTCCTTCCGCCCCAGGAGCCCAGGTCGGGGAGTTTGTAGCACCACGTGCATCGCCGCTGCCCCGCTGGGACGAGCTCACGCACGCACATCCTTCAGAAAACGACCTCTCTGGTCCCCGCTGGAGGAAACAGCAGGGATAGTTTGGTTTTCTCCTCCTCCGCAGTCTTTGGTCCCCCGTTTTCCTGCCCGGGCGGGCTGGGGGCAGAGCGAGTCTCATCCCCCACATGGCGTGGGGCAGAGCGGGCTGGAGCTGCCCACCGGGCGCTGGAGCAAGACCCGGGGAGAGAACGAGGGGTGTCACCCTCCACCGGTGACACCGAGGTGTCCCCACAAAGCCCTTTGCGGAGGGAGGCTGCAGAGAGAAAGCAGGCTCCGCAGCCACCCGTTTGCAACGAATGTCCCCAAACCAGCAGCCCAGATGGATGCACCCCCGCGCGCATCCCGCGCCTCCGCCCGGGGCCTGGCCCTTTCTCACGCTTCTCTTCTTTTTTTTTTTTCCCTGGGTACTATAGGCTAATAATGGGTTAACAATATATATATAAATTTGAAAATGTGAGAGGGGATTTGTGTGTCAGGGAGATGGATGAGCTGCAATCTGAAACTTTTTAGGTAAGAATAAGTGAAAAGGAAAATGGGGTTATTACAAAAAATGCCATTCTCTGTAGAATACAACCCTTCTGTAATAATATTTTAAGAGGTAGTTAGTGGCACTCTTCATTCGGGAAAGTAAAGGCATGCATGTCAAACAAAAATAAAATAAAATAATAAAAAAAAAGAGGTGGGAAGGTAGCTGGTTCCACTGGAAATTGTAATGTTCCTCCTGAGACTTCAGCTTCTTACCACTGTGAAAGGAGAAGAAAAAAAAATATGCTGCCATTTGCGCTCCTCGGTTCGCGCTGCAGCTGGGAAGGAGGCAAACGGAAAAGCTGTTATTAGCGACAAGGGGTACATCGGCCGGGGAGCGCCGGCGCCTGCCGAGCCGGGGCATGCCGCCGCCGCTTGCTCTGCCACCAGAGACCACTCTCGCTGCAATCGTCTTGGCCCCGAGGAGCCGAGCCGTGGTGCTATTCGGGCCCAGCGAGTCACCTCTTCCTGCAAACACCCCCTTTTCCGAACAAGGAGGATTTAATGCAGCCCCCGACGAGACCCTCTGCAGGTGGGTAGCAATTTCCCAGGCTGTCGGGGTCCCCCAGCGCTTGCTCCTGCCCCTCCGAAGCTCTCGCTGCCCCGGGGCCACCTGAGCCCCGGAAGGTCTGTTGGCTTTGAGAGCCTCTCCTGGTCACCAGATGGAGGTGGGGATAAAGCTGGACCCAAACGGACAAAATTCAGGCAGGAATCCAGATATTCTCAACATTTGGGAGAAATCAGAGCTGCGGAGGAGGAGCTTGGAGCGACGTCTATCAGAACGAAGTCAGGTGAGAGCTTCAGAGCCAGATTCCGACCATCCCTGAAGAGCTGTGTGTTCAAGCCCTGGAATAGTTGGCTGAAATCCACGCCTGGTGATGGGATACAGAGAAGTTAAAAACGTATCTAAAACACTTAAAAAAATTCCCAGATGGAAGCAAGTTTATTTTTTTTAATGAAAATAACTTAACAAAACATCCGAGTAGTAGATGTTTGTGTTCTATTTCTGGGAATGCAGGAAAGATCCTCTGAAACCCCCCAGAAAAAAGAAATGCTAAAACAATCAGCCCCAAACTACGTAGATATTCAGATCTGTTTGGAAGAAAGAGGGAAGATGGAAATATCTGCACTGGGAGAGAGCAAAGGTCTGTCTCAGGAGTATCCTGCAAAGGCACATGTAGGTTTGCCATGCAGGAGCAAACAAAAAAAAACCCTCAAACCAGGGAAACAAACAGGGTTTGTATAAAATAGCCCTTCCCCTGGTCTCTGCCAGCCTCTGGCAATCAGCAATTGCTGTGAGACACTTGCGTTGCCTCAATGCTATGCCTAGAAGTTGCATATTTTCCATGAATTTGTCTAACCCTCCTTTGAACCCAGCTCTGCTCTTGGCCTCTGCCTGCGGCAGAGCTCCGCCGCTGAACTGTTTGCTCTGAAAAAAATAAGAAGTCTTTCTTTTTATCTAATTTCATATTTCTGTTCAATTACTGTATCATGAGACACACCAGGTGATGGCAAGAATAATCAGTCTCCTTTCCGCTTCTCCTTTCCCCGCTTGGTGCTTCAGTGCCTACACCAAAAGGTCTCAGTCTGGGCTGGAAAGAGCCTGCGAGAAGCAAGTAACATATTTCAGCTCCGAACCTAAAATATCCACTTTGGGCAGAATTTTGTCCCCGTCTCTGACTCCACGTTGGGGCCTGATACGCTCCTGGCGCTGATGCTGGTGACATTTGTCTCATCCCAGTGTGAAAAATGGACTTTAAACATGCTTTAAAAGTCAGGGTTTCCTGGTTTCTGAGCAATAAATCCTGCTTTTTGGGCCATGCCTTCCACGTGATAAATTTCTAGAGCTCTGGGAAAATACACTCCAGGGCAAACAGACCGAGTGGAAGAGGCTGTAGCATCGCCTGAAATGACATTTATATCTTGGTGGCGAAGCATTCCGGACAGGACTGCCGTACACATTCCTGCAGGAAGGAAGGACAGACCTGGCGGAGCAGATGGAGCTTTCTTAGGGAAAGGCAGGCAGAGCCGGGGCTGGACTGGCACTGGAGACCGGGAACGGGGCCGCCAGATCCCAAACTGGGTGACGTCTCCTCATCCTGCCCGGGCTCGGGGCACCCCGGCTCACCTGGGAATTGCCACGTCAGGAGGCTGAGACCCGGGGTGCAGAAGACGCTCCCCCATCCCCTCCGGCGGGGACGGCTGAGCTCCCCCACGACCCACCTCCCGTGGGCTCAAGGGATTTCCTGAGGTTTCAGGGCCACCCAGCCCAAACCCCAGGATACAGAGTTTGAGCCCTAAATGGCTCAGATGGAATCTTTTGGATTTTCCCTTTTGCCTAATTATGGGGATTTGTTTTTATTACCACTACAGGCTTGTTCCAAAACCCAGTAGGCTCAGCAGAAGGTTTTCATGGGCTTTTGGATCAGACCTAGGCACTTGTAGTTTTTCCTATAACAAATTATCCATTATTTGCTGGTTGTCATTTAATTATTAAACAGAAGCTGCAGGTATTAAGCTTCCAGGTGCCTTGAAATCAAGGTCAAGACTCCCATTGCCTTCAGGAGCTCCCTGGATTTCACTCCAGCTCCTGGCACAGCGGTGAGTTCACAAACTGTGAAAAAGGGATCGTGTTGTTATCTTGCAGTTCCAGTCCCCTCTGTTTGGAGCCAAATAGTCATAACAGTCAGACGTACCGAGGTGGACTTTAGCCAACATTTCTGCAGTCCAGCCACAACTGGGAGCTTAATGCACCTCTGCGTATAACATCTGCTTTACCTTCTTGGGAGCGGTGCTCGCCGCGCCTCTAATCGCTTCAAACATCATTGCTAAACACGGGGATTAGGAAGGATTTGAGGCATCTGCTCCCTTGTGATCTGAGCTGCAGCTCTCTCACGGTGTTTTATAAAGGTGAGAAACTCTGATACTTTCACCTTGGTTAAAACCCTTGAATATTCTTGAAGAGTGTAGAAAATGAAGATATTACTTGTCTTACTATTCTCACGGCAGTTTTTCTAGCTTGAGGCGTGTCCCACGAGGAGAGCAGGCAGAGGACCCCACTGAGCATGCAAGGATGCGGTTTAGAAAGCAGAAACATTTTAATTCCTTTAACACCACTGAGTTTTGCCGTGGACTTCATTGGAGACTGCATGACCTTTGGAGGCTTTGCCTCTGCCTTAAACACTTAAAAAGTTGCTCTTAGTGTGTATCATCCTATACGTCTATCATGCCGAGGGCTCACCCGAGTCCAGAAATGCTCTTTTCCCCCCAGCTCTAGGGCAGTGCACCTAGGGATGATTTCCCCATGGGTTCCCCTATTGCAAGGGAGCACACAAAGGGAAAAATTCCTACAGCTGTGTCTTCATCGTGGGTTATCTGCTGCTGTCTATACCCAGGTGAACTCTGATTTGAGCTAGACTTGCTGGACTACGAGAGGTGGGACGTGAACTGCTGCTGCACAGACTGACGGCAGCTGAACGCAATACATTTTCCCACACTGAAAATAAGCAGTTTCTGACTGAAGTACTGACTTGCTCTTTGAGTTGAATGCTTGACTATTCCCTGTAGGAAGAAGCGTTCATATACAGGGATTTCAGAAGTAACCAAGTCCTGGAGTAAAATCTTCACCCTCAGGACACCTGTCCCTCCCTTAGAAATGTAATTCAGTGCCATTTCTGTAGGTGTAAAGCTCTATAGCGGCAGTTAATATATGCATACTTCTGGGTTCCCTCATTACCATTTCAGTTGGCTCGTTTACATAATAACACAGAACAGAAGATCATTTGCATAAAATTAAAAAAAAATCAAATAACTGAATGTTGCTTTTATTTTGAAAGGCGCAGAGAATGAGCCTGTGAAGTTATTTATATCCCCAAAAGTACCAAGGAGGCTAATCGGCAGGGAACCGTGCTTTCTGCACAAAATGGGACTTGACCACTTCAATTTATTCATGAAATATTAGCTCACTTAGTGGAAGAGTTTTTTAAGCAGCTGGGTTGGAGCTGACGGGAAATCCCCTCCCAGCTGCAGCGGGATCAGCACGACTCGGAGCCAGACAAAAGTAAACTCCCCCAGCTCCGGTCCCGCGCAGCACCTGAAGGGGCTGGGGAAGGAGGGGTCCGCTCCTTGGTTACGGCTGGTGTGACAGAAATATGCCATTCTCCTCCAGCACTTCTGCCTAATGGGCATTTACCTAATCTGGGGGTTTTACACCCGCCCCCTCCCCGGTGCTGCGGTGCTCGGGCACCTTCATCTACAACCAAGAGCCGGAGCAAAGCTCCTCGTGGGCTTCCCGGGTTCCCTGTCATGTCCCGATTTCTTCTGCTCCTCCCAATTTCCATGGCCAAATATTCCCACATGAGCAGCCCTTGGCCGTCCCATCTGATGGACCAACATTGCTATGGATGTAACAACAACAATTTGGTTTTGCAGCGAGCAGAGTCACCGCCAGCAGAATATTCCCTCAGGGTTCCGGCACAGGGAAAGCCGTGTGCCAGTACTCAGCAGGGACAGACGTGGTGGTGTGGGTTACGTGGGGGAAACGTGAGACCGAGCAGTAAAACGTACTAATTTGGTATTCAAAGCCTGTGCAAAATGGCCATATTTGCATGAGAAAGGTTTGTTGGGAGAAATCTTAGGCCAAATCCTATTTTCATTTATAAGCCTCCGAACATGCAGCATCTTTCCTGACACCAGGATCGTTACTTCAGGTTTGCACAAGGGTAATGAGAGCTCAACCTGGCCCGAGAGTACTCAAAACCTATGAAGCACCGAGCTCTTTATTACAGCAACTCCTGGCGAAACCATCACCAAAATTAAACTATAACCTCCCGTAACAAGCTGGCCTCTACATTTTTAACAATGCTGCAAATCCTTCTGTAGGTTTCTGGGGTGAGCAATGCTGCACTTGGCAAGTTCACGCAGCGCAGATGGCCTCAAGGTTGGAAACGTGACCCTGAACTACCTCCTCTATCTGCTCTTTGGAGACCGGCTCTGGGCTGTGGGAGCACTGGGGCAGAGGGACAATGGGACAATGTTTGTGCCGGGACGTCCCTGTCCCACAGCATGATGCTCTGAAACAAAGTCCTAGCGCAAGCGTGTGAGCAGCTGCCCTGCGCCCCCCCGGTACGCCAAAATGAATATGCATTGTTGGGCATGGGTGTGGTGGGTTTCAGCACACTGAGCCTGCCAGACTTGGACTTCTGCCCCAAATATTCACATGGCCTTAATAATTTTGTTCCCCTTTTCTCATACTGCTCCATGCCCTCACCAGGGCTCTGGTGGCTCCTCCGTGCTGCTGGCAGCGCAAGATTGCCCACGGCGGAGCTCCACGTGCCCACCCTGGCCAGGTGTTTCTGGAGCTGAACGCTTGTTGACAAGGAGCCACGTCCTACTGTTCCATGGAAAATCCCCCCGCAGAGCTGGGATGGGAAGGAAGAGAGGTCCTGCACAGTCCCACTGCAGCTCCTTCACCAGGAGCAAGATTTGAGAGGGCAAGATCTCCTCTGCTGAACCCTCTGCCCTGCAAACCATGTATGCCCACCAGGAACCTCAGCTCAGAGATCTTTCACCTTTGTGCTTGGTCCAGAGCGCTGGTGGTAGATCACGCTGATGGGTGACGCCTTGAAATCCTGCTCCCAGAAGCCTGGAAGAGGATGCGCAGGGAAGATAATACACAGCTTTGGGATGGGCTGGATCCTGACACCCTGTCCGTCCCCAGCAGCACGAGCACGATGTCTGGGGCACATCTGCTCCCTCTTGAGGGATCTGCTCCTCCCGCGGGGCAGCAGAATGCAGAGTGAGCTGGGGCTGGGACCTGGGGCACTCGATAAAAAGGGAGGTGATGCTCCCTGGAGTCCTACAAACATCGCCCTTGCAGAGGCAGTGAGGCCTCGGCTATCTGTGATGTTTCCTTGTGTCCTGTACTGAATATTCAGAAGGGAAAAGCTTTGACTTCACCAATTGCACTGGGATCCCTGCGAGAGACTCCCGTCAGCACCCCGCGAGGTGTCCCCTGTGCCGGTACGCGCTGGATGCGTCTTTTCCAGGTTCCTCCATTCCAGACACAAATTGAGCTGGGGGGAATCCACAGCAGAATTTCACAGCTCACTGTTTTAATAAACGTCTGGAAAACGCAGAGTGAAATTGAGTTAGGACCTTTCCAATACACTAATATTTTGGAACACATGGATCATCCATATGGGAATAGTCCTGGCCCGGAAAGCATGGGTAAGACCCAAATAGCTCGAAGAGACAGCTCTCTGAACGCCGCTTGGAAGCTGGATTCAATAAAGGTCGAGGAAACAGGACAACCAGCCTGCTGAGACCCCGGCCTTGCTGAGGAGGGTTTCAAGGCCGTTGGCGACTGCTGTTCCATGACACAGGACAGATGCTCTGCCCGCTAATAACGAGAAAAATAGCTATGAACACTGTTAATTGCCAAAATGTAAACTCGCTTCTGTGGTTTGCAACTCCCTCTTCAGCAGGGGCTGTGGACGACGTGAACTCTCCTTTGCTTTATACACGCAGCGTGGCCACCAAAAGCAAACGATGTGTCCGTAAGGCTCCTGGTTCAACCCCCCAAAGCAACGCGGGGGAAGCGCCTATCCAAGAGTCAGCGTTTTATTGCAAAGAGCTGAAGATTTGGCCAAGCGCCCCGTGCGCTCCCCGGGCTTTGCACCACGGCCCCGGAGAGACGTAGCTGGGCGCTGAGCATCGCCCTGTGCGCGCCCGGCTCTGGGAACCCGCTGCTGATTTGCAAGGGAAATCATGGGTAAATAATCCTCATTACCCAGGGAGGCTGCCCCCTTCCAGATCGAGTTCACTTGTTATTCTGATCAGCCGATAAGCCTTGTTTGCATAATTTTTTCTTTCTTCCACACTCCGGCTTCTCTATCAGTTAGAACAGGGTTTTATTACTCTTATTAATATTATTACTCCATGTGATCATCCCGACTGAAGGGTTTGAGAACGCCTTCACGCCCGCTGGGGGCTGCGGGTGGCCGTGGGTGGGCTGGGGGCTCTCGGCGTGGGGGGGCTGTGCTTTTGCTCCCCCTCGGTGCTTCCTGCAGCCCCTCGCTCTCAGCTTTGCTGGCTGAGAACGCCGCAGCTCGCCACAGCCACCCCGGCTCGGAGGGGCTGCCCAGGCCCATAGCCAGGATAACAAACAGGGGAGCAGTTGTTTTTGAGGACCCCCTTGGAGTTATTCCTAGCTGCTTGACCGCTCCGACAGCAAAGGGGCTTTTTTTGCTCTAAGTGTCTGCTTTTTCTTTTCCCTGAGGAGGGATGCTGGAGCAACACACAGGCACAGGGAAGGGTGGGATGAAGTGTTCTCTGCTGACAGTAGAGCTGCCTGCCTTTTCACACCAGCCGGACCCAGGGATCTTCTCCTGAAATCAGTCTCCCCTGCAACTTTCATTCATTTTTAAAAGATGTTCAAAGCTGAATCGTGTCAGTTCCTACAGAGGAGACAAGGAAGCAAAATGCCAGCTCATGTTGCTGCCTCTGAAGCTGGGTCCTGCCTTGGATGAGAAGGCACCAATGCCTCATCCCCATCCCCATCCCTATCCCCATCCCCATCCCCATCCTCGTCCCCGTCCCCGTCCCCATCCTCATCCTTGTCCCCATCCCCTTCCCTGTCCCCATCCTTGTCCCCATCCCTATCCCCATCCCTATTCCCATCCTCATCGCCCTCCCCATCCCGCTTAGGCAGTGCCTTCCCGTTTGCCCCACCGCTCCGAGCCGAGGGCTGCAGCGTGGGCAGACTGGCACGGTGCAAGAGGAGGCATGCAGATGAGATGCAAAAGAGAGAGGCACTGATTTGCATCATTTGCTCCATGTAGAGGCTGCTTGGAACTGTACCAGGGCGGGAGGGAATTGTTTTGCAGCTCTCTTGGTGGATATCAACGTCTCTGCTGCTGGGCCCACAAGGGATTTCTGGATGTAGAGTCTGAAGGACAAGGACCTTAAAGCTTGGTCTTTTCAACTTTTTAAAGTCCTGTTCCTCTTTGTGCAAACGCAGCTGCACCTATTGCAATTAGCTGGCTAATTTTTTTTCTAGTAATTACACATTGCCTCTGTGAAACTACCTGAATTTTAGCTGATTAACATACTCTTCCCTTTCATTCCAGAGCTGTGCATCCCCTCCAGCTCCCACGAGCTCTGCGGTCCCTCGCGCTGCCGGAGGATATCCCTGTGCTGGGATAGGGGCTCGGCAGGCCCCCGAAACCTGCTCTCTCAGGGCTAATCCGAGCATTTCCAGAAGTGGCTGCATTTTTACTGAGCGTGATGATGTTGCTTTGCCTAACAGGGAAGAACTTTTCTGCCTGTAGCAAATAAAACCCTTTGGCCCAGGCCCAAGGTCCCAGCTCGTCATCAGAAAGGTCCCTTCTGCCTGCAAGTCCTCAAGAGGGTGCTGGGTGTTGCCCCTGGGGGGGTCCCTGGGTTTCTGCTGGAACCAGGGGCTCGGGCAGCACCGTGTCAGCCAAACCCGGCACAAGCGGGGCCAGGGCGGCCGCGGACCCGTTACTCGCGTCTCTCTGGCTCCTCCTGAAGGAGACAGCCCCGTGTAGCTGCAAACGCATTGCTCCTTGCCCTCAGAAGGTGCGGTAATTTGGGATGGGATGAAAGAAGGGTGCGAAATCTGAGGAGAACACAAATCCCATCCCGCCATCTTTTTAATAGTGTTATCCCTGCCCACCGCAGCTCCATCGGCACAACAGCACCCGCCTCCCGGTTCAGCCGAAGCCAGCACAGCCGCGAGCCGGGGCTCGGAGGGACGCTGGCTGGCAGGGACTGTGGAAGGAGGAAGGAGAAGCCGTGGACCAAGTTGTAGACGCTGCTTTTACAGTACTTCTCCATGCGGGCAGCAAGACCAGAAACCCATCCTTGAGAGCGGGAGGGAGAGGTGGGCTCTCCTCTGCGGGACACAGCCCTTTTATTTAATGTCCCTACCCCCAGCGGCTTGGATTTTGTACCCTGGGCTTGGATTTTGTACCCTGGGCTTGGATTTTGTATTCTGCTGCCACTCTCCGACTCCTGAATCCTGACAGTGGTAATAAATATCCCCCTTGCTTTGCTGTGAAGAGGTTTCCCGCTCAGGCTCAGCCCCGGCTGGGGCGCGGAGCCGGTTTGAAAGGACGACCCGCTGGGCTGGGTTGCTCCAGGGCCGCCGAGCCCGGGACGCCCTCGCTGTCCCTGCTCCTTGCCAGACCTCTTACAGAAAACCCGACTGGCACAGAGCTGGGAGGTGGCTATTCATTCTCTAGCCAAGGCACAGCCCTTTTTTTCTGGGACATATATTTCATGTTGCTTTGTGCTATTTTTCTGTGGGATAGGCTGCTGCAATGGGAAGGCAAGACCACGGCTGTAAGGGGCCAGAGCTACGAGGCAAAAGGGATGGATGCTCAGGAAGGGAGCAGCTCCCAGGGGGTTCAAGTCCCCAAACTGGCCCTCAGCTCGGGCTAAAGGTTGGAGTATCAGCCTGGCAAACGCCTGGCAGCGGGACTGTGGCACCCGTGTGGCTGCTGGGAGAAAATTGCTGTGCAGTAATGTGCCCAGCAAGGAGCTTAAAGCATGACGGATTTCCTCCGCTTCCTGGGGACAGGCATGACGGACACTTATGTTATTGTTTGCATAGGTTGTCTGAAGTGAATCACGTCCTTGGACTCCAAAATAGCTGTGGAGGTTTCTCCCTGGGGACTCGGTCACCCCGGAGAGGAAACAGGAAAACAACAAGCTAAATATTAAGTGTATGCTTTAACGTGAAACCTAAAGACAGCACTCAGGGTAACACATTTCCCCCATATACCCACCTAGCGTGGAATGAATGAAGAAGTTATTTCCAGACATCCTCAGCAAACACAAGCCTACTCAGTAGTTAAATTTTCCCCCTAAACTCTTCAATTCTTCTGCAATCTAAGGAGATGGGCTTTATGATTACTTAGTCTGGATTAAAAGTCTGTGTTTCCCTAGCTGAAATGGTCTTAAATAGTGAATTATTATTAGATATGTTGTTGACTATTTCAGAGCACCAAACATCCGGACACTACAGGTCGCATACCTACAGCATCCTTCCCTCCGAGCACCCCAGAGCTCGTTGCCCATGTACAGTACAAGCAGGACCGAAGTTCTGCAGATCTTCACTCAGCCCAGCCCTGCGAGTGGTCCCAAGACCCATTCCCAGTTTCCTATGAGATGCTGCTCCTGTCCCTGTTAAGGGAAAGGGCTGAACCCAACCCCTACGAGGCAGCAGGGACTTTGCATGGGAGGAGATAGGACAGATGCAGCGACCGGAGGGGCTGGTGGGGAGCCCAGCTCGTCAGGCTCCAGCAGCTCCAGCTGCGAGGACCTTTTCTGAAAGCACAAGTCTGCAACGAGGAGGGATGCATGGGCTCTGCCGAAATCAGAGGCCTTACAGCATTGAAAAGAGATAGTTGAAACTTTTAATTTGAAAATAATGTTGTGGCCAAGCCTTCAGAAGATGTGGGGCAGCTCCCCACAATACCTGCATCCCTGGCTAGAGGCAGCCACAACACGTCCCCTCTGCCACCACCCCTTGCAAGGCGCTCCGTCCCTCCTGCCGTGCAGCACCGAGAGCTATGTTTTATTTATGTCAATCCCAGAAACCATCAGTTTGTTACAGCCTTTCTCTGGGAGAGCATCGGCTTCACCTCCCCGTTCCTCACCGAGAGCATGTGGGGCCGTTAGGGCTTTCCTGAATTCTTCCTTTCTGGAAGCCCTTTTTCTCTTAGGTGACATTAACCGAGAGCTCTGTCACTCCACCCCACTTTAATGATTTCCTCTGGAATATTTTGTGTTCAATAAACTAGTGTGTTCCCCATCTGAGGTGAATCTCCTGCAAAGAGAAGAAAAAAAAACCAACCCAAAAACCCCGTCCTGAGCAGACTGCGCGCTTGTCGCCAGCGCCTGCCACCCTAATTACGCCGTGGAAGAATGTGCACATGGCAGAGGTCCCTGAACATTTCAGGCAGGATATTGCCTGCTCCTGGATGCAGCCTCTTTCGCCGCTGCAATAACATTTGCTATAATAAGCCGTGACTCCGTTTCGGGGAAGGCGTGAGCGCGGCGTAGACGTTTTGGCCCGGCTGCTCCCCTTGCGTGGAGGTGGCTGGGGGCGGCAGGGGGGCTGCGGACCCGTCACCATGCTTTGGGGGGGCTCTGCACAGGGGAACCCCCTGCGATGGGGTCGGGTTGGCAGGGAAGAGCAGGGGATGCCCTGGGGGTGCTAAGGGGCTGTACTGCTCTCCTGCCTTCCCCCATGGGGTAAATCCAGGCTGGGCAGCCGGGATGGCTCCAGGCGGCTGCTGGGGCTGCAAACCGTCCCCTCGGCCTCCAGCTTCTGTGCCAGAGCCTGGGCAGGCGCCCTGTCCTCCCGGCCGGGCAGCCAGCCCAGCCTCCTCCTCCAGCCTCCTCCGTCCCGCTCCCGGCGGCTGGGCTCCTGCCCGGCTCTGCCTACCCGGGACATGCGCCGGGAGCTGAGCACGGCCGCCGTGCAATGCTCCCTCCCCTGCAAAGCTGCTCCTCTCCCTGCCGGGCTGCCCGGCAGCCTCCTGGGAGTCACCTTGTCCCCATAGCTCCTGTCCCCTGCATGGGCACAGGGAGAGGCACACTGTCCAGGAAGGCTCTTTGCTTGGGCACGGGATCGCTGGTTTGAGCTGCTTGGGTGGGTTTAGCCCACGCAGGGGAAGTTTCACAGAGCCAGAGGCCGGGATGGCGTTGGGGCATCTCGTTGGTGCCACCAGGTTATCTCTGTACTGGGCCAGAACGGCAGCCCGTGCCCCGCATCCATCCGGAGCTGCCGAATCCATCACTTTTCCATGGGGTCTCTGGCAGCAACTAGTCCTTCTTTCCAGCCCAAACCAGTCCCTATTCCCAGTCTGACTTTCCATTTCTGGGCTTTGGTTGTCCCATGCCGAACCCTGCTGGGGTTTGCTGGCAAGAGCCTGTTAGCACCCCACCTTTTCGTGGCGGGTGGACATTTCGGCTCCGGGTGCCTTTGGTGGTTTTTCCAGGGATAGCTGTCGGCTTTTGGCTGGCCGGGGCAAAATGGGCTGGTCCCTCTCCAGCCTTTAGGGAACAAGGCACCGATTCAGGAGGAGATTTAGTGTGTGCTCCCGTCCCATCACACCTTCCCACTCAGTGCCCTAAACCCCTCCAGAACGTACCCGAAGAGCAAAGAGCCATTTTTGGGACGTGTCTCTGGGACGGCAGCATCACCCCACGCTCTCCCGTCCCGGGTGTTTCTCCTTGGTCTAACGCAAACCCCGCCGGCAGACAAGGTCCATCTCCCGGGGTGTGACAAGGTGGCTCTGTGCCGGCCGGGGGGACAGCGCTAGAGGGGCTCTTTCCCCACGCTTGATTCACCCCGAAAATAAGATGAGCAGAAACTGTTCAGGAGGGGGCTCGGTGCGGAGCCGTGGAAAGGCTCCCACGGGCCCCCGCGAGCGTTGGATCGGGCTCTGCTTTCGGGAACCATAAATAGAAGCCGAGTCACTCAAATACCCAGGACCTGTAAGAGCCATTCATAGCTGCAAATTAACAGCTACCGTCAAGCCCATCTGTGCACGCCCCAACCCCGGGTCGGATTCCTGCTCCCTCTGTTTAACCTGATGACCATAATTACACACTCGTTTATACACCCGGCGGCACCTGAATGCTTTACAAGACAAACACCTAATCCCGCGTGGAAATTATAGCCACATAATATCTCTTTTCATTATTTGCTGAGGTGTTGAGTCTGATTACAGCACACACTGTTTGCTTTGTACCAGGGTAAAGCCCCTGTAATTTCTCTGCAAGTCAACATCATTCCTGCGAGGAGGCTGAAAATCTACAGGCTACTGTGCAAACGAGCTAGCAAATATTAATCCACAGTAAATGATCTGGGAGGTGGAGGCAGGGAAGGGGTGAGCAAGGTTATTTATACCCCCCCAGAGACTAATAATGCCAAATAAAAACAAAAAAAAAAAAAAAAAGAGGAGGATGAGAGGCGTGAAACATTCCTGCTGCCGCTGTCCCTGCGCCCTGGGGAGCAGCGTGCTTTCCTGGGGGGCTGCTAATGGGAGGGGAAATACCCCGATTCAGAAGATGGGTCCTCCCTTGTCTCCCATGAGCTTTAGAGGGCTGACAGAGATGGGTCGAGCTTCTCACCCACCTCACTTCAAGTTGTCCTGACACAGGGCTTCCCATGAGCCCTGGAGAAAATCACTTAATAGTGCTGTGACTCAGTTTCCCCATCTTTAAACACAGAACATTAATGTTTTCTAATTGCCGAGGGCAGTGTCCTACATGGACGAGAGGCACGGATGCGCAGAGCTACAGCACTGGGCGCCACTAGATGTATTTAAACGAAGGGCGTGTGAAAGGTCTTTGCCAGACGCCGATTTCCCAGACGAAGGGGGTGGCTGGCAGCACCCAGCTCCCGAGGGGACCCATGCTGCCCCGGGCTGAGAGCAGACCCTTTACTCTTTATCAAGGAAGCATCAGCGGCTGTGGGTGAGACCCCTTCATGGTGCCTCTGCAGATCCCACTGGGAGGGCTGGGAAACCTCATGGATCTCCTCTTATCCCCCCAAAATCCACTTCCCCGTCTGCTGCACAGTGGGGATACCACCTCCCCCAGAGCCTTGCCCAGGATCCAGCTTGCCTGTGGTCCTTGGGGTGTTTCCCAGATGGGAGATCCCCTCATTTCCCACCTTTGCAGACCCCCAGGAGCCGGAGCACCCACATCCCCCCACCGCTCCCTGCAAGCTCTGCCCCGAGCGGGGCGGCAGCCGCAGCACCTCGCCATGGCTCTGCAACCCAGCTCAAATGCTGCGCCCTTGGTCTCTCCCCAGGAAAAATATCACCTTGGGCTGAGATGCAACAGGAGTGACGTTGTCTGGAAAGAAAGAAGGATTTGCTTTAACCTGCGGCGCGTGGGTTTGCAACCAAAGTATACAAGCGGGCTTCAGGCTAGACTGTACCCTGGACCCCAGCCAGGTGATGGGCCGAATCCTGGTCTGCACCTCGGCCGTGCAAACTCCTGCTCGGCGGTTTCAGGGCAGTTCACTCCGGGTTTCCACCGAGGGAGCGGCGGGGGAGCCGAGGTCAGCCCGCTGCCCTCTGCCCTGCCGCTCAAGCTGGTGCGGAGCAGGAGGGAGCTGACGGCAAAACGCCGGCAGCATCCATGCTCAGCTCCGGCGGTGGCACGAGCAGAAGGTGATGTTATTGAAATCCATGTCAAACGGGTGTTAATGAAGGAAAACCAGGCCTGTGTACTGCATCCCCCTTAAATCTTCGGGAAAACGTGTTTGCGTGCTGGAGGGAGGAGGGTAATTATTGCTCCCGGCACAGAGGGGGAGACGGGGGTGCGGGGGAGCCCTGGGGCCCCTGGGGTCACTCCCAGCCGGTGCCGAGCTTGAGCCAGCGCTGCCGGCGGAGGGGACCGAGCACCGCAGGACCCGCAGCATCTCAAGCACCGGCTCCCGGTGCCCCGGCTCTCTCCAAAACCCTCTGGAGGGATTTTAATTAAATTAGAAAAAAAGCAAACGCAACTAATGCAACTTGAACCAGGCAGGCTGGACGGGGTGCGCCGGGTCGAGTCGCGCCGGCTTCGCCGTCCCACCGCGCTCTGACTCCCGCGGCCGCCGCGGGCACACGCGTGTGCACACACATGTGGACACGAGCCCCGCGCGTGCTCCCCGTGCCCGTACGGAGGGACGGGGCCCGTGCCGGGCCGAGACTCGGCCTCCCGGAGATGGAGAGGCAGCGAGCTGTTTCTCCAGCGCTCAAGTTTTTCTTTCAGACTCCAAGCTGCCTTGCCAAGTGTTATAAAAATATATCAGTGTGAGCCAAAACATTTAGCACTCCACTTATTACTTTAAGGTTATAGGTTAAACAAATTCCTTCTCAGAATTTACTGTGTTCATTTTAGCTTCACAACACAGCCCTGCTAGCGGTAGATATATTTCACACTGTAATACCTCCCTTATGTATTGGAGGGGGGAAAGGAGAAGAGGAAAGTAGCTTTCTAAATTTTTATGTGAACAAAAGCTACTATATAAACTAGCTGAAAACAAGTCCTTTGCAAGAGATAGTTTGTAAAACTTATTTTCCAGTAACCAATAAACCGAGAATGAAAGCTAAAGTTTGTTTTTACCTTACCTAATAATTTTATTTTTTTCTGAGTTTTGCCTTTTTTGTAGAATAAAGCCTAAAAAGAAAATAAAGAGCCGAGTTCACACCTTGGGCAAGCAGGTGCAATTGTTCCAGTGAAAGTGCACCTCTGTGAGCCAGGCTTAAACCCCTCTTAGGTGGAGCATGAATTCAGATAGTGGGGGGCTGCTGGTGTTACTTTACATTCAGCTCTAGGCTGGGAAAAAAAGATGCTTTGGAGAGTGAGGACTTCTGGTCCGCAGTCCTTGCTTTGCCATGCAATATGAACTCTGCCTTTTCTCAGCTGCTCAGTGACCCTGTTGCTGGTAGCTCGTGTCACCTCCACTCTGCCCCGTCCAAGTCACCTCCCCCCTTCAGCCTCTGTGGCGGGGCTGACGCTTTCATCCGACGCTGGAGGGGTTGATTCGTATCTGGAGAAAACCTGCCAAGACGGGAGGATGCAAAGCTGAGTCGAGGGCAACGCTGAGCGCGGTGGCTACGTGAGATGTCACAGTTACACCGTGCGATGCCATCCCGATCGGTGTCACGGGGAAACGCTGGAAGCAGCTCCAGGATGCCGGGGAGGGAGCCGGGCTGGAGCTGCCCCGGCGCAGGTTTCCTCGGCTGCATGAGGCACAGATTAGGGACCGTGATGGGATATAACGAGACTTTTCGGGAGGGACTGAGGTGTGTGTTTTGGGGTGCATTGGTGATAAAACTGCTTTTTTTGGATGTTCAGAAGTGAAGTGGGAGGTTGGATGGGCAGCTCAGCCTGGGGCAAAGTGCCACTGATGTCCCTGTCCCAGGGGCAAGGGTGCTCCCCTGCAAAGGGCACCTCTCCCCTTGCAAATCAATTCCGCTTCGGAAACCACCCTGCAGAGAAGGGCCTCACCACCGAGTGGGGCTTTTTGTTTTGAACATCAGCAAGGCTGGTGACGGTGGCACATAGTGAAGCAACCACTTGTGTTGCAAAATGCCGAAGCCCGACGTGCCCTGGCAGCTGGTGGTACCCTTCGCACTCACACAGGTACCAAAGCAGTTTGCAAAGCAGAATGTCTGTGCAAAATCTGAGGTTATAGAGAAAAAATACTGAGATTCGAGAGCTGCTCTGCTCTGGGTTGTCCTACAGCCCTGGTCAGGAATGGGGAGGGGGCTCATCCTGCCCTTATATCCACTTGCAAATTACTTGCAAGGTGAAGGGGCTCCAAGCTGCTGGCCTTGTTTCTATGGAACAGACCTTAACAAAAGGGGAAAAAAAAAAGTATTAGGTCCGGTTAACGTTTGGGGTTTGGATTTCGCCTAGGAGGGGAGGGGAGCGGGAAATCAGACATCGAGGTGTCGTGTATGCGAGCTAATAAAACTGGGCCAGCAGATTGAAGATGGAGGAGCTGAGGGACTGTTTAGAGGTATCCGTCACATAAATGAGGAGGTGGAGGAAGTCTGGATGATAGTAACCCCATATTAAAAAATTCTGCCCTGTCAACAAGCGAAGAACTACATGGTGGAAATACGCCTGTGCTTGTTGAACTGTGAAACCAGATGTCTTAGAGCAATAACTATCGCACAGGAGGCGGGGAGGGCCGAGAGGAACACGTTTGCGTACGATTAAGAAAAAAATACATGCTGCTACAGCCGTGGTTTCAATTAAAATGGCTCAAACCAAATATTGTTCCTATTAATGGGATGTCCAGCTGTGACACCACCATGTAGTATCCTTACACATTCAGCGCAGGCAACATCTGCAACATAATCCCAGCATCCATACAACGGAGCCAAGGAGCTGAGAGGCAGCTCGCATTTTTCCCGGTGGCTCAGCCTAGATGAAAAGATCCTCGCAGGAAAAGGGGAAAAATACAGGCACGGGAGAGGGAGAAGGCGATGTGAACTGTGCCTAACTCGTATCTTTGGGTAAATGAGGATTTTGGCATATAAAACTGGGAACATGGCATAAGATCAAGCTCTGGACACGGCAGAAAAATGTCTTAGTTACTGCAGTAGGAAGAAACCGCTGTGCTGTTTTTCCAAAGATTAAGACAGCTGGAAGAAGCAGCACTTTGATTCCTTGCAGCATTTAACCTGTGTTTGAAAAAAAAAAAAACACCCAACCCTAAGCTCCGGCTCTGGGATGGGAGTTAATAAAGTTGAGGTTTTCAGAACAGGAGCTGTTGCCACCACTTTAAAAGAGCGTTGCCTTGCCGTGTGTAAACTCATCTGCGCGCTGGAAATATATTATTCGTCCCCTGAACAAGATCTTGTGTTTCCGTGCCCTGGGAGGCGAGGCAGACACCGAGCGAGCGGCTGCTTGCCTTCCTCGCAGGAGCCGTGTCTGGGGAGGTGGGAAGGAGCCGTCGCCAGCGCACGTCCCAGCCCGTGCGCGCGAGGGGCCAGAAGGGCTTTCTGCAAACATCTCACCCCGTTAACGGCACCGGGCGAGGGCGACGGGGCTTCAGCTCCTTCTCTGCAGCAGAAGCAGGCCCTGGGCAGATATCCAGGACTGGCATGGCAAAAAGAGACCCAAGGAAAGATGTCCCCAGGTGAGGACAGTCCGTCCAGCAATGGGGCAAAGCTTTCAAGGAGGTGCCAGTCCTGCAAAGTTTGACTGGACTCGTGTGAATTGGCAGCTCTTGTATGATTTGTGTTGCGGGAATGAGACTCATGCATTTTTGAATGACTGGGGCCAAAACATGCTTTGATAAAAATATCTTAAATAAAAATTATTAGCAAATGTTGGAATTATATTAAACTGGATTGGTATGCTGACTTTGCAATCTGATTCTTTCTGAAACCCCTCTGAGGTCCTGGTCTTTAGAGATTACTACAAAGTGTAAGCAATGCCTTAGTGGCAAAATGGGAGCTAAAATCACAGATCCAGCAAGACTTGGAAGACATGTGGAAGAAAGCCCCTAGTTCCTGCTTGGGAAGGGGAAGGGATACTGAAGGGAAGCAGGTATTAAAGCAGAGAGAATGTAAGGCAGAGGAAAATGTGCGCCCTTGGACACTGGTTTGAAACCGTAAGAAAACAGAATCTGTTGTGGGAGAAGAGGAGGCAGGAAAGTGTGGGCTTCTCAGTAGTGATTAAAGTGAAGTAGTAACCTGGAAGAAAATTGTGTGTATGGAAAATCACTGATTCTGTGGAGAAATAAAGGAAGAGGAGGAAGGTGTGCAGGTACGTGGGAAGGCTCAAGCCCTGTCCTCTTTGCATTCTGGTTCTTCTCTCTGAGAGAGAAGGAAGCATCAGAGGTGATGGAGCAACAGGAATGGAACAGTAAAGGATGCTTGAAAATTGCCCTTCAACTGACAGCTCCTCAGATTTGTAATCCACAAATGTGAAACACTGCAAAAAATTGTAAAACACGCTAAATCACAGACTTTGTGATTCACTGAGTCACAAATGTGAATTTTGCAGTCCCAGCCTCCTGACGCTGCCAAGTGGAAACTCTGCAAAGTTGTTGAGTTGTGACTGTGGATCTTGCAGGGTGGTGCTGCGGCATCTGCAGATCTCTAGAGACTTGTAGATTCTGCAGCATTTCTAGACCCTTCATGGTGCTCCCTATTACCTTTGCAAGAGCCATCCCAGACCTTTTCTATAGCCTTCCAGACCTGCTTTGGAGGCAAACCAAACCTTTCCTGGAGCTTTCCAGAGCACCACAGAGCCTTTCTAGAGGCAACCAAGAGTTCTCCAGAGCTTCTCTGGAGCCCCACAGAGCCATCCCCATAGCACAAGTACAAAGTCTCCTGAAGCAATCCTGGCCCTTTTCAATAGTCCTTCCTGGAGCTCACAGGGTCTTTCTAAAACCAGGCAGACCTTGTCCTAGAGGTATCCCAGAGCTTCCCTGGACATATTCTAGAATCATCTCAGACATCCCCACTCCCAACAAGACACTTCAAAGCTTTCCCAGAGCTGTTGCAGAGCTTCCCTGGAGCCTTTCCAGCGCCTGTTGGAAGGCGCGAGTCGGCAAAATCCAAAGTCGCAGCTTGGCAATTTCCTGAAGTTGCATGTCGGCAATTTTGGAAGTCACAAAATAAAGGAAACAGCTGTAAGTGACATGCAGTGGGACTGTGTTCCATTAGAAAACTTACAGAGACATGTTAACTCATGTTAAATTAGGTGTAAAATTGATCTTCACAATTTCCCCGTTGCTGTATGTGTCATCAGCAGAGAGCAGAGTACCCCTGGGCTGCCGTTACACGTGGTTGTCTGCACACTGGATACCATACAGGATCTAAACAGACGCTTCTTTATCAAAATAACACGCACTGGGGATGGATTCGAGCCTTAAGTATGGAAAACTTGATGGTGCTGATAACGCAGAGCGCACAGCTGTTAGCAGTGAGAGCTGGCCTCTTTCACGTGGTGATCAGCACGTCGGTGGTGGGTTGGGTTGGGTTGGCTGGGATGTCTGTTCTCAAAGCTGACGTACGCATCGGTTCCTCTGGTGTGGGGAAGACACAGCAATGGGGTCCAAATCCTCTTTTAAACCTAACTAGATCGCTCCTGTGCTCTTCATAGTAGTGAAAGGCTTGTTCCAGCCCCTGTTTCCACTTTCAAATCCCTTTGAACTTGCTTGTATCCTCAGCTAAAAGTTGAGCCCCTGCTTCGCAATGGGGCCCCTCATCTCCTTAGCAGTAAGGAAAGGACAGACAGGATTTATTTGAAATAATTCATTTCAAGAGGAGGGTATTTTACTGAGCTCGTGGACATCATCAGCACACCTTTAACTTGCTGGTTATGTTGGGGCTTCAAGCTGCACTAAAGCCCAGGCTCCAGCTCCAGGTTTCTCTAAGCTTTCTGGCAATAAAGAAAATGATTCAAAATTTGCAATGTGTGCTTTTCTCTTCCTTCAATTTTGCTCATGGAGGGCTTGCATAATTCTTTTCAGGACCATGATGAGCACCATGACCCACTTCTCTAGCAGAACTTGGTATGATTTTAAGAAAAAAATCTCAGAGTCACAAGCCTGAGACGTGAATGTCTCTGTGGGATTAGCTCTACTCTTGCTCTCTACGATTAATATTCTTCCTACACTTCAACATAGTGTTGCAGGTCAGCTGCGGGGGCTCCCAAAAGGATACACGAGTTACTCAGCCAGCAAGGCTGTTTGCAGATGTCTCAATTCGTCCCTCACCTTTCCGTAGCACGTAAGTCTGTTGATTTTGTTTCCACCTGCGGTGTTACTCATGCTGCCCTTGGGCTCCCGCGAAGGCACATCTATGATTACTGAGACTTCCTCTGCGGAGCCACTGTGCTGGTTTCGGCCGGGATAGAGTTAATTTTCGTATAGTAGCTAGTATGGGGCTGTGTTTTGGATTTGTGCTGGAAACAGTGTTGATAACACTGGGATGTTTCGTTCCTGCTGAGCAGGGCTTACACAGAGTCAAGGCCGTTTCTGCTCCTCACCTCACCCCACCAGTGAGGAGGTTGGGGGTGCACAGGAGTTGGGAGGGGACACAGCCGGGACAGCTGACCCCAACTGACCAAGGGATATTCCATACCATATGACGTCATGCTCAGCATATAGAGCTGGGGGAAGAAGAAGGAGGGGGGGACGTTCGGAGTGATGGCGTTTGTCTTCCCAAGTCACCGTTACGCGTGATGGAGCCCTGCTGTCCTGGCGATGGCTGAACACCGGCCTGCTGGTGGGAAGTGGTGAATGAATTCCTTGTTTTGCTTTGCTTGCGTGCGCGGCTTTTGCTTTCCCTATTAAACTGTCTTTATCTCAACCCACGAGTTTTCTCACATTTACCCTTCCGATTCTCTCCCCCATCCCACCGGGGGGGAGTGAGCGAGCGGCTGGGTGGGGCTTGGTTGCCGGCTGGGGTTAAACCATGACAGCCACCCACTCACCAGTACCCAAAGGGAAGGTCTTCCTTCCCCAGGTGGTTTCTCCTGCTGGCATGCCAGCTGCGTGTTCATTAACTTGTCCCTCCACACAAGTAAAACAGGCCTCAACGCCAATTAAATTTATCCAGTTTAAGTTCCTCTTTCAGTGGCAAAGCACAAAAATCTCCAACTTTTTCCATCTAGCACTCGAGCCCTTGTCTCCCCAGCATCCCCCAGCCTCCTCCAAACACCCCTGCTTTGTCTCACAGCAATGCTGCTTTCCCGTGCTTGGCGAGGGGTGTTTGTGCATGCACAGCTTGTACGGCTTTTATTTTTTAGCCCGGACAAGGAGCAGTGTAATGTCTGTCTGCTTTTCCTGCTTGTCTAGTTCTTAGAAACCACATGTTCTTCTTTCACTGGCAACTTCGTATTTATTAGTGTGCAAAACAAGACTGCGCACTTTTTGCAGCAGCAGTGGCGAGTTGGCCAGAGTCCAAGGAGACCCTTAGTCACTTCATTTACGCAGGCTGCAATAAGAGGAGGGCAAACCCGTTGGGGAGTAATTCGAACATTCAGACGCCTGCACCGAACTCTCATTTCTACCTCATTAACTTTACAGTTTGACAACTTCACAAGCCAGGGACTTCTGTCGTGATTGCTGCTGCACAGCCAAGTGGCAGACCCCTTCTTTCAGTGTGCAGGCTTACTTCATGTACGGTTGCAATGGATTTTCCTTCCCATGCAGGGAGTAACTCCCCGCTCTTGGCTGGCAGGGTCTTCCTGTGGGTCACAGCTACGTTTGCGTGGTAATTGCCTGCATGCTCTTGTCACAGCCTCTGCTGCTCCAGATGTATGCCTGGCGATGGTCTTACACACATTCTTGCTTTTGCCTAGAAAAGGAAAAAATCAGACTTATGTCAAAATTATTTAAAATGAATTAACTAAGCCTGACTTCACCTGTTTTGTCTCTGGACATGCAGCTTTAGCTCAACTTTAGCTGAAAGGAGCATAGAATACGTCAGTACTGGGAGCTGGTTTGATGGTGCTGGATCAATACTGGGTAAGCAGGTAGAGTTTGGATCACGCTTCACTAATTTATGTTAACTAAAGGGGGTGGAGGGTAAATGCAGGGTTCCCTTGCAAGCCTGTGGGCAGGGTGTGAAAGACCACTGCCCACCCGTGCTCTGGGATTTTGTCTTCATTCTCCCTTTGGCCCTGACACTGTACCTGTTGTGCAGCCAGGTGATACTCACACACCTATGTGGTCCTGCTGAACTCACTGAGATGGCTTGGGTGCGATGCACATCAGAGTTTCCCGCACTGGGTCCTGGGGACTTCCACTCCCCACTTCTGCAGTGCAAGGCTGCAACTTGGCATTACTGTCAGATGCCAAAAATCGGTGTTTCTTGAGATCTATGTCCTGTCCCCATTAACAAAGCCTCTAGAAAATATCTTGCATGGCCATGAGTAGGTTCTGTAAAAGCAGAAGAGAACCCAGAGCCCTCTTCCTAATGTTGAGTGGATCTCAGCACAGAGTCTGAATTAAAAGCTCTGGGTTTTTTGCCTTGCCATAAAGAACATGACTCAAAGGCACTCACGGAGAGGCGGAGGGTTGGAAATACAACTTTTATAGACCTTCTTCTGTTTATAAGGATGTTTTAACCTTTCAGAGTTTCCAAGAGCTTATTGCACAACTGCCGGCTGGGCTTGCTGTTGCCGTGTGCTATGGCAGGTGATCTGAGCTGTGCGGGAGCAGAGGGCTCCAGGAGGGAGCAGGAACAGCAATGTCCCACCAGCACCCTGAGCTGGAGAGCCTTAGGAGAAACCCAGAAGCAATAGTTGGGAAAGGTTATAAATCCTCATGCTTCAGTGCTCTGCAAAGCTCTAATTAACAGGGGTAAGGACAAAACTTCCCTTTTGGGCACGTCGGCCCATGGCTGCCTGTTGGCACTTTCCTCTCAAGCAGTTGGCCTGAGTCATTCCTGAAGACAAGGGAGACCCAACTCGATTAAATTCCTCGCTCGAAGCCCAGCGTGGGGATTCCTGCAGCTCCAAGGTAAGCTGTTTTATTGAGTAGGCAGCTTATGCATTCATCACTGCCTGGGGTTTCAGATCCAGCCCTGGCTGGTGGAGATAGAAAATGATCAGCTTTAGATGATAGCTCAGAGGCCTGCCAAGGCAACGTGGCTTTGTCCTCGGTGAGATATATGTCACCAAGGCAGCGATCCAACGATGCAATCATTGCACATTGACCTAGTTTGAGCTTTCAGACCCTTTCAGTAGCTCAGACTGATCTCACACCAAAAAAAAATCTATAAAAAGCAGGAGTCTAACTGGAAAAATGCCTTCTCATATGGTGTTCCTTGACCTACTCAACAGTGGAGGCATAAAGATGCCTTTCCAGAAACCTTCCCAGGTTCCTCTTCAACCCAAAGGCCATGTCACAGAGAAATTACATTGGGAACATGGACAGGAAATTTGTTTGGCTGCAGAGGGGCTGCTCGATGGGACGAGAGCTGGTTCATCTGAGAGAACACGGGAAGGTCAAGGGAGGGACCAAAGAGGAAGGTGAGAAGGAGAACGCTGCTGCGTATCACACAGTAAAGCCTTTGTTTGGTGTTACGTGTGAAGCACCATAGATGAGGAGAAGATGTTTCTTCCTGGTAGCAAGAGCAAATGACAGGATAAGGTCCTTCCTTAACCTGAGAGCAGCGAGATTAGATAAGACCACGTCCATGTAGTGCAGAATCTTGTCTTGTACCCGACACCGCCGAGAGGTGCAAGGCACCCTGCAGGTGTGGAATTAATTGCTGCCTTTCCTTAAACACATTTGCAATGTGTAGGTGTCTTCTCCTCTCATAGTGGATAACCCAGCAGGAGCTTTGTCCTGCAGGTCAAGCCAAAGAGGTGATCCCCTGGACTTTCCTGAGGACTCTCTGAGACCAGAGAGTCACCGATGGGAGTTTCTAACCAGGCACAGTTGAAAGGGACAGCACAGTTCCACTCTGAAAGATTAAGAGGCAGAAGAAGATAAAACGTGTGGCATAACCCCCTCCAGTTATAAAGTGCTTCTATTTTCCCTTTCCTCTAATAGAAGATCAAAGAGGCGTTTGATGAAATTAAAACCTTGGGCCAGCTCTTTTGATGGCATAAATTGACTTCACTCCAACTTAGTGCAGGTGAGAATCTGACTTTATCTATTTAAATAAAACTGGTGCAGTACAATAAGTTATAAACTTGTGGAACTTACTGATGCAAGATTATTGTTACAGCAAATAGCTTAACAGATGCCAAAATGGTTAGACTTATATATGTGAATTAGAATAGAAAAGGTCATGGCTGTAACAAAAACTAGAATATCAAGCTAGATTAGTTCACCAGAAAACGAACAAAGAGACGGTGTGCTTGGAAAAATCTGGTGAATCCCTCCAACACTTTGAAACCAGCCCCTTGTTCCAGCCACAGTTTGCTGCACGGTGTTGGTTGGGCAAAGGGTTGGGCACAAAATACCCACAAGGTGAATTTAATGGAAATTCTTGATCTTCCTTGAGCATGAGTGGATCAGACTCCTGATGAAAGCTTGTTACTCCCTTGTTATTATTTACTCGGGGCCGAGCTGGGGGTTGAAACCAGCAATTCTGACTTTCAGTTCACCCTCTGCAGGCTCCTGTATCTCCACCCCAAAGGGCTGATCTCGACCGCAAAGGATAAGTTGTGCAGCTGAGTTCACCTTGTGGGGAGGAATAGCGGGCACAAGTCATTGCAGCTGTCTGGATAGCAGAAGATACTGGTTTTGGACAATTAATAGTTACACGCGACGAGCAGCTGGTCTCTGCTAGCAGCAGGTAGAAGCTATGCCCGTCTTGTTTTGGGTGCAGGTTGCACAGCAGATCCCTGGTTTCTGATGCGCTGCACCAGGTGCTGCGCGCTGGCTTCATACTTCATCAGCTTGGGAATTCCCAAACCTTCAGGAGCCATCACGTAGCGGGGCCTAACAGATCCGGAGTCAGGATTTGGGCTGGGATCAGGAGTTGAGCTGCCGGGGAAGGCTGAGCAGCCAGACCCAGCTCCATGGCGCTGGGCCAGGGATGCAAAAGCAAGGTTAGCTCTGCTAGCTCGGAGCGCAGGGCTTTGCTGGGACCGGCAGCAGGGACGGTCGCTGGGTGCCACGTGGGTCCCAGCGCCCCAGGATGGCACATCTGGGGAAGGGACCTTGAAACGAGCCCTCATTTCCATGATGCAGTGCCATCATCCTGCCTGGGGCCCTGCCCCTCTCCCACATTAAATCATCACACGGGCAGTATTCAGTCATGCAGCAAATTAAACCTGGAGAAAGATGTTTCCAGTTGTTCCAAATTAATTGGGTCGCCCAGGCTGAATCCTGCGTGGCTCCGTTGCTCCCGGTGGCAGCGGCAGGGCGGTGGCACGGTGGTGGCATCACCTGTGTCCTGGGGACACTGCCACTCCCCCTTCAGCCCTTCTGCTGAATCCCAAAACAACCCACCTCGCCGCCCCGGCAGCCCTCGCAGCTCGCTGGTACGAGAGTGGCAAACATTTGGACGCTTGTTCCAAAGCATAAAAAACGGATTTTTTTTTTAATTAGCAGCAGAGGGTGAAGAAGTTCCCTATAAAGCACGGCCACATCAGCGCATTTTGATCATCACCATCTTTAATGCTTTTCGGTGAGGCGAGGCAGGCTCTGGAATAAGGAGTATATTTAAAGAAGGAGCATTTCACCTTTAAAAACATGCCCTCTAAGAACTATTTCAACTGCATTTCTCAGTCGGTGCCTGCCTTTGGTGCTCAAGGCACGTGGTGTTGGTCGGCAGGCTGCAGCCAGGACCACTTTTTAATGGGAAGGAGCCTTCCTGCAGATGCAGCTCGTGGAGAAAATCAAAAGGACGAGCGCACGCTTCTCCTGACAGACATGATACGATGCTGGCTGAGCTTAGGTGACGCCTCGCGTCTGCCTGAGCGAGGCTTGGAAGAAATTGCCCCGCAGGTCTCCATGCAGGGATGAAGGTCGGGTTGTCCTGGTGCGCCCAGAGCCGTTCTCGTGCCCTCGACCAGCCGCGCCTGCGCCTGCTGGAAGGAGCTCAGGGCTCGTTTCTCCAAATAACTTCTCACTCAGCACCTACCTGCTCTCGGTACCACCGTTTCACCCACTTCAGACGCTGGGTAATTTTAAGTGAATTCTCAATTCATGCACAGACAGCACGTCTGTGCTGTTATTTATTTCGCGCGATCCACCAAGAGTTAAAGGAGAAGAAAACATTTGGCTTTTAGCGGTTTACAAAGCCTCATTACAGCTGAAATAAAGTAACCACTAAATCTTGTGTGGTTACAGAGGTCACTGCCGTTCTGGCACGGTGGCGCCAATTCCAAGGCAGGAATTTCATTTTCCTCCCAGGAAAAGCGCGCACAAAGTTGAAGGGATGAGAAGGGGCTGCCTCGCTGCGCGGCGGCGGGGAGCACAAGGGCTCTTTCATGCGGGGCGGTGGCGGGAGGGCTGCGGCGCGTGCGGCCCCCCCGGGGAGGCAGCGGCCGGCGGCAGCGGCGCTCGCGTGCTGCTCCCCTCCGGAGCCGAGACAACGTGCCGTCCTAGCGAGCTCCCCGACGCTTGACGCTTCGGCCTGGCTGCTTTGGCTGGGGAGTTCAGAGGGGCTTGCAAGCGGCTTTGAAACTTTCCTGGCTGCCCTGTGAAATAAGTAGGTATTACTTGACTGTGCGCAGGGATGGAGGCGAGCCAGGAAAAGACCGAGCCTCGTAATGGCGTTTTTCAAAATGTCAGATGCCGGGGGTGCATTTGGGTACTCGGGTACTGGTTATGCATCTCTAACCCCCGCGCCCGGAGGAACCGAAGCTGGGGGTCTGTCAGCTCCCCCGCCCAGGTGTAAGACCGTCCATCAGGCAGGTGAAGAAGCCGGAGCCTGAGGCCAGGTACCGGTGGGCAGCCGGAGTCCTGGCCCCAGGAGCTGCTGTATCCAGTGATTTGCGGTCTGGACAGAGGCCGACGTTTGCAGGAAAATTTCTTCCCAGCTGGTATGTATTAATAGCTCCATACTGGATCTCCCGTAGCAATGAGCTGAAATATCGCATTTCCATGAAGATGGGAGAGGACAGAGAGGGCAGAGACCAGCCAGGCGGTGCCAGGGGAGTTTATGACCGTCAGCACTTTGCTTTTCTGGCTGCTGGCGATTCCTAATGAGGCTGAGGGTTGGGAGAGCGGCGGCTGCCGACCCAACCTGCGTGGCTCCTGCAAACCTCTGGTCCACACAGTGATGCTCAGGAAAAAGAAGGGGACAAATTAAACCCTGAGAAAGGCTGGTGCAGACATTCATTCAGATTTAAAATTCAATTTCTTACATCACATGCCAAGCGAATCAAGCTGAGCTGAATCAATGGTATTTGAATTCTGAATGAAGAGGTCTGCTCGGAGTTTTAGGGTGGCTGAACTGATCCGCTCTAAATTCACACCTTTAATTAACTGGAATTAATTTTCCCGAGTGTCGCTGCATGCAGACAGAGCCTTGGTTGATTTAAAAAGAAAATTCCAGACCCGGCTTCTTTCCATTCACTTCTGTTCAGCATGCCACCAGCATAGCAAATTCAATAAAGCTGATTTATTTAATAAGTGTACTATAACAAATTAAATTAAACACGTTTAATACAAACAGATGATGCACCTCATTTAAATGTTAGCTTCTTAATTAAAACCCGGCAATTGTGTTTTGCCCTTTTATTGGCTTCCTAGTGAAGCATGGTTGTAAAGTTACTTAACACACACACTCAATTACTGGTCTCAGGTTATACAACTTGCCTCCTTCTCCTCCATATGGGCTTTACAATAAGGCAGGTTTGTTCCCAGCGCAATCAGCACGCCGTGCACCGTGTCTGCAAGGCAACCGCCTGCCTTTTACCAGGGGAGCTCGGCTGCTGCAGCGGAGCGAAGCACAGCCTGGATTTACAGTGGCTGCTGAGCCGGCGGATGGCAGAGGTCAGAGGATTTATAGCTGCCTGCAGAGCCCCGGGGCGCTGGGCTGTGGCGTTCCTCAGTAGCAGCAGCGCTGGTTGCTGCTCCCAAGGGAGCGAATTCGGCGTTTATCAGGACATCAGCAACAGGAGCGGCACGGACACACAAGCTGCGGGGGCTTGACAGCAGCCCGTGCGCCTCGTGGAGGTTTTGGGGGAGCCACGAGGCTCATTTAGAGTGGGGTTGGGATTTTTGTGTCGATTCATGATTTCCCTGGGGTGCTCCGGCTCGTGCAGGAGCGTCGGCTCTCTGCGCTGTGCTTGCAGCTCCGGGGGGGAGCTCGGGGCCAGGTTTGCCCTGGGGGGGCAACGCCAGACCGGGGCTTTAGTCTGCAAAGAACCTGATGTGAGCAAGCCTTGGACATGGAGCTCGAGCAGTTCTTATCCTCCCTTCCACGGAAGGGCAGCCAGCCCTGCTGTATGGGTGCTTCGCAGCGATAAAACTTCCCCATGCAATAGCCGGTGCAGTTTCGTTCCCAGCAAACCCGCTGTTCCTGCGCTTGCTTCCTGAATTATGCATCAATCATGGGAAGGCAAATGAAAGGAGGAGATTGTTAGAAGAAAACTTCGCATGAGGAGCAGCGCTGCTCCTTCATGCCGCTGACGTACTGTTGACACAGCCTTTGATTTACAGCCGTGGAAGCTGCAGCAAGCCCTGTGCAATCCGCGTTAGCATCCGACTGGAGATAGAAGAAAGGCCGAGCTCTCGGGACGCCGGGCAGCGGAAGATGACAGTGCTGGTCGCAGGCGGAACGCTGTCCGCCCCCGAGACACTTTGTTTTGAAAACAACCACCCAGCTCTAATTTCCAATCTTATTTTTTCATTATTCTTAAGACATAACGCTCTGTTCTCGTTGCTGTTTGCACTGGCAGCGCTCCACGTAACGCAAGGTTCGAGAGAGGAATACAATTTCTTGCCCTTCCGTATCTCATTTGTTTGGGCATCATTTCTGACTAATCCCCAGTTAATTACTTTAAGATGATGGCTTCCACGAATGAAAGAGCACCTTTGTGCTTGCTGTATTTTAGCACTTACATATCATCGTTTAGGAACACAACTCTGGTAGCAGATGAAATACAACAAGCAGTTTTGGCCTTTGCTTCCCTTGGGAGGTGCTTTACCACCAAGAAAGCTACTGGCTTCTGTAGCACGGGTGGGTCAATCAGGGTCTTTCTCTTCTGTGTGGGTTTTGGGTTTTTTTTTACAAATAGTTTCCAAAAACCTTGGTGGGGATTAAAAGGACTTACGAAACCTTGACATTCTTCATTAGGAAGGAACATAATTTTTTGGCCAGTCCTACGCAAAATACGTCAGCTCTGCAACATGAACTTCTTCTGGTTAAGCTAAAGGGGTAACGCTATTAAGAAATAGCAACAGTATGTTGTTATTTTCTGTACGACCCAGGCGCTTAGGAAAGGCACAACGCCTCGCAATGCTGTTCCGCATGTTTCTGTCTTACTGCTTTGTGGTAAGCAAATCCTAAACCAACTTCCTGACCAACACCTACCGATGTGCTAATTACTGAAAAATTGAAAGACGAACATTTACTGAGGCTAAAAGGAACACAACGTAGCACATATAATGGAAATGAAGCGATGGAAGTGAAGTTAATTTTTGAAAAGCTTTCATTTTCAATACGCTTACATGAATTAGCATAATGTTATAGGAAAATGATGACTTCCAGCCTGCAAACATGTTTTTCTTGATTCTTGGGACACTGCCGAGATGAGTATCTGTCTCTGTTATAGTCAGCTGCAGGACATTCATATGTTGCATAGGAAAGTAATTTCTTAGCATAGCAACCTCTCTGCTTTAATATCTTGCTCTTAATTCTGACTTTTTTGTAACAGCTTAATTATAAATATCTTCATCAAAGCCATTGGAGTAAGAGGTACTCTTACAGAGGAACAAGCAAAATTATGACCACAGCATTTATTCTGAGAGCAAACTGAAGTTGTGTGCTGTTCATAAACATCGCACAAATACTGTGCTGCTGTCGCGAAGATATTCAGATTGAACTTCTGGTGATTACCTAATATCCGTAATGCTATTTTGCTGCTTGCAAAAACACAAGGCAACCACATTTTGGAGCATGCAAAATCCTCTAATGAAGGTTTAGCAAGTGCATTAAAGATGATTAAGAAAGAAGCCAAGCAAATATTTCCCCAAATGCAAATGACCTATGCCGCATAATGCATCTGAGCAGTGCAGTGACATCTTGTCAAGCTGAACGTGGCAGAAATGCATCTTCTCTTGGATCTTTTTAATGACTTATTTTTACATTATTAGCAGTTTTTTCTATAACTGGATTTTACCCTTCGGTACAGAGTATGGGCCAGCATGAATGATCTAATCCTATATGAAAGCGAACTCCTTGCTTTATTATACTGTGAGTTTATTTTCTTCTCTGACATAGAAAATTCAAACCTTTTTATTGGCTGGATGTTTTTAGCCCCGTAATGTTCTCACTGATGTCATGTAATTAATATTTGTGGTTCATTCCACTTCCCAGGAAAAGCCATTTGATTTTTACTGGTGGACTCTGACTACCCCCTGCATACAATTTACTGAATACTAGGGAGGAAATTTCCCCTCTGCATCCTCTCGGCTGAGAAGCTGGTCACACCGCACTTGAAGTTTCCTTCTAAAACTTTTCCACTGTCCTATTTCCAATGAGGGTAATTAGCTCTAAAACACATCAACACGGGCAATAGTCTGGGCCAGACTGGTTGCTGGGTGTGCAGAGTTACACAGAGAGACACAAACATCTCTTATTTCTCTTTTGCCAGCCGATTGCTCTACTCTTCATTAATTTTTCCCCTTCTGAATTAGAGAGCTCATGTAGCAAAGCTCTCCCCTTCTGGGGGTATGCAGACCCCCCGATGTTCCCAGACAAGTGATGCCCTCCGGGAGTCCCAATAACTTGGACCTGCTCACAGACCCTTTGGAGCAGGAGCTCAGGAAACACCCCAAAATATCCCCTGCTGCCCCTGTTCCAGCCAGCCCGCCCTCGTAAGAGCCAGACCAAATCCTCCTGTAAGGCCGGCGCCCTGCCCTAGTGCCGCTGGCCAGTTAGCTCGGCTTCCTTTCACCTGAGTTTTGTAATGACAGTGACTGAAGCTACGCCTACTCCCATCCACGGTCTGTGTGTAACGAAGAAATCTCCTGGTGGTCTGTGTGAAGGAGAAAAGACATTTGTATGCATAGTCTCTTTATTATATTGTATTAATCAAATGTTTGCTCTTACACAAGGTGCCTGGTGATAGGGCGGTTTTGCAGATGTGTCGTACAGCCGGGTGAGCTCTCGTGTCCTTGATGTGCCATGTTTTCTGACTCTTCTGCCATGGAAGTCAAACCACAGAATGAGCCCTAAGTTTCAAATGCTTCTCAGCTATGTAGTGTGTGGATGAGATATCTATAGAGAGAGAAGAAAAAGAAGGGCATGAGAAGGCACATAGGCTAAAACAATTAGAAATAAAAAAATAGGGATAAATAACATCATAGATACAGGAGAGCTCCTAGGTGCCTACAAACCAGGGATAAAATAATTATTCTAGAGTTTAGTAGGAATTCTGCTTTACATCTTCGGGATACTTTACGAATCTCATTAATTCAAATTTACAGCATCCCTGCAAAGAACAAACCCAATTTCTAGGTGGGTAAGTCATAAACCAGGAGGCCTGACTAGAGAAACATGAGACGCGTGTGAGCAGACAACCATCCTTCCTCCCCTTGGGAGCCCCGTTGGCAAAGGTTGGACAGAAGGAGTAATTAATACTGGAAATGAAAGGCAAATGAACTATTTCTAAGTAGGTGAAGGAAAAGGGAGAAGGTGACCTGGAGGTGCTGACTTGCTTCTTTGCCCCAGGAGATCGGCATTCCTCCATGGGTATCACCATCTAATAAGAAGAAAATGGGCATGTGGAGATTTACCAAGGAGAGAGCCGTGAGGATGAAATACTAATTGCAAAAATGAGCAGAGTGTTACGATTTTCTTATCCAACTCCCTTTCCCTCTCTCAGCTTCCCTGGATGAGAGCAGCCATGAGGTGCCGTTAACGATGAGGTGGGATTTCTCTATTATTCCTTTAGACCACAGGGCTGAGAGACCACATGGAGTAATTAATTTTGACTTACAGAAGCTGTATTAAATTGGATAGAAATGGGTGAAAATAGGATTAGGAATGGAGTTTAGCCAAGAGCAAACAGAATTAAAACTCTCTAAGAGCAGGTCAACACAGCTGATATCATTGATGCAATGAAAGTAGACAGCTTGGGACATTTTTGAGCGGTAGCGTAATGTCAGAAATTGTAACCTGCCTCGTACCCGACTAGATTGGGAGAATTAAAAAACAAAAAGTGATTTTTTTTTGTTGTTGTTGGATTTCTGGCTGCTCTATCTGGTCTGAGCTTTCTGGCTTCCAAGGATTAATTTTGAAACAATTGTGCAGAACAAGCAAGAGTCTCCATAAACCCCAACCGATCTAAATGTGCACAGCGCTTTCAACACATACACCAAAATCTAATTAGTATGGGATTATGCTTGTCACAAATCATCAGAAATGGAAGGATCCTTAACGCGAAAACCAACTCCTCTCCCTGAAAAGCCTTCTCACAAAACCCAAAGACAAACCAGACTCAGGACATTTGCTTCCATCAGCCGGGGGCCACGTCTCCGGTGGTGTAAATTCGCACGACGCTGCTGATGACAGTCTCCATCCCCTGTCAGGGGCATGGAAATACTTGGACTGGAGGGCCTGGCTTAATCCAGTTTTGCTGCAAGGGAATAAGGACCCACTGCTCTGGCTGGGTTCAATCTGGAAATTTGTTTGACCTCGCTGACACAGTTGATGAAAGTCTCGAGTGCATTTCCCGTCCCTCTGCTTTATCCCAGTGTAAATCCTGCAGATTAAACTGACCCGGGTCCTGCTCTTCCCGTACCACTGTGTAATGCCATTAAGTCAGTCCTTCTCTAACCCAAAGTTGCTGATACCTGAATTTGCTGAGGAATATCTCTAAAAGATGAATGTCCAGCCTTTGTACAAGGCTTTTCAGCTTCATCTACCAAGTACTTTGGCGAACATTAACAAATGAGCAGAGCGCTTTACATTTCTCCTCTCTCCCTGGCTTTATTAAACAGTGCATCCATGGAAGGTCACAGCCGGAGGTTTGTCAGTGTGTACAGTGGCTGCCGAAGGTCCCCTTTCATGTGGGAATCCAATTTCTGCAGCTACCAGGAGCTGCTCATAAACATGAATTTCAGTTGTTTTCTCTGGGGTTTCCATGGTTGCTGGCACTGTTTTGTGTCCTTGTTCTAAAGTAGATGCTCCACAAATGTGTTTTCTTTGGTCTGAGGTAGCACATAATATTGCTAGGAAACCTCAGAAGTTGGCCAGAGGAGCGGAGCGATGCCCTGGGGTCCGCGTGGGGCCACCAGCATGGGTGGGCACGGCCGCTGCCCCGCAGCCCCGGGAAGGGGCATCGCTGGCTGCGGGGGCTGCCCCGTCCTCCCTTTCTCGATGCAATGGCAATAGCTAACCGGGGGTATTGGTGCTCAGACAAATGCAAGAGCACAAGTGCAAAGTCCAGGCAATAGGTCTCGGAAAAACAAACACATTTAAAAATCCCTCTGAAAACCAGCTCCCTAAACCTGAGACAGGCAGAGTGCTGCGCTGAGCTGGGGCTGCCCGACGGGTTCCCAACCTCCTCTTTCGGTGCCTTTTAATTGCCAGAAACTTTCCTTTCCCTTGTCACTGTATAATTTTGCAGGTGTTACATCACATCCCCGGCTGGGAAGATCAAAGCCGAGGCGCTGGCAAGCTCAGCCCAACACAGAGTCGTTTCTGCTCTAACCTACCTGAGCAGCCATGCGTGCGGCGTGCCGGGGGCACAGCCCGCGGGGACACGGGGCTCTGCAGGGACCCACGCAATTACAACGCAGCCCTCGAGAAAACCCACGACCTCCTCGAGGGCTGCTGTGTTGGAAGAGGGCACACGGCCAGGGAGCGCTGGGGTCTGGCTCGGCTCTCCTTCGCTGGGTGTTGCCCCCTGATTTATGTCAAGCAGGATTTCTACCCGGTCTGGAGGCAGAGGGCCGAGGTTTGCCTGCATTTGCTGGCTGCAAGCGAGGGGCAGGATTGTCCCAAAATTACACAAACAGCAGACTGGGGGGGGGACCCAGGGTCAGAGCCCCACTCTGCCACTGACTTCTGACACGGCCTCTGCCAAGTCACTCAGCCAGGCGGTCTCCACGCTCCACGTACACAGTGGGGATGTCACAGACAGCGGGGATGTCGCACCGAGCAGGGGTGTCGTACCGGTTCCTGGGTGCCGTGGGACACGCTGCCGAAGCAGGATGCCCGGGAACATGTCGGATGCCCCAAATGCTCCCCTATGCCCAAAGTAATTTTCAGCCCTCAGATTAAAACCTAGCCTCAAGTCTTGCAGTGCAGAGGTGGTAGTTTCCAGAGTTCATTGTTTTTGCTCTGTATCCCTGTGCAGAGGGGTCGGTGGAACCGTGTGTGGTTGTGCTGCACCATCGAGTTCATAGGGCTCATCCCAACATCTTGGAAGCAAACCCGGGTCCTCCCCCAGCACGGCACAGCGGAGGGTGCTGGGGCTCGGCCCCTTCTTTTGCTGCAATGCAAGAGGAGGGGGTTAATGTGATTTTTTTTTATTTTGACAGCGTCTCATTACTGTAAGTCAATTTAGATCTCTGTCAGCCTACTTTTCCTTCCTCTGCCCAGCATTTTGCCTCCTCCCCTTCCTCCTCAGAAGGTAACACTATCTCCTGCTTAGGCATGCATTCCTTTATAATAAAGTATTATGCCTCTATTTATATGCATCTTAGGTGCAGTCTCAGGCAGCTGCTGCTCTCCAGGACCCTGGGTGAGGAGCAGAAAATTGAATTCAGCCTGGAATGTGCGGGTGCAGTTGGACATCTGCACCCAGCCAGGGGCAGCCCTTCCCCTGCATGTCTTTAACAGCGAGATGATGCTCCTTTGGCTTCGGGCTGGTCTGGCGCGGTGCTGTTTGGGGCCCTACCAGCCGCAGGTGAACCGCGTGTGTAGATCCAGGACTTTGCGAGTTCCCCTGGGCTGAGGAGGTGTTTGCAGAGACCCGGCTCACCTGAGCAACCCACCGCAGCAGGGTCGAGGCTCCCAAACTGCTGCCCTGTGCAATGGATTCAGGATTTTGGCTGTTCCCAACTGGCTGTGTATGGTTTGCATGGCAGATGTCTGGGAGTCCCGTCTCTGCCCCCCTGCCCGATATCACTCCCTTGCTCCGCCATCCAATACCACCGTGACGAATGCAACACAAGGACCCAGCTGGACTGAACTGAAATCGTGCGTTTCAGCAGCCCTTTTTGGATTAAGCTATTACAGACCGGACTGCTCAACTGCGCCAACTTTCTGTAATGATTTTCAAAGCAATGAACCCTTTTCCCGAGGGGGGAGCTTGGTCCATCTTTAGCAGCAAGCAGCGTTCGCAGGATGATACCGTAGCTCTGCACGAATGATATGAAGTCACTCTGCTTTGCTGTTTGGCTTCTCCCCAGGCTAAAATCCCAACCTTGGGAAAGTCAGTTTTTGCCGCTGACCTTAATGAATGCCATGCTTCCACCTGATCCTTCAGCTTCTACAAAGACGGTGTTTCACCTGAAACATGACTTTTTCCTTTGAGCCAACCCGTGATGAAACCCGTGGACGTGGCCTTTCCCCTCTCACATTGCAACGGAGGGCTCTCGCGGGGACCGCACACCTGCACCGCAGCCGGGGCCAGGGCGCGGGAGAGGCAGTGCCAGGGCAGGGCGGCCGGGGCTCGTCAATGAGCTAATTAATGGCCGTGCTGCCGTTGTGGGAGCCCAGGGCTTCTCCTCCCCGGTGGGAAGAGGGCAGGGTGAGCGGGGCTCTGACATCAGCCCTTCCTCCCTGATTAACTCTCTTTCAGCCTGCGCTAATGAGCCTGAACTCTGAACCCCCCCGGGAGAGGGGGAGATCTGCCTCTCTCGGGCTTGATACTGGGGGATCTGCCTGGGAATGGAGGCCGGGTTATCTGCCCCACTGAAAGCCTGTGTTTTCCTTCCTTGCTGTCTTTATTTGCCATCAGGATGATAACACAGCCCAGCTGGTGAAGCAGGGGAAAGTGGCCGGTCTGATTAATTGGTCATTGGCATACATGCTCCAGCCTCCACCAGGAACCAGCAGATAGCCCCGATTAACCCTTTCGGCACCCGGCACTCCCCCAGCACGGTTTTGAGGTGTTCCAGAGGAAGGAGGGGATAAGCCAAACTTTGGTGATGTCCTGCCCGGGCGATATGAAATCCTATGGGAGTGTGTGGATCTGTGCATCCTCCGACACAGCACCGTGATGCTGCTGCAGCTCCTCGGCCAGGCGGTCCCCGCCCCGAGCTGTTGGCTAGCTAATTCATGGGGGTGGCAACAAGGGGGAGAGAGGAAATCGTGGGTTGAGTTAAGGGTCTGTGGTGTTCAGGTGGGCTGGTTTGCCACCCTGGTACCGGGTGTTTCCGAAACAGCATGGAAAATACCTCCCCGTTTGTTCTGGTCCTTCCAAATCCCCATTTCCACCACAGAGTTTTCTTAAATACTGACTTTCAGGAGCTTTTTTGTTTTCAAAGGGATTAATTTACAAACAGCTCAAAATGCTGTTTTTGTGTGATAAATAAGACGCAGCTTAGCAATGAGCCTGATCTTCTCATCTTTCCAGGAATGGAGACTGTCCTCAGTGCCCATCAGCCAATTTAAAGATTCCTGACGCAGAGGAACGAGGATTTGTGCCTGCCTTTTGTCCTTGCCCTCTCCAGGAATTGCAAGCTGCAGACACCAGTAGGAGCAAGCAGGGAATTACTTAGATGTGCTGCAGATTCTCCGTCACTTGAAGACTTTAACCCCAGGAGTTTTTCGCAAAGATCTGCTACGGCTCACACAGGGCTTATAAGCTTGGTGTGGAAAGGTATGTCCTGTATTACGTGTGAAGTCAGACTTGATGATCATAATGGCTCTGTCTGGCTGTAAGAGAATAACATCCCATGTGGGTTTTCCTTCTCTTTCATGTAGGAATATTCTCGAGGAAGGCTCGCAGTGGAGGTGAAATGGCAGATCAACACTGAAGCAACAAGCTGAGGCTGCAGGGAATGGCTCGGGGGGAAAATCAAAGGGAAGATGTCTTTGTTACCAACCCAGCTGCAACTTCCTTCCTAGAAAATACCCTAGGAGGTGACTTGTCAGAGGACCGCATGCCTTTGCCTTGCCTTGCTTCCCCATAATAGGTGAATAATGAACTTGTAGGGCAAGGGAAAGGTGGAATTCCCAGAAATTATCATCCTGAGGTAAGCACAAAGAGAGTCTCTGTCTTCCACCCCTCAGATCCCTATAAATAGATACGGCTTGTCAGTGAAGGAGAGGGCTTTCCTCCACTAAGCACAAGCTATGAACAAGCATTTTTGATCGAGTGGCACTCTGTCATTGTGGAGTCATGCCTTTGAATTCGGGAGGGGTGATCTGGACTCCATCCAGGGTCAATGGGCTGGTTTCCATCAGGGATGTATTCCTCACAGCTTCCTTTTTGCTCCCCCAGCCTTTAGTCCTTATGATGCCCCAGAGCTCTTTCTCACCTCGGGGTTTTTGACGTACGTGATGTGGATCTTGTGGCTCTTGCTGTGGTGGAGATTTTGCATTGTGCCTCATGGGGCGAGGAATATCCCACCCTGCTCTGGCATATTTGCTTAGACCAAAGAGGATATTTTCCTAACTGAGGAGTCAAATGAACTCCGCAACCATAATGTGCATTTCGTACTGAAAATGTAATTTTATTTAGATAGAACCGGACCCAGCCCTTTTGGATGGACTAGGGGGAACACAACCGGTGTTTTGACAAGCAGCTCAGTGGATATAGCTAATATGTTATACAAGCATATAAGTTATTTTGGGAGAACAATGGTGACATTTTAGTATAAGCCACCGTTTTCCAGCAAAACGCTGACATTCTGGAAGGGAAATGCCTTATCTTTCAACAGCCGAATTGTTCAGGTGCAGTGACAGAAGTGCAAGCATGAAGCAGATTACTTACATCGGACTTGCTTTGCTGGTGGATGTACCAGACTTGGCTATTTGGCCTTTCAAAACCACTGTCTGTGTTCGGGTGGGTGGGAAACGAGGAACTCGGGGGGAGAAGCCAGTGGTGGTTCACCTGGATGAGGAAGCTGGATCTCATGGGCTTGGGGAATCTGCCCAAGGTCTGATGCTGTTTAATCTTCTAATTAACCATCAGGATACCCTAACCTAGCGTATGCTTGCTAGGTTAGCAGGTGACCCTTGCGCCGGAGGGACTGCCTCGTACGGGGTGACAGGTTGAAACTCCAAGTGCTCCCAACGAGGCTGAGTGGGCGACCCCCAAAATACGATGTGCTGAGGAACAAGTGCAAGGTACTGCAGGAATAACCCATGGGCGATTGGAAAGGATGCAAAACATCCCGACAGGCAAGGGTTCTTCAGAAAACAGCCTGAAGATTATTACAGGCCACAAAGTGAGCAGGAATCAATAACCTGAAGGAGAAAGTGAAGGGACGAAGGTTGTTTGGCCTCAGGAAGAGAGAACTGGAAAAGCAGATGAAAGCAATCTTCAAAACACTGCTGCAAAAAAGAGGGAATGATCAGTTCTGCACATGCATGGTGGAGAAGAGAAGAGAGGGCTTAAATTTCAGTAAAAGGGGTTCAGACTGAATTTTGCTGAAAGCTGCTAAGCAGGGAGGGGGGGATAACGAAGCAGTGTTACAGATCTCCTGTCAGGATTTAAGAGCAGATTGGCCAGAAAGGACAGCCGAGAAGCTGATCCTGCCTTTGGGCAGGAGGGAATAACCCAGCCCTTCCTCCCTGCCGGGGCTGACGCTGTGGCAGTACGATTACCCCTTCCCCGGGCAGAGAGCAGCTCTCCATCAGCCTGCTAGTAGCTTTGTTTTCATGGGGCTGATGAGTTGCACCCAAAGGGCTTAGCGGAAACCTCGGCTCCATTCCTCTGGGGTAGAAACAGTTTATTCTTGCAAGCAGGTATTTGTTAATTACCTTCCAGCCGGCTGCGCGGCCTTTCGCTTTGCTATGATTATGTTCCCCAATGAAAAAGGATATGTGGTAACAAGTCAGAGCACGGGGAGCAGAGGAAGGCTAATGTTTCAGTTTGCTTGTGCGCTAATCTGGATCCTCTTCTCCTAAATCCTCTGTGTTTTTTTCAATCACCTGTGTTTGCATCAAACATTACTAGCATGGACAAAAATTGAGCAATGGAAGATATCTTCACTTCCAGCCTGGTGAGCTCCACTAGCTAACTAACCCGCTAAAATATTTATGAATAGACTAAATGCTGATAATTTGATCTAAAAGTGTCTGGTCACTGCTGTCTTTCTTGCCCCACCTATTGTCTAGTCGTGCATTGTAATTTTAGGCTTCGCTCGATGTACTCGTCTTTTAAGATGACTGTGACCAAGTAATCAAGGCTGTCATCACAGCAGAACCTGGCTCTTGAGTCAAAAATCTCCCCACTGGTCTTTTTTCATTTCCTGGCTCAGCATCAGGGGAAGAGATTATGTGATCTGATAGGTAAAATTATCCCATCAGAGGTGAATGTCCTAATAAAAGGCTTTTGCAGGCCTGGATGTATGATATCCCTGAGAAGGCTACATTCATTTGGAGCCCTTTATTGAAGGGAATGCTCAGTCCCTATGGAAACCCAACGGGACAAAAGGCGATTCTAGCTGCTGAGACACCCCCAGCCACACACACACACACACACACACAGGTCAAGGATGCAAAACTGTTGCGTTTCCCTGATTGGAGGGAGGGGAAAAAAAAGGAACAACAACAAACCACCCCAATGTTGGATGTTTGGCTCAAAACTGAGAGCTGCGTTTTCCCAGCAGGTTAAAATTTGGGGTGATGAGCACTGCTTGGCCTGTCTGTCCAAAAAAAAGAGAAAATGATCTACAAGTCTTAATTGGTGTTTTTGGGGAAACTTGATCAGGTTCAATGAATCTGCAGAAAGAAAAATGGAAATCTTTCTGGGCGACCTTCTCCGAGACCTCTGCTCGTTTCTCTCACTGTTTGGTCAGCTGCTTTCTTTTTTCAGTGGGTTTTGAAAGGAGTTCTTAAAAAGTGAAAAAAAAACTTTCTGAGGTTTACTTTGAGTGATGCAAAATAGTCAGTGAGGGTGAGGAGCTGGCCTGCTGGGGGTTGTCCTCTCTTTGCAAACTCCTGCCTGGGAGCCGGTGGGACACAATGCACAGAGCACCTCCTCTCTGCCTGGGAGATCTGAGCCTGGGAGGTTTCAGCAATTGGAGGAAGAAATGAGGATGTGTCCCTCCAGCAACCTGGGGGATTTCGGGGGAGGAGGAGGGCAAAGGGGAGAAGCGGCTTGGTGTTGTGTTGTTAGGAGTAGCTTGAAGGGATGGGGACACTGGTCAGAGGGAGCCAAAGGTGGGTGCCAAGCACGGGCTCATCGGCAGCGAGCAGGTGAAGCGGGCAAAGGGGTGGTGGATCGCTTGCCGCGGTGATGCAGCGGGCGAGCCCTGCCTCGGCTGTGTTTGCGCACCCAGTCCTGCAACTCGCTCTGTCACCCCAAATCCCCCCATTTCAAACCACGGAGCACCCTCTGCAAGGGTTGGGATTTGTTCCTGCTTCTTGGGGAGGCTGGGGGAGATAGAGGCGAGCACACTGCACATCTGAAAAGTGTGTTTTCAATTAAAAGAAGAAAAAGCTCCAAAACACACAGTGGGTTAACCATTACAGTAAAAAGCATTCAAACTGCTCTTCCATTGCAAAGTAACCAACAGTTTATGTGTGTGATTGCAGGCAGGTGGTTCCTGTTCGTATTAAAAATGAGTAATTCAAGCTCTCAGAGGATTTCTTCAGAGACAATCTGGACAGACCTGGAAGTCCAATGTGCCTTTTAAACCATAAGTGTTTCCCCTCCACATCCCAGAATTCTCCTTTCCAAGCATTTTTAAGGAGCTCTTGGCCAGCAGATCAGGATCATCTCACTGCGTTCAGGGAGGGGAAAACCTGTTACCATAAATTAAGAGATCCCTTGCTCCCCGCCGCCTTCAGGGAAATCCAAACCGAAGCTCCTCGCAGGTGGCGGGTGGGGAACGGTCAGTCCTGTCCACCAATTTCCCAGTCCCTTCGCCCTCAGGGCTCTGCCCCTGATGGGGTGACATCTCCACCCCACCCTCAGCCTCCCTGGAGTCCACCAGCATGGCTCATGCCTCCAAGCTCTCCAGTAGCTGTGCTGGGATGGGTTTTGCTCATGCCTGGTTGAAATACCCTGCTGTGCCCCCAGCACAGGCTGCCCATGGCGCTGCATTACGCTGGGGCAGAGACTCTCTCGGTGCTGTTAGCACGCTGCTGACGTCGAAGGAGGTTTATACCACGGGCATGTGACAAATCTCTGCTGTGCTTAAGGGCCCGGTGAGAGCCACCTCTGCGTGTCCGCAGGTGTGCGTGGGTATCTCGGTTATCACCGCGGCTTTTTCTCTCCCAGCGCCGGCTTTCTGCCTCGCTGGGTCCTTGCAAGGACCCTGTGCTGTCCTACTGCTCCTGCTATTGCATGGGCGGTTTGCCTGCTGGCTGCATGAGCGTCGTACCCGGGGGGAAAGGCGCAAGCCCCGTTGCTGGTCCCAGGGACTGCAGGTTGAGATACCCTGCTTGCTGGTCCCAGAAAATACAGGCTGCACTGATGAAGAGCCCAGACCTGGCAGCCTGGCAGCCAGTCCTGCAACTAGGCAGGTCCCTCCTGCATGTATGGATTTTGGGGCCCTGCTCCAAAGCACCAGGGTCCCCAGGCAGGGGTGGGCAGGGAAGCCGGTGCTGTAGCCACCCTCGTTGCTGTTGGGCTCGTGTTGTCCTGCTCACCTTACACCACAGTCCCGCTTTCAGTCATTGTCCCCGCAATTAAGAGGTGGGTCCCCTGCTGCGTTTGCTGACCCCCACAAGACAAATCATCTTAACAAATGGTTTCCCTCAATGCCTTGATGCAGTCAGACCGTTTCTGTGCCGCGGGATTACAAGTCCACCCAGGCTTGCAGGAGGTTCTTGCTCAGCATGACGTCTGCGAGCGGTGTGTTTGGACGAGGGCTGTTCCTCAGGTGCCCTCTGTTGTCTCTGCTTTGCTCTAGAAACGCCCAACCTCTTTTGAAGGCATCGTGGCTTCAGCTCCCCTGTGCTTTCGGGTATAGTTGTTTTGAGATTCTCATCACCAAAGCCCTAGCCCCTTCTCCCGATCTCACAAAGGGGAAAAAAACTTAATAATACTTTAGAAGAAGGCCTGAGGGCTGCATTGCAGTTTAACTTGATCACCCGGGGGAATAAAAGAATACCACATGCGGAGATCTTTTACTTAACATTGCGATGTTTAATCTTGCCCAGTCAGCAGTTTTTGAACATATTCCAGGAAAGCTTTTAAGCCTGATAAAGCCGGGGCTTTTGCATTTTCAAGTGATACTTTAGCTACAAATGACATGCTCTACTTGTCATTTGGCTTTAAAGGAAGGTAATTAAAATCTTCCTAAGAGTACAGTTACACCGGGGGAAGAACTAACATAAACTAAAATAAAAAGAGAGAGAGAAGCCCACAAAAATGCAATTTAGCAGATGAAAAATGTAAAGTAAAACTGTTAAAAGATAAAAGTATCAAATGCACAATAGCAGTTTGCCGAAGGAGGGCTAATGATATGGGAGGTGCTAAGACTTACATAGGGAAAGCACGGGCAAGGCTAGGGAATTTCCAGCACATATTATTTGCAGTTTTTAGGGCCACTGGAAGCCACAAGACAGACTTGCAACTGTCTATGGCAGTCCTGGCTGCAAAAGACATACTCTGTTATGCAAGGTGTGAAAAGAAGGCAAAAGACAAATCCAGACGTGAGCCCTCGCCCGAAGCTCGGTGGGAGCAAGTGAAGCTTTTCAACAAGAGTTTTGGGGGCAATCACCCTCTACGATGGCTACCTGAAATGTATCAGACCGGGTTCAAAGCCATCGTCTCTTCTGGGTTTTGGGGAAGGTGAAACTGGTTCCCAAATGAAGTCAGGTGTGCTGCTGAATCCATGCAAGGTTATTCCCGACGGAGGAAAGGGTGTATGTCTCCAAAGGGGTTCCCAACATCTGTGCGGGGCAAGGGGAAGTGCAGCCCTTGCACAAGGGTGGCAGGAGCAGGGAGAGCAGCTCCAGACCCTGCCAGGCCCCCGGGCACACGTCTCAGCACTCAGCACACTTCGCCCCAAGGACCACGGCAGGAACTTCTTCCCTTCTCCTTCCAGAAAGCCTCATGCTGTCATGTCATTGCTAGTTTTGATCTGTGGAGAGGAAAAGGAGTATGACTGAGGTGCATCATTCCCAAAGAACCTTCACTCCCAAACAGCTGGAACAGTTCAGAGACATTCCAGCGTAAAAATGGGGAAATGAAATTTTCTCCTAGGATAACATCAAGCCTGCATCATTCAACAGCCTCTGGCATACTCAGCCGTCGAGAGAGGCCTGCTGATGAGTTCAGCAAAAACAGACACTATCCATCTCTCCGGGATCAAATGTAAAATAAGAATTCTTTTTTTTTCAGGTCATGCTCTGATACCAGACCGGCCAGAGCAGCTGGTGGTTTGAAACCTGGAACTTCCCTTGTGACGGCAGATTCCCCTGGGACCCACGTATTTATTAGTGTTATTTGCCACTATAAGATCAGCAATCTCTCTGCATGTTCGCTGCACGTAACAGTTTCCTTTTGTTAGTGATTATTACTCCCTGATGCCCGTGTCTCTGGGACAAAGTCTTCCTCCCTGCTCCAGACAGGCACAAATGCCAGCAGGGAAGAGAAGCAAGCTTCGTCTTCGGACAGAAAAGCAGAAGAAAGATGATTGCAACAAGTCCAACCGCACCCCACTTCTTTCTGTCCTTTCTGCAAGTCAAAATGAGCCCAGTAAGAGAGACAAGCTGTCTGCCAAGAGCTCCTGGAAGGACTTTGCTTCTCACCACAAGCAGCACGATGTGAACAGTTTGGTGTGCAGGGAGGGAGTGGAGGCATTAAGAGGGGAAAAGCAGCGTGTGCTGCTTGGGATGGAGCAAAGTCGTTTGATAGTCGACCCTAAACATCTGTGTATGTGTCCACAGAGATGCTGACATCCGCAGGAGGGTCTGGCTGCTGTGGGAACATCCATCAACCCTTCTCCATGCTTTGGGGCAAGCAGGAGTACACCGGAGGATCTTCTGTTGCTCACAGGAGGATATAGGAAGGACTGTGACTGATTTCCAGCCTTTTTTGCCCTCCGCGGCCTCAGGAAGGCAGGCTGGACTCTGCCGTTGTCTTGACGGGGAGCCCCAGGCCAGTTTACAAACTGAGATATACTCAGTTTTTACGGTGAAGAGGCCCGTGTCTGTACCAAGAACAGCCCTTTTCTGTGCTAATTGAACACGGTAGGTGTGGTACCCACGGGCTTCCCTGTTCAACCTGAACCCCAAATGATGCCTCTGCCGGGATCCCCTACTCAAAAGTCACACTTCATCTATCTCACATGTCTGTTTTGGGCTCACAGCACTGCAAGGGAAAAAGCTGAAATAAAAAGGCTTCTTTGCTCTTCAGTTGCCGTTACACACTTCCCTTCATGACTGACCCTGCACAGGGCTCGTACCTGGTCCATGCTGCGTGTGCAGGTCCCACCCGTGGTCACCGGGACTAAAATTCGACTAAAAACTGTTACTCCTCCCTCAGAAAAAACGTGCCCCCCCGAGCACTGGCAGCGGCTGGCATCATCCCCTTGCCATGTAAATGCCCAGTCTCTCCTTTTGGGAAACCCCACAGGTTTTCAAGAACGGGTGGGTTGGTCTGGTGGGAAGTGGTGGTGGAGAGATGCTCCAGACCAAAGCCACCCCAACGCGGAGGGACCGCCAGCTCAAGGCGTGGCAGCCGCGGCACGGCACGGGGATGGACCTGCCTCCTCGGGGTGGAGACGGCCTCTTGGAGCAGCACATCACCATCAAAGGCACTTCAAGCTGGTTTTCCCCTTGCTCTGCTGAATACCCACCTCTGGCTCCAGACACAGTCGTCTCTGGGTTACATCTAACACAAATTCCTCCCCGACCTCGAAATATTCAGAGCACTTGAAAGCTTTCCTACCCCAACAGACTAGTTTTAGCACCTTGAAGCCTTGCTGGTGAGTCCCAGCAGCAGGTGTAACACGAAGAAAACCCAAACCCAGAAGCCGACATACCGTGCTGCTCCCTCAGAGGCTGAAGGAATGGGAGGAAAGCTGCATGCAGTAGCGGAGATGAAAGATGCTGCAATGACTTTTTGCTGACATGTACAAATGTGATCCTGACTATTAACTTTAATGACCTGCCATTATGTGAGGGAAAAAAAGGGAGGGATCTAATTTTTTGTAATTACTTTAATTGCCACCCTGTGGTCTTGTTTCGTGCTGCTGGTTTTGCAGTCAGGTGGGAAAAAAACCCAATCCCCCACCTCGGCCCCCTGGTATCTCAGATTTGGGTTCTCTCCTGTCCAAGTTATGCAAAAGCAAATAATCCAGGGAACCTAGAAAATGCTTCCACAGATTTAAATGCTAAATGAGAGCTCCATTTTTTAATATGGCTTTGAAATGGCGGAACTGCAGCTACAGATGAGTCTTTGTAATTTAAATATAATTGAGCCCTTAAACAAACCATGGGTTTGCAAAGCATGAGCCAGTGGAACTGGGAGAGGCCATAAGTAGAGGGATGGAGCGCATTTCCTTGTGTATGAGGAAGACTTGATTGTGTACGTGTTGTTTACTCCAGTTAAGGGCTCTATTAAAGTTAATGAGACTAATTTCCTTGTGGCTTGCAAGGGTCAGAGATGCAGGATTGGGCCCTTGTTGCTCCAGGATTTTCAGTCCCCATCTTGCATATTCAATAGTATCTATCATCAGTTAATTGCCCCATAAATATGAATGATTATTCCATGAACAGAAGATTATTACACTGAACATACTAATATTTAGCAGTCATGCTTTTCATCCATTGTTCAAAATGCTCTACAGAACGGAGAAACATTCATGTTCTTGGTTTTAGAGGCTGAGACAGTGAGGAAGAAGAGGATGAGATCCAAGAGCAAGGCCAACGGGAGGATCCAGAGGAGAGGCCAACGATGCACCCGCAGGGCTCTGCTGTCTCCGGGCTGTATTCCTCTTTAAGCCCAAACCCAAACTCACCCTCCGGACTGGGCTGAAGGAGGAGTTTTGGATTCTGCTCCAGCCTCCTCTCTGGACTAAGTTGCACCTGGAGGGAAATTTGTTTTCTTTTCCTGAAGCCCTTTTTTTTGATGGAAAATGTGAATTCCATCACAGTGAAATGTGTAAGGAATTTGTGATCATTTTGCCCAATGATTAGCTTTGGAAAAGGCAAAGAGATAATTCTGAAAAAGCACTCAAAGGTCTTGTTTTGACATTTTTTGAAATGTCCCATTTCAATTCTTGTTTCGAGCTTTCCCTTAATTGTATAAGTCGTTCCAAGATATTTTCAAGAAATCAATGAGAGGGATGGTTTCAATTTGATTGAAAAGTAACATTTTATATGACCCATTCTACTTTTCTTTCAATTTGTGATTTGCCAAAAGTTTTTTAAAAAAAAAAAGCCCTGGCTTTGATCCAGCCCCAAATGATTTTTCCTTAGTTTTTCAAAGTTGCCAGTAAGCCCCCAAACCCTCTTTTTCTTACAAAGTCCTGCAACTCCCTTCAGTGTCCCCCTGCTCCACTTTCCCTACATGTAAAATACGGTTAATAATTTCCTGTCTAATGGAAGGGTTGAGATAATGAACTTCAGGGCTTTCAGGCCACTTGGAGATCCTCAGCTGGAAGCAGCTCGTGTGTTAGCAGAGAGCCTCAGTACTTCTGGCCACCTCGGGAGAGGTGGAAGCAGGAGCAGGGAAGGGTCCAGGGGCTGAACCCGGTGCGGGGATACGTTGTGCACTTCTGGTGGCTTCACAGCACCATCAGACAGCTGCTGTAGGGCCTCGGCGAGGTTTATCCTGGCAATAGGCACAGGCTTTCACACCTGTACACAAGGCTGCTCACTGCTGAGTTGAGTTTGGGCTGAGCGCCCAGGCTGTGAGCTATTTTGAAGTCTCAGCAAGCTTAGCTTTTGATTTGAGGCTGAGCTTTTATTGCCGCGAGTTGGGGGAGGCCTCGTATGCGAGCAGAGCGCTCGGCGGGTGTTAATCTTCAGCCTTTGACATGTGCCCTGTGGGGTACGAAGCGTAGAGAATTGCAAAGTCAAGACCTATTGTTGCGTGCACCTTTCCCGCCACTTGTGCAACCTCCGAAGCGTTTTCCTAATGAGTATTTGTATTCGTCCTTTGCTATTTTACTTGAGTTCTTGAACCTGCTGAAATTAAATCAAAGGGAAAATGGATAGTATCTTTGGGATTCCATAGAAACAGCACAGCTTCTCTGGGACAAAGATCACATAGTTTGGGGGATTATGTTGGAAAGAGTTTAAAAGAAACTCCCTTAGAAGTAGGAGGTACCAGAGATGGCAAACCACCACTACCCACACCCCGCAACTTTCCTACTCCATTCTGCAGATACAAGTGATTTTACAATTTCCAGGGAACTTTGGAGGAGAAAACAAGCTTTGACCTTGATCAAATCCAAGTGAGCAGGTGTATCGGTCCCTCCCGTCTCCATGTGCTCCTGGGAGGGGAGGCTGGATGACTGCCCTTGCCTGCAGGGCAAATCCGATGGCCTGTTTCAGGTCTGGGGGCCAACTCATGCAAGGGTACGGAGTTTGCATTGGTCAATAATTCAAAGCTATGTCCAGACAGATCCACCCGGCATTGAAACCTTGGGGAAGTATCACAAGTCGTGTTGTGTGACTGTAGTTCAGACAAACTGAGTATCATAAATATATGTGAATAGTCCAAATATACCAAAGCCAGACCTAGCACCAAGAAAGAAGCAATGTGCTGGACAACTTTCTAGTTGGCTGCAATAGGAGCACTTCCTCATGAAAGAGGCCCTTTATTTCTTCTTGTCTGTACTCTTTGCAGGGCAGGCTGAGCTTGGGTGATGATGTGGGCGGTGTCACTTCAGAGATGTGTGTTCCCCTCTCTGTTTAGACAGACAACGTCAGGAGGGCTGCACAGAGGAAGAAATTCTAGAGGAAAAACCTGAAGCTCTTGACACTGAAGTTCCTAAATGTCTCGTGATAGCCAGCCCCCTTTCTGCTAACTGGCAGACTCAACCCAGCAGGACAAAAGGGATGTGGATTGTTAAAGGTGAGCATTCCTGCGCAGGGTTGAAGCACATTGATAAGGAAATTTTCTGCAACGCTGTTTTGTAGAAAATTAGAAGGCTTCCCTCTCTAAGGCTCTTGGTCTGGTACCTTTAATCACCATTAGACTCACAAGGGAAAAGAAGCAGCAAACATTCCTTACCCTTTTTATTGTTTTCCACTTAGTCAACAGTTAATATTTTTGGAAACCTTGGTGTACTGATTGCTATAATTGAGAAACCCCCACAGAAGAGGAGCTGTGTCTTGCTTTTAGTCCAAACTGCTGGCCAACTCCAAGCAAAACCCAGCTAGAAAAAGAATAAAAAGGTCTAAAAAAAGTGCTGCGTGTGTAATTTATCTGAATGCCATTGCACGCTTGGGAAGGGCAGCAGGGAAACCAACATTCCTGTCTCCAGTGAGCATTCCACAGAAATTCATTGAGGAAAGAAAAAAAAAAACAAAACAGCCAACACACAAAACACTTCAAACAGCTTCCAAATGTTGAGATTTGCTCTGCAGAAAGGCAGCGTTTGCTTACCTTCTCCCCCAACCATTCCTCCATCTCATTACTTGAAGGTGCTAAGCAGCTTAGTTGTTCCTAACCCAGATTCCTTTGGAAAGCTCTCCGTGTGCTACAGAAATTGGGTTATGTTGAAATGGGATCTCTACCAGGAGGAGAGGGACGTCTGGTCTCCACGGTTAGGACCAGATATGGAGGTAGGCATCAAAGTCAAAGGGGCTGGAGTGCAGGGAACCAGAGCTGTCTCCCAGCTGTTGAGGATGAATGCAGGTTTGGCAGCCCCTGCTGCAAGGTGGGCTGGGGACAAGGACTGGGCTGGGCTGGAGCCCGGTGCCTGCGCAGGAGCCAGCACAGAACACATAACACCTCCTGCATGTCCCGCGTCTGCAGTCGTAAAGCTGGTGGGAAGTCAACCTGAGACAACGTTGTGAAGGGTCCAGGATCTCAAGCTGTTGATTGAACAGAAAGCCGCTGCAGTCGGTCTGCGTCAATGAATGTCGCCTGTCTCAGCAGGACGGGTAACCCGGGTGCTGTTGCACGGGTCCTTCTTCCTTTCCCAAGTTAAGCCATCAAAAAAATGGCATCACTGACGCATCACAGCGACAGGTCACTACAACTGCCTTATACTCTTGATTTCTCACCAAGGCTTGCATCAGGAAATCTCACAAATCCCTTATGAAATAAACCTGCCGGTCAGCAGGTGACTCATGAACAGAGACTTCAAAGGAAATTCAATTCCTGAGAACTCTGTTTTTTTCCTTAATAAAGGTACTTTCCTTTTCTATTTATTAATTAATTACCAACCAGAGCTATTGTTATATTCTGTCTGATGACTTTCATTCTATTCTCATTCTTGTTTGCTCTGGTATGAAAAACTAATTTAAAGTGAAGACTTCAATGAGATCGTATTACAGTGTCACAAAGGAGGAAAGCAGGCTGAAGGTACAGCAGGGTGAAAGCACAGCCCCGGCTGGAGCAAGGACAGCGCATTCAAAGGGGAGCGCACGGAGCCTGTGCGTGGATCTACAGAAACCTGGCTTAGCCAAAAGGATATTGTTTAACCAGTTTTCAAGTTTACTTAGCTTGGGCAGTGAAACTTGTCTGGCCAGTTTGAGCCATTTTCACTTCCTTGTTCTTGTTTTCAGAGGATGTGGGAAATTTGCAGAAAAGATGCAGAAAAGATTCTGCAAGGAAAAACTAAAATTCAGTAGTATCTTTGTGCTGAAAAAGAGGAAAATAACTCTAAATTTAGACTTCTATGTACTTGATAGCAGAAAGAAATTGAAAAAGTTACTGAAAGAGCCATCAATTTTGAGGGACTGTCATCACCTCTGCAAAATCCCATCCCGTTTCACTCCAACATCTCCAGAGATGTTGCCTGGTAAAGGGGAACCCGACAAGCTGTTGGTCTCTATACTAAAAGGATATACAGCTAATAAATCAGAGGGGAATTTGCCATCGGTTTTTGGTTATTATTTCAAAATGTGTATATTCGGATTATATTCTTTTTTTCTTCTTCTTCTTTTTTTTTTTTTTAGTTTTTGAAGAAATGCGTAGGAAGCTGTTTCCACATGCCAAGTGATGAGTCCTTCTGCCAGCCTCCCTCCCCACCAGACAACTGTTTGGACACAGTGCCATGCTCCAGCGGATTTATATGATTCAGTCCCCCGATGGGGGTATGTTAAAACTGTATCTGGCTCCTTCCAAGACAAACACATTTTTTAAGGCTGAATTCTATGGCACATATCCCGGATACCAGGTATAAGTCCCTATTCGGAGAAAAATCAGCACCCTCATTGCCCTTGTTTCCAGTCTACATATCATATAAGCGTTTGTGCATTTTTGAAAGGAAAATCTCAGCTTAGAGAAGAGCTGTTTCAGCGGCACCGAAATCTTCTCTTAATCAGCAGAATTAGGTGTCTCTGATTTGTGCAGACTTCACTAAAGAGCTACATTTTTCAGGAAGTTTCTGCCTCTGAAAATTGGATTCTTTTAAGGTATTTTAGTGGCCAAAACTGGCGGGACTCCAACTCACCGGCTGCTTTTGAACTTCTTGGCTAGGCAAAGCAGCAGCTGTTTGGTGGACACTGGAAAGAGAGATTTTGCTTTTGTACAGGTTTTGAGGCTGGCCCAGTCTCTACCTTTTCAGCCAATATTGAGCCTGGATCAAGGGCAATATTTTGGCTGGTCTTTTAAAGGTGGCTGCCACACATTTCTGGAGAGTGAAGTACCATGTGATAAATACCTGTGGGCACTAAAAGGGGGCACAGAGGGTGTCGGCCAGGCCAGGACTACTTTTAGTAGGAAAGTTGGGCAAAGATTGCTGTGTGTTCCTTGCAAAGGTACCTGAAAATAAAAATAGTTATAGCAGTGTCTGCAAGAAGGGACATCAACAAGACTTCTGGGGATGCACCTTCAGCTGCAAGATGATGTGCAGACACCGGCTGGTTCCTGGAGCTCGGTTTGGAGCAAGATGAGATCCTGGGAGAGAAATGGAAGAGAAACACCACTGTCTTTCTGCATCCTGTATTTTTGCAGGCTAATAGGATCTCGAAAAGGGTCTGCAGAAAAAGACACCACAGGCATTCACCATGTAACCCATAGGCTGAACATCAGCGGAGGAAACCACCTCCTCTGTCCTTGCCAGAGCCTGCTCTGCCTTTCCTGCTTTCCTGACATAACCGAGGGCCGTTACCGAATCAATGGGAAATCGAAAACCTGCAGCTGGCCGGGCCACCTGCGCCTGCAGCCCCCATCGCCCGTCGCCCCCTCCCCGGGGACGGCATCCAGTTGTGGAGCAGGGCAGCGAGCGCTGGCGTGGGTCCGAGCCGCGGGGTCAGGCGGGGAGGCAAGGGGCCGCCCGGCCCCCAACACTGCGCCTGTTGTGGAGGGGGATTACTGCGGGAATTAGTGCCGGTGGATAGAGACGAACTCTCGGGCAACAACTGTGGGTGTCCTTTCCCCCAGCCCTTCCCAGGGAATCTGCCAGCCCGGCCCGTCTCGAATGCAACCCCTGTGTGTCGGATCAGCACAGCTGTATGCGCGCCACTGCTAATCCGTCTGCACAACACGCCGTGCGCCAGCTGCCCGGCCGAGGGGCCGGGGGGACGGGACGGTGCCAGGGCCCGCCACGGGACGGCCCGGACCCCCCCGCATCCTCTGACCTGCGGGAGGAACTCGGCCGTCGATGGAGGTTTCTGGTCGCTGCCCGTGAGATGCAGCCCTGCTCTGGTCCAGGAGATGTGCAAGCCTCCAGCTCTCCTTGCTCAGCCTCCTCCTCACCTCTCCCTTTGGACATTGCGTTGCACAGAACGGTTCCAATCTCAAGTTGATAAATCCTCTGCTCTCCTGTCAGGTCTGCGTTTGCAAAGCAGAAGGTAGCGATGCTTCGTCATCCTCTCTGCCAGCCTAGCTGCATCCCTTCGGTCCACAGCAGCATGGACGCCTCTGGGCTCAAGCACGTAGGTACCAGTTCTGAAATCGCTGTCACCCTTCGCAAAGTGCTTTGAGATCTTCTGAGAAAACAGTGCAAGACATATTCCCCCCGCTCCCATTTCTGGGTTAATTAGTCCCTGTGAGTTAACTTCCCAGCCGTCGGGACCGGCAGATGGATTGCAGATCCGCATCGCCCGCACCGGATGAGGATCCCGTCACAGCGCCGTGCTCTCGGCTCCAGAACACGCAGCATGTTTGCCTCTGATTAGGACTGCTCTTGCTTTCCAGCTTTCTGTCACCACGCTATTGTTTTATAACTTGATACCTAATTTATTTTAATGACAACAAATAATTTGGCAAGTGCTCTCCATCCTTGGTCTGGCAAAATTCTGCTGTAAGATTGATAAAGCTGTTAAGTTGGGGGGGGTGTTTTGTACTGTTGGTTTGGGGTTGGGGTTTTTTTTTGGTAGAAACCTAAAGACATCAAGGAAATCTTTGAAAAATTACCATTGACACCCCCGCCTTTCCTTCAGAGCTGTCAGTCAACGGAGAAGCTGCCATGCCAAAAATGTGTATTGACAAAGCGATGCGTAACACACGTGGCTGAGCCCGGCAGGGCTGGGAGCCCCCTGCGTCGCCTTCCCTCCCCACCGCCGGCAGGAGCACGGCAGGGATCGCACCCCTGCAGCCGGAGGGGTAATGTCATCCCTGTGCTCTCTGCTCACCAAAGAGCCGGGCTGCTCCCTGTCCCCGGCACCCTGTCCAGGAGGCAAATCTCTCCCCCCAAAGCAGGACCGGCTGCAATCCCTGTCCTTAAGAGGCTGGTGCATCCCTCAGAGGGATTTCCAGGGGTCTTCCAACTCAAGCGAAGTCACAGGGAGATGCACAAGTTCGGCAGATGGGGGCCGGGTGGATCAAGTTTAAAGTCGGTGACAAATTCAGCAGCCGTTTTTGCAAGGACGACCAGAAGTGACTCCCTGAAGCTCAGTCGGTGCCGCAGCAACAGGTTTGGCCTCGAGCCCCTGAAGCCCCTCTCCAACAAACGTCTGTGTTGTCCTCTTTCTGCATGCAGGGTCGAACTCCAGCTAACGCTTCCCATCTGCCCAGTGATGTATTTGGAGTCCATCAGCCTTGCTCCCATTGACTCATCCCAGGACATGGAAGCAACTACAGGATTAAAATCAGCTCCCTGTGAAAGACTGGCATTAATGTATGCTGCGGGCAGCAGTAGCCTTTAGGGTCTGCATGGGTCAGACAAGACCATAGCTCTGGAGGGGGCAGAAATAGTGTTTATAAGAGGTCTTCTCTCCTTCCTACGTGAGACATGGCTCTGACCTTATCCTGCCTGACCTCCGGACCATACCGGTTTGTTCAGCCTGCAGATATAGACTGATGGTCTGCAGAGATTCCCTCTCCTGGAAAAACACACTCCTTATTTCTTCTGGGGTCCTGGGGAAGCTCTAGCCTTATTTCGTATTCCGATAAGTAAAAACAAAGAGCCAAAGTGGAGCAAAACCAGATGCATTAATTAAACAAACACAAACTCTATGGTCCCTGCACGTCCCCAATGCGGTTGGCTCTGATTTATCAAGACACATTTGGCTTGCGAAGAATGAGGCCAAATGTCTTAACATCCACAGCTCTCTGCTCACGGGAGCCCACAACACTTGACTTTTCTGTGCTGGCTCGTGGGCAGGCAGAGAGCTGCCCCGACATGCCACCAGCCCGCGGGAAGCTGGTTTCCCACGAAACAACCCCTCCTTGTCCTCGCTGGTATGCAAGCCCACGGCCGGCGACCTGAGTAGGACACGCAGATGGCACTGCCACCCAGCAGAAACCAGCTTCTTTGCAAGGAATAACGCCTCTGTAGCGTTTCTTTTCTGTAGCTCTAAAAATGAAGTGAGAAGCAAATGGGAAGGGAGATGTGAACCGAGGACCGCGGCGTGGGGAGCAGGAGCTGGGAGGGTGAAAAGGAGGCAGTGCCTGGAGATCTGGCTCTGGGATTCACAGTCTGTTGCTTAAAATTTGAAAATATATCCCTGGGAGACACTTGAAGGAGATGAGTACTAAGGAAAGGATGAATTGCAGGCCAATGATAACAGTCAATATTAAGCCAATCTCCTGCTGAGGCCAAAAAGAGTTCACTCCTTTGTATTATTAAGTCTTCCAGTACATAAGAGATTGCTGCGATGGGGAACAGCCCTCCTCTCCGTGCTCCCTGGGGAGAGGTCCAGAAACGGTGGGTTAGACTGCAGCAAAGCAGTTTTAAGTGAGAAAAATCACTCTAACCGTCAGGATTTAAGCACTGGGAGAAACGGCCTGAGGTCGAAGCAGAGTCATCGCCCTGGAAGCTTGCTCAGACCAGCTTTGGCCCACAGCTGCCAGGCACCACTTGAGAGCTGCTGCCCCAGCCAGGGCAGGGGGACGGACGGGGTGACCTCTGCAGGTGCCTCCTTGTTTTCCATCCGTCAGTGACAACTGCGTACGGTTGGTGGAGCGATGCTGGTTGCAGAGCTTCTTCGTCCAGCAGATGTGTCTGTCTTGTTACTAGTACTGGATTGCCATCGGTGGCCTCTGGCGTGTGGTTCCCTTCCCCAGAGTTAACCCTTGTTTAAATCGTACGTCACAGCAGAGCTCTGCTACAGTCCACAAACCGCTCAGCCGCTGCAGCGCCTTATTCTAGAGGCCTAAATTGCGCCTTATTTGTAAGCCAATAATGCAGGGGCTGCCATCTAAGTCTGGGATTTGTCGTGCAAGTGCTAAAATGTGCAGTAGAGCATTTGGCTAAGACCAAAATACCACAACAAGCTGAAAAGCCACTTTCTCCATCGGCAGTGCCCAAGGTAGGGGTGTTTCCTTTCTATGACTGATAGGGGTAAATCCATGGGATAAATTAAGCTGTGGCTGTTTCTGGCTCAGACTGCCTCTGCCACTGCTGGCTGGAGAAACTTAGAGACTACTTGGGCAGTAAAAAGATTGACTACCATCTCCAAATCTTGCTGCATGAAATTAGTGGTTGTTTCTGCTCAGAATGGGCTTCCTGCAGTGCTGTTTTTTTTCCTAACACACCTGCTATCAAATCTATTGTTCATATTTAAATACATACTGATAATTGGGAAGGCTCAGATCATTGCATACATTTTGCATTTGAACTTCAGTGATTTCTGAGCCTGCTTACTCTCTCAAGCATGCCATATTTGTGGGTTATTCACAGGCAGAGCTAATAATTGCAGTTTCATATGGAAGGGAAGGCATCAGAATTCAGTAACGAGTATTTGATGGAAGGAGAATACCAGTAAGACAGAGGTCATAAAAATACCATACGCAAACCCAGCTGTTTATCCATTTCCTCCATTGCTCATCGTTGCAATGTCTGCTGGCTGCATTATTTCCTTTCTGTTTAAAGGAAGAGAAACGACCAGGCAACCAAAACGAAATTAAGCCCTAAAGTGAATGCAAAAGGTTCCCAGCTGAAAGAGCACTTTTTCTTGCAAGCGCAGCCCTGAGTGGAGTTATGCTGGCGGACGGTGCAGAGAAGCCGGCGTTTGAGGGAGTGTAAAAATATAAGCCATGTCTAATTGCAACTATTTTGCCTGCTAGGGCTTAGAGCAAATTGAGATGTTTTCAAGTAAAAGGTTCTGTTACCCTGATAAGGTAAATCATAATTAGGTGGGGTCTTCTTCAATTAGCTCCAAACTTAACGTGACCTCTAGGTGGTTAATTAGGGGCTGTCAGCCCAGTAAGGTTCCCATAAATTTGTTTTTGGCTGTACCTGAGATGGCTGCAACCCTTGAGCCCAGTCTGCTTGGTGCAGAGGCAGTTTGGGGATGTGCTGCTGCTCCCTGCAAGTGCTGCTCGTGCCGGAGCTGCATCTCCCACCCGCTGGCTGCAGGGATGCTGCGGGCATGGTCCTGGGCTCAGGGCGAGGGAAGGCGGCCCAGTCCCAAGGTCAGACGGGTACGTAACCTTGCCTCCTGCTCTATCCCCACGGTCTTTTTTACCTCTGCCTAACCTGCAGGGCCCAGAGGAAGGACCGAACATGCCGTGCATCCCTTCTTCCCCCTTCTCCTGCTCTGGGGCCAGGAATTTCCACGCTGCTCCTTACAGAAGGGGTGATTTGAAGTCCTCTGAACAATCTTCAGGAAGGAAGACAATAACGATTTTAAATGAAAATAGTTACAAGTGGGGAGTCGCCGTGCCGAGACATAATTCATTTCAGACTGCCTGTTCTTGCAGCTATTTGCCAATCCCTTCAGCATGTAATCTTCCCATTTCCTACAGGCGAACTCTTTTTTGCACACTTATAATTAGGTGCGTTTTTTTCTCCTCTCTGTCGCTAACCTCAGGCTCCAGGCTTGCAGCTTCCGAAAGTAGCTCACGTCCCATTAATTTTTTTTTTTTTTTTATTACGCTGTTCTGCAGGGGAGAGGGGCGCTGGGGAAGGAGGTTACGCAGGGAGTCGGAGGGAAATGTTTTGGCCACGGTGTCCTGGAGCAGTTTGGGAAGGAGACGGGAGCCAAGGGAGCGGTTGCAAAGGGTCGGGGGCCAATTGGGCTGAGATGTGCCCGGTGGCACCAGGGAGGAGTGGGTGGCTGGAGGGTGGGAGAGAGCTTTGCCATGGGAACGGCGGCGTCTCGGGGAGGCTTTTTGCTGCACAGCTGACTGCTTGACTTCACCGAGCAAAAACCTCGAGCAGAGGCGGTTTCCCCTTTATTGCTTTGGGGATTTGACATGATTACATACATTAACTTGTGGCTTTTCTCTTGTAATTGCTGGTTACTTCCTATAAATGTGTATGCGTGGATATACACATTCACATGTATATATATATATGCATGCATATATATATACACACATACATGGATGTGTCTGTATATAGGTACAGAAGTATACATAATATTATTGGACTTATCACACCTTAAAGCAGGTCCCATCGAACACCGGCTACAGGGACTCTGAAAATATGCCCTGGGTAGTCTGGGAAATGGAACTATATTTATCTGCCTATTTCTTATCTATTTGTTTTAGCATCTGAGCTCCACATTTGCAGGGCCCTGGGTAACGGATAAAGTCATGGCCGTTGTCTCACGGGTGCCTGGGTGGAGAGGAGGGATGAAAGCTCAAACGATCCTCGTTTCCTGAGTAGAGGCAGCAGGAACTGGTGCCCGAGCTTCCCCTGGTTTCTCTATGAGGTGATGTGGGATGCATGCCAGGTTACAAAGAATCGGGATTTTCAAGATTTGAAGGTAATTGCCTCTGGTTTGTACCCAGAGAGCATTTCTTTAGTTTCATAAAATACATATTGTAGGAGGTGCAAGAGAAATTATGAGTTGGTCTGTTATGGAGGAAGAGGACCATGTTTAGGTGATGCTTGTTGTATACCTATCCTGAAAGGGGAAATCGAAACATGTATGTATGGCTGGGCTGGGGTCAGAAGATACCTGCCTGGCTTGGTGGAGGTAACAATGACAAGCCACATGGCCCCAATTTATGCATGAAGGAAAGTGGCCAGTTACGCTCCGTTCTCTTTGCCCTAAATGTTATGCAAATTAGAAGGTCATTTTGTATGAAGACAGTCTGAAAAAAAATCTGAAAATATTATTGTCTTCTGATTTAATAAAATCCCATTGTCTGATGTATCCTGAAGATGGAGAGGAGATGTGAAAGGGGAATTACTAGCTGCTTGTTCAAATGTGTTTGCACTGTTTTTATGTTATATTAATCCCATTCTTCAGGGGTTCTACAGCTCATCCACAGGGGCAAGGAAGGATTTATTTCTAACCCATTTAGTATGATTTAGCTTCTGGTTTTGAATTTTTTTCCTTTTTTTTTTTTAATTTCTTCTGAAACAGTGGAAATTGGCCACAGCTCGAAACAGGATGTTGAGCAAAGCACTTATGCTCCTAGTGGTATTAGAATCTCTTGGACGCCTGGTGGATAGATCATTCCTCCGTGCTCTGGGTTAAACAAACTGTCTGATTTAGGGTGCAGAAATGACTTCTCTCAGGTCAGAAGGGTGAGGACTTTGGAGCATGCAGAGGATCACGGCAGATTTCATCCAGCAATTCCCCTATTGCGGGAAACTTGACATTAGTGATGCTCTTGCACATTACAATGGTGGCTTTGTGTGTGTTAAGGTGCTGGGAGGTTTCTGTGATAGCAATGAATGGGTGACGTGGCGAGTGGGTGCCCTGTGAACCTCCCTGGACTAAATGCCTCTTGTTTTCCTGAAAAGTCAAGGAACCGGTGCGGACATTGAGTGTGGTCCATTGGAGTCCTGTGCTCCCAAAACCTTTCTTCCTAAGTGACCCCGTTGTCTTTACTCTAGCATGATAAAGAAGGGCTTCCTGAATGTCCCTTTCCTGATTTTTCCCTAAATCCTGGACCTGCCGGTGCCTCCTGCTCCACTGGTGCTCTGCCCGGCTCACCGTTCTGCACTGAGCTCCATTTCCCCCAGCAAACCTCAGTGACGTTACGCAGCAGACCATAGTAAAACCTAAATTTGAGCTGTTCAGGTCCATAGGGTGATTTAATTACTGCTAACTAGGAGTATTGTACCTGGCATTGGTGCAGAGATAACTCATCAGACAAAATATTAACCTGGCTGCAGCCAGAGCCTTTGCCATTTCATTTGTGATAAAGAAACTTATCGGCTAACTACAGCTGGGCTTGGAGCCTTTCAAAGAATTCACAGGGTTTTTTCCCCCCCTAATCTTAAGAAAAAGTAGTAGAAAGGACAATTCAGGCTAGAGTTGAATGAAAACCCACAGATCCCCTGATTTAATCTGTGTCACAGGATCTCTTGTTCCCTGTGCAGCAACAGACCCTTTGGGGACCGGCTGAGGCTCGTACCATGGCACGGCTTGGCTCCGGCGAGGTTTTGACAGGCTCCAAGGATTAGCCAGCAACGTTTGCCTTGGGGAGCTGTTGCCACAGAACAGAGTGCAGCAGCTCCTTCTGCTCGTCATCTTTTTGCAAGAAAAACAGCACTGGCTGATTGCAGCCCCCGTGCCGTGGTACGGCTTGAAAGGGAACGGCTTCACAGCTGGAAGGAACCATCATCTGAAGACCTGTAAAATGAAACCCCTTGCAACGCGAGGCAATGCGTTTCTGCACGTGATTATGGTCACAGTGGCCTTGGTCACCCACAGAAAATGCCTGGCCGCCACTAAGGAGAGCCCGACGCTAACGGCTGCTCTGTGTTCCTGGAGCTAAGAGAAATGTTCGTATGAAACGCTGGGATATATCAGGTAGTGAGGTAGAGGATTACAAATCTGCCAAAACTTTTTGGTGTTCAAAAGCCATTAAAACTTATTGAAGTGAATGCAGATTTCACAGTTTTTTCTGCTAAATGACTTACAAGATGCAAGCTTTCATTTGGGTGGTCTTTTCCTCTGGTATCTCATCTCGCCCTGTCACCCCGTTGAGCTGCAACAGAAACCTGGGACTTTGCAGATCGTTTCTCTAATACAGAGCATGGGGGCTGGTTTGGTATCTTTTTTTTTTTTTTTAATTTATCTTATTGATACCAGTCTTGGAACAGGGACAATCCCGTCTTCCAGGAATCTCAGTTCAAAATCACAGCCTGTTTCCCAAGCAGTTTTTCCACCCTGGGAACTAAGGCTAATCACAGCCTTTGCAATCCACCCGCTTCTCACCACGGTCCTGCCCGACAATCTCTGCTGGGCTGCACAGGACCCCGCACAGGCAGCAGGACCGGCCATTTCCTTCTGCTAAGACCAGTATTGCCACCTGATAGCCCAACAATCTAACAATACTTAAAGAAAACATGACCAAAGGCATTTTAATGTCATTCCACAGAATGAGCTATGCTTAAATAGTACATTACATTTCAGTTGCTGCGTCTCTAGCAGGACAGAAGGCCTTTCAATACTTTAAGGAGGCTTATAAGAGACGTGGGGACAGACTTTTTAGTAGGGCCTGTAGTGATAGGAAAAGGGATAATGGTTTTAAGCTAAAAGAAGGTAGATTCAGCCTAGATGGAAGGAAGAGTTTTTTTATGATGAGGGTGGTGAAACACTGGCACAGGTTGCCCAGAGAGGTAGTAGATGCCCCATCCCTGGAAACATTCAGGGTCAGGTTGGATGGGCCTCTGAGCAACCTGACCGAGTTGCAGATGTCCCTGCCCACGGCAGCGGGGTTGGACTAGATGAGCTTTAAAGGTCCCTTCCAACCCAAACCGTTCTATGATTTTGGAAGGGGCCAGCAATGGGCAGCAAAAAGGACTGAAGATGTGAAAAGGCTTAAAATGAGACTGTGTAGTTTGGAGAGGAGAAAAGTAAAAGGTGTTTTGAAGGGTGTGTACAAAGCATGGAAAGAAAAGACTTCTTCCATGGTCTTGCAGACTTCCTATATTCGATGGGGAGCTGCACGCAAATAAGGAGCTCCGGTGCCAGAGAACAAAATGCAGCCCGGCGGGCGGCTTCCCCCACAGCCCAGCACATGCTTAAACTCCTGAACTGCGAGCAATTTTCATGGCGTGGTGTAATCTATCCACCCCAGCCTTGCTAGGATGACAAGGAGAGACAGAAAAATTTTCTCCAGTTCAAGAAAACAGCAAAGTGCTGCTTACAGTAACACATTAGCGCTTAAATCCCTTCATTCCTACAGAATGAAATGGATACTGATAATTATTAATGGACAATAAACTTGCAGACTGGAAAGGCAAAATTCATCCGACCATGGACAGACTAGTATTTACAAATATGTCAGCCCGGTGGAAAAATTCTGCTGCAATCATGTTACTTACTGGTATTTTTTTGAGTAAATGTTCTTGAATATTGTTTTAAGGAATTCTGTTTTAGGGAAAAGCCTGATCTGTTTATGTCAGGGAAATTAAATTGTTCTGGGTATCAAAGAGTTAACAAAAGTAGGTTTTGGTTGCTGCTCCTTTATGGCACTTGAAATACACTGATTGAAGCAACATTCTAAGACGACTAGGGAATTCACTGAAATAGCAATTTTCAAGTAAAAATGATGATTTTTCCAACTTTCCATATTTCTTGGTAATAAATAAAACTTTTGAATTGGGATTTTTTATTTTAAATATCAGTAAGTTTTCTTGTAATATTTCTAAACACATCCATTTAGAGGTTTCTGTACCATTTATTGAGTTGTTCTGACTTTGACCTTTTTTTAAAAAATTATTTTAGGATTAAAAAAACCCACTTTGAAATACTGGGATCTTCTGAAAAATGAAATTCTATTTTTGAGTCACTTTGGCTGATAACTGCACATGTAACAAGCTTACGATGGGGCACAATTACCATACTCTGCTCATGGGCTTGTCCCTTTAGGTTTGTGTGGAGTCTGGTCTGGAGTTTGGTCCCCAGGAGCTAATTCCCACGCAGTGCAATCCACTCAGCCCAGTTATTCCAGTAAGGGGTGAAAGAGTGCTCACAGCAGTGAGGGATAGGTGGTCTTTGAGTAGGACCGTTTAGGGGTTGTTCAAGCAAATTAGAGGCCATCAGCAAATGGCTTGGTCAATGTTTTCATGATTGCATGACTTTGTTCCAAGGTTTCTGATCTCTACCACTGCAAATATTTCAAGGTCAGGTAATTGCTTGAGCTCTATTTAATTGCTGAACTGCTTTCTTTGCAGCTGACACATTTCAGGCCACCACCGTGCACCAGGGAGGTGCCCTCACCAGCTGTTAGCAGGGAATTGAGAAGGACGTTTACCATGGCCTGGGCTTGCTGCCTTCCTAGAAAGGAAAAAGAGTTTTTTGGATGGATGCCAGCGAGGTACTCTCCTGCAGTTCTCCGCTCAAGGGTGGCTGATGACCAAGCCTGACCCATTCTGCACTTAGCTGACAGATAGTTATGGACAGCAAAAAAGGCAGATGGCTGAGAAGGGAAAACCTTTTACAGCATGGGATTAGTGTCCTCTGGCCAGCTGGCTATTTGTGCATACTTTATTCGGACAACTTTGAAATGTAGGATAATTTATGTGTTCAATAGACCAGAACTGACTCCGGGAGCCTTAAGGGTCTTCCATCATCCTAAGAATGAAATAGCTGATGCAGACATTAGAACTGACTATTTGTCCAGAAACCTCTGCTGCCTTTTCACACTGCATCTGAAAATCTTGGATAAATTTAGCACCACTCAGGTCCTACCTTCCTCCCTACTCCTGACACATCCACCAAAGCCCTCTGCACAATTCTGCTTATCTGGACTTGGACCAATTAAAAAAAACTTGCTGTGTTATTCCGAGGGGAGCTGTTATTGTGTTTCTCTTGCTTGTTTCCAAAAGACAAATCAGGTCTGAATTTTCCTAGCAAAACCTACTCTGGTGAGATACCCAGCTGAGTTCTTTAAGATCTGGATGGCTGAAAGGAGAGCCAGAGAGGTGGACAGACACTTGGGTGCTCCTGCAAATCAACCTCCACCCAAACAGTGAGCCAACCTGGTGAAAGTTGTCAGTTCTGTAGTGTATTTTTAAAAAAACATGTGATTTTCTTGCATTGCAGCAGTACCTCAGAGGAACCCCCCAAGCCCCAGGGAACTCTTACACTAAGCATTTAAAATTCAGCTCCAACATACGGCTAGACGTGAAGAGCTCAGCCCACGTAGGAGCCAGAGCAACCTCCTGGGGTGTGTGTTACAAGAGCCTTCCATCTTTGCCAATCCACAGAGGTCACGAGTTGTCACAGCCAGCAGCTGCAGAGCCTGTGCTCTTTGGTTCAAGCTGTTACAGCTTTTAACTGAGGAGTGGATTTACCAGGGATGAGAAAAATGAGCCTTAGCTCTCCCATTAACTATATCCTCTTGCTCCCTTGGCAGCTTGCACAGTCAGCTGCTGCCCACCAGCTCCACTGGTGAGAAGCCACAGTGCCAGGATTATGATTTTTCTGTAATTCTGTAGCATTTACGAGCTCCACCACACTGGATCCTGCGCCTGAAGGGGCTGTCTGTGTGCTGCTATCACGCTAAGAGCAATAGCTTTCTGCAGGGCTGAGCTCTTCCCACCAGCCTCAGCATCACACAGTCCTGGCAGTGAAGCAGGATCCCCATGGGCACGGTTTAGCTTGGGAAGGGTGATACCTGCGTCCTGCTGATCCCATCCTGCCCGCTGAGGATCAGATACGTCAGGTACTTTGGCTCCTCGCGTTCCTCCTGACTGCTTGCAAAGGAGCTACGTTATGATGAGAAGGTGGCTGCAGGTCTTCTGCAGGGAAAAGCTGGGTTCTGCTGGGCACATCCCTCCTGGCCAGGTGCTGGTTGTTTTGGCCCTAGATAATGCCTAAATCACAGCCTTATTTCTTCTTCATACCCTAGAGTTTCTGAAAATGCAGAAGAAATAGCACATGTAAAAGGTGGGTGCATCGTCCTGGCTGCAGGGGTCTGAGCCTCAGCTGACCTAAGGTAAGGACTGCGGGAAACCCTTTTTATATGAATCAGCAGTAGCTTGTAATGCAAGCACTGGGACCAGTCCAGTTCCCATCACTATTGACGGCAAAGGTTTGTTGGCTTCGGTGGGCTACAATCGTGCACACTTTGATGCACACGAGGTTTTTTTGGTACCATGTGTTTTGAATTTCAGCTTTTGCATTCAAGCCTCTTCTCTCTGCTTCAACCTCCACCCCACAGACATTCAAGAAAGAAAGAGAAAACAAAAATAGCAAGAACAGTGTAAGTCAGTCCCTTTGGCTATGCAGTACTAGCAACTTAGCAAACAGTTGATGCCTGTATACTTCTGTCATTCCTTCATTAACTCAGCTTATCGGTCAGCTTCCTTTAGGAAAGCAACCTGGAAGAGAGATACAAGCTGGTACAGAGGGAAAACCAGGATAAGAGCAGTGATGTGGGACTCCTAGATCATTTCCCCAAGGCCAGAGTTAAACGCCTCTGGTTTTTGCGCATGAATAGATTCCCCCGCAGGAGCTTCCCGCCAGGCAGTTGTTATCGAGGTAAAGAGATGGGATGAAAACAAAATTCTGTTTGTCCCTGATATGTTCTTCTCCTTCTGTGTCTTCCTCATATGGCTATAACCCAACCAGCCCCCAGATAACTGGCCTGGAAACAGCATTTTCCAAGCGGGCAGGTTATCTGCACCTGATCCGTCCACCTGCAGTCTGCTCTGCGACGGCCACTTTTGGTGACGGATGGATCCTGTCCCCCCAGCTGGCAGCTCTGTGCTGACTGTCCATGTCCTGGCTGTGGCTCAGCTCTTCCATTTGCCTCCAGTTCAGTTTCCCTGCAGCGTCGGAGCGGATGCTGCTGCAGGGATGACCCCGCTGTGGGGATTTACCTCCTCGCTTTGCAGAACCAGATGGTCTCTGGTCTTTGGTTTATGCCCTTGACTCCCTGACCCCACCAGCCTCCTCTTCTACAGCCTTCCTGAGTGCTCCTTGAGTCCCTTCTAGCCCCAGAAGTTTTTCAGAGCTCATCTCCTTGGCTCTTTCTTGTGTCCTCTGAGCCCTCCTTGGCTCTTCCCTCGCAGTGGTTCCCACCACACTTCCCACCGCCCTGCTCCTTTGGACGCACTCGGGGCAGATGCATCTCCAGCCCTTCTGACGTCGGGATGAAGCCGAGGGAGCTCCCTCCAGCTGGCATCTCAAGTGTTAATCCAGCCCAGAAAAAGGGGATGATTTTTTTTGAGAATCTTCTGGCCTTTTTTTTTTTTCTTGTTTTGGTTTTTTTTGAGCTGTTAACTGACATCTGAATGGGAGATATGAATATAGAAATTATTCTTTGCTGAAAGCTGCAGAAAAGCCACAACCCTCAGATCAAACAAGTTTTTGTGCCACAGCAAAATTAAATCCTTGTGATTTCCATATTCTTCAGTCAACAGGCTGGCGCCCAAATCGTTGCCATAGCTACTTAAGTACAGGCTGTCAGGAGCAGGGGAGGGAGCGGGAGACATGCTGTCCGAGGGTTAAGTAGCTGTTTAATTATTCAACCCAATATCTGGCAAGCACTCCAGATTGACAAAGGGGGGTCTCCTGTGATCTCCGGCTGGATAGATCACTTTAACCCCTTCTTCTCCCTCCCCGCGCACTGCCTGCCACATTCCCTGATGAAGGGAAGAGAAAAGTGGATTTACTTTGCTTTGCTTTTCTTTCCCCCATCCCAGTTACTTGTTTTACTCTGTCAAACTTGCTGGAGACTCTGTGTGAGTCCATGAGTGTGCTAGCTCAGCGACTCATGAAATGGGATAACACATCCCTTTTGACACCTGTGCCCATCCCCAGGCTGTGCCTCAGTTTCCCCAGTTCCCAGAGCCGCAGGGGGTGCTGATGCTGCGTGGCAGGAGCCTTTTGCTGCAGAAACCCTGACACCGGGACGTGTTGGCTCTTCCCAGGCTGCCCTGTTTGGAACGTGCTGTGGTGTGGACGTGGCCTTGGGGCATTAATCCTCCTAAGGCGCTTGGGGAGCTTGGCACGAGGGCGAGCTTGGCACCAGGGCTGTTGGAGAAGTGCGAAGTACAGCTGCAAAGTACAATTGCACAACGCTGGCTGAGCAGGAGAGGATGATGTTAGCTGCCTCGACAACCTCCCCGTGATGGTTTTTCTCAACTTTGCATGTACGGCATATTGGGAACATCGGCTGCTTTTTTCTAATGGAGCAAAACAATGAAAATACTTGGAAAAAACCCAACTATGCTGGTCAAGACTCCCTCATTAAGGAGAGTTGTGTTTTCAGACGCCTTCTTCTCTTTTCAGCTCTGCCTTACTATTTAACTCTAGAGAAACCCATGCTCTCTCTCGTACAAACTCGAGGGCTTTTTCTTTCTGGAAATCATATTAGAAGCATTGCCTGGCCAAGCTCCTTTGCCAAGCTGATTATTGTGTTGTCCTGTGGTCTGAAAACACTGGGGGTAAGGTAAGGTAACCGTGCAAAATCCACCACTTAGTCATTGCTGGACATGAAAAACTGCTTTGGTTATCAAAGAAATATGTTGAAAGTGGACGCTGATAGCCCCTGGGGGTCCAGCTACCTGGCTGGTGCCAACAAAAAGAGACAGATTAATGAGGTCCATGGCCAGTTGCTTCTGTACTCTTTTCTTAACCTTTATTTTCCAGAGACTTCCAGACAGATAAAGGACAGCGCCTGGTTAATCATTTATCCATCTGCATATCCAGCCTCTCTTTTCATATTCTTCTCTGGCCTCAGAGGAAAAATTAACATATTTATTTTCTGGTTTCTCCCCCACAATCCTACGGAAGCAATTTTGGTCGCAATAGGAAGTCATGTCCCATCCAATCCAGTTTAAAAAAAAAAAAAAAAAAAAAGAAAAGAAAAGAAAAAGGAAGCACGCTAGAGTGATTGGAAAGGTCTGCAGGGGAGAGGGTGCTCCAGCCGGCCCTGGCCTGCCTTGAAATGTTTTCTGCTCCAGCATATTTTTAGCTACTGTCACAGAGTGATTTCCTTGCTGATCTGCTTGAGGTTCATGTTGCATTGCTGAAAAGCTCACTTGCTCCAGTGCAGACCTCCAAGCTAGAGAGCTTCTGACCGCAGATTTTCATCTGGATGGTTTTCTATTGTCATGGGCCAAATAGTGAAGCCTTTTCTCAGCCTTTCTGCAGACCAAAGTCCCATTGGATCGGTGGCCTGACTCATCTCTAAGCACTTTCTCCAAAGCCCCTTGCTCTCTCAGACGCTCACTGCCACCCCTGTTTTGCCACAGGATGCTCTGACTTCCCGGCGATGGGCTGTCTCCAGATCTGCCTGCAGCCTCCAACTTTCACCCTTCGGTCACTTCTGTCACAGCCACGCGTTGTGCAGGACCCACGTGGGGAGGACAGGGATGCACAGTCAGCTCTTCGGACAAGTGTAGCTGCTCGGACCGCAGTGGGGTATCTGCATCTCTCCTGGTCACCTATGTGAGCCCGTGCCTCAGTTTCCCCATCTTTACACTGCAGCGGCCTTTTATTTCCTTTCTTTTGTTTGTTCTTGCAATTATATTTTGTAAATAATATTGGTCACAAACTGTGTGGCATTGCAACATTCCCTGTATAATATATCCTTCCTCTTTGTGTTTTCCTGAAAACCCATGTCCCAGAATGATCATGAAACGTTCCAAGAAGAAATGCCAAGAATTTCCTAGTAAATGTCTTGGCTCTTAATGTCTTGGTTTTTTGTTTTTCTATAAGTAATGAAAATGAAGCATCATTTAAAGTCTTTATTGAGTCTACTAAGCTGGGTTGGATTTCACTGCCTTCTGGTTTCTTGGGAAGGCTGACCAAGCTCTCTGTAATTTCATTCCACAAGCCACCTTGGCCTTCTCTGTTGGGAAGAGAAAGATACTGGATATTCACGCAGTAAAATCTCATTGACTTGATGGTCTCGGTGGACATCAGAAATACAGCGTCCAGGGGAAGGGGCAGCAGACTGATCTCCTGGGCCATACTGGGATATTTGTGTAGTAACAGGGCACTTCTTTAATTAGAGCGTGGTTAAATGGCAGGGGTGGTACAGCTGGGTGCAGATAACACATATGCATCTTCTCCAAGGGTCTTCTGATACCTACTTGTGCACTTGTTTTTGTGTCGGTGGCTTCTCTTTGGTTGAAACCCAGAAGTTAGTAACAGGTAAGTATTTTTCAGGGTGATTTATTGGACTGCAGCTGAGCTATGGCAGCTCTGCATTTATCTGCTTCATTTGGCCTTGTTTAAGGTTTAAATAAAATGACATTTTCATTCTGGATGTTGGTGGCAGGAAGGGTGATGGGGTTGTGGTAAATGTTCGCAGCTGGCAGGTCCATGTTCTTCCTGTACATCAGCAAAGGCTGAGCTACAGCGCTGGCACTGGGCGGTCGCTTGATCCTGTGTTTTCCATTGCCAAAAATGACTCTGGCTTTTGGGTGCTTTGATTTACTGCAACCCATACACAGAGCCATGAAAAGCCTCAGTTGCAGAGGTCGAGCAAAACTGCTAACTGTCAGGAACTGGGTCCATTATGGTGTTTTCCTGAGCACCGAATTTGCTGATAGCGTCGGTCCCTGCACTCGCTCCAGTCCCAGCCTCGCTGCCCACACAGGTTTCTACGCCAGAAGCCTGACGGGCATTTTGGCAGCATTTAAAGCCTTCCCAAGGTGAATGGGATTTTCCTGGGAGTGTAACAACAGCCTGGAAGGTTACGAACACCCCAAGTGCTGCTTCTGCTGCGCCCGGTCAGCGGATGGGACCTCTGAGAAGGACAAGGTCTCACCTCTGCTTCACTGTCGTTTTGTCCCTTGTCAGCTCCCTGCCTAGAAGGGCAGGTTTTTCCTACGGCACGTCCGGCTGCGAAGGCGCTTCAGCCAACGCTGCTCAAAACTTTTCGGTTGGAAAAAACAGAATCACTTAAATCAAGGAGGGGGGCAAAAAGCCCTTCTGATTTCACAGGGGAAGCCAGACTCGCAGGCCTGTGAGCACGACAGCATGTGGCTGTGTTGAGATTAATTTGCTTAATTGTTGCACGCTGTTAGCAACAGTTACCATGTTTACCGGTTGAGTCAGTAATGCTTGTTAAAACTCTAATTCAAAGGGACCTCAAGTAATAAAAACCAGCCTTGGAATGGTCTTTCACATTAGCTACTGTTGCTTTGCTACAGCAAACATAACACTGCCTTCTCCACCGAGCCCTCTCCTGTTCGGGGCAATATCGATCCTTTATGGACAAGGCCGGTGGAATTTCACATTTTAAAAAAATGTGACTTTTCCCCCCCCAAACAGTCATTTCTGGGTGCAGCGCAGAGGCAATAGGAAATCGTACCCCCGCCCATTGCCGCGGCAATGCAGCCCCAGGGCTTGCGTCTCCCACTCTGCCTGGTGGAAGGGCCCGAGGCACGGCTGCTGATCTCTGCCGGAGTCTTTGCAAAATCAGTGGGAGGATTCCTCTGGCTCCAGAGCAATGTACGTTGTGCCTTAATACCTTCTCGGTTCTACCTTGCTCTCCGGAAGGATCTCACTGTCATCTGATGAACGTGTACGTGTTCAAAATGCAAATAGGGAACCTAACTGCTTTGTGGCGTCTATACATTTATCCCCTCCCCTCCCTCTTCCTATGGATGGGGTCAATGAAGAGGGATCAATGCTGCTGGTCTGCCACAGCATGCCAGCAAGGGGTGCTGATGGCAGCTGAGGACAGGAGTGTGGGTGCTCTTTCTGTTCTGAGTCTGATTTGGTGAGCTCTTCCCCCTTTGCCGATCCAGTTTGAATCTAATCACCTCATAGCCAATGGCTGTAAAATTCGAGAGAGGAAAGGCTGTATACTATATCTACGTATAATGAGACCTCCAGTACATAGGGTTTGTGATCCCGGCATTTCTGCATGAATGCCTATTTCTAACTTGTTGGCACATATCCCCTTAATTGCCCATTATCACTGCATCTGTATTGCTGGCATGCCATCTTGCTCTTTCCTTGGCATCACCTTGCTCTGTCTCACAGAGTTAAGTCAGAGTTGAGACAGACAACTTGGTCTGATCTGGTATGGGAAGGTGCATGGGCCATTACGACTCCATCTGTGAGTCCAAGGTGGACGTAGGCATATATGCCAAAAGGTTATTCAAACCACTGTTTCTATAGGGCTGTGTGGCTCTGACACCTTAAATAGCTACGGGAGACAGTTAGGGGCTGCAACCACCCTCCTCCTTTCTACACGTGCTAGTTTAGTTGTCACACCTACATCTTCAACCTCCTTTAACCACAGAGGAAACCAGAGTCTTTCAGCCTTAGAAACCACGGCAGGTGCTTAAATCCATGATTCCCAGCAGAATGGCTGGGTTTTATATAGCAGAGAGGCAGGTATCCATCAACAGGAATGAGAACGGTAGGGAGGGTAAAGCAGGAGAGGAGAACTTGAAACAAGGAGATATGTTTAGAAATTTCCCTGCTGATGAGTAATGGCTCAGAGCAAAGGCAATGCCCCTGGAAGCTGTAGCATCCCTCCAGTGCTTAGGTGTGCTCATTTTTGCGTCTGAATGACACTTGTTTCTGTGGGGCCGGCTGGGATCTGCGGGCTGGTTTTCAGTTGGGAAAACCACTTCTTGTACTGGATTGTCAGGGAGTCAGGAACTACATTAATAACCCCCCACAGACCTCATAAAACCAGAGGGATGCTGCCAAAGGAAAAGGACTGAGCAAAGTTTACAGTCACAAGAAGAGTTGAGGAGGAATCAAAGCTTATGACGCAATTTTGTGTGAATAAGGTCAGAACATTTTGTTTTGGCTGCATGAGTGGGACTTTCACAATGGGACACAATGTTCAAATATTTTGACTACTTTTTGGTAAAGGAGGTAAATCAACTGCTCCGTGATTCCCAGCTGAGGTCTGAATGAAACAATATAGTCCCATGAGGTGTGGGTGCAGTCAAACCATCATTCCCAGTTCCACCTGTGTAGAAGAAATACTGATCCTGAATCCACCCCGCTCTCACAGAAGATTGGGTGCTCTGTCCTGGAAGGCCACTCCATTGTCCTTTTATTAGCAATGACTGAGGTGTACATTAATGTGCAGCCTCCTGAAGCGTCTGAACATCTTGCTCTGCCTTCAGCAAGGAATAGACTCCCACAACTCTGCTGAGGAAGCTGAAAATGTACCCGAAATGCAGGACAGACAAATCCCAAGCACAGAGCTGCTCAGTGCTGAAGTACAAGGGTGCTCACTCGCCCTGGTACCGTGGCAGGGGACTAATGGAAGAAGTGAATCCACCTCCTTACTCAGCAGTATGACATAATTTCAGGAGGGAAAAATGAGCTCATGAGGACTGCCAGTTTCCCTTTCACCTTCCCTCTCCCTCCTCGTGGACATGGGAATGAGTAGGGGAGGGTTAGACTCATGCTGAAAGCATTGGCCAGCTGAGCCGGGGAGGAGAGGCAAGAAATCTGCAGCAGACCTTGTCCAGCAGCCGCCAGCTTTCTCCTTGGAGGGAGGGTGAGCAAAGAAGGAGCTGCACACCCAGCCCCACCGCTCCTTCCCCCTGTGCCCGGCTTGGCCCAGCTCCATCCTGCCCTTCATCTGGGGGTGAGAGGAGAAGTGACAGTCTGACACCTCGCTATTACTCATCGCGGTGGCTGTTTCTCACGTGGTGATTTAACATCACACTTTCCGCTAAGTGCTCTGTTAAACGTGCTCTAATTCCCGCAGTGCCTCCTGCAGCTCGAGTTTGAAGTGATGGGATGACAGGGAGGTTGAGACTTCACAGGAGGAAGTTTGGGTCAGAGCCTCAGCCCGTGCAAGTCCTCCTGCCTGCATGGATTTCAACATCCCAGTTCAGAACCAAAGTTGGCAACGGGCTTTTGAAGTGCAGATGTCTCGGAAAAGCAATGATACACAGAATTCTGTTTAAATGACAGTAATAAAAGGAAAACAACTTTAGGAAATATATGTAAACCATCCCTAATCACAACCAGGAAATCAACTTTGCTAGTGAGGGGCTAGGCATGTGTCTAATCTGGGCTCGGGGTAGGAACAGAAGAAACATAGAAGGAATCAATTTTTACCATGTTATGCTGAGCCTCCCACTGACAGACACGAGCCAGCTGCCAGTGTCAACGCTTAAGGCATAACCTGACCGAACCACTCTGCATTTCAGGGCCAAGATCCACCGGCGGGACACCCGCAGCTCCAGGGAGCTCCATCCTCCTGGAGACGAGAAGCAAACGCAAGGGGCGTTAGTGGCACGGTCTGTGTAGGCAAAGGATGTCCTGGGTGTGATCGTGCTTGTGGATGGGGCCACTGGGAAATCTGCCCGAGGAACCTACTGGTTCCTCTCCGCTTGGTGGCATCTCATTCAGTGACAATGTCGAATTATGGCTTCTGGCTCTGGACCTCCCAGCTTCCAGCTCCCCAGCCTGACAGCACCACTGTTGTGCTTCTGCATCCTCTCATGCAAGAGGAACCCCAAGTGAGTACAGGCAGTTTCACTCATTGACTCTCTTCCCCTACTAATTCTTCCTCCTTATATCGGCCTTTCTGATCTTCAGAAGAACCCATCCAAGGCGGCTACTTTGGCTAATCAAACCTCTAGAAAGTGCCCAGAGGACTGTGTTTCTGAGGTACTGCTGTGATACTTCAGAGACATGCCAGTAACGTGGCAAAGTACCCAAAACAGGAAACCTGGGGCATTCAAGCAGATGCCATGGTTCAAAAAAATGATCCAGTCAAAAAGTCTTCAAAATACTGTGCAGTGTCAGAGCAACAGCAACAGCAACAAGCTTGTTCTGAAAACAGGGATCTAGTTCAAATATATTCTATACGGCTATATGCACTCACGCATATATAAACGTTGAGATCAGCACCGGATGGTGTTTTTTATTTAGTTTCACGCTTTGTTAACTTCTCTAAATTACGTGGAACGCTCTTTTTTTTTTTTTTTAATACCCAAACTTCTGCCTGTTCCCAATTACCAAACGAAAAAAAAAAGGAAAAAGAAAGAAAGAGTCAAGTCTGTGGAACAAGCTGGCACCACAACGAAGCAGTCGTCAACTACACAATGCATCCTTCTCGCATGAAACATCAGAGGCAAGTTGGAGGCTGGAGAGATGGAGGAGTTAAGGCACGTGGTTGTAGGCAGCAGAGGAAGACACTGACAAAGATAGAAAGAGGTCTTGAGTTTTTCAGAAAGCCTGAAGGAAATGTCAGAGATATTTTGAAGATAATCATCCCTGCCTTCTGGTTTGGGTAGTTGGAGGATTTATACCGCCTTGGAAAAACAAAAAAGCAAAATCTGCAGTGCTTTTTTTTTTTTTTTTTTGGTAGTTTGCTAAATCTTAATAGATACAAACCAAAGCTCGGGACTCTGTTGGAAGCTTACCTTTAACAGGAAAACTGTAGCTAACCAGAACCTTGAATGGCTCGGGACATGCGGTTTGTTCTGCTTTTGTGTCTTTATCCAGCGTTCAAGGTTGCTTTTTAATACGACAATTGAAGATGGTTTTTATTCAATTATTGCATTAGTGGGAGTCTGAAGCAGGCTCATGATCGCCAGGGTTATTGCTGTATGAGTTAATGTTCACACCCCTTTTGGGTGTCCCAGAGGAGCGCTGCAGGCTTACGGCCAAATTTTATTTTGACTTGGATCCCAGTGTGCAAGCCAACTGTTTCTGCATTTCATTTCTGTCATATCCTGTACATTAAAACACCATTAATTCAAACCTTTTGTTTCTAAGAACAACTGCTGTAAAACAGCAATAAAAAGTTGCCAAAGTTCTCTTAAACCAGTGTAATATCATGTTCATTCACGCAAACTGGGACGTAAAAATTAAAAAAAACAAATATATTTTTGACAAAACCACACTACAAATAATATTTCTTTCCTCCCCAGCTTTGCGTGGGGATGAGGAGGGATGAGTCCAAGAGCAGGTATCTCCCCACAACCGTGGGATTACACAGCACCTTCCCCCCCCATTTTAACCATTAAATAAAGCACAATCTGTTAAAAGATTTTCATGTGCTGTTGTGAAATGCATTAACCTCAGACTTGTGATGTAAGTTGCTCTGTACTACTTGCATTGGCTTTTCTCTGGTAACATGAGAGCCCACTTCAGCCTTATTCTTACCTAATTGCTCGGTGATTCAGTGAGGTCTCACAGCAGAGAGGAGGGCTGGACCGGCCGAGCTCCCAGCATATGCTTGCCGCATGGCGAGCACCAAGGAGACACCTTCAGAGGCACGTTCCCTGGGCTGACCGCAGCTAGGAGCCAGGAATCAGAAACACAGTCATGAGTCCGACAGCTTCCCCATCTCCACGTGGATCCCGTTACTTTTATCTGACGCTCTGCTTGTTGCAGGGTTTAATTAGCTTGTGCCTGAGAGGCGGAAAAGGCAGCAAAGAGTGTTTTCTGAAAACCCACGAGCTGAGCGGGGATTTGTACCAGACTTACTCCAAGCACCCCCTTTTTTCCTAAAAACGCCCCAGGACCCAGCCTCACGCAGCACCTCCTGCTCCCCCCAGGCTCGGGGCTGCCTGCGCAGCCGGAGCCGGAGGGGAGCAAAGACTGCCCGGCCCTTGCGTTCCTGGGGGCTGGGTGGGCACGGCCACGTCCCCATCCCAAACGCAGCAGCTGAGAAGAGCAGTGCATGAAGCCAGCTGCGTCCCTCGTCACAGAGGCGGTGTTGCCAGCCTGGCGCATGGCATTCATCCTTCTCCGAAACAGCAGCCCCAGCCACCCTGCCCTGTGCTTCCCACCCTCCTCCCGACTTTCACTGCAGAGGTCTCAGCTTTTGAATTTATGGTCAAACTAGCAGGGACTTTCAAACAGCATGATACGCCTTCCTGCTCCACCCAAGTGGGATCTGCTTCCTTGGCTTCCCGAGCCTCTGGATGAGCTGAATTCATAACTGCTTTCCTCTCCTCACAGTGAATTTGGGATTATGATTATTATTATTCTGGCCAAGTGTCAGGACGCAGGCACCCTTAGGCACGCGGCGGGATTCCTCGCTCCCACGTGCAGGGACTGAGTGCCGGGTTGGGCTCCTAAACCAGAGCAGCTGAGCAATGTGCTGTCTCACAGGAGTCCCCCATCCCTTGAGCAATATCCCGTCACAGGTAAAACAGCCCTGGAGCTTTTCAGGTGCAGCTACGGCTGCCATCAACTTCGGTATATGGGCAAGTGTTTCTTGCACGTCCCTTATTTCTCCCGAGCTGGGGCCTTTCGGCAGTCTGAATTGAACGTTTATGAAACAAGGAGAAGTTAGAAACTGGAAGGAGGAATTAGGAAGCAAAGTCCTGCAACTGTGCTGGGAGGGTGTCTCTGGCGCCAGACACCCGGGAGCCGCAGAGGCCACGGAAACAGCACCGAGCCTCTCTCCAGGCTGCTTTTAGAGATGCCTTCAAGTCAGTTTAGACTCTCTAACAAAAAAGTAGACATCAAAACATCAAGACTGCATGACTCAGCTCATGCCCCTGGATCAACCTGCCGTTACCAAAGAGGAGCTGGAACACCCTTGCAAACAGGTTGGGCTCCTTCACCACACACTCTCTGTCTTTCATTTTGGGGCTGATCAGGGAATATTTTCAGTGGAACTTAAAACACTGTAAATCCAAGCCCCATGTTGCTCAAAGTCAGCTCGGAGAGGAAGAAAGGAAAAAAAAAAAATCCAATACCACCAGGAGAGAGGGAAAGATCTTTTCCCAGGCCACAAATTCTAAAGATACCAGACGAATTTATGAACTGGTGGTTAAACCAATGCTCGTGGAGTCCAAGATACACCATGAAACAAGCTTAAATGTATAAATGAGCTATGTTTTGGGCAGGATATTTTGCCCCTATGTAGCATTGTCTCTAAAATTTCCCAAATCACATCCTGATCGTTCTCTCTCCACTCTCTGGCTTAAAAGCCTTGTTTTGGCTCTTGCTGCAAGGAATAATATAACGGAGAAGGGGAGGGAAAAAGAATCTCCGTCAGCTGCTAAACATATAAACCTGCAGATTTATTTAGTAGTAATAATCCCTGAAGGAGAAACATATTCAATACTTCATCATCTGAGAAACTGCCCACATCTGTTCGGAGGCAGCAACAGGCGGTCGGAACCATGTGCCAGCAGCAGCTCGGAGGCAACCTGTTGCTGCTGCCCTCCCTCCTGCAGCCCCCATCCCGCTTCCGAACCCTCTCAACTCGCCTGTACCCTCAGAGATGTTTCTAGATATTTCCCTTCTTCATGGAAATGCCCTCTGCTTCGGTGCAAGCTCTCCTCGGCTTGCGGTCCTGGCGGAGGAATATCCCGGGACAGCCCGGAATGGCGAGGAGCTCTCGAAGAAACCCTTGGACTGCTGAGCATCCTCCCCGGGGACCCGCTGGCCAACGCCATGTGTTTCGGGCTCATTGCAGGGTTGGTTGCAGCTCGCTGAGCTGTTGGCCGTGTTTATTAAAAAAGTCATCCGTCACCGCTTGCACTTGGCCGGCGACGTGGGAGTGTCGGGGAGGCAGGAGCACTTGGCTCCTCTAGTTTGGGGGGGAAGTGACCTTTTCTTGGGCATGAGCCACTTCTAAATTTCAAGCAGGGCTGTGAACACAGCCAGATGATCTGCTGCTGCACGTGAAGAGGATGGGCTGCGGACAAGGCTGCTGGGAGCAGGACAGAGGCTAGTAGCCAGGGTGGTTCCTCCAGGGTCAGCATTAATGAGCGTTCGGGAGAAATTAAGGAGGGATCGGACAGTTAGCCAAGAGCATGGCTTGCAGACCAGGAAGTTCATCTCTTGTCTCCATCTCCGGGAGCTGTAGAAGGGGCCATGGTCCTGAAGATGGCATCCTGGGATGCACGGTCCCATGCGCTGCCCTCCTGGACTCTGTCCTTCCCGGCTCCCTGTCCCACGTCCATGAGCTGCAACAAACCATCTCTGGGGCTCAGGAGCTGCTGCTTCAACTCTGCTGCTTGTATGGCCAAGGAGAAGCAAGTGCTGCTTGTTGGCTCCTCAGCAGCCGGACCCAGAGCCATGGAAGCAGCTGCTTTGTACTTTGGTTTCCAAAACTTTGGTTGCCACGTGCCCTTTATGTTCCTGCAATGTTGTCCACAACAAGGGCCATGTCCAAATGATACGTGTTATCCTGCAGAGCTGAGTTAGACTATTTCCAATGCGTCATTCACGGTGATTTTGTTCCCTCTAAACTTCTAATTTCTTCATTAACACATGCACAGAAATAGTTTTAAATTGCTCACAGCCCAATTGCATTCAGGCTGAGTTCCTTTTGGCTTGCAAACTAATTTTGTTTTCATTGGAAAAATGGATCCTGTTTATTTAATTTTCCTCACACAAAACAAAATATGTGGGTGGAGGAAATGGGACAGATTGGAAAATACTTTGACTGATAAAAAGCAATCATTTCGACATTATAAGCCTTTATATCTGCAACAGAAGCCATAAGAAAGTCATTACTAAATAGTTACTGCAGATATCTGCAACTCCAAGCATAGGTGGAAATGCTGATGAATTACTGATATTCTAACTGCTGGAAGTTGGAGACTATATATTATACCAACTGGATTTTAATAGACACCAGGAGATACTAAACAGCGAAACTTCAGGTTGATTAAACGAATGTGCTGATACGCGCTCTACAGCTGGTGGGAAAACATGCTTTACCCAACTGCAGAAAGCTTCACCAAAAAAAATGCTAATCCTGATACATTTCCTGAAAAATACACATCAGAAAAAAAGGAATTTTCTTCTTCAGATTTAAAAAAAAATTACTTTTTGCCCCATATAAAAGTTTTCAGTAAAAAAAAAAAAAATTAAGGGAATTTTTATTTTTATAAAAACATCCTGAGTTTTTAATGGAAGTGAAAAAAAAAAAGTTAGGTTTAGTCATAAGCATTATTTTCTTCTAAAAAAAGATCTATCTGGAGGAATGGCAATCTGCTCTTTTTATACAGACTCATGTAGTCATACATGTTGCAAGTTGGACAATAATACTTCCAGGAGAGTATTGCTGTATAAAACATTGCCCCTTTTATGTAGAGGTGATGCTGGCACGTGCTGTGGGTGCTGCAGAACTTGCAGGAGCATTTGGGCCAGCGTACGTGGGAGGACTTATGAGAAGTTAGGAGCTTGGGATCCCCAAGGTGCTGCTGGTGGGAGAGGAACTGTCAACTCAGGTGTCATCCCATCATGTCCAGACTGATGTCCTGCCATGGAGCACGAAATGGTGGCCTTAGATCTGATCCTTTGCTATGAGATGTGTTCAACAGGCTACATCTTACAGAGGGTCCCTGCTCTAAGCCTGGGGCTCCACCACGGCGTCCGAGAGCATCTCCCAGATGGCAGAGACTTGCGTGGGGTGGGATCTGCTGTGTGACGCGAGCACGAATCCCCCAGTAAGGGCCTCGTTGGGGAAGGTTTTGGGATCTTCAGCTTGGGAAGAGATCCTGACTCCTCACCTCCGAACTGGGATGAGTTCATTCTTCCTAACGACTTACCCACATCTCAGGTTCAGGGAATTCTTGTGTGAGTCATAGTCTGCTGAAGCGTTTTTTCTCTCTCCCCAGATACTAATATTTTGAACAAGTCTCACTCTTTATTATCATGGAGATATAAGTGAAATATCCCACAAGGAGAGGGGTAGGTCTGAACTGCATGTCAGAAAGTTTGCCGTTAAGATTACATGTGATGTGTGACCAGACTGTTTGGATCTGTGGTCGGGCCCCAGAAGATGTGTGTGGTGACTGACCACATCCTCTCCGGAAGAGGAATGTTTGAGTTCATTGTGTCGGTGAAGTGCCGTGGTTTGATCGTGGGGCAGCTTCACTGGAGGTGGGAGAGGGGAAAGGGGCTACCGGGGCCGAGCCCCACCCCGCACACCCGGTCGCGGAGAGCAGCTCATTTGTCCGGGACGCACCGGACTCGCCGTATGGTGGATGCATCATATTTCTGTCTGCGATTTCCTGCACGGAGAAATGAGAGCCAAGAGCAACTGCTCCCACATCCCCTGGGGTGGTCCTAGCTGGGGCGAGGCTACAGATGTGCTCGCGCCTCCCCATCACCGTCCTCTCCCAGATGGCAGAGCACCACGTTTTGAGGCTGCTGAGCCATGTATCTGCTTTCTTTGGGCATGCATCACGAGCAGTTTCTGATTCGTTTTTATCATTAGTTCATCTGATAGTTCTCTGGTGGCTCTTCACTTGGCTGCCAGGGCAGATGTTGGTAGCTGCAGGGAGTGCTCATACCATCCAAGTCAGGTTATGTCAGGAATGTGACTGAGGCTTCAGTCTCATCTCTCTATCTGTTGGCTGCATGAGTCCTCCCGTGCACCAAATTGCATCAAACTAGACATCTAAATAGTCGAAAGACAGCAAGAGGCACCGCATCTCCTGGCAGGAAGCCAGCAGTGTGGTTCATGGAAGATTTCTGGAAGACTTTGCAAACACTTGGTTTGGTGACCAGACGCTGTTGTGGCAGTTTCTTGGAAAATTGCAAACTCTGGCAGCAGTGCTGAAGCCTTTATCTGTGGTGTATATGTGGTAATGGCTTTTTGTTCATTTGCTGCAGCCTTCTCCAGCCACCTGACCCGGACATGCACCGTGGATGGTGCAAGCTGGTTGCAAACACAACACATGTCCTATCCCACAATCTGAGCAAACTGCTCCAAGCATTCACCGCACTTTACAAACTAATTATGGTTTGATAGAGGGACACGTCTAGCATTCTTCTTGTGCAGAAACTTGCTTCTCCCTGCTTTATCCACCAGGTCTTTATACTGCATATTCTTGGGGCAGTATTGGCTTATGTTGCATAAGGTTTGTTTGCATAGGAATTAGCGCACTGCTGCTGTTAATGATAGTAACAGTACTTGTGTTTGCTCCAGCAGCAGCAGCTGTTCAGCTGCCATAGTAAGGTAAGCGGAGTCAGGCAGATGCCAGAGTAACGCAGCTGTCCCTACTTCTGTCCTCAGGTTAGCTGGGTCACAGCAAACGGAGCGTTGCTGCGTGCCACCGGAACCGTGCCACACAGACACGCTCTCAGACCTAACTTTGAAGGTACTACCAAATATCCTCCTTGTCTAATTGTAATGCAATGTTTCAATTACTGCACACACTGCATTGTTTTGCATTCAGCCATGTAAAATCCTCCCAAGTTTCAGCTTTCTATAGATTTATGAAGTTGCTCACATTTTGCTGCTGGCTTGCTCTTTCTCCCCACTGGTGCAGCGGAAGCCATTTAAAACTTGAACCAAAACATCAGGTAGATGTGGAAGGTTAACTCCCGCGATCACATATTGCCGTGTGCGGAGGTGAGATGTCTGATCTTAACAATAAATTGTCTGTTTCTAGGAAGAAATTGTGATACCTTGACTCTTTTAATATTGCCGATACAGCTGCCTGCCTAACAGGCCACTTGGTAGAGCGAGGATGATTCTTCATGAAGACTTATGCAGTTTAAGACCTGAAATCTCATAAGATTTGAATTTTTTTTCTGAAGATAACTGCCAAAGCCAGTCAGCAGATCTCTTACTGGTGATTAAGTCTTGCATGGACTTAAACTATGTGGTGTCAGTGACCTAATTTCTCTCCTTCTTTCCCCACCCTCTCTTCTTGTACGGTCACAGTTAATTAGCGTTCTGGCTAGAAAGCTGTTGTACTGGGTGCTGCACAAACCCGCAGAGCAAGACAGGGGGTTTTGAGTGATAAAAACCTCCCTGCTCCTCTCTGCTCCTTTCACCCATCCAGGACGGGGTGAGAGCCTTTTCCGTTCCAGCGCATCGGCTGGGGGTGGCCAGTTATCCATCTCTGCCTCGCCGCTCCTCTTGCTTGTAAATGAAAATGCTCCTTCTCCCATTCCTCTTCCATCCTCCTGTTCAGGAGTTTTTACTTCACCTTAGCCTTGCCAGTGGCTCTGTACAACCTGAAGTTGTTGCAGGGCTGCGATTTATGAGGAAATAGTGAATGTCTAAAAACCTGAGCCTGTGCTGGGGAGCTGGTCGGTGAGTCAAGGAGCCAGATCCCTTCCTGGCTGTGCCACTGACTTGCCAAAAGTGACCTGGGTGAAATCACTTTGATTTGCCTGAAATCCTCACAGTTTGTCCTTTTGTTTGAGATTAAGAGCTCTGTCCCAGGGCTGCTGTTGTTGGGTGAGCAGAGTCTCATGTGTCTCAGACTCAGTAGTGCAAACACTGGGCTACGCTGGAAATCCCCAAGACAGGCAATGTGCAGGTCACTTTAGCCTGTAATCCTGTACAATAAGCACCAGTGAAAATATTTTCTCCTGTTACCTGGCTTCAGCTCTGGAGGTGATGGCACACAGTGCTGTGCCACTTCACTCGGGAAACACAGCCCACAGCACCCTAATTTTGGCATTTAAATAGGATTTCAGCTCTTTGGAAACCCTGAAATAATGAATAACCCAGCGACTCAGTCTCCTGTGTTCTTAAAGTACATGACCATGATCCTCCCAGCTGCGTCACGAGCATTGCAGGACAAAATTCACCCTGCACACAGGGCGCTTTCTAATTCTCAGACAGCAAAGAGGCATTGAAATGCAAAGTAAAAACAGCCCAGAAGTGACTTTGGTGGCTGAGACCCCTCGGCAGGAGAGAAACCTATTGAGGAATGGATGTAGCCAGGCACTGTTCGGCTCTCGGGGGGGTTACAGGATTTCCAGGCTCTCCCCGGTTTGCCATCAGGGGAAGGAAAGCCGGGGCTGTAACTGTGGTCCGGCTTTCAAAGGGCAATTGTACGGGGCTGAGGTCTGCAGCACGGCAGGGTGGAAAGGGGTTGTCCATGGAACAGCCTCCCTACGGTTCCCCTGCGAGAGCCACGCGGCTCCGTTGACTTTTCACACCTAATTAAAGAGGAAAATTCACCAGGCTCATGGTTGACTTTCACGGGATCGTGGTACCAATCAGCAAACAGTGTTTCTGTGTTCAGGCTGTCGTTACTTTCGGGGCCCAGGGTCAGATGGAAAAAACTGCTTGACGAAACTGTCTGTCTCGAGAAATATCCTCCCTGAAGAATTTCATTGTCCAAGTTAATGGTCCAATAAAATCCCCAAGTCTGGGCTTTTGGCTTTCCAGCGGGTTGTTACAGTGCGTTACGATCCTCCTCGGATAGATGTGAAAGTGCAGCGCGTGGGATGCAGTCTGGCACCGCGCGTGTCGGCGTGCGGCGAGCGTGCTCGCAGCGCCCGCGGTGCAGCGGGCGGCCGTGCTCATCCGGGGACAATCCCCTTTGCTGGTCGTGGGAGCGTGCATGGAAGTGCGTGCCGGATTTGGGGTTTATGGTCTCTGCCTGCATGAAGGGTGTCTGCTGTGGACCTATTGCAGTGTGTTGTCAACTGCAATGTGCCCAGATCAGAGCAAATATTGGGGTGGGCATGAATGAGTGGGTGTACACGTGAGGGCACACGTGCGCTAGTGCAAGTGCAAGAGCTGGGCCTGCCAGCTTTGGAGAAGTAATTAAAGGGATGGTGTGCACAGCCCTCCCTGAGGACTCATTTAGGTGTCCGACTTTGCACCGACTTTGCTCTCTAGACCATTGCAGGATCTCTGCTCTCTGGATTATTCACAGTGTAATTTTGAAAGGCTGAACTAAATAATAAAGGCACCGCTGCAGATTCTGACTCATTCTACTTTCCCATTCAATTTGGCCTGTGACGTGCACCAAATAAATGCTCTTGAGGGTACCAAAAAAAAAAAAGTTAATTTTTGTGAACGTTTCTAGCTGCATAGAATGGGCAGTTTTTCACTTGGCTACTTATTACTTACTGAAGTGGGAGAACTGCAAAATGCAAAAGGAAACACACAGCGCTCACCCCAGGAAGCTTTGATTCTCGGTCAAAAGCCACAGTTTATGTCACAAAACCCTTGGGAATGATAGCTGACGCTCAGAGCAGAACAGATACCTTGGAAATCGTGATAGAAAGGATTTCAACTTAGAGTTGAGGAAATCCATTTTTTAAATGGGAAGCAATTTTTTTAAAGAGTTGGATCCAACAGGAGAGACACAGATTCCTGGGGGAGAGGACGGAAACTACTTTTTTTTTGTGGGATCATGTTACTGGTGGAAAAAATGACCTGCAGAGACTGATTTCCTTCTTTCTGTCACTGACCAACTGCCAAGACCTGATTCTTTCTGGATATTAGGAGAAGGGCTCAAAACACAAATGCTGCAACCCTACCTTTGAAAACTCTTTGAAAAGAGCATTCTGCACTGCCCCATCTCCTACATGCCCAAGTCTGTGCATCCTAAAATATCAACCTCACCTGTGATAGAAGTGGCTCCGTTTTTGAGGACAACATTACCACATCCTTCAGACAATCATCTTTCAAGACAACGCACTCTGCACCTTCACACCTCCCCTATCATCTTGTAAAGCACCAAGGCTCAAACCACTCTATTCTCTTGAGTACCCCAACAGCTTCTGCAGTCCAGTGTTTCTTCTGTCTTGTCGTATGATACTTGCAACATCATTTCACAGTGTCTCAAGCCATGCTAAAGGTCGTGAGATGCCTGGAGTTCTTGCTTTGCATTTAAATAGCTCCGGCTTGGAGCACGTTGGTAGTGCAGACACCAAGTCAGGTCTTGTCTGCCTTCCTCTGTTCTTCTTTCTGCCCCTCTCGGGACGGGATTTGCTCCTTCTGGGAGGAGGTGGATGTCAGCTGAGGTTTCTTCTTGTCACAGTTTGATTAAAATGAACTTGGAGGAGAATACTTCTCAGCAACCGCCTGGAATGTGTGGAGGAGGCTGGATTTCAGGTTTGTTTTTTTACAAAGTCTTAGCTGGGTTTTGGTTTGGAAACCCCAAATTCAAATTCAAGATTGGTGACTGAGATAAAATAGATCTGAGATCCAAGTCAACCTGGTTTTGCTTTTGCAAACCCCAACCCATCTTGGTTTGCTTTTCATAGAAATGAGGGAGGAAACCCCCCAAACTTTTATCTGACCCCTTCTCGAAATTCTTTTGATGTCAAAGATAAAATGGAACTGAGATTCACACAAAGTCCTGGGGGAAGAAAGGGCCTCGAAATAGGAGGTTCTGGCCCTGTTAACTGCCCTGGATGGACGTGACCCAGCACAGCTTGGCAACCCAAATTCTTAAGTCATTGATCCTGAGAAAAGCAATAAATCACATTTGACAGCTGAAGAAAAAACAGTCTGACCTTGTGCCTGTTTTTGATCCCTCTGATGCAGCTGGAGACCTCAATGAGCACAAAAATGGCAGCTCTGAGCCAGTAGCCAACCGGAAAATATGTGGAAAAAGTCCTTCACACACTCCTGATATGGGGAATATGAAAATGTTTCTCCAGGACAGTGGTCGCTCCTTTCAGATCAATCATTAGCTTAAGTTATTAAAAAGGTCTAAGAGCAAACACAGAGAAACAGGGGCAATGGGCACAGAACAGATGAAACCATGAACCAGGACAAAGACATTTCGTAAAGAAAATGGTGGCTATGGCCATTACTGCTTTGCAGTTGGGAGGAAAACCATTCCTATATCCAATGGGCTACAAATGCACAACATACAGGTAGTGGGGTAGACAATACACCCACCGTGGTGAATTCACGCTGTGCAATCAGCTGAGCATCCAACCTATGAGTGAAATCTTTTCTAGCTGGGTCATCTCCCAGGCTGCAGTAAAGCCAAACCCTCAGATACAAAGTCTGTGCTTTCTGTAGGCAGGGAGAAGCTGGGAAAAGAGATTTATCTGTCCCCTGTCAGAAACCATACAGTGTCCAACTGGTTCCACTGGGATGGAAAATGTAACATCTCCCAACAAGAAATGTTTACTTCCTGCTCCCACTACCTTGTGCATTTAACATCATCAGTCAGTTCAGATTTTGGAAGTTCTCAGAAGCTCTGGAAGCTGCACACAGTTTAGAAATGAACCTCGCCAGGCAAAAAGCTTGCAGCCCTCCAGGTCAAGCCCTTTTAAGAACTCTTTTATTACGACTTTACCAAATCCATTAAAAAAAAAAAAATCCTCCTGAAGATTACACCTTTGAAACGATAGCTACCTACAAAGTTTTAACACAGTAGTTCAAAGTGTTGGAAAAGACACTTTTACATTTTGCAGAGAACAGCAGGTTTTAATCTATTGTGATTTTTTTTTCTCCTCAGCATGTTTCGAGTCTGTTACATGAGTGTTATCTGTCCGGTTTCCAGGTTTTTATAATCCACTGGGGCCTGTGTAAATCTCAGGATTTCCTCTGCAGACTCGGCTCATGTTCCACAGCTGTGCTTGAGCACATGTGTGAGGAAATTAGAAATGAAATCAGCTGATCCAGTGCGGATTAGGGCAAGAAGAGCGACCCAAGCCTTGCAGGCTAGCTGTCCTGTCCGCCAAGGTCAATGCCACCCTCCGGAGCTTCTCCACGGTTAGCGCAAGGTCCCAACACAAGAGGAGTGACTTCTGCATCCCCCTCGGTCCTGCTCTAGGGCGAGCACTCAAGATCTTTTCCTCATCTCTTGCTTGTCTGGCTGCAGTAAATTTGCATTACGGCTTAGTCGGTTTAGTTGAGCACAAGCGTGTATGGGAGAAGTGCCATGAGGTGTCGGCTCAGAGGAGGCCAAGTGCGGTTACGTGAGGTCATGGCTGCAGCTGGGTGACAGTGGCAGCCCCTTTTCCACCAGCTTTTCCTTAAACTCTTTTAACCGGATTCACTCTGTTCGGCTGCCCCTGGTGCGCTTGGTTTCTACCAAATCAGCCTGCCGGCAGCAGCGCCCGCTGCAGCAGCAGCAGCGAGTGGACCTTGCAGGATGCTCAGCAAGGGCAGGGTGATGCTCTGTCCCAAAATCTGCCCACGGCTCTTGGCAAAACGCTTGCCCAGCAAGGATGGGGGAGCACGCTACGTGGGCTCCGGTGCCGGCAGCGCGGGCAGAGGCGGGCAGGGCTGAGCGCTGCAGGCTCGGGGGCTTTTGTTTGATGCCCCCGTGTGCTGTTTGAGGGGTGCGAGGCCGTATCAAAGGCGAGCAGCAGCGTGGGCTCAGCACCCGGGGTGCCAGGCGGGGGTTAAGCGAGCCCCGAGGGCTCTGGCAGTTCGGGGCTGGCCCTCTGCCCGGCAGCAAATCCCACTTCAGAAAGATTCACCCCACACAGCAAACTTTTCGCCTGAGAGATGGGTTTGCCATGAAATCCCCACGCCAGGTGATTTCTACCTGCTTGAAGTCTTGCTCCAAGTGCTCTGCTGCCAGGAGGGCGACCGGAGAGGGTCACTCCCTCCTCTCTGCAGGAGCCGGGAGCACCCACAGGCATCTGCTGTTGCGTTTCTCAAGCCAAAGCATTTTTTTTCATTTTTTAGGCTATCTGCTCCCCCTGACAGGGTCTGTGGCATCACAAGGAGCAGAGCCCAGATCCCCAGTCGCTGGACCATTTTCCAGTTCCTATTAGTTATGGTTTACTCCTATCAAAACTCTCCAGGCTTCCCAAGGACGGGAACACAGGGAAAGGGAGCGGTAACAATGTCGAATATAAATCAAGCTAATTGCAGTGTTGAGCACAGTAAAAGTGGCACTGTAAGAAAGTGTGGACAGACAGTGGTGAACCCTGTAGTGCAATCACCCAGGGCACACCAGTACATTTAATAAGCTGCTTACCTGAATGGCGGTTCTTTCCTTCGCCAGTGCCTGGATGATTACAAACATCCATTTATCTTAAGATTGTCTCATGTGGAATTGGCAGCTGGGGTTGCTTAAAACGTCTGTGCAAAGTTTAAATTCTTTAAAGATTTTTCAAGGGGTAAGTGTTGCATACCACGGTCTGGCAACCGTCTGCTCTGTTCCTGGAACTGGAGACAAAAGGTAATGAGGCTTGGAGAGCAAGTTCCCCGCGATGCTGCATTAACGAGATGCATGAATGTGACACGCATGTGGCTGGAAAACCCCACTCCTTTTCCTTTTAAAGTAGTTGAAGGAGCAAGAGAATGGGAATCTAGCCCAGGTTTCCTGCACATTCAAGCAGCGTTTCTCCCTCTAGGCCACGGGCTTATGCGTAGGGAAGCAGAACAAAGGTAAAACACAACAGTTATGAACTGAGATGAACTTCCAGCCAAAGTCGGGAGAAGGGACTTCAACTCTCAGGAGCTGCACGGTGCAGTGGCCACAGGTCTGGACACCTCGCATGGTGGGTACCCAGCGAGTGCAGCCTTTGCCTGCACTTGTTCTCAATAAATACCTGCCTTAAGGGTGGGCTCTGATGCCAGTTTTGGAGAGGGTGGTGGATCTGGCGTTACGGTCCTGTGGCTGACTTCAGAAATACAGACGTGTCTCTCGGGTCTGGAAACGGGCTGGCAAAAGGTTAGTCATCCGCACGTTGTCACCTGGGATCGAAGGCAAAAGGCACCTGAAAACAGGGAACACTTGGTTCCTCGCAGAGCAGACAGAGAGTCGATGCAAACCATGTAACTGCTTTGCAGATAGTAAAATTTTGAAGGAAACAGAGCTGGACTTAATCCTGTAACCAGTGTTCTTCCTAGTGTGGAGAAGGACACCCCAAGGGTATTTTCTATAATCTTGGTAAAAAACAACCCTGTGCACCAGAACTAGTAAAACTTGGTTTCCTATGCTGATTTCTTGCTCTTCTGAGGCTTTGATGTCTAAGAAAGTGCAGGCTCTGACTTAATTTTACCTCCCTGATGAAACATCCGCAGAGGCGGTCACTAATTGGATTTTCTGCTGTCTGTCAGGAGATTTTTCATGAATGCTGCGTTGTGATATTGCTCTGGGAAGTCAGGCAGTAGCTCAGGAGTAGGGAAAGCTCAACAAGAGTGACTGAATTTGCTAAATGCAGCACTGCTTGGCATAGGTGTTCAATAACCAACTGCGATCAAGAAACTAGACAGACGGTCACGCTACCTTGTGTGGAGCTTCACCTTCACCTGCTGCTGAAAGCCAGAGAGAGGGGCTGGAAAACTCCTGAAATCGGGGTCCTCAGGTGCTTTACTGGGGGTCCCATCACCTGCGAGGCTCTGGGCACAGCTGTGGCTGGCAGTGGGATGCGGGTTTGGCAGACCCACCTCTGCAAGGGAAAAAAAGCCCTCTTGGAGCTTCAGAAGCCTCCAGCGGATTACCCAAGCCAGGACTGGCAGCCACAGGGATGTTTTGGAGAGATTTAATAGTTTTCCTCCACCTGTTATATCGCTGTTTGGCTCTTTGGCCCTAGTCCGTAGGCTGTGGAGTCTCTGTGCGCGCCTTTGGATTTATAGGATTTTGGTGGTTCACATCCAGCTCTGATCCACCACAGTCCCCAGACACCGGGGCAGGGTTCGGAGTGCGCAACCCCCTAACGCAGTTATTCCTCCCACCTCTGCGCCGTGGGAGGCCCAGAACATCTCCGCAACCGCCCTGCAGCCCCGTCCCCGTGGCGAACGCTGGGCGTCTCGCGTTCTGCCTCCCGAAGACCCAGGTCACTCTCTTTGGTGACTCAGTGGACGTTGTTTCTCGCAAACCACCCAGACTGCGTCCAGATGTCCTCCCTCAGATCCAGCTGTTTCAGGGGAGGTAATTGCAATTGCCAGCTGCTTGTCACTGCTCCCCTGCCAGCAGAGCCGCCGGGGTCAGCGCTCCCTCATCCATCTCTGTCCGGAGGAGCCCCGTTAGCAGAGAGCTGCTGCTCACTCCCTTTCTGAGTTCAACTCATTTTTGTCTGAAGGAGGTCGGTCAGAAAGGAACCAACCAACGGACCAACCAGCCTCTGCCTTGGAAAAACTCATGCCCTCCAGCCGAGCATCAGCATCAGCTCTGCCTGCAAGACAGGACATCTGAAACACCATTGAGCTGCCTGAGCCCATCCTTCTGGTGCAAAAAATACCCCTCCGCTACTCATTACGGTGCACATTTCTTGCCCTCCCCTCCCTTTCTCCCCTCACGCACAAATGCATTTCCATCCCGGGGGAAGCCCGCGCCAGTGGACGGAGCCCCGATCCTGGGCCGTGAGCCAGCAGCTCCTTAGCATTAATCCCATCTCTGCCATCGACGTGTTGTGTGGCCTTGGGCAAGGCATATATCACCCCTGTCTTGGTTTCGCCCCGGTTTGTAAAATGAGGATAATGATGCTGACTTTTACCTACCTCACTGAGCTGCCTTAAGGATTATTAGATAATGCTCGTGCAGTGCTTTGAAAACACTCAGGGTGTGAAAGTCCAATTATTATAAAATCAAAACATTTTCAGCCCTCCTTGTGAGTGGGAACAGAGCAAATGTGTTTCCCAACAGTTCCCAACAAAGCAGCAGCCACTAAAATGTTATAAAAGAGAGCAAATGCTGTGTGTGTGAGTGTGTGTGTGTACATATGTGTACAGAACAGCAGTCTGGACTCAGCTTGAATTGATTCATGTGGTTTTTGACTTAGATTATCCAAGCTTACAAGGAACAAGGCTCGTATTTCTGCTCCTGATTCTTAAGCCTGGATATTTTTTTTTCCCCCTTCTGTTTCTCTCTCCCGCTTTTTCTTCCTCAAATGAACTCTTCTGGATCCTTCCTCATTAGGTTATTGGAAGGGTTGGGTGTGCTGGTTTTCATCTTCTGGCCCCAAAATGGTGGCCTACCTCACTTCATTTAAAACTGAAGGCCAAGTGGAGGGGAAAATTGCCCTTTTTTTTTTTTTTTTTTAGTTGACATGCACAATGCATTCCCCCTGCAGAAAACCAGCAACACATCTGGATAGTGTTTCACTAGGGCTGCTCAAGGAATTATCAGAACAGTGTCCTTAGCTTCATATTATTATGTGCCACACATTAAAAATGACAGAGGGGGGGAACCCGCAAGAACTATTAAAAAAAAGAGCAAATTAAAAAAAAAAAATCCAACCTTCTGCTATAAAGAAGAATTTCCATTTGGTCAGAATGCGAAACAGCTTTGCCAAAAGTGATACTATTTAGGAGTGAGCAGTTACAGGACCTGCTATTTATTTAATCCCGCTTTTCCCATCAGGAGGATGCTAGCAGCTCGTGGGGATCCGTGGTGGTGGGGTGTCCTCCGGGAGGGGGGTCCCACGTTTGGGAACAAGGGGGACCCGTGTGTCAGGGCTGGGCTCAGGATCCTGGGGAAAAGCGGAGCAGGGACTTGCAGGGTTTGGATTTTTTTTTTTAACCTGGTTGGTGAAAGGAGCCCTGTGTGGCTGCCGTGAATGCGCCCGTCTGTCTGCCTCTCCTGCAATAATTCAGTCAACTTCAGCCCCCTTTGACAGAGACGCCGAGGCTGGCAAGATACCGAGCTCTTACAGGTCTTCTGAGAATAGATCTTTGGAAGATCTTGGTGATTTCAGAGGCCATTAAACCTCTAAAATTTCTGGGAAATATGTATAAGGGCCTTTGACAGTCCCCAGTCTAGAAATGCGGTTTATTGAGCCCTGCTCTCGCAATCGCCGTGGAAGGGACCGCAGGGCTCATTTTCTGGATGCATGTGGGCAGTGTGCACGGGGAGGCACCCCTATCCTTCACTTGGTGACACTGGACTTGTCCATCCCTGTGTTGATCACTACACGCATAAAGGTGCTGTTTCATATGGGTAAAAGGTTCTTGAAGAGACCAAGCAAGCAATAAACTCAAAATACAGGGTTAGTAAATAAGTTGTGACAAAAAATCTGTTGCTTCCTGCCCTTCCTTTCCATGCATCTCTTGATGAGCTGCATTTGGCAGGTTAAAAAGCACCTGAAATCCTTTATTGGCTTGTTCTAAGGGGATATAAACCATTTCTGGGAACCAATAGAAAGCAGGTTACTAAAAGCCATGGTGACAGCTGCATACCAAAAGCAGACTAATAGCAGAGAGACAAAGGAATGGTAGAATAATCTGTAGTGAAATAAAGATTTTAATAGCAAAACCAAGTCTTCAGAGAGTGAATATGATCCAAAGCAAACCATACCTTTATATATGGGGATCTGGGAGAGAGAGAAAAAAAATCATCTCATTTTTTCCCCCCTAAAACAAATTACTCCTCATGGAGCAGTTTCATATCTGCTGCTAAATTATTAAACTCCTTCTCTGGGGAAAAGAGATAAAATAAACATCCACCATTTCATTTTTTTCATAACTGAAAGAGGTTTGGGTGAGTGGAAAAGCAGGCTGGCCATGAATAACCAGGCAATTGAAATAAAATCATCAGATGTTTGGTGATGCTGAGAAGATGTGGAGCCTTAAATAAATCAAGAGTTTAAAACAACAACAAAAAAATCTTATATGCAGTGGGCTCTTGGTGCCAAGTTTTCCCCAGTCAGTGTCTGGAGGAAGTGGGTCACAACGCATTTGATGTAGGAGGCGAAGAATTTGTGTCTGAACGAGGCTAGAAGGGACAAAAAGAAGGAAATAAGCAGTAACGGATACGGGATTATGTCATGTAGGGCAGGGTATGGATCAGAGCATGTTTGGTTGCACACGTGAAGAGTAATTGCCAAGAAAGGCTGGGGGGGGTCCAACATGAACAGGATCACCCAGACCAGCTGTGACGGAGACCCACTCCGCGCAGAAGCAAGGGTGGCTGGTCTCCTTGTGCCTGGCAGCAAAACCAAGAGCTGGAGGAAAACCCTAAGGGCATGAGAGATATTCTGTGCGGTAATCCCAGGGTCCTCCGACCTTTCCCAAGCTGACTCAGCTCTTCCATCTTTCTTCCATGCCTGGAGTTTGCCAACTAATCTTAGAGGTCAGGAAGGAGATCCAGAAGTGCTGCAGTAGGTGGGCAACTGGAGGAGCCATCTACACAGATGATCTTAATGCTCCTGGCCAGATGGGAACTGGGAGAGATGACAGATTCTTCAGGGCTGTTTTGTCCCCTTGACAGCCAGAGCAGCCACCTCCTTCCACATCTTGACCTTGCCTTCAGCTGCAGGAGCCAGCCATGCAGCCTGGGGCTGTGCTGTCCAGGACAGAGAGAGGTAGCAGGTGATTTTCCACCTCTTTTGTATCCTAAGTCATCATCGACTTCACCTGGAGTTGGCCCTGGGTCTCCTCACACAATACCAGAGCAGGCACATGAGAAGTTTGAGATACCAGGTCACAGCAGAGGGCTGTGATTAGTTCTTACTGTAGCTGGGAAGATGCCTGCACTTGCTCTGGGTCTGCAAAGCATCACTGTGCACCAGAGGTCAAACAGAAAAGGACGAGTCCTTCCCTTAGTCCATCACTTCTCTGCTGCATGCCAGTGTTGCAGCACCAAAGAGACCTCCCGAGTCCAAGCTCGTCTGGGTTGTACTCTGGATTTGGGAGTTTGGAGCTATTGGGCACATCCTGGTTTTCCCAATGACTTTGGAGCGTGTGAGTGTGCAGAGTCATCCAGAATTATTGCTTCCGTGGTCAGAGTATCTCAAAAAAAAAAAGGTCTTGGCAGTTTTTCTTTATCAGAAATCAACACGAAGCACTGAGATTCCCTGGGGAAGGCACCTGATTTCACCATCACAAGATTTCCTTCCTGATTTGTGCAAGTCCGTATGAACATTTGGCTTTCTGGATGCTTATCTGAAGGAAAACAAAATCCCACATCATTTCAAATTCACTTTTTCAATAGATGTGACAAAGATTTTAATGTTCAGCTTCATTTCCATCACGATCAACATGGTTTCCATGGGAAATTGTTAATGTGATCTTGATAGAATGTACCCCCAAAATAATGTCGTTCATTAAATGTGGCATGGATGTGGTAATGTCAGGTAATGAATTCAAACAGTCTCTATAGAGGAAATCTCGTCTCTTCTGCTGGTCCAGGGTATCCAATGAGCCACAACTTCTTAGTATTTCAGCCTGCAAGAAGAGCCCTTTGCAAGCACTCCATGCTTAAGGTTTTTATGGTTTCCATCTTTTACTATTGAGTGATGCACGGGTAGCACCAGCACCTTGCAAATTTTGAATAAGGTTGCCACTAAATGTACCTCGTCATTTGTTTTCCACAATTCAAGCTGGAAATTCTCTTTTCACAGGTGTGCAAATGGTAGGACACAGAAAAGGGAAATACGAAGAGAAAATACATTGCACTGGAATGAATATTTGAGTTTGAGCAATATCTTTTGACTCCATAAGTATTGTACTAAACAAAAATCAAGGAAACTTGATGGAAAAGGAAATTTTACACAGCTTTTAGGCTGAGTTTAACAGATTGTGTGAAACGTAAGTGGTCCTGGGATAAAGCAGCATTTTTCGATCTGGAATCAATACCGTCAGGAAGTAGAAACATTTGCCATGAAGTGAGAAACAACACATGGTTATTTCATTATATTTACCTAATAAAGTACCTTTCTTTCATGTAGTATTAAAAAAAGGTCTCATGTGGCATTTAATAAAAGAAGGATGCTTGAAAATGCCTTGGCAGTTGAAGAGGAATAGATGAGCAATATTTCCTTCAATTTTCTCGGTGTGATACCGTCTGTATTTTAGCATGTAGGAAATCATCCTTCCCATGATGCCTTCATTGGAAAGATAAACAAACATTCTTGGTTTTTGCCTTATGATACTCTGCTAGGGAGAAATATTCCTCCTGTATCCATGTTGCAGATTCGAAAACAGTATGTGGTAAGTGATACCGCTCAGTCTGCCATTCCCATCGTAGGTGCAAGCCCCTGGACACCTCAGAGCAACGCAGAGGAGGGCACGGAGAGCTGTAAATCCCCTGGTGCTCTCCCCTGCCACGTTCCCCCACGGGCGAGAAGGCAGTGAAAAATGCTCGGAAAGTCAGGCTGGCTTCCTAGCTTTGATTGCCACATGTGTGGGATCTCACAGGAGGAGCGTGGGCAGGAAAGCGATGGAAAGAGCATTTCAACCTCCACAAGGCATTTATCGAGAAATCAGGCCCTCCTTTGAAGGCGAAGGACCTGCTGGCGAGGCTTGGTGTTGTGTAACCGGGGTGGCACCCACGGGTGCCCGCACCAAGAGCAGAGCTGCGATTGCAATGCGGGGGGGCTGCGGGGCTGCAGGATGCTGTCGCCCCCCGCTCCACACAGGGCTCTGGGTTGGGATCCTGACGTCTCTGATGCTGAGCCATGAGGGGTAATAGCATCCCAGCCAGCTAGATTATAAGATCCGGTTACACTACGGCAGTGCAAGCAGAAGGGTTGTCAAACCACGGCTGCTGTTGTTGTTATATTGTGCAGGTAGAGTTTCAGTACATACCTAAAGATTTATCTTCATTAACATGCCTTTAATAGCACACACATGTTGCTCGAGGTCTGGCAAAGCCTTTCCTTCCCTTCAGCGAGCGCTGGCTCACGTGGGCAGGCGACGAGCCCTTACCTGGGCCAGTTGTCCTCTGTATTTCTCAGATTTGTCAGTGGGTGAAAGCCCTGCCTGGTCCTACACACCCGGAGGGCATTTCCCAGGGATGGGGATAGGGGAACGAGGGGTGTGTGGGTGACCGATGGCATGGCCATGGGACTGTCAGGGTTGCCACCACCTCTCCTACACACCTGTGGGATGGTTCAGCATCAGTAGGAAGAAAGGCAGGGGCTGCCCAGTGAAGTCCGTCTCTAATGGTTTTCCAGGGAAGTAACGCCTATTCCTTAATTCTTGCTGCTCAGAGCTGGTTTCGACAGAAATATTTCAAACACTGGACCTGGAGGACCTTCTTCCCCCAGCGCTCACTTCCACTTCTCATCACGCTCCTTCAGCATCTGATGTGAATTATTACAACCCAGAGCAGCTCGTACCTTCTCGGGGTTTCCCAGCCAGGTAAATCAGGCTCGTACACAACCACCTTTGGGGATGCACCACTCTGAAAACGGAAATGCGAGACCTGACCCATATCAAGAAGACACCTGTGCACATTTTTCATGATTTCTAACCTTAGCCTATTACTAGAAAAGCCCATCAGGGTGTGCTGGGAAGGATAAGACAACTGCTGAACAGGAAAAAACAACTTTCATTTTCTCTGCAAGCCTGCAGCTGTCAGCTGAGCCGATGCATGCCCTCTCCATAACAACAGCTGGAGCAGCCAAAAATGGCATGCCGACAGCGGGCTGCTGGTAACGAACTGCGCAACTCCTGGACCTATCGGTTACAGCCAGCACCTCGCAGATGCCACTTCCGTTAAAAAATATAAAATGGGGAGAAAAAAAAAAAACACAGATGGAAAAATTATTTGCCTGACATTAGAAATTCTTTTTGTTACATGAACCCTGACATGTGTTACACTATAAAAGGCAGGCGGGTGAGACGGGGGGGAAAAGAAAAGGGAAACTGGAGGAAGAAAAAATACTCCGTGAACTTGCTTTTCACCTGTTGTCTCAGGACAGGGTGTCTGGGGAAGGAGGTGGGATGTCTGCGCTGGCAGTGACAAGACGGGGCCGTCTGTTCGACTCAGAGGACTCTTTTCCTCAGAAATGTTTACAAGAAGGATGGAGGTTTCTCATCAGCAAGCAGCTTTTTGTTTGTTGGCTTCTATCATAATGAAATTGTATGTTCTTCTCTAGAAAATCTAGTTCCAGCACAACCTGGCATGAAAGAAAATTTGATAATGGGCTCTGATCCATGTGCGCTGCTCATGCTAAGCCGGGGAAATCGTCTGCTGGCTGGAGAATGGGGCAGGAGGGAGGTGATGGAGCTGGAAGAGACATAGCAGAAATCGTGGCTGATGTCCCTGCAGGTGCCCTTGGGCCGATGTGCCTTGCAGCCGTCCTGCCTGCACTCTGCCTGTGACCCCGTGCAGGTTTGGGTGTGCTGGAGGCACGCTGAGGGCTGAAGGCACGGCAGGAGCCCGAACCCTAATGCACATGGAGACGCAAAGCCACGGGCCAGGGAACGGGTGACATCCTGCAGCCCACGAGGACGTGGTGTGCCTTCGTGAAGAAAACATCATTAAAACATCCCTCCACCCAAGGAGTCATCGGGCCCTTTCCCTGTTGTGAAGATATCAGTATGATTTGTCAACATCACATAGGAAATGTTCACAGTGAACAGTTCTCAGCAGATGCTTTCCAGGTCCAAAGTGCTTGCAAACACTGATTAGTTACAGTACTGCAGCTTATTAATCACTGCCGTTTCTCATTGCTATAGCTCATGTCAACATTTCAGTGCTTTGTCTGGTGCTTATTTCCAGCATAATCCACTTAATCAAAGCTGCTCCCTTCCAGCACACGGCTCATCCCTGGAGCCTCCGACGGTGGCTCGTCTGGCATATTCACATTTGAACTGGAGCTGCAGCCAGCGCCTTTCACAACCTCTGCTATTCCAGAGCAGAAGTAGCCAAGAAGCGTGGGACAAATTGCCGCTGTGCAGAGACGGTGCCGACGCTGGCAGAGGGGGGACTGCTGGTGGCGGGGAGAGGGTGAGGGGGGCTTCTAGGATGGAGCCAGACCCTTCCCAGGCAGGAGGCAACGGGCACAGCTTGCAGCGAGATACGAAGTAGGTGCAAGAGGAAAATGGTCCCAGTGAGAGGGGTTAAGTCCTGGCACAGGGGCAGAGGAAAGCTGTGGAGCCTCCATCCTCGGAGCTATTTGACACTCATCCAGGTGAAGCCCTGGGCAACGTCATCTCATCCCGAGGTTATACGTGTTTTGAGCAGGGGGCTGGATTAGAGACCTGCGGGGTCTCTTCAAACATGTATTATTGTGTGCTTGTGTGACACTGGTCTTTTCTTCCATCTTCCACAATATTCCAAAAACCTTCTGAAAGCTAATAAATGTGTGTCCAAGCTGACCAGCCATTAGGATCTGGATGACAGCCCTATAACAGGGTAGACTTTGCTTATCTCCTCTTTGTCCTCTCCCTACGTCATTAGCACCTCCACAGGAGCCTGACATTAATTTCCCTCAAATTTTGGAGTTTGTGGGTTGAAGTTTTTGCATTACAGCCCCCAGCTTAGCCCTGGGTCCGCTTCCCAGCGTCTGACGCTGCCCATCCATCCCACCTCCCCCAGCTCCACGCCTTTATTCGAGCGCGGGAAGCTGCACAGCCCCCTCGCTCCAAAGTGCCTCCCATCAGCAGGAGCCTTCGGCTGCTTTCTGTTCAGCAGGGGGGCGAAAAGGCAGTAAGTGCGAAGGAGTAGGTGCAGAGGTAACTTTTGCTTCGAACTTCAGCCTCCCCATTAGAGCGAGCTGGAAACATTTGCTGGTGGGAGAATGTTACTGGTGACAGGTCCTAAAATAATTGTGGAGGTGACATGAGTGAGCGACACTGATAATGAGCATGAGTTGGTGGAGCTGGCATAATTTCCTGCAGAGCTCTGTGGTCCCTAAGGATGCTTTTACGCCCCCGCTGGGCCTAATTTAGGAGAAAGTTTGGGAGTTCGACTTCACCCTGAATCTAGCCGGCTTGCTCGAACTTTTCCCATTACTCTGATAAAAGATAAACATTAACTCTTGGCTGATTCCTATTGAGATTTAATGTCCAACTATTTTTCAGTCCTCTGGGGAAACATAATTCCGCGGTGACTCACTTTCAGCGTCCCAAACAAACATGTCCAGCATGGTCGGGGAAGAGGCGTGCCGTGTCCTCACCCATCAGGGCGATCCCGGAGGAGGTCGCCCCTTTTTGGCAGGAGGGACCATTTTCAACCAGGTGGAAGGAACAAATGTCACTTCTGATGGGTCATTTTGCTCATTGCTTTTTTGGCAATTGCGATACAAATGTTGGGGAGGGAATTCAGCCTCAAAACAGTTAATTAGGGCTTTATTTTTGTGAGAATTTTAAGACGTGTTTGCAGCCCAGATGAGAACCTCCCTATATTCACCTGTGGGTATTTTCCAGCTGGAGGTTTAGATTAAGTCACTTAAGTGCTTTGGGAGGAACAAAGCGCTCTGGTTCTGGAGAAGAGGTAGACACTTTTCCTGAATAAATGGAGAAGACCTTTGGTGTGCGACTGTGCTATTTAGAAATGACAGCAGACACTGGACTGAGATGGACCATACCTTCTCTAGTCTAGGGATCTCCCTGCTCTTTGGGTTGTGAGCCATTATGGATTTGGGATGTAGGTCCAAACTCCAACCTGGGCATGAGGGGCTGCCACGTTGGAGCTGTTTGGGGAGCTCATGATTCAAAGTGGACATCTGCTGCTTTATCACACACCAAATAGAGATGACTTCAGATTCAAGTTCCTCTTGTATAGTAGACATAAACCGAGTCCAGCAGTAGGCTGTACCTGTTCTTGCTTTTAGGTCTTTCAGTTAGTTTCCAGTCCTGCAGTTCTGCCACCGGGAACAGAGGTTTCCTGTGACACAGAGCAGGAAAGCAGTTTACATTTTGCTAAAGAAATCAGGTAGACCGTAAGTGAGTATCCCTTTGGGGGTTTGCATAACTTTTATGTCCAGACAGGCACATATACTTCCCTTTTGTGCTAATCCAGCAAGGACACCCAGCCTCCTCCCTCCTGAACATGACGTTACATTTTGCAGTAACCTAAAGTGGGAGAGAAATCCACGTTTCCTCTGAGACCGGTGCCTTAACCCAGCACGGAGACTGCATGTGTGCGAGAGAGGTTTTACATGTGTGCACGTGTCGCCTTCACACCTTCCCTTTGCGCTGGCTGGAACAACCGAGGCATCACCGTCAAGCTCTGATGGCAGCTGGGGTGGAGGGTAGGAAAGCACCTGGAGGAGGGATTCCAGCCAAGTCCTATTGCAGGACTTGGGGGAGAATACTTCTCCCGAGCTTTCCTCCACACCCAGCCGGGGCAGGAGAGGTCTCCTGATGGCCTCGAGGACCGAGTCTGTTCTGTCTGATGCGACGTGCTCCTCTGCCACAGGCTCAACTTCGAACGGACCCTAAGAGAAATCGACGGCAGTTGTCCTCTCTTCATGTCCAAAGTGTCTCCATCACACTAATCAAATCACTGCCAAATTCAAATTTCTAATGTGATTCTGCACATTATAAGCCCTCTCGGTGCATTAAAGATTTCCAACATTATTTTTTCAGATAGTTTACAGTTTTTCTCTAAACTAATTAAGTCACTAACTAATTTTCTGACACTTTCCTTTTCATCTAAGAACTGATTTTATGGAGAGAATTACAAGCTACCCCCTACTTTTCTTTTATGTATGTTTCTTCTAAAAGCATCATAATTAGAGATCTTCAGCTTTAACGCCTCCAGATTATTGCAGATGAATGATGCCTCCATAATGAATAACCCAATAATCACGTTATCAACCTTTATTATTTCTAGACAAACTGCAAAGAAATGATCGTGTACTTAATTTATGAAGCTCTCAACCTAAAGTATGAATGGTTTGGAAGTAATTTCTTTAGTTTTTACACATGTACCTCCCATGTATATTACAAACACCCAATTTAGAGATAGTGTTATCAGAAAAAGTGTTGCCAAAAGCAATATTGTTTCCTTCATTTTTCACCTGGCGTAGGTGTCAGTGCTTAGAAAACTCACAGATCCTCAGGAACAATCGCTTTTGCTCTTCTTTGCTTGTGATAAATGCAATTAATAAAATTGATTGAGTTTTTTCTTGTCAGAGACAAGGAAAAACATTCGCATGGTGCTGGCACAGAAGTATCTCCAGGCGGGCGCCGTGGCCCCCGGATTGCAGGAGGCTTTTCAGCTCATTGCAAATCTAGGAAATATTATAGATCTTTGTTCCCCTCTAGTGGCACATCTACAAAAGACAGCTCAGAGGCCAAACTGCTTCCTCCTCGGGGGTCAGACCTTTTTTCCTGCATGGGCAAGGCTCATGCTTTGCTTCTGCAGGCTCTGAATTCAAATATCGAGGTGACATACCCACGCAGGGCATAGGAGGCATTTCCAGCTGCCGGTTCAGCCAGGATGAGCATGGGCGTCACGACACGCTGTCTTGGGCAAGAATTACCTGTCACTCACTGTAGCATGAAATCAGCAGTCATTTGGGGTCAGCAAAGAAGAGTTATTAATGGGGAAGAGGAGCGGCTTCCCAGAATCAGTACCACCTGATTGAAGCGGTGCTGGGAGAGTAACTGGGTACGGCATGGTAAGACCCCCCTCCCCTGCATGGGAAAATGGGCTTGAGGGTCTCCTGGAGAGCAATTTGCTGGAGGGAAACTATTCTGAGATTGATGTGACTTTTTATCCTGCAAGAGAAGGCAGCTGAGCCCACCGAATCCCTTAGTGCCCTCTTCACAGGCCCGGGGAGAGGGGACCGCCCTGCGTGATGCAGCACCCTCTCTCTCTGCTTTGGGGGTCCCAGGCTGGGAACCCTCCCCCAATATCTGGCTGGGCCAATTCTGCTGGTTTTGCCCTCTAAAGCAACCCTAGCAAAAGAGAGAGGTGTTGAAATCCAGCAGGGATGGGAGAGAGGGAATTACGTTGGGTAAAAAAGTCCTGACAGCTGTAAAATGTGAAATATTTCTCTTTTTTGAAGGTTTTGTGGCAATTCTGGTTCAGCTGACTCCAGAGTTCCCCAAGCTTTGACTTTGACTCTGCCAGCAAAACTGAAGCAGAGAAAAGCCCATGGCAGCTTTTCTTCCCGGGCTTGCAGGCAGCCTTCGCCCTCGTCTGTGCTCCTGCGTGTGCCGGGGTCACTGTGAGCTGGTGTCACCGTGAGCTGGTGTCACCCTGTGCTGGTGTCACCAGCTGGCTTTTCCTCGGGAAAGTGTGAGCGCTGGCACGTGTGCGGCAGGGACGTGCCCTCTGCCACTGCCATCCGGCTCAGCCCTTGGTCCTTAGTGATAACCAGGAGCAACTCAACACTGGCTCTTCAGGACATTTGGATTTTTATGGAACGTTTAAACCAACAAAATTTATTTAGCCTTCCCTGCAAATCCTCTAGCTGATTATGCAAACTCTGTCTTTAGAGCTGAAGGGAAGAAACACAAACAAATAAAACCCCTTTTCTTGGCTCCATGGTCTGCACCCTGAATACGTCATTAAAAAATTAATAAGCGATGGAGCTGGCAGCAGTGTCTTGCTAAATTACAACAGTGGCCTCTAGCGGTGTCATCTGCTGCGGGTCCTGCCACCGGCCCTGCTCAGCCGAACGGGAACCGTGCGTGAAGCAAGTGTCCAGCCTTACCAGGGAGTAATAAAGCATAATTAGAAGACAACTGAAGGCCTTGAAGAACTCTTCCAGGAATACAGCCCTCTCATACCTCTTTGCCCAACAGCTTTTCCGCTCCTTACCAGTCCTGAGCTTTCCAAGCTACCTTTACACTAAAAATTAGGGAAATTTTAAGTTGGTATTGTGTGGGATATTTGGTGCTGTTAACAGACGCTTGCCAGCTACTATTACACAGAGATGAAGTTAATTCTGAATATCTTTTTTTTTTTTAATAAATTAAGCCTCGGAATAAAGTTTTATTAAAAAGATCTAGTTATGATTTCTCCTGTTACTCTATCATTTCTCATATTCCTCATCCCCACCTCCCCTAGGCAAGCAGACAGTCATCCCTGCTTTTGCCTGGTCCCGCTGGAGACTCTTTCCTGCTATTAATGTGAAAGAAAAACTACACTCATGTGGCAAAGGGGAAAAAAGCCCCGATATAGATAAATCAGAGCATTTGGGAAAAACATTACCCAAGCCCTAGCTAGCAATTATCATCCTGTTTTGAAAGAGAGTTTATTGCACTTTATTTCTAGGAGCCTGGTGGGGAAGGGGAACAGATTAATCTGCCATGGAGCAGTATGGGCAGAGCAGCCCAGGAAAGCTGTGCGCTCCTGCACTGTAAAAGTAACCCCTTTTCCCAGCGGTGAGCATCCATTTTTAATATCTAAGCAGTGAAGGGTAGGTAGCAAATGCCACGTGCCTGGTTTGGTCCCGTCTCCAGGGGCCAGCTGAAGAGTTGTCGTCTCAGCACTTTGCAGAGGACGCTGTAAAGTCAGTGTATTGCAGAATAAATCTTCACGCCATACCTCTGCCTGTCACCTGAGCCTGACGAGGAGGAGGAACACTCTAAAACTGCGGGAGTCTCGTTCATCCAAGAGCAGGCTTTGATTTCCACCTGATAAGACAAACTCTGGCTGCCTGATTAAATTGAGAAACAAGCTTTGGGGATGGCGATTGGTGCCAGCTCTCTCAAAAGCTGTACTAATCACTCCAGGAGATTATTTTGATTATTCCTGGTTTATTTCCCTTTTTTTGCTACCAACTTCATCCCCCTGCTTTGTGCAATTGCCTGGTAATTCACTATGGTGCTCTCTTTCTCAGGTTCAGCAAGAATTGGAATGATGATAAATAATGATGCCAAAGAAGACAATGACAAGAGCTGCTCTGGAGATTTGGGCAAAGCAGTAAATCACGCATCTTCCCTTTCAAAAATGAAAGAGAGGGCTGTGCGAGGCTGGGTGTTTCCTGGTGGGCTGGCAAGAGCTTATCAGAAATAGACATCTCACAAAAAGCATCACTTATTTCTAGTGCCAGTCCTTCAATCAAAGGAAAAAAAAAGTGGAAAGAGAAGTTGCATAACAATTTTTCCCCAGGTTCCTGGATTTATAGAAATGTTTAGATCTGGCTTTGGTGGCTGAAAATCGGCTTTTTTTGCCCTGACAATGGATGAAGTGTGACCCAGTGCCTATGTTGTGTCACAAAACCAGCCCAAGCCTCTGCGGGAGCATCCCGTGAACGATGGCGATAACCCTACCTTAACTGGTGGGGCCGTGGGAGGAACAGCGGGCTTTCATGCCCACGCTCTGCTCTGGACTGGGCTAGAGGAGGAATTTTCCCTAAGAAAGCACAACAGGCCCATTTTAGGAGGTCTGGGGCTTGGGGAGGAAGAGTTGATGGCTGCAGGAGAAAGGTCACCTTCACTCTCCGCAGACAGTGATGAACAGAAGTGCGGGAGGAAAGCACCGAAGCTCTGCCCGCCTTCCACCACTCACTCGTAGCAGGGAAAGCTGTCCTCAGACTGTGCTTCACCACGCATGACCCACCTCCATTTTCCTCAGGTGCACAACGCTCTTTCCCTGACCTTCCAGCACACAAGCTGTTCTCACAAAAGAGGAACTTTAGCTATTTCACAAAGTCACTTTTGCACTGAGCATTGCAGTTGGTCTAGGAAACTTGCTCAGAAAAATCTTCATGAACTCTGGAGCAACTCAGACTGAGTCCACAGGGTCTTCCCCAGTCCTCTCAGGGAACTAAAAATATCAAAAAAATAAAATATAGGACTTGAGGATCTTTTGGTTTGTCAATTAAAGGGAACACGATTGGTGCCTCAAAAGCCTGTCCCATTTCGCGCCCTCATTTCTCCCTCGGAGACGGTGAGGTCATGTAAAATTCGATCACAATATATGACTGAAGATACAAGAGGCTGGAAGTGCATGTAGCTCACTGGGGAATAAAGCACATCATGATGCATTGGTAGCTGTGTGTCATTTGGTCCTGCCCTCCAGTGTGTCTGTCTGGAGGCACATTAGAGGAGGGGAGATGATGCAAATGGGGAGCTGTGAAACCTGCAGTTATTAGCCCAGGGCACATCCTGTTCTGCTGTCTGGCACTGGGTTTCTAATTAAATAATTGCAAGCGTTGTTTCCCCATCTGAAATAGTGTTCTCTTAATAAATGCAGCTCGCAGGAATTAATTCTGATTCAAGGCTCTTGCAAAGATAAATATAGAGTCAGCCTTCATTATTGCATGGTATTTTGCTGGGGAGGGGAGAGCGAGAGAGCTGGGCTTTACATATTTTAAGCATGTTGCGTTTTTTCTACTGGTATGGAGGTGGTAAGAACATGGTAAGTACCAGCCAGGGAGAGTGAGAGCACGAAAATGCTGTGTGCCGTGTACCACTGCTGCCGTGGGGCACGGGGAGAGCGTTAATGCACTTTGCTTTCCACGTTCAGGGATGTGGTTTGACTCAAAGCACCAGAAAGGCACAGACCCCTGAGCACACTTCAGGCTTTTCCAGACCCGGGTGCGTGCTTTCCCTGAAATGCATGAGTAGCCAAGGACTTTGCTTCTTTCTCCCTGTCCTTGGCTATACCCAGTTTCCCATCACATCCTTGCCGTTTTAGGCAGATTCCTGTAAGCTAGAAGCTTTCCTGTTTGGTGCAAATCAAGCTGAAGCACAACTGACTGTGCCCAAGATTCAGGGCAAGGCTCAGATCAGATGATAACTGACGTGGACTGAATAAAACATTACAAGCAACAACAGCAAACCCCGTGCTACCCATCTGTCTGCTGTAGCCGTCTGCTTGCTGTTGTTACAAACTTAGACCGTGACCTCTTTGGGAGAAGACCCTGTCTTGGTTATACCTAGGCTTTGTGTTTACCAGCTTGGACCCTACCTGCTGCAAAGTACAGAGAACAATGAGAGAGGAGACGGGCAGGTTTTATAGCTCGGGCATGGAGCTGGAAGGCAGAAGTTCAAAGTTCGGTTCCCTGTTGGATGTCAAGCAAATAACATCATCTGTCTCCAAAATAATGGTAATTCTATTCCCATAACTCACAGGATAAAGGATAAGTTCATTAATATACATGATACATGCCAGAGATAATGAAGACACTTGGAAGTCAAGGACGAAAACATCAGAGAAGCTGAGCAAGATCTCCTCAACCTGATCTGCACCTACAAAGTCCCTCCTGCCGAGGTCTTGAAGATGCTGGTCACCCAGGTCAGGACCGCTCTAGGGAAGTCAGAGCACCTCTACAGACGCACATGGGAATGTCCCTTGGTTAAGAGCTGAAAGAGCAGAGCAAGTCCTTGCCATTTTTTCCAGTCCAACCCCTTAGGCTTGTGCGTGGTACACTGCAGCATCAATAACGTCCTTTAGACTTATCCTCACTCCCTTTACAGGCCTGGCCTGCTGCACCACCTTTTAGGTGCAGGGAGCGTGGGAAAGGAAAAATTCCAGTAAATTCAGCTTTTTAAACCTCAACCTGGCAAGAAAGTCAGGAGCGAATTCCAGGGTCTCCATGCCTGGGTTTTACAAGGAACTACCGCAGGCAGTGGATAATTTACTACTAATTGTTTTTTAATTTCATGCTGGGAGGAAAAATACAGGCAATCCTGGATGGTGAAGCAAAGGACTGACCAAGTTAATAACAACCGCATTGATTGAATTGACTGAAACACAGAGCTGGTGTCAGCAGAGCTCATTCCGTCTCAGGTGCAGCCTGATTTTTAAATACACAGTTGAACTTTTAGTATCAGAGCAGAGAAGCAAAGAGGGCTTTCAGATGAATAAAATAAAACTATCTGCGTCCTGCCATGTGCTCCTGCGAGTTGGGAAGAGAAAGATCACAGCCTCCTACACCCTTGGCCACTGAATATAACAAAAATCACGGTGAGGGTTATGGAGCCTCCTTGCTGTGGCTGAGTCTTCTCCTTCCTGTAATCCCATGCTAGGTTGAGCCCATCTATTCTGTGCAGGACTTTGCTGCCCTCCCTATCGCCAGTCTCCAGTGTGATTAATACGGGCAAGCTGTGAGTGATCCGAATGTCAGCCATGCAGGTATCAGGGCTCCGGTAGCTCAGACCTAGCGGGTGCTAATAAGAGGGTAAGCCTCACCTCATGCCATCCTGCCGCATAAAAATGGGAAAACTCATAATGCGGAGCTGCATTTTGAGGATCTTGGGCTAAAGACACTGCCATAAATGCTAAGCATTAGTAACGGCGATGGATGGTGCAGGTGCTGATCTTTAAAGTTGAGTTAGTTGCAATCAGTAATTGGGGAAAATGGGACATAAATTATAGTGCGTGACATTTTAACACCACTCCACTGAAATCAAACGCTGTCTTTAAAATGGGTTTTTAGCCACAAACCAAATGTTTAGGCTCACCGTTTGGGGATCAGAGTGTTACTGTGGTGCTGCAGAAATCCTCTTTATTCAGCGTGGAGCCCAGGGAATTCCTTCTGAAGCACAAGAACAGCTGGGAAAAGGTAAACGATAGCATTTTAATAGCACTCACAGTGCGTATCACAGGCTAGGCTGGCACGTAGGACACCTGGCTACAAGATGTACATGCCAAAATGATTTTTCTGATGCAATATGCTGTCTGTCTTGGGTACTTAAATGGTCCTTTTTGCTATAAACACTTCACACCGTCAGTAAAAACCCCTTTTGGCAGGGTAGGAGAGAATGATCCTCCCTGATACTGAAAGGGGAAAAGAAGCCCCAGAAAGGCTACGAAAATTGGCTACAGACAATATCACCAAAGAGAGAGAAGAGCAACCTTGTGATGCACATGAGCGTCTGCAGATGGAACATCAGTAGCAGGCACGATACAGCTGCAGTGCGAACACCTGTGTTGCCCATCCATTTTCACCTCTTGGGGAGAGATTAATGGCCCAGGGTTCCCAGTCTCTGTGTGCTCTTGAAGAGCTCCGTCCCATTACACTGATTACGTGGAGCAGCCTGGGAAGGTTGCCATTTGGACCACTCTGAAATAAGGTTGGCAAGCATTAGCAAATAACTGGATGAAGCCTTACTCCAATGGAAAAGTCCTAACAAGGTCCATCGCATCTACATTTTGTATGCACAAAAAAAAATTAATATGAATTCTTTTGTCATCTCCTATTTCTATGATGAATGAGTACAGCATAATTTTTTTTTTTTTTAATCCTGTTTATCCTCGCATTGCCTCTATGAAGTCAGGCAGCGCTGCCACATATAGACGAAGTGAGGCACAGGGAGATGAAGGAGCTTTCCCAGGGTGCACAAGAGTGTACCCACAGATCGTGTGTTACACAGGGCTGCAAGCAGGACCCCGACCCAGCCACCATCGTCCTCTTTCATAAACCAGAAAACAAGTGCAGACACGGGGACTCCTACCTGCACACAAACCTCTGTGCAGCTGTATTAGTGCCCAGCTGACTGGAGAGCTGATCTTTACAAAAGCAATTTATTTGTTTATTTGGGGGATCTTCCAAACTTTAACAGGCCACCAGGGATATGTTTTTCCTCTTCTGTCTGTCTGCTGAGTCCTCCCAGGCAGGACTAAACCAGAAGTGGGTGAAGTGAATTTATTCAACAGAAGTGGAGGAGAGGGAAACTCGGCACAGCGCATCGCTCCACGGGAGTGCCAGCATCCCAGTCACATGTGGGTATAAGGATCTAATCCATGGCATGTGCCAGCTTGCTAGAAACCCTTTGTTTTGTAAACGTAGCTGGCTCAGCTGATGCTCCTTGCAACCTCTCCGCATTTCTTGATGCAGACATCTGATTACCACCTGCAGCCCTGTCTAACAAGAAAGTCAGTGCTCAGGTCCAGCAAACCGGGTGTCATTTACACGTCTCTGCCTCGGAGCCAGCTCCCTGCAGAAGCGGGATCCGTGTGTCTTTCCGTCCTTTTAGAGCACCGGCTGTTCTGCTTGGGGAACGTGCTACGCTCTCTGCGTTGCAAACAATTTGGCCTTAAGCACTGAGAGCAAGCGCCTCCCTGAGGGAGCAGGAGCTTCAGGCCGATTCCTGTTGGCTCCTTGTTGCTGAACGTCTGCCTTGTTCTCGCTTAGAGGAGCAAAATGTCAAGACAAGTTTAAATGTCAGGCCTCACGTGAAGCTTGTCAGTCCTGGGGCGAGCATCCTCCGTGGAGCAAGGATCAGCTGCTACAAGACCAGACGTCGGAGAAATGTGTTGCCCTTTCCTGCGCATGCAGTATGCAGGAGCTTTGCGAGCCCCAGGGACCACCGTGCACCTTCCTCATCCTGAGAGACCAGAGGTCTCAGGGTTTTACCAAGCTGCCCAGTAAACTCCTACCCTGCCGCATCTGGCTGTGATCTGCCAGGTTTCCAGGTGACAACACCATGCATTGAAGAATGCTCAGAAATCCTGGGTGAATAAACCTTGTCCTCCAGCCCAGCAGCGGCACCCGCAAGGTGGGGCTCAGATGCAGCTCTGACGCCATGGGCTGGCCGCGGAGCCACAGCAGAACCGATCTGTACGGGGGGGGCTTCGGGGGGGATGGTTTGGACCAGCTGCTTTTAAACCTGCCTGTTTTAGCTCGCGTGGGAAATCAAAGAGGCTGTTTGGCTACCTTAAACCGTGAGGAAGGGTGTCCAAATCTGGGCATCAAAGATTAAAAAGGCTGGTTTTAATGTGTCTTTTTGAATCAGTTTGCTTCTAAGCAAGAATGAAGCTTGAACATCTTGGTAAAATTGTCCCTAGAGATGAAGCTTGCGTACTGCCCGGGAACAGTACAAACGTGACAAACCTGGCTTTACGTTCCTTCTTGCTAGCAAGCGCTCTCCCCTTTCCTAATCCAAAGTGGCATCTTGGAGCAAAGCAAAATCAGCAGCCGAAATGAGAGATGAAGCTGTTTTATCGAAGCGACAAAGCGACACAAGGGCTGTGCTCCGCAGCGGCAGTTAAACAGGGCGCTCTGCGAGGGAGGGAAGGTGAGGCAGAAGAGGGGCTGGCAGGGGAGGAAGGAGAAGCAGGGCACGGCTCTACAACGCTTCTTGCTGAACCTCTGGTTTGCTCCAGACTTGCAGGCACACGCAGAGCTCAAGGAGGGCTGCAAAATCCCTGGGGAAGGTGGTGCAGGTTTTACTCAGCTCCATGCTGCAGCGGGGGGTACCTTCCAAGGGGAGGGAGATGGGCCAGAGGATGCAGCCGTGATCCCCATGGGCCCCGCAATATCCAGCCCAGGAATGCAGCCATCGCACCAGGTCATTCATTCAGGATACGTGGCTTCCCTGGAAGCAGTTAGAAACGTAAACACCCACGGTAGAGCTGGGGTGCGAGGGCGTTTAATCTCTTCCAGTTCGGTTCCTGTATCAAGTCTCAGCCATGCACAGTGATGCTTTCCTTTACCTCCTTCCCAGCTGAACACAAAAAGCCCAGCTTCTTTCAGGCTTGCTTGAGTAAAGGTCTCTTACTACGTGTCTAATACAAAAAGAGAAAGTTAAATAAGGTGAAACCTGAGCAAACTAAACCCGGGCCTTTCCTTTGAATGGTGACATGTGAGGTAGCAGCTATCCTTGCTGCGACTGTATTATCAGGTTTCAGTGAACATCTGCTGCTGCAAGGTAATGGGACGGTGATATTCCACATGTGGAAAAAGGAGAGAATTAAATAAACACAATTGGTTGGGAATAAATGAAACCTAATCTAGGATGATGTGGGCTACATTTATCTAACAGAGTATGAATAAAAATTTAATGGCAAAAATCTGCAAAGGTGGTAAACACATTGTTCCCTGTTATATCTGTTTTCTTTATAAGACCTGATACTTTTTGCTGAAGGGAAAAAAAATCGTAACGCTGTTAAAAGCAAGGTACAAGGACGGTTGTTTGCACTGGAGCCTAAGGGATTCTGATTGCTTGATCTCTTAATTCCTGTGGAAATCCCAGCTAATGTAGCCAGCTTACCATGCTTTCTTATCTTGGAGATGGATTTTCTGAACCAGCTGAAACATTTTCTGAAACAAACAGGCTCTGCCAGAGGAGCCCAGCGGCCGCAGCGAGGGACGGTTCCCAAACCCTTCGGTGGAGTTGTGGTGGGGCTTCCCTTGGCTTTGGAAGTGCCTCTGGCTCCTCTGTTGGGTGAGTAGCACCCCGGGTGCTGCAGCTCTGCACGAGGCATGTTCTGCATGCTCCGCGCGCTCTGCCAGCTCCGCGTGCTCTGCGTGCTCGCTCTGCGTGCTCAGCATCTCCACCCTGGCTTCCCGCGGCCAAGCCTGGCTCCAGGTCCTGCCTTTGGGAAGGTCACAGAGCATTAAAGGCTGAAGACACAACTTCTCCAGAAGGGAATGATGCATTTAAAGCACAATATAAATGCTGATACCTCAAGACAGAAGGAAACAAAAAGCAAAACCTGGCAAAGCAAAGGACTTGCTAACCAGTCAGTCAGGGAATGTTTTCTTGTCCTCTCTTCCTCTGGAACATAGACCCATTTTAACAAGGGAATCTTGATCGTGTTTTATTGCAAGACCAATTATATTTCTATAAATGGCTTTCCAAAGGAGCACAGTTATAAAAGATACATGTGCTATCACCAAGACTCAACAAATTATTTTAAAATGTCTCTGAATGTAATCAAGCTCTGAAGTCAACAGATCTTATGTTCATCCTTAAACTCAGGTTGTATAGTCTAATTCTCTTCCAAATTTACTTTTGGTTCCATTCTGTTTTCAGTCCAACCTCTGGTTAGCTGTATTTGACCTCTCTTCTGGGCACGTTCCTTTTCTTTTTGATAATTTAGTCCTGCCATGCAGATTTCTTGCAGTCCAATCACAAAAAATGTTTAGTGCTTTCTCTTTGGCACATACTGAGTTTTGCAGAGGCATAGAGGCTAATTATTTTGGGTTTTATTGCTTAGTCCTTAGAATTAACACACTGTTTACGGAATTGTTTCTTGGACTTCGCTGGCATAGCTTTCCTTCATAGAGCCGAGATTTGTTCATAAATCACAGTGGTTTTTCCTGGATTATTTCTTTCCTATGAACCAATTTCCTATTGAAACTATTCCCATGGCTCAGCTCTGGACTGCTGCCTCATGGCACTCTCTAAGCCACATTTGGTTAATAACTGATTTAAAGGAAGGGTCAGTTTATAGGAACTGTTCCTTGGAATTAGATTTCAACTTTCAGTGATTCAATCCCAATGCCGACTCGATCAGGCCCTTAAACAGCCAAGAGAAGTGCTGTGCAAGCAGAGTTCTTGTCTACTTCATCAAATTAATTTGGCCAAAAGGCTTTAATCCTGATTCCCAGCACACAGGGGAGTCAGACCAGCAGGATGGAGAGTGGACAGGTCCATTTCTTGCTTGACTCTCCAGGTGGCATCCGATGCTACTTTTGCAAGTTAATCTCCATTAACAAGAGAAAGAATTGCAAATCTGCCCCTTGCTGTCCCCTTAATGAATTCATGGCTTTTTATTCCTGCCTCTCCTCCATGAATATTATTATAGTGGGACAGTCATTTGCCCAGCAGTGGGGCTGCTGCAGTGCAATTACACTTATTATAACGCTTGACTCAAACACAAGAACATCGCATTAGGTGACAAGCAGGTCTCCACTGTCTTTGATGAGGGACAGAAGTGGGAACCTCTGAAGCTCTGAGAAGGAGACAGCTCAGTGCATCTGTACAACACGCTACAAATAACTACGGCTCTCAGTACTTGGCGGCAGTGACACTGATGCATGTTATACTCCAGGAAACGATTTTTAATAAACCTGCGTGGTGCTTCCGTGAATGTCGCTTGACAGCTGAAGCAGAGAATGCTAATCCAAGGATTTGCACGTTGCTGTGAGGTAGCCAAGATCGCAGAGCTTGGATTTACATGCTGGATGTTGGCGAGTTCCCTCTGCTTCCTGATGCCAATCAACTGCTGTGACTGCTTTTATCCCTTTTTGCTAAGGCTGATGTGTGCTGAGATTCTGATTTAGACAAGGGGACCTGAATGAAATGCTATTTGCGTTTGACCAGGACCATATTCTGGGTGTCAGTTTAATTGCAGTTTAATTACTCTGCCTTAAAGAGCAGAGTAATTAGCCTGCTATGAATGTTGTAGCATTGGCAAAGGGGAAAGCTACAAAAAATTTAAAATTCCGTTTCTTGACCAAGAAAAGAGGTAAATACTGACACTCTGAGACAGCTGAGAGCTCTTTAACCCGCCTGAAATCAGAGTTGGAGCCAGAACTCTAAGGCAACCCCATGCCTCCTTCATGGTTTTACTGCCTATAAGGAGGAAATCAAATCCAGCGTAGGTGGAGATCAAACTTTTAATGATGGTGATTAGACATTTGCAATGTATGCTGCATTACCCATGTACATAATAGTCCCTTGGACTATTGAAACAAGCCAGGACATTTTTAAAGGACGTTAGAAAGACGCTTTCTAAACCATACTTTGCCTTTCTGAAGTGTCTGTTTAGCAATAAGGTGACCAAAAATTTGTCCAATAGCTCTTCAAGTGTGTAGAGTAGCACGTGTCACTGCTGTCCTTCATGGGGGTAGGACAATGCCTGCTGAGCTTATGAACGGCAAGTGGATCTGATCCCAATAACTCTTGGACCCGTTGTTTAATCTGCATCACATCTAGCAGAAAGAGAGAGGACTCACATCAATTCAGTCCCTTATTTTCAAGAAACTTGGAGAAAACAGATGCAAGAAAGAATGGAAGAAGGATTAGGAGGTTTAACTTTTGCTAGATATTAGAAAACACACAGTGGGAAAAATCATCATAAAATGAGCTTAAGTTTTCCTGCTCCTCACAGGCCAGCTTGTCTAAATACATTTACATATATGCATACACAATTATATATAATGATATGCATGTATACACACAAATATATATCCCTATACATTTTACATATATGAGCTCTGTAAGGCTAAAACCACTCAGTGTAATAAATAGAGATAGCTATGAAAACAGCAGATATGGAAAAGTGGCATATAACAATCCATTTCCAAAAACACAAGCACTTTCAAATTTGGGTCTCCAATCTGCTTAGGAGAATGACTGAACTGAGACTACATCTGGTATTTAATTCAAGCATTGTGCTGCTGTCAAAGGAAACCATGCTGGCAAGCTGAATTTCAGCCTGCCAAGATCCTTTTGTAAAAACACAATTCATAGCTTAAGAGTAGGGAGGAGGGGAAAAAAAATCTAGAAAATAAAGACATAATAGCACAATCTCTGTGGGCAGATAAAGCACAGAAATACCGAGTTCTCCTGGATTCACTTATCTTCCTATTTCCCTCTGCTGTGATTGAGGGCCTGAGACACTTATACGCCCCAGGCTGGGGTAAGGTGTGGATCTCTCCGTTCACCTCCATTTCAAGCTGTTTGAGAAGCCTTTGATATCTAATAGTATTAATCCTTACCCTTGCTTACTCAGACTGGGGGTTATGGCCAGCAAGTGGGTAAGTTTAAACAAACGTGTAAACCTATTACATGTAATCCTCAATGAGAGTATTACTGGAGTAAAAATTGAGCATAGGGACCTCATGATCTAACTCTAAATAGCTGGTTTCCTTCAGTGTGAAGAATGACTCAGTACTATGATTCAGGCTTAATATATTGCAGATCTGGTTCGCTCTGGTTAGACTTTACGTTCTTGCACTCTTGGGACCCTCAAATTTTCTCTTCTGTCAGAGAGAATTTATTTTTCCATGAGCTCAAACTCTTTCAATGACATTTACTTTGCAAGGCTGGAATCCCCTCCAAGGAGGGCAGGGCAAATTTTAAAGCTCTTTTTAGGTTCTTAATTAATGAGACTTCATGAATTTTGGCAGTGATTCTCAGTTTTTAACCTGTTAAGGTTTTAAAAGAGTGTTCTGAATCAGCCACTAATTATCCTATCAAACATGAGACTAGACAATGAGCTATTCCGGTAAGACTAACCTGAGTTTTATTCCAGAAGGGACCGTGACATTTGCAAAGACTGGTATCAAGAAAAGAGTTGTTAAATAGATTTGTTTATTACTCAGTTTTACTTTTCCAAACAGACCTCTAAAAATTTTTAAATGGAATTGCATCATCACATTTTCTATTTTGCCTTTCATATTCATATTAACTACAAACCCTTCACATCTACCGCATCTACCTAATTTTAATAAAATTAGAAAACCGTTAAAGGATGATTTCATGCAGCTGAGGGCATCATACCATCCCAGAATGAATTAGGGCTGAAAACAGGAGAAGAGGATTAAATTAACAATTTTGTGAAGATCTATTCCAGATTATCTGTGTACAACAACAAAACATATGGACTAGCTTGATCCTAAAATAGGTTCCACCAAACTCTGAGATATTGTCAGCTTTGCTATTTTCATTGTAGATTAGCTCAAAACAACAATGATGGAGAAAGTTCAATTTATCAGTTATGTTAATCCCTTCCTACAGATGTCAGAAGACATTTCAGTCAAAACCTTACATTAAAGCACTATTCTGAGGAATAAAGTACTCAATTGTGTTATGAAGCAACAAGAGGCATTAGCACGAATACCAGGGCCGTATATCCTCAAAGTCTATACACGTACACACAATCACTTTTGTTCTGTTTGAAATTCACCTTGTGTAGACAATTGGTAAGACATAAAACACAGTAAATCTCTATGGATCAAAGTTATTTTTGTGCAAAGGTCTACAGGACAATCTACAGACCATTTAAATCCCTCAGTCCCATTTTGACAGCATAATGGCCTTGAATGACTGTATTGGTAGAACAGTCCTTCTGCACGACACTAAATTTCACCCTATTATTCAGGTCAAATTCTTCCTGATTACGGTAAAGATGCTGCTAAGTAGGTCTTCATGTTTAGCATACAAGTGATGAGATGCATTTTGTCCTTTGGAGACAACGTAGAATGGATTCTCAAAGTAATTTTTTACTTTGAAAATAATGATGAGTAATAGCAGCAATTTTCAGACTAACTCATATTCAGAGAGACCTCTGTGCTATGCATGAAGAGGGACCATGTGCATATCTATCTGATTTATCAGCCATGGAGTGGCGTAACCTCTTCCCTTACAATCAAGGGTGAGGTCCATCCTGGCTCCCAAGGTGTTGGGAAGTTTAACATGTTTTGATACAATACTTATGTCTGACTATTGACCAACTGGATCTAGTCCCTTTGTGCCCTTTCTTTTTTTCAGAAGTTCTGCACCAAAAATATTTTTCCTTTTACCATCTGAACATGCTCCAATGAATACCAGGGATATCACATTTTGCCAGGACATAAAGTCCCAGGAGAAAGAACGGGAGCTTTGTATACATTGAAGCCTCTCATTTAAAACATCCCTAAGCCTATGACACCAAAAAAAACCATTTCTGTGGATTTGCATGGCTCATGTCCTCTCTGCGCAGGCTGTGACACATGTGTGACTGTGGCTTTGTGTCAATTCCCAGGGCAAGCACAGATACTCTCAGGAACTTGTGTTCAGGATGTGACTCTCGTATTGCAAAACGCGAGTGGATGGGGCATCCTGATTAAACTCAGCTTAATGGAAGACACTAAGTAGTTCTCAGGGTAAAAAGAAGATCTTGCTTCAGAACAGGTTGATTTCCCCTGTGCCAGTCAATCGCTCATTTTGGATCATTCTTAATTTTATGTATATTTTTATGATTGTGAGTTAATATCAGTGCCTCAGCATTGCCTGTATTCATCTCTGGTATCATCAGAGACAAAAAGAAAATAAGCATCAGACAAAAGTCCTATAAAAATACATCTGCTAAGTGACTACAGTCTTGTTGCTCCTCAGAGTAGTTAATTTACAATTGCCCCTTGGGCGCTGCACAAATGGTAACAAACTTGAGACAAAAACTACTCCATCATTTGCTGTTCTTATCACAAGCCAGAAAATCTAAACGGCCTCAGGCCAACAAATTAATTAAAAATTCCAGTGAGGAAAAACATTTATCACAGAATGTTTTCATAGACTCCTGTTGTTCTCCCTTAAAGATGCCCACACACTTGTTTTCAATAATCTGAGTGACTATACTAGCTCAAAATAGCACTAGGGTTTGCATCTGAAGCTGAGAGATTTGCGTTTAGCAAAATTCTCAAGCCAGAGCTTAAAATAGTTCCCAATGCCTGGGTTTATTTCTTCCTTAGTGAGGCAGACACGAGACCCGCGTGTTCAAGTGCACCGAGAGCCTTGGCAAACCTCGGTGTGACATGCACCTGGATTTTAAGGAGGTACAAATGCCACGTTAGTCCAGCTTGTAGGCATATTCCAGGATAATTTCCTGCTGAAATCCGAAGTGCAAGGATTTCCCAGAACCTGGGAGGGTCACCCAGAAGACCTCTTAAACATGTTTTAGAAGATAGAGGGTTTCCGCTGTTGTGATTTTAAGAAGTAGACTATTGAATCTGTAAGTGGGCTCCTGAAAAAAACCTCAGGGCATCAGGTCTATCAACTTCCACTCTGGAAAGTCTACTGAAACTATTGCTTTTGATAATCAGGCCACAATAACACCCTACCACAACATGCAATAAATAGGTCCACATGACCAAATGGTCACCACCTATATGTGCATAGCCCCACCAAAGTCATAGTATAGTTACTTGTATGAGTGAGTATGTAATTGAATTGTGGCTTTATTTCAAAGCTTTACTTACTGGTTTAAGGTCTTTAGTAAGAAAGGTTTAAAGCAGAACTACAGATCAAGGTGAAGGAAAAGACACTGCCCTGTTCTTCCCAAACCAGCTCAAGCAGTAGAAATGGTGGGTGGAAACAGGGTCTATCCATAGGATCATATGCAGAAAGAAGTGCCCAGACCCCAAGCTTCCACACAGAAAGGAATTAATCTATTTCTTTTAAAGGAGGAGTTTTATCCACCACCAAATGAGTCAGAAGTAGTAAATTTGCTGATTTAAAATTGTTACTGTATACAAAAAGAAAAGTCCTTGTGAAAATTTGCTGCAATCTTTTTAGCCATTTTAGCTGTGAAACCTAATTGAATTATCTTGAATTTCATTGAAAAGTACTAATCCTCCAATTAAAGCTTCATTCCAAACTTGAAGCTGTTCAATAGTAGATAGTCTCATGAGGGTATGGCATTGCAGATATTAAATGATTGGATTTGAATGCAAATAGCCATTATTTAAAATGCACTGGTCAATGCAGAGGAAAAAAAAAAATGGAACATGATATATTAAGAGTATAACTGCAATCGATTTTTTTTAAGCCTCTGGCACAGTACAGATAAGTTTCCAGAAGTGTCATCATGTTTCTGAGGCACTGAAGAGAAGATACTGAAAATGATGGGGTTTTTTAATAAGTCTCAGTTTTGCCGTGTTTGGAAGTGCGATCTGTGAGACACTGAATATCAGCTATTTTCAGGTACGAACAGCTCTATTCAAATTTTGTGTGAACAAAAGTTCAGTGTCAGTGGTAGGCACCTCAGCCACAAAACACATTTTTAAAAGAACAATTCCATCTAGGAATTCACCTTTACTTGCTGGAAGCACAGTTTAAGTTTGAAAATAATACAGAGTTTGATGAGGTTTAAAGCTGGCATGGTGTGCCAATAGAGCAGGAATAAGGTACTGCTGTGCTTTAAGCTCATCTTGTCCTGCAAAGTGCTGGTGATAGCAAAACATGGATTTCAGATTGGAGATAAACTACTGCTGGTTGCTGGAGCCGGTGTAGAAATGAGGCCAAAAGAGGCACCTTTGGGCAAGAAGCAGAACCGCTGCAGCACCATGGAGAGCGGAGGAGCTGCCGACGGGGCCGTTCCCCCCCTATTTCCAACTTAAACCACAAACCCACCCTCTCCAACCTCCCAATGAATTACTTGGGTCTTGAATCACCTCTAGAGTTAGTTGAGGAAAATTTAGGAATTGACTTATGAACATTTAGTCCATCAACTGCCAAACAAATAGATAAGACTATTGCTTTTAAAATCCTATTATTAGGACAGCCTGGAGTTTGGTGAGATGAACAAATACTTGTTACAAAAGCCATCCTCACTGTGTGCTGGGAAACGCCGTGGAGTTTCATTCTGTCCTAGCTTGTAGGGAAGGGAATAAATTCAGATGCTCACAATGAGAGTATTAGAGTTTTAAATGACTCATATGCTTTATGTTAGATTTCTTCATAGGGTCAGTTATAGTCTCGAATATCTAAATTAAGCTAATACCATAATTTTTAATGTTTATTATCCAGCAGACTGGTTGAAGTATTTTTAAATTACACTGGAGATGGAAGTGTCAATAAATGATAAAACCAAGGCCTATGAAGGGATGGATCTTCAGTAAGCTTAGCAGTAGGGATTTTTGTTTGCCTTTGGCAAAGAACAGCTTGTTATTTTCCTATTCAAATTTTGGCTTGAGCTTAGCTTCTTTTCAGTGAAAAATCATTTTTCTTCTGAAGTTTATTTGACCCTAAAGCATATATCTATAAAATTCTTAGATCACCATGTTTCTAAAATCTGAAATAATGTTGTTAGAAGAGCCAAAATGTTATTCATTTTCTGCAAACCACAACACTTACATAGATAAAGGTAGTGACATTTAATTATGGTGTTGAATAAGGTGTTAAAGCTCAGACCTTCCATGAACATTTGCTTTCATGTTCCACAATGTAATAATATTTTTAGCTTAGAGCATAAACACACCAAACACACCTACCACATCCCGGTAGGTGGAGACTGATGTGAAAAGAAATGCAGTCCTGAAGCCAATCCAACTCAGTCATTTGCTTTTCTGTAACTAGATGAGAACAGATCATGACCCAAGAGAGTGTTGATGAGATGTGTGGTGACAATGGATAGACCATAGCTTCACGTCCTTCCATGTTGGTCAAAAGGAAGTGGAGTAGGTCAGACTGACTATTCTTGATGCCTCTGGAGCAAGATTTAAGACAGATTCCCTATGGACACATTTAGGTGACTGAGCTCCCTTTGTGCCTTTACATTAAAAATGATTTGCAGTGAGATTTTCTGACATCTGAACATCACTGGGGATGAGTGAATGGAGTGGCTCTATTTCCACAAGAAGTGGTCTGGAGTGTCAGTGCAAGCTGGGATAGAAGGTATAACCTTGCTAGAGAAGGGGAGGCTGTCACAGACTGAAGGTTGGCTGGAGGGGATGTCAGCCGAGATCAGTAGGGGATCATCTAAACAAGACCATGACCCCCTCTCAATAGTCGTGTGGTCCTTAAATGGTGAAATCACCAACTGGTTTAAACTGGGTGGCTTCAGTCACCACGCACTGACCTGTTGCCCCTAATTCCCATGGCTGTCAGTATCAGGAGTATCTTCACCTTTCAGCAGTTGCTGCAGGGGAAAGGTTTGCTTGGTAACACCGGTTTGTGGGTTCCCATGCCATATTCAGGGGAAAACTCCTCTCTGAATAATACTAAAGAAAGTGAAATGGTCTCGCAGAATGATTTCCCTTCCACAGAGCATGGCTGCAAATGACTTCTGTATTCTTGCTTTTATCTTCAGCAGTAGGAAATGTTGCTTGTTGGGGATATCTTAAATTTGCAGAGCCACTTGCAATGTATCTGTTAAATGTTTCTGCCTTGCAAAGAAAACAATACCCTGGCTCTTATCAATATTACTCAGGCACTCATTTATGCAAGCAAAAAAAGACGTATGTATATATCCAAGGGCATAGGAACCCAAAGCATTCGGATTTTGAATTATAGGACTATCAGTATACACTGGCCTTTTTCTAACTACCCCCTGTGTTCTTTTCTCAGAACAATAAGATTGCATCTCAAATGTACTTGGGAAAGGCAGATCTGCTGGAAGAAATAAAAACAGAAGCAAAAAGGTCATCTGCTTCTTTAGGGAGACTGAGTCCCAAGAGCACAATAAAGAATACTGTTAATATTTTGAAAACACTTCTCCCATTCTTGTAAGTAGTGAATTTCTGGGAGGCATTCTTGAAGTCTGTATTAGAGGAGAAAGTGGCAAATAAGTAACGATGGAATTCTTCAACCAAATCTACACCTATATACTAAAAATAATGCTTTGATGCTTTTTTTTACCCCAGAAAGAGTTCTTTGACCTACATTTTGTGGCTATTGGTGAGATCAAGATACAGAAACATAAAAATAGAACAAGTGTTGCAGTTTTTTCCTAACCAAGTGCAAAAGCACAGTTCAGCCTGTGGAATCTTGCTGAGTTTGCTATGCTCATCTGGTAGATCCAAGAATTTCCCCTTGTGTGAATGAGTTTTGGCTGAGTGTGAGAACTTTTTGCATAGCTTCGGAAAAAAAAGTCTGTGTTCACGTCTGAATTTGATGGAGTACGTCTCATCCTTACTTCAGTTGTGGCAGCAGAATGAGACATATGGTTCTTGAGTCAGCTGCCATGCACTCAAGCAACATCACTCAATCACAACGTTTCTTGACATCACTAGCTCTTACCAAGAAACGTCCTGAACAGTCTGATGCAAGTGTATTAGAAGAAACAGATGGGATAGGTACAGTCCTTGCACTGCTTCTTTTTTAAAATAAAACTTTTGGAAACTTTCATATGACTCAGTGGACAAAATATTGTCCTTATTCAAGGAGCTCAGATGGACTGAAAACATGTAGAATGGAGGAAAAAGATTGAAAACTGATGAGTTGTTTTATACAGCACTGCTGAAGGACTTTCTGTACTTAGTTGGTTGTCTTGCACTTATTTTGAGAAATGTTCTCAAAAAAAGGAATGGATTTGTGAGAGAGATCTCTGCGTTATCTAATACATCAACTTGTGTTAGTCAGGTGGAGTCATAGGATAAAATTTCTTTAAGACATTCCTCAGATCTGCATCTGACCATATTGTTAAAATCAGTCCGAGGCTTCTTAATGATGTTGGAATAAGTGCAAACTGGGGCCAAGGTAGGACTCTATCATCCTTGTTCTCACCCTTGAGAGGGTGAAGTTCAATTCTGCAGCTGCAGTGGGTAAATCTGGGGAAGTGAGAGTGGAGAGTAGTGAAAGCGTGGATGGCTGGAGAGCTGTTAGGGGGCACAGGGACATGGGCAGCCTCTGCTGACAGCTCCTCAGTGTCTCCTGATGTGGAAGAGAGCCCAGAGGGATTTAGGAGGTGGTGTGAGGTTTTGTGGGTGGGATTGATTTCTTTCTTCTCTTTCTTCTGAAAGACCACTTTTGACCAGCCACCTCGTATACAATTTGGAGACTGCTCTGATGCCTTTCCTCAGTCATCTATTTTTATACTAATTCTAGATACTCTTTGCTGGTCCTGTTTGTGAACCTCCCATCTGTCTCTCTCTTGGATTCTCACCAATCAGTTCACATCTTGCTTGAAATGCAATCCTCAAATCATACTCACTGTTCCAGATAAGGCTTTCCTTCCTATGTTTTACAGGCTGTATTTTCTCTTCATAGTTTCATATGTAGACATTATATAATACTCGTACACTGAGATGGGGTTTGCTTTTTTCGTAACAACTTAGCACTGCTGACTCATGTGTTGGGGTTTTTTTCTGCAGGAAATCTCCTCAGTTAAACACTTTCAAAGTCATAGTATTTTGTGGAAGGATATAACTCAGTTTGTCCCTTTGCCAGTGAGGACTAAACTAAGTTGATTTCAAATTGAAGAGAGTGCACACAAACAGCCTAGCTGACATGCAGCAATCTGATTTACGTCTCTCTGATTCAAGGTTAGAGCCTAAGAAACTCTTTTCTGAAAATAACTGAAGTGGATACTATTGAAAGTTTTGCTCCAGAGCAAATAGACTGCAGCTGAAGAACTGGGTCTGAACTTTTCTGAAGTCTTACTGAACTCAAAAGTAAAATCCATTGATTTTTTTTTTTTTCTATTTCTTATCCATTCTGAATTGCACAGTGATTATCAAATATGCAGTACTACACTGTGGACATTTACTGCAGGGGCTGAGTACAGAAGGTCAAGTGCATCACAGAGTCAGAGAGGCTTTTTACTGGGAATGGACATTTTCCAAATAAGACACTGACAAACCCCACCACAGAGATATTTTCAGGCAGAGGCTTCCTGACAAGCTCATAGCTTCCATCACCTTTATTAATATCTTCCTCTTTCCCCAGGTTTCGTGATGGCCTTGAAACGAGGAAGCTTCTACATGAATACAATTAGCATTTGCCATGGATGAGTTCATCTGTCCAGTATCACTCACTCATATTAGAACAAGATCGATGCTCAGAATGATGGATATCAAAGTCCTACAGCCCTCCAAGCAGGGCTCGGTCTGGGCTGCGTCCTGCCTGAACAATTAACAGCAACATTACAGCAGAGAACACAAGAGCAAGTCGACCTTCTCCTGGGAGGATCACCACTCTCTTTTCTCCTAGAGAAGGTCTTCTGTTGCTGCCTAATACCTGTTATACTCCTGAGGGTTGATAGAGAGGGTAGCAGAGGTTGTTGCACACAAGCAGAAAAAATTAGGATATTTTGGGTTTGGAGCTTATTTTTTCAACCTGCATAATTTATGGAAGACAAACTGGCTGGCAGCGTAGCAGTCCCAGAATGGGAGTTGTGCTGTTGGCCACCATCAAAGGTCTGGTCCAGTGGGTGTTGATCGTCCTCGTTTTGTTCTTTTTCCTATTTGGAGCTGGTGTATCTAGTTCATAACATGTCTAAATTGCCTCGCAGACCAGCGCTGACAATGGCAGGTGCAACCTTTAGTCACCTGGAGAGTGTCCTTCTTTTTATATCATCCCTCATTCAGCCAAAGGGAGGCAAAGCACGCAGGGAGAAGTGACATCTTTTATCAGACCAACTGACGTGGTTGGCAGGAGGAGCGGGAAAACGTTCAGGCGTGGAGATCTCCTGCAGAGTAAAACTGCTCAGGGCTCTGCCCATGTTTCCTGACAAATCAGTTCCCCTCAGTGCAACTGAGATTGTTCATATCATCTCCAATTTATGTAGGGTGGAAAGTTTTGTCTGCCTAGTTTGGTACGCACACAGTAACTGTCTCGGTTGTGGGTCTGAAGCCTCTATCCTTTTTAAAACATATTTTATTATGACAGCTGCCGTGGCTGAAACTGGAGGAACATGCGATGTGTTTCATCTTCCTTTTCAACACTGTCAGCAAGGCAGATAAAAGCAACAGAGAGCGGTGCCTTTTATTGGATATTCTTCCCTTACCCTTTTGAAGCTGTGCATGTAGACACAGAGTAATTATACTGTAACTGATTATATCATGGTGCTACTGGGTGTGACATTTTATTAGTACAGCAAGAGGAGCACATAGACCTTGCATAAACAGCCCCCTTTCCATACCTTCACATTGCTTTTGAGCTGTGACATTCAGATAGTGTAATTCTTCTGTTAGCACAAGGCTGTCATCTGAGCAACCATATTAATTAGTAAGATCATGAAGAGGTGCAGATGAGTATATTTAAGTGGACTCCAAAGTGCATTGGTGGAAATGCGAAAGGATCTAAGATGATGTGTATAAATACATGCATTGTCCACGATTCTCATTTATATTGCACTGAAATGATAGCTTTCGGTCTTTACTATGGGTTTTAAATTTACTATCGAATATCAGGAAATAGTCTCTAACCTGTGCTTTATATCTTTTCTGAATCCTTCTAGACTCTGGAAGCAGGAGAGTAAATGTGATGTTCCCTTCCAGTCCCACAGGACTTGTGTTCCTATTTAGATGCAAACAGCTAATATGCATGGAGGTGTGATCCAGACGATGACTTCGTTTATCTTCTGCCTCTGTCCCCTCAACACTAACCACAAAGCACCTCTGCATCCTCAATACAGCAGAGCTTTAAAAGCAGATGAGCAATAGTGCAGGACAGCCTTTTGAACTTTTGGCAGAGAAATACTGACATTAAAACTCTTTGCATTCAAGCATAGTTTCCTACAGTTAACCAAGTTTGTACAAATATGGGTAAAATCTTTGTAGCCAAAATCCTTTCAAAAAGCAGAAGTCCTATCCCAAAAAGGAATCAAATACGTAGTGTTGGGTTTACATTTCCAGTGTATCTCTGTGAGAATATATAGAAAAAATTGAGTTGAATTAGCTGAAGACAAGAGTTACAGAGTTAGAGAATTACAGTCAAGAGTTTGCCCCCTCTTCCCTTCCCACTGGTGGAGATGATGTGCTTTTGAATAAGACCATCCATCCTGGGCTTAATGGGCTTTAACTAAAATCTCTTAAATACATACCTCTGTGCTAAGTGCCCCTTGCAGACATACCCATATTAAGGTCCTCAAGCCAAAGCTATAAATCACCTAATAAGGTATGTTGTGGTGCATTAGTCTCAGTATAATTTAATTTCACATCTAAGGTATTGAGAGCTGGCTGCTAGCCACAAAATTGAGACAGCATCCTTCATTAGGGCTTGATAAATCTTACACATGTGTATGGCAGTGTTTGAGAAAGGAGAGTTAAGGGCTCTGTTGGGCTTTGTTTTGGAAATAAGACTGGCGTTTCACACTCAGAACACAAACATGATTTGGAGTTTCAAGAAATTCATTTAGGAGGAAAGCTTAACAGAGCTAATTAAAGCACAGCTTGACTAAGCTTGTTATAAAGGAACCTAATGGTCTACAAATTTCTTAAAGTTGATGTATGCTTCAGCATTTACTCATGCTGAGGAGCATTTACTCATACTTGTCAAACTCTTGAAGTCTATACTATTAATCATTGAGGTCAGCCTCCAAGAGAAAAATGTATGACTGGAATCTAGCACGTTTGCAGGTAAATACTTTTCATAGTGAATGAATGATGCAAAAAATGACCCAAGTGAGAAAGAACTGAGATGAAATAATGTAATAGGATATCACTAGGGGTAATGAGATGGAAGTACTGGAAAATATTGAGCACTTGGGATTTTTAAATTTAGATTGGATAAAATGCTTATAAAAATGGCCAAATGGATATTCTTATGCTACTGACCATGTTGGATGAATTAAATATTAACCATCATAACCAGAATATCTATAGGATATCACAGTCTGTTTTTTGCAGTGTGGGGATAGCTTGTGATTCTCAAAGATTTCATTCATCCAGTAAAATGCTTTGCACTGAAGATCAAACCCGGATGTTTGTTGGATGCTGGAGAAGGTCAGGTTCAGGCTAGGAACAAGGCACAGGTTCCTGTGATGGTGATCCCTCTCTGCTAAAACCAACTGCCAAAGGGTAGGGAGGGTTCTCCAGCGCTAGACAGCTTTAAATTGAGACTGCATGACTGGACTTACCTGAGGCAACTCCTTGCTTTGCATTGCTGCAGTCCAGATAATCATACTGGCCCTCTGTACCTTGAAACATCTGATGTTCCCTAGATCTGAATCCTTTGGTTCAAAATTTCCTTCTGCTTCGCTATCGACGCAGCGCTGAGCTGTTACAGCTGTGAGAGCAGCGAAGGTCAGCAAGCTGGACAGGGACTCGGATGATCAAATGGATTTCTTCTGGTGGCTCAGGCTTGGCTCCCTGCCCCTCTCCAAATCCAATTCAGCTTGTCAATACACTAAGTAAAAGCTAGAAAGGAAAATGAGACAGATAATAATTGTGGCTGCCAAACATCTGTTGTTGCTAGAGGTGGAGAGAGAGTGAACGCAAGCCTGTTTCTATCAGCTGGTATTCGCTGCCAGTCATCCAGTAAGCTGGAAACTTGGGATGAACTTCCATGTGTTTATCTGCAACCTGACATTAAGCAAATTGAGTTAACGTTAGAATAGACTGTGTTGCCAGCTTAGTAGATGCAATGCAGAAACTCTCCCAATGCAGACTACAATTAAAATGGTGAAGGAGGAAGATAAATCTGAAATGGAATAAGAGGAAGAAAGCCAATTAAGTGTCAAATAAGAACTTCACTCACTGCCCTGACATAGTATGAAGGACTCCAGGCAGAACATGGACATCATTTGATCTTGGGTGTAGTCTTATTTTAGCTGTGTAGAGGAAGAATTCCCAAATTGAAAATGTGGCCCCTAAAAGCAAAGGAGAGAGGGAGCAGGTAAGACAAGTGGTAGCTTGGAGACACTGCAATTGTTCTTGAACTGGAAAGAGCTCAAAATACTAAAAAATATTTTCAGGGCTCTTTTTCTTTCTATATTTGAAGAAAAAAACTTCGGAAAAAATAATTGGTAGGGAGGCTTTTTTTGTCGTAAAACGTATCTTCAAACACACCAGTTTGGATGTGGCATCTGAGGATCATTTATATTCCCTCTTGATTTTTATTCCTTTTGGATTTTTTTCAACCACTTTCCCATTCTTTCATTTTAGTGTGTCTCAAACCAGACAAATTATTGGCTCTGAAGAGACCTCATGCTTGAGAGGGAGACCCCAGCACTGACAGCTCGTGACATCAGTGGAAGGTGGTGGGATCACCAGCCGGTGGTTGCTAATGTGCAGTATGTGCCTGTGTGGCCCTGGCTGGCAATTAGCTGTCCCTGGGGAGAGCAGGTTGTGCCTCTCCGAGAATAAATCCCATCCTTTGGATAGCAGAGCCAAAAGAGCAGGGGAGAAACTCTAACATCCTCAGATGGCATAAAGTTCCTGCTGCTTGGTGAGCACTGAAGAGCAATAGGAAGCTCCGGAGCACGTCAACGTTTCCTGGCATGGGAACACTGACACCCTTCCTCCTCGTAGGAGGATCCTTAGAGCAACCTGCCATCAGGATCCCACCGCTCCCGTGAAGGGTCGTGGGGGGTGTTTGCAAAGTGACAGATACGAGGTGCACTCAAGCCAACTGAGCTAAAAACTGCTCTGAAGATCTTCCCCTGAAATGCTTTTCCCCTGCAACATGTTTTCTTTGGCAGTTTGAGATGTGAATTTTGATCTTGCAAGTATGCGTTAGTGGCTTCCCAAGCCTCTATCCCTTGCAGTTGCCTCCTTCCACACACATCTCCTGCCCACTCTCTGTCCAGCTGCACTTTGCAGTTAAGCTGCCAGGTAGCGAGGCCTCAGCATAAATAAAATAAATGCCTGTGCTGGACTACAATTTTAGCCAAAGATAAAGATTCCCTTCCTTGAGAAGCAAGATGTGAACTCAGGTTCTCCAAACCAGCCCCTGGAGAACTTCTGCATCTCCACTGCTGTGGAGGAGGCTGGGGACGCTGGCCAGATAAGCCATCTCCTTGTATAATTTTGCATGGGTAGTCCTAGGAGCCACCAAAATAACTGCCGGGAGAGGCTGGCAGTACAATTGCTCCTACCCTTCCTCTTTGCTCAGCCACATGGTTTGATGCTGAAAGCAAGACATGACCTTGGCAGCTTCCCTCCATCTCTGCTTCCCAAGAAGCTGCATCCTTCCCTCCTGGCTCGTGGCGGAGGCTCCAAAGCCAAAGTACCTCTGTGGTGAAGTGCAGACTCCAGGATCTGACCCTACACTTCCCTTTCTCACTGGCTGTGCTCCAGTTCCTATGAAAGTGGAGGTGTCTCTCCTGCTACTTGAAAACCAGGTGAGCAAAAAATTAGAAGGAAAATGTCAAAAGAGTGGTAAAGTAAAAAATACTTCAAAATATCTTTATATTTAAAACATTTTGGTAAAAAAACCCCAACTTTTTCCTATCCTAACATGTTTCTTCCTATAAAATCTTTGGAGTTAAAATAATTCCAGAATTCTCAGCGCTGTTTTACTTTGCATTTCATCTGCATATGTGAACAGCAATAGCAGGGAATTTTCTCCCCGATTTCTAACCAAGAAGGACATGAAAGCAGTGATAAGCCACAAAAATCTTGTGTGACTATGGGGAGATCAACTCATTTACCCCGCGCTTTGTTTCCCCATCTGTCAAAGAGGAGAACACTTTGCCAAGCCCAAAGAGTCGCATGTAAATAACATCAGTGGCTGCAAGATGCTCAAATCCTGACATACTGAGAGCCATAAAAGCTCCTCGATAGTTCGTGTCTTCAACTTCAGAAAATAAAGAAGGGTAAGGACTAGGTAGGTATAAAGTCTAGGAAAAGAGACAGAAATTAATACCCTGTTCATTCATATGCTGACTTCCAAAAAGTGACAGAAGATGGTCGTTCACAGAAGTTGCAGCACTCAGTAAGTTTATCATGACTACATGTTCTTGAGAAACCACAGAGATTATCACCGCAAAGTAGGAATGTTGTCTAAAATGGGTAAGTAAAATTACTATAATAAATCCTCCGTTACCTGATGAAATACTCTGCTGAAGGTTGCAAACACTGAAGTATTTAAAGAAAACATTGTTTTACAAGAAATTGTTGCCTTGACTGCGTGTGAACCTCATTGAGAAATCTGTCACCTTGTTTCTGACATTTGTTCTGCGGAGGGAAGAAAAAAAATCTGTTAAATACTGCACAAAGATAAGCAGTAGTAAAATTACCAACTCAGGATTCTTCAATAAAATGCTATAATAAGAAGGAAACAAGGGCACAGAAGAAGACAAACTTATGTAAGTTATGAATCTCCATGCTCTTATGTAGGATGCTACAGCCACAAATTAAACATATTTGACAAGAAGTCCTACTTGCCAAGAGAAATATTTTTTTCTATTAAAGGGAAAAGCTGCTTTGCTTCTCAAGCATAGCAGCTGGGGGAAGTTTAACTAGTATGAAGCTGAAGAATAGACTGTAAAATAAAGCTGATAAACTTTAAAAAAGATTGTAGGCAAGATACGCCCTTCTCCAGAGGCTCACATCCATCACAAAGTCGATTTAACGCTCGTTTAAGGCTCTACCTTGAGCACTAAAGTGGTGCTGCCCATCGTATAACTGGATGAAATATCTACTATACCATAGAGCGTTCTATCTGCATCCAGACCGGGGTTAAGCTTCACCCGGACCTCAGCAAGGACACAGCTCCTGCTGGGAAGGGATTAGCGGTGGAGGAAGAAGTCCAGTTATTAAACCTTTTATTGATGAGGCTCTGATGGAGACATCATCTCAGCTTCTAGTGTCTGCCCTGGTACAGGATCGTCTCCAGTGGAGCTGGTCACCCCTGTGGGCTATCCTGGTTTCTCCCAGGAGCAGGGAGCTGGAGAGGTGCACCCTCACTGCTGGCTGCCCCAGGGCAGCACCGAATAACCCGGGTGAGCAAAAGCTCCTGTTGCCACCAGCTGCACTGCCCTCTGATGGAACACTGAGAGCAAACCTTCTCAGGAGGGAGAGTGCAAATGAAGAAGGATTTAAGCATAAAACCTGCATGTTTCCACGTGTACCACAGCTTGCATCCCTCTCTTCCTTCCTTGCACCCCAGCCGCAGTCCTGGAGGGCAAGTCCTCACTTTCAAAGGACTCCTTAGCAGGTGACTACATAAGTTAGCAGGAATTACACATGGCTTAAACTTCAAGCATATTCCTGAGACACCACAGTGAGCAATTACAGATTAAAAATCCATTTAATTACCCAGGGAAGAGCCAGGACGAGCCGCAGTCTCACAGCTGCTTGTTCATTCATTGTCAGGGACATAATAAGTGTTACATTCACATCCAGGCTGGGATGAAGGCTGAGAGATGTCTCTGCCTGAACTTCTTTATTACTGCAGCCTGGATAATTTGGCTTAAGGTCATGGCTCTTCATGTTTTCATTAAGACTCTCTTCAGTGCGAATGACCTTAATAATCCTGATATTTGGCATGTATACAGCATTTCCAATACACAGAAATCAAAGCCTTGTAAGGCTTGTAGGGCAAAGGAAGGCAGGCCAAGAAGCACATGTGGAATCTCTTAAAAAAAAGAGATGTTACGTTGTTCGTGACAAACATTGTCTGATGAAGCTGTCATCATCAAATCCCAATTCCAGCTATTCATTTCCATGAGCTGTGTTCCCAGTTCCCAACCTTCCAGCTGCCAGTTGGACCCTGCAGGTTTAAGTGACAAGCTCCGAGTTGTTTCCATTTTTGCTCCAGGATAAATGACGTAGTCATGTCCTTCTGCTTCTGATGGGACCAGGCACCTCAGCCAAAGCTCGCTAACTAAACAGTTTTTAGTAATCACTTCAAATCTTGGTTAGTTGGTGATTACTAAACACTGTCAGGGTGTATGCTTCACACTGGGCACAATCCTGGCAAAATAAGTGTATTACACCTCCCTGTCTGTTGCTTTTCAGGGGAAATTATGACCAGCCAGTTGAAGATCAGTCCTTCACCTACCATCAAACTTTTCGGTCTGTATCTGTTCTGTTTTCCATGTCTGAGTTTGGTTTTTTCTTTCCCCCAGTTGGTTTTCCGAATGCTGGAACCACCTGCAAAGGCAGGCTATCAACATGGGAGGACAGAAAATGCGTTTTCAGGCTGCTGAAGTATAAATCAGAAGTATTTTGAAAAGCAGGATTAAGCCTTGCTTTCTGGTACATTAATAGCAGCGGTAATCTCAGCTAGTGCACTGCTGTGTGTTTTTAGAAGTGGGAGTTTTGGATACTTTAGGGGGTACATTGTTCCAAAGAAATTTCATTTCGAGTTGACCAGCCTGAGTCATGGTTTGAAATGTGGCATTAGAAACACAAATATATCCACCTCTACCAAGCTTTATCTCCCAGTCTCTCCGATGAGAGTATTTTCGATTCCCTGCAGCAGAAAATAAAAAGGTGAAACTAGAGCTGCAGGAATGAGGTTTTGTTTCCAGGATCAAAATAAAACCTCACCAGAAATCAATATGACTTTCCAATTTAACACAAAGGAAACATTTTGACTGTAAAGAAGTAAATAAAAAGTAAATAAATGTTTTCTAAATGTTGGTCTCAAAAATCATATTCTCATAAAAGCTACAAAAATTGAAGTGAAACTTGTTGCTCACTGTAATAGAGTTTTTTTCAGTAAACAGCTGGCTTTTGTTATGTAGTGCGAGGAAAGATATCAGTGCTTCTTTTCCAGTGTTATCAACTCACAGTCGAGGCTTCCCAGAACACAATGTGCCAGTAAAATGGGCATGATACTCCCGGGGACAGAAATTAAATAAGTATTGATAGAGCATTTCAAAAGAGTGAATTGAAATATTTTAAGTACAAGACGTTATAGCTGATAAAAAAACCTGTGTAATGTTTGTTCTTCATACAGCAAGACATGCAAAGTGCCAGGAAGAATCCAAGAAGACATATTCTACCCATTAACCAAACACTTACTAGCAATAGTGAGCCTGCTAATGAGACAGGCTTACTTCAGCACCGAAGAGAATTTGAGTGTTGAATTTAATAATGAGGCTATTATGTTCCACAAATTGGCACATGCGCATAGAGATTGTTTTCAATATTTCATTTTTTTGCGTCTGCTTCTCATTAAAAGCAAAGCAATAAATTGAAGTGAATTTGTCTGCAGACTTAATTTCCTAACAGGACCAAAGGCTGCAAGTTATTTCCATTAGAAGACAGCTAAAGTGCTAGCGGAGGTCATGAAAAAGAATACATGCAGAAAACACCACCTCAATCACATTATACTGCAGATATTATAGGCATGGGAAAGACTGCTTCCAGCTTGTCTGAGCAGGAGATACAAATGCAAGGGACATAGGCAGTCCTCCGTGGTCCAAGATCCACAAGGACTATTCAAAATTGAGGTTCAAACTTGACAGTAGGAAGCATTTCTTTACTGAGGGGGTGGTCAAACCCAGGAACAGGCTTCCTAGAGAGGTGGTTGATGCCCCAAGCCTGTCAGTGTTTAAGAGGCATTTGGACAATGCCCTTAGTACCATGCTTTAACTTTTGGCCAGCCCTGAAGTGGTCAGGCAGTTGGACTAGATGGTCATTGCAGGTCCTTTCCAATTGAAATATTCTATTCTATTCTATTCTATTCTATTCTATTCTATTCTATTCTATTCTATTCTATTCTATTCTAAAATGCTGCTTTAGGACAGGAATAAGATCTAAATGTGTGTCTGCATGGTCCTCATGCTTTATGTAGCCCACCTTAAAAAGCTCTGTCCCCGCTATGTGAACCTGCAGGTGGGTAGAAGTACCTGCAAGCAGTACTGTAGGGAATGTATCAGCTCAACACCATGAACGCCCCACGGTTGATGTGGTCAAAGTTGCAGGTTACATTCCTTCACCCCACCTCTCTTGGGAAGGATTGAACTTTGTTTCAAAGATGAGAGAAAAGTTGGAAATACCAGCCAATCCTCACAGGCACTATTTGTCCCTAAGGCAGGAGACCAGCTCTGCCAGCCAATGCCACCTCTTTATCGACACGCTGGACAAAGTGGATACTGATCAGCATTGACAAACCTGGTTTGTTTTCCTCGCTTGTTCTCTGTGAGAAGACTCACATTAAGGTCTTCATGTGGTGGAAGCGCATACAGTGCATCACTGCAGATCTGCGCTATTTGAAGTATCTTTGGTGCAACCCCAGCACAAAAGATGCAGGATTCTTCACAGGTTTTTGTAATACCTCCAACTTCTCTTACTTCCCAACTTATTTTCATTCTCTTTTGGAAAAGTTTTTATTATTGCTTCTATTTGGTAGTGACAACAGCTTAAGCACTAAAAAAGATCCCCTGGCTTGGATTTTGTTCTAAGCAGCTTATAGCTTTGTTCCCCTGAGAGCGATCCCCTAAACAGAAGACTGCACCATAGGGCTGGCTGAGGCATGGATTTGTCTGTCACAGGTAGCACAGGGCGTGTGAAAACCTTCCTGGCCTGCACTGAAACAAGAACAAAAAAATCCAAATCTTGCAAGTCTTTCTGACTCAACAATTTCTAAAAAATCGTTTGGATCACCAGAAATATTAGCATTCAGCTTTGAGCGTTTATCAGATAATATGAAGGAAACACTGGTTTACAGTGATATCAGGTGCCAGGGAATGCTATTACTTCTACACTCCATGGCTTTTTTCTGGAGAGCACTTGTAAGTCAAAGATCATTTTCCTACCCTTCTCCTTGGAGAGAGCAGCAAGTTCTGGATTTGAATCCTAAAACATGCAGTATTTTACCAAATACTTAATTTTTACCAAGTCACTGCTATTATCCCTTCCAATCCTGCAACAAGTCCGCTAGCTTGTAAATATTTGTCAATAAAGCTCAGGAGCTTTCTATTTAATAAAGCTTCTCTCCTTATTTAATAAAGGCTGTTCTATTAAATGATTTGTCTGTGTTTACATATGCATAATGAGGAATCTGGCAGAAAACCAAACAAGTTTTCAGGCTTGTCAGGGCAGACGCAAGAAGGGGAAATGCCAGGGGCAGGCAGACACCAGAAGGGGAAACGCTGCTGGTGGGCAAACGCACCTCATCACTTTGCTTCCCGGTCACAACAGTAGAACAAAAAGCCACCCACAGAGGTCACAAGAGACCTGTTGACTTCACCAGCTCCACTCCTCAGCCTACAGAGCACATTTCTGAAAGTGCCAGCAGCAGTGCAATATCCATTTCAGTTTTTGAGCACCTCAGCAGCATCAACATGCTTAGAGGACATTTGTGTAGGACGTGTATTTTGCACAGCTAATCTCTGAAGAATTATGGTGACCTTTTCTTAGAAGATACCTGGAAAGGGTTACATGCTTCCTACTAATTAATAATGATGGTCTGTCCATCGCAATGGCAGACGATAAGAAATTTTCATGGAAAATCGGTCTTTTCCTGCCAGATCTGGACTCCCTATCGCTTGTTTAGGATGGCCATATAATGCAGAGTAACAGAACCTTTTCCAGAAGTGCTGCCTAAGGATCAGGTGCATAATGCAGAAAATTATGAGAATTCAGAGAAATATCTTCATCTGAGCTACAGGTCTGCAAATCACCTGGTTTTCAAAATACAGCATCTCACATTTCTCCTAACAGATGTAAGCACAAGGTTAACAGAAGAAAGTCACATTCTGAAGAAAATATGCTGCTTGGACATCATCTCATTGAAAACAAAGTACCTTAATTAAATAAAAATGCATCTAATTACGTTTTCTTATAGCCTATCAGAAAAAATCTATGCAAGCAATTCCAAACACAATACAGGGAAGTACACTGTATTTTCCTGCTTTAAAACAGGAAAAAATGTGCACATACAAATATCTTCCTACAAATATTCTGCAGTTAACCATTGGTCACCTGAAATGTTTTTCCTGTTTCATCCCCTTGATGAAATCCAGCAATTCTTTGGAAAGGTTTTGCTTTGCAGCTGGAATCCTGCCATTTTCCTCTTCATTTCAATATGATAGTGAAATTCTCTTCAAATGTCACTTGAGTCTGTCTGAGAGACTCTTACAGGGTGCCAGTTAAAGACTATAGACAAAACCAGGATGAGGGCAAAATTATTTTAATAAATTATTAATCTTTAAAAACCATGGTCCCCAAAAAGCTTACCGAATCAGAGCTCCAGGACCGTTCCTGTCTGCTCAGTACCACTTGTGCTGCTGGAGAGTGACGCATGGGGGAGAAGGAGAAGGGACAGGGATGATGGGGAATGATGGCACGTGACACCGACATGTCTCTCCAGCCAAGCGCTGGAAGGTCACAGAACCCTTTGTCATCAATGAATTGAGCGAAAAGCCATTGAGGCATGTCCCAGTAGCAGGAGGGGCTCACTGATTTTAATGGTTAGTTCAAAAAAAGAATCCCATCCAATTAAGTCCTCCTGATGGAAAATGAGCTTCTCATTGAAAAACTAAAATGCTAGAAAAATCAGCTGAAAACCGCAAGATGCTGCTGGTACAAAAAAAGTGGTGTATGCAAACTCTTAAAGTTAAAGATTAAGACTAGTGATTCTTGTACAGTGCTGGGAAAACTGTACCTCGATGTCTGTAGAGAGTAGTAGATGGGTTTATTCAGAGGGGAGTAAGCTCTGTGTAAAGATACATATTTATATCAGAAGGACTGGGCAAAAATCAAGGCTTTAATAACAGTATGTCTACCAGATCTAGGGCTGAAAGAGCAATGAGTTTGCTCCGTGGCTTTTGAGAACAGCTGATTCAAAAGTAATGGAAAGAAGAGCAGTTATCTTTCCCAACCAAGTTGCAGATAGCTGAGCAACGTTCAGTCAAGGGAGCGATAAGCAAACCCAGCCCCTTGGCCCAGGTTTTCTCTTTCAAGAGGGCTTCCAAGAGGCAGAGCGGTCTGTCGGTGCATCACCGTGGTGGGGAGTAACCCAGGGCTGCTCAGTAATGACCAACTGGGAAGATCTTCACGCATCTCTGCCGCAGGCGATTCAACAATTTGACAACAGATGGGCCTGTAATTACAGCCCATTTGAGAGATTTTTAATGCACTGATTTGAAAGGCATTGATTTTTCTTCTTCGTAAGGAGAATAACAAAGAGAAGCGAAAACACCTCAACCTCGCTGTGATCCCCGCTGCCTGGCTTTTCACAGCATATTCTGCAGGCAAAGTGAAAACATTCGGCTTCAGCCAGCCAAACTGTGAATGTAATTGAATAGAGTAACTGTCTTCCAGTTAGAAGCTGAGCTGAAGCATGTTTTCCATGAGCTTCAAAAATGTTTGAGCTGAATGCAAGCCAATCACTAAAAAAAAAAAAAAAAAAGAAAAAAAAAAAGAAAAGTCCCTGCTGCATGTGGAGTTCCTGGAAGAAGCAACGATTGGAAACCCAACCCCAGGGCTTGTGAGGTGGAGGGGTGATAGATATCTGTAGCCAGTGTAGTCTGAAGCTTTGAACAATGAACGGCAGAAAATGGATCCATTTATTTCTATGGTAACATGAATAACTCAGGACTACACTATAGCCCAAATCTCAGCTGAATCCAAGTGATGAGCAACGACTCTCACCCAGCAAGCTCAATCATTTTCTTTCAAGGTAATATACTACAGCTCTTACCCCATACATTTTCTCAAAACTGGTAATGTTAACAAAAAAAATGTTTAAAATCCTTAGAGGAAAACATACTGTAACCTTCAGGCAGAGGCCAGAATTGAGTCTCAGGAGCCACAGCTTCACTCATCATGACTCCCAGTGTTGTAGCTTGCTGGGATGGGCATCTTCACAACATGGGCATCCTGCACTTTCGGTAGTCTTGTGGGGTTGTGGAATGGACATATCTCCCAGCCCCAACTGGCTGTTTAACCAAGATACTTCCCTCTTTGCCAGTGCCTCTGTCTCCCGTTTTTTAAAATAAAGATACTCTTTCACCACTTGGGAAGATTTTGAAGCACCAAGGAGTCTACTTCCAGCCAGGCAAAGTTATGCAGACTTGCCTGCTTTTCAACACTGATTTCATTGGTTTTGACCTTAGTCTTCGTGTGGTTATGAAAAGTCTGGGTCTATTCCTTAGCACACAATCAATTTTCAGAGCAATGACTCCAGAAACAAACTAGCAGCAAACCATACATCTTCTGCCCCATCTCAGCTTCTTTGTTCGTCTGAGTTTGAAAGATATCTCTGTTGCACTACTTCAGTCCTTCTAATGGGAGGCAATCCAACCCCAGCGTCTCAGTTTCAACACTTCCATCTAGTTCAAGCCAGGTCTGGACCCAAGTCTATCACTGAGATGGTTTACAGACTAATAATTCCTCCTTCGCCAGCAATCAGTCTCTATTCCTTGCTGCCAGGTTCAATAGGAGAGGCTGCTGACATAAGTTCCCCAGGAGTTCTTCCTTCTAAAAATATTGATCACAACTCATCCTTTCTGCTTCAGCTGAATTTTGACAAGGCAATTTCAAAAGCACAGGAGGAGCTTCTCATGCAACTTGTCTTTACAGCTCCCTTGGAGCTGTCGCCTCCCCATCTTACACATATGCACTGTTTTAAAATACATTACTACCATTACCTTTGTCAGCAGTTTCATCATCATTCAACATTACAGTAGGAAATGCACCACTCAGGGATCATGTTAAGACACTGAATTTCTGTATGTGACAAGGAATGGCAAAATAAAAGGACTTGTATCCAAGTTATGGCTATTTGAGAGGTGTTTTTATGCAAAGATTAGAACAAAACGAAATAATGCAGTCTGAGGCTTTTAGCTCAATATTAGATCTCTCTCCTCTCTAAATCCCCAACACGAAAATGTTAGAGATATATAGATTATACAGCTATAAAATATTACATGCAGCAAAAAGGACACGTAGAATTAAAAAAAAGACTACTGTCACATCACCGTTGTGTGCTTTGTCCTCCACACATTTCATCTGCCTCACACATTGACCCTCACCACAACAAATCTGGGCCATCACCCTTCCCACGCACCTCTGAAGGTCTGCGTGCCCAGCCTGTGCCGCCGGGTATCTGCACCCACGCTTGTGTGCCAGGAGTTATTTTTCCTCCCATGTTTATTCTATGGTTGGTGTAACTGATCTTTGGTCTCTGACCAGGGGCATTAGCCATTAAAAGCATGATAACAGGTAGCGTTCTCCGATAGCCTTTGTGTTCGCTTCATTCAGCCCTGAAATGGAGCATCGCTGTTGGCTTGAGTGGGTAAAGAATTCGACAAGCCTTGAGAGCTTTTGAAAATCCTGCCTCTATCACAGCACAGATCCTGGTAAAAATACTTTTGGCAAGGTGTTTAATTAGCAGAAGAGTGGTGTTTTCTTCAGGGTAACTTAGGGACTACCGTGTTTTCTCAGCAACTTTTTTTATATATATAAAATGCTAATAAAATATATGAGGGAAATTCATTAAATTAGCCCTATTTTGATTCAAGCTGATATTCACAGTGGGGTTATTGTATCACATTTTGTTTGGCATGTTTTCAAAGAAGGTAATCAAAATCTCCTCCTCTTTTCTGTTTATCATGCCAACTCTATTTTTATCAGATGACTCTCCCCATTGTCATGGCAAGAGCAGACTGGAGTCTTAGTTCAATTTAGCAATACATGACCATAAATACATCAGCAGATTGAATTAGGAAGTGACATGCCAAAAGCAGCTTTCTCCTTCTCTTTTTTGCATTCACACAACTCGCTCAATCGCAGATCTCTAATTGAAAAGTCTCAGCAGTGGATTAAGATCACATACGTTAATACGAAGCACGGTGTCTCGTGCATGCTGATGAAAACAGGAGTGCCTGGCAGGGGCTGGGGGGCCGGGCGCTCGGCTAACCACACAGCCACCACTCACATCACCCCCCGCTATGTACATGGGGGCAAGCGGCAGAGCAAAGGGGCTTAGGTGACATTGGTATGGATGTTTATATATGTAATAGCAGAGGAAGGGTGCAGGGCAGAGGGGAGAGCTGTGTATGACTTTTATTCACTTGTTGCATTGAAAGGGCAAAATATTTCAGCCCCTTCCTGCCCAGCAGAACCCCGGTGAAGTCAATGGGAGGTTAGGAGGGAGTAAAACAAAGTTTAGTCTGGATATTAAGCCCTGCATCTTTCCGCTAGCTAGTAATTTTAGGGCCTGATTCATAGCAGCTGGAGTAAAACATCCCCACATGGGATTTCAGCTCCCGTTCTCTGTGAGGAGGCAGGATGCCGAGTGCGACCCTGTCATTCAGTCTTCCCTTATGCTCAGTGCCCAGGGACAGGAGCGTAAAATAAATGTGATGAACATGACAGTCCCTCCTCATCGCCCCTGAAGGAGCCTGCAAGCTCAGGTGCTGCAAATTCGGAGGAGCAGCAGTGAGTCCCCTGCGCCCGGGGAGGGGGCTCACTCCAAACGAGCCTGCAGGAGTCTTTAAAAGGACTTCTCGGAGCTGGAAGGGAGCTAGACCAGGGGAGGAAATGCAGGTCTCCTGTGATACCCCTTTCTCTTCTTCGCGGGCACAGAGTGGGTGCTCCCAGCCCCTCCCAAGAGCCGCCGCTCTCCTCACAAGGCGCAGACCCCGCACTCGTGGCAGGGGGCTGCTGCCTCCTCGGGGTGCAGGGGCCCGGGGCAGAGCAGCGGGACCGGCAGCACAGCGGGGCGGCAGAGCCGGGTAAGGGCGTCCCTGAGCCTGGGGAGGGGGGGCACCGGCATGCCGGGGGGCTGGAGCGGGGGCAGAGCATCCCGGCGGAGGGCTGCTGCCTGCGGCACCGACGGCTCCCTACCTCCAGCCCAACTTTCTGCAGAGTGGGTGGCCCCAGGCTATTCCCTCCCGGGCTGTGGCAGCCTCCCCTCCCGCTGCTCCGTCTCCCCCCACCCTCCCGCCCTGCCGGAGGCAGCCCCGGCCGGGAGCCCCGTCCCTCCTCCCCGGGGGAGCGGCCGCCGACCCCGCCCGCCGCGGAGGGAAGCGGCGGAGCGCGGGGTGCGCTCCCGGCTCGGGGAGCGGCCCGGGGGGGCTGCAGCCGGAGCAGCGCGGCAGCCCAGGGGGCAGCGGGGCGGTTTATGCCTTCACCCGGCGGACAGGAGTCCCTGGAGCTGCAGGTAATCATTGCCGGGGGAGCAGGGAACAGCGAGCGGGGTTGGGGGAGCCTAAAGGGATGGGTGGAGAGGCAGGAGGGATGGGGACGGGGCAGGCTGGGGCTTTGCAAAGCGCACCCCGCTTTTGAGGGCTCTCTGGGATGAATGAGGCACCGGAGCGCTCCGTCCCGTTTGCGGCTCCCCCGAAGCAAGCGGCCACCCCGAGTTCGCCCGTCTTACGGGGCTTTTGCTGCTGGAGAACGGAGTGACCCCGTCCTGGCTGGAGGGATGGCGGGGACAGGACCCGCTGGCCGAGCGGAGGATGCGGTGGTTAAAGCAGGACAATCCTTAGCGTTGCTTTAAAACGGCCGCTTGAAAGGGAAGAGAAAGGCACCCGCGGGAGGGGTGCGCAGCCAGACACCCCACCCGCTGGGCGCTGCTTGAGCCTCACCGTGACCCGAAAAGGTGGCAGAGCCCTGACCGCTGCCCAGCCCGGCAGGACGGGGCACAGAAAGCCACGGGGGGCTGGAGCTGGGCGCACGATGCTCCTTCCCTGGAGCACGGGGGGAAAGTGCAGGGGGTCGGATGTGCTTGGGGTGGGCAGCAAGAAGTGGATGGTCAAGGTCAAAGCAGAGTCCTGCGAGTCACCATCGGTCTTGGGCTGGGAGTAGCACCGTCTGTCCGTGTGCCTCGCTGGTTTACTGCAGCTCCCAGCATCTGCAGAACCGGGCACGGCTTGTTCCCTGTGCCCAGACCTTTGCACTGAAGAGTGGGGAAAGAACGATCTGGTTCATGTGTTTTGAACTTGCAGGCTTGTGTTGGAGTAAACTAGAGTCTTTTTATAGTTCTGTGGGGGAGGAGACATGCAGGCTACACCAGGCAGCCAGTACTTCGGGTGCTGGGATCCGTCTGTTAGCACTCGTGTTGGGAATCCCAGCTCCTGGGGGGCCCTGTCACCAGGGCTTGGTGGCCGGAGTGGATCTGCACTGCTGGTGTGGGATGCGCCTGATCAGAGACCTCGCACCTTGGGAGGTCCCCCCCGAGACTCCTTTCCTGGAGCTGCTCTACTTCTTGCAGCAAGAGAAGCTGTTACTGAGCTCTTTCTGACCTGGGGCTCTCCTGGAAGGGGTCCCTGAGCCAAAGGGATCTGTGGCTGTTTCAGCTCTCCCTCAGCCTGGGCACGGACACAGCCCGCAGTTAAATGCTCTTCAACTGAACTGTCTTTGAATCTGTCACATCCCTGAAATCAGTTGATGTCAATGGATTGCAGAGGAGAGAGGGGTGGAAGAGAAAGGTTTTGGTAAGAACCCCTGGTTACAGTGATGCGCCAGTGCAGTCCCTGGAGTTCAGCCCCAGCCACACCTGCCTGGGTGGGAGCACCGAGGTGTCGGGCTCCACACTTTCCTCTGGCTGAAGTTGCTTAAATCAACTGATCTGGGAGCAAAACCAGAAGCATGTGATTTACATGACTGTGTGACAGGACCAGCTCAGCCAAAGTGAGTAATCTCTGAGCATAACAGAGCCTGAAATGTGTTTGGGGAAAAAAGTATTTAGCAAATATTTGGCAAAAGCAAAAGTGTTTTATGGGCTGTTTGTTTGCAAACTGAAAACAGGACCAAGTTATCAGGTAACATCTCTGCAGAGTGCTTTAGGAAACACTGGGCTGGTCTGAGCAGGGTGATAACAAAGTGTTGCCAACTTGAAAAATTTTGATTCCTAAATATTTTGAAAGTGGCAAGACACTATTCAACTTCGACTTCAGTTGATCGCTGTTTAGTACCAATACAGCTAGTCAAAACAGAAAACCAATTTAGTGCATGAAAGTTGTTTTGTTTTGTCTTCTGTAGAGAAAAATCAATCACTCCAGTTTTTCGGAGTGAGAAACACACCCTGAGAAATATCAAATGGCAGATTTTAACAAGGGGAAAGTTCCCATCTGAACTGAATCCTTTTGCTTTTTTACCCCAGGTGGTGGAATAGGGTAGGGAATGGGGAAAACCAAGAATTTTCTATATGAAATGATGAGACTTCTATGCTCTCAGGGAGCTACTAGCTTAGTACAAGAATGTTATTATAACTGTAAGTTGAAGCAGGTCTTGGCATGATGCTGCATTTCCCTCCTCCTCACGCAGAGCCCTGCCTGGGTGTTGGTGTTATTTCAGAGCTGCTCTGCCAGGTCACAGCAACTTTCACACCACCACCTCCCTCCCTTCCCCTTCCACCAGCAGCTCCCTCTCCCTCCTGCAGCAGCAACCCTTGGCTCTGCCTACTGGATCCATGCAAATGCAAAGCACGAGGCCCCATGGGTTGTATCTGAAGAAGCAGGTGATGAATACTCATGCCCAAAAGGGCAAATTTACTAAAGGACCAGGAGAGTTTTTTGTGGCTTCGTTACAGCAAATTGCTCCACTAACACATTGTGGCCAACTCCACGAGACGGGGGAAAAACATGAAGATCTGCTATTAGATTTTTTTTTATATTTATGCAGGTGCTTTTCTTCCCATTATTACCAAGGCCATCTGTTTTAAAAGCATATCTGTCTGGATTACCATTTTGTCTGTTCCTGCTGGTTATTCTGCACCTGGAAGCAGTAATCTGCTGTTCTGTTGTTGTAATTCTCTTCACAACAATTATGTTTGATGCTGCATAAGACAGTTATGATTCCAGTGATAAATAGGCAGCGAGGTCAAATCTTGACTCATAAAATTAGGTTTCTTTTTGTAATTCCTTCTTGATCCCAGCTATACCCAGCTTTGACTCTGATGCAATGCACTTTATAGAGTTATTTTTGCTTTGCTATTGTAACCACAGCCAGGAGAATTTCAGCCTTGATCTGCCTGGACACTTTTAAGGTTTGTTCTTCCTTATGTTGTGATGATGCTTCAGTCACTAATGGGCTCCTGTGTGCTGTTAGATGGATACCTGCTCTTGTGCCCAGCAAAAGCACGTTTGTTTAGGACACCTGCTAGAAAAGTGTTCACAAAGGCTAAATACCTTCTTCTGAGCGGAATGGTCTGTACCATAACACCTCTGCTATTTCTTGTCTCAGTTTTCTTGGGCAGGGACACAGGCAGTCAGATATGCTCAGCTGCAGTGGATGCCTATTTTTTTTTGTTCAGGGTACTGCTCTGTAAAAGGAGAACTTGGAATTATGCTAGTGATTACTCTGGATCTATGTTCTTAGCTCCATTGTCCTTTTCGGTTCATGTGTTTTAAGCAGAAAGCACATAATTTATGAAGTATACCAGTATGATGTCTTGGAGATCAAACACCAAAGGGAAAAAAATCTGGACGGGAGAAAGTCCCCTAGAGGTGTGTTTTTTATTAGTCCATTAATTAAGAATACCAAAACGAGTGTATAAGGTATCAGTCAGCATGCCTTAATTATATTTAGTCATCCTTTGTTGAGGTTCATGGTCATTAACTGCTGTAGTGGCAATATAAATTCAGACAAAATTGTGCTTGTGAGGGGCAAGCTATCAGCTAGACAGAGGGAAAAGCCATCTATGCTCATCAAAGACCGCCGGCAAAACACGCTTTTGCAGCTGTTCAGGTTTGTTTTTATTGTTGCCATGCCATACTGAATCCCAGAATACCAGTGGCTACAAGGCAAAGGCAATGAGGTTTCAATGGCTTAGTGGATAAAGCACTGAAGGGGAACTCTGGAGATCAGGGCTCAGCTTTCAGACCTGGACGACTCTGAGCACATCACATCCCAGTGTATGGGAAATGTTCAGATGAGGGCAGCTTCTTGCTGATGCTGCCAACCTGCAGGCTGTCACCAAATGAAGAGACTAAAGACTTTTCATGAGAGCCTTAGCAAATGCATTTCCTTCTGAATCCACCCGCTGTTGAAGGGAAAGGTGCAACATTCATCAAGTGGAACAAAAAAACTGAGAGTAAAGGTTAATGTTCACACAAAACCAAGAGAAGAGCCCTAAGATACTAAAGCAGCAGACTGACAAACTGCTGAGCTATCACTGACTCCTGGGGACAGCCCAGCAGCAGGAGGAGACTGTTACAGCTGCTGTTGAAGGAGGCTGGAAGAGCTGTCCCCTCCACAGAAGACACACAAAGGTCCCTCAGGAAAGACCTTTAGGTGCACCAGGAATGGCAGCAATGGATGGCTCAAAGAAGCCGAGGCCCTTGGCAAGCAGAGATTTTGTGCAGTAGGTTACCCACATGAAGGAACTCCTCTTTCTCAGTGCTTCTCCCAAGGCTTGATCTCTACATGCGGTGGAAGGAGCAACAGGCTTGAAGAACTTAGTGTGTAATTTTATAGTCAACAATTTCAAGGATATGTACTGTGGGGAAAAAGGAAGTAACTTTAGAAGAAAGATGTCCAACCTCATTTTTTTTTTATAGCACTAGGACGAGAACCATGCATGACTGCATTTCCTGACCTTCCCTTGCTGAGTGGCAGCCCTGGGTCTTTTTATTGTCCTCCTATTTTTGCAGTGCCAGAACAAAAATTTTGCTTTTTGGCCCAGACTGGATGTTGCTGTGCTAGTCTGGGGAGAAGTGCCTTCCCAATGTCAGCACCATACTTGGTCCCAAAGATGCAGTTCCATGAATAGGAGTCTATAAATACCAACTGCCCCATCCCACCACCCATTTCCTTTATATTATTCCCTTCAAAGATACTGGCTAACCAGCTGGGTCACACAGCCTCTGGGTTGCAAGAAAATGCAGTCTTCCAAAGATCAAAACTCTGACAGCCCAAGAGGAGTATGGTGCTGCTTTGGCTTCTCCCAGATTTCCCCCACAAATAAGCTGAGTTTTAATACAGCTTCATAATTTAAAATTAGTGTCAGAACAGAATTAGAAAGTCCATTCTTTGGCCAGAACTGGAGTTTGCCTTTTCTTGCATAAGCAGTAAGTTTAGTCCTATTTAATTCACAAGGAGCATGGTCTCAGCTGACCTCTCCTTGCAGTGTGCTGTCAGGGACTGCAATGACTCTTGCAGCCCGTGGCTGCAATACCTAAACCCCAAACACCACAGTAGCGTATCCAGAACCTGCAGATCCTCCCTGCCCCTTTCTCATCTCCATCTTCAAGCCAGCATTTGTTTGAGCTTTGGCAGCTCTCTCAGCTTTACCATCCCAGCCACCCTGGATTTCTTATTTCTCTGGTACATCTCCTCCCGGCCACGGAATTACATGTGAGACACCTACTTCCCATCTGCACATTTCCAAATCAGAACAGCATATTTATGATTGCTGCCGGTAGCTGGAGGGACTTCTACTCTCACCCACTGCAGTTTTTCTCACCAAAGAGAAAGCACAGTAACCAGCCCGTGGAGGTGTTTGCTTTCCTCTTGGAGATGAGAAGTCTCTTGATGCTTACACGCTGTTGAGTTTTGCTTTTGCTTGAAAGGCATGGGTGCAATGTGGGCTGGATGTTTTTGAATCCAGATTCATGCCCCCAGACTCTTATGGAAACCCAACCATCAGGCAATGGGAACAAAAGTTGCTGGGCACGTCCTCCTTGAGCACCTTCATCACTGTCTGCTGGCCAGACTTGGAGAGATCTTGGGCCAGATTGGTGTTTTGAATCTCCACTCTTTTACAGCAGATGCTTTAACTTTTTTATAGTGGAAAGCTTTATAAACACCTACTTAGACCATGTTCAGACAAAGAAAGAAAAAATATTCATGTGAATCAAGCATGCTACAGAAACAGAGTGTTGGAAATTTTCAACCCTTTTCAGATTGTCTAATAAACACATATTCTACCACCAAATCTGTTCAGCTGTCTGTGTCCTGAAGCTGCCCACTGCAGTTTGGATTTCTGGCAGAAGAAAGGTGTTTCTTAGACAAAAACCACACTTCAGGGTGAGAGGAGAGGGATTCAGAAGCACTAACAGAAGAATAGTCTTGAGAGGTGGAAAAAACCCCAGCTTGTTCCTTTCCGTTGCAGTCTTCACGTCTGCGTGCACATGGCCTGACCCGACTGAAAAGTGTCCTCAGACGTGGTCCTTTCCACCTTGGAGTTCATTGATTTTTTTTCTAGGGTTTTGTCGGTTGTTATGGAGGGTTTTGTTTCCCCACCTACACAGCTGCTGATGTTCCCTGGGGCTTCTCAATTGGTTCTGCCAGGCAGTAAGTGGCATTTGAATATATCAAACTGAGACTGTTTCTATGTAAACAGGGAGACCTGTGAAACATCGCAGTGGAGCTTCAGATACGAACAGCCAGGAACTGTCTTTGGTTCTGGATTCTGAAAGCACCCAGAGTTTGCACCAGAGAGGGACAGGGCTGAGTCAGTCTTCAGCCTCTTCAGGCACCCTCTGCTAAGCGACAGCAGAATTGCACCTAATTGGACTTTAAAGCTTTCGGCACTGATGCCAGGGCTCTGCTTTCAGTCTGATTTGTATGCGCTGTTCGGTCAGAGTCTTTCAAAATTGTCTTTTAACATTTTCTGAATCAGTTTTTAGACAGAAAGCTAAGAGGAAAGGTAGGTTCTGGATTTGTGTATTTTTGTGCAAGTTGGGAAGTAGAGGGTATTATCCCCCCAGCTCCTTGATTTCACAAAAGAGGAAAATGTGTGTATGACAGGTTACGGAGAGTGAGACAGTCAAACGGTGAAGTTTGCTTGCCAGGTGACACAGGAGGCATGCAAAAATTAACATTTCTCATCAGCAGAGGAAGGACTGACCTTGTTACCAGCAGGCTTTGGACCCAAACGGCCCACGTGCCGGGGCATTCAGACTCCTTCGCTGCAGGACAGCTCCTGTCTCTGACTGTGAAGTGTGATGGCCATCACCCTCTCTCCTCTCGCTTGCGTTTCCCAGCGGGACGCATACTGTGTTACTGCCGAGCAGCCTCCCACCTTCACAGTTACAGCCAGCCCTGACCCCACTGCATGGAGCCTGTGAAAATTAAACAGATCCCACCATCTACTGGGATGAGCACTTGGGCTCTCTCATTGTGCAATTCCTTTGTTCAGGCATTGATCTCATCACACGTGCTAACTGCATAATTCAAACACAGATTCTGACTATAGATAGAAAATTAAATGATGTGTAAAACTTAGTCTACTTTGAATTCACTCTTTCTTTCTCTCTTTTTCTTCCTTTTTTTTTTCTTTCTAGGACCAAGATGCCCGTGAAGTTTAATCTCTCTTAGCCTTAAAAGAAAAACTGAGGAGTAACAATTATGGATCCTTTATACTTTTCCAACACATTTAGCACAGAAGCTAGTTCCAGCGATGTGAATTCCTCACTGCTGACAAACGTGACAGAGAATGGGACGCTCTCAGAGCAGCCCTCATTCAAATACATCCACAAAGTCCTGATTCCCATCTGTTACCTCCTCGTATGTGCAGTCGGACTCAGCGGCAACACATTGGTCATTTATGTGGTTTTACGTTATGCCAAGATGAAAACCGTCACCAACATATACATCTTGAATTTAGCTGTTGCCGATGTACTCTTCATGCTGGGCCTGCCCTTCCTGGCCACCCAGAACGCCATCTCCTATTGGCCTTTTGGCTCTTTTTTGTGCAGGCTGGTTATGACTGTAGATGGTATTAACCAATTCACTAGTATTTTTTGTTTGACTGTGATGAGCATGGACCGCTACCTGGCAGTAGTTCATCCCATTAAATCAACCAAGTGGAGACGTCCCAGGGTGGCCAAGCTCATCAGCGTGACTGTCTGGACATTCTCATTCTTGGTGGTGCTTCCAGTCATCATCTTTTCAGATGTGCAGGAAGACTTTCACACCTGCAACATGAACTGGCCAGAGCCCGTCAACATCTGGTCAGCAGCGTTCATCATTTACACATCGGTCCTTGGTTTTTTTGGACCTTTGTTGGTCATCTGTCTCTGCTACTTGCTGATCGTGATTAAAGTCAAATCTTCGGGGATCCGAGTTGGGTCTACGAGGCGCAGGAGATCAGAGAGGAAGGTGACCAGGATGGTGGTGATCATTGTGGTGGTCTTTGTGTTTTGCTGGCTCCCATTTTACATGATGAACATTGTCAATTTGATATTTATACTGCCAGAAGACCCTGTGTTGGTAGGGGTGTACTTCTTTGTGGTGGTCCTGTCCTATGCAAACAGCTGTGCCAACCCCATTCTTTATGGATTTCTTTCTGACAACTTCAAGCAGAGTTTTCAGAAAGTCCTTTGCCTCCGAAAGGGCAATGGTATAGAGGATGGTGATCCCATTGAACACAGGCAAGAGAACAGCAGCCGCTTGCAGGAATCAATGTTAACCCAGAGAAATATTGAATTCAATGGACATATGCAGACTAGCAAGGTCTAAGGGCATGGTTTGGTACTGCAAAGCACTTGTAGACCTGGAGAACTTGGGGACTTAAAGGAGAGATGAATTCATAGCAAAGCTAAAATCTGGAGACCCACAAGCTCAAATAAATGTACATAGACTTCTCTTCACACCCCTCCCTTTCCCAGCTGAAAGTGTTATGGGCTATACTGGACTGTGTGAAGCTCTTACCGTGTTTTAGTTAAGTCAGACATGTGTTACCACTTTCTGTACTCTAGAGAACTGATTTACTGGTACACACTGCTGGATTTGTACTGCTCTAGATGCAAAACAACACTAAACCTGTTTTAACTACCTTGTTAAGCTGAGTTTATGGCTGCTTTGCACTGTTGGGATCAGCTCAAAGCAGAAAACAGCTCAGATAATATCTTTGGTAGTCTTCAAGGGGATCTCTTAAAAGAAAAACACTGTTTCTTAAGAGGAAGTTTCATACAAAAAAAGCCACAGCACTGATCATGAAATTGTGTATGAGCCATGGTTATAGAGTGCTGTGTACTCCATTACATTGTTTTACTCTCATTAACCCATATAAGACACTCATAGTATTCGTGAATCTTTCAAAGAAAGAATAAAAACAAGACTAGGAAAACATTGTTGAAAGGATTCATAATACTTTCACATTCTAAACCAAACCGCATATAAAATGTAATGTAACCACTTTATTATTATGTAAGTGACGATGATTGTGAAGTCCTGGAAAGCTGTTGTGTATATTTATTGGTTCTGAATGTAAGTATGGACATGAATATAAACTGTATTTTCAGAAATTAAAACAAGTTCAATTCCCTTCTGACTATCCATTTCATGGCTTCACCAAGCACTGTCAGGCACTGCACAAAAAAGATACAGCTGAGTCTTTCATGCTTAAATCATTGTAGATGCAATATAGTTTAGTATGGCAGGACCAAGTACAGGAACCTGTGGGGCTCTGTCCTGCTCAGACACCAAAAGGAAAGTCACGGTGCCTCATGGTGCTTGGGAGCTCAGGAAATAGAGATCAAATGACTAATGTGAGACCATATATCAGGATGGGGGGAGCAAGGAACAGCATCCAGACCCGATTCCTGCCTTGTATCTGATCCAAGCTACTTGCACTGAGAAGTGAGGACTCTTCATACACGAAAAGGAAGAAAGCAAATTAGATATTTGTATCCAGGCAGGAACTATTTATTCTCTTTAGAAATTGCTTTCCACCACCACTGCCACCCACACAGGTCCAATAGTCCTTCTGTAAGGAAGTTTATTTGTATGTAATAGCAAGCAGCAGGGGATACAAAAGGACAGGGCATCTCAGCTGTCCTTCCAACCTTTGGTGACCTTCTACAGCATCTCTAAGGGACATGGCTGAGCCCTGGCACCAGCAGTAAATATCAGCCTGGCATTTGTACAAGCAAGGCAGATTATTCAAATAACTCTAAACAGAGCATGATGCTGACATGGTTGCCCCCTAGAGTGCAACCCAGAGAAGTGTAGACAAGAGTGATTAGAGTGAGAGGCTCCATGTTGAAATTACTGAAGATTTTGGGGTTGGCAGCCTTCCAAAATGAGATCCAGGTTGCAGTCCTCTCCCCCTTATAGTTTCGCAAAGGCTCAGCAAGTTCAGCAGAGGAGCCTGAAGATGTTGTTTCAAAGCCAAGTTACTGTTATCACTTAGTCCATGGCAGCTTGTTTCCACGAATCCTTTTGACCAAGGCCTTCAGGACTGCCTGGGAACGGAGACCTGTTGCTTCTTTCAACTGTCCTTCTCAGGAGCTTGTATTTCCCAGTCCAAACCACGTCCTGACATGCACCGTTCAAAATGTACTCACATGTTGGGTCACCGGCGCCATAAGCTGCTAAAAGCAGGTTTAATTTGTTAAGACGTGGCACTATGGTATACCGTCCTGGTTTCGGCTGGGATAGAGTTAATTTTCTTCCTAGTTGTTGGTATAGTGCTGTGTTTTGGATTTAGTATGAGAGGAATGTTGATAACACACTGATGTTTTTAGTTGTTGCTAAGTAGCCCATAGTCAAGGACTTTTCAGCTTCCCATGCTCTGCCAGGTGCACAAGAAGCTGGGAGGGAGCACAGCCAGGACAGCTGACCCAACTGGCCAATGGGGTATTCCATACCATATGACATCATGCTCAGCATATAAAGCTGGGGGAAGAAGAAGGAAGGGGGGGATGTTCAGAGTGATGGCATTTGTCTTCCCAAGTCACCGTTACGCGTGATGGAGCCCTGCTTTCCTGGCGATGGCTGAACCCCTGCCTGCTGATGGGAAGTGGTGAATGAATTCCTTGTTTTGCTTTGCTTGCGTGCACAGCTTTTGCTTTCCCTATTAAACTGTCTTTATCTCAATCCACGAGTTTTCTCACTTTTACTCTTCCGATTCTCTCCCTCATCCCACCGGGGGGGAGTGAGCGAGCGGCTGGGTGGGGCTTAGTTGCCGGCTGGGGTTAAACCATGACATACACAAATACTTCTCCTTAAAATGCTCTGCAGGAGGAGAAGTTAAATCCCTGCCCAGAGACCTAGCCACTGGGCTTCTTAATAGGCTAAAACTGACTCTGGATCTACCGCTCTTACCATAAGCCCTAGCAGGCAAGTTCCTTTTTGGGTTTGTCTTCATACCTAAGATATTTCTAATTGACATCTGTCTTAGTTGGGAAAAGCATGTGTTTCTGTTCAGTGATAGATATTCTGGCTTACCATGGGTGGGTCTCAACCAGCCCATACATCTATTTTCACTTCAACAACCACGGTGAAGGAATGAAAACAAGCTCCTGGGAGGGTGAAAACAGAGTAAAACCTGTCTGTCCTCCCAGGCTGGTCCAGGAAAACATTGTGCATCTGCAAATACAAACAGCAAAATTATATTATATCTAAAAGATCAGCCTAGGGTGAGAGGTAGGGGTTACTACAGGGAGGTCCCATGATGGGCCATAGAGCTGCAATGGTCTGTGTATGAAGAATGGAGAAATCAGGACAACGGCCAGAGCAAAACATGTAGCTCAGGGTGGACAGAGCCTTCGCTCCCACCCAAGGGTGTCCCCTTTTTAGCTGTGCAGGTGGAGAACAGACCTGCCTGCATGACCATCAGCCCTGAGGACCAAGCACACCAGGCAGGGCAATAGCCTGAGCTAAAACCACTCAGACCTTAAAACTACTTACTCCTGATGGAGCTATTTAGCATGAACTTACAGCATGGACCAATTCCTAAGTAAGTTCTTGCTCCTGCCCGCTGTTGCTGTGTATATATGCACCATTTTCCTTCTTTGTGCTGTCACACATGGCCATTCTCCAAGCGCAAGAGCACAAGAACTCACCAGATACAATAAAAGACAACTGCAGGATGTATCCAGAGCCTGGTTCCTGGCTTGGGCCATTAGTAGGTACATTTTGGCTTCTTGCAGTAGCAGCCTGTAGCCCACCTTCCATACACCTGCGCTATACCATGGCCGTTAATTCAAAATCACAGCACAACCAAGTTTACATTGATTAATTAAGTCATGCAATATCTATTATTTCCGGAATTATCAGGCTGTTCCAGGCATAAATCAACTCTCTTATCAGTTCTTGAGACACGTGGAGTAATTAGTGCAGGCCTTTATGTCATCTCTGCCAACTCCATCTGCCTCCAGTTGATTAGCCAGAAGTTCTTCTCCAGTGACAGAATTAGAAAAACCCATTTTAGTTCACAGATCATTTTGCAAGCAGCAGTAATAATTAATGCTCTCACAGAGGGAGGGTGCCCTGTGTGCGCAGCATTGCTAGCTTGCTTTGCAGAAGTGCAGGGATGCAGAACTGGAGTCAAAGTGTGTTGCTGAGCACACCTATGCCATCGCCAATCGCCGGCCTGATCCTCTGGAGCGGCTGAGCTCTTAAGCACAGGGAAAATTAGCAGAATGAAGAAACCAGAAGGGTTTTCACAATAGCAGCAAAGCTGAGAAAAGCTGGTTGCTCTCACCAGCTATATACTGTATTAGTATTTGCTATGGAAGTAGCAAGACACGGTTATGAGCAGGGAACAGCTGAAATGCCAGGGCGAGATTTAGGAATTTGCCCCTGAGGTTGTGAGACTCTGCCTAAGTCCCTTCACCCCTTGTACATCAGTTTCTGTATCTGAAAAATTGGGAAGAATGGTACTGGCTTCCATCATACAGCATTCAGCGCTGAAAGTCGGCACCGAAAAAACCCCTTATAATCTGCCATCTCCTACCAATGTGCTCGGAGCTCCACAAAAATCAAGAGGTGGCAGTCCTGGAGATAGGCAATGCATCGGGGACCAGAGGGGAAGGGTGTCATCGCTGCCAGTCCTCACTAGTATTTTCCTAAGGCTGCCTGAGAGAAGGGCTGCTTGGGTATCTCAGTCTTCATTTTTAAGAGAAATCATTTCACTTGGGGATTATGAAGGATTCGCTATAAACTTGAAGCAAGTGTACCCAACAGCCTCGAAAACAGCAGTCCAAGAGAAACCTTCGAGACGCTTGGGACTGGCAGCACCACTAACAGAATAAAATGTGCAAGGAACAACAGTCTGATACTTAGCCTTTTATATTTTAAAATAAGTTTCTAGGTGGGGCAGAGACCCTTGTATGATGTAGAGAGGTTGTGAGGTGGATACTGGTTTGCCAGAAGGCTGCTCAGAATAGAGGCGGAGGAATTTGGAGTCAGACAAAACCATCTGCAGACTGAGAGGGGTGGTTTGAGGAAAGAGGGTAGAGAGCAAGCCCAAAATGTCCCTCCAGACATTTCATCCCAGGATTGGACATCCCTTTTAGAGATCTTTCAGACCGAGGCGTATCAGACTCGCAGGGACTGTGTGAGTGTTACTTTAACACAAAAATAAAAACACGTTGCTAGATTAAGTCACGCACCTAGAGATTAAGCAATATAACGAGAAGCAGATGGAAGAATAAACTCCAAAACCAAAGAAAATAAAAAACCTCCTCAGTGGATTAGGTAAGAACACAGAAGAACTGAAGAATACTCACAAGACCAACGCTTGAGTAAAAATTGGCAGAGTTGAAATATCGATGATTCCTGGGTAACTTCTTCTTTTCTCTTCAGGAAAAAAGCTAATATTCATTTCAAACCTCTCTAAGCATGGGAGAGAGCTAAAGAGGTGTGATAAATGAAGAATCAGGGTTTTATTGCTCTGTCACGTTAATCTGGTGCAGTATCAGGAGACACCAGTGTAACAATAATCTGGTGCATTAGGGATACTCTGTTTTTCTTTCCATGATGATTTTACAACCTGCTGGAAAGAAAAGCCAACAGCATTTCATGCCAAGACGCTTTATAAACATTAGTATTGTGCTAACAAAAGCATCATCTTTTACCACAGAGGAAGAGTTTTAGTGCAAACTGTAAACTCTTTGTGTACCGAGCAAAATTTCTCTGTTCTTTTCTCTGCCTCAAAGTCAGATCAGCATGGATCCTGTAGAGTTACCATGCACCAACCATCTACCGTGGTCTTCAGGCTTATGCTACAGAGATTGTCTTCACTTTCCTCTGATAAAACATTCTGGACAAAGTACACAATTTATGCATTGAATGAACCAAACCCAAAAATTGTTTGCCTATTTTCTGGGTATTAAAAAATCTTTTTTTCAAGTAATCTGGCTGTTGCTATGATGGTAACTCTTAGGTCTCTCACCTGCTGTGGAAAGCCTGCCCAAGCCCGCCTCGCCGGGCTGGTATCTCAGCCCCCAGCTCATCTCCCGCGGGGACACGGAGGCTTCAGCCCCCTGGGACACCAGGGCTGCTCCGCTGGCATGTCCAAGCTAGCCCTGGAGCTTACTCCTACAGCAAGATTGAACAGAAGTGGAGCAAATCAGTGCTGATTTCAGTGCTGTCCATGATGAAGGGTTATACCTTGCTAATCACCCATTTTTTTCAGAGGCCCATTTGATGCTCTGACCACAAGTGACGATCAGAAAGACACAAAGGATGCTGAAAAGCACGATCTATCTGCTGATCAAGTCAGGGATCCTCTTTCCCTTGATTTCAAAGGAAACTGGTCTTGACAAGGCACTGAAGATTAACTCCTTGTAAGAAAGAACGGGCACTAGAATGCGGAAAAACTCAGAAGTGTCTGAATTTCTTTCTGATTCTTCTCTTGACTTACAGCAGGGGAGCAGGACTTGACTTCTATTAATTTGCCATAAAAAATAAAGAAAACATTTTAGAAATGTGTGCAGCATGTACCCATGAGATTGAAAAAAGCTTTCCATTAGGCTAATGACTGATTTGTTTTCTAATTTAGAAAGAATCAAAACTAATTTTATTTACTAAGCAGACAGTAATGGTCACGCTCCAGTGAATGAATAAATGTGTATTTCAGAAGGAATTCTTATTTTGCAAACACATTTAATTTAATGCAATATATTCCCATAAAAACAGAGGAACTAATGAGGAAGGGATGACTCCATCCTGTCATGCATCCTCTGTGAAGAAAAGATGGGCTTGTGCTTACAGTGTCAACTTAGAACTCCACAGATCTTGGTTCAGTTCCTAATTTTAACCTTACAATTTTGTTTGATTAGTTTGGGAATCACAGGTAGGCTGTGATTCCCGAAGTTTTCCGCCTGTAAAACTAACCCAGTGCTTCCTTTCTCACACCTGTCCTGCATGGCAAAGATACTTGAAAGTCCCTTCACGAAGTGCATGTTCGGTGCCAGCACCACAGAGTTTACATCAGTTTTGTTGAAGTCTTGCAAGAATAGTTGCTTTTTATGAAAAGGCTAAGTTCTGGTGCATTGATTTTGTGTCTCTTTGACATAAGTCTCCTTTCCCTTATTCAGGTGAGGGTTTTGCTGGTAAAAGCTGTGCTAGATGGACAATCAGGTGGCTCTCATCGACAATGCATCTCCAGAAAATTTGCAGCTTGCTCGGGCACTGCGAGCCTGCTTGTCATTACCCTCTCCAAGAGGGACCACTTAGAAAGAAAATTGGGTTTCAGCGTGGCTCTCTTGGGGCAAAGAAGATTGAATAGATCACACAAACCGGGCCTTGATAGACCATCCAACATGTTAACACACCATCCATCAGTGGCACGGCCAGGGTGATGATGCTAGGCCATGCCAAGCAATACCCCCATGAAACCTGGGCAAGTACTCAGCGTCACAGATACCAGCCATGCGCAATACTCGACAGCCACAATAGCGATTAGGCAAATGGTATAGGAGTCAGATAACTTTTGCCAGCGCTTAGGGATTATATATGTGTGTGCGGTATAGGCTAGAAATAATATTCTCACTTTATGGAGAAAATGTGGGTAATTTGTACACAGTGACAGAAGAGGAGGAATAAAATCTGGGTAAAGCCTTGGGAAATCACATCTCTGAAGCACATGAAGGAGAGTTTCAACATACAGCATGAAGTAGGGTCTTTGACATCCTGAATGCTGAAATAGGAATGAAACCCAGGCTGCCGGAGCCTGTCTTAGTCCTTCTGTAGTCAGACTTGCCCTTGATATATGCTCCGTCTTATCTGTCGTGGTCCATGTTCGATCGCACGCAGCCTCATCCGCAATTTCCCTCCCTATCTCTGAGCCACGGGCATATTTCCTGCCCTCCAAGCAGACCTACGTGAGCAGGGTGCTGCTGTGCTTCGCGCGTTGAGGCATTTCATTCAGACCTCCTCAAACCCCCTACACTTGTCTGAATTAAAATTAAAAAGAAAAATGAATCCTTCCTTTCCTCCTCCCTGCAAATCTCCAGTATAGCCAGGCACTTTTGGCTTTTATAAGAGGTTTTGCATCCAATGTCAATGCAGGTTTTACTCTTCAGCAGCCTGTTTGGAGATTTGCTACCATCCCGTCTGTCGGAGCAAGATAACTCTCACCACCAGGGCCATAGCACCAGAGACCTTCAGTGGGTGAGTTATCAACCTGCATCTGCCAGGTTGTACTGATGGCTGATTTCAAAGCACAGCCAGTGGAAGGATTCTGCCAGCACTTTATAGCCAACCATGCCTTATCTAAATAGTATTGACTGATTTTATTCTCTGCTGGTTGCTAATGACTGGCAAATAAATGACTGACTGTGCTGTGAAAATACAGAAAGGATTACAAAGCGGCAGCGTGATCTATGAGAAATATGTCTTCTCTGTTGCTAAAATAACGTAAAAAAGGCAGGGAACTGTTTTTGCCAACTTCTCTTTATATAAATTAAAAAATTAGGCATGCTCCTAATTTGGAGGAGAGCAGAGTCTCTGGTTAAATAGATTGAGCAGAGGACACAGCAGGTTTTCAGCCAGACTGACTCATCTCCGTCCAACCCAGGCATGCCCGAAAAATACGGGGCTGTTCCTTATCACAGGAGGCCAAAGCAACCGCGTCAAACCGTGCTTTCTCCTGCCCTTGAGACAATCCAAAGCCACTCTGCTCAAGCCAACAGTCCTTGGGGTGTCACAGGAAGCAAAGTGTGACCAGCCTTAATGACCATCATCAGCTCTCCTGGTCTCCAGCGACCATCACCCCTCCTGCTGTTAGTGTGGTTTGCTGTGGTACAGCAGCTGGAAAAGGCGGTGTGTCATTTCTCTGGATGCAATCCACTCCTCTGCTTTGGACAAGTCCTCATTTGCAAGAAGAGTGTCCACACCATCTTGCTGGGTGTAACGTGACTGTGGCTGTTGGGCCAACTCTGGAATTGCTGGTGCTATAAGCCCAAACTTTTGTGGACTGAGCTGGAGGAGATGCAATACTGCAAAACAAGATACATGATGGACTGTACCCCTACATCCAGAGCTTTGCTGGCTGCCTGATGCACTTTCTCTCCTTAAGGATGTAAAACACAGGGAGGAAAAAAGCATATAAGCTGAAAGGGTTGAGTCTTGCTCTGGCTAGACCTCAAGGCAGGGCTCACAGCAACTTCACTGGCGGCTGCAAGCAGCAGGAGTCGCTGGCATGCGCTCACCGAGGAGCAAGGTCCATCCTGCACTGCAGCCCAGGCGCAGGAAGATGATGATGTTTTCTTTATGTGCACAGTCCCTCTTACCTTCAAGGGATGAGGAGTGTGCTGGGGAGGAAGAGAAGCAGGGGTCAGCTTGCCCCCAGCCTTGCTTTGGTGCCTTTCAGTGAGTTACAACAGCTGCAAATCGTCCCCAGTTGCGACACTGAGGTGACAATCAGGAAAATAGAAGCTGACAGTGGATAATGGCTCTTTAGACGTCAAAAAGTATCAAACAACTCACACAGCAAAGCTGAAGCCTTTTAACTAACGCCAGGGACATCGTAGGTATCTGGTTTCTGGGGTGGGCTGCTGGGGAGAGGGGGCTGCGATGCCTCCTCCGTGCAGACCTTTCCCTGCCACCGTGACCTCCTCGCCTTTCAGGTATTTCGGTGAAGGCCAAAGGTACCGGACATGATCAATGACTGTCTCTTTTCATTTGGCAGAAGGGTGACAGTGAATAAATGCTACCTGCAATTAGGTCATCCTTTTAATGAATTAAACCATCAAGGAAACAATTAAGAGAGGGAAGCTTGGTTTGAGGGGTGTAAGACAACTGAGGCTTGGAGGTCCCTCTCTGGCTGGGTGACTTTTGCCAGCTGATGCTTCTAATCAAAGCAATTATGCGTAACTTGATGAGGGGCAAAAGGGCTCACAAAATTAAAGGGATGGCAGCAACGAGTAGGGCCATCCAATGATGGATGAAGGGGGAAGGGTGTTCTGGGATAATGGGAAGGTTCTTGCAGATATTTTCAACTGTTGAAACCAAGGAAGAAGTGCGTTCAGATCCAGCTGCAATCCAGTTCAATACTGGGAAGAAACCTGGATTTACACCTTTCCCTTTTCCCCCATGATCTAGTTTCCAGGCAGATGAAAACTAAAGAGGACTTTGACCCAATCTAGCCATTTCCTGCAGTGGGTGATGGGGGGTCAGGACCCCTCCTGTAAGCTCAGGCATGGGAGATGACTGTAAAAATTCAAGCCTGGGGCAGTCAGGTAAGCTAAGAGCCGGGCTGCAGGACTACCTGCTAAAGCAGGCTTCCAAAGGCTGCCCACTTAGGAACAGAAATAGATTATTAATTTTTCTTTTCCCCACAATGACAGGACAAATGAGAACATATTTCTTTTCCTTGGCCACCACTAGCCGTTCCAAGCTGAGCCACAGCACTGAAATGCCCCTGTCCAGCCCAAAGGCATTTATATGCAGCCGTTGTTCTCTTCAGCCTTTTGCTCTACTGTGAGCAAGATTTATGCTCTGAAGGATGATGAGAAGGGGCATATTATTAATCATGAAATCCATCATCTATCCCAAGAACCTGATGAAAGAGGTCCCACAGGGATGCTAACGCTGTATTTGCCAACTCCTGAGATTGCTCCCAGGAGCCTGGCTGATTTGCCTTTGCCGGTTGGCAAAGCGCGGGCGTGTGAAGCGTCTGCCTGCGCTGAACACACCTGCAGTAGCAGAAGGACAGGGCTGTCCTGCTGGGACCGCAGCCCCACAGCCACTTGGGCCACCTACAGCTGCCCAGAAGTTGGCCTCGGTCCCACCTCGCCCGCCTGTCTCTGGTTGGCAGCGGGGTGATGCAGCTCCCTGTGGCTGTAGGGGCTCAGGTGAGCCCTCCCTAACCCATTTCAGTCCAAATCAGACAAGTTAGCAAAGACTTCTTACTGAAACACTCACCTGGGCTCAAACGGGCTCGCGGGTTTTGCACAGCTTTTTTTTGTGTGTGTTGCTCTCTGCGTTTAGCAATTGATAAATCAGTGCTATCACAGCTCCTGCGTTACACAGTGGTGGCGATGGATAGGCACTCTCTCCCCCACCCCTGTTTTGGGTTTTGTTTTTTTTTTTTTTGAACACATTTCTGAATATTTTCTTGTTTTCTCTCCCTTTTGATCATGCACTAGAGTTTGGCTGAATGATCAAAGGTGGTGTAGTCAGCGCATGGTGAATTAAGCTCTGTCCTCAGGTTACGCCCATGCAAATCAAGAGCAGCAGGAGAACTATCTTAGACTTTCAAGAAAGGAGAATTTGGCCCTGAGGTCAGTGAAGGGGAGTCAATCACAGGAATTTTAGCAAAGTTTTTTGGTTTTGCTACTTGGAGGATTCGTGGTCTGGCACTAACTCGGGTGCCAAATCCATCCAAACAGGTAGGCTAAACACAGATGGGGCCATCCCACGAGGCTTCAGCCCACAGAGACAACATGACTGCACCCAGGAGGAGGTGTAACAGGAAACGACAGAGGTGCAAACTAGTCTGGCATCAGCCTACCACACTATCTAAAGCCTAAATTAGCTGTCATGCAAGTACAGCTATGTAAACCCAGCTTGGCTGCCCCAGGACAGCAATCTTACATTTCTGGTCAATATTGGTGCAACTACTGATTTACAGCGCTGTTTTTCACTATTATCAGTGAAAAGCCAGCTCGTACTGAGCATGCTCATCGCTGTAGTGCCTGCGCACCAAGAACAGTGCTCCCTCGTGCCAGGAGCTGCACGAACGCAGCGCGGGCCCCTGAGCAGCAGGCGGTGGAAGAAGCAGGGCACCCCAGGAGAGCAGAGCGGTGCTGCTGTATTCGTGCACTTAGCCAACATGAAAAAGCATTTGGTCCTTACCTGGAAAAGATGTAAAGGAGAGAGGATGGGATGAGGGATGGGGGATGGCAGCGAGACAGGCAGTTCTGAGGACTCCTGCGGCTTGTTTGCATTGCAGGTTTTCATCTCTTTCTTCTCTGTCTCCACACAGCTTGTGATTAACATCAGTAACCTTCCGTCAGCTCGTGCTGTATGTGCATAGTTTATGATGAGGCATGTCTTGAGATTCTAGGTAACAAACCAAAAATGACTAAAGCCCTCTGCCTCACAACTCAGTAGCGAGGGGCTTATTTTCCATAAAGATTTGTGAGAGTTGGGGCGGTGGTGTGGAAGCCAACATTTTAACAATTCCTACCTGCTCATGAGGACATTTGCAGACTTCAGGATTTGACTCATGGGGTGCAACTCAGTTGTCGTTTTGGAATGCGTCCCCCTTACTCCAGCATCCCCCTTGGTGCATGCCTGCCTTCGCCCATCCACTCCTCCCGCAGTGCTTCCCTGCACCCTGGCCCTAAATTCTTTCTCCCTCCCATGCTCTGCCTCGTGATCCTGGATTTTGCTGCTCTATAGGGAGAATAGGTGCCCGTGTTGAATTTTTTCCCAGTCCCTGCTGCTGCCTCCTGCTTTGTCGCAAGTTGTGCCATCCTACACCTCATCTGCGCTGGTCTCTCCTAGGAATCCCCCAAACAGCCTGTCCCTCCTGTTTTCTCTGATGCCTTTCTCTGACCTCTGGCAAGACAGGGGGTTTGCAGCATCTGGGCACCAGATTTGGGGCAGGGAAGGCAATCCTTCCCCGCTGGCCTTGCCAGAGTGAGCGCTTGGCTGTTAAAGGTTGTGTTAATGTGGTTCTAGGTGCTCACAAATGGGAACTGAATTTGCAAATTTTCCTATCATTTTTGGTGCATACACACCCAGCAGAGAAACCACAGCCATCTCGGCATCCACGGGAGTCACCTGGAGAGCGCAGCCTGTGGCTGGCCAGGTGACGCCTGAAAACCCAGCTCGGAGGGAGCGACAGGGGTGTTTCACCGGCACCGGTGTGTAACTGCTTGTGGATTTTACCACCCACTTACCTTGGCTTGATTTATGAATTCAGCCAGGAACATCTTCTGCCTAGGAAAGAAAAAGGACTTTAATAAATGAAGATGTATGGGAAAGAATTAAAACCTGGCATTGCATTAACAGAGCAAAGATGATTTCTCTCCTTCCTCCGTAGAATTTGATCATATTTGGAATTAACCAAGAAAAGTTTTATCTGAAGGGAATAGTGAGACACCTGAAAAATAGGCTGATAAAATTGAGATCAAAGCAGGGAATGCAGAAATCGTGTCTGCCCTGTGCCCTTGTGCGTGCGTGGATGCTGGCTCGGTCTGTCCGACCCTTGTGTGGGGCTGGGCCCCAAAAAGCTGCTGTCTGAGGCGGGGGTGAGACCTGCCAGGCAAAGCAGGCAGTACTTGTGCTCGTGTGCTGGGGTTCCTGATTTTGCCATCCTTCCTACCAGCAATCACGGCCTCGGGGAAGCATCAGAAATCGATCGGCCGAACAGCCATCTCCCTGTCAACCCCAAGTGTGGAGCTTTATTCCAAACCTGCTGTTGCCTGAGCTTTGAGTGTGCAAAGCTGTTGTGAAAACAGCTGCCTGTGCAAGGGCTGTAAGCACGTTTTGGGGACAAGAGGAAGAAAACCGCTTTTTGCCCCTTTTAATGTTTGCCTTCTAACAGAATAGGGAAATATAAGGAGGGTTCCCTCCGGCATAGCAGTGCACCTATACCATCCGCTACTGCAGGGAGGAATCTCATTCTTGCATTATCCTAATGGTGGAAACTGTCTGCCCCCCTTTGATTCACTTTCAGCCCTGTTTCCTCTGGTCCCAAGTCAACATTAATCTTAATTATGTCTCAGCTAACAAGCCTCTAAGAGTTTATTAAACAGGCTTTTGTGTTCCCTAATTGAAAATCTCAGCGCAAAGCGTTTCAGCGCTGCGTCTGACTCTCACGCTGCTTTGACAAATTGCTACGAGAGGCTGGCGGAGGGGAGAGGGGACGGGGGCACCGATCGCAACATCGCTGTTTCGCTCGCCAGCTGCTGCTGCGTCTGCGAGGGGAGCGGATGGGGAGAGCTGGGAAGTCGGTCTCAAACACAATGGTCCTCTTGGGAGGACAGTCGTATCTGAAATGCAGGTCGTGGAAATGCCTGATGTACACACAGAGCCGCTAAATGTCTCTAAAAAAGATGGGCAGGACAGCCAGGGACCATGCCCGGGTTGGAGGGCTCTTCACATCGCAAAATGTGCCCCAGTCCCTGTAGTTCCTGGCAGGAGCAGTAACATCCTGCAGGGAGCTGAGGTCTTTCCTCTAGGGACAGGAGATTTCTTTTCAATTGCTTTGCCTTTCCTTCAGGTCAGACCCAGTCCCAGAGACACCCACAGGCATTCCCACACCTTCCCCCAGCTCCATCCTCTCTCCTGCAACTTTGTTTTTTTGTTCTTTATTCTTTTCATCCTTGGATCTATGTACTACAAGAATTTGCAAAGAAGGTTGGTCTGAAAAGGTGTCCTGTCTTTGAACAAGGGCCAGACCTACCCCACCTCTGCTCCCACTACCCTGGGTCAGGATTGGGACCACAGTTGCCGGAAAATAGATATTCCAGCGAGAAGCCTGCCTGCCAACATTTTCGTTGATAATGTTGCAATGCATCATATTTAATGAGCAAATTTAGGAAAGCTTTCAATGCATCAATTTTCAGATAAGACAGCCAAATAACCTTTCCGACAAACAGCTGTCTGGGGAATTCGGTTTCGTAACGAATGCCTGTCCCCAGCTGGGGTTAGAGGGGGAAGCAGAGTGGCACCTGCAGCCGAGAGCACGCGTAGGGTCTGCTTCCCACCCCCAGGGAGAATCCAGTCCCTGGGTCAGCCCTGTCGGGTTCCGAGGCATCGTGTCCTCAGCGTGGCCCAGATAAAGCAGTTCAGTGTAAATTTGGCAGCTCTTTTCCTGGCCCAGGGCTTTTTTTTCCGGGAGCAGCTCTGCTCCTCACAGATCTCCTCCACGGCTCCTGCAGACCATCCCCGCCAGTGCCATGCAGCCGTTGCCCCACGGGATCCTTTCCTCATCCAAGAAGACTTTTCTCAGACTTGAGTTGTGCTTTCAAAAGCTCCACTCGCCCTTTCTCCAAATACACTGCTCTGGGGGAGACACGGGTTTCCCCGCAGCTTGGCGGTGGATTTCTGAGGAGCCAGGCAAGCTGACAGCATCTCTGAACACATTTCATCAAAACATGTCATGCTTTGACAAAGACTGACAAATTCAGATGAAAATCTGTCCTCCCAGCCAGCCATTCCCAGAAAGCAAGAGACAGAAGTGACACTCCCCAATGCAATAATTTTTTTATACATTTCAAATCCAGTCACTAAGCCTGAGGGACTCACTGACATTTTTAATACCTCGACAGACAATTCTTCAAATTAAAACTTCCTATTCAGCTTTAAATACTCCTTTCTTAGCCCACCCTTTGATTCATTAAAGTATTATAAATGTTAGCTCTCCTGCTGCGCTACTGAAAACAAAGACCCACCTGCACATGAAGGTCAAGGAAACCTTGCCCTGTGCCCATCTGACCTTCACAAGGTTGCAAAATGTATTTGCTTGTCGCCATTTCTGTTTAAGTTCCCAGTTCTGAATATTCATTGAGATTCATGCAGTCCTCTCAATAAACAGATTTTCAGCTGCTGGATACCGAAGTGCTTTGCTGAAGTATGTGTGCAAAAGTAAAACAAGCAACAGCTGGGATAAAGGAGCACCTTTCTTAAGTGTATCACTTTTTATTCCAATAAAAATGGGTATAAGTGGGGGGGAAATTCACACACTCAGTTTGTACAAGTGGCATTTGCAGAACACAGCAATTCCAAATGGCAGCTTCCAGGTGGATATCTCAGAGGGGTCAGGAGTGACCTGGGATTAACATGCTTCTCCAGTGATTTCTGGCCTCCTGGGTTTCAGCAGGGTCACCACTGACTCCGCTGGCATCAGGATCTCTCTCTGGTTGCTCTCTAAGGGAGGCAATACCCAGGCATGTATCTGAAATGGGGGCCTGAGGCAAGAGGATATCCAGAGACAGATGGATTTACATCGGAGTAAGAACAGAGCCTTACTTTTACTCCTCCTCTCTTTGATTTGCAGCTAAATGTAGCCTAACTTCCAAAATCAATATTGCTTACGTGTGCCTTAATGCAAACCTCCCTGGGACTGCCACAAGCCTAAGAGACCATCTGTTAAAACCAGATCTCCGTTCCCTGAGGCTTTGCACGCTGGTGGCCCCAGGGACTGGGTCGTCACTGGGATCCAAATGTTTCCTGCGATGCATGGTCATGGCACAGCATTGATACATGCAGCAGCATCCTTAAAAATTGCAAAGCCATGTTTCTAGCATGTGCAAACGGTGCCTTTCCCCTGGTCCTCCTAACTGCCCATTACCTTCTGCAACCAGAAAGAAGGCAAAAGTTGTTCATTTTATATTCCTGCAGTTTGTTCCCGCAACAGCTATTCCAGCTCCACCATCTCGGTTACCCGAAATGTCTTAGTTGGTCACCTTAACCTGCACTTTGTTTTCATGTCACATTTATTCCTGCACATTTTTGATTGTTTGAGTAACTCCATCTAAATCCAGCCTTGTTGCTATGAGATGGATGATGCTCTGGGGTTTCTATGTTCTCTCTCCCTTTCCTGCTGTAATCTCGTAACACTTAATCCTCTGTATCTCTTCATCTTTCCCTGAAAAGTCACTAAAGGTGAAAGCTTTCTCTACTTGCTCTCTTACCATCTATATCTTGAGCTTTTAAGCTCTCGATCCAGGTTTCTGACCTCAAGCACTGGGTCGGCCCAAACATCAGATGTGTCCTGCTCCCTTAGCCTACTCTCCATTTCCTAGGATGAACCTTCGGAGTTGCTGTAGCATTTTGGTTTTTTCCAACATGGGTAATGGAAAAGCAATAGTCCTTAGAAGAAGTGGGTGCTACAGGGGATGTACAGTCCTGTCCTCTGATGATGTGAGGTTAGGTGATGTAAGGCCAACAGATAAGTCCGCATCTGAATTTGACTCGACAGCCCCCGTGCTGCAAAAGTACACACAGCAGAGCCCTGGACCTGCAGCACGGCCGCGGTTGGGAATTACCATCAGGGACAAGTCTTTCACTATACCTTTTCATGTAGTTAGGCTGTCCCTCTGCCAGGCAGCCTAAGGTGCGAAATGTGGATCTGGGTTTTGTATTGCTTGTGCAAGTGAAGAGCGTTTGGATGGGAGGTCTGGGTGTGCAGCCATGGCTGGTCCAGAGCATCTGCCATCGGCTTCCCCACCTCAAAACTCCAGAGGAAGATTTTGGGCTTCCCCTCCCAGTGCTCCAGGGGCAAGTCCCACCATGTCTTTCTGTGGAGAGTCACGAGAAAAATATTTTTTCCCCCCCAAGGTCTCAATTAACTTATGCCTCTCCTGGCTTTTCCCAGCATAACATCCTCTTGCCTTCTCAAAATTTGAAATAAAAGTGCGCTGCATCCCTGCCCTGGGAGTTAACAGCATGCCCAGAGAGCACGAACAAAACCAGGGTGGAGACAAAGGGCTCTTAGCAACCCTACGTAGAAGGTCCAAGGATTCAGGAGTTCAGGTCCGTTGTCCGAGTTCACCATCTCTCCAGCAGACAGCACCTTTCAGTCCGTCTTTGGCCACCCTGGGTACCTAGCCCATGAACCTACAGCCACCACAAAATAATAACGAGTGGGATCAACGGAAACATATTCACTCAAATGAATAACATGACGCATTGCGTGGGCTCTTCCTACCAGCCTCAGATTGACGCGTGTGAGTCATGGCCATCACTAACGCTTTGGGGCTGCAGCGGCTCTGCACAATAGGAGAGATCCTGCATGTCGCACCCTGACTTCTCTGCAAAACTGCCGCTTCAAACAAGCAGAACAAAGACAGGCAGCACACGCCAGAGCAGTGTCACGTCACGAGAAGAAATGCCGGCTCTGAAGAGATGTGATGACAGTAGCTCCCATGGGCAGGGGGAATTAATTGTGCGGCTTCCAGAATTAATGCGATCATTCTGCTTTGCTGTTTGCGCTGCTATTAAGCCTCACACCACAGGCTGTGTTCGCTTTCTGTAGCCACATGTGTGAATCCAGTCCCATATGCCAGGTGACAGACAGAGGTCTGATGGGCCTCTCATCTCAGCCTTGCAAATATTTTATTTTCTGGCGTGCATGTGCCTGACTACTCCAGACAGGACTCAGTGCAGCAGTGTCATTTACATAGAATAAATTCATGTCATCGAATTGTATTTGGATTTCTCCAACACCCATAAAATCTTATGTGGGGGAAATGCAATTGCATCGCATTTCTGACCTGATGTAGCCATAATATAAATGTGGAGCTGAGCTGGAACATACAGACCAAGCTAAGCGCTGCACCCCTAAACGGGACGGGTTTATTGGCAGGGTGACATCAACCCTGCCTCCCAGTCTGGGATCCTCGACCAGGTTCTGCAATGCTGGTAGCCAGCATGATAGATACCAGCTAAAGCCAGTAGGAATTTAGTCTCAAATCACTTCAGGCAGTTCATTTAGGTGCAATTCACTGCTGTGCAAGAGGCCAGAGTGAAGTCTATGAACCACTTACGTCTCACAAGGACGGACGTGGTGCTGGCTGGCTGCACGGGTGTGGATTCCATTTTTGTGAATCCCTCGAGAAATTTTCCAATAGGATATTAAAACACCTCCATATTGTTCAGTGAGCACGAGCCAGCATTGTCAGACACGCACTTAGCAAAGAGCATTTGCGATTTCCAGAGAGCACAAAAAATGAGTGTGGAAAATGGAATTGTATGAAAAGCTCATACATGAAGCTGTTTCTCTTCCTTTTTCCCCTTTTCCAACCATCCTCCTTCCCCAACCCTTAAAAGGTGCAACTTGAAAGCTGAGTCTGATCCTAATCACCTAATTAAAATGCTGAAAAATTTCAAAGCACAGCATATCCTGCACATCAAGATGAAAAAAATACAATATTCTCAAGATTTTTGACCATGCATCACCGACTCTCCAATTCACTCTGGGACTGGGGAGATCTCAGTTTGAGGAAGATTGTGATAAATCATAAAATGTAACTGAGATGTATATGACATATAGCTGAGATGATGTTTAAATTCAGTCTGGCCGAGACAGAGCGTGCAGCTGACCCTGGCCGGTGGCTTGGGGTACGTATGTGTCACCCTGGAGGGTGCTGCTGGTCCAGGGATGGGCTTTAGGTGAGCAGAAAGCCCCTATTTCACGGGACACCTCTCAACAGGTACTAGCTATTTTATTTTTAATGTGACAAAAACAGAAAGGAAAGATGCAGGTTCTGCAAAATTTAGTTAAGAATCTCTCTGAACTGATTTCTTGATGTCGCACTGGACCAGGCTCGGGACAGCTCGGCACAGACCTGTACTTCTCACTTGGGCTCAAATCAGCATCGGGGATAACCTGCTCTGTGGTCAACTGGGCTCAGCCGAATGCGAGCAGGGGCATGAATTACACTGTGAATGTTCCGGTTTGAACACTGGTTTTTGGTATTTTCGCCAATAAATCAGTGTAGCCTCTTTTGTGTCAAATACATAATTTTAGCTGGGATATTTTGTCCTGTTTGGCTGTGCCACAGGTCTGAGTCTTAATAGAGCGATAAAGGATAAAACTTGCCGTTGCTGCTAAGTTCTTGTGAGTGTAAGCAGGAAGGTGAGGAGCACAAGAGGAGCTCGCACACACAGGCTTGCACTGATACTTTTCCAGTCAAACTGAATTTCAGAGGGAAAGGAAAGCACAAATTTGTGGCACTTGACAATTTAGCAAGTGTCATTTCCAGTGAGTAACAACCACAATCAGCTCAAGAAGCCAGAAACTCCTCCTGCAGCACAGGGCTGGGAAAGTACCGCTTTGCTCTGCGGCTTGTGACTGCTATCACACCTGAAATTCCCTAAGGGCCTTTTGCAAGTCGTTCTTTGCATCAGGACTTACTGTGCACAAGCCGCTTTGCACAAAAAGTGGTGCTATATTTAATTTGGTTACAAATGCGAACACACAAACAAACCGCTTTTACTCAGCAACTGGCTGAGGCTGCAACCCAGTAGCTGGGAAAAGAGATTACAGGAGACTTCCCCAGGATCCAAAATAGATCCCAGGCAGAGATGAATTCTGCAATTAACTTCAATAATAGCAGGATCCTATTCAACTCATAAATCACTTTGGAACAATATTTTATCTGGTGCCACAGGGTGTTGTTCGGTGTGAAACTAAAAGCATTCAGGGAATTTTATATTGAGTGCCATGGCTCTTTTTGCATTTTAAAGACCTAATACTTGACTTGCAAAGCCATTCTGCCTCTGACAAATGCTACCTAATAATAAAAGCTTTTGGTATTTTCCTTTTCACTAGTTTAGCAAAGTGACAGGCCATAAGTCAGTAATTCAGAGGCTGTTGCACCGCTGCGGGTTCAGCCTCTGGCACCGTCACGGCTTTTTCAACTTCACACGAGAAGGGCAGCCCCAGCCCACCGTGAGACAACGGCTCCTGCCGCAGGTGAACAAGCCACAGCAAAACGGGAGGGATGCCTGTGCCGCTGCTGATTTTGGGGACAGATCACCGTGTTATTATTGATCCTGCCCATCACAGGGTCATCCCGAGATGCTGCAGGTTGACTTTCAGCTATCCAGTTCTCAACGAAGGCAGTGGGTGCCGAGAGGCTGAATCGCTTTGCACGCGCAGAAGAGCATTGCAGGCTGTATGAAGTGGGCGAACTGCTTTACCCAGAGCATCAGTGGGGAAGGAGCTTTTCAGCCTGAGAGAGTACGTGGTATCTGTCAGCTCCGAACACCCACTGCTTTCTTCCCCAAAGCCCCTAACAAATGACATCGCCAATAATTAAGCAAACGCAGTTAGCAGTTTTATGGCTGATAAATTGTAACTGCTATTCTTAATGAGCAGAGAGACTCAATTAGATGAGGTTAATATACCAAATAAACGCTATTTGCTCCACTTCAGAATCATCCGAGGTGAAACACCCCGGCACTGGGAGATACTGAGCACAAAATACACTGGTAATGGAACATTTGCTAATCTGCAAACCATAGAAGACCTGAAAACCTGAAATCCCCAGGACACAATAACTCAAATCATCTCCAGTAATGGGCCAGGTCTGACCAGTACAGCAGTGCTGGCTCTACGACCCAGGCTCCATGAATTTGCTAAATTCAGGCTAAATTCAGACTATCTGCTTGATTTTACTTCATTCTGGTCTCAGGGCTATAGCTAGGGGAACAACTGGGAATTATACTGGGTTGAGTCACAACTTCTTCAAATATTTTAGCTGTGTAACCTGCACCAGCCATTCCTTCAGCCTTCACAAATGGGAGCAGGGCTGGCGAGGAGCCCTTGCCGAAATCCGAAGTGCACCAATACTCTTTCTGATCCACTTTCACTTGGGTCTTCAGAGCACTAAGCTCTTCTGTTTCTTCATCAGATAATTTAATACATTAGCTGCTTGGGTCTATTTTAAGTGTCCCTGTTCTAGCATGGTGGAGAGCAACTAAAGTCATGTCCGCTGTTAGAGCTAAGGTTGTGCAAGGAACCTCCATGACTCAACATCGTTGTTGCAGCATCCCAAATTAAACGTGCCTGGTAGGTTTTTTTCATGTTTCCTGCATTACATACTCCTCCCAGCCCCGTGTTTCCATTCCCAGGAGAGCAGCAAGGCTCACTCTCTCTCTACAATGTATAAAGCCAAGACATGCAGCACCGCTGCCAAATGGGCACAGAAAGCATGGCAGGAGAGAGCAAGAAGGAGCTGGCATCTACATCACCTATCCCAGCAGTTCCTTTTGTATTTTGTTAGAGCTTAAAAATAGCAGGCGACAAGTCTTGCACACAGCGAGCATCGCCGCGGCAGTGTTATGCTGCTGTCAGCTCATTTCTCCACCCTGGGGAACGACTGCCATTAGTGTGTGGTCTGAGGGAGCATTTCCTATGGAGAGGAGCAGGTTTCAGGGCCAAAACCTGTGTTTGTTCACAGTTGTGTGTTTTCAAAGCTCTTTACTGAAGTTTGAAAGTCTTGGCATTTTCCTTCCCTCTGGAGCACTTCCTGAGCTTTTCCCTCCTTGATTTTACCCAGGACTGAAAGCAAAGCCGGTGGGGACTCCTGCCCAGGCCACTTCAGAGAAATTCTTATGAATGGGATCCAGGCACCGCAAATAAGAGTGGCAGACCCCCCAGAAGCAGGCAGACACTCTGTAATTCCCTAGATGATAATGCTTGTCTGGATCTGCCATCCGAGACCTACACAGCAGCATATGACTTACATTTCACTGTACAGGTGCCTTTTCAATCAACAGGAGAGTCAGAATTCTGCCTTAGAAGGGATGAAAAGCAGAGACAGAGAAACAGAGGGAAGAATGACCTTGTGGAGTAATTGATTTGCATTCTTCCTTGCTTGGAAACAGGGCGATGTGATTCCCTGGGTATACGCAGGCAGGCGTGCAGCACTGGCATTTTGCATTAGCAAAAAACCAGACCCAGTGGCAATTCCTCTGTTTCCTGCAACAGAAGTTTTGCTCCTTCAATGGTCTTTCGGTGGCAAAGGCAGGAGGAGATCCGCCAACTTGCTCACACTGCAGCATTCAGGTCCCTGAGCCAGCAAAAATGTGTCTGCTCCCCCCACAACCGAGGGAGGAAGCAATTTCTCTGTGAGTTGGCTTTAATGCAATTTTCCCTGGAAGAAAGGAGTTGCAAATAGCATTAGGTTGTCATGCCCAATGTATGGCAGCAATTGTCGGGGTGTCCAGATCCTCTGCAGCAGCTTTTGGCTGGAGCATGAAGCACAGCTGCTGTCAAGAAAACATCCACTGGTTTGGGAGAGGGGAAGCAAAGCCCCCGCCACCTCGGGGCTCCACCAGCTCATCCTCCCTGTTTGCCAGTCCCTGAGCTGCAGCCAGTGCTGGTACAGAATCATAGAGTCATTAAGGTTGGAAAAGACCTCTAAGATCATCAATTCCAACCGTCAACCCCACACCACCATGCCCACTAAACCATGTCCCTAAGCGCCTCATCTACACGTCTCTTAAATACCTCCAGGGATGGTGACTCCACCACTTCCCTGGGCAGCCTGTTCCGAGGCCTGACCACCCTTTCAGTAAAGAGGGGACAGAGCTCTGCCCATGTTTCTGCTGTGGCCAAATCCAGCACTGCGAGGACACAAATAACCAGCTCTCTGCTTTCCCCACAAGATAGGTCCTGCCCCATTATAGTCACACAGCGTGTGAACTTTTACCAGGGGACTTCTAACTGAAGACCTGGTTAGGCAGAAAGCATATAAAATCTCACAAAATTAGGCAAAGAAAAGGTGCCGAGGAGCAAGGTAGCATGAACTGGCAGAGAGCACACAGCTTCCAGATGCTGTTGCTTGGACCTTTGCCATGAAAGCTAAAACCGCCATGGAAAGTGAGGGTGCAGGAGGAGAAAGAGGCATCCCCAGGCTTTGGCAGGGATAGCCACGGTGCACAGCGTGGAGCAAGAACAGGGAACCCCCCCACACCTCTCCCTGAGCAACTCATGGGGGGCTCCCCAGCCTGTCCTGGGGCACCCCTTGCTGCTCTGTCTGGAGGCACAGCCCAAGGGTTTGGGAAATACCATCCCAACCTCCTACTAAAGGGCAAGCGTGGGGAAGCAGCCATGTCTGCACAGCATGTGCAGGCCAAAGTCTCCAGCCTTTTAGCTATGTATTGCTCCCTGGCTTGTAAGTGGTTTCTATTTGTTTTAACACTTTCCTATTCTATCTCCTGCATTTTATCTGCTACTCTAAATCTTTGTTAGTGAATAGGTTTTTACTAGAATCATTAAGTTCCATTCAATTCATCCAAACGCAACCCATTAGCTTTATTTGTTGCCTGGTTTCCTTATCTGCATTGATGTTATCTGCCTGTTCCTGTTGTAAAATAAAAGTTTCCTTATTGAGAGGAAGAAAGCAGTTTGCCGAAGGCAGCGGTTCCTTTTGTTCTTACCCTGACGGACAGAGAAGCATCCTTCCAGAAAGCGAGGAGGGAAACCTCACCAGAAACAGCCTCCTTACCCAAAAAAAAGGCTGCAAGAAGATGGGAATGCAGGAGCTGTTGGATACCCCCGCTGCAACAGATTGTGGCACCCCCGTGACCGAGGGGGGTGAGCACCCTGAGCAGAGCGGGGTGCAGCGAGGCACTGCCGGGCCATACGTGTTTGCAGTATGGGCTAAACCACGGAGCAGCCGGTATTTAAGCACCGGGAGGTGCCGCGCCCCTGCAGCTCGCACCCGCACCGTAGATGTTCTTACACGGCCCCAGACATGCTCACGAAGAATTTTTTAGGTTTTAGTTTTCACGGGATCACTGCTTTTAAGACTTGATTACCTGAAGAGAGGTTTCAAAAGGGACAAGGAGGGTAATCAGACTTCCAAAAGTATCCAGCACATCCTCAGAGCAAACTGCTTAGTGCCTGAACAGGCTTATAGCACAGCCCGCCCAACATGGGATCAAAGGAGCCACACTAAACTGCTGTCAGGTTCCATTCTGAATATTTACAGACAGGAAAAACACGCAAAGAGCTTAGGGGAATTTAACACTTTGAGTGAAAATTGGCAGAATAGGGATTTTACCAGTCTCGTTTGGCTGGGAAAAGCCTGATTCACACTAGCTCACAGCCCTTACTAAGCTTGTGATCAGCCAGAGGAGAACTGTGATTACAGCAGTTACTAAGGGATGGCTTATTGCTGCAGGCTGAAATCAAATCAAGGAATCGGGCTATCTTGGAAGAGCACTATTGAAAGACTGAGCACAGAGCAAGATTGCAGGCTCAGCAAGCCTAACCCTGGCTCAGAGAGCTGCTGTAAAGCAGGGAGCAGCAGCGGGATGAATGCATCCTCTCTCCAGGATAGCACAAGCACACGGTGAGCAGGAGAGAGCACAGGAGCCAGATTGCTTTAGTGGTTAGCTCAGCAGACAGTGTCAGTCCTCCCAGGTCCTCTTCTCACCTGGCTTTGACTACTCATTACCACCATAGGGGTGCAAGCAAGGCAATTAACTGTGCTTCAGATTCACTGCTAAACCTACAGCAAGATGAAGACATAATCTTCACCTGCTGCTCTATTTATTGAGAATTAGAAAGTATTACATGAAGGGCTCCCTTAAAGCAGATGACTTTTGCTTTGCAGCTCACCAGAACAGTCTCAGAGAGTCAATGAACTAGTTCAGAAGTTTAATCAACTTAGACAAGGCTGACAGTACAGAGCAGCAGGGTTTGACCAGAAGCAAGCATACAGGACAGAATAATTAGGAGAGAAAACAGGGAGCACACAGAGGTTTTAGTTTCCTTGATGCCATTTGGCATTAAAAGCACTAAGCACCAGCCCAGTCACAAGCTCTGCCAAGTATAATGAGCTCTAATAGCACTGTAAGAGCTATTAATCTGAACACTGGTTGTTTGTCACAGCCAGGATTATAAACCCTTTAACACCTCTTTCAAGAGAGTATTTCTGAGTAGTTACAGCATTATTTAAAGATTGCACAAAAAGGCATTAAATTCTTTAAGAGCAAGGTCTTTTGCTAGGTCAGTGAAGAAGTTGCAGGAGCAGCAATAGGACTCCAAAAGGGTCCTTGCAACAACACCCTCACACTCAGCACTGCTGCACCTCCTCGCATGCAACAGAAATTTTAAAAAAAACAGTATTCAGATTATGAAGAAAGTAGTGTCTCCTCTAATCCTCTATTAAATACTAAAGGAAAACTCTTATCTATAGTTTTTCCCCAGCACCTTGTTCATTAAACCTACATGAAACTCACCTCCCCCAGCAAGTCCAAAAGGCACCATAGTCCTTCCTGCTGCCTTATATAGCCCCTCAGCCGATTAAGGCAGACTCAGGTGGGCTCCATGTAATTTGCTGCTTCTCCATATGAAGAGGAGTTCAAGCACCACCCCTAAATTCTGCTTCAGGAAAGAGAAAGAGGAGGGGAAGGAAGAGGAAGGAAAGTTTGTATGATTTTTAAGCTTCTATGGAAAAGAGGGTCAGACCCTGTTAGAAGTCAGATGCTTCTGTGTTTGAACTCAGAGAACTGGTATTTTTAGGTTAAGTCTGCAAGTGCAAGGATTTTTTTTCTCTCTTACACCTGCAAGGTAAGAACTGAGAAAATGAGTAAAAATAAGTTATTGAGCAATTACATAGCTGCATAAGGACTCTGCTGAAATCCTACAAGTCATAATGTGAGTTGCATTTAGTGCAATCATGTAAGGAAGGGTAGTGAATGAGCATATTTGGAAGTCATAAGGCAGACTTAAGCGCAGGATTCAACAGGGCAGACAGATCCCCAGTAATTACTGAGCTGTGCTGCAGGATTTCTTATGTGGGAATTTGTGATAGTGGAAATTGCAGCTGAAGCATATTTAAAGCAAGGTGAAAGCAGGCCTGGCTTAGCTGCTTCTTGGGATTTTTTAGTGGGAACTATTTCTTGGGGCTTTTTCAGGCTTTTCTCAATGAAAAATAAGCTGAAACTTAAATCTACAGGAAAAGAAGGTTAAAGGGACATTGTGCAGCTATGTGGTGCATTCCTCTGCTCTAAGCCAGAGCTGCCCTTATCGTTCCTGGCAGATCCTAGGATGCCATCGAAGGCTTCCTGGGATGGAGAGCTTGTCTTTCGTGCTGCAGCCACTTGCAGCATAATTCCTCTTCTACCTGAAGTGTTTTTTCCTTATATCGAACATATATCTTGCCCTACCCCCAGTGGACATGGGCAGGTCATTTGCTTGCTCTCTTCCATTTGTTGCTCTTTAGTACAAGACAGATGCTGTCCCAGCACGCAGTCTCATTGCGAGGTGCTCTTCTGGGGCTCTGATGCCAAAGAAATGAAGGAGAGGATGTTAGATGAGTTTATCTCCTCCCTATTGCTAAAGTTTGGGCTAGTAAGTGTAAAACTCACACAGATTTGCAGTCAGAAAACAAAGGGCATGTTGTCTTAAAGTCTGTTTTAATCTTCCTGTGCCAACCAAAAGAGATTTTTGGGGGGTAAATGCTTCTCATTTGATGTTTTCTGTGATCTTTCTGTTGTTATAGAAGGCTCCCATTCTTCACTTACAGCTCCTTGTATATGATCTCAACAGGTTTCTCTGCTTCCCCTATTTCTGGCCCTGCCCCAAGGACAGGTAAGGTTATTTTGGCAAATTGGTTTATGGGTGCCTTGTACCATGGGGGCTTCATCTTCTGCAAGGATTCTGGGGTGAAAGGCAGCTACAGGAGAGCTAATGTTTCTTAATAAAATGCACCTGGGATTTATGGAGCTAAGGCAGTTTTGTCATTTCTGTGTAATGCTGTTCACTGAAGGATTTGGAAAAAAGATTCTGACAGATCCCTGATGACTTATTTCAAAGCATGAAATACAAAGTGCCAATTTAGAGAAATAATTGGAGAAATAAATACAAATTAAGTTTTTTCCTTTTCATTTAGATTTCCACACTTAACTCCCCCACTTTCTTCTCTTCAAAAGAGAACTTAGAAAGCTTTTTTCAAAGTTTAGTTTCCAAGCCACATATTGCTGGGGAAAAAAGGAATTTAAATTCTCTTTCTATAAGAGAGACCCTGGCAGGCTGCCTGTATGTTGATGAGCAGATCTCAAATATTTGTGCTTTGGATTTGGCTCATTAAACTTCTCTAAACAGGGATGCTTGTCCCAGCCCTTGAAGTTGGAAAAAACTGATGGATGCATTCAAAAGGTGGCAGTAGGAAGGTCTTTGTACATTAAGCTTTTTAGATATTGCAATTTTTTTCCCCAAAGAAATGGGCAGGTTCAGACTTCTAGTTCTTTGATGCAATAAATGACTAATTTGAATAATGTATGCAACCCAATAACCTTTTTTATAATGTGAAAGCTTATTCTGCACCTGAAACCAATGTGGCTTTAATGATTTACCTGCTTATGCCACTGGCATCTCAGTTGTGAGCATTTTGCATGTGTCCTATTGCTTCAACAATCAGCCTATCTCTAACTGTGTGTCTAGGCGTTATGGAGATATGCATATATAGTGATATAGAGGGATGGATTTTTGCTTGCTTCCTGGTAGAAAGTAACTTTCCCAAAATCAGTGGGGGTTGAACATAAACATGTTCTGGATGTGTTCTTGCCAGTGCTGGATTAAGCACTGTCAATAACTCCAGCTGGGCATGACATTTTAAGAGGGCTGGATCATTTTTTTTTCTTTTTAATTATAGTCAATGCAGCAAACTGCAGACGGGGGTGAGCTGAAGCTGCGGTGAAACTGGTCGATATGCAAGGAATGTTAGACAGCCCTGCGACCGCATCAGCCTCAGCGAATAATCCCTGCTCCACCACAGGCATCTCATGAGGTCCTCTGCCAGCAGTACCCTGCATCCAGAGTATGACTTTCTGCAGCTGCAAAATCTAGGTCTGGGTGGGGAATGATTCAGAAGTAGGGACAAAGGAGGGGAAAAAAATTTTGAGGTCTCCGATGTGGTACATGGCTGGGACAAAGAGCCTCCAAATGCCTTCACTGAGTCCAGTGCAGTGGAAAGGTTTCTGCTTGTGCATGTGTTTGCTCAGGGCTGGCATCTTCTGGTTAGTGCTCTCAGTACTAAGTGGTGTGCTGCAAATAAGCAATGTGGCCATTAGGGCTTTTACCACCATCCTAATGGAAACAGCTGATTAGGAAGCTTTTTGAGAAGGGGGGTGGGAAGGAAATGCTGTGCAATGGCCTGACCTAAGCAGCTGGGATAGCTGACAGCAGGTCAGAGGGGGATCTGCGTCAAATGCCCTTGGGAGCGGTTTTTTAAAGCTATTCAAGTTTCCCACTTTTCTTTTTCAGGGTTGCAGGCTGTGATGGAAGCAGGAGCACACGTGGTATTTCAAGGCTTGTAGACCCATTTTCATCATGCATTTACTTTGCAAATAGGCTACTTCGAAGTTCCTACCTTCACAAAGATTGTGAGATCTCAAAGATTTGATGTTTATTTTACAGCAAGGGGTTATTAACTTCTGTCTCCCCATTCTGATACTTGATGATGGCCGTTTACTGGCCTGCAAGGAGGGGAGTTGGTGTCAGTCTAGTTTCTGGAGTCCTTTGATATTAAAGTAACTAAAATTGCCACCCGAGACGATTATGTGAGTCTGGATGTTCAGTCCAGTGCTTTTAGCCCTGTACTGTGAAAAGGGTATGGAGGTCAGTTAAACAAAACCAAGGTACTCAAAGCAAGTGTACTCAAAGCAGTATCTTTATTTCAGCTACTTTTCCAAGCAGCTGTGGATAGGCAAGGTACAGCAGTGAAGCAGTTTGCCAAGCAAGAACTTTTCATGTATCCTTCATACAAATGGCTTGGGATGCAAACAAAAGACTGGGGGAATGGGCAAGGAGGAACTGGAGAAAAAAATGTTTCTTTTTGCATGTACCTTTCCACTGTTATGTAATAAACTTTTAGGAAGAAAGAAACCAAATCCCCTAAAATATCACTGCTTGCAGTAAAGCACCTGTTTTCCTTCCAGTTTTGCCTCCTCTTTCCAGAAATGAGGGTGCTACAAGATGGTAGTTTAGACATGAGCATGGCCCCAAATTCCAGCTTAGCAATGAGCACTCCGAAATTGGATCCTAAGGCAAGGCCCACCATTTTCCTTAAAATGACAAATACACATGTTCCCAGCCATGCTGGATGTTCTTTGTGAGAAGTACTGCTAGCAGTATAGAAGTCTAGCAATGTTATAGCATGTGGCTACAGCTATACTTAAACCTATGTGCCTCTGAAAAAGTTTTGCCAGATTGATATGCTGTTGTTTATCTAATTCTAGTGTTGTGCTCTCAGAATGTAATATTACATGAAATGGAACAAAAACATAATTTAGGGTAAGTGTATTGTGCAAAATATTGTTCTTAACGCTGGTGCGTTCTTGCCCAGCGGGGTGGAGCAGACCTGGTGTAGGTGCTGGCGAGTGTGGGCTCTTAATAGCAATACTGCGAAGATATGCAAGATATTGTAGGAGTAATGACGTTCCTTAACTAGCACCCAGATAACTGGTGTCTGAAGATGACCCTTAGATATAATTAAAATGTCTTCTCTAAAGCAGAGCACAGAGGTTAAATTTTTGCTACCAATTTGGCAAACTCTTCGGGGATATTACTGGGGATGTACACAGGGCTGCAGAACTGGGGCCTTTTGTGTGCTGCTTCTCCAGGGCATGTAAGGGCTGAAGCCTTCTCAGTACTTGTGTAGTTTGCGTCACCTTGAAGCACAGTCACCTCCATCCACACAGGTGTCCTTGGCATGGACATACAACCCTGTCAGCAGGCCAGGAGGCCTGTAATCCTTCCAAGTGGAACTAGACCTATGCATTTCTAAGAGGGAAGACACTAATGTATCTACCAAAGCTTTGAGCCTAAAGCTGATGAATGGCTACTCTATGGCTGGCTTGATTAAATGGCCATTGAAGATGATGTAAACATCAGACTCCTCACTATAGATAGCATTTTCTCGCTCCCGCTTGAACATCCTCACCCAGACCTCCTCTCCTTCCTGCAGGTCCAGCATCAGGCTCTGGCTCTGCATGATGCTCCGATCGCTGGGCTGGGCATAGAGGATGGCCACCTCTTTCTCGTTCTTCATCAAGTGCAGGTAGGTCTCCTTGAAGTTCCAGGTGTGGACGTTGAGGCTGAAGTAGTAGATTCCTGCCACATAGCAGAAGAACTTCCCCGAGAACATGTTGAAGTGCTTGTAGAGGTTCACGAACTCGGTGTCAAAAGTGACGTGCTGGAAGTAGTCTGAGCTATGAAGGGGTTTTCTCCGACCCACCGAGAAAGCAGCGTAGAGCTGCTTGCAGGAATGGCCTTGTGGGCCCGGTTGGCCTTTCTGTCCCTTCCGTCCATTAAGGCCACGTAGCCCTCTTTCTCCTTCCTTCCCAACTGCTCCGGGGTACCCTTTCTCTCCCATTTCACCCTTCTCACCTGCGAGCATAAAGGAAAACCTCGTCAAACACAAGCACGCGAACAAGCTGCAGACGCATCCTGCTGGAGACAACCAGCAAAGCACCGTGCTAAAACACTGTTTTCCCAGCACAGATGTCTGGAAGCATTGGTCAGAGACCAGCACCCTCCTAATCCTCAGAAAGATGAAAATGCCAGGTGGAAGTTTGGCTCCACTGAGCTTGTGGTGCCAATGTTCAAGGTCCAGTAGTGGAACTCCGAGGTCCGACCAGACCAGTTACATGAATCCAGTATTCATGAACACAGCCCCTTTGTGCAGAGATTTGGGCAAGAAAAGTTACGGATTTTGCCGAGGTCTGATTTGGGCCTGGGAGAGGTGGTTGGCTTTGTCTGGTCTGCACATCCCTGCTGACAGGACGCCCGGCACATCTCCTGAATCACATGCTTAACTTTTGTTTGCCTGCCTTACTGAGACAAAAAATGTGCATCGGAAAAAGTGAGTGAGAGTCTTTCCTGGTTTCTAACTCCACCGTTTAGTAATTCTGTGACAACGTTGGCATCTGGTTTTTAGTGTGACCTAACTTGAGCTTCCAGTGATTCTGTTTTTTGAAGCATTAGAGCCTTTTGCTAACTCTTCTCACTTGCACACGCTTACAGCCTGTGCCACGTAACCCCTTGACCTTCTTTTGGGTAAATAAAGTGGATGAGTTTTAGTGTAGGGAGGAGCACAGCTTGCAAAATGAGGGTGAGAAAGTAAGACAAAGGATGTTTTCACAGTAGTCAGCTTTACCCACCTTTGAGGATGGTGATATCTATAGTGGGCTGGACTTTGGGTACCGAATAGGCAGGGTCGCTGCTCATCCTTGTGTATCGCGAGGAGATGATGGAGATGGGCTGCTCTGAAGGCCCGCAGCATCGCACGCACGAGAGGCGTCGCGGTTCCCGTCTCGGCAGACCCTTTTCCAGCACGGCACCGACGTTCGCAGTGGACACCAAGAGCAGGAGAAACACAGCGCTCATCTTCAGCAGAGCCAGCTGGACCGAGCAAAGGAAGAGAAAAGATTATGATTCAAATCAGAGCTGCTGATGGGCCATCTGTTAATGTTACCACAAGGTGCGTTTCTTCTGATTAATTATTAGCTTATCTTGTAGTGGCACCAGGAGATTCCAGGTAGGAAGGGTGCCCCTCTGCGTACTGTTTACAAGCAACGCAAAAGGCAATCCCTGTCTCTCATTACCTACAGCTGAAATATCTGACAGGAGATACCAGGTAACCAAAAGAAAAAAAAAAAAACCACAACAAAACGAAAAAACAAACAAAACCTGTTGAGATCGGAAGCTAAGGCTGAGATGCTTAAAGCTGTCATAGCAAGCTCTGCTCAAGGCACGCTCGCTGCCTGGCTGCTGTTGGAACAGCCCTTGCAAAAGGTGCTGGGTAAAAGGCTCGAAGTGGTGCTCTGTTGGTTACTGTTTCTTGCATTGCCATTCTGAAAAATTCAAAATCAGATGCAGAAAATGAGCTTTATTTAAATATAGAGCCTAAACCTGATTTTTTTTTTTTGAGGAAAAACCTGAAGGGAAATGAAACTTATAAAATAAGCATTTGTCTCTTTAGATAGTCTCTCTTAGCTTCTTGCTGGTAACCTCTTTCCAAGGTGACCTAGCCAAGCAGTTTGTGGCTTTGACCGTATCCATGTGCTGTTCCTAGCAGAATTTCTGTGTACGCTTTCCATTTTTATGTTCCAGTGTGCAGAAGGGAAAGCCAAATAGCTGCAACAGACTGAACTGGGTTTTGCTCTGCACAAACACTAGTTTTTGCGATCATCTATTACATTTTCATCTGCTACTGGCAAGCTCCAACGGCCCTGAATACTGGGTGAAATGAACAGAGAAAATGTTTCAGGTGGTGCAAAGGAGGTGAGTTTTCTCTAGCTCCCCATCAGCCGCCTTCCTAGGGAGGGATTGGAGCCGGGGACAGGCAACTGCCGCCTCGTACCGTGTATAATTAGTGTCATTCCACTGATTGCAGTGGTGTTTCATACAAGACAGATTTTGGCCCTATGCCTTCTTGGACATTATCCAAATTCCAATTAGTTGGATGGACTCTTGTTGACCTCAGGCCGGGAACAGCTTTTACAGCTCCTCTTCTACCAGCTTTAATTCCTGGAATAGTTGGGGAAGGTAGTAGCTAGATGTCCTGGCTTTCAGAAATAGCTCAATGAACACACAGGTCCCATCTGCAGAGTGAGGGAGGGCATCTTGCCTTGGAGCTCTACAAAGGCTTGACTGGGCACAAAATGGACCAGTTGAGAAAATATGAAAAAAAAAAAGTGTCAGTCTGGGGCAAGGTGCTTGGATTGTACCGGCATTCTTGGGAGAAGCTTCCTTCTAGTTCTTACCTGCCCCAGAAGAACTGTCATTCACACCTTTTATTACTTGGTATAATCCAGCTCCCTGGAAACCCGATGAGTACTTATTAGCAGCAACATAATAACTTTCCTTCTGACAGCAGTGAAAGTTCTTTCATCAATTCTGTCATAACTTGAAATGATCTTTCTATTCATAATTGTACCTCGTTCTAGGTACAAGTCTGAGGAGGGATTAATACTTTTATATCAGTGTTCAGGGCCTGAATTTCATTTTCATTAAGTCCTTCTTAATTTTCATTCACTTCTTAAGCCATCTTTGTGCTGCCAAACAGGAACAGAAATGCAATGCAAGTCTAAATGGACAGGAGGTCATAAATAACCAGCCCGTATGTGACCAGAACAGAAAATTTGCACTGCAGAAAGCATTTGGGGTGTGCACAATGTTTCTGGGGTCTCCTCTGCAGTGAATAAAGTTTGTGCATATACATAATGGTCTGAAGAAGACCCCATGTTCACTCGGAGTCCCAGGCAATCAGGGCCAAAATATCCTCTTTGGGACTAAAGGCTACTTAGCCCTTCTCAGGAGTGTGGGGAGTCAATAACCTGGAGATAAAGTATAGGGCATTTGATTACGTTATCAGAACATTACAACGGGAGGACATAATTGCTTATAATACCTTCATGAAGGAGAGAGAGCATTCATTAAGAGGGGTATTCATAATGGGCAGAAGGGAAAGGATTCATAAATATGATGAAATTACTTTAAGTTTTTATAGGCCATTATTCTCCTTAAGATGAATGACTCTCCTATTTTTAGAAGTGACTTAAGGAAAAAAAAGTCTGGGTGAAAAATCAGTATTCAGGTTGTGGACATTTTACATTACTGTAATCCGAGCACCCATTGAAGAAATTGTGGCCGCTTGCATGATTCATGAAGAACAATTACTCAAGCTACTGGCTAGAAATTGCATTTGGAAAAAAAATGAAGCAAACGATGCAACAATCCAGCCAATTCAGGGCATCCTAGAGCTGACACCCCCACACCGCATTTTCCTTTGAAAAGTTAGTGAAGTTAGTTCACTAAAGTGGCAGAAATATGTATTTGGTTGCAATATCTGTGGTTAGGTGAGACCTCAATGATGTATGCGAATAAACAGTTTCAGATTTGCAGTCTGCTCATAAGAGAAAAGAAAGGACAGGAAAAGAAGTAAAACAGGAAAGAGGTGGAGAGAAAGGAGTCCGAGAGGACTGCAAGAAAAGGACAATGAATTCAGCAGTATGGGATTATGTTTGGAAGATATCCAGCACAAAACTGGAGATCAGGTGAAGGAAAAACCCCAAACCGGAGAAATGAAATGTGCAACAGGAAAGGAAATAAACCTGGTAAAGATTTCCTTACAATAAAATCATGTCAATCTGGAGAAAAGAATGATTTGAACCAAATTTCAGAGGAGAAGCAAATATAACTCTCATGGTGGTGGGGAAGTCAAATCTGACGCCTTAAACAAAAAAAAAAAGATACAAAGGGGATGAAGCTCAGAATTTAAGACCTGTGAGGTAAAGCAAGAGGTTGTTTTTAGCCATTTGTTTTTTCCCTTAAAGATAATTATTGTGATCTTTCTTTGTCAAATGTGGCGGTGATGGATTTGACTTCAGCTGCGCAGGTTTATCGCTTGAGAAGACAGCAAAGCACAAACTCGGCTTTGCTCTGCGGCGGCCATGGCTCACCAGAGCAGAGGAGGCTGCTTCTCCCGCACATCGTTCAGATCCCCGCACGGGAGGGACGTCCGTCCGCCTTCCCACCGCGATCCGACACGCTCGTTAGTGCCTGAAATGATGCATTAGTACCGCACCGAATGCCCCGAGGCTGCAAAACTGAGTACGTTCCTCCTCGGTCATCCTTCACGACACCGTCTAGAGATGGACAGGAGCATCCGGGAAGCAGATTAAAACTGGAAGTACAAATGAGTCTTTGTCTTCCGTACGGGGAACCTGCAAATCTCACCCTGGTTCGATTCGGAAATCTTGCTTTTCCTATTGAGTAGAAAAACCTAGAGATGATGACAGACACGCAGATATCCTAACGGCTGGGAGGAAAACTGGTCTCACGTTTTTGGAAACTTTGAAGTGTGCAAATGTTTCACCTGAGGACAAGAAGGTGGTCGCAGCCCTCCCTCTCTCAAAACTATTTATTCAGCTGCTTTGGCTCTGCTTTTTAGCTTGGGTTCGTTTTGAAACCGTTGATTGGCAATTGATGAGTTTCAGTTTCAGCTGAAAAGCTTGCGGAGACATATAGAAAAATGTAAATTGTTTTGATGCTTCTGACACTTCTTGCAAAATGCTCGCAAAGCAGAAAGCTCACCACGAGGCTGAGCGCAAGACCTGTTTTGTTGCAATAGCTAATTTTGAAATAAATGACTTTTCTTCCCATAAGGCTTTCAAGCCTCCCCACTCCAAAGCCATGAAACACAGCACAGCCCCCAGCCTCTGCAAGTGGAACCAGGATGAGACCCAACAACCAAGTGTGAATTTAATCTGATGCCAAGGAAGAAATTCTGCATGTGCTAAGCGGGCAGGTCTGTCTTTTGGGCAAACAAAATGAAAATTTATGAATGATGAAATGAGACATCTGAACCTGATGAAAAGGCAGTTAATTCCAGTGAATTTTGGTCATGAGGATGGCTGGTGGTTTTTTGTGTTCATTATAACATTAGAATATATGTTATTGTTGGAGAGCCGTTTAAATGTTACGAAAGGTTTCTTTGACTGAAACCACCCTTTAGCTAAGGTTTAAAAAGAGTATTTGCTTTTTCTGTCCCTTTTCTTCCCCTCTGAATTTCTGAGTAGAAAGACAATATTAAAATATTACCAAAAGGGATTGTTTGTTGAGGCCCAAAACAAGAAGAAAAAGCAAGCAAAAATGCCAGTCTGCCTGCATTAAATTCACACACTCCCCTTTTTTCAGACCCTTTTGACAGGGTGTACCTGTCTTTCTAACCAGAGCTGGCAATGCGAACCCTTTAACGGTGCTGCACAGTGCTGGTGAGGATGCTATGCCCAAACCAGGGACACTGTTGTCTACCATGCTCAATCCAAGGCAGACCAGATGATTAAATAGCATATTTTTTGCTCGCACTGACCTTGGAAGTACGCTGACTTAAAATATAATCCATCAAGCTTTTTATTTACATATTTTTTACCTGCTATGAACAACCTGCATCAAAAGTGCTGGTTTTCCAGTGAAACCTGGCATTCCCAGTGTCTGCCAGCAAAAAAAGCCAAATACCTCCCATGCAGAGCTTTAGAGATGCCACAAAGCTTTGCTAGGGAAGGGCAGAAGCCATTAGTTCCAGTTCAGGGAGTTAAATGATGTGGTTCTTTCTTCTTGTGTGCAACTTCTTATTTAAATATATTTTCTTGACACTATTACAGCTGGAGAGAGTACCTTGATTGATTTTTTTGGTTCATGATTGAGTTTAATCTTATAGCTCAAGGTAGACAGCTTATGTATGAGGCACATTTGCTCAGGCAAAGTTTTTTAATGATTCTGTGTACCTGAAGAATTTTAACACTTTGGTGTAAAGTAACACATCTGGGCAATAGAAATTATAAGAATTCCCTATAATATCTGCAAAAACAGCTTACTTGCTCTGCACACAGAGAAAATAAAGCAGGAATGCAAAGCAAGTCAGCCTGGAGGCTGGACCAAAAGGTTTTCCCTGTGGTTAGCAAAGTGGAGTTTGCAACCTGAACCCTAATCTTGGCCAAACCTTGTCTGGTCCATTGGCACTGCAAGCAGTCCCTGTGGGATGTATAGGTCATGTCAAAGGTACAGATCCACATTATCTACCCCAGCCCGTGTTTTCACTGGGTACAGTGGAAGTATGTCCTTACCTTGCAGGGATGCCCGAAGAACAAATCCCACTGATAACTGTGCTGAGCTCACACGCTGCGATGCTGAAAGTTCACGAGGCAGAAATTGCTCTTGGATCCCTGAGCCGTGCTTTAAATTTCTGCTAACATTTTCCTTCCTGTTATTCCTAGGGCTTCACTCAGAAAAGCAATCTATGACTATCTTAGCTTTAATTTCACGGCGCACAGGACAATGCCAGCCACTGCCCCTTTTAATTAGTGACGAATCTTGACTGAAAACCCAAGAGTGCGGTTAAGACTAAAACCTTTCTTGCGCCACAGAGATGGAAAACACATGGATGTGTCAGCCTCGAACCTCGGCATCATTCCAGAGATGGAAAATATTCCGGTTCTGCTTTTTTACCTTTTTTCTTTTTTCAAGCCTCGACCTCCTCACTGCTCCAGACCTCCTTGCATCGCCAGCAGCAGGAGACGAATCATTGTTAGGGCCGGGTTTGTCTGGACACTGAACTTCCTCTTGGAAAGTATTGCTTCGGCATTTTTTTTATTTTCTTCCCCAGGAGGATCTAAAATTTCATCATGAGCAACTTATTGTAGAAAAGCCCAAAACACTGAAGAGTTTGTGCGTTTTCCAAGGCAAAGCTGCGACAGCTCAGCGGTTCCTCTGCCCGCGGTGCCAGAGCCGAGCGTGGGGCAGCTCCTCTCCGACACGATGCTGCAGAGATGCTTCGCTCGCGCTGAGCGTCAGGAGCCCGTCTGCAGCCATGAAGTGACGTGAGGGCTCGCAGACAAGAATATTTGGATCCCGAAAAGCAACGTGGTTTAAAAATTTCCACTGTCTGTAGTGGTTTGCAGATGACCGACGTTGACGCCCTCTTGTCCGCAGTGTTTATAGAACGCGCTGGGGTGAAGCAGGAGAGGGGTTGGGAGTGCTGCTAGAGACAGCCGGGTCGGTTTGAGCCCTGTGAGTTGTGAGCGGGGTGGGAACAGAAGCAAAGCCAGGATCCGGCCACGGAGAGGTCCAGGGATGCTAGCTGCAATGGCCTGGGTGAACATTGGGTCAGTGAGTTGGTTGCTCCGTTTCTAATTATCTGGTTTGGTTTTTATTTTCTCGTGCTTTTTTAGCGTGTGCCTATTTCCAGTGTGGGTGAATTGCCCTCATTCCTCGGTCCCGGGAGGAGCTGTGGAACACCTTCACCCCCACTAGTACATGAGCAGCAGCGGCTCGTGCGGTCACCACGTGCTCTCTCCAGCTGCAATTTCACCTATCAGGCACGGGAAGAGATGAGGATCCCGAGCAAACATCTCTTCCTACTACCTGCACACACTTAGATCTGGGGGACTGTATGGATTTAACACAGTCCCCTGCAGGCGCTATGGAAGGAGAGGCTGTGCCCGTATGGAATGGTCCTGGGCACCTGCATCTTTGCACGGTGCTGCCTTGCCTGGTCTGCGGCAGGGGCTGTTATCACACTTAGCGCAGGCAGGGAGCAAAAGGATGTTTGCTGGTTCATAAAGAAACCACTCTTCCCTCTCTCCTTCTCCTCTTCCCTGTGTGCACCTCCGACGCCAGGAACATGCCTGCAATGTCCTGGAAATGGCCCCGCTCCGGGCTAGGCGGCTCCTTGAAAGCGGTCCCGGCTCCGCAGCAAGCCCAGGTGGTGATTCAGCCCGGCGCTGCCGAGGCCCAGGGCAAGTTACAGTAAGTCATTCCCAGGGCAGCATTCCCAGCAGAACGAATCACCCTGATGAAGTGGACGGCACCCAACTCTCCTTCGCCCTTCCCAGTGGAAAGGCAGCTTTCCTGTGACTTGTCACTGCTGACTCAGCCGCTCCGGGAACTCGGCTTTCTGTGTGCCAGAATAAAGCAGGCAGAGGTGTCCCTGCAGCGGGTCCCGTGCGGTGCTGTCCCGGCGGGGTGGGTGGGAGCACCGGGGCACGGGTGCTGACAGCAGCAGGACCGTCCCGCACGGCACCGCTGCAAACCCCGGCTCAGGAGCGAGCAGCACGTTTCAATCGGCTGCAGTTCCCCGGCGAGGCTGGAGAAGCGGAGTCCCCCGAAAGTTTCCACGTCTGCGGAGGACGCCAGGGAACGGCTCTTTCCTGCCCTGGGCTCCGCGGCGGCGGGGGAGCCCGCACCAGATCGGAGCCGTGCAGGATGAGGCACCATCCCTATCCCACTGCTCAGCCACAGCTAAGAGCAAAATCAGGCTATAGGGAAGCATCATTCTGGAGTGCTAAGGGTGGTTAATGAAACGAGGAGCGTTAGTAGGAACAAATTAAAGCCAGCTCAGCAATAACCTGGCCTTGCACTTATTTCGCCTGCTGCAGTGAGGCAGGAAAAGGGGGGATGAAGCAGCGCAGGCAGAGACCACCTCTTTTTATGCCTCACCCAAGCAACCTGCTTCTGCAGGGTGGGAACACTTTGTTCCCTATAGCAATAGTATTTTTTTTCCCCAACTTATTCAGACCCATTTAACTTACCTTGTGATTCAGAACCCCCTGCCTTTTACTTTCCTTGCTGTTGCTTAGCAGGATGCATAATATGAAAGCTGCCGTTCATTCAGGTGTTTTAGTTCTCGGTGGCTGCTGCAGCTTCCTAGCTGGAGTCCAAATGAAACACTGAAAGTCAGGCCGGCTCCTTATGAAACTCAGCAGCTAGGTTGTTTGCAAAAGTAGGGTTTTTTCTTGTTTCTTTGCTTGCATCAACTGGTGCTAGGTTCCTGTGCTTTTCTCCTGCTATAGTTTCCTTATGTCTTGCAGCCAGTCTGTCGGGTTGCACGGTGCCTCTCACAATGATGGAAATGAAGACAAAAAAATTTGTGAATAAAAAAAAAAATATCAAAAAACCACAGACCCAAAACCACATCCAATGTTCCAGCCAAGAGAGAAAGTGCTGGGATCACATGGAAATAATTTTTCTTTGGGAGATTTCAGCATCCTTTTAGGCAGGAGAAAGGAGAGGAAAAAAAAAAAAAAACACAACAAAACAAACCCACAATAAAAGCTCTGGCTTTTGTGCATGAGCTGCAGAAGTGGCAAAAGCCTCTTGAATGGATGCAGCAATGGAAACTGCCCCTGCAGTGATGCTGAGGGAAGGTGCAGGTGTGTGTCCGGGTGCCTGGGGACAGGCCAGCACCAAGGGAAGACGTCACCCCCACTGTCCCATGCACCCCCGTGCTGAGAAACAAACCAGTGGCTCTTTGCTTCTGTGTGAGCAGATTTGGGGCCGGTCTCAGGAGGGTGATGTGCCGCAGCAGTGTGCTGTTTTCCCTCCCTGCTTCACAGGTTTAGGGGATAACGCCTTATGCCAACCCACCCATGGCAGGATGCGATGAGTATTGGCACCCTAGGAATGGGAAAGGAAGGGGAGCTCAAACACAAGCCCGGGGGGGAAACTTCCTCGGCGTGTGTTTGCAGACATTCTCCCATCACTACCTGTTTGCTGGTGGTGTGTTTTGCACTAACTTTTCCATGACATCCCGAAATGGCTGGACAGCAAATTGCCACTACTTCACATAACTGGGACTGAATTACCGACCCCTCTGGCTGACTGCAGCAATTACAGCCGGAGTGCCACGAGAGTCTGTGCGGCACGGGAGGCGTGGAGGCCGTCTCCAAAGGAGACTGAGCAGAGGGCATCTTCAGAGAAGCCATCCAGCCCTGTCCTGCACCGCTGCACCACCGCCCAGCCGGCACACATCCCCCGTAGCTCGGAGCCCTGGATCAGAGGCTGGAGACAGCTGTCACGATGGAAAAGGGGTTTTGCACGTCTTTGCAGAATGAAATAAGAAACAAAACAACCTTTAAAGCTGTAGGTGGACCTGGGTTATATAAGGGAGAACTCAAATTGTTTGCAGATGACTTATGTTGGGAATGTTTTTATTGGTGGTGTTAAATAAAAGTAGCAGGTGATTAAAACAGATTGCAGCATGATTTTATTTTTTTAAATTCAAAAATCTGCAACTAGAGTGATGAGGAGGGGGAATAGGGGCTACCGGGACACGAGGGCTGCCCCCGTATCAAGGAGGAGGGAAGATTTACACGTGCTGCTGGTGCTGTACTGGGAGGCTCCGTTAGCAAGGACCAGTGAGGCAAAACGTAGAGGTTTGCTGCTGTCCCGGCACGAACCCGAGCAGCGTCCAGCTCTCCATGAGTCACCCTCCGGTGCTGGGCTCCTCCAGCCCAGCCTTCCTGGAGCCGTCCCCGTCCCCCCCCACTGCAGCAGTGGTCCCCGTCCCAGCCCCGCACGGACGGGCAGGAGCAGACTGCGCCGGGCAGAAGCCACCTGGAAAGGGGCACACGGAGCCCCGTGCAGCAAGGGGGGAAATGCGGCCGCAGCCTTTCCAAAGCTGCCAGGAAAAGAAAAACCTGACTCGTGCTCTTTTTGGAGGGACCTCAAACAGTCTCTAAGAAAAGAAATGACTTTGCCTCACAAATGCCAACCAAAAGCCTTTCCTGTCACCTTCTCTGTTCTGGATTAAACACCAGATTCGCATAATCTTTTCTCATCCATCGTGTTTCCCAGGTGCCCTGCTCTCCTCTTGGCACTGGTGTATTGGGTTTGCATGACAAGGTTTTGGTAGTGGGAGGCTACAAGGGTGGCTTCTGTGAGAAGCTGCTAGAAGCCTCCCCCATGTCCGATAGAGCCAATGCCACCGGCTCCAAGACGGACCCGCTGCTGGCCAAGGCCGAGCCCATCAGCAATGGTGGTAACGCCTCTGGGATAATATATTTAGGAAGGGAGAAAAAACCTGCGCAACTGCTGCTGGAGAGAGGAGTGAGGATATGTGAGAGCAACAACCCTGCAGACACCAAGATCAGTGAAGAAGGAGGGGAGGAGGTGCTCCAGGCACTGGAGCAGAGATTCCCCTGCAGCCCATGGTGAAGACCGTGGTGAGGCAGGCTGTGCCCCTGCAGCCCATGGAGGTCCACAGTGGAGCAGATATCCACCTGCAGCCCATGGAGGTCCACGGTGGAGCAGATATCCACCTGCAGCCCATGGAGGTCCACGGTGGAGCAGATATCCACCTGCAGCCCGTGGAGGACCCCATGCTGGAGCAGGGGGATGCCCGAAGGAGCATCCGTGGGAAGCCTGTGCTGGAGCAGGCTCCCGGCAGGACCTGTGGACCCATGGAGAGGAGCCCAGGCTGGAGCAGGTTTGCTGGCAGGACTTGTGACCCTGTGGAAGGGACCCATGCTGGAGCAGTTCATGAAGAACTGCAGCCTGTGGGAAGGACTCACATCGCAGAAGTTCGTGGAGGACTGTCTCCTGTGGGTGGATCCCACACTGGAGCAGGGGAGGAGTGTGAGGAGGAAGGAGCGGCAGAGACAACGTGTGATGGACTGGCCACAACCCCCATTCCCGTCCCCCTGCGCCACTCGGGGGGAGGAGGGAGAGAATTCGGGAGTGAAGTTGAGCCCGGGAAGAAGGGAGGGGTGGGGGAAGGTGTTTTAAAGATTTGGGTTTATTTCTCATTATCCTACTCTGATTTGATTGGTAATAAATTAAACTAATTTCCCCCAGTCAAGTCTGTTTTGCCCGTGATGGTAACTGGTGAGTGATCTCCCTGTCCTTATCTCGACCCCATGAGCCTTTCATTATATTTTTTCTCCCCTGTCCGGCTGGGAGGGCGAGTGACAATGTGGCTTTGGTGGGCACCAGTCATCCAGCACCTTTCATGGAAGGGAGAGGTTCCTCCGTGTGTCCTGTGCCGGTGCCTCCAAAGCCACCCCGCTGGAGTTGCTGCATTCATTTCCTTGGTCCCACAAATCACCTGAACTCCAGAAGCAAATACTCTGCATTAACGCATTTGTCACTGTCAGCAGCGGCACCACACAGGTGCCATCGATGCCTCTTCAGGATTTGGGTCTATCTGCCTCCCAGAAGCAGATCAGCAGTGTGTCCTGAGCACCCTGCGCTTCCGAGAGTTTCTTTCCTTCGTCATCTGTCAAACATTTATAATTAGAACACAATTAGTAAATCATATCTACGAGCCCTGCTGAGACACGGGAGCTGCTTTGCATCAAGCACGTCCTTGCAACAAGAACCAATGCAAACAAAAGTGCAAAGGCAAATGCCAAAGCACTTAAAGCAGAGGGACGACGCCCTGGAGGTTGGAGTTTGGTTCCTGGCTCTGCTGCCGACGGCGTGGGGTTTCGGGAAAGCTCCCCGCCGCCCTCCGGGGGGTGGCACGTCTCTTCTCCCCGTCTTCATCGCCTGTTTTTAGAGTAAGTTCGTCAGGGAAAAAAAAAGTATTCTCGGAGTGCAACCGGGCAGAGCTCTGGTTTCACAGGGGGGTGTGAGGCTGCCACTGAGAGCTTACTTACGTGGATATAAAACAGTTTATAGATGTAACTCGATAGAAAGTGTGTTTGGGGCTCCGAAAATGATCTTAGCTGGTCAAAAGCTGTCCAAAACCAGTCTATATGAGATATTTTTATTTTTAGTCTGAAACTTAGGACAGAAGAAAAATGTTATGGTAACCAGCGCCTGGCATCAGAGCCGATGTCTCCAGATTAAACAGGTTTTCTGCCTTTTAAAACGACAGCCTCCTTTTTTGAAATAATAATCACATTCAAGGAAGAAGGATATTTCTGTTTACACAGTTGATTTATAAAGCTTGGCTTTTGTCCATGCAGGGAGCAAGGGGAAAAAAATAAATATCAGTTCTGCACACTGCTAAAGGCTTGCAGCAAATTAATAAGAAACTGTGTGTGATAGAGCAGCGAGTTCAGGGCACGCGGAGCCCGTCTGCCTCCTCTCCGCTAGAGGAGGGGCAGTTACTGCAATGAATGCAAGAAGAAATTAAAGAATACTCAGCTAGAAAATGGACACACCTATGGTAAATTTAAGGGACATAAATGATCAGCTGGCAACGCCACGGTTTTCTTTGCAGCCTTGGTGTGCTAAAATTGGTCCGGCCTACAGGGAAGTGAATGCTTCTTTCTAATCAGTTAATTGATGAAGTGCCTAGGTTTTTAGGAAGGTGCTGGCTTCGTGCTGCAGGAAGAGGAGCTTTGCCTATTTGCGAGCACGTGCTCGAGGCCGAGCATTTATGGCTTGGCAGGGACACCCGGAGACACACGCAGAGACGAGCCCTTGCTCCAGGTAGCCAATATTAGTGACGCTCTGCTGCCCCGGGGATGTGCTCAGCTGCGGCGTGCCGGGATGCTGGAGCCGCCCTGCTCCGCAAACGCGTTTCCCTGCGTGGTCAGGCCACAGTCACCGCTCTGCTTGCATAAAAAGGCGTTGGAAACGTCTCGGCCAGTGTCCACAGGCATGCTCATCCTTTCTCCTTCTTTTAAGCGAAGGCATATCTTTTATTTTTTTCAGCTTTCAAACACAGTGTATATAATGGCTGAAGTTATTTGAGTTGTAACCAGTTCTTTAAACGAAAAGGCATGTTTTATGTGGATTTTTCCACCGTGCTGAACTCGGTGAGGGTGATGTGTGTTTGCTCTCCCCTCCCGCTCGAGGCGGGGGCTCTGTGCCATGACAATGTCTGCACCACGTGGCAGAGACACACACAGATGATTCCTATGGAAACATGAAATATTAAACTAAGTTTCCTCCTGGCTTTCTGCTGGGGTGTCATTTTGGATCACAGCAGCCCCCTGGCATTCACAAAATGCAGCCAGACCTCTGTGGTGTTCGAGTAACAGCCCAGCCGACGCGCGGGGAGCCGGGAGGGTGTGTGCAGAGATGTGATTAATGCAGCGGCTGTGCTAAACTCCAAAACGAAGTGGAAAAATTGAAGAGCAACTCTCTATGCTCTGCCATGTCAGCCAGGCAGCCCAGGAAGACTTTTTCAAAGCCTCTAATACAGTAATCCCCAACCGATAATCTAATTTAATGCAATAAAACGTATACATATATGTGCATATGTGAGTGTGTGGTGCTTTTCAAGTGGCCAATTGCACAAAGCCAAAAATAATTATGAGCTAATTGGAATTTAAACAGCAGCGTGTGAATGATAACTGGGAACTGCTTAAGAATAATTTACTAAATAGTGTGAAAGCTATGATTTCACAACAGAGTGAGAAAACATTTATGGCTAAAGCCTGGTTCTGAGGGGGACTGAAAGCTTTCTGGATGAGAAGAAATGCTGCATATAATAGGTAGTGAAGAGAAGTGGGTGGCTTTCTCCAGGCTGCCAGAGCCTTCCAGGGCTGCTGAACAATATTCGCAAAGGGGAAACAAGACGACCTGGATAAATATAGGTTAATCAGCCTTACGGTGAACCTGTCAAAGTAACAGAATCACTGATGATCTCTACTGAAGAGTTAATGGAGGGTAACGTGGCCAATGCCAATCAGCCAGGACTGGTGGGAAAACATATCTCATAGACCTAATTTCCATTATAAATTACAAGTCTATTTGATGCAGGTATGCAGACTTTGGCAAAATACTGGTCAAAACCTTTTAATTAAAAAATGAAAGTGACACTAATTCAGGCTGGCAAGGAGAGATGGGCGAGCATGTTTGCAGCAGCGTATTGGGGAGGATGATCTCTCCTGCCGTCCGGGCTAACGAGGCATGATGCCATGAGGCCTGATCCCGATGAACGGGGTCAGCTTTGCCGGGAACCTGCTGAATAACCAAGTGGTACTCTTAAAACTGACGATAACTGCACTAAGCTGCAACATCGATTCATCATTAAACCTCATCTACAAGCTGTCAAGCTTTAGACATTTAAGGCCCTGTTCTGAAATCTAAATTTGGAAATCCTGAAAGATTTGAATCTTGTTTTTGAGTTAAGCCTTTGTTAAATGGAAATGGGAGTTCACAGTGGTCATAAATAGCATATCCATCTCCCCTTGTATCCACCTTCCCTTTGCATAAAAAGCAGCTTTGTTTTGCTGAATAACCTCTTAGGCAGGACTTAGAGCATGAATTCACGTTAAGCCCTGGGTTTAGTGCGATTAACACTAGCTAATCTTACAGGGCTTTAGGCATGTGTTGAGAATGCTGTCTAAGCCCTTTCTGTGCATCACCTTTTGGGAGAGGTGTGTAGCCATTCTCATAGGTTCTCTCTGATGACAGGAAAAGGGTTTGCTCAGGTCTGTGGCACACATCATGGAAGTTTCACACCATGTAACATAAACGGTGGCTTGACTTACTCTGTGTATTTTCTCAAAAAACCCCATTACTTAGAGTAATATTAGGCAATGGGCACTGTTCCTGCCTTTAGACTCTCCAACTCGCTTACTTTGTTCCAGTATCTCATAGAACGTCCAGAGCATCTAGCTAGCTGGTAACCTGTTTCCCATAAAATGGGAAGAGGTAGATTAAACCAGGTAGACAGATTCACCTAACAGCATTTCATGCCCACGAAGCTCAAGTCCCATTCCCCAGCCGTTTGGGACAGACTCTGATAGAGGGGTACGTGAGTGGTTGGACATCTCTCTTTAACTGACAGGGTGTTTCTGCAGTTGCTAGCGATTAGGTGCCAGCATGGCCAATATCAGATGGTTTGGCTTGTCCCATCCAGGACCTAGTGCCTGCATGGGCTCCCTTGCTGGGAGAGCTTCTGCGTCTTCCAAACCAGTCACCCCATTATCCACATTTCATATGCAATTGTGGAAACTAGATGAGCAAATTATATGTGCAGTTTAGAGACGTGTTATTTAAAAATCCAATCCGGTGACAGACCCAAATCAAAATAGCTAAACCCAGGAAGAAGTCCTTGGCACAGCATCAGCGCTCAGTGTTCAGATAGGTTTATCACACTGACTGTATTTGTACAGAAACCAAAATGAGCTGAGAAGGAAAATATTTCTCTTTGTTGTTTTGTTTCCAGGACAAAAGAGAGTTTTGATTTTTCACTTTGATTTCCTTTCCAGTTTTTAGATTACTTGTAATTATATGGTGCCGAGCAAATAGATGGTGCTCTACCTTTTTGTAAATGACTTGGAAGTTTTCTTTAATCCCTTGGTAGGGTTCACCTGGTATGTCATTCATCACGCCGCTGCTCTGCATTCCAGCAACTGGGCTCATTTAATTTGCTAGGCTGAATGAAATAGCTTTACCATGCCTGCTTATACAGGAGTAATGATGGGTAGAACCCTGTAGCACATAATAATTGCTATTTTCCACAGAGAGATGTATGCATGTTCTCGGAATAATCTTAAAAAAGTTAAAACTCATGAGAGTGAGACGGGCTGTGGACAACAGAGTAAAAATGATGGAGGGTGGTTTTCTTCCCAGATTCTTTTTTTAAATCTCTAGTTTTCAGCTTCAAAATGGTATTTGCTGGTGGAATCACTGGGCTGTGAGACACCATGCTCCCTCTCCCCACGCTCGGCAAGAGCAGCTGCAGGTCCTGTGGGCAAAATGTCCTCACATCTACATCCCCAGAACTGTTTCAGCGTGTTCTAGGTTTGAGCCTCTAACACGCTCATCCCCTCATAAAAATGTCAGTCTGAAATCCGCCTTTCGCCTAAGACTTTTCTGCTGGAAAAAGGCAACTGAAAATAGATTGCAATAATTTTTCGCCGGGGAGATAAATGCAAGGGATGGGTCCAGACAAGCCCTTTTGTCTGAGGACGCGTTGCCTGGCCAGCTCAGCTCAACCCCGCTGATTCTGGCATTGACATGTGTCGGTCACCCCGCGCAATCAATACGCTGACATTTCGGGTTGTCCTCGCAGACCTTTCCCCAGCAGAAAGGAGCTCAGGCCGCCTTTGCCCGGAGGGTTTTGCACCACAGCCCACCTCTCCCTCCCCTCCGCTGCCCTGGCTGAGCCCGGGCAGCTCTGGCTGCTGAGCTCCGGCAGCGTTTCTGCTCTTGGATGGCTCACGGCTCCGCCTGTAATCTCCTGTTAAACACTCCCCGGCTATCATGGCTCAGGCTTCACTTATTTCCTGCGCCGTGGCAGGCAGGGCTGAAGCTATCGGTGAATTTTGATTCCCTGGTGGCAGCTGCAGAAGCAATGTGGAAGAGTTGGCTGAGATATCAATAAACTAAATCTGTCCCCTCCATTCCTCTGAGAATTATTCTTCATTTTTAAACTGAGGCTTTTTTAGGAAGTCATAGATTTTGGCTCTTAACATTTAAAGAATACACAGCCAGAGAGTTTTCCAAGAGCAAGGACCTGTGATTTAAAAGTGGGAGCAAAAATCAGCCACTGTGTGAGGGAATCAAAGACGAGGCAGTTGGATAATTAAATAAAAAATTACAGAATGTGCTTTATAAACAGATTCAGTGTCAAAACTTTTGCTGCCCTCGTGTTACTCCTGAGTTGCCACAAACCCCAGGAAGAAAGTCTTTGCTTTTAAGAACTTGTAATTGAAGGAACCAGAGAGAAAAGTCCTCAGGCAAGTCAGGGATGGGCACAGAAAGCTCAGGAGAGCCTGGGCAGAGCATGGGATGTCCCCCGCACGAGCTGTGCTCAGGTACAAGGTTGCTTCACCACCACGAGGTGTGCATGCTCCTGGCTCCCATCAAACGCTGAGCAAAGCACACAGACTTGAATCTCTCTCCCTGGCATTTAGTTTAATGTTTTCAATCTTTCTTACCTGCCAAGGTATGAGCACTCACACAGACAACTCATATGGCTCCGGTGCCACATCATTCATCGAGCCGTGAATGCATCAGACAGGAATCCACGTGCCAGCAGGGAGTGGTGATTTCAGCTGGTCTGGTATAATTTTGGAGACCATTATTTTTCATATTGATTTGGGTGTCATTTTTAAGCAGATGCAATGTTGTCGGTAGTGTAAGACCTGGATGGGAAGAGGTCTCTGGCCGTTCCGCTGGAGCAGTCTGCTCGGGTGGACCCAGCACCAGGAACAACCACACAGATCTTTTTTCCATGCTGGCTGCCAGGCTGAGGATCTCGGCTCGGTGCCCTGTACCCGCAGCTAGCAGTGGCCAAAAGCATCATTTTTCTTCTTGCATCTGGAGAAAAAGAGGAGGAAGGGCAGCGTGTAACATCGATCTGCGGGAGCGCTTGACATTGACATATACCATGAGTATTTTTAGCATCCAAGCGCACTTTTTCTTGGCCACATCGTGACACCTGAGACCACTCCTACAACATCAGTATAAGGGTAATCGTTTTATGACGGGAGAGGGGAGGCACAGAAAGGTTAAATGATTTCTCTCCGGCTGCACAGTACGACAGCAGCAGACCTGGGAATAAATCTCAAGATCTCCCTGCACCTCCCCACCGCAGCCTCGCAGGCTGGCAGCAGACCGGCGATGGTTCAAGGGCTAGCTGCCACTTCTGTCACTCTTTAGCAGCTCTAATGGAGACACCTTTGTAGGGAAGGCAGGCAATGCGTCACCTCCATGACAGCGGCATTCCCAGTGCCCTTCCCAGCTTGGCCAGCGCAGCTCCCATCCATCATCAACTGCATTTCAGGACTATGCTTTCAAAAGAGGCTGCAGTACAATAACTTCTAGGCACAGTAGCAGCAATTTCAGAGCCGTCTTAGGTAAGAGGTGACAGAGAGCACCAGGAACACTCCCACAGGGCAGGCAACTGCTGCAGAGAGGTCTAATAAACTTGCAAAATCAGTTGAGTTTTTGGCAGAGAAGGGCACTGAGCTGGAGCTCTTCTGTTCCCACCGGCCTCTGAGAGAGGCTGTTAATAGCTGGAGAACTGATAAGAAACAAAGCAAAGAGTTTTATTCAGACATCTTGATATGGAGAAATTGGCCTTTGATGAGAATCCAGTCCTGTGAAATGTTTCTGGGAGCGGCAATGATCTCCATTCAGGATCTCTCAGGCTAATGACTTCCAGGCTGGTTCGAATTGGGTCAGTGTGACAATCTGGGGGTTGATTTTGTTTCCTCCTTGGCAATACCATAAGAGCAAAGCTGCTGGCAATGCTTACCAATGTTATTGCAACCTATGGACTGTCCGTGCATTTTAAAATCCTATTCATGCACAACCACCACAGCTCAAATGAGCAATTGTTCTGTGCTGAGCCTACCTTTTCCTTCAGTAAATAAAAATCACGTCTTTCTGTTTTGACATTTCACTGTTGGCCATGGATCAAATGCATAGGATGAAGACAAAGACCACGCGCATGGCCAGGAAGCAAAGTCTACGGCTGATCTTAGTGATGTTCGTCATTAGGCTGGGTTCCTGTCCCAGGGCGGCGAGTGCTGATGCGGAAGCGTGAAGAGGAGAAAGTATCTGCCAGGGGCATAATGTGGAGCACAGACCGACCCAGAGCAGATCTGCCCGACCGGGAACAGCAATTGCCAACAGACAGATGTTTGTCTGGTCTTAAATTACATTGCCTGCATGCCTGGAAAAGATACTGTCTTATAAATAGCAGTGCTTCAATCCCCTGTGGCTTTGCATATTCAGGACCCACTGCAAGGCATACGGGTGTTAGACACAACTAGCTGGAAATGGACTGTGGGTGTCTGGCAGTGGGGTGTCTTGAGCCTCTTCGTGGGAAGTTTTTGGTGAAGAGAGGGGGAGTGATTCATCCCTTCTGTTCTGCACTGCACAGAAGGAGAAACCCGGGGAAAGCACCGTGTTTCTGGCTGGGAAAAAAGGTTTTAAGGTTTTTGGCATTGAAGTGTTTCAGCAAGAGTCCAAATTCTCCATGAAAAGCAGACATTTACCATGAATATATAGAAGATCCAGGCTGTAAAGCAGCATTTTCCCCCACTCCAGCGCTGCCTTCATTTCCTGGGCAGGATCTCAGAGACCTTCAGCTGAGTAACAGCCCCAAAGAGATGCCAAGGATTGAGTGCTCATTGCGGACTAAACCCAAAGAGAGCCAGATTCCCAGCCCCGAGCGGTGCTGCCAGCGGGCTGTGCCCTGGGACAGGGTGCGGATGATCCTGCTGCATCTCATCAGCTCCCGCTCAGTTCATGGCGCAGGGTTAGCCTCTACCTCTGAGATCCACCTGCTGTCGGTGTCAAACCACTGATGAGTGTGGACCCAAAACTTCATCTCCTGCTTTTTTAGGAGGCAGACGATGGAGCTGGGCTGATGCAGCCGACTTGCACAAATGCCTGGAGAAGCAGGACTGCTTTCTCCTTCCCCAGCCTGCCCCAAGCTCTCTCCTCACCAGGGCTCAGCTCTCCTCCCATGCGTGCCGGCCCCAGGGATGCCACAGCCAGGCTCAGCACTAACAGGGGCTGTTAGCCACGTACAACGGGCTCGTTATGAGCTGCTCCGGGTTTTGGACCTCGAGGCATCCTGTCCGTGCTACTTTCTGTGAGTAGCCGTTTCTGCATGTTGTACAGGCAGAAAAACAAATGTCATCTAACGTTTTGGGGCGAAGAAGGGGGACAGCCAGTACGACTCACCCATGGACTAACCTGAAACATTCTGCATTACAATTTAACGTGATGGAAAGCTACAATTAGCTCTAATTAAGGCAGCCTCATTGCCTCACAGAGAGCAGAGCTGCTGTCAGCTCCATTTTCTTACCTTTCCACACTACCGACACGCTGCTATTCAGCAGATTAATATTCCTGGCACGAAGTACTCCCCACGTAACACTGATGAATGGGCGCTGAGGATTTATTACTAATGTGCTGTGGTGGGCCCCCAAGACACCCCCAGCACCGGGCTCCCTCGCAGAGGGGGTGTATTTATTCGGGGTAAAAAGTCAGAGCATAGAGAGTGCAGATGCGGGATGTGGCCGGGGTGACACAGTCCCCTGGCAGGGCTGGGATAAATCCACCTTCCTGTGTTACAGGTAGTGATGGACCCACCAGAGCACAGAGGCAGTTGCCTCCAGGCGTTGCAAACTGAGTATCATTCGCTGCTGGGTGTCCTGACGAGTCTCTGACGTTTCTGAGCTGCTTCAGACAACTGCTAATAAAAGGATAAAACCCAGAAGTTATTATGAAGCGTATCTCATAAATTTTTGTCTCAGTCAATGAGCGTCACTGGGCTTCCTGGAAAGAGATTTAAGACCCCTTTCACATCCTTTCTTACGCTGATCTCTTTGCAAACTCTTTCATGTGCAGATAAGAGATGTAACCTGCACCTCTGCCTTAGGATGAGTGAGCGTTTCTCTCCTCCCTGTGCGGTAACAGCCGGGGCTGCTCTGCTCTGTATGCAGTGCAGTCGTGAGCACAGCCAACCATTCTCATCTGCGATGCACTCTGTTCAGTGAGCAGAGATGCTCTGTTCTTGCAATTAAATGTAATTTCTCTGTTGCCCTAGGGAATATAGAACCCTACCTCATTAGTGCAGCCACTCTTTTACTGAGGCAGGACAGGATTTTATTATAGCTGTGTTGCACGTGACACTGAGTCGAGACTTGTGCCATTTTGGGTCATGTTATTAACTGAAAAAAATCTCTGTTACCACAGATGGATTCACATCAGCAGATATCTTGAATCTTTTCCTGAAATCAATCATCTTCAGGGATTAATACAGCTCTTGTTATGAGAGTGTTGAAGCTTTTGACAATCGCACTGTATCTGTCTGCACACCCCTGGCTTGGCCAGGAGCTGGATCCCCTCCCCCAGAAAATTCCACCCCATTTTGCTTCTTATTTTGAAGCAGAAAGGAATTAAATGCACAGAAATGTTGTGATTCAAATGCAATGCTTTATGTGAATTTCAAACTTCATAAAATGATAGAATAATAGAATCATAGAATCATGGGTTTGGGTTGGAAGGGACCTTTAAAGGTCATCTAGTCCACCCCCTCCGCCATGGGCAGGGACATCTTCAACGAGATCAGGTTGCTCAGAGCCCCGTCCAACCTGACCCTGAATGTTAATATTGGGATAAATATTGGTGCAGATAAGGAAACCATTTCGTTTCAAAATAATAAGAAATGCATTCCCTCCTGGGAGGGTCAGAAGAGGACATTTTGACATGGGCAGCACAAGGAGCTCGGTGGTGACCAAGGCATTCGGCTCTATAGAGGTAAAACACCCACCTCCATCTGCAGAGGGATGTGGGCTAGGGGTGACTAGCTGAGACCCGACAAGGGCACGTCATTGTGGTTAATGGCTTATTGATGGGATTACAGCTTTTCTTTCCATCATTCAGATGAGAGATCGGGCTTTAGATTTTTACTAATTTGTTTGTTCGTAATTGTTCGATAGATCTTTTCTGCAAACATGCTTCAATCTCTGGGTTGTTCACAAACGTGTTTGCTCAATGTATTCCTGTTCGCTTAATGAATTTCAGCTTTCATTAGTATACCTATCATATGATATAACTTCTGTTTCCTGAATGGATGCAATAAAATAGATACATTAAATAAAAAGTAAATTAAACAAAAAATGGAGGGCGAAGGGAAAAAAAGTTTCATCGATATTTTCAGGAAGAAGTAGTGAAAAACACGTGGACTTTACACTGACGAGGGCAATCTGCCCCTGCGGAGGCAGAGCAGTGGGGCAGTGGCGAGGCAGTAGCAGACGTACACCGCATCAACCGTGGCCCAAAGCCGTAACCCCGTGTCACGATGAGTCAAAAACATGGGAAAGCGACGAAGTCCCAGTGTTCACACCTCTAGTAAAAGCTAAACCTGCTCTGTATCGCCTGTTTCACCCTGCACTGCCATCCTCACCATGTAAACCTCAATCACAGCGTAAAGCTTGTATCTCAAGCAGAGCAGAACAGAAAGCAGGTTTCCTATTTCCCCAAGGAGCTTTCAGGATTTTCAAGTGGTTTTCCACCCTGAACCTGAGAGAGGATGGAAAATCTCAATTTCTTGTGAACTGGAATCAATGAACTTTCTAATTCTGGCTTGGCTGACAAGCTGTATTGATTTTAATATTTTTTTTTTGTTTCCCTAGAAAATTACTTCTATTTCACAATGGAAACGAATTCAGTTAGAAAGAAAAAAATATGACCCAACGTGCCTCCTTTCCCAGGCACCATTCTGGCTGCTTTGACATTTTCTCCCTTGGGAATTTTTCAAAATGGGATATTTGTGGACACAGATTCTGAATCCTATTGTGCAATCTACACTGGCAAATTTAATTTTGCAATAAAGGATTTTTTTTTTATTAAATAAATCTATTCAAATACGAAAGGATACCTGGCAGATGTGGGTTTCATCCCACCTCAGTGGAGCCACCCATATCCCAGCCACCCATATCCCAGTTGGGATAATCGGGGCTGCAGGCTGGGGAGTATTTCAGCAGGAGCTGTTGCATTTTGGCACTCTCACACAAATGCTTTTGGAATGTATTTTCAGTTCCTCAGTGCACCTTGTAATTGAATCAGACAAACAAGTGGAAGGTACAGCGATATTCAGGCGGCGCTAAGCGCTAGTTGTATGATTACAGCAAATCTTTCAGCTCCTCTGAGCTCGCTGACAGTGACTTATTTCTGTATTTGTAAGTGCTGCTGTTTATGATGGAGGAGTTCACAGGGCAATAAACAGGATAAAAAGCCAGGCTGAAGAATTTGATTACTATAAAATCTATTCATTTCAAGTATACTAGTTATTTCTATTATGGGACATTTTAGAAATAAATCTGCATCTTGAAATAGTTTAAAGCAGATTAATTTTCCAAGGAAAAAAACCTTTCTCAAATCCATTTTATCTGCTTTTTGGACAAAGCGTGAAATTAGGAGCTTATCCTAAAATCGCTGAAATCAAAGGCAGGTCTTTCCCTTGACTTTAGAGAGTTATAAATCAAATTGGATGTGAATAGCTGAGCAGTACGTTGTAATGGATAACTGGTGCGTGGAGGAGTGATGGGGCTGGAGATGTGCAGTACCAATAAACATACACGTGTCATCCGACAAAAGAGGGTTTCGCTGGTCTGAGTGGCGGAGATGCCACCTGAGAGGTTCAGACTTCACCCAAGACGTTTCTGGATCAAGATTATTTTTCCAAACCTGGTCTCTTATTGTACTTTCTGCCTAGCTAAATGACCAGAAGCCTTGAAAAGTGGGGTAAAAGGAACCAAAATGGACACAGGCTCTTCTTTACTCTGAAAAAGGAAATATGAGGGCAAACCCCATATTCTGGGAGATGACAGTAGCATCTTCCGATGCTCCACCTGGATCCAAAAGACATCAGTTGTCCCCACCCCTAGAAAAATCCAAGAAACTAACTTTCAGGCTTCCTTACAGTTTCCAGCTGGTTGCAGGAGGCTGGTGCTGAGACCACTCCGGCTGTAATCCTACAGGCAGGTGCCCCGAGGGCTCTTCCCAGGGTTACTGTACAGCCCATCCCGGAGCTGGCTGCTCACCATGCCCAGTCCCAGAGAGGGCTGGAAGATGCTGAATATATGCCCCAGGAAAAAAAGCTCTTGGGCTTTTCCATCCCTCTTTCTTCATCGTGATCCCTGTCCTAAGGACACTTCTCAGGGGTTTCCTACAGATCTTGGGACTGTGCTCCTGTGCCTGCTGCCAGGGAGTAATATTGACTGTATCGGAGGGGTTTGAGCCCAAAATCAACAATAGCTCAGCCGTAAGATGGATCCATTGGGATCCTATTGCTCACAAGGGTTACTGATGCTTCACAGTAAAAATTTTTTGCATTTCAGTTACATCCTTTCTTTCCAACTACAAAATTCTTGCTAGTTTCTGTTGAATTTATGAGGATTTTTTGTCTGAATTCCCAATGTTAGTCCTGAAAAGAGTTGATGTTTTATGAGAAACCCTCATTACTGCACATGGACTAAAATTTCCCTGGATTTCTGATTCTTTTTTATTCTCTGCTCTATTCTTTTTATTAGACTGACACTTTTGCTCAGTCTATCCAGTGTACTTGTTTTTCAGCAGCTGCCTGGAAATATTCGCAAAGAAACCACAAAAAAAACATCAGTGCATCAAAGAACACTTCTATGGACTATTTGAGAAAGAAATTCGAAGTAAAATAATCAAGAGGTGGCAATTAATAAAACATCAAAATTATCTTCCTGCTAAATGGCTTTTAGTTACATTTTAGAAAGAGAAAAACATGGTGGCCTTTGCTGTAATCATTTATCTGGTGGAATGGATTATTTTGTATACATATTCAGATCGCTGCTGTTGCTGCTGCAGCAGAGTTAATTCTAGCTGCCTGTCAAGGAAAAAGGCTGCAATTACTTTCCCACTGCTGCAAGTGTCCTGTTCTGTATGTGGAAGAGATGGTCCTATTTAAGCAGGACATCATAATTACTATTGCCTGCAAGGGCTGTCCGGGCTAGGTCCCTAACAATGCCGGTGTTTCAGATCCTCTTGCAAATCCACGGGGTTGGTAAAAATATTTTCCTGGGGCAGCAGAAATCCACGGTACTGATTCTGCCACCCCGTCCCTTTGGGTTTTCCCTCATTGTCGCTGCTGATGTACCGCAAGCCCCCAGGCGTGCGCCGGTGCAGAGACGGGCAGCTCGGGCTGTCTTTGGGGTCTGTGGTCCCCGTACGGTGTGAGGCTCCTCTTGCATCTCACCTTCCAAATTAGCCTGCTCCTACTGTGCAAAAGACTTTATTTCTGTTCAAATTAAGGACGATGCAGAGTTTGATCCCAGGCTGGGGGAATCTTGCTCCTTTGTGGTTGGTTTATAGTATTAGTCCAGCTGAGATCTGTGTCGCGATGGTCTGCCTTCAGATTATCAGGGGTGCTTCTTCTGAGAGTGCCTCCCGTATCAGTGCATATTAACTAGATCCTCCAGCTGAACAACCCACCTTCAATAAACACCGGTTTTGAAATACATCCCTGGGAGGCTCAGCTTGATCGGAAAGGGTGGGATACGGGAATGGGGGGAGCGTCTCATTCCGAGGAGGTGCTCACGCAGGAACGCGCTGGGGAAACCAGGGAGGGTAAATGCCACAGTTAAACTTGTGCCGAGCTGTTTTCTTAATGAGTCCCAAAGTCTCCCTTTCTTGATCCAGTGGTTTAATTTAGCTTCTGAGTTTAACCAATCAAAGGACAAAGTGAAGGTGAGTAGGATCAAAGTGAAGGTAGAAGGAACAATCTATTAAATTTGATAGATTTAGAGATAAAAAGACTGTTTATTTCCCAAGGAAAACACAGTCATTCATTTATTATGTTTAACTTTAATTTATTAATGGATTTTCTCTTTCCTCAGACACTCTAAAATTCCTTCTCAAGAGCTGCCTTCATTGCTATATCATACCTTCCCCTCTGCTTTTCTCCAATTAGTGTGTCTTCCTGTGTACTTCGAATCTGTCCCCTGAAATATTGATATGCAAAACTGCCCTGTCAGCAGACCCCGTGTAACGAGCTCTGCACAACAAAGCGCAGACCTTGGCTACGAAATCTGGATTAAGGCACCTCACTAAAAACATTTTGCTTTTCACTATTACGAAGAACAATGTTTGGATTAGGCTTGGTGTGAGTGTAGGGAGAATAACTGCAGAATAACTGCAGATAGTTGATTTATTCAAACTTAATTCCTCTTCCTAATTACTCCCAAATAATATTATCTATATAAATCTCCCTTGAAGAAGCATAGGAGATATTATTTCCAATGGTCTGACAAAGAGGAAAAGCTTGTAACAAAGTACAAGTCTGCTGGTTCTGGCTAAAATTTCGGGGAAGCCAAACTAGCCCCGAGAGCTGAGATGGTGCCCGCTGCTCCCCCGCCCTCACTTGCCCAGGCACCCGCCGTGAGCTCTGCCCTCCCGGCTAACACTAACCTCGTGCAACGGAAGAGCACATACGCGATGTGAAAATTCATTCCTCTGCCTGCCACGCTGGAAAGAAATCCCTTTTTTTTCCCTTCTTTGGGATGTTGTGGTTTAGGGTTGGATGGGGCTTGCCCGTCGGGTGGGAGCCGTTCTCCAGGGCAGTGTTTCCAGTGGTTCCCGTCTCCAGCGAAGCAGCTTGCAGGTCCTGCCCTTGCCACCTGGCAGGACTTCTCCTGCCCCGTACTTCTCCACTCCTCCCTGCCCCGTCTGCCAGCGCAGGCAGGTTGCTGATCCTCCTAAATCTCCCCAGCTTGCAGCTAAACCCCAGCACCCCGGCCGGCAGCTTCCCCGCTCCATCACAAGCCTGGGAGGACCACGCTGCTGTCACCCCAGGGCCTGTCCTCAGGATGCTCTCAGCTCTTCATCACCAACATGGCAGTTTCTTGCAGGTTGAAGTGTCATTGCTCAAACTCCTGACATTTACTCACCAAAAATGCAGGTCCAGACGCACCATGCCGCGTGTTGCCCGCGGGGGTGAGCACCCATGGACTTCACTGAGTCAACAGTGGGGCGGCATCAGCAAAGGGTCAGGGATTAGATGACTTCAGACTCGAGCCAGCTAGTACCGTGGTAATTGAAAGCAATTTAGTTAAATGCTTTCCCTCTGGGTGCCTGTTTTTGCTATATTTGGAAACCAGAGGCCGAATGAAGGGCTCAAGCACCGCTCTGGTGCATGGGAAAGGGTTCCTGCTGTCGTTGCAGCCTTTGCTGCAAACAGTTCATGCTCTAAATGAAAGGAAAGCAGAAAGGTAAAGCAACCAGATGGCAAGATCTGCCTGTGGCTCCAAAACTGGTGATTAGCGGAACTAGGAGGAGAGCCCCGGTCCTCTAACCCCCATCCCAAAGCTGCTCACCCCTACAGTTGTGCAGGGTTTTCTAGCACGTGGCTAATTTGTCATTACTTTTCCTGTTTGACTTTTTTATTATGCCAGCTCAAAGCTTCTCTCTCTTGCTGATCAAGTCTAAAATAATTATTATAATCTGAAAAATTGTGTCTGTCTTCCTGAGAATTAAATATTTAAACTCTCAGACAAATGGGTCTTGCTTATTTCTGTTAAAGGTTCGTGCTCTCAAATGTCACAGTAAGTTAAATGTACCTTGAAAAATAATCTCATTTCGGTTACTTTACTTTTCATTCCATTTTACCTCCATATAAATTACCCACACTAATTCAATCAGAGGGTTTCACACCGCAGCTCCCTGGGTGGACAGCTGGGAAAACAACTGTCACCTCCGATAGGCAAAAAAAGAAAATGGTTTGGTGAGAAAAGCCGAAGGGGGTGAACACCTCCCTTTGGGTCACACACCGACCCCGCGATGCTTCTCCGGCTTCCTCGCATCATTGCTGTTTTGTTATGAGCATCTTCTCTGCTGGGGAGTTAACCTCTTGCCGCCGACGGACTTGCAGAAATGTCAGCACATTACAGTGTTCCAGAAGACAGAATAGTTAGGGATATGTTCTTTGGGTTCTGCTTTTATAATTTAATGAGGAAAATTGAAGGTCACATCTTGTAAAGGCTGTGCCCACTGCAGCAGCTCTGCGGGTTTTCGCAGTTGCACGGTGGCGAGGGCTGGCTGGAAGCTGCCGAGCCCCAGCCGTGAGCTTGTTGACCGGCAGCTCATGGCTGGGAGAAACCTCCAAATGAGAAAGTCCCTGCAATCACCATCACAGGCTGTGACTTCACGGCCCTGAAGGGGCTAAAGAGCACAGCCGGAAAGCCTGTGCGAGATCTGACTTCTGAATCATTTCATAAAGCACGGTTGGAAAGTCTCTAGTTCAGTGAAAATTGGCACTTGGCTAGAATAGAATAGAATAGAATAGAATAGAATAGAATATTTCAGTTGGAAGGGACCTACAACGATCATCTAGTGCAACTGCCTGACCACTTCAGGGCTGACCAAAAGTTAAAGCATCGTATTAAGGGCATTGTCCAAATGCCTCTTAAACACTGACAGGACCTCTCTAGGAAGCCTGTTCCAGTGTTTGACCACCCTCTCGGTAAAGAAATGCTTCCTAATATCCAGTTTAAAGCATCGATTCGGATACTCTGAACACAGCTGTATTGAAGCAGAGAGCGTGCTGCTGTGGCCTGCTATGTACATTTAGTATATCTGAGTGTACAAAGTCTGGTTACTAACGGTGTCTGTTGGATCTGGCTATTTACTTTGTTTATGGGAGGAAGGATGCTGCCATTCAGCCATGTCTGCTGGAAGCTCCCGTGGCTGGATTCGGTGAGGCAGGATTTGACCCATCAGTCTCCGGCACTGCCGCCTGCAAGAGGTGTCCAGGCTGGTGGCCCGTAGCACATCAGATATCATGCTTGATTTGGACATACATTGCTGGCAAAGAGCCCCGGGGAAATGCTTCCGTTGTGCTCCCACACGATGCTCGAGGTTTGCTGATAACAGACGTGTCATTGCTTTGATGCTTCGGCCGGCGATGTGCTCAGTTTCAGCTCAAAATGCCGCAAAACGGCAAGAGAAACTCAGCTTTTAATGACAGAAGGAATGATCTTCAACCGAAATCACTAAAAAAGCACAGGAATCCTTAAAAAGAGGGTTTTGCAATCCTTACTGCAGCAGACCTGCCAGCTCCAGAGTCCTCCGCAGGTTTTTCCCTGCCAGCAGCGCACAGCTCGGCACCTTCAACCTGCCAGTCCTGCAGCGCGGCAGCGGCGGGGAAAACGGATCCCTCCTGTCACCGAGAATAGGCACGATGACAAATTGCCCATCGCCGCATCGCCTGCTGCTGCTGCGGCGGGTGCCGAGCTCCTCGGGAGCCGCTTTCCCAGCCCGGCACGGAGCGAGGAGCCGCAGCTAATTTTAGTCTCACCTTCCCCGAACTGCCTGGGGAAAGGGCAAAGCAGACAAAAGTTCATTTCTGTGGGTTAAGAAATGGGGTTGCAGGCGGCTTCCCAGCTCAGGGGACGTTGGGGATGTGTTTTAAGCAATGGCCAGGTTGGGTCCCTGCACAGAAGCCTCTGGGTGCTCTACCTGGCTCTCGCTCTCCAGCCATGTGGCTCCAGGGACTGGTGCCAGAGGCAGGAGTGCTCCTAAGAAAAGTCTTCAGAGAAACCCTGTGCTCAGCACCTGCCTGGGTGTGAGCAGGAATGGCAGAGGAAAGAAACTCCGGGGGGAGTTTGTAGACAGAAAACGTCATAAGAACCAAAACTTAAGAAAAAAACATCCATGATTAAAAGAGATTTTGAAAGTAGTAACGCTGTGCTATTTCAATCAATTTATTTGACACCCACTTATTCGAAGTAATTTATCACAATTAAGATAGGCATTGTAACACAGCGTTGAAAACTCTGGCAAATTACATACCATTATGCCATTCAGTGATGTTTGCAAGCCTACTTTTTTTTTTTCCTTTTTTTAATAAAAGCACCGCATTTACATAAATCATTATTTTTGAGTGCTCAGAGCCAGATCTCATCTTCAGTCGGGGATGTGGGCTCTGGGGAGGGGGCAAAGCCCTTCGGCTGCTGCTGCTCCTTCCCGGGGCGTGAAACTGGGATCCGAGGTCAGCAACAGGGTGATGGGGAGCCATCTCCCCGCTCGCATCTCCTCCCGTAATCACTTCACTGCTGCTAAATGCCTCTGAAAGCCCAAATGCAAGCCCTGAGGGCCCAATCCGGCACTGGAGGATGTGCTCAAATCAATTCCCATCAAGGTCCAGTGACTGACATAATTTGATCCATGCCAGGGCTGCTGCTAGACATAGAAAAGCCAGAGGGAAAACAACCTGATGCATCCCCCAATGTTATTCCTCTGCTAATATGCCCAGAAGCCTTTCTTTTTAAGCAGCGATAAGAAAATCCACTTGTTACTCGAACAAAATGATATTCTGGGGGACCGAGATGGGGAAGTTTAATAATTTCTGCTAAATTAAACAAAGCTGCAGTTCCCCTGGCAGCCAAGGTTATCTGTGAGTGAGTGATTGCAGAGAAAAATTGAAAGAAGTCAGGATGTTTCATTCTGGATTTTTCCAGAGGAAATATTTCCATCTTGAAAATTGAGTATTATTTTTTAAGGGGGCGGCGGGTCAAAAAGGGTCAGGCTCAGTAAACAAGCCAAGCCATTTAGAGCAGGTCAGACAATACATTTTGTTTGACTTGTAAAACAATACTTCCCCCCCCCCAACTTTCTTTTCACTAAGGCAAATATGCTGTGAAAAAAAAAATCTCATATCAGCAGAGGATGACAAATGTGTTTTGATGTTTGGGGTTTTTTCCCCAGCCCATTTTTCCATCTTCCTTTACTTATTATTAATTAAAGGCTGTGGTTCCCGCTCCACGGCTCCACCTGTCATGCGCTGATGGCTGGTGGCATCGGTAGGACCGACACTTTGCTGATTGCAACCACAGAGGAGAGAGGGCAAATTCTTGTGCAATGTTTTCCCTGTCCTACCCATAAAAGTTTGGAAAATCCTTGTTGAAAAAAAAAATAGTGAATGTGTCCTGGAGTTTTTTCAAGCTGTGAATTTGCTCCTTTCTTTAAGTATAAAAAGTGTGCAGGAGGGAAAAACATAGCTGGACTTGCAAGTTGTTGCAGTTCTTGGGTTTGTTTGGTTTTTCTTTAATTTAATTCCTCTTCACCCACTAGGACTGTAAGCCATGAGAGCGGATAAACCAGGACAGCAGGATCTCAGTTGCTCCATTTCTCTTAAGTGCTCCTCGGCTCAGCACTCTGTTCGTGATGAGCTGTCAGGGAGAAAAATGTTACTCTTGTTCAGCATCGTAACCAGACAAACAATTTGTAAAAAATAATCTTTTTGACAGATCATATTCCTTCTCCTGCATGAAAACAGCTCGTAGGCTTTTCTTTCCCCTTCATCAATTTTTTTTTCCCCAAACGCAGTAGGTGCGTTGAGTGGATTTTGGTGCAGTGATTCAGAGATTAAAGTAGAAAGCTGGAGCTGTTTCGACAGGACACGTTGGCGGGTGCTGGTCTCTCTGTTCCCCGCCGCATTGATGCCTGGCCGTTGCTAAAGATGGCACCGATCGGACCTGACTGCAAACCTCCCCTTCCCCAAACACACCAGCGCTGGCCCAGCCCTGCACCGCTGCTGTGACTGCACTGTCGAGACAGCCTGTTTAAGGAGAGCTGACACAGGGCAGGCTGAACACGCTGCATTGCAGCTGGAGATGGGCACGCGGTGGGGGCCCTCCTGCACCCCTCGGGCATGGACAGAGGGACCAGAGGGCCAAAACATCACATCACGTGCACAGTGCAGGTTTGTGCTTTATAAGCGGTGTTTTGCCCGGGGAAGCTTCGAGAGAGCTTTCTTTGAGGGTGAACGGAGCAAAGAGCCTGCTTCGTGCTAGTTGTGACCCATGCAGGGCTGGGGAGCGGGCTGAGTGCGCGGGGGCATCCCCCCCTCGTGGGACCCTGCCCTGCAGGAAAAGCTGTGGGGCTGAAGGTGGAGAGATGCCTCTGATCCTGGTAATAAAAGATGAGTGGAGTTGAAAGGAAGAGGCTGAGGAGACAACTCTGGCTTTAAACAGAATAGCTAAAAAGTGGTTTCGGCACATCTCCAGCTGCCTCTGGAACAGCGGGTTAGAAAGCAGTGGGAAAGGCTTTGCACACCGAGAGTTTGCTCATGAATAACTCAGAAATGGGTGTATTGGTCAAGCTAGGCTCTCCCTGCTGCTGCACAAAGCTCCAGCCCTCTGTCAAAGCCCAGGGAAAACTGCCACGACCTGCTCTGCCGGCTGCCTCTCTGCAAAGCTCGGAGCAGCTCAGCTCGGGTCCGTCCCCGTGCCGGGGAGCAGGCGAGGTTCCCGCCGGGGCTGGGGGCAAGCGCTGGCTGCGGTGAGCCAAAAACCAGGCTCATGCCACAGACGTCTGGCTCCCAGAGGAATATTTTTAGGCCAATCTCAACACAGCAGAGGGAATAAGAGAGAGATTTTTGTGATCTTTCGTTTACCTCTTGCCTGCACAGAAGTGTCAGCTGGGGCTGAGGGTGCCCAAAGGTCCCAGAGCAGACCCAGGCGCCTCAAACCTCAGAAATATGCTCAAAAATCTTCCTTCAGAGACTACAAATACAGAGCAGCTGTGAGCTGAAAGGTGTTCGACGGGAAGGTGAAGTGACAGGGAAAAGGCCACATCTCTGCTACTGCTGGAGGATGGCAGGGACAGCGCAGGGTGCCCTCGCCCAGGGCTGGGCGCCCCGGGGAGCTGCCACTCTCCCTGGTTTAAGAAAGCTTTTATTTCAGGGAAAAGTGGAGCTGAGCATTCGCCATTGTGAAAAATAATAGCTGAATTGATCATCTGAGACAGCCTTCAGGCCGCAGGGTAATGAGCCGGGGTCAAACACTTAGGGAAGCGTTGCGTCCGTTTTAGAGTAACGTTGCTTAAACTTCCCAGAGCCGCAGGAATTATTTGGTTCAAACTTAGGGCAAAACTCCAGCTCCATCTTTCTTTGTTTCCCTTGAAGCCATTTGCCAAAGAAAAATACTGTTTATCTACTTTCATTTGCAAGATGATTTTTAGCTTCTTGCACTTTCCGCATTAGTCTATGAAAAGTGTTAGCAGCGATTTTGATTTAAAGAAATGTTTCTTTTTCCTGCCAAATGGAGTGTTTTGAACCTGGAAGAAAAAGATGCCTGTGAGCACTCAGAAGTCTCCCTCCCCTGTGGTAAAACCCGACCAGCAGTGCACAGAGATGGAAAGATAGCTGGTAAGTCAGTGTGGGACACTAATGAGGATTTGAAGACAGTCTCTACAAAGATCCTATTCTGGACAATCCCAAAGCTGACATCTATTTACATAAAACATATAATTGAAGTGTCAGAAGAGAACAATTAAAAGCATCAACTGACATGAATGTCAATGGAAGCAGTACCGTGACACTCTGCTGTCTGCGGAAGGGGAAAGATGGGTTTGGGCTGATTTTCCCTTTTCATTTATTTCCTTTTCAATGCACCGAACGTCATGATCTACCAAATACAATGTGTGGCAGAAGAAAAAGGTTTTAGCCTCCAACACCTCAATAGATCTTCCTCCAGCAGCACGGCTAAGGTCTCATACTTATCAGGCAGTGATGGCTTTTTTAGAGTGTAAATGATATTTTCCCAAGTCTTCGCAAAGGACAGGAGGCGTCAGGGTGATGGTCCCCGGGATGCCCCATCCCCTGCAGCCCCGCGGATGGCCAGGGCAGGGCCTTGCACAGCCGCAGCAGTTAACCATTTCTTAAAAAACATTTGCAAAGCGTTAATGCCAGAGCTGGCTCCCTCCGGGCGGGATTTCTGCAGCCCGAGGCTGAAGCCGGTGCAAGGGCAGCTCCAGCCCGAGTTGGGGCTGCACACCCAGAGAAGGTCTGAGAGCTGGAAGACAAGCAGAAAGGACTGCAAGTAGGAGGGCTGCACATTCCCTGCAGGATTTTAACCTGGTAGAGGTGTTTTAAGGTTTCTCCTTGATTTTTGCGGTTCCCCCTCAGCTTATTGCCTCCTCTGTAGCTGGAAAATCCTCAGCTGGTCTCGCAGCAGATCAGACAAGGTCACGTAAAATAATTGCAGCCTGTACTCAGTCCCTGGTCTCCAGCTCATTTCTTTGCTGTAGAACATCCTTTTATTGTACCTGATCTTCAGGACGCGGTTGCAATTCTACGGCAATGATAACAATATTCAAGACATAACCCTTTTGGCATTTCTGGTTGATTTTTCACACCAGGATTTTTCATATCAGGAAAAAAAAGAAGCCATTCTTACAACCAGCATCACATTTTTCCAAAGAGACACCTAATGAAAGCATTAGCGTGAGCGGTCTGTCTGTTTGCTCCATCACATCGCCCCACACCAGAGCCCTCCCGTCGTTATTCTGGTTTCCCTTATTGTCACAAGGAGATTTGCACCAGCCTGATCATCAGAGAGCATTAAATAGAGCCGAAAGCGGATGTTTCCCACAAAACTCTTAGTTCATCGCAGCGTGCGACGAGCGGTGAGGAGAACATGACAGTAATCAGAGCTGGCAGCAAGCAGTGGAAAATGTATTTGTAAGAGCTTTGATTAAACTGTCAGCTGGAATTTTGGAGCAGATGCAAAGCATTTAAACATAGGCTGTTTAGTGGTGGGAGGCCTAATTCTTTTAATTTAAATGTTGGTTTAGGGGAAAAGCTATGGGATGTATTTACCTCTCAGTGCGTACACACATCTTGTGCTGTGACACAAACTGAGAATTAGGAGGCTGTGTGTATAACCACAGAGGCTTGATGCTCGTGTTTCTGAAGGATGCTCTTTTGCATGCCTTGAAAAGTTTCCCTTGCTTCAGCACCAGAGTACAGCCATGGCCAAGCGTTAGGGCAACAGGAGGAGGTGACATTTGTGACAAACTCAGGCGGTGGCGGAGCCTGGGCTCGCCCCCAGCTTGTGGACCAGCCTGGTTCGAGGTTGGAGCAAAGTGTGAACTAGGCTCTGGAAAAACTTGCACCAAGCAATTAGGAAGGTAATTAGGAATCATAAATGATTTTAGAAGGGTTTAGCCAGATGTCCCAAGCAAAGGCCAAAATTAAAGATGACGTTTCCAAACGTCGGTGCTTGCAGCAGGAGTGAGGCTGGTGTCGCTGCAGGGTGGCCCCTGGGCTGCAAGTGGCCAGCGTGGCTGGGTATCCCCAGGGCCAGTTGCCTTTTTGCACCCAAAAAAGAACAGTGGGATGCCAATTTAAAGAGTTATATTAATGGTAATGAATAGTAATGATTACCAACGTGTTGGCACATAAGGCTGGAAATAAATGTCCTGTTTTGAACACCCCTAAAACAAAAATCCTCTCCCCCTCTGCCTTCACAGATGTGCCCCGTGCATCCGGGGCTGGGCACATTAGATCATTCAGTCTGGCCGCTTCTTTATAAATAAAAAGAGAAACGGGAAATGTAATCTCCCTGTTAAACAAGGTTGCTTCCAAACTTTTCTACTTTCTCAGTGTGTGTGGATTTTTGCCGCAGTTTTCACCTTGCAGAGGAATCATTAGAAGGAAGACACTGAAATAATCCCACGTTGCTGCAGCGCTGCCCGGGAGGTGCCGTGCCGCTGCCAGTCCTCCTGCTCTCCTCCCTCGGCTGAGCACCGCGGCTGGGCTCTACCTCCTGTGCTTCCCGCTGGATGGGATATTCCACAGTCAGGAAAGCACTTAATTCCCAGGGATTTTGGTGGGACTTCAGTGCATGGTAAGAACTAAGGCCATGTTAAAGCTACTCCAGATAAGACCACATAATGCAGTAAATTTACTTCCATTAGAGGGATCCAGCTAGAAGGGGATGCAGATGAGGACGGGAGAGGTTTGCTGGGTGCCTGGGCTGGCCCGAGGTGGGGAGGGGAGGCAGCGGGACGACGCACACGGGAGATCGGGATACGGCACTGGCAGAGTCAATTTGAGCTGCATTTGCCGGGTGCCTGCCTGCTCTGTCACAGGCTTCAGCTTGGAAAAGCATCAGATTTGCCTACCTTTAATTCTTTATTTTATTGAAGGAGACGACTGGATACAGTTTTGCATCATCAGCTCCAGAGACACAGAGACCTTGTAAAAACCATTCTTACTGTAAAGCAAACGGAGCGTGTGATAACTACAGTGACCAAATAGTATTGTCGCAGCCAGGAGGACGGAGTAAGGGGTGCGGGAGGAGGGTGAGGTTTGATCCTTCCCAGCACAGGTTGCAGGGCAGAGAGCACAGACCCTGCCGAAGTTTCCATTTTCGACCCATGAGGCAGGAAGCAATAATCTGAAATTAATTAAAGATAAGAGCTTGCTTGTTCACTTTCCCATCTCTCAGCATAAGCTGAGTTGCACAGGCAAAGCTCTGCCCTCCTCTTCTTTGGAAGCTGGTAGAGACTTAACACAAGTTTTTATAGCTGCTCACTTGTTTTTATATGAAGCTTTCCACGTTTGTTTGGCCAGGGGGGTTGAATGAGGCTGCTCTCCTGGGAGGAGAAGCACTTTTGTGTTATGTGAGCGATGGGGGAGTTTGCTCACTCCCCCGCACGCTGCCTGCCACCCATTCCCGAGCAGAGCTGCCACTGAGCCGCTCAGCAGCGATGGCCCAGGGAAGGCAAGGTTGCCCCTCCTGTGCTTTGGGCAGCTCTTGTTAAGTTGCCCTGAGAATATCCTCGGCCTCGGTGCCTCGGTCCATCTTCTGCTATGAAGCCTCTGCAGCTTTTGCAAACAGTGCTGAACAATAACTCAGCACTGTTCCCCATGCCAGAAACGGCACAAGGATGCTGCCCTGCGAACAAGGAATCCTCTGCTGAAAGTGTAAAAAAGCTGTTTGCTGTGTTTTTCAGTCGTGTAGACGCTACAGCAAACTTGCCAGTTCTCTGATTTTTGGCAATAGACGTTGGTCAGCTTTTAACGGTACCCTACTGCCAGGTTTCCAGACAAGTGACCATTGTGCATGGGCAGAGGAAGTCTCCCAGAATTTCACAGAAAGCACAGAGCAGTTTTACAACCAAACTGACCTTCGCAAAAATAAATTGGAATTTGCAGACTGAGATAGATGCATGCAGCCCCGCATTAATCTCTTGCACGCTTGAACCCATTCGGATTTTAAAAGCCTCTCCTATGAAGAGCTCATACACTGCAGCAATCATAAAAATGATCTTCTATTTACAAGGCCTGAAGGCAATCCTTAATCATGAGCCCACATCTGAACAAGGCACTCCATCATTATGGGATAAGTGTATGAAATGGAAATACAGCCAAGGACTTTGGTGGATTTCAATTTATTTGATGTGTAATCCTGCTCTGCAGTTCTCAGCGCAGGGGATGCTTTCACGTCTGCACACCAAAAGCTGCAACAGGGAGCTTGGTGCATTGCCCGCAGCCAGGACCGCACGTGCCAGCACGCGGGATGGGCTGTCCCCAGGGTGCTGGGCACGCAGGGCAGCTCAGGGACCACTGCTGAGCACTCCACCTCCACCAGATGTGCCCCACTGGGGACCAAGGACACCCAGTCGCTTGTAAGTGGGTGAAAAAGGACTTTGAGCTGCGTTTTCTCTCCTAAACAGGCATGAAATGAAAAACTTGGGTGGTAATTCATGGTCTAGACACTGTGTTGCCACAACATGCAGCTAATGCTGAGCTCCGCAAGAGTCCTGCTGGCTCGAAGCTTGATTGTGCTCTTTCCTCTGTGACTCCTAGTGGGTTTTGGAAAAAGTCTACACAGCAAGAAGAGCTCCAGCTAAGTGCAGCTACAGCTAAGTAAGAGCTGATTACAGCCCCATGATTGTCAGGGACTGTATCTTTTTTCTTGGGATACCAGTAAGCCCAGTGGCAGCACGGAGGGGCAGGAGGGGCCACAGTCTGTCCTGGAGGAAAGCCCCTGCCTTGGAGGAAGCTTCTTTCAAATGTCCTGAAAACTGAAAAAGAAAGATGGGAAGTTCATTAACCCTGCAGGAGAAAGCTCCTGCTTCTCCTGGTGGCTTCCACCTGGTGTGCAGGGGGCAATGAAGAGGTTTGAAAGAAAGGTTGGGAGAGAGACCAAGAGGCAGCGATCCCGGCTGCCTCACACCATGCGGGAGGCAAATTCTGCACCTCACAGGTACAGCAGCCAGGGAATGTCTGCAGATGTCCCACCTGGGAAGGACGTGTTGGCCAAGTCCTGCCTTTGGGTGCCTAAGGGTCACGGTGGTGGTTCCGCACCTCCTCATCCCAAACTGAACACAATATCTGCCTCTGCCTTCACCCACTCTGCCAGTCTGTCCTCTCCCCAACAGCAACTGGTGGATGGGGACTCTTCAACATGTGCATTGATGCCTTTCATCCCTCTGGAGGGGGCCTGGCTTTGATCCAGAGAGCTTTAGGGTAACAATTTTACAGCTCTTGGCTGCTCTCCACTCCATCTACCTCCTGCCTGTCCTTTGGCGGTGAAGCCAAAACCACGTGCGACTCGCAGGTTGGGTTTGTTTTGCTGGTACAATGTGTTTTGTTTACAGCTCTTGAAATATGTATACAGAGACCTAAGAGCTCTTTCACGATTGGAGCCTGTGGCTGATGCATATGGGTGGGAGTTACAAGGCTTTATGATCCCTCCCTCAGTTTTACAGAGTTGAATCTATCCTTGGGCAAAAGCTGGTGTCATAAAATGCCAGGAATCTTGGCTCAGGAGAGCCCACGTCCTGTACCCTCTCGTCCTGCAATTACTGGGCAGATAATGTTCTCAGTCGGGGAACGTCCATGGGAGCGCGACGTGGCTTGACTCAGTGCCAGCAGAGCTGATGTAATCGTTCACATGCTGGGGCTGCGCTAGTAAAATGTGCTACAGTCTTCTGCACGTCCTATCTATATAATCCCAAACGAAGGAGAAGGAGGGAGAGCTGGGGGAATGGCAGCTGCCTGGCTCATTAACATTCCCCTGGAGTCTGGTGACCCATCTCCTGGCTCTCTGTGTCTCCTCATACGTAGGCTGGCAGAAAAAGTGTGAAATATTGAAAAGATGAGGGTGAAAGGATCGTTAAAGCTTGTGGAGAGGAAAGCTTCCCGTGCTGGGAAGGACAGCGGCATTAGCACCGATTTCAGTCTGCAAAACCCAGACATTTGCTGTCCGGAGGGTGCTCAGAAGTGCTGGTCTTGCTCCCCTTTGTGTCGTTGGCATGAGGCAGGCTGAGCCGGGAAGGGGATGGATTCCCACAGCCCCGGTTTCTCGGGGCCTCAAGTCTCAATATCAGAGCTGTTAGCTGCCAGCTGTGGACCTCCGGCTGTCCGTAAGGCATCAGAAGTAGCTACCAGCTCCTGTCAGTGCCCGCAAGAAAGCCAGGAGGAATTAGCAGGAACTGGGACTATTTCATAACAATTAATAAAATTGCAGTTGTTCTTTTTCCAGCAGCAATTATTGTTCCCTTCCAGGCTAGCTGTGTTTCGGCCTTTGCTATTCTGCAGTTTCCTCTTTCCCTGACTGTGGAGCAACAGAGACAGGGTGTTTTCTGGACATATCTCAGATGGTTTGGTCTTGCTTTGCTTTAAAGAAATTAAAAGCCTTTGATTTGAAAGACATCTCTGTCCCTTAGCATGGAAGGTCACTGGCAACATCATGAATTTTTAAAAGATGAAACAATCAATATTTTAAAGAAATAAATGAAATTTTTCCCCATCTTCAGAGTAATTTCCTTTCTGGAAGAATGTTTTGTAAATCTCCAGAATTACCCTATGATGGACGTTTTGGTCGTCTTGATTAACTGTGCATGACTATGTGAAAAGGTCATTCAATTTTTCTTCCCTGTCATTATGTTTATGTAAATCCTCTAAGAATCGGCAATAAAATACTTCATCTTCCTATTTCTTTTAAAAATAAATCTTTTTTTTTACCCTCTATGGCCCTTTCCCTGAGGATTTCATCCTCTCCTGCTGCTGTTTTACTTTCAGAGTGGCTGGGCTTGTTGAAACTGCGGTCACGCTTGAAGCAGATCTTGGTGCAACATCTGCGAGGAGCATAGATGTTCTTCCATGGAGACTTGACTTACGGTCTGGCTTCTTTTTTTCATTCTCCAAATAGATAATAAAAGGCTTTTCAAGAGAAAAGATGAAGTTTCTCCCCATGTGTGAAGAAGCATCACAAGCAGAGACATAGCATGTTCGATATGACTGAATTGCAAGACATAAGGGAAAAGGAACAAATGGGGGAACCAAAGGGGAATAATTCTCCAGCAAATTGTCATGCTTCGGCATTTCCAAACAACAGGCTACATGCAAACAGGCTAACTCCTGCAACTGTGGCCAAAACAAGGTGTCTCCTAGCATGGTCTGCACGTCAGGCAAACTGAGGCACACTTCCATAACCCCAGTTTGGAGCTGTTACCACTGTAAGCGTTTGGGGTAAAATCCATCTCTGCAGGAGAGGGTATTACTGCAGCGGCTGATTTTCCTCACAACACAACAGTACTACAGATGATGCAAAAGTATAATTTTCCTAATTCGTATCAAAACCCATGGGACTGAAATATTGTCTTAGGAGCCAGGTGTCTAAAAACGCTTGTCAACATGGGCTTGCTTCAAACAGGATTTTTCTTACTGTCTAGTCGTCCTAAATACTCAACTTGCTTACTCTTCCCATCCTCCTTTATTTTTTCTTCTAAGGAAAGCTTAAGAGGAACTTGTAGGACTAAAGCGCATGTGCCTGGCACATGTAACAAGTCGTAGTAACCAGAATATTCCCCATACACGTGATTTTTTGAAATAAGGATGTGGTAGTGAGGTTGTCATAGAAACAACGGCATTCATCACCCACAGAATGGTAAGAACAGACTGTTTTCCTCATTCAGAGAGGAATGCAGCCAGGATTGATCCTGAGGGACCCGTCACTCCTCCTGAGACAACAGGCAGTAGTGGGAATTAAAGGCACTCAGCATCTCGAAGGATGAGCTCTCATTCCGGTGCACCATGAGTGTTTCAGTCTCGATGGAGACATTACAAGGCTTGATGCCTGTTCCTCTGAGCAGGCTAAATGTAGGAAGCCTTTCTTCAGGCAAACTTTCTTTGCAGGAACTGGATGCAAAAGCTTTCGGTGAGATAAACTAGTCCTCATGCATTTGGTGATGAGCATGTTCCCAGAGAAGGGAGAGCGCAAAGCCTCTAGTAACAAAGGAGCTTGGAGTGAGCAGGTACTGTAAGGTTGTGTGGAAGGCAACCTTCCTTGTAGGCTTTCATAACCCCTCTGGTTAATTGTGGGCTTAAGCGTTGTTTTAATAGCTTGAACGACAAAGGATCAAAGTACAGTTTGCTCACAGTGTGGATTGGTCAAAGTCTGCTTGGGTACCTGGGCACATGAAATATTTTGTATCTGTTAACTTCATGTATATAAACTCTGAACAGAAGAAGGACAAAAGACAAATAGTGGATGGCTATTTTCCAAACAAACTTTAAGAAACTTTCAAGATCAATACGTTTATCAAATGCTACTTAGTTACTAAATAATATCCAATGATGTTATTAATGGCAAGTCCAGGTGAGGTTGTTTGTTCATGGGCATATTAGCCGCACTGACCTTTCCCTATTCAGCCAGTTCTCCTCATTCCTGTTCAGCTGGGATTTGTTTCTCGGTGCTATGAAGACTGTCCTGCCACTTTGGACAAGGAAAAGGGGATCTAATATATGGAAACAAGCCTTGCAAACAACCTTGCAATGGTCCTGCAAACAACCCTTGTGTGAGGAATTTTTGGATCTGCTTTACAGGTTCTTCATTGCTCCTGTTCTCAGCCTGCCGTGGACCCAGTGTGCGACCTGCCTATGAGATACATCCTAGGAATAAAATAGGCCACTAATGAGCTCTGTGCATGGCCATAAAGTTGTTACTGAGACTTTTATTACTGCTAAGACTGATGTTTGGATGCAATTTACTTAGAGGGGCCAGCAGAACTAAGAGACTACCCAGAAATTACTTGGAAAAATTGCTCAGGAAAAGATTTTAAAATAATTTCCACTTCTCTGCAGGTTATTTTGTAAATTACCTCAAACAGAATCCTGAAGAACGAGAGAAAAAACTGCCTGTGTTCAGATCTCTTCTTTAAGACACAGCTGGTGTTACTGGCTGTCCTTGTGGCTATTTACCATATAGATTGAACTAAAGATCAATATTTTAGGCAGGTATTGTTTGTACCAAAAGAGGTCCAAAAGCAGAGACAGAGTCTTCTGAAAAATCTCAGCTGGGCATCTTGGTGCTGGTGTCTGCCACTTTGGTATTAAATTTTTTAGTGACCTGTGACACAGTACAAGGCTGAAATTATGAGACAGTTGCTCTGAGCCTCAGTCTTAGAGAAAATAAATTATTCATGATAAAAATACTACACAAATATTATCTCCCATTTCTCTATAACCTTCTTTGCTCCCCTTGCAAAATGTCATCTGCTTTAAAGTAACAAATAAGTTTTTAACGGGTCTTCACTCCTGTTTTTTCCTGAAGTCCCTGTACTAGACATTATAAAGGTATCATTTTTTACACCATTAATTTCTTCCTCTACCTGTAAGCAGATAAGAAAACTCTCAGATTTTCCAGAAATTAAACCTTGTCTTCACAACCAGAAATCTCTCAGGATAATACACAAAAAAATCCTAATGAAGTCAAAAAAGGCCACACTTTTCATACAGATTAGCAGGTAAAGCTCAAGACAGTTGGAAGCTATAGCTCACCTGTGACCCTAGCTCACACGACAGCCAGCTAAAACATCTTTTTAAATATTTCCTGGTAAATCCTCAGTTTAAAAAATGAATTATAAAAAAAAAATATAAAAACACAGTTACATGCTAGAGCAGTGGCTTTAATTATTTTTTTTAAAAACAGTAATTAAAGAAAAAAATAATTACTGAAACTTGAAGCTATTCCATGTGATTCCCATTCTTAAAACTTGCTTGTATTCATCTATTACCATGTGAATAGGGCAGTGATTACACTCGAGCCAATGTATTAGGTTTACCAGAGCAGGATTTTCCTTGACTGGATTAAAGCAAGGGCAGACTAATTTAGTTCACAAAGGTAAATTAAACTGATAGGCTTTAATTAGGGAAAGCTCCATTTACAATCCAATATGGGGCATAAGGTTACTTGTACTCAGCACAGTCTCAGAGATGACAGCACTTTTCCTCTCTCTAATGCAAAACTCTTGAATCGAAATAATAGTTCTGGGTCCTGGACTGCATGTTCTCCTCATCCCGTCTGCCATAATCATAACCCAAATTCCACTTTGATTCCACTTTTTTTTTCTTTAGTGGGTGAGTAAGATCAATTTGAACATGTTGCTCCCTTCTGTGCTTTCTGAAAGGTTTCTGTGAACATTCCCATTAGTCTAAAGCCCGGTTCACTGTCTTATCCTTCCCTCTATTTTATGTATACACCTAGAGATGTACATGCCACCAAACAAGCAACACTGTCTAGAGGTTGGGGCTAAATGACCAAAACTCTTTTAACACCACAGCTTTGAATACTGGAACACCCTTTAAAGTGCTTTATTCTACTGGTGCAGCTAAAGTCAGTTTTATACACAACTGTGCAGTGATGTAGCTGCATACAAGGTGTGTGATCCATCGATTAGGCTGTAAGATTTGAGCATGAAGAACAGGCTAGAATATGCTGCCAAGAAGAAAGGTGCTGAAGGTGTTTTAAGAAAGGCAGAATGAAGGAGAATATTTTCAGTCTACAAAAATAATCTTTAGTAACTGTTTTAAGTTCTGTGCACAGAAAGGCATAGTACAGACACATTTATTTTTTCTAATCTATGTGCTATTTCTCTCAAATAAGGATTCAACATCTGGACTATAAAATTTTAATCATGAAAGGAAATCTATTAAAAAAGCAAAACAAAACTCTTGAACACAAAGCCTATAAAATAGAGGCTTGGGTCAAAAGCCCTCACTGACGCAGCTGGTTTTCAAAGAAATGGTAGTAGCTTTTAGCAGGAGGGCAATTGCTGAATAGTGCTCTGCACATCCTGAGTTAAGATAATACAAATAGCTCTCTGTGAGAGAAACAGATAGGCTAATGGCCAAATATCACATACTGTACAAATTATAGATAAATTCTAGATGTAATGAATTACCTTTAAGCTGTGTTTTAGACTCACTATAAACATCCGTACTCAGACTAAACTTTTAAAGGCAAGACTCAAAGCCCACCATACAAATACATTTTACCCCAAATAGAGGAAAATAGAGGAACATAACAGTGAATACAGTACTTTTGTGTATAATATTATCCATGTATTTTATATGAAAGATTCTAGACTACATTTTCTTCCAGACTTTACATAGCTAGTACAGAGATTACTACTAGTAACCTGCTAATTTAAGAACAACAGGGTAGCGTGTGCGATGGGCCATGCACTTTTGCCTATCAATAAAAATACTGTTTGTTTTCACAGCTATTTCTTTTTCTAAATTCATCCGTGTGTCTTCCAGGTTCCTCAGAGACTGTTCAGATTCCAGCAGTTTTTTCTTCAGGGATTCAATGGACTCCGTTAGTTCTTCAGCTTCACTGATCAACCTGAACAGAATTACATTAAGTAATAAAAAAAAGAGCAGAAGCCAGTCGGTGTTCAAAAAGACATATGAACTGTAATACGAATAAAGATCAACAGCTATAGAATCATAATACTGAAGAACAAAGGACCTCAGAGAGGTCTTACATACTTGGTCAAAAGCAGAGTTCACTTTCACAGCTTCTGTACAGAAGTCTCCCATGATTTAGATAGTACCAAGAATGTCTTTTGCCACTAAGCACCGTGGAACTATCCATCCTCCCCTTCTCCCACTCTGTAGGACACTTGTACTAAGAATTATAGGACCAAAATTGTTAGGTAAGTCACCCACTTTGACTGGATCAGCATGTTGTTAAGCCTGTTTTTTGATATCTGTTCACTGGTATAAAACTCAAATATTAAAGATGATACTGGCACCAGAGATCAGAAAACAGGCTTTACTTTAAAAGCATATAAGCTTTTAAAGACGCAGCAGCACACCATTTTTAAAAAAGCAGCAAACCATTTTTAAAGCAGCACATCATTTCAGCTGAAAGTCAGTGAGGGTTAGGCACTTTACTGCAATCTGCCTGCAGTGAAGGCACATATTTACTTCCTGGGAAAACAAGATCCCTGTGTGCTATGCAAACTGAGTAACTGCAAACAGTATAAGCCTGGCAATTAAACATATGCCCATTCAGCAAAGGACTTGCATGTGTCCTTAAATCCCATTAAAGGCAATGTACATACTGAAAAGCTTGCACATGGATGGTTTGCTGAATCAGGACCTTAAATAAGTGTGCCATTTGGATTAACTATAACTTCTTCCTCACTGTATAAAGAACAGCATATTGGCTTTGAATGGTAGGCGCCTTTGCTACAAGGATATTGTAAGCCTGCAAAAGCTGATTCCCCACTTTTCCTAAGGGTAGGAAAATGTGAAGGAGGAGAATCAATTACAAAGCTTATAATGAGATCAAAACTGACAAATGTGACACTCAGACCTTTAATTTGAAAGGATTTGTTGACCTCCAGTTTTAAAACGGATTATTATTGAAAATCAAATGCCACCAGCCTAATGCTTCGTAGTACTGAGGACTTGTCTCAGACTATGAATATGTGCAGCCCGTTTACAACCTCAGCACTTAAAGCATAATTCATTCGGCACATAGTCCACCTTGTGGTGAACTTTTGCTAAGAGCAAAAGGGTTGCAAAAGATCCACATGCTGTCAGATTTTTTTTGGATTATCTAAATCAAAAAGAAACCACACAGTTCAGAGAAGCAAGTGTAGAGACAAAAGGCAGAGTTGAGTCTATAGATTTTCTATTTGTCAATACATTAGGTTAAAATGATATTTTCCTCACAGTGATTTCAGTCAATTGAATTATTTCTGACTTATATCAGAATCAAACCTAGTAATAAAAGCTAAAGGCTATGTGTGGCCAATAAAAACTGCAAAAACTGTCTAACATCACTTCTGGATAAAATGGACACCTTGGAGGACTTGTTTAGTAGTGTTTACCTGAATTGTGCTTCATCTCTGCAGAGCTCTACGTTGGGCCTAAAAGACCTGTCATACAGCCTTGTTTGAGCAACTTTCATTGGGGCTTCTTTGTCTTTGATAGCTTGTTTGAGAGCAGCAATGTTAGCTTCTTGATCTCCAATCTCCTTAAGGACCTGAAGAGGATACCGAAGAAAAAGAACTATTTAAAAAAAGATACACGTCATCTCTGTGCATGCTATACATCTGTTCATGGTCGTAGTGAATCAGTTATAGTTTTGACCTCCTACCTAGCCAGAATATAGAAGAACTAGGAGTACAAAGCTGGCTTTGACCTCTTTATTTCTACTACTACACTGAGAATCTGATCTTTGGTCTAAAAAGAAGCAGAAAATATTCTGCAGCATCTTCAAAAACTCTTCCATGTCTCCTGACAACACCTCCCACCTCCATGAATTGCTTTTAATTGTAAATTTTTAACTGTAGTTTATCCAAGAAACATTCAAGTTATTTTGAACGAGATTAAGAACTGCCAATCAGCTTGGAAATGCATGGATTTCTGGCATTAGTGAAGAAAATGGAAAAGACAGGAAATTCTGAATCCCTTCTCCCTCATAACCACTGACACACATGCAAAAAATAAAGTCTACCCAGCTGTCATTATCCAACAGGTACTAAGGAATGACTGTTTCTTCCATGCTTGCCAATGGATTGAAACAGAAGTAGGAGCTGCTCCACATTGGAGAAGGGGCAGAGGCTGAAGACACCTCTTGTCACTTGCCAGGAACTGCTGCTGCTGATACTACTGCAGCACAGCATGGCTTTCATTCCATAAAAGTGATAACCAGGCTAGCCTGGGAATCCTGCCCCAAGGATCAGCTCCTTGATCACACAGTTTTAGGTTTTAGTTCAGCAAGACATGGAAGAAAGTGCTTCATTTTCTTCATATTTAAGTCCATCTCTTGTTTAGAGAAGCACAACAGATAGCAGAAAAAGCTACAATCCAGCTCAAAGGCTCTTATCAGATACTAAGCTGACACAAAATAGCATTCGATACCTGACATGGACTAAGACATTTTTTTCTAGAAGATAAATTTACTGTGATCTTCTCAAAGGAGACTATCATGCCTGTAGCCAGCATTCAAAAAATAACACTTACTTTTTTCAAATGATGCTCTAGTTTGTGTTTTGTATCGTCCAGCTCCTCACAGCGTTTGGCAAAAGCCTCATTAACGGCAGCACATTGCATCCTCAGGTCTTCAGATACATCATGAAGAATATTGTCAATCAAGGCACGAAGATTGATGGAAGCCAGTTTTTCTCGTTCTGCCCTATAGATGTTGTCATGACTGAACTTGGCCCATGTCTCCGGTGTTGAGGCACTGGAAGAAGAGGTGAATGGTATACAAATAGGAACCTTGCTCTTTTGTTCACGTTGCACTTAAGAAGACAATCTGAAACTGGTTCTCTCCCTGCAAAAGTGTTGTCAACCTCTGTTCGTTTTTGCTGTTAATGCAGTCTAGACTTACCATGAAGGAAGGAGACTAATCCTTTATAAAATCAATAAACTCTCATTCATCTTGTGGCTTCTAAGGGAAGCAATACATGACACAAAATCATCCAAAGTTCTTCCATCTTCAGCCAATACTACTAAGGCAAAAAAAGTATACACATACTTTTTTGTGCAAGCACAACCAGTTAAATCACCAGCAAATAAACACATGAATATATTCAAGCTTTACAGTCTGCGTCTACTTTGAAACAAAAAGAAACAAGATCTCTTGTTATACTTTGCCATGTTGAGCAGCAGAAGGAACTACATAGCGCTTGGGACGCTGCATCATATGAACACTGCCTGAAAGAGGAAGGGGAAGCAGCAAGATTTATTGTAATAGTAATCCTCTATGTGTACAGGAAGCAGCACTTGCCTTTCCCGAAAGAATGGTATGTCTGCTGATATCAAACAGTAAGTCTCAATAGGATTTAGATCAGCCTTTAAAAGTATAAAGCCAATTATTTCCAAGGAAAACTTCTACAAGCTCAGTTTGCATATAGTGAACTAACTTTGCCATCAGTGGTATGCCATGCTGAGATGGTAGCACTACCTTTACTATCCATGTTGCTATTTTAAAGCTATGACATTTTACATCCAAAGAAGCAGCAATCACACCTTTAATTCAGAGCAGCATTACAGCTTTCACTGACGCAAAGGATGTATTTTATCTTACCAGGGTTATTTGTGGAGGATAATGATAGTAACTACTCACCTCTCTTCAAACTTCACTGAACTAGGATGGAACTGGATGTTGGTGCTCTGGTTACTGTATCTTCCACATTTATCATCAATGTTGTATGTTTCAACTTTGTCTGACCAGTCCATTTCACAAATCTCTTTGAGATCTCGATTTAATCTGAAAAAACATTATTATCACACATTGTTAGTGGAAAACAATACTACTAGCAAAACTATCACAGACATTTGTGAAGCTAGGGTCTAAGCCTTTGTCTTTTGTCAAAGAGCAATGAGAACATAAACTTCCCTTTTTGTCTTGAAAATCCTAACCAAACTCTCTCTCCCACAACTATCTGCTAGAAGGACAGTAAGTCTGATGTGTTAACCACTACCCTAGACCTTCAGTACTGTTCTGTGCCTACTGAAGGCTTAGAGCTTTTATAGCCTGAGACAAAGGAGTTGTCGGAGTTCAGATTTTACATAATAATCCTAAAACACAAAGGACTTTTTCAATAGTGGTGACAGCTGCAGTTATTACGGGGGGAATAGGTAGGAGGTTTGCCCAACAGAACACTCTTCTCATGATAGGACATCAGGTAGTGCTAGTAGAAGACCCATCCTCCTCCTTAGCTAATATATTGAGTGCGACTCAAATTTAAGATCTCCATAAAGTGACTCTATATCATTCTCCAAGCCCTCCTACCTAGCCTTTCAAAGACTGTAGCATGCAGACAGTGTAATTTGTCCTTGGAAGATACAAGTACAATGATATTCAGAGATAAAACTGTTGCTTTGTTGTCAATTAAATGAGTCACACGTCACCCAATTAATTAGAATTACTTCAGATTACAAAAGACAGTGGGTCGTTATCAACTGTTAACACCAGATGTCACTCTCACCTAAGGAATTAAAAAGACTCTGCTGGCCAATGATACTAAACCATGGTACTAAATGGTACTAAAACGATCTTAAAACAATTATAAAAAGCGAAGCCTAAACTCAGTAGACTCCTCTCATACTCTAATTGATGTAACAGAACTACTTTAAATTACTTTGCATTTATAGACATTCTTTCTAAAAACAATATTTCATTTTATCTGGTAGAATAGCACAAATCGGGGCAGATTAAAAAAATTTATAAACTAAAATATCAAGGTTGCCAGCAGTTAAGTCCTTCATATTGATGCACCTTAGGATTTGGGTAATATCTTTCCAAAGGGCTTGTTATAAATTAAAAGCTAATATTCCTTTTGAAATGCAATGAACATCCATACCAATACAGAAGGTAGAGTGAAGTTTCATATTTTAAGTTCATACTGACATCTGGTGGCAAAAAACTCATCTTGAAAAGGTCCTTTGATCAGATAAATTATGTTAAAAGAGCCTATACTACAAATATATCACAAGGTGCAACAAGGTAGAGTGGTATCCAGATAATATTTTTATTGCACTTAAGTTTAGTGTTGGAAAATTAGAGAATTGAATACACATACTGGAAACCAGGACTGAAAATCTAAAGCATGACTTTAGGGCATGGCTCTTCTCTTACCTCACCCTACTTGAAAATCCTGAAGTTTCATCACTGAGTACCTCTTTTCAGGTTTAAATGGAATTCACATGGCTCATAAGCCTGGCATTGGTAAGATCTTTATCCGCTGGGCGTTGTACCCCATATGGCAAGAATTATTTGGGTATATAAATTAGCTACTAAGGTATTGTGAAAAATATCTTACCGCATCTGGTTACCAGCTTGCATCAAAGTTCTTTTCAAAAGCTCCTGGATATTTCTGATAAGTTCAGCTTCCTAGATAAAAACATTGAGACTTCTGTAATATCCAGAGCAGTACATACTGTCCTGCAGAGCAATTTGATTTCAATGGTTGTGGATAAATACTTAAATCTGCTCATTCCCACTCTTACCCTATTATTGCAAGACATGATTTTCTGAGGAGTTAGCAGATACTGAGGTAACTCAGCTATAAGTCTAGGGCGGCAGCAATACTTGGAATACTTCTAAAGCCTGGGGATTCATTATTTTCATATTGCCTGTGTATTCTATGTTCTATCAGATTAAACAGAATATCTGAATTACTTGCACAGCCTTGAAGTAGGGAAAAATAAGGCAACAGCATCATGCTCAGCAGGAGACCAGAGTCACTGCCTTGCACAAACACAAGGTGCCATTTTAAAACTGAGCAGGACACCGTCTGCCCTGCAAGCACAAACTCAGATGTCAGAGGCTGCTGCCTTCCACAGGCATGTGATGGAGCAGATCAGCTTCTCTGGCAAGATACTGGCTTCCAGAACCTGCTGAGTCCTTGCAGATACCTTCAGAGCTCACTGCTTTGTTCTGTAGTAAGCGTTTTATCTGTATGCAAGGCAGAGGCTTCCCATCAGATTCCTGCAGATCTCCAAAAATACAGTTTGTCTGACATATGGTGATAAGGTGCTATTTAGCATAAAGGAGTGGCAGTATCATAATCTTCTGTTGGCCTGCCTCTTTTGAATGCTTTGTATTAACTACAAAAAGAAGTTACTACTCTATGATTTAAACAGCTATTGTCTGCTTCGGCAGGTATAGGAAAGCTGTCATAATATAAACCCAATGACACTTACACCTTTAATTTTTTTGTTAGATCTATTTATTCCAGAACTCATTTTGCCTCTGGTGATGGACAGGATCGAGGACTGCAGAATTATCTCAAATATGCAGTGTTGTTTGAGGGGTTAATTTCCTCTGAGCTTCTGCTCAAAGTCACGAAGCTTTGCCTTACCTTTGATAGCTTTGCCTTTGATAATGGATCGGATGTCTGAAGTTTCAGCTCAAGCTGGTTTTAGCAGGAATGTTCATTGCAACACAATTGTGATCAAACCAAAAAAGACCATATTTTCTAATAATCTCTTGTTGAACAAAAAGTACTTAGTGCTCATTTTTTATGATAATAATGCTGCTTTAGGGATTAACTATCAATGCTCTATTAAGTGATTTTACTGACCTGGTGATTACGTATTATTATATAAAAGCCAGTCCAGCAAGCATTTTCTTTTTTATTATTTAAAGGAATTTAATATTTGAGGCTCGGATATTAAAAAGAGCTTTTGTAGATGAAAAAATCCTAATTAATTTTGCTTTTTTACATCAATGACAGTCATCCAATGACAGCTAAGGGAGTATGTACTTACTAATAAACTTTATTCCTAGAACACTGCTGGCACTCGTTCGTCCTTGTACTGTTTTTGACAAATAAATGAGTGCGTATGTCCCTGCAGTGTCAGTTTCTCCATCATAAGAAACCAACAGGGACCATAAAAAAGATCATTTTTTTCTAAATGGAAAAGGACAGTCACGATTGACTAAAACCCAGAAAGAAAATATTGTTTTTAAGGCTGTAAAAGAGCACAATTAAAACAAATACGTAGCTGAAGCATCATTTTACAAACTGTGAGAACACTAAAACTCACTTTCTGCAGGGAGGAAGTATTACAATGGCTGAGTTGTCAAAGTAAAAATTCAAAAGGATTTTAAAGGGTTCAAAAGATCCAGCACTCAAAATTACATTTATAGTAATTGATATTATTTTGTGTTGGGTAGTCAGTCTCCATGTAAATAAAGAAACAACCAGTTTCTCGTGAGTAATGTGCACAATTTTAATTGAGAAAATCCTTCCTTTAGCAATTCATAGAATCATAGAATCATAGAATCATACAGGTTGGAAAAGACCTCTAAGATCATCATGTCCAACCGTCAACCCAACACCACCATGCCCACTACACCATGTCCCTAAGGGCCTCATCTACATGTCTTTTAAATACCCCCAGGGATGGTGACTCCACCACTTCCCTGGGCAGCCTGTTCCAAGGCCTGACCACTCTTTCAGTAAAGAAATTTCTCCTAATGTTCAATCTAAACCTCCCTTGGTGCAACTTGAGGCCATTTCCTCTTGTCCTATTGCTAGTTACTTGGCAGAAGAGACCAACCCCCACCTCACTACAACCTCCTTTCAGGGAGTTGTAGAGCGCGATGAGGTCTCCCCTCAGTCTCCTCTTCTCCAGGCTAAACAACCCCAGTTCCCTCAGCCGCTCCTCATAAGACTTGTGCTCCAGACCCTTCACCAGCTTCGTTGTCCTGCTCTGGACACGCTCCAGCACCTCCATGTCCTTCTTGTAGTGAGGGGCCCAAAACTGAACACAGGATTCGAGGTGCGGCCTCACCAGTGCCGAGTACAGGGGCACGATCACCTCCCTGCTCCTGCTGGCCACACCAGTTCTGATACAGGCCAGGATGCAATTAAGGTCTCTCACATGGAAAGAGTGAAATAATGCAAAAATAAAGAATTCCCTTGTTGAATGACCTAAATAAAAATTAAAAATTGAATCCCTGTTGAGGAGATATGCATTCAAATATGACATTTAAAACTGAAGATACAGTTCTCATAATTAATGGCAGTGTAAGACTAGTTAGAGTGAATAAGCAGGTATAAATGACAATGAATTTTCAACACTTATCTACTAAATGATTTTTCTTAACTTTTAAAACAGTTAAAAAGTCAGATCGTATGACTGGGAGGAGCTGTGGCACTAGGTTGAAGATGAAGATCATTTGATCTAGGTCCCTCAGTCCTGGCTGTATTGTTAGACATCACGCTACAATCCAGCCTGCTGCCCACCCGTAGCTGTGGCTGGCTCGTGGGATCGATGTGGGAGAAGGTCCACGCTGCACGAGCTCCTGCCAGGTAGCACTACCTGCAGAGGAGCCGGAGCTGGGAATCTCGTACACCATGTGGAGATCTTAGAAAATACCACGTCTGCTCCTTCACATTTTCTTTGCAGAGCAAATTCCATCAACAACCATGGCAGAAAGAGCTGCAGCCAGGAACACAGTTCTCCCAGACTTTGTGATTTCAGCCATAAAAATGTGGGTGATTCCACATTAAAATCCTGGGGGCAGATCTGGGTTTTAGCAAGTAGCAGAATAGATGACCTTTATGTAGTGTGTGCACAGAATTGTGTTGGCAATTCATTTGAAGGCCCAGTCTGCATTAAGAGAGGAAAAGCATGAGAAGGAGTTTTAGCAGCTAGCAGCATCTCAGGTTCAGAGGACAACATTAACTGAGATTTGCATTTCTTCAGTTCATGAGAGGACTTGGTGGATGAAATGTCTTTTTTTTCTCCTTATTTTTCCCATATATGTCTTCATGTGCTGTCTATTAAAATCAAATACGGTCAAATCTGAACTGATCTTGGCTTCTTTTCAGCTGTCTTCTCCACAGTTAATACTACTAATAAACCTCTGTTATTGTAAATGGTTGTCAATTAACAGGGACAGAAAATTTAATAGTTTAGCGTGACATTTCTTTTATTACAGTATTTAATGTTTATGATGCAAAAGAGGGTTTTCCTCAAATCTAGTGATAAAACCATCCCAGTTCATGACTTTGTGTCTAATTAATGGTGCAGAGAAAATGTTTAAGAGCAGATGTTTGTGCCTTCCGTGAATTTACAAATTCAGGTTTTTTGCAGCCTGTCTTCTTACATCAGTGACTTGCAGATGTCAGCAATGTCTAAATACAGCACCCAGGGCCAGAATGACACGGTGAGAGAGCAGCTAAGAGGAACTGGTAGGACCCCGTGAGAGAGGCTGTGCAGTCGTCCTTGATTACAAATCCGGTTGCATCCATCCGTCAGTAACAACATGACACCAGATGTCCCACACATCAGCACAGCAAATAAAAGCAAGCTAGCTTACAGATCGCACTAGATTTAGACCCCCAAAGAGCAAGTAACAGGAAGAATCTTATTCATTAAAGCTGGGAGTGAAAGCAGGTACCAGACTTCAGAAGAGGAAATGCCGCTGGCGGGCAGACACGGGAAGGGGAAATGCCGCCAGTGGACAGAGGAAGGAAGGGGAAATGTCACTGGCAGGCAGAGGCCAGAAGGGGAAACGCCGTGGGCTGGCATACACCAGAAGGGGAAATGTGCCAGCAGGCAGTCACCAGATGGTGAAATGCCACCAGCAGGCAGACGAAGGAAGGTGAAATGCCGCCGGCAGGCAGACAAAGGAAGGTGAAATGCCGCCGGCAGGCAGTCGCCAGAGGGGGAAATGTCGCTGGCAGGCAGAGGCAAGAAGGGGAAATGCCACTGGCAGGCAGACGCCAGAAGGGGAAATGCTGCCAGCGGGCAGACGAAGGAAGGTGATATGCCGCCGGCAGGCAGATGCAGGAAGTGGAAATGCCGCCGGTGGGCAGACGCAAGAAAGGGGAAATGTCGCTGGTGGGCAGAGGCCAGAAGGGGAAATGCTGCTGACAGGCAGATGCCAGAAGGGGAAATACCGCTGGCAGGTAGACGCCACAAGGGGAAATACCGCTGGCAGGCAGACGCAAGAAGGGAGAAATGCCACCAGCACGCAGACGCCAGAAGGGGAAATGCCGCCAGCACGCAGACACCAGAAAGGGAAATGCCACCGGCAGGCAGTCACCAGAAGGGGAAATGCCACCGGCAGGCAGACGCCAGAAGGGGGAAATGCTGCCAGCAGGCAGACACCAAAAGGGGAAATGCCGCCGGCAGGCAGTTGCCAGAAGGGGAAATACCACCGGCAGGCAGACGCCAGAAGGGGAAATACCACCGGCAGGCAGCCGCCAGAAGGGGAAATGCCGCCAGCAGGTAGACGCCAGAAGGGGGAAATGCTGCCGGCAGGCAGGCACCAGAAGGGGAAATACCGCCGGCAGGCAGATGCCAGAATCAACAAATCAACACTCTGAGTCTGGGGTAAAAAAATGGCATAAATGTAAGTACATCCACAGTCATATTTGGCACTCAGTTAATGAGTCTGGACACTGGACATGTGGAAATAATGTTGAAACGCAGTATATATTCAGCTGAAATATGATTTACTGACAGCATACCACCACGTGGCAAGTCTTTTGCTAAGGCTTACATTGTCAATATTAAATGTGTGCACATAAACATACTAAACTGTCATTAAACTGATGCGAAGGGGATTCAGAGAAGACATCATATGGGTTATGAAACTCAAAAACCTCATAGAAAATAGATGCATGTACTGCTTTTTCTGAATTCAGCTATTTCCAATGCAGCAGCACAAAGAAAGAAAATTATTCTACTTGAGAGATTTTATCTTCCTTTTAGTCATCAAAGATCCTTCTTTATTGGAAAAACAATTGTGTCCTTCAGCTTCTTTTTCTTAACCAGAACTGCATTAAGAAGTGATTAATATGCTGTTAAGTGGAGTCAATGAACTACTGAGTAACAGCTGATTTTACTATACATGTGAGGAGCTTTCACTTAAATATCCTCATTCTTCATTCCAGCAGTGGCTATTTAGTGGTGGTATGTATCACAATAGGTGATCTAAATACGACTCCATGCTGCAAAGCAAATAGGACAGATGAGTTGAAACCAAAACTCCCTAAAAGATATAAATGGCTTGCCAAAAAATAGGAAAACCCCAAATCTTATCTGGATGCATAAAACCTCAATCAGAGATACTTCTGTTTTCTTTGTGAGTCATCTGAAATGATTCCTACTGAACAGATAATGAAAATGCAACTACATGCAGAGATTGAAAACTGCTTGTACATGTGTATTTGATGTTGTCTCTTTAAATGTCATCTGCCAAGGGGCTGCTGAAGGCGGTTATCTCAGCAGAATGCTCTGGGAACTGGGAAATGTTCTTCTTTGCTGCAAAAAGCTGAAAGCAGGAACAAAACTTACGTCCTATGAAAAGCTTTTCCATGACTATGTGAAAGGTAGTCCCTTGTCCAGACACGCTCTTCCCCCAGTTGCAGATTCCCCCATTCACCTGTCCATGGGAGCTGGCAGGAACATGGCAAAGATACCAGAGAATGACGCCAGCACAAGCCTGGGCTGCTAGTAGGAGAGGAAGAATTTCAAAGGAAGGAAAATGCCCTAGAATATCAATTAACTGTGTAATTAAAACTGCAAGGAAAAGAATGTCTGTTTCCTAACACAGCTGACTTTTGGAAACTATTTCTTCTTTTTCTCAGTTTTTGCATGGGAAGAGAATAAATTACTCCTGATCTCGCTTGCATTACAATTTCTTAAGAGAGTTAAGATTAGAAAGTGACTGGACAAGTAAGCAACATTCAGAAAAAGTATGTCAGTACTTTAGTGATAAAATTTGCATAACTCCTCCAAATAAGCAAATGTTGTAACACAGAGCTACCAGTGAACTGGGCCATTAACTTGGAAATCTGCACAGTGAACAGCCAGAATTCATGGAAGAGCAGCTCTGAGAGTCAAGAATTATTAGTCAGTTTTGGAGAGAGTAAGAAATACAATGTACCATCTGACTTCTTGCAGTGAAAGAGGTATAGAGTATAGCTGCAGCTTAAAGAGCTGGCAAAGCCACAGAGGGCACATTTTAACAACTATTTGCAAACATTTGTGCCATAAAGTCTATTCCTCTGTGAAAATGGGAAGGATTTCCTCTGATATTATGTACTCCTCTTCCTTCCGCACTGCAAAGGTCATTGGCATGGCAACAAAATCTTCATTTCTCAGGAGTCCATCTGCTGCTGGTACACACGCCTCATCTGAACTCACATAATTCTTTTTTGATGACATCCTACTTGGCTGTTGACGGTCTGTCGTCACAAGCACACAATCACAATTTCAGGTGAAGAATTAGCAGCAGCAGCAGCAGCAGATGGACTTCTGAGCAATGAACAAACTCTTCTCTGAGATCAGGAGGAAAGAAATACAGGAAAGAAATCCTGCCAGAAAACGAATTTTTTTTTGGTAAATCTTACATTTCACGATTTCTCTAAAACATCAGCAGCTGATGAAAATAATTTCTTTTCTGTAATCTGAATTCGTAACAATTCACACACTGAAACGTCCTATACACTAACTCTCACATATTTATATTTTTGACTGGAACAACCCCTTAAATATTGATTACAATTCAGCAATTGTTCACAATTCCTATTCAAAGTATTGCTAAATACTATCATGCTAAATACTATCATGCCATCAACTATGTAAGTCACTTCAATATTTTTCTAACAACAAATATTAATCATCTGGTTTAATCAGTAACTCATCATGAATTAACTTTCACAGTATATTGGAGGCTGCAGGCAAATAATCATTAATTTATTTGTGGGACACTAGAATATGTATCATTCCAGAATGAAAAATGACCCAGAATCTGTTCTCTGTGCAGCCACAATAATTACATTAGCTTTGAAGGCAATCTACATGCAGTGTTGGATCTCAGTGACAGATAATAAAGTGTCAGCTGGAGCAAAGAGTCCTCTATGGGAGGAAAAGGATCAAGCAAATTTCAGGAGAGTCTCAGGTTTGTTGAAGTCACACTGTCAGAAATACCATCTGTTTGTGCCCCCACCGCTTGCCTGGAGCTATCATCTCATGCAGGCGTCACACGACTACATTGTGCTGTTCATTGTGCTATACTGCAGGACGTTTAACATGATGGTTTGTGTTGAGACACTGTAGTACAGTGTTGGATCACCACCTCGTCATGAACCTTGGCAAGACTACAGCATCAGACTCAGTAGTAAAAGGTAATGGCAGAGACTGCCAGATTTGGACAGCTTGAGCATGGAAACAGGCAAGGAGCATTTCACTGGTCCTGAATAGTCTGCTTATTGGGTACTGCGTTTTTAAAGTGTAACCTGCAGAGCTGAGGGGACTTTAAGCCTAGCAGAGGCTGGAAGAAGTTTAATGCCAGAATAGGATGCCCATCTTGGTTCAGGAAACCTGTTTTGATTTTGTTTGGACCTGGTCTGAAAGAGGGAATCTGGTCTCCTCTAGTCACACTCATGTGATTTTAAATACTTTTTAAACAGAGGAAGGATTTTAAACAATCATTCTTAAACCCAGGAGTGACAGAGAAGAGTCCAGGCTGCCAGGAAGGGGCACTAGGCCCCTGTGCATTGCCAGAACATACCTTCATGAGCTGCAGTTACCACCTACTGACCAAGCTGTTCACCATTTTAAGACCAGAGCAGCACTAAGAGAGGGCTGCCAACAACCTTTAACATTGTAACATCCTGCTCACCTTCAGCAACTCTCTCTCCACCTCATCACTGACCAAGTCCGGGGGTTGCCTCCTCTCCCGACACTGCAGGTTATCAGTGGCAATGGCATAGGGCACCTCGGTAGCATCGAGCGCCCTTTCCAGCCGCAGCTTCTGGGCTGCCAGCAGGCGGCTCTCGGCATCGAGGTCCTCAATCTCCTTCTGGAGCTCAGCCTTCCAGAAGTGTATGTCCTGCAGGCGCTGGCCCAGGGTGGCCGTGGAGTCCTGCTGGGCGCGCTGGGCGGTGGCAGCGGCGTGTTCGGCCAGCTCCTTGGCCTCGGCCCGGCCGCGCTCAGCCTGCTCGCAGCTGGTGAAGGCCTTGCGGTACAGATCAGCGTTGCTCTGGTGCCACTCGGGGGGCAGGTACTTGGCGGTACGGAAGCCAGCAGTGGCCAGGCCGCTGGAGGAGTCGGGCCCCGTGTTCAGAGCCACCTCGCACACCTTCATGGGTAGGTCGGAGGCGGGAACCGCCTGCGGCGCCGGCTCCTTGGTCAGCAGGACCCTGGCCTGCGCCATGGCGCCGGCGCCTCCCGCAGGGCAAGCCCTGGCTCTCCGCTAGGCCGCGCCGCGTCCTCCCGTCGCCGGGGCAACGGCAACAGCCAATGAGGAGGCGGGTCCCCCCATTGCGAAGGGAAACCCGAGGCGGCAGCGGGGGAACAGCCCGCCCCTCGTTATCGCACAACGACAGCCACCAATCAGAGCGCAGATCCGCCCCGAGGGCGCGTTGGATAGGGGAACGCCGGCTGCCCGCACCCGCCTCCAAGCTGCTTGTTGCCATGGCGACGGGGACACCCAATGGGGAAGGCGCAGTGCTTGTCGGCGGGCGCTGGCGGTGTCATGGCGGCGCCGGGCGGCTTCGGGGCGCGAACCGCTGCCTCCCTCCGGGCGGGAGGGTTTCCCGACACAGGCCTTGGTGCATGTTGTAACGCTTGTCATTCGCATGTGCGACTGTGTTGGTGAGAACAAAGGTACGCTGAAGTCTCTACATTGCGCCCTGGCTCCCCTTTGTGCTGAGGAACTTCTCCAACCGCCATGTGTGCCCAATAACGCTTTTTCCTGTTTGTTTTGGAAGTACAAGAGGATCCTGACAGGACTTCAGCCCGGTTCCTGCCCAGCAAGCGGTGGAGGCTGTGTGCCCCTTTGTGCTTGCCCCGAGGCCCAGAGAGCCCCTCAGGCGTGGGCAAGGCCCTGTGGAGGCCCCGGGGCCCTGTGTGGGGCCTGCGGCATCTGCTGGTTTTAAGCCGTTCAATTTAATACATTTTTGCACCTCACTCCATTCTTACACTCAAATGTTTGTTCTTAAGACAATTTGTGTGACTCTGGCCTCATCACAGATCAGGTGCTTGTGAAACCCAGCTGCTGCGGCATCCCCTGTTTAATTTTCACTTGGAGAGACAAAGACAGCTTATGCTTGAACTATACTAAATTTTTTGGGGTTGCCGTCACTGTGCAACAAGGAAAAGCAATGAGAGGCTGTGAGGCGAGAGGCATCTCTTCAGAGCACTTGGAGGAAGGAGAGAAGGTGCTGGAGAGCACGGTGACAATAGAGGGCACTCTAGTCCTTGCACTGCGACAGATCCTCTGTCTTCAATGTCATTTTGATTTAGGAAATAAAAAGGAAGAAAAAGCCATGTGCACTGTAGCCTGCCCAGTGTCATCCAGGCTAATGGGCTCCTTGGGTGTTGAGGAGAGCGATGCCTGAACTACAGCGAGGTGTGCACGGCAGATAATACATGCGCACACCGTGGGTGTGGAGTAGTGATTCCCTGGCTGCTGAGAGGTGCCGTTTGCACCACACAAACTTCTGCAGAAGACACTTTGCTTTATGTGAGTTTGCTCTAAATCCACAGAAAGTCAAGGGTCATTTTTCGTACAGGGTCTTGCACTCTTTAGAAAGATCAAGTGGTTGTCCCTGATAGAGAGCCTGCATTTGAAAGGTGCACCATGCATCGGCTGCAAGCTGCTGCCCGCCAGCCCTGTGCCGCAGCTGGCAGCACATGCCCAGTAAAGGTTCCCTTCCACAGAGACAGTGTTGAAAAAGGACATTCAATCCCAGCAGAGATAAGAAATCCTTCACCTTCCCTTTTGCAAATGTTATAATGTAATTGGCCCTCCAGTTAAACAGTGCTGAAGTCACTGCAATTACACCCTTTGCTTTCCCTTTGTACTTCATTTCTGTTTCTCTCCTCTTTCATGCATCTTTCCTCTAACTGTCCTATCTGTTTCTTTCCTTACGTTACCCCCAGCCTGTACCTTTCTTTCTCTTTCCTCTGCTTGTGGCCTTCTCTGCATGATGATCTATGCAAATTTTGCATTTTTAAAGCACAATAAGCCTACAGGAAAAGCCCTGCTGAGCTATTCCGAGTGAAAGTCTTTGGTATGGAAAATACATTTTTTGAAAATAAGGGCAGCAACAATTTGCTATTAAGTAGCATTTTTCTCTGAAGGGTTCAAAAGAGTTTTTATTAGTGGCATCTTATCACAGCCCATTCAGTGTCACCCAGGCAGTTTTAAGGGTGGGTCGGTTAGGACCATGATGGGATGTGGCTGAGGTTGCAAACTTAGCAGCAGGCTGGGCTGAGTCCCAGGCCCTAAATGTGAGTAGTAAATTATAATCTTCTCCAACAGGTAAACACTGCACACACAAAAAAGTAAATTCTTCCTGATGCAGTGCAAGGATTAGTTCAACGAGCAGTTTTATGGTTGTTATCCCAACTGGTCAATGTTTCCAAGGACCAGACAGCTTTTGGAGAGTATTTTCATCAGGCTGGTTTTTTTGTCAGTCTAAGCGTGCTTTCAAGTGTTCACAGATGCATCATGTCCTAACAGGCTGCGTATCACATTGTTGCAAGAAATAAAAGCAAAACCTAGTGGCACCTGGAAGATTCAGGAGTTCCCTTCATTACCCATGGCAGACCCAGGGACCCTGCGTTTCAAAGCCATTCCAACAGCCAAGAGATTTAATATGCCACTGTAAGATATAAATTATTAACAGCCATTCAAGATGTTCCCAGAGCACAAGATGACAAAACATACTGGAGGAAAAGAACAGAAATGTTTTCCGGCTCAAATCTTTTGACATGCAATAGATTAAGATCTCTCTTGGCTAGAATCCTTTTTATAGGAAACTGGTTCCCCATCCCACAGCAAATGCTCCTGTTTATGTCAGGTGCCCTGTGAGCTTTTTTTGCTTGCTGCTGCTGTTTCTTTTTGCCTTCTTTCTTTCTTTTGTTTGATTTTTTAAATTAGCATGAGTGGCCAAGCAATGTTGTCACCTGGATCCTGTCTTTATGTTTGCACCTAATTCCTTTCACGCGGCCGTCTGTAGGACAGACTGCAAACTGCTTGGTGTAGTAGTATAGGTCTTGTGCATGGAGAAGGGAAAGGTTTCCTCTCACACCCCAGCAGCTGGGAGGTTCGTGTCTTGTCCACAGCACCGAAGCACTTTCTCCAGAGGAGGTCTGGGTCCTTTAACGTATTCCTTCTCCTTGTAAAGGCAATGAAAAGCTTGAAAATGTGACCCACTTCTATCCAAATATCCCTCCAGGCAGAGGCCAACACATGATATAGTATTCTGAAACTTTGCTTTTCAAGCTATGTTGATGCTTTGAGGGCTGCCCATGGGGACCTGCAGAAGGCAGGAACCCAACTTAGTTTGTTGTTCTAAGCTTATCAAAATCTCAGCACAGAGCAGCTATATCATGGCCACTTTTTTTGAATTAATAAGCATAATTACTAATTAAATGCTGTCCCATCAGCAGAGAAATCAGAAACAAGACCAACAATACCATCTGCCATATATTTTCTTGGAAGAAGGAGCTTTGTTCTCATGTTTAATGTAGGGAAACCTTGCTAAGAATGGAGAGGACATCATAAACCTTCTGTAGTTGGCTGGGTATAAAGAGATCTACTGCAAACAGACTACAGGCTGATCACCTAGCATAAATATAATTTACTCCCCTTCCCCTCCCAGCTCTGTCCCAATATCCATGGAGAAAATATCTGGATGTGCTGGCTGGCAGGGAGATGTGTTGCCTCTGCATCAAAAGCAGTGCAGTCACTTTTCATATCTCTGTTGTGAAGTGCCAAAAGATGTTTCCTCTCTCTCAACTAACGTAGTGGGGTGGGCAAACCACTTTTCTGGGCGGCTGGACTGGCTGCTAGGCTTTGAAGTGCTCACTGCTAACAAATAACCAGCCATGCACAAAGGCAAGCAATCAGTCACACAGTCAGGAAATACCATCTAGCTTTTAACTGTAATTCAGCATTTTGCAATGAGGGGAAAAAAACATAGCTGAAATGGAGTGGTAGTACATTAAAGTTTATATGGTACATTAGAAGGGCATTGGCCTGAGCTGCCCATTCTCAGGACAGACTTGCTTGAAAAATTGATCTCCTTTTATTTGTTCCCAATGGACATTCTCATGATGAATTGTCTGCGAAGCAGCCAGGGGTTGCTTTCACTGCATTTCGGATCCCAGACCCCAGTCCTGCAGTTTAGACTACTCCCATCACAGAAAAATTCACACTAACGTAACTGGTGCACCGTTTTACATCCAAGAAGCACTGCACCCGAGGATCCTGATTTGCTTTTCTTACCTCTATGAATCAGGCAGATATTCACAAAACCTGTTCAATTTATGTAGTTTTGTCATATTTGCTGCTGTTTGAATGATCCAGTTTCCTGAGTCATTTAATAGCCCTTGAAGCTCTGGGTCTGCCTCTCTGAAATGCAGCTTCTAACCCAGACTCTGACCAAGGAGAACTTGCTGGCAAATGCTGGCCGGGTCCAAGCCATTAAAGGCACAGAAGTTAGACGCTAGACTCTTAAATCTCACGGCTTTCATGTCCTCTCTTGGCTTACCTGAGTCCAGCACCTGATTCTCCATGTCCACGCTGACCAGGACAAGAAATCTTGGGCTCAAACTGGGCATTGACAAGGAGGCTGTGAGCCCCATCGAGGAGGGCTGGAGCAGAGGGAGGACAGGAGATGAACCTTGGCTTTCCCAGGCCATATGGCATTGCAAGGAAAGGCCTATGAATATCATGGGCTGGGAGCGCTGCTTCAGAAAAGCCCTCTGCTTGAAACAGAGGGGCAAATTCTTCTCATGGCGACCCACTTGTTAGAATTTGGCTCAGTTTTACGATAAGTGGAACATCGATTTTCTTTATTTAATATAGCATCATTATACTTCTTATCTGCTGGCTGCATACCCCAGTGATGAGTACCTTAGCAGGGTGATTGATAGAAAACACAGTGCATTCATCTAGATGATAGATAGGGAGAAAATGTGGTGAATTAGTTCAGAGGAGAGAAAATACAGTCAATTATTTTACATAAGGGAGCGTCTGGTACTCACAATCCCTGCCTGAGAGCGACAGAACACATGAATAGAAAGATTAAAGAGTTCGGAAATGAAATTTTTGTTTTAATATCAACATATGGGCAAAATGTTACATTTCAGCTTAAGAAACAAACATATGCTAGGCTTGGGAGCACTGATGTTCAGCAAAAGGCTGAGACCAAAGGTTATCTAAAAACATAGGCATTGTTTTTATATTGTCTCATATCATTGAGATTAGAAATGTCTCTGCTGTTTTGAATCTAATTACCCCCTCCTAGAATTTGATAGCTTCAAATAACATTAATTATTTGTAGCAGTATTAGCATTTCTTTTTAAAAAGCAGCTATTCCCAAACAAAACAAAGCATAAATTGAGCCATTCCAGCATGGATGAAAACACCATTTAAAGCTTCATTTCCCAGCCTTATATCTCGGAGGCAGACTGTATTTGATTAGATCTTTCCAGCGGGTGAGGTCAGTTTGAGTGACAGCTATCTATGCCAGATCGACGTTCTGTTTATTTGCATTTTCCACCAGCTCTGGGAGTTTGCACTTTCTCCTTCCTGAAATCCATCTTGATGGGGCAGCGTTAGACAAATCATTTTAATTATAGTGCAGGGACTGGAGGCTTTTCAGAAGGTCAGGGTCTCCATGCTGACAGGTTTGATTAAAACCAGACACGGGTAAAGAGACTGGAGTTAGATGGAGAGTGGCGAGTCTGGGCCAAAAGGGAGAGGGATAGCAAGTAGAGATTGTCTCACCTCCGCGATCCCCTGACGTGTCCGTCTTCCTGGCAGTGGCGAGCCAGGACCGTGTGGCAATGAGAAAAGTGAGGACATTTCTGCTTACACCACAGCAGGGATGTCAAACTGATGATGAGCATCGTAGGGACACTTGGAGGTTGAGGATAATTAGCTAAAATCCCTGTCTTCTCCTCTCCCGCCCCAGTCAGAGCTGCCATATCCTCTATGGCAGTAGGTAGCTGATTTGCAACAGTTGGGATCTGCTGCCCTCCCGTTACGCCAGGCTGGTCAATGAGGAAATTCAGTGGCAGCATTGGTCCAAAGCTGTGCCGTGGTGTGACTTGTTTTGGCAAGGAGCTGCCTGCCATGTGCTGCCAGGCAGAAGGACTGGAAGCGGGGGCTGGCGAGTGCCTGGTCGGGGTCTGGCTTGGCAACGTGGGCACCGAGCTGCTGAAACAAAACCGATACTGCCCTTACCTGGTACTACCAGGCCCCTTGCTGCTGCTGGCAGCTCCTCATACAGGCATGGGCAGAGATAGCTCTTGCATTATTTAAAAAGAGAAAGCAGTCTGGTTGTTCAGATCTTCACTGGAATAAACTGTTTTAGTTCCAGTAGGTAAATGAAATTACCCTGATGTTTACCAGCAGAAAATCTGATCTCATGCTTATAGCAAGACAAGGTATTCTCTCTTTAAAAACGTCTCAGCTTTTGACTTTCAAATTCCACTTAGCTATTTTCTTTTCATATACTTTTGTCTTATTAGATTCCCTTAGCTCATCCAAACATCATCTTGATGTCTATTTTTGAAGCATGTCTTCCTTCCAGAGCAAACACCTGGCACGTGAGCATGGGTCCCATTGGTAAGTGTGTGGGTGCGGAAGCACAGCACTGAATCATGATTAAGTCTTTTGAGTTTGTTGAGTCTCCTTCACCAAATTGCCTTCCCACGTGAAGGATATGGTGCTCTGTCCCTTAGACCTGCGTGAAAGATAAGTCACACGCGTTTATTTTTGCTTTCCAACAATTGCTATCAGTCAGGGAAGTGTGTCCTGTGATTCTTCAAAATTGAAATCCATGTGCGGTTGCACCAAGTTCTTCTGCAGAAAGCAAGTCTTGGGCCATCCTTTTGATGTTTTTTTTCTCTTTTCCTAATTTATTCTGCTTAAAGGAGCCACGTGGTGATAATCAGACAGTGTACTGCTGACCTTACAGAGTTCAGCAGCCATCTGTTTAAAACGGAGATGTAAAGAATTTCCAGAGAAGCCTTTTATTATTCTCTTGGTTCAAGAGAATAACAGGAGGAGTCCTCAGCATGGACAGCAGTTTTACAGCACTAACAAATTCCACAGCTAACAGGAAAACAACCAATTTATCACCCAAGGCCGCTGCTTTCTCTGCGTGGAGCCCGGAGGTTTGCTGCGGTTTGGAACGATAGGCCATCAGTTTTAGTTAGCTTCATTTTCCCAGCTTTTTCCAACTTTGTAGTTGAAAACAAAGTCTCCCCTTCAGCTTCATTCTCCTTCTGCAGCCAAAACGTACATCTGCAGGCAGAGCAGAAAGCAGGGATTTTGTCTGAACAAGCTCAGGCCTGTTTAGGATTTTGTCTGGTACAAACCAAGGCCTGCACTGAGACGTCCTGGGAAGATCCTTATTCTGGCACGGAGCCTCATCAGAACCATCCACCCTCCTTATGGGCTCCATGCAGCTAGCCAGTGCCTGAGATTTATAATGGATGGCTAGAGTCTATCAACATCATGGGATACATTAGCGTAAATTCTACATAAATAGTTGCATAAATTAGCAGAGGACTTTGGTTTTTAGCTAAATAATTTCCCTCTTGGGCCTTTCTGTATTTCCTTCAGAGCCCTCTCAAAGGTGAGCATGGTCATCTCAGCCACTCTGGGGTCTGATCCTGGCAGACACCAATAGTAAAACTATGCCAGGTAAAATGGTCAGGGAGCTGACGCTAAAGGTTTAATTGTTTTTCCCAGCATGTCTAAACCTGGTATTAATCCTTTGTTAGTAAATAAGGAGTGTTGCTCCTCCACTGCATTAGTACTTAAGAGAAATTCACTGAAGCCCCAGTGATGGTGTTAAGTTTTGCCCCATAAAGGAGGGATATTTAAGAAGAGAAGCTGCTGCTTTTTTTTGGCAAGATATAAAATGTGCAGATATGTAAAACATATAAAAGCTTGAGCCTGAAGGTCTTTGCAAATGGAAGTAGAAAAATGTTCAATTTCCATTTTAAACTTGAGCTGAGGTTGCACGCCGGCTGTTCACATTGTCTTCAAACTGGGGAATGAAGAACAAAAATCTTCAAAAGCAGTGGCTTGGGTAGGTGGCAATTTCAGCACACGATAGTCTTGGAAAGTCTTTTCCATTGCAGAGCTGGAGTTTTTCTCCTGAAAAGCACTCCTGAAGCTGTCCCTGCTCCCACTGGGGCAAACCAGTCCGTGTCCTGGGCAGAACCACTATTGCTGCAGGTAGTTTTTATGGGTTTGTGTCTTTGCGATCTGCTGCCAGAGTCTGGACATGTTGCTGCTTTCCATATCTCCGGCAGCGCTAATCAAAAGCACAATATGGTCTGAGAATTTCACTTCATACCAGGGAATTAGTCAGCAGGAAAGAAAGCTGATAATCTGTACCGTGCAAGTTCTCACCTTCTGCAGCACCTTGCAGTGAGTCACTTGGAAATAGCTTTTGCTGAGCTGCCACACTTTGCTGAGACGTTATTTCCTATCAGAAATGTTCAGTGCTCGAAGCCTGTGTGAACGGGCAGCTTTGAGCAGAGGGGAACTGAGCTAGGTGACAGCAAGCGAGCACTCGGGGTCACACGAGAGTGTGACTCAGGCCATGGTGGCAAGGACATGGTGGGGAAAATAACACTAAATATTTGCACAAATAATCTCAATTTCAGGTTATGGTCAGTGATTTTTCCAGAATTCAAGACTCAGACTGTCTAAGCAAAACAGCAACCCCGTGCAGTTCAACCCTTTTAGCTCTTTACTTTTATTCTCCTTTTCTGAAAAACATTGAAGCCCCATAAAATTTCCAAGTATGGAGGATGAATCCCTCAAATGTTACCTCAGAAAAACCAGGCCCAGGCAGAAAGATGAGTGATGGGGAATTAGACATTAAAAGCCTGAGTGTGAATATGAAGAGGGATCTGAAAGTAATTTTCTTAAATACATAGAAAAAATCCACAAACCAGGTTTCCTTTTAGAAAGGTGAGAATTACTGATCTATTACTTCAGTGTGCATTCCACTTGATAGGAGGTATTTAGTATGAAAATTCACAGGGATATGGCAGGACTTTCATAGTCACTAATGAAAGCCTTAATGAAAATGACATTTATATCAGGTTTTTGACTGATCAGCACTAAAAGCTTTTTTTTAATTCTGCCTTTTGTTGGTGGCTGATTATATTTGGGTGGCCAGGCTCCAGCTCCATCAGACCACTGTCTGGGAGGTGAAAAGGGGTGGGGTTCAACATGCAGTTAAAATTGATGTGTGTTTTGGGTTTAATGACAACAACTTAAAATTTCTGCAGTGTGTTTCTCTTCTAAGATTCTTCTGATCTCAGCCATTGAGTTTATCTTCATAAACTGCAAGGAAAATGGAAAAGTAATGTCCTTGTCTTAGGAAGGAATGTATTCAAATTTGTAATTTGAGTAATATTCATAGTATACATTACTCTCTTCTTATTATTAGCAAATCTGACATTAGCAGATCTTCTGCAAAGCTATTAGTCGTTGGTAAATATTTACTTAGCAGCATCAGGACATTTCAGCTTATTTTTTTTCTTATGAATCATTTGTTCATAATATCTTTCTATTATTATTCCTGATGCCTGATCGGTCCCCTGAATTGCCAACACTGTCTCTGCTCCCTGTTTCCTGGCTGACACCAGCAGTTGACTTTCTGGCACATTATTTTGGGTGATAAAACTTTGGTTCTAGAAGCCTGAATGCAGGAGACGGTGCACATTTTCCATAACTTTCAGATACTTATGACGAAACATTAATAACATAATGTTCCCTTAGGAAAGAGCAAACAAAAAGTGGTGTGTTTCCAGATCAGCTTATTCTCTCAGACGCTCTAAGGCAGGGGCAATGAGAAGTGAAGTTATTCAACAAATGCCTGGACCAAACTAACTGTAATTCTTTGGAGAAATGTGGGTGTATCTCTGCTGGGAAAGTGAAAATTAAAGACAAGTACATTGGGTTCAGCAAAGCTCAAGGTCTCTTCAAACAACAAGTCATGCATATATGAGCTAACCCGGAATGATGCTATTTGCCTCGCTCTGTCCACTAATGACACCCAGCCAGCTCCATCTTGAGTTGGCTCAGCAGCTTGGAAAGCTGCTGTAGATGGCAGAGGAAAAGGACCCGAGTCTTGGATGCTCTGGGGAGGCCAGTGTGCTCCTTCAGGATTTACAGAGCCATTGGGACAACATTGGGCTGTGTTCCCAGTGGGAACAGTGGGAGGCAAGACAGCCCTGATACCAAGCCTGCCTCTGTAATTCACTGGCCCCACATATTCCCCGGAATATATCTTATTTATCATACCTGGCTTGTTTCCTAGGACTGAGTCCAAAACTGCTTCTGATCTTGACTGCTGGAGTATCAGTGTAAATACAGCATGCTGTACGCCCTCCAAGAGCAGTCCCCAGCGAGTCGACTGTGGTTATCCCAGACAACAGCCTGATATTAAGATCCCCCATTATCAATGGTTTGACATTTAGAAAGCCGTCTACATAAACAAAGCCTATTTAGCTTGTGATTGTGCCCTGGAGAGTGTCCTACAATCACTTTCATTTCCCCTTTTGCCTTCAAGCGAAGAGTCTGTCCTAGCAATGAGAGCAGAAACTGAGAGCCACGTCTTGGATCCACTCCCGGCTGAGTTACTGCATTGCTGTGTGGCCATGGCGGGACGTTTTTGTTTTTCAGTCCATTCAACTAAATAATGAATATTCTGTCTGGAAATGGTTGAGAGAGACTCTTGTCCCTACAGAAAACAGCACAAGAACAACTCGATAAATGGTAATACAAGGGAAATTAAAATTTAATGGAAATTAATTGAAAACAAAAAAACCCCAAACTTAAATTCTTAAGAAAATGTTGTTCATAATTTTGAGATCTTTGCTTATTGATAATGGACACTGATTGTTTTTGCTAACCATCCATAAGATAGATTCTGCTTTTTTCTCTTTGTTCTCCTATGAAAATTACATTTGGTCAGCACTTTCCATGCAAATTTTTGCTTCCGCAACAGCAGAGTTTTACATGAAAAAACATTCTGATAGAAAAGTTTTCTCTCTTGTTGTTTATATCATTCTCTCCCATCTTTAACAACGGATCGGTGCCTTTTACAGTACATAGGTGATATCTTAAAATGTTTGTATCCTTTGCTTATTTACTGAAGACACTAAAGGCTCTTTCTCTGTATGACACATGCTGGTGAAGAGCATACTCTGCCCTGCCAGGTCCACATCCCAGAGTCCGCTCACCCGCTGCTCTGACCAGCAGCAGCTCTCTGAGGCACCTTCTCTTTTCTAGCAGAGATGAGCTTCTCTAAGTGATACCCATGACTGCTAGCCAGAATTTCGTTATAAGATTTTCTCAAATGAGTGGACATGTGCCAAATTAACACTTTTCCTGGGGCTGTGACTATACGTGGGGACCCATTGTGTAACGAGAGGCTTTAGCAGTTTTTTCCCCTCATTAGCACTGATAGTTAATTTGCTGTTCCCCTTCAGTGACTGCTGTTGTCAGATTTGTTTCATCTTCCTGATATTGCTCCTGTAATGGGCTGAGCCCCACGGGGAACGTGCTGTCTCATATGTGCCCCCTCCATTTTCCAACCTGGGATGTGATGCCGCCCACCTCCCAAGTGGTCTGCAGTGCCTCTGTCCGCACACCTGTGTCTCTTCAGGAAACCCTACTTATTTGTACAGTCCATTTATTTATCTTCAAAGGCAAGAGAAAGATTTCAGAGCTGTAAGTTTGTTTGTAGAGCTCCCACAGAGGAAGGGGATTTCTTGTCTCACTCCTGGTACACATCTTCTTCGGATCGTGCAGTTATCATCCCCAGGCAGTCCCACTTTCCTACGCCTGCTCTAACACCCATGTTTTCGAGCACCTGAACTTGCAGGAAGGTTTCTGCATGACAGACCTGCCAACCTTGCCACTGCTCTTGGCTTTGAGCTGCTTTGAAGCGGGTGAAGTGGAAGTGAGAGTCTGGCCGTGCCAACGAGAGAGCAGGCAGTGCCTTTAGACACTCCCTGCTCCTCGGGCATACCCCATTCTGTAAAAGACAACATGGGACACAGCCTCCCAGATCTGCAGATTTCAAAGCTCAGAATATCACTGTTGTAACTGAACTTTTTTTAGTTTTTTAATTTAGGGCTCGTTTACATTGGAAAATTAACCTGGACTAACTGAAGGCTGGAATTTAAAGTGGATTCATTTAGCTGCATTCGTTTCTATGTGAACAGAATTACAGAGACCTTTATTTGGTTTGTTGTGATTTGTTTCCAAATGCATTAAGATAAACTAAATTGTCCATTTTTGTTCCAAAGAAATATTTTATATATGCTCATTAATTTTAGAAGTTCTTAGATTAATTTTGCAGAAAATGTCCCTGTGTAGACACATCAACATTCCTAATAATATTTGGCTGAAATGCAAGATAATAGCAAAGTCCAGGCTCAAATAAAAGGGATGAATCATCTCTAAATCACATGTTATGATATAATAGGATAAAGGACAATTGTTTTGCTGGAGAGAAGCTGCCATGCTCAGACCAGCTGTAGGGTAATTTCAGCCTCTGAGACAAGAGCAGGGTGAGTCTGAGGATTGTCCTCTGTGCATCTAGGGAGGGTAACAGCCTGATTTCCAGAGCGTCCGTCAGCCACAATTCTCACCACCACTCTGGATGCTCACCTGCAAATGCAACAGTGACAGCATTTGATTCATCAGGATTTGCCTCTTGGGATCCCAAAAATGAGCACAGGATTGAATCAGACCTCACCCAGGGACACGTGAGGGCGAAGATGTCCTGTCCCCACCGACTGTAAGGTACCCGAGTCCCGCTGTCAGGTGGCAGTCTGTGTCCAGCATCCTTTAGGCCATCGTAAAAGCCATGGAGTCACACAGTTATCCCATGCACACAGCTTTAAAACTGTGGGGACTCTATGGAAGCCAAAAAATGTTACTTCATATTTGCATTAGTATATTCCAGAATAGAAGGTGACTCCCTCTGCCAGAAAAAAATTAAAGACTGAGACGCCTACCCATTACTTAAGCACACACGGACCCATCTTCATAGCCTTCATCTCTTGTGCCCCTGGAAAAACTGTTCCTTGGAAATTACAGTAATTGTTTATTCTCTTTGATCTCCACTAATAAAGCTATGGACTATCACTCAGCAGGAGCTGTTTCTCTTAGTTAGGATCTTTGCAACGGTACTTACATTAGGAAGGCTCTGGGGAAATTTCAGTAAATGCACTTGAAAAGAGCTCTGCAAAACTGCTTAGACTTTCTGTAAAAAATATTTCCCCCGCATTTTCTCAGCACACTTCTCAGCTTGTTTGTTTTTCTCTTTACTGCAGTTGTTGTTGGACTGAGGTGAAACCTAGAGAAAAGAGTTGTGACTCCTTGTCAAGAGATCTTATGGCAGCTGGAGAACAGAGCGAAAGATTTCTGAATCCCAGACAAATCACTATAGAAATCACACTTTGAGAATAATAGTGTCTTGCTGTTCATATTTTACTTTCCAAGCCTAGTAAGGAAGATGGAGGGATGGATATCCATTGGTCCTCCAGCAGGGATCCCTTCATGACCAAAGTGCGATGTAAGAGCCCCCAGCATCCCCGATTATATCCCATTATAGGAAATATCACTTCGTTCCCAGGAAGGGCAGCAAGGATCAGACTTAAAATTAGTTAGGTACCTCACTCTCATGGAGATCAGTGTAAATTGGGCCTGTTACATTTAAAAACCCTATTCCCCAGTTTCATGTATGCAGATGATGGGAACTGTTGCCCTTTGGTGTGGTAGCCATATCATGGCCAAGTACTGGGAGACCTAGTGGGTCAGTCCGTTCAGAACTGGTTCTGCAGAAGGGCAGCAGCCTCTCAGTTCTCCAGCCTCTTGGACAGCAGGTGGCTTGGTTAGGGATTTGGGAAGTTGTTAGATTTAGTTTTTAGTCCTCAGACTTTAAACACCACAGCCAGAGCTGAAGATCAGCTTGGCAGATCAGGTCAGCAAGCCAAATATCAGCCCACCTCTGGCACACACAGGAGTGACACTCATGTTGTGCATGGGCGAGTTCTCACGCGTAGCTCTTGGTGAGCTACAACACGCTGCTGTCACCTTCTGTAGAGCTGACAAATGTATGGTTGGTTGTAAGAAAATGCAAAGAGAAAGCCAAATGTCAGAGCTGCTGGGCACTGATGGAAGAAATCTGACCCTTTAAAAGAAATTCTGCATTTCAATGAGTTCCCCAACCTGTGACATCTTTTGGCCACTTCTTGCTGTTTTAAGATGAAGGTGGCAGTGGCCTTCACACCAAATAGGAAGGGTCTAAAGCATATCCATGTATGTGCCTGTTGCATAACTGGCAATTGAAAACAAGAGTAATTGCACCAGCTGGTCTCTTTTTTTCTTTTTCCCCTCCAGCTAGAAACTGTAAAAGCTCAAAAGACCAACTGCACAACCTTAAAGTCATATTTACTGTGTTTGGCATCCTGCCACAGGCGATGGGAATATGGTTCTGTAGATGTTGCTAGCTGACTGCTGCTTTATACTTAATGATCTCATGGATGTGCAAAGTGAAGAAATATAATCCCCAGTGAAGACAGGGGGCAGGGTTGGTAAGGAATAAAAAGCCTCTTCCTCTAAACTGGTTTTGATCTTTCTATGGGCTAGAAATGAAGAACAGTAATTAAAGCTTAACTGGAAGAGAACAGAAAGCTTTTAAAATTAATAAAACTTGTAACAGGCATCAAGGATGATCATATTTAAAGGCTATGCAGGCTGCCGTGTCAGTCGGCTCTCTGAGTGAGCATATGCTCTCTATAGGTGTGCCAGCCCTGGGACATGGAGTGCTGGCATGCACATGGGAGCAGGAGCTGTGTTCCCAGCCATGCCGTGGATAGCACCTTCCTCATCTTCTGCTGGGTTTTCCCTGCTGTAATTCCTTGGACTACACCGACATTATTCCAGATTTACTCTGGTTTGTCAGGCCTTACCTACAGGGAAGCCAGCAGGTAATGCATGGGAGCCTTATTCCCAACTCAGTCTCTCACCTGGAGCTTGCATTTTATTTTTCACCACTCAGTTATTTTTTAATGATGAGACCCTCACCACAGGACATGCCTCCAGCAGCTGATGCGTTACGTGAAGAACCTCAAGCTGTGTGAATTGGCAAAGTTGAAAAAAATAAAATAAACACCTGATCTTTTAAAGGCAAGGACACTCTGTGTATTATTTGGAAAGATAATAGCTTAATTGTTCAGCCTGGCATTTTAATTTAGGCATTATCCTTTTAAACACAAATGTGCTTTATATCAGGAAAGAGGCAGACAGACTGACCACTGCCTCAGAGACTTTGAGAGCAGTCATTTTACAACAGTTTTGCTCCATGCTGGTAATATTTTCCCACAGGAGATAAATATTCTTGGTCTGGTCCTGGGGAGGATGCAATGCTCACACCAGAAGAGCAGTGCTCCTCCTCCACAGGAGACCATCATGGCTAGAAGTATCTCAAAGGTCTGTGCCAAATGTCTGTGTTTTACATTTTCTTTATCCCACTTGTTTGAAGGACTGTGAAACACATAAAGGGCTGATACACATGGGCACCAAGAGTGGGTCTCCTGAAGGGGGTGAGCAAAAGGTTCCCACAGACATCACAGAACTTGCCCAGGAAGAAAACATCTTTCTACAATGCTCCAACATCTGCTTGCACTGCCATGTGCATAGCAAAGCTCTAAGTTGGCAGCGCTCTGGCAAAGACATTTTTTTCCATTTAAAGAAGTTCTGGACAGAATTAACGCACTTTTCTCAGCTCCAGCTCTGACCGTTGCAAGAGTGAAGAGAGGGAAATGTTCCACCTCTTCCCTTTTACCACCTGGATGCCAATGCGAGCTTAAACTTTATCTGGATGAAAGTGATGTGCAAGGAAAGGACAGAGAGCAGCCGCTACCTCTGGCTATGCTCCACTGAGAGAGGAGGATGGGAAAGGAGGGGATGTTTCAGCCCTTGACTGCCATTTATTCCAGCACTAAAAGAAAATGAATTTTTAAATCCTAATGCTGAAACACCTATTAAAAAGAGTACTAAACTATGGCAGAAGAGTGTCTGGGAGGTAGGGCTTTTTGGATTAACCCAGCTGATTTTTTTAATTTATTTTTTACTGCAAGTGAACTCTCACTGGCTTTCTTTAAAGGTCACCATTTTTTTTTAAACTACTATGCTGGGAAAATGCTTTTAAGTTTCATCTGCTTTGTGTGTGTGCATTTTCTAAGCCCTGGGTTTATTTCTTATTGGAAAATGGTCTTGGATCCTCTCTGAGTTGGAAATTTTATTTTATTTATCAGGTGCATGTGAGAAAGAGGTTTTTTTAACTCTTTAGACTCTTTTTCATTGGCTGCTCAGCACCTTGTCTTTGGACCTCAAACTGTGAGCCAAATCCTACCCGCTACACTTTTTCTTCCCCCTACCACCCATCCTCTGCCAGCATCTCATCAGGGGCCCTGAAGCTCCCTGTCTCATCTCCTTGTGTCTCTGCCTTGATGCACAGAAGGGGTTAAATGGGCTGTCTCAATTCTGCTTGATTGCTAACGAGCTGTGATTTCCTTCTCCTGGCACTGTCACTACCAACAGGTCCAGAAGGAGAGGCTGTTTTTCCTGCAACACCTTCCATGGTTGGTGGAGAGGTCTGGAGGCGTCCGAGAGATGCAGGCATTTTCATGTTTTGTGAAAATAATCAGCTGGCTATAATCAGTCCATAGGCTAAGGATGTTCATGGGCAAAGCAGAGCTTTCAAAAATTTGATCGCAAATCCAAAATGTTATTACATCCTTCTACACTTCAGTATCTCTCTCAAGAAAAAACTCTGTGCTGACAAATAACACTGAGAGGGAAGCAGTCATGTAGGGATGTACCAACTCAATTTGCAACCTTAAATCCTTATTAGGGATTAGCTCTCTGGCCAAAACCTGTTGCCTGAGGATTACTAGTAGACAAATAGATTTTCAAAGGGTGCCCAAATCAGCTCATATTATCCAGACTTTGTCCATACTCAGCCAAACCCTAAAGCACCAATTCTCATGAGATGTCTCACTTTTAGGTGGCTCAGGAAGAAGCACAGCAGAGAGAAAAGCCCACATGAAATACATCAGTTACTCTTTCTCCCAGGAGATCTCCCAGTTGCCCCAAACCCATTTGCTTTGCCAGAGCTCTAGGCTAGGCTGAGCATTGCTCCCCTCTGCGGGATGTTTCGTATTCTCTTGTGCAGAATTCCCTTAAAAAAAGCTTAACAAGTGGCTTCCCTGAACATATGACACAAATTATGTTTTTATTGATTACAAAGCAGCACCGGCTCGAAAGGACACTCCCATGACGCTCCATATGCAAGTATGTCACATAACTCTTCTATATTTATCAACTTCCATCTTCAAACTAGTTAGATTTTTGCTTCATTAATCACATTAAAAGGCTGTTCCTGAACCTCACGCCTCTGATGGTTAGAATTACACTTCTGATTTCCATCTTAATTTATTTATAGCCAGTTGATTCTCATTGCCACATAAGTAATACTAGAAATATAAAAATAAAAGATGGTATTTAACAATCTGTCTAGACTGAGGACAGAGAACAAGTCAAAAATCCCTATTTTTATTGTTAACTAAGCATATGATGGTATATTATACTAATAGGAATTTGCATTTCAAAAGCAGATGAGCAGACAATATAGACGTTAATTTACTGAAACCAAAACACTTCTCAGTCAGTAAGGTCACGCACAATTTGTAGCCCAATGGAAACAGAAAATGTTGCAGTTAAACCCCGCTCTTGCAAAAGGCCTGGCTCTCCTTCAAAGGCTCGGCTCGCTGTGCTAGCTGGTGAGCGCCCAGGCTCTGGGACTGCCTGTCCGAGCTGAGCCGACCCTCCTGCTACCTCTGCCTCTTTGGCACTCACATCTCCGAGGCATCAAATTTCCATCGTATCACTATTCTTCATAGCACGAGTAGAAATCAGAAAGCCACTGATTTCATCCAAAGGTATCTGGACCTTCACCTGCTGAGTGTTTTGCCTTCAAGAGGCCAGAAGTTGCCATAGGTGGGGCTTCTTTATTTATATGCTTATAAGAATAGATCAGCTCTTATGCTCTGGATTGTACAGCAATAAAATCCATCTTCCTTGCAGAATAAAGCTTGTGTTAAAGCCAAATTCCAGATGCACAAAAACTCCTTCTATTGTCTCCAGGGGATCATTGTCCATCCCAGGAACTTGAAAGCCAACAGGCTATATCTGAAACTATTTCATCTTCAAAAAATCTGCCTTCCACCAGAATATGCCTATTTGCAGCTATGAGAAGATAGTTATTTGTTAATGTTTCCTAGCAATGGCATAAGTATTGTCAGTTAGAAATGCTGAAGAATTTTATTCCACGAAGACACATTTCAGAGTGCATATTATCCCTCTCCTCTAGAGGAGGAAATGCAGTGTAAAACTGCATAGTTTTCTTGCTTTGCCAGCACTAATAAGTTGTAATCAAGCTATCATCATCCATGTGATTCAAAGGGTTTCTTGTTATTTGAACTTCCCTGGGGAATGGTTTACTCCTCGCACTGCTCTGCCATGTCATGTTCCCACTTGCAGCAGGACGCGGCGGCTGTGCCCACACGTGCCTCTGCTTAAGGGTCAGCTGCAAACCAGCACAGCTCCGGGCGGCTCCTTAAACCAGGTTGGACCTGGCGCAGCATGTTGTGCTGGAGCAGGTTAAAAGCTGGTGATGCCCAGCAAGGGCTGGTGATGGCCAGGCACCGGTTCATCTGGATGTGGAAGCAAACATCACCGCATTCACGTTCCCTTTGTTGAGATGATGTACCAGCAAAGGCTTCCTCTGTGCATGATTTCTGAGGCGTATGATCTTTGCAGGGAAATGCTGGCCCTTTGTGCTGCTGGGAGTAACTGTCTTTGCTGCTTGGCCATATCTCCTTGCAGAGCTCGGTCAGGTGGCTCAGCCGCAGCTTGGGACACACGCCTGCTCATGGGCCGTTTCAGAGTGCTGGGGAGCACATGAGGGCTGAAGGTAGCTGCTGTGCTGCATGATCATGCTGCAGGTCGCAGGGGCTCAGGAAACCCAATTTTTTCCAAGCCAGCACAGCCAGGCTTGTCCTTCCACTGGGATTGCTTTAGCACCATCACTGTTGCTTAAAACCTTTAATGCTTTTCCCCCTGTGCCTAGCCAGCTGGCTTCCCACCTACCCAATATGCCGTTGTCGTGTTTATCATGGTCACGGGCTCTATACCTCCCTTTTGGCTTGCACAGGAGGAGGCAGGGAACGGCTGCCAGGGCCAAGTGGGCAGCCAGCACCCAGGCAGGCATCAGGACTGCCACCCGCCTCCCCACGGGCCCCTGGGTGGGAGCACTGCCTCGCAGGGTGTCACACACGGCCAAGGGCAATACCATGGCCACCTGGCCCGCAGGCACGAGTCTCAAAGCTGGCACCCTGCTGCTGGAAAGGCTGGAGCATCTCACACACACTGCATTTTTTCTCTTGGCACGTGTACATATCTGTAATATGGCATACGTTTCTTTTTCATTTGATAACAAGAGACATCAAAAGATGTGTATTGATTTATTGCCTACAGAAATGCATGCTGTAATATGGCCACAAGATCCCGATGAATCTGCTAAGTCAATAGCTCCAGCTCCTTCACAATGAGCAAATGGAGAAGTCTGTGAATTAATAACTTCCCTGACCTCCAGCCTCTGTGAGGCCAAACGGCCAATGGAGGAGTTAATCCAGTAATCCATTTTAGCATCTGGAAGGCAGCACACTCCCCGCCTGAGCCTGGACCTACAAAAAAAAGTGAAGAGAAGGAAAAGCAAACAAATCTTAGGGCTGGGGAGGGGAGGACTGAAATAGAAACAGAAGGGAGGAGAGGGAAGGATTGCAACCCGACAAAGAAAGCGGCAGGCTCATTTGCAGTCCCTGGCTGCATGATGCCTTCATCTTGCAAAAGAGGTTTGGGGCTTTATTTGTTCCAGTGGGATCAGCTGGGCTTTGTGAGCACTCACTGCTGGTATTTTGCATTGCTCAGTGCTCAGGGGAAACTAAAGCTTCTTGCAGTGACCTCAGCCTGAATTGCTTCTCGCCTCCGCAGTGAAGTCCCTGACCTTTTCCTGCCAGCTCAGCCAAGGGCACAGCGAAGCTCCCGCCCGTCCTGGGACCTCAGAGTGCTTCGGCAGCCGCACAACTGCCGCTGATTTGGGAATTCTGCTTTCATACACTATTCTCAGTCACTTTATTACTTTACCAGACTTTAACTAATCAGCTTGAAATTTCCTCTGTAACATTTAAATTTAAAAAAAAAGAGGAAAGAAACTGGCTAAAATATTCCAGCTGCTTAAAAAAGAGAAGAGAGGTTAAAAAATACACTATATTCCTCATTTTAAAAGCAAGGCAACGGTTTGCTTTGTTGTGAACACTAGCAGTCCAGCTTTCAAATCCCAGTGTGAGGCTCAGAGGGCGTCAAGGATTTGCTATTCTCCCCCTGTGAAATTTGCCTGTGTTGGGACAGAGCATGAGCTGCTGGCAGACAGCTCTGCGCCGGGCTGGAGCACTCCCGATGGGCAGCAGTCGATTTTGCTCTTTTGAGTTGCAGCCTTCAGACAAGCCATTGCTGGGACATGAACAGACACCGCTCCCACTGCACTGCACATTAAAGCGCTTGGTGGGGGGGAAACCACCTTTTTGGGGTGACTTCCAAGGGAATGCTTGGAAATTGTGGAATAACTGCTATCACCTCTTCATAAAGCCATCTGCTGAGCATACACAAATGTGAGCTGATGAATTCAGTATCATAGATTTTATTAAAAATCCAGTCAGCTTATGGAGTTGGACAGAAGCTGTTAACAGCACGAATGGACATTCGGTAGCAGACAGAGCCCAGCTGCTTTAAGGAAGACCTACTCCGTGTGCTGGGCATCAACTTGTATTATTTTGATTTTGGATTACGATACTCTTTAATTAAAGGTCCTGACTTTATAATCCAATCAATCTAGATAAATAACAACTCTCTTTTGCAGATAAAGTTGTAGGCTTATCACTGCCCAGCAGCCATATTTTAAAGACGATCCATAAAATTACACAGCAAATCAGTTTACATAGCATCTGGTCTCCGCAGCTGCGTGCAGGCAGAGCTCTGCACTTGTGCTGACAACCGCATTTCAGTGACACCGTGCCATCCCGGGCATATGTCCTACCCAGCCCTTCTCCTATTACCACCACAACAAAGTTACTGCTTCCTCAGCAGTATTATACTTTCTGCTACTCATCCCATTCATCCCACAAAACGTCTAGCTCAGAGTTATTGTAATTATAAGGGGGAGGTTACAGTGCTGGAGGATGAAATGTAATGCAATTAGTAGAGTATTTTACCCATTCTTCACCTTTTCCTGCCAAATAACTTTGTTATAATGAAGGGTATCAAACAACCATTTAATTGTGATTTAATTGAGGAGTTACTTGTGCCACACCGACATCAATGAACGGTTATGGGAATGCTTTTCAGGAATCAGTGAAAAATGCAGCATACTGGATTAGCATACATATCTGTAAGGGATGAATCGTGCCAGTCCTACCTTTAATGTCTGCTTATTTGCATGAGCCTTGCTAGGCTCAGCCTCTCTGCAGTCTATGTAAAAGTTTAGAGCCCACTACAAAAGCAGCACAGGGGGATATGACACCCTTTCCTTGGGCTGGTTGGGGTCGATGGGTGCAGAGGAGCGGTCAGGATAGGAGCCACGGTGCTGAGGCAGACTCTGAAGCAATTTGCCCAATATAATGCAAAGAGCTTAGGACTGATCCCAGACCTTGATCCACTCCTGCATGTGAGCAACCCTTTTCCCACACCTTGCGAAACTGCATTTTCTCAATACAGCTTTGCAATGAATTTGGCAGAGATGAAAGTAAGGGCAAGTCAGGCAGCCGCGGCAGGGCTGAGTATGAAACTCCAGAGGGTATCTGTAGAGCTGAGACAAAAAGCCTGTGCAGACCTATCTAAGCTAAACTTGCCCCCAGATAGCACTGCTGTCTCATTTCCTGGAATATATTACCTAGACATAGCTGACAAAAGTAAACAGAGGAAAAAAGACCATTCTGTAACGCAATCAAACCTCAATTGCTCATTTGTTTTTGTCCTTTAAAAGAGCTAATAACATGGTAATTGGTGAAGATATCTCCAGGGCTCCATAAGTGAAAGCAAGAGAGAGATTTTCCCACCATGAAATAGAGAGGCATATTTTTCTAAAGAACAGAGGGAGGTATTACCCAAATTTAAGGAATCCATATAGATTTCTACCTGATGTCCAAACCAGTGAAACCTTGTTCCTTTGAGTGTTGGCTTTTAATGGCCCAGAGATCTTTGGTGTGATTGTGGTAGAAAAGCATCCCTAGAATTTGCTTCTTGGCAAGGGAGGATCCAAGCCCACTGGAGTGTATCTAGGGTCAAAAATACATGGGAAAAACTATGGCTGTTCTTGCTTACATGATGCCTAGCTTTGCCCCGTGACACACCAAAGCGGCAAGCACTGCTTTTATGTCCCAAACCCTGTAAAGTGAAGAGCCAACCAAGTAGAGAGTATTCAGCTACAGCACATTATTTCTTTTAAGAAAATGTCCCTGAGCTCCCTTGTCTCCCTACTCCTGTCGTCAAATTTGCATTCAAATTCTCCTGGTTTAATAACCAGCCAATGTCACCCAAAAGGCACACAAAATTTTGGGCCACAAACAGAAAAATTGCTTTCATCTTTCAGAAAATTCCCAAAGCAGACTCTGATTTTTTGAAATATCTGTTCATTTACTGAGCCTTCTTTTATTTTTTTAATTGTCACATCTCTAGCTGGGGTACAAAAAATATAGAAACATCCTGAAAACAGGTCCTAAAGTTCAGTTCGTGCATTGGTTGGAGTCTAACTTGGAGCTTCTTTTGGCTCTTCCAGACTGAAGGACTCCAAGGGGAGAGGTGACACACTGTAGATGCACGGGGTGGCGATCCTGAGAATTGAAGGGAGGGGCCCAAATTCCAGCAAGTGTTTCTGAATCTTAATCTTAAAAGCATTTCACAAAATCATAGCCTAAAATTGTGGAGGGCTTGAATAATCTCCCCCATCACCAAATATGTCTGAAGCGCTTCTGGCTCTCACTTTGCCGCGTTGTGGGTGTCCTTGCTCGGCTCTGCGGGGACTTCCAGTGGGCAGCGCTGGACTGGCTCATCAGGGGCACCCGTGGGCTCGCACCGCTGGGCGCTGGCCTCCACAGCACCCACATCCACACTGCAAGTCCAAGAGGATGGTCTGATCTTTCACGGAGAAAAGTGGGAGAGCAAAGAGCCAACCTCCTCTGCCTGAGCCCTCCTCCACTTTATTGTCTTGCAGTGCCAGTGCCAGGAAGACCCCAAGGTACTTGGGAAGCATAAACTTTTAGTCCTCCATTATCTTGCACATTAATTAATATTATTTAGAGCTTGATCTATGCTGCTTTTATCTTTTGCAAAGTACTTACAATTTCTTCAGGATCCAGGAGCTATATAACAGTAAATTATCATTTTATTGAAGTGATTGGCTTTATTCTAAAGCAGGTTCTTAAAGAACAGGCTTTAAAGGTTAAACTCTGTGCCAGGGTAATATGTATATCACATTCCCGGGTGCCTTTTGTGTTTGAAAATCGACAGTTTCCATCTGTGAAAAGAGGAATTTAGACATGCTGATACTCTGACATTTAAATGTGAGCAGTGGAAGATAAACACAGTATGACACAAAGTAAATGGGGTGATATTAGGAAAAGTTAAATTTCAAATATTCATGCTCCTGCTTCTACCTGCTGGGGTACTGTGTACCAGAAGGAGCATTACCATGCATTAACACTGTCATGTCTCTGGAGTTCGTTACACAGGTCGGCACAACACACCCGTGAACGTGATCTTTTCAAAGCAAAGGCCATAAGCTTGTTCAAAACCTTTTCTGGTTAGTGATGAGTCTTACATCCCTACTCTGCAGCTAGCAAAGCTAGGCTCAGAAGAGATTTAGGATGCAGGTCTCTGTCATGATCTCAGCTGCAAATAATTTTACAGCAGTTCTGGATGTGCAAGGAGCGACAAGCGCAACTTTTAGCACTAAGCTTCCCTGCTCCAGCCTGCGCTTGTACCTGCAACCCAAGCAGGTCGCTGTCTAGACACAGACACCCGCTGTGCCATTCTCCAGCCACGTGAAAGTGCAGGTCTGAGTGGCGGTGAATACCTTAGTGGGCTAGCTGTGATGGGCTGTGGGCGTAAGCAAAGTCTGTAGGGAGACGTAGTATCTTTTCTCCTTAAAAAAGAGGGGGTTCCTTTACACAGTTTCTGTAGTAAATAGTATTATTACAAGTGAAATGCAAGCTGAGAAAGATGTAAAATGTGCTGAAAAAGGTAAGGTAGTGAAAGAAAACAGTAAAGTGGTGAGGGGATAGCTAGATATAACATCCCTTGTAGTCCCAGTCTGGTCTGATTTTGGTGTTGACACTGTCTTGTACCCAGGTGACCTTGAACTAACGCAGGAAAACTTGCATTTGTGAATATTTTTAAAATCTCTGGCCCCTTCAGTAACCTGATCCCACACACAACTGTGTGACAAAACTGCTCTTCGGGATCTTGTCTGACTTTCTCTCTTCGGAGCCCCAAGGGTGTGTAGGCAGGTTAAATAATGCAAAAGCAGCTGTAATTATGCTGTGCAGTTTCTCTGGAAACATTTGAAAAATATTAGCACATTGTTCTTTTTTGGTTCTTTTTTTTTTTCCTGGCCTCTTTTTGAGGGGTCTAGAACAAATCTAATGGTTTAATGAGATATATGACAACATACAACATGAAAGAGATTTTTAGTGACTTTCATTACCCAAACTCAATTAGAGGAGAGTAATCAGCAAGTCCCCTGCCGTGAGAAGTGCAGAATGAAACCTCGGCAAGATGGGACAGATGCAAGAAGAGAGACTCATTGCAAAACAAGCACAGAGGTTGTCCCTGTACCCCCCAAAGCACCCAATGAATACCAAAACATATAAATTGCAGCATTAGCGACTTGTCTCTGCTGTTTTCTTCCTCTAAGATGGATAATTAAAACATAAATAGTCCCTCAATCTATTCTTTTAAAAACTATTAATTTAATGTCGGTTAAAGTCCTTTGTTTGCTTGTTTCTTGGGAGGGGAAGGAAGGGAAATAAAGGCTTGTTCAGATTTTGTTTTCTTTCTTTTGGTCCCACTGTAAGATATGCTTGGATTTTGCTGTGTGTTGTTGTATCAGTGCCTGGGACTAACTTAGTGCTATTTGATGCTTGGCACAGGAATTTCGCGAAATCTGTGAAATCTAGGTCTGCTGTGGCTGGTTCACACGTGTTAGTACTGGTCCCAGGCTTAATGCTTGGAGGAGAGGCAGCATGTCGGGTTGTTACATACTCCTCCATTTCTGATCTTGCCAGTGTTGCCTCCTGCAAGCTGCTAAAACCAAAACACATGTTCGTTTATCCAACTGAGGCCCAGAGCCTCCATCTTGCAGTAACTGAGGACACAGAAAAACCCCACAGATTTGCTGAAAGTGGTGTTACAAGCATTTCTATGGCAGGTCTAGGAATTCACAGCTCAAGAGAGTGAGCAATTGTAGCTTTAAACCACGTCTGCTTCTCTTCCTCCTCTCTTCATGTGTCTTTTGTGCCTATTCATGTAACGCATGCTGAATAAAAACAGGTGGGCAAACCTTGTATCTAAGCTCAGGTGATCTCAAAGACAACCATCTCCAGCAATTCTGCGACTCCAGCTGGCAGGCCGGTCGTGCGCAACCACGCTGACCCTCCAGTGTCTCTTCTCAAAGGGCTTCTCGCGTCAAATCCCCTGCAAGGGGCTCTCGGCAGCTGGTTTCCACCCTCCTTCCTCTCCTCTCCCCCATGGCTGTGCCCAGCCTGCAGGACGATGCTCTCCTGGCCTGTTGTTCAGAGGCATGGCTGCTTTTGACTCTTCTCCATTAGCCAAGGCAGGGATGGAGGTTCTGCGCTCCCCTCTTTCCAGTCCCATCCCCATCGGTGTGGGTGAGCTGCCTGCCAGCTCCTATGCTCCAGTTTCATCTCTGCTCTCACAGATGTAACGCAGCCTCTTGGACAGTGCACGTTTTGCCATTGCTTTGTTTGGCTATTTGGTGGCTGGAGCTGTGCCTGCTCAGCTGCGCGCTGGCCTCAGATCCAAGGCTCTGTCATAGCAGGCAGCCTGCCTGGCCTGGCCTGTTTAAAGTATTGTTAACTTGTGTCCTCTCCATTTTTCCTCTGCTGGATTTTAGCAGACAACCCCCTCTGGAGAAGCAGCCAGCACCCATCAATCCTTCTAGCAGGCTCCTGTCTTGTGCTGTGAAGGATGCATTGCAACGATCCCATGACACAAGGATTCCCCGTCAGTCGCCCATCTTTACATCTGACTCAGCCGTGTTAGTTCCTTGCGAGCACCTGGGGAAGGCATCAAACCCCCACCTCCTCCAGACCCATTTCAATGCTGCTGCAGCCCATTGCCTGCTATGGAGTACACTTCCAAAATCAGGTCTGCCCAGAGTTCCTAAGACTCTGGGAACGCCAGCATTGGGCTGTACGACAGGGGCAGGACTGAGGGTCATTAGAGGGGTTGTGCCAGTGCATTGGGTCACAAGACAGCCAGAGCCCCCCGCACGTCTCCTCGCCTGGTAGGCAAAAGCCCACATTACCAGGCTGCAGGATCCGTGCTTTCTCTCAGCGGTCCTCCCAGGCAGCCCCTCGTCCTGCAGGTCTCTGCTCCACCGGGCACCGAGCGTGCTGTGCAAGAGCAAGGGAGAGGCACCATGACAGGGAATGGTACTGGGGGACACCCTCTCCTCTGCCTGTGAAACTGGAGAGCTGAGTTTTGGTAAGCTGTTTTCATTCGTTAGACACTCTGAACTATTTTGCCGTCTGATGGTGGCTGGACACTGATGCCTGGCCAGACAGTACAGTCTCCAATTTGTCTCTGGCACACCTCGCTCATAAATCTAATTCTCGTCGCGAATGAAAAGCAATACACTACTGCTAACAGAGGTAACCAGGTAAAGTACTTTGAAGAGGCATACGATGAGTGAATTCCCCCAAACAGCTCAGTCAGTGATGGCTATACACGCTAGCCCACACTCAGGTATATTACAATTTTACTCACGTTCAAGGATAATCTCCATTAGCAAAATGCATTCATGTCTACAGCAGAAATTCTTTTAGTGGGAACGTATCAGTCCACACTCAGACGCAGGCTTTGCTGGCTTCTGCAGGATTGGCTCAAGCACTTTCCCAAATGGGAGTGAACAGAGATCAATTTAGACACGTCCTTGCATTATTGCAGGAGGGCAATAACACAACATCATGTTGTTCGCCACCACTTCTAAGGAGCTGAGTGTAATCCCTACTACAAATCACTGCTTGTCACAGGGGTGGGGAAGAAAGAACTGCCAGCTGCTGGGAAATAAATTATATTACTTTCTGTTCCATTTACACCTGGAGATTCCTTAAATGGTGTAGATTTAATTCTGCCCAAATGAGGAAAGCACATGCATGTTACAGGGGAGACAGATAACTATTCACTTAAAATTCCAGGCAAGACTTTTGCTTTTATTACCCTCATTATATTTTAAAGACATAACCAACAGCTTATGCAAATTAGCACCTTAGATTATTAGCAGGGAAAACCCTACTGCATATATAAGTGCACAAATGTGACTTAGCAGCAAGCACAATAAGGATATTGTACATGGTCACTGACATCCATTTAAAGGCTTCTAGATCACTGAATTAGTTTCATGGGGCTGACTGTAACTGGAGTTTGGCTGAGTTGTACTGTCAAAGTGATCTCAGGGCTCACTGTGGTTGAAAGGGGCAATCCTGCTGCCCCTCCGCCCCCATTCTCCTCCCCCAGGGCTGCCTACAGGCTCCTGCCTCCGCTACAGATCAGACCCTTCACTGGAAAAGTCAGTGAAGTTTTCTGTTGGTTTAGTGAGCTGAACCAGCTCAGTGATAGGTCTCAGGAGCACCAGGGCAGGCATAGGAGGAAGGTGCTAGAGCTTCCCTTGGCAGCAATGAGATATTAGATCAGCTCGGTCGTGATGTCAATCGAAGTCTTTCTGTCTCAGTTCTGGGGTTTAATCACCTGCGCAAACATACAGCCCTTCTGTGCCTCTAGCCTGCACCTTGCATTCCCCCTGCCCACAGGGCATGTGGACTTGTAGGAAAGTGCAAACTGAAAGCACAAAGACATGCACACAAAGAGTTCTAGCCCTGCAGAACTGCATTACAAAACATCCTGCATTCCCTAAGAAGTGACTTCATCTTTATCCCGTAATGTTCCTCGACAAGATAATTTAGTCATTTTCGTGAGCATGACATCCATCCCAGCACTCACCCAGCATCCTGGGTTCATCTGACACAGCAGTCTTCCTTCAGGATGTCTAATTCAATAAGTAACAACACAAAAGAGTGGATGCTATGGAAGAAGATGGTATACTCAGCCATGCTGACAGATACAGCAAGACAAAGGGAAGTCTTTTTATGGAAAAGCTGAATATCAGCTGTGCTATGCAGGTTTTTCAGTAAAGAAAAATTATTATTATTATTCAAAATTTTTACTGTAGAACAAATAATACTATAACAATCTATTTCCATTAAATTCAGTAATAGTCTCACTGGCTTTTGGACTTTTGAAAATTGTTCTAGTTCAATTACATTAATTAATGCACAAAGAACAATGCACAGAAATAATAGGCAGGATATTCCTCAATAAGTATCATATCTTTAAAGCATTATAATAGAAAGGTCTGCACAACATTGTGGCTGAGGTACCAAAGGTTAAAAGCTGCAAATGCTGGTCCCAAGTGTGGGATGTTGGGTAAGTTACCTTGGAACAGAAAGGAGATGAATTGGGTACTTAGGTCTTTTGCTAGCATGTGAGGTGTTTTTTTGATCATATAAATATTCCTATGACAGCTAGCATTCATCTATCTACAGGAAATACTGGGATAAAACTGATGAAATTAAAATCTCTCTGCAAGATATCATTCCAACACAGTGAATTTCATTAGTTTTCCTGGGATTAAATAGAGAGCAGCTCCCAAGACCCTGTCCCTGCAGACCTAGCATAGGCCATGCAGGTTGGCTACAAGGCAGGCTGCTCCCACAGAGAGCCTAGGCCAGGGGTAGCCCCTGTGCAGCAGAATATTAACAGGCAAAATACCTAGTGAATGTCCTTCAGCTCAGCCCTGAGCAAGTGCTGCTCATGAAGGCACTGCTCACGAAGCTGGTGGTTTAGCAGCACACCCAGCATCTGCTCGCTGGCACTGATTGCTGCACAATGACGTCTATCTTGAGAGGCGACAGGAAATTTATCTCCCAGCACCTCATCAAATCAAGTGTAATTCCTGACCATTTGCCAAATGGGAGCGATAACTGTGCTAAGTGCCCTGCAGGAGAGTCTTCTCTGAATCATGTGTGTGGATCATGAGCGCCTGTCGGCTGCAGTTATATATGACTTGATTAAGCCCTTGCATAGAGGAGCTCTGCTGACCTGCTGAGAAAGGTCAGAGCTATCTCTATTACGCTATGGACATTTTCTGTACATGGCACATTAACTTCCTGGATATTAAGTAGCTGTATCATGCCTTCAGGTTGCCAAACACAGGCCACTTGGTTCCTGTTGGCTAATTTCCCCTGGGCTTTGTGATCCAGAAGAATTTGGTACTTTTCCTTTTTCAGCCACTCAAAAACATCTCTCTCCTATTGTACAGGGCTTTTCCCAGAAGTCTTAAGGTGGGAGAAGCTCATTAATAAGCTCCTTCAAATATTCCTAAGGCCAGTCTGTAAGTTCTCTTCTCCTCATCCTTTCTCCCTGAAAGGGCCCAAAGACAGTCGGTCCATCCCAGCCTTTGCATTCAGGGACTGCAAAGGACTTTGCAAGGCCACTCTGGATAATGGGGGAGGGAAAAAACTTCATCTACCAAGACAGCTGTGCTTTAGCTGCAATGAAACACCTACTTTAAAAATGCTCATCTGCCCATGCAGTTTGCCCACTGCTTTGTGATTAATCGCAGGATTCAAGCCAAAGTGATTACTTACAATACAGTGCAATATGGCTGACTCTTTGCAAAGCTGGCATGCAGTGTTTGGAGGTTTTCCAAAAGAGGTAAATCCTTTTAAAATGAATGCTGTGTATCTATAGGGGATCATGTAAAATGCTCATAAATATATACACTTAAAACAACTAGTTAGTGCATTGCCCTGAGCTCAGGTTTCCATTGGTGCCCTTAAGCTCTTGCCAGAGACTTGCTAAATAGCACTGAATTCGTATTTGACATTCTCTAGTTATTCCCTTTAGCAACAAGTATTGCAAGGTAATCCCAACTAGTTGGTTAACGCATACCTGGCAAGCTTTCAAAGCTAGTCAAGATATAATGAACAAGTAGAAAACATTGGCAAACTATTGTATATTTTCTTCTTCTGCCGGAGTACAATGGTAGCATTAGCCTTGCGAGGTCTGGTACAATTCCCTTCTGCATGCCTAGGAATCCTTCCTGTGATTGCAATAGGAGCTAGAATGGAGCCTTTGTAGCAAACCCCGAGGAATAAACAGGAGCCCTCATCTTGGGCTTTGTGGGATGGTGGAGCATATGGGGTCCCATTAAGAATGTCATCTTCTAGCTTCAGTGTTGCCAAGAAATCCAGATGATATTTGTTTGCACCTTGGCTTTTGACTTTTGGATGGGAAGAGCAAATCCAGTCCTTTGAAAACAGTTGAGATTTTTATCTGTCACCTTTAAAAGCAGATCTAGCGTTTGGCAAAAATATGTAACAAAATACTTACTACAAATGTCAGGTAAAGTAAGCTTTTCCTTGTCGATGTGGATGGAGACTTACATATCTGAGGGAATGGAGGAATTGTGTTTTTAAGGGGCAGGTGTATTTTGAATGTTTCTGGTTCTGCTAATTCACTGTCCCTTTGGGACGCATTTTCTATGTTTCCTTCTTTATCTTTTCTATTTAGACCATAAAATCTTCAGAGAAAGGAGTGCTTTGCCTTGTATGTACTCAATACCCAGCACTCACCTGAACCTCTTTGTGGTTATTGTGGATCAAATATGCAGTATTGTGTCTGCAACAAACTGCTAGGGGTTTTTCAGCACTGAGCACAAGGGTCCTGCTTCTTGATGAGCTACTCAGGAACCATAATCGTGCAAGAAATAAGACTATTTTAAACCTGGATTTTAAGAGGTCTGGATTTGACAATGCTTTGCTATATATCCACAGTAATGAAACAACAAACACTAGTGAAATATTTCAGAGTCCTCGTTTGCATAAAGTTAGATGCTTTCCCTTCCCTCCCTGTCAAAACTTCAGTGAAGAGGGAAATCTCTGTGCCCTAGGAAGCTTAGCTGTGAATGCTTTGAGCTATTCCAGCACTTGTGTTATAGTTTGGTGCCTACAGTCACAGTTAGTTAATATGTGTATGCATTATCTCCTACCAGGCTGGCTGGAAAACATTTCTAGTTTGGTATGTATTTCTGCTTCGTTTGCAGTGGCTTCCAGCCTCATACTCCTTCTCTAAATATTATATATATGATCTAATTTATTTACAGTTAGTTCATATGCCAAACTGATGGAAGATGATGGTGTGGCCTGGTAAAACCAGTGGAGAAGCTAGTCCTCCTAGTGTCACTTATCCATGCCAGACCAGCATTGAAACATGGGTATCAATTTTATACAGATGTGGCATTTAGACCTTAAAATAATAGTTGTCTTTATAAAAGCAGTGAATTAAGTTAGATGATTAACTGTATCAGACTGATAAATGATAGATGATGGTACACAGATTTGGCAGAGCATCCCTGATTTCTCTTTCACAGCTCTAAGTGTCACTGTAAATTGTTTTTAACATAATTTTGAATGTCCAGATCTGGCAATGGGTAATAAATCAGCTTGAATCCATCAGCAACTGGCCTTATGTGTGTATTCTGGCGCTCTTTTTTGTGCGCCTCTGGTTTGAATATAGCTACCATTCTGTGAAATCCAGAAGGAAATTTAGACATGATAGAGAAAGGGAAGCATTTAAGTGACTCAAATACAAATCGGAGAAAAAAATTTGAAGTAGCAAGAAATAGGCATTAAAAGCTGCCAGGAAGATACAGTCAACAAAGATATATTAGGATATTGCTGATTCAGAAAGAGCAAAGTTTGGAAACTGCTTTGACTCCAAAGTTTTGGCCCCTCCTCTTGCCCACAACATTTTTTTCCTTATCCTGTGCCTCCAGGCTCCAGCTCCCATGCAGCAAAGGCAGGCGCTGTACAGTGTCAATCTGCAAGACCCTCACTCCCAGCCCCACACTTCTGCCACGCCTCAGAGTCAGAAGCGTGGCACACACCTCTGAATATCAGCCATGTCCTACTGCAAACTGCCTTCACTGGCCTCCTGCTATGGAAAAGCATCCTCCAGTGCAGGTGGAAAGTCACGTCCCAGGAGGTAGCATCTGTGTTCACTAGGACTTGTCTAGCAGAGCCATGATACCCTGGATGGGTTCATCTCACCAGCTGTTATGTGCCTAGTTAAAGCTATCCACAAAGCTCCTTCCAGAGTGTTTGCAGAGAGAAATAGGTCCGTGGAGTAATTAATTTGGTGCTAGAAGGTGTCCAAGACTGGTGGGTTGGGTCTTCTTCAGGAGATATTGATCTTTATTAGCTTCTGTGGAAGCCTCTAGCTAGCTGGCTTAGATGAGATGCTCGAGTTACAGATGGCAGAAGTTAGGGAAGAAACTGCCAGGTGTCATTAAGGTAGGTATGTAGGCAGGATTTCTGAACCACACAGGCACTGACGGATTCAGATACTCAGTGTGAATTTTAAAAGCACCTCCCTCTTCAGCACTCATTCCTGAGATTTAGTCTTGCCTGGCAGAGATTGCTTTGGAGGATTACCCATGTTTTTGAAAAAATGTAGATCATACAAAAAAAGGATCCTTAGGTCTGCAGAGATAATTGTTGCTCAGACTCATACTTGCTATCTGTCCAAGCACGTTCCAGTGCCTCTGAGTTTTAGGGTAATGCCAGAGAAAGGATTACAGATATCCCTTCTCATTACAACAGTGCTAGTAGAATTTCAGTCATCAATCATGCTTGTTTCAGAGTCTCTTTATTCTCTGAGGCTGATTAGCTGTTGAAATAATCCAGCTTTGATGGCAAGCAGTGCTTTATTAATACTGCAACTGGCTGCTTTTCTCCCATCATTTGCTTTTAATGGAACCCATGCTTTTTTGCTCCTTCTTCTGTCTGTGGAGCCCTCAGAAAGGTTTGGTGACTAACCATATGCTTGGATGCACATTCTTTGCATCAAAACAAGGCCTAAAATGCAAATGCTGCAGGTTGTGTTCTGGTTTTAGGATCTCTTCAAAGCATAAACATGATCTGACAGTCTGTCTTCTGCAACTAGGCGCTACACAGGGATTTACTGTACTCATCTGTGTAGGGGTGTGCTGGGTCCTAGGCAGACTGTAATTCCTTCACATGGTCTCCATCTGTTCCATCTTGCAGGAAGGTCTATCCCTGGAGCTGGTACTCCTCTTTCATGTGGACCTAGGGAGTTTCTGTGCCCATGACCCACGATCTCAAGAAGAGAGAAGAGGATCAGCAATATCCCTACTTCAACTAGAGGGGACTGATTTCAGCAATAGTAATGAGCACACCAGAGAGCCAGAGAGACACAGCTAATAAAGATGCACCAAACAATTAGCAGCACTAACACGTAGTCCCTCACCAGCCTTCTGCCTGCCCCGCCCCTAGCAACAAGCAACAGGTAAATGAGAGGGATAATATGAAAGGATTAGATCTGCAGCCATTAAAAAAATCTTTTGTCCTACGTAAGTTCTTTCATCCTACTTAAGTTGCCTCAAAGATTTCCTTTAGAGGTAGCAAAATTGGGGTTTTTTCCTATGTTAGTAAAGTAGCACCTAAATGGCAAAATTTGTTGCTGAACACTAAGCAATAGATGTTAAATGACTTTAAGTTAGCCTAAACCATTGCTGCAGCTGACAGCTTGCCTGCGCCTGGACCTGCCAGTTGCTGGACATGATCTGTTGCAGACCCCAGGTTTCATCTGATGTGGGCAGAACTGAACCCACACCAGGGATGGGTTCCCCTTGGACCCTACAATAGTTTTGCCTTCCATTTGTGAGACTCAACAGCACTTCTGTACAGATTACTGGCTCACAGAGGAGATTCTGCTGTCACCGTCTTACATTTGGGGAAGCTGTGGAGAAAGGTGACTACTGCTTTCGCAGGCAGGCCAGTAGCCACAATGGGAACCTCCTGGGATTTAGCTCTGCTGTGCTGCCTGCCCTCAAAGCACTCTTACCTTTAAATCAGTTCCTTCTTAAACCCAACAACAAATTATGTGTTTAGTGAAAATATTTCTTTTAAGAGCCTCAAAACTTTGTCAACATACTTGACAGTGTTTTGGAGAAATAAAACTACCCAGTGATACGATGTCTGGCTTATATGTAAATTGTGAAGAAATTAGGGAAAGCAGAGGACTGCCATTACAAACATTACATAGATAACAAATATTTTGCGTATTTGCTTCCCTAAAAACTTTTTGCTGTGTTTCAGCTGGGTTTATAAAAATAAACAAGTGTTTTCGGTGTGTAACTTGCTGGCCTGATTCTCAGAGCTCAGCATGGCTTCAAAATCAGGTTCCTTTCATGTGCCTCAAAGCTGGGCAGCAAGAATCATCAGTCTTTTTTTTTAAATATAAGCCTTTGATACTAAATATGTATTCAAACCTCCCACTGATACTAAGAAGAGCTACATGCACATATTCCAAGGTAAAAGAAAGCTCTCAGCTACAGCATGCTTAGTTGTTCTGGATCTGAAATGAACATTTTTGCAATGTTAAAAAAAGGGAGATGGGGCTTGAGAGATCAAAACAGATCAATGCTTCATCTTTGGTGGAACTGGAAGGTGCATTTGCAGAGGTAAGAGGGTGGTGTGTTCTACCCCAAGACGACAACGTGTACAACTCATGAGGCATGAGTTGTGAGGCTCAGGATAGCTCCTGATGGAGTCCAATGAAATCTGTAGGACATAGATAACATGTGAAAGCACTACCTGAGGGGAATAATATCAGAGAAAAAAACAGCCATAGAAAACATGTTGGGTTTGTCAACTGTCACCATCAGTAGCTTTCCAGGGTTGTCTGTCTGAGCAAAACAAACATTTCTATATTGCAGGAGTGGAAAACTCATAATAGATTCAGGTTATTGTGCAGGGCGATGCCAGGCTGGGCTATTTTCATTTTCATCTTCAGATGAAATAGAGTAGAGAACAAGTCTCTGCCAATTTAACTTCATCATAATCCCATTCAGTTACTCCTAGTACATCTGGGAGGTTGAAGATCGCATCCGTCAGTGGGGTGATCTGTTGCCAAGAGCAATTGTCTCTTCGTATCTGGTTCCAAAGGCCAGAAAAGCTAGCAAGGCCGTTAAACGATCACTGCAGCATGATGGCTCCGAAGTTAATTTCAGAGATTATAATCACACTAGGCAAATACTCAAAAACTGGGTATGCCGGTAACTATGCTATTCTGGCATTGCCTCAAAATGTGGCTTGTTATGGTAGGAGTTCGGTACAGAGCACACAGATGAGCCATCCTGCCCTGGTATACAAAAGAACCCATTATCTCTTAAAAAAAAAATACAAACAGCCTGAGCTTGAATTGATCGGCTGAGTGACTACTGTCTCACCAATTAACTGTGTGCTGGTACCAATCAATCTTTGGCAGAAAGCTGCCAGTTCATTTTAAGTGTTGCTAACACAGAGGGCCGTTTTAGAAAGGTGGTGACACAAATGCATGATCAGAAGTCACTGATTTTTGTTGCAACTGGAATGTGAAACAAGAAAGGCGATGTGCATCCTTAGTTCTCTTCTGAAGAGAGCAGGAGCAAGAGGAAACGCATCTCATACCGGGACTTCTTTATAAACTGTTAATAAATGGAAAGAGATGTTTTAATAATGGTAAATAAATGGTATAAATTAAAAAACCAACATATTTCTATTTAGTCCTGCAGATCACAAACCATCCTGTAAAGATGCAGTATACATGAGAAAGGTGAAAAGCGATACAGTGCTGTAACTTTGTAAATGTATACAGAGAGCCATCACTGATTAACTATTTATTAAAACATCTCTTCATCTCTGATTAACATATTATAAACTATTTATAAGCACCTTTGCAAACACTGGTGCAATCCATGATGATTTGCAATTATTTACCCATTTGTTATAAGAGTTGTCATTGTTTTTAACCCTGCATGTGCTATCCGTAGATGCAACGTTAACAAAGCAGCTTGCCAAAACAAAAATAAAGGTTAAAGATTGTAAGAGCAAGTAACGAACATGCTATAGGTGAAGGACAGAGAGAAAGAAGCGATTTACAGCCTATCTGGGCAAAGTTACCAGACGCAGGCAATGCAGTTACAGATGCCCAGGTGATGCAAAGACCCAAAAGCAGTTACGGATTCAAACCCAACCCAAGCCACCCTTGGCCATGATGGTGGCTCCGGGACAGACCCAAGACAAAGTGCCAGGGATCTCTCTCTCTGTGAGGAGGAAGATTTCTCACAGATTTGTTACCAGAAACAACCGTCTCGCTGAGTGCATCACAGCCTGTATGAAATAAAACCTTCCCCATCCAAAGAGTAGTCTTTTCATGAAGGAGGAAAACATAAAGGATCATTGCCTGGGGAATGAAAATACTGCACTCATATGGCCTTGGCCACTGGCTTTCTGCATAAATGAGTCTCAGTTTCCCCTGAATATCAGTAATGGTATTGGTTTCCTTATGAAATATTGCCTTCGATTTTTTGTTGTTGGGTTTTTTTTTTAAATTCAGATATATGCTGTGTGTTCTGAGAATAAAAAGTTATTACCTGCTTTTGCCCTTTACTCCAGGATTGCATAGATACTGTTAGTGACTCCAACTATCTTTGGAAAGGCAACAGATATTTAACAATCCTACACAGGTTATGTGAGTAGCATTTTTCTATTGAAGGTGGTGTTTTTATTAAGAGGACTTATATTAAAAAAAAAAAAGACTGTTTTATTGTGATGTTCTTAGCACAATAAAATTCTCTGTAACACAGAGGATTTATTAATTATGTAACCTGATTTGGAAAAGTATTAAAGTACTAAATTAAGAATCAGGTGAAGACAATACCCACAGAGATGCTGAGATAATGTCTAAGCATTTTAATACTGGATATCTTACTTTTTCCCCCAATATCTTGAGAGGATCCTATTTGACATTTTCTTTACATGGAGTTGTAAAGAGCAGAAGAAATAACAAAGACTGCAGCGTTATCAGCAGGATTCAGTTGATCCCACTGGCATGATGAAGAGGCAATGCAGGAGAAATCTTCCTGAGCTATTAGAAAATAAAATCCAAATCAATTGGTGACCCATAGTTTCAGGTGTCTGCGAGCAGGTAGGTGATCAAGACAAGTCTGACTCTTGGAGTGTATGAAACCAAGCAGTTCTCAAGAGGCCGGAGATTTGTCCTGGTCTTTTTGCTATGTCTTTGCAACCATTGAAGTGTTTAAGCATGCGACAGGTCCTGACCACGTTAATGCACAAGTCACTGTGGTCATCGCCCAGTGGTCTGTCCTTGGCCTGCTTTGGAGCAAAAGGCACTCACATTCTGATCACAGCAAGTTACCCCTGTCCAGACGATGAGCAGTGACCCAGGGGCGGTCTTTCATAAGCAGCGGTTAAATCCCTCTGAAGACAATGAGGCAGTTATTCGTGTTTCTCAACATAATGAGAATTCCACTTAGGTATCGTTTTATCTCAAGTGTTTAAGGGTTTTAGTGAGTCTTTAATAACAGGCAGTCTTTAAATGGGTCTCATAGGGAAGACTCAATTGCATTCCCCAGAACAGATAGCAACTCCAAAGATCACTATATTGTTTAAAGCATTTGTAAAGCCCTAACACAAGGGTTTAAATGGTGCTCAGGTGATGGAGAGGGCTTTGGACAAAGGTTGAATTTCACCCCCAGGTAATTGTAGCATTGAGTCTCTCGCGGTGAGGTCGAGCCCGAGGAGAGCAGCAGCGTGAATGAGGCTGGAGCCCCGCTGTACGAGGGTGCAGTAACATGCCGACCGCCCTGCCTGCCTTATTTCTGCTTTCATGGGTTGTTTTTTTCTCTTCGCACTTTTTTTCTCTTCATTTAATTATATGTATTTTAAGGAAAACAAAACACTAGAGTGAATCTAATTACAAGGAGTTTATTGACTTGAACCTCATTCACAGCAGACTCCTAACCCCCGTCATCTTTCTGACGAGCCAGACGCGGCTGAGAACTGTTTCTCCCCGTTCTGAGACACTCTGACCCCGATTTGATTTAATTGGTCTCTTGCAATAATCGAGTACTTGCCAAGAGCCAATTTAAAGGTGCTACCATCTGATTTTTCTCCCCAATAGAAAGATTTACCCCATTAGCAATGAACTCTGTGCTGCACGTCCGTAACCTTACAAAGGAGCATAATCCTGTCTCACTCCACTGGCTCATTTTTTCTTCTGCAGTAAATACAAATCATTAAGAATCTCCTCATCCTTCATCACAGTTTGGACCTGTTTTTCCCCTGGGTGGTCAGAAGCAGGTGGTGATCCCAACCAGGGATAGGCCAGGATTTGAACTGCTGGAAACACTTGCCAATTCATTCTGGTTTCTCTTTTTAAAACGGCATGGATATTATTTCATTGCTCCTGGCTTCAGGTTGTAGGTTGATGCTCAGCTCTGAGAAGGACTGAGAGGCAGCAGAGCGGACATTTTGCAGGGACACTGGGAGACGTGGCTTTCAGTCACGGTGTGGGTTATTTCCTCTGCCCCCGGATTACTGCCTCTTCCTCCCCAGCCTGTCTATGGGATGGCAGAAAAAAAGCACGTTTTCCCTTCAAAGTCTCTCAGAAATCGTCTTTGCATGTTTTAAGACGGGGTTTTAGTGCAAAGGCTCCTTGCGAGCCGCAGTGAGGCCTGGGCATCCTCACCTCTCTCTCACGGAAAGCTACCAGCAATGCAGCTGGAAAGGAGACGCCTGCAACGTGAGGGAGCTCCTGCTCCCTGGGCCGGGCAGGGAGAGAGGGCGGGTGGGGTGTGGAGCAGCTCTTCCCTCAGCTCCCGTCGGACCAACCTGGAAAACATCCCCAGCTCCGTGTGTCGGCCTGACCCTGCCTCCGTCCTCCTCAGCAGCTCTCCTCCTTGGTGATCGCTTCAGAGCGTGCCCAGGGGACACCTGCGTGCGGCCGGGATGTGCTTAGGCAGCTCTTTTCCTGCAGCTTAAAAATAAATATTGGGATTTCAGTTGACAGCGGGCTGCAGGTTGTTCTCAAGCTGGGCTGCGGCCGGTCTCACCGCCTGGCATCGCAGTGCCAGCGAAGCCGGAGGGCCACGTCCAAGGCAGGCGGGAGGGAGGGAGCTGTAGGGGAGGCCTGGCTGAGGCTTTTACAGAGCAAGTTTTTAAACATCTAAGTTGCTTTTAAAAAGCTAGAAGAAATAATGAATAATTAGGAGAGATGGAGATATTCCAATTTACTAATGAAATTATATTCTTTGTAGATAAGAGCAGAGACACATAAGGATGTCACGCTGTATAAGGAACAGAAGGTAGATGTCTCCAGCAGGCTAATTTTATACACTATAATGCCTTCCTTATCATTACTAACATCATCCTACATTTAAAAGGTGCTTCTCCTCCCAAAGCACCCCAGACTGCATTATAACTGCCAGCCTAGTCCCGAGGGCAGATACATTGATAACAATTTTAATAAGAAGTTTGTCAGATTCAAGCCCGCAGAGGGTGACATCTTCTCCCAAGGCTGAAACGCAGCCTCTGCTAGGGTGGGGGAAAGCAGCAGCTCAGTCCCAACATCTCGCAGCCGGTTCCTGGAAGATGGCTTAGAAAAAGGCTGATGGAGGGGAAAAGCCTTGTGCAAGAGGAGCATGCAGGACTTGCTGCTGGGCTCCTGGGATGGAGGCAGGGCCCCGCGCCTCGCTGGCTCTCAGCTGGTAGGATAAATTAGCAGTTTGGTTGCTCTGAGCTTGCCTATGCTGAGGAAAGGAAGGTGCTGTTGGTAAATATTACCTAACAGGAACCCTGAGCCGATGAGGATCACGCTTGCTATCTGACAGAGGGGCTGTTAGTGGAGAGGTAGCACCTGGCAAGGGACACATTGACATGCGCCTGCTCTCTGCGGCGCAAAGTGCCGGAATCCCAGGCTGCGGGCAGCTTGGGAGGAGCGGGAGGGGCACGTTTGCTGGCAGTGTGAAGATTTTTGTTCTTGAATCCCAAGAATGTCCATTCAGTAAACTTATTCTAAAATTAGAGTAACCTGTCACTTCGTGGTTGCTGGGGGGGGCGTGGGATCATGGAATGTGGTTGTAATGCCACCAGGATCTTATGTGGGATTCTGCTGCTTTCAGTATGCCGAAGCTGAGCGGCTACTCTGAGTGTGAAAGTCTGCCAGGGTCGAACGGAAACCCTGCTTCTGTTAAACTTGAGGATTTTTGCCATTGATTTCAGTGAGGCCACAGTTTTCACTTCTGGCCCTTTCAGTTATTGGAGCAAAACACAGTAGAAGACCCTAACTACTGCTGGGTGGAAAGAAAAAAAAAATGTGTATTGGTTTTGGCTTGAAAGTTCCAACATTTGCTTGTGAATTTAAAATAGAAAATCTATTTGCCATATGTTTGATTCCAGAAGAACTACGTCTCTGGAGAACCTGCTTCCTTGGGTTGCTTTGGATAGGGAGGGACTGCTTACAAATTTCTTTCCTTTTCCCTCTTCTGTTTTACTTCTCACATTTACCATTAAACTATCATTGACATTTCTGTGCCATCTGGGTTTTTTTGTTGTTGGTTTTTTTAAGGGGCTGGGGGAAGAAAGATTCAGGGTAAAACAAGAGTTTGTGTTGCTAGACCAGCAGTCAAGAAAGCGAACAGGGGGAGCCCACACTGAAATAATTTGCCAAGAGAGTTGGGGTTTCAAGGAGAGGTTTTAAGTCTTGCAAAAAGGAGAAGAAATCTCCACACGTCTGAAAGGCGGGTTGGTTCTGGCACAGCTAGACGTACTCTCCACAACGGCTGCTACAGCAAAGAGGCACGGCGGTAGACAGTCCAGCAATTGCTGACATGCAGGTTACTGTTTTATTCATCCTCTAGAGGCCAAGAAATATTCAGACAAATGAGGGTGTCCATTTTAAGGACTAGAAGGAAGTTTGAAGTCCCTCTGGACCCACAACCTCACATGTTTTAAAGTAGAGGTTGGTGTGTTTGAATGAGGCTACTGTGAAGGGAGAGAATTGAACTTGCTGGCTAGGAGATTTCCCCCTGCTCCTGTTGGATTCATCAGTTCTCGTTAGGGTTTGGACAAGCCTGGAAGAGGCTATTTCCAATTAGGAGGAGTTCTCAGCCTGAAAAACAGTAAAATAGGATTTCTTGTGAAAGCTTCATGCAAAAAGTTTGTGGCATTTATAATCTTATCACACAGTTTCTTGCAAAGTCTCACATTTCTCAGACAATTGGTCTTTTTCCTAACTTACACCAAACAGCTTAAAAATTCAGTCTGCCCTTGCTGACCTTGTACAGCTGAGGAAAGAGGTCATGGCTGACATTGTCAGCTGCAGTGATTTCAGACACAGTGTCTGAGTGTAGTGTAAGCAGAAATTTATACTTTTTAATTTGGTTAGAAGAGTATGTTAAATGCCCAGAGAAAAAGCCTAGATTGGAGCCCGGCCAGTTGGTACACATTCAAAGTGTCTTCAGCAATGGCAGAGTTGGGGCTGACATCAGCCTGGCCAGACAAGACCATGCATGCATTGACACAAAGATCATCCCCTGCTTCACTTCTGGGGCGACAGGAGAAGAAGACATATGAGCCATGAACAAGATCGTATATTGATCCTTCACAGCATGTAATTTATGTAAATTGCACTTAATGTATGTAGATAGAAGTGACATTTTCTCCTGGACTGTTTATCTCCAAAATCTCTTGCAGAATGATCAGATTATGACTCTGCATAGCAAGAACGTCCCTTCTCTCAACCCTACAGACCGGGTATTTGTTTGTTGTCGGTGCAGGCAATTTAGTTACTAATTCCCAGGGTTAATATACAATATCAGGTTACACTGCGTTGCATCGCACTTACTGAATAACATTACATATGGTTTATATTTAATTTCAACTCCATTTGTAATTTTGCTGTGGTGGAGTTACATGACCGAACAGGGCTGTGGATATTATCTGCTGTGTTTGTATTGCACTGAGTGGCTTCTAGTTCATCCTTTGCCTCTGTCTGTTTCTCCCCAACTCCACCGCTCCTCTTGTGTCCACACAACTATCTCCAGGTAAATATTTGGTAATCAATGTTCTTTGTCTATCACAGGCCAAAATGAGACTTCTTATTCAACACTTTCACAGCTAATTGAACCACATAACAACGATGAGGGGTTTTAATCTTTTTCTACATATTACTGTTTGGTTGCTGTATAATGCTTCCTAAAGAGATATTAGTGGGCTGAGGCTTAACTGGTGTTAAGAGAAAGAGCTGTAGACCTACATGGGGCATGGCACTAACCAAGCTCTTTAGGATCTAAAGGACTACACAGAGATTTAGAGGACCTGAGATAATGCCTAGCTGTAGTACAGCCTTTTCTTCATGGCCTTGGTCAAGTCACTCAAACTATAAAGTTTGCAGCAATTTGGGAGTACTTTCAAAAGTGATGTCAACACTTAAGATTTCACTAAAGTCTCACTGGAAGTCAGTGGGATTCACTACCCTAAGCCCTAATCCTTCATAGACTGAGACACCTGAATTTCATCCAGATTTCTGTCTTGATCTCTGGACATAGGGATCTCACTATCCAAGTTACATGGGGGCTTGTAGAGCAAGGCTAACAGTTCTGCACTTCAGAAATGTGCTGGCAGTGGGCAGGGAAGGGTGGCTGCGCGATGCTCATCGAGGGTGTTCTGCCCACCATTGTCCAGAACGAGACAGACAAATCTTCCCTGGGAGCACTGAAAAGCCAAACCCTCCCCTGCAGCTCTGGTGCATAAAATGCAGTGAGTTAAATGAAGCCAGTTTGTTTCTCCTATTAAAATTAAACCTAAAATACGTAACAAAGCACAATAAATAGGGAAAAAGCACGGTAAGGGTAAAGTTCTGCAAGCTCAGCACTGTGGGACGGGGGTGGAGGGGGTGTCTGCACTCAGATTATGCAGTTCTGGGTCTTCAGCCTTCTAAGAGTTCTTTCAGGCTTCACAGTCTTTATGAAACCACTTATTTTCCTCTTATCTGGATCCCTTTTAATTCATGTTGTTTCCAAACCTCCATGCTAGTTAGAGTGTTTCTGCTGGACTGGGCGGGAGCAGGGCAATTGCTGAAAAGGCTCCTATAAGTATTAACAATAATAATGTGCACTTTATAACCATGGTTAGTATTAAAAGACATTTGACAAACACTGGTCTTGGAATGAAAGGCTTTTAAAGCCCCAGCCAAGCTATTTGCAATTAGAACACAGTAATGTACATTCATTTTGTATGTAAGTTGAGCTCACAAAAATCTCCTTTTTTGTCCATTAACAAAACCACAGTATCCCCATGAACAAGTCCCCTTAATCTCACAGTGCATAGTCTGTGATCTTATCCTTAGAAAAGCTGTGCAATGTCATGCAGCTCCAAGAGAAACAAAAGCAAAGTCCAAAGCAAAATGGACTCTCTCCCAGAACAAATAGCACTGATTTGGGGGCGCACCAATATTTGAGGGCTGTTGCAGCTTGAATGAAGTGTACGATGTATTTAGATCCCAGAAAAGTGCAGAGAGCACAAATTCCTCCTGCTCCTGTATAAAAATGAACAGAAGTCAGAAATAAAGGAGTTGAGCATGAGCACAGCAGTGACTCCATTTGCTCTCCCTGTCTTGAGTGTCTGTTCATGTAGGCTCAAAAATAGAGAGCAAGAGGCAGAGTGCATGGAGAATAAATGTATCTGACGAGGCTTACTGCCTTCCTGCTTTGCCTTTGTTTCACTGTCCTCGTTACAGGATTTATGATTTTTTCTGATCTCAGAAGTGTGTATGAAAGATGCAGGAGTCAATCTCTACTCCCCAAGCAGATCACCACGGAGGGACTGGGGACTGTGTTTAGACAGTCTCCTTGGGCTCCCTCCCACCAGCGCAGGGCATGTAAGCAATAAGACCAAAGGAGTCCTCCTGGGTTGTGGTGACCAACCCCAGCTGTTGCAAGCAGCTGTGTTACATAAACCTGTCCATAAATCTGACATCCTGCCCTCATTATTGCTGTGAAGAGACTCTCCAAAAATCCACTCCTTTGATGATTAAAAACTTTCTAATTTCCAGACTAAATCTGTACTCGTTGGATCTTATGTCCTTTAACTCTTCTTACACAATGTTCACCATGCACCCATCATGGTACAGGCAACAGTTATACTCTGCCTAGCCTTTGCCTTTTGACATATCCAGTGTTTTTCTTCTTCTCTTGAAAAACAGGCTGTCCATACTCCCTGGTCATGCAGTAGCAGCTTTGCAGGACTGGAAGCAAATGTTCCAGTCTGAATGACTTTCCTGAATGGAGCCTTATTTAATTTTCTGGTCGCTGGGCCACTCTGAGGGCTTAGAGCGAGCCAAAATGAAGCACCGGGCAATAGAAATCAGACAAGATTTCAGCTGTTTAAATACAGTTCATCCTTCTCTTTTGGATAAGCTGTGTTGACTCCTGTTCATAAACTAACATGCCTGGATCTAACCAAGTGAAGAGTTGCCCGGATAGCCTCTGGGCACAGTTGTTGTGACCCCAACCTCCGGCTGACCTCTGAGTGTATGCTTGCAGAGATTGTTACTCCTATAATAATTAGACAAGGACAGATTGCAGAGAAGGCAGAGAAGAACCTGACTCATTCCCATCCTTAAGCAAAACATCTGTCTTGTCGTTGACAGATGAAATCAAGTATTTACTTTTGCACATTAAGAAATTTAAAGAAAAAGTCCTTGTGGGGAGGGCTGTCAGCTCCCCGAGGAAGTTATTAGGTTGGACTTAAAGGATTTATGGGAAGAAGTGGTTTAGCTGCCCCCAGAGCATCATACTAACCCGAGTGTTGTTCCAGTTATTTTATCTGATTGTCTTTACAGGTATTTTGGGTAATTTACCTGCACAGCCCGCCTCAGAATTGCTCTTTTGAACGCAATTGCTGTTATTTGTGAAAGCACCGCTCTCAAAAGCAATATTTCATCATTACTGTAAAACATCATTCTGCAATTATCGGAGAGAGTGTCTGTAAGAATCTTATGGGAAACACGGTGACGCCTGAAGCAAGCCTCAAACCCTAAACTCGGTCTCATTAGTGCCCGGCTGTGACATGACACCGTCTTACCCCAGCACGAAAGGAATGAGAATTTGGCCTTTACACTGTCATGTGTCATGGATTAGCTCAGATGAGTCTGGCTTCTTAAAAGCACGTCGCTTTTGGAGGAAGAACACTGCTTTATCTCCAGCATAACTCCAAAGAGTACAACACGATGAGGAATTTCCCCTGCCTTGGAGCTAACTCCTACACTGCCTTCCCTCCAGCCCTTTTCCAACCACCCACCAGCTCCAGCACTCTGCGGAAGGTTTTCCAGACTCACTGGGAATTTGGGCTTGTGTCTCAGATGATCACCATACAACCCACCTGGCAACTGAAGGGCGGCAGCTTTAGAGACATCATAAGGGAAAAAATGGGGAAAGGTGATCTTCAGTTGTCCGTGTGTAATCGTATCAAATGTCACATTTGTTCAGATCTCCCTGTCACGACAAAGTTGTCAAAGCTGGTAACAATTTACAGGTAAAAGAGGTTGGAGGGATCTTAATTATAAAGATACGTCTTCCTTTTGTAAATTGTAAGTTAAAAAAAAAGATTCATTTGTTTTTAGTCACCTGTCCCCCTTGTCCTCTGGAAACAGTGAAGAGAGAAAAAACAGGAATGGGGGGAGGTAATATCTAAAAAAGAAATCAGAAAATGAGAAAACATCCATCAGAATGGAAATGTCTGACTTCAGGAGGAAAAAAAAACCAACATTTAAAATTGGAAAATCACCTTGACACCGCCTGAGGAAGGAGTTTGCAGGAAATCCTTTGCTCGCTGTTAGGTACATGCACGGAGATGTAAAATCAGTTGAAGACTGTTACCCTTATCTGTTTACTACCCAGAAGTGTTAGCTGAAAAAGGACTCCATCTGCTTAGACTCAGAGTTGACCTTCCCTAAAGAAAAGGCTTTTAGATACGGAGATTTTGTTTCCAGATTTCTTCTCATTTAATTTTACAGAATGACTTCACCAAATGGGAAGTACATGTGATGGTTTGATGACCAAATGAGAAACCCAGGTAGTGACAGCTGTTCTGGTGTCTTGCATTATATAGCGCAGGCACACACAGAGCGGGGGAAGGAAGGTTATCGGTGTTATCGAGACATCACTGACGAGTACAGCAATCACAGCAAAGCCTGACTGACATTTTCAGCAGCTCCTGTACTTCAGTGAGCACAGATGTAGATATGGTAAAAGCACATAAGCAAAGGTAGCTCCAGCTCAAATCTCGGCAGTGTTGCAGAGAGGATGACTGACTGTGCCCAGTCATCTTCAAGCAGGTGGTTTACTTGCTAATTGTATGTAAAACTGTAAAAACTAAAGCCGTCTGAACTTACTAACAGTAGGATGAAATGTAAAGCTTCCTGTGACATTTATTCAGAGGAGGATATTGGTTTCCGGGGCTGCTTGGTTCACGTATCTCATTTTTGAAGGAACTGCGCTTCACTGTGTCACCCGCTGAGTTAACAATTTGTGACAATTACAGTAATTATTCTGCTACAGTAGCAATCGCCCAAATACTTTTGAGCAATGGCTTTACTCAAATGAACAAGAATACCATGAACTTGCAAAACCACCTGTGGACTGAATAATTTAATTTTCTGATTCTGTTAATTCACAGTATCGAAATACCAATAACACTGTTCATTAAAGGAGCAATAGAAAAGTAGGAGACGATTGATACTGTGCTAATGAAACAAAACTTTGCAGTCACTTTGGAAGAACTCAGTTGCACAATATGTGAATGTATGTCTTCTCTGCAATCTGGAAATTGCCCAAGGTCAAGAACCAAATGCAAAGGCAGCTCTAAGGCTGGGTCTAGCACAGAGCCAAGAGTAGGACACAGTCGTTCTTGCATCAGCAGAGTGAGCCTGCACAGTCACACCTTGCTTTGGGCAGGCTTCCATCCCAACGCCTGGGTTGTGTCCTGCTGGAGAAGAGCCTGAGTGGGGGCTGCCCACAACTGCCCACCGGACTGCGTGCACACCTCCAGCTCCAACTCCTTCTCTATTTCTTACGTCTGCGAAAGACTGAATAAGCCGTTCCCTCAAAGGAGGCAGTTGGAAAGTGCTTTTCTTAATAACCAAATTATTATATGTGCCACTTTTTGGTTTGTAGCGTTCTTCCAGCCTTATCACAGCACTTTTCCATCTCTGAGCACAGTCTGTATGAGTCCTCAGTTGACGGATGGTTATTCTTGAGGTCATGATCTTTCAGCCAGGATTTTACACAGAGCCTTTTTCTTCCATTCCACCTTTGTATTTTAACAAGAAGTTGTGGCATGAAAAGGAGACAACAATACTGAATACTCCACTTAATAAATGGAAGCTCAGCAAGGGCACTAGAGGACGTGACTACTTCATAACTTTCAAATTATGCTGGATGTGAGGCAAGGAGATTATTCTGGATGGGTCCACTTGATTTCTTGCCAAGGTCAAGACTGTGGTTGCATGAGTTGCTTCATCAACTATTTACTTCAGGTTTAATAATATCTCGGTGTTATTTTTCCTCTGTTCTTGAGGCGTTTGTTGTTTGTCACTTCATTGCAGCTGCGGAGGTCACCCATGTAATTCTATGAAAGGCAACATATATCCAGACTTCTGTCAAGGCTACACCATGTTTTGCCTCTTTAATCTTAGTTAGCATTACTTTGCAGTTTTAAAGTAATTATTTCTCACTCTCAATGGTGACTGCTGTCTGATTCCTTACATACTGGGTCCCTTCTGGTCCTGAGCTAAAAAGAAAAAAAATCTGTCAAGAACAGGTTCTGTGAGGAGTCTGTCTTTTACAAGATCTTATTTGTTTTTCTGTCTCCATTTCTCTCCTCTGCAAAATATTAACCAGTTATACTGTGGGTCCCACCTCCATTCTTACACTAGATTTTAGGTCCTATCTGGCATAGACTGCTTTCATGATAGTGATTTTTGTGAAGTTAGTCGTGTCATAATTTGATTTTTTTTTCTGAAAAATCCAACCCTTTTTCAATAGGCAGTAAGAAAATGTGGATTCCTGGATCTCTGCTGGCTGCTGGATTTTCCCCAGACCAACAGTGACATTTGTGGAAGACACACAAAAAAATGCCAGAGGCACCGCAGCAGTTGAGCATTGTGGACGTGGAACAGGCTGTGGAAGAGTTAAAGCAGCACAGTGACAAAGCATTGAAACGTCTGTGGTGCATATCTTACCACCCACGAGCTCTGCCCTTAATCACCAGGCTGTCTGATATTGGCTGAAAGTATCTTGTGCTCCCTCCTGGAGTCCTCCCGTGGACTGAACAGCCAAATGAGAAACATTATAGTCTTGTTTATAGCAGAGACCTTTTAGAGACCTAAAGAAAAGGGGCTGGGAGCGACCCTGGGATATCTCTAGATTACCCTACCCCCTGGCCCAGGGCAGGATCAGCCATCTCTAAGGATGGGAGCAGCCTGATACAAAGAGCCCTGGAGATAGATCCTTACAGTGCCCCGGGCAGATCCTCTCACACCTCACCTTCCTCCTTGACAGCCATCATTCCTACATTTTTGCCTAAATTTTCCATGCACAAGATTCATTATTTCTCGACCTGTGCCCAGGCAACAGGCAGAGCAGATCAGTCCCTTCCTCTCTTCACCCATAGTTTTTCCTGCGGCGTCCCTCAAGGACCAGCCCTAGATAGGCTGCTATTGACTTCACCTATTTGCCCTGATAGCAAAACAATGACATCTTGTCTTAGCTTGCAGCTTTCCTCTGTGACAGCAAACACAAGTTTGTTTTTCCTAAGTAAATAATTTTTTTCATTCCTTCGTCAGGGATGGAATCACTTCTGCAGAGTATTTACAATGCAAAGCCCGGAGCTGGGCAGGCAGAGCGCTGCAAAAGATGCTTTCCTCCAGGATCCCTGGGAGGGGACTGAACAGCGAGGCTGAGCAGTGCCCTTCTCTGACCTGGAGCAATCTCCTGCGATGCTCTGTGCACCACGGGGCAAGTCAGGCGTTAGAAGTCACAGCCTTGGAATATTTATTGGTTCTCCACATGATGGACAAAACATGAATGGGGCAAGAAGTGGGGCTGGATGCAGAACAACGCTTTTGTTGCTGAAGAGTTCAGGGCTTTCAGATTGGTTTCATTCTGCTTGGAATGAAAATGAGAGCACAGGAGTTTCTGTAGGAAAAAAAACTATTCAAGACCCTCTCCGCCTCTGACCATAGCTGCTAACCCAGCACCCAGCTGACAGACATCTGAATCTGTCCCGTGAACCGCATCCTCTGCAGAGCTCATCCAGCAATGTGTCCTCGCTGTGTAGCTTCCTAACTCCTCTGTCCTCTTTCCCATCCTCACCACAGCTGGCCCCAGCTCTGCTAAGTGTTATTGCCCTCTTTGCACAGATGGGGAGACCGAGGCACACTGAACTTGGCCAAGAGAGTCTTCGTACAGATCCCTGCGATGTTTACGTTCATTTTCCTAGTCTTTTCACTGCTTTTTGTGAAACCCGTGGCCAGGTCACTCAAACCCTCATTCTTGTGCCCCAAGGTAATTCAAGTTCCCCAGATCAAGAACTGGTCACTGGTCAGGATTTTTTTTTTTTTCATTTTTGTGTGAAATGTTATTTGCTGCGGTTTCTTTCCCTTCAGGAAAGTATAATTTATTAAAGCCAAAATTGTTAATGGGAGCTGAGTTGACAAATTTCTCCATTCAAAACCATTTCCTTCATGGGGAAGCATTGAAACTGTTGAAACAAGCACGTCTGTATTTTTTAAACAAAAAATGTTTTGATTTAGGGTTCAAAAGAAGTTGAAAATAAGTAGGACAAAGAAAAGAGTCAATTTTAGCTTAAAAAAAGAAATGACAAAAACATCTAAATCAAAATGAACCCTATTTTCATATCACTTACATACAATGGTTTTATAGCCCCGAATTATTTATTTAACATTTATTTTCATTCTCAGGCCATGAAAAATCTCTAGTTTCGGTACTTTTCTTAATTGGAAGGGGGTTTTTCTTAGGGGCTGCAGTTTGGAAAGCTCCTCAGGTCACTAAAGCTGTTCCTTCCCCTCTGGCTTTCAGAGCTTCTCAGTTTGCAGACTCGGCTGTTCCCATCTGAAATGGGAGAAATCCCGTGTGGGTGTGGAGACAAAAGCCTCGGCGGGTGAGGCTGCCTGCGGGAGAGGACATGACGCAAGTACCCAGCGGCAGTTCTCCCTCCTGCCCTGCGGCTGCACTTACTTTGCAAGAGTACCTGAACTACAGTCTCAGCCCATGAGACTTTGCCCATCCATACAAAACAACCACATTTTTGCAGCAGTTTGGACCATGCTGCTGTCACATCTCCAGAACACCTACCCAATACATGAGACCCACCGGCTCCTCCGTGTCCATGGAGAGGAGGGAGGATGGGGTGCCTTGGTGATGGCCATGGCACCCCAAAGTGGCCATGTTTGAGTCTGGGAAGGGCAGTGAAAAGCCACTCTTGATTCCCCTTTTCAGGGAACAGAAGACAACAGGCAGTGGTCCTGAGTATGGGGAGTAACACAATAAAGCTGGGCCACCTGTGGAGAGCTCAGTGCCTGCCATCCCACCAGTTAGAGGAGAATACTGGGAAGTGATCCGACTAGATCCAGGAACAGATGATTTTGCAGTAGGTCAGGGATGAGGCAGGGTCAGAGCTCTGACTCCAGAAATATTGTTCTGGGACTCGTGTCTGTGCTACAGAAGAGGATGACATTTGTGCTTGATCCTTGGAGGAGCAGGACAGCCTTTGCATTTGCCTTCTGTTTCCCAGTGAGCTCCCCTCAAAGATGACTCTAATTTCCTCTGACTTGCCTTTTTCTTTCAGGATAGCTTGGTATCCACTCCAGGATTTATCCAGGACTGCTGATTAGCTAAAGTGAACCAGATGAGAAGATGTTTCTGATACTGAAGTGACTTTGGAAGAGGCACCATCAACTTACACCTTAATAACACTAACCCGAATTGAGTGCCCAATCCAAGACCTTATAGGAACAGTCCCACTTATTTGGTGACTTCGGTGAGATTTGAATAAGGCTTGTAAGCCTTGATGAAAAATTTTCCTTTCCACCAAAATGTGGCATGTTCTGTGTTGGACCATGAGAATAAATCTGCCCCCAAATTACCTGCATCACTCAGGCTTTCTTTAGATGAAAAATGATCCTATCTACTTCTTCACTTGTCTTACCTCATTTCAAAATTCCTGACAGTCACTGAGAAGGGGAGCAGAGGATGGTGATGCTGGGCAGGTGGCAAGGGAAGTAAAAAGACTGATTTGGTGTCACAGTTAAGGAGCCAAGAGTGTATTAAGAAACTGAATAAATTCTGCTTCTAAATATTATTTTAAATGTTGCTTCACTTGAATTCAGTAAGGATGGTGTATTGACCTTCTCAAGGTTATTGAGGTTAATGGCTCAATGATTTGCTAAGAAAAAGCATATGCAAGGCCAAATTGATTCTTCTGTTAATTATTTCTCTCGACAATATCAAATTTATTTTAATACATTTTCCATGATACCTGGAAAGATATTTCTGCTCATCAGGTTATAGATGTTCCAGGCAATGACAAGGATGCTGGGAGTGTGCTAATTTCTTAAACTATGTTCCTTATACATGAGCATTTCTTCCACTGCAAAAACCTACTAAAAGAAGGAAATTTCCCATAAAATTAGATGAGATCTGTTGGCTTCTGCCCTGCCTTGCCTCCAGTGCAAAATCTTGGCAGCTGAGCAGAAACTCAACACAATCCAATTTATGGAATCTGTTGTGACAACTCACATGAGTCTGAGTTCTACCTCCCCTGAAATCCTTGGCAAAACATCTGCAGCTCCTTGTTAGCATATGCAAATGGCCCTCTGGATATAATTGCTAATAGAGAGGCAGCACTAAGTGAGGGTGTGCCCAGTGTTTCTCATTCCAGTGCCTTGTCAATATTGTATCAATGACCTGGAGGAAAATCTGGAATCATTACTAATAAAGAATGCAGATGACTCAGATTGGGAGAGTGGTAAATAACAAGGACAACGAACCATAGATGCGAGTGAGCTCGATCACTCAACAAATCAGATGCAATCAAAGTACGTCTTTTTTAATGCAGCTAAATATATAGGCATGGGTACCTAGATGAACATACACGTATACTCATGAGAAATCAGTGTGGCTTGTAAATGCTCCATGTGGGTAAATTATGCATTTTGCAAGCATAAATACTTTATTGCTACCAGACTGGTAGGTTAGTATAGCTTGAAGGAGAATTACCCCGATGTGTTACCAACATAATAAAGACATTGAACTGCCTGTGCAGTGCTCTCTTACACCATCTCCTGCTGCAGCTCAGTGAGGCTTGAGCGTTCTGACACAGTGAAGCTGGTTTTGAGTACAGGTTACATGAAGTTGTTACCATTACCTTGAGATAGGTGGGCACTAAGGTCCAGTTTTCCATGCTTTCCCTGCAGGAATTCAGTGCTTAGCACAGTAGGATGGGTGGCAACTGGGGATTAAATCTTCATGCATATGCAGGGCACCTTATCAGCTCCATCAGTCTCTTTGCTCATTACAAAATGAAGCCAGCCCCTAACTTTCACCAGAACCAGGGGGCTGCTGCATTTGCAAAGTCCCTTGCAGATGCCTTTCCTATCTGTGGCTCTTTCTTCCCCGAGGCTGTTATTCCCCTCTGTAACAGAAGTGGGTCTCTGGAGTAGTTGCTTTCGGTGCGGACAGCTTTCTGATTAATGGCAGTGACAGCTCAGTCTCCCTGTGTGTGCTGGGAAGGGCTGCACAGGGCTTTCCTCTCCCTCCTCTTGGTTCAGCCTTTACCTCTGTGGAAATCTATCCATCACAGCAACCACCTGGCAGGTAAATTCAAAACATGCAAATTCCTGCCATCCAAGCTAAAAAAAAAATGAGCAACATCAGCACAGCAGAAACAGTATTGTTGGAGGTGTGAGGATAAAATGCAGCAAGGTTTGTAGGGGGAGGCAGCATCATTTATTAGACCACATCCATGCTTGCAGGGGGAGAAGTGGGACAAGCTTTTGGACACACAAAGATTACTGTAGTCTAAAATCAAAGCAACCATCTCCCAAGCTGAACAGAGGATGAGACTAACTGCTCTGAGGTTACATTATGTTCATCTGTTAGACAGTGTGGGAGAAAAGGGGGTTGGTACCTGGACAACATCTGAGAAGGGCAGGAATAAAGTCACAAAGCTTCTTTGAACAGAGGCAACCAGCTAGTTTTCACTGCCCTGCTGATGGATTAACCAGGGATGGAAAAATTTACAATATATCATAACACTAGCAACTCTGCTAGTCCTTGATTTTTAGCAGCCAGCAGAGTTATGAATTTTAATTGGAAAGTTTAAATGCAGAAAATATCTACTAAGATCTTTTTGTGCTCTTTGACTCTGGGAAAAAGCACAGAAATCCTAGCTCTGAGAGCTGTGACACAGGACAGGGGCTGCGTGCAGTGCACGGAGGGGAGGGAGCTCCCAGCCCTGCTCCTGCCACTAGCTCGGCTGATGAGCTGAAAGGACAAACAGGCAGAGACTTGGAATTAATATTCCCTCCTAACACAATAAAAAACTTAAGCTCTGCAAGCAGAATCCCAGTTTTACCAAGTGGGAACATGGAACAGGGGGAGAGAGCAGGAACATCAGTGGCAGAGAGCCAGGCAGACGAGACTGAGATCCAAGAGCCTGAACTCAGCCTGCGCCTGCCCACCGAGCATCCACAGCTCTCCCTGCCTGCATGTAAGGCGAAAAAACGGGGCTGTTCAGAACTTCATGTATTTAGAAGCTGACATTCAGTGAGCTTGTGTCAAGCCACAGCAAACCCAAGGGCTGGGTTTGCACCGGAGCTCCAGGAGCAGAGTTGGAAATAAACTTTTTGGCCATAATGGCTAAACAACAGAAGCCACTGCTACTGCAAAAGAACATGCAGCAGGGGTAAACCTTACAGTGATTTATTCCTTATTGCAAGGGCTAGGGTCCAGGAAGGAGAGAGCAGGACAGGAGAGGGGCTGTGAAGCTTGAGGCAGACCATCCTGATCCCCTCTTAGCAGAAAGCATTAGCACAGCCTTGGAGAGAATTTGTTGGACTCGATGGGGTGTGTTGGGCGAGCAAAGTGCTCGGCAGAGTTGCTGCTCACTGCACAGGCCAGCAGCGCCCTGATCCTTTGCCATCTCATAAATAGCGGGAAGGGAAATCAGTTTAATCCAAATTCAGTGTGTATTGGAATATAACCTAAATAAAACAGCCTGAAAGCCCAAGAATAAATCAGCCAGGAAAGAAATCTCCTCATGCTGTGTGCCGTCTGCTGAAACTTCCCACTTAGGAGCTGGAAAAACCCTTTTTGTCTCTCGCTTTGGGTCTGTTTCTTCATTTGCTTTTACACACGGAACCGGACTGCACCATCTGCTGCCCTCAGGTCCCAGCAGCCTTCCCTCATAAACATCAAGGCTGGGGCCCACGTGAAAGGGAGCACGTGGTAGACCCGGAAAAACCCTTGATTGAAAGATTTTTCAAAATTGCAGCCGTGTGATCTCTGCCTGCGGATGCTTCCTGGAGCCACTGGGGCAGTGTCAGGAGGGTAACAAAGAGGAATTCTTCGGGAAGGCTCTGATTTTCAGACTGTGGGGGCCTAAGGCAATTTTGGTATTTATCAAAGGATTCAGACTACCAGCGGAGTTAGGGATTGAAAACCTGGGCTTTCAATCGATATTTCGAGAGGCAGACCCTGGCTGGTACGCTGCATCACATCCCCCCCCCCCATGACTCCCGGCGTGGCTCTCTCACTAGCTCAGTCCCTCTTATGTATATTTTATGCACATGGTCCCTGCATAAATACTTCACACTCTTCATTTTCTTTTACACAATGTTGACAGGGCAACTGGTCTCCCTTGTGCAGTCGGGTCATTTTGTGTGTACTCTCTGCTGTCTACAGTGGGGTTAAGCTCTCACTGGTTCAGGCTCTTACTCGGTAGGGACACAAATGCCATGGTTTTACTCTCAGTGCAGCCTGTTTGCCTGAAAATAATATCTATAGAAGATGCTATCTCTAACCTTGCTGCCTAATTTAGGTGCAACTGCCCAACAGGTTTAAAAGTTATTAAAAGGAGACTAATTCTCTCTCATGCACAAACACAGGATATTCACGTAAGCCTTGTTTCCTTGGGAAACCGACTGAAAAAATAGCACTAGCACAGAAACATACTGTAAGATGTGAAAACAGACCAACAGCCCTTCCAGTTGGGGAACGTGAGAAAAGCCACCGGCGAAGTCCCCTGAGCTAGCAAGGTCAGCGCAAGTAGGCTGCAGCTTGGAAAGGGGAGCAGGCAAGCACCTTTCCGCAGGCTGCAAAAGCAGCGTATGAATGTGTGAATGCTTCACTAGCTGCTCTCTTTGAGCTCAAATGAAGGCAAAATTGCTGTTAATTAATGCTTCACATAGCAGTATAAATCAGTCTGCCACAGCAAAGAGAGGTTCACAAACGGCCAATTATGTGTGAAAGTAAACTGTGGGTGACAACAAGTGCCCTCCATAGCGAGGGGCCGAGAAGCAGCTGCCTGAGCAGACGACCCGTGTGAGCTCCCCGTGTTTGTGTGGCTGCCACTGCTCCCGTGTACACGTCACCTGGGAAATTCCCATGGGACATCCCAGAGTAAATATGGTCCAGTGCATTTAGACTGCTGGGAAAACAGCACTGGAAAAGATTGGAGGATTGGCAGAGCCAGTCTATCCGCTCTCCTGCAATTGTTTTATACCTTTGACACAGTGTAATCAAGTAGAAAACCTCCATCTGCAACTCAGCTCCAGTCCCAGTACTCATGTTGGCTAGATAGAACAAAGGAGACAGGGAGCGCCAGGCCAGATACTTCTGCTGGGATGCAGCACAGAGCGATGCTCAGGGGGAGTACCCAAGATGCGAGACTCCTTGGGGGGAGCGTGCCCATCACTGTTGCGTTGGTCTTGCTGTAGGCACCGAACATGCTCTATAACACATGCTGATTTTCAGCTGGGCTGTGCTGACCTGGACAGGGCATGCTAGAGCTAAAAGTTTTGACATCGCACTCCTTGAATTCCGCCTGCCATGTAATTAAACCCACTGAGAAAAAAATAAAATGACTAGCTGCCTGCCAAGGGGTGAAGTGAAGCTGCCTCAAAGGGAATCCTTCAAACACTGTGCTCCGGCCTCTTTATTTTCCTTTCATCATTTATTTGGCTATCTCGGCGCTACGCGCGCACACACACACCACATCCTGTTGAAACGCAGACTGCATCCTCCTCAGAAAAGGATGACAGAAATCACTGTCCAAGATCAAAGCAAAGGACAGCTTCTGAACAAGCTGAGATTAAAAAAAGGCAGAAGTGTTCCTCAAATGTTTCATCTGCAATGTTGCTTCATTGTACGAGGGAGTGGGAGAACCTTCACTGGAGATTGTGCGCAGTCCTGGGATCTGGCTCTCAAGGGGAATTTCAGGCTGAAGCAACACGCAGAAGATCACCAGGACCAGACCTGCCTGATTGCCAGGAGCTGATAAAGAGACATCTTTCCTACCAAAATGAGCACGGAGGAGGCATGATTGCTCATAATAGAAGACGTTGGGAAGTGCCAAGAAGGGAGAAGAACTTTGTAAAGAGCAATGATGTGAGAGAAGCTGGTCTTGTAATTTAGGCTGGACATTAGAGGAATGTTTCTAACCATGGGAAGAGCAAGACTCTGGGATGGCCTTCACACGGAAATAAGGACACCAAGATGCCAATCTAGTTTTATAATGGAGCTTGGTACATTTATGACCAGGGATCTGTGAACTGTGTTTGTGCAAGATCGGTGATCCAAAGCGGTTATGTCCAACAGTTGGAGTGTTTTGCTCATTGTGTTTCAGTAATAAAAAGCTTTCACCTTTGGCCATGTGAGAGATGGGAGGAGGTTATCGAGGCTTCAAAAGTAGCATGTAAGTGAGAAGAACTCTGTAAAATAACTCTTGAAAGGAAGAGGGAAAGACCTGGCAAGATCTGCACAGGGGCAAATAAAGCACTGTGGACCCTGCATACCCTAAGATATTGATTTAATTGGCTCACAAATGTCCTCTCTGGATGTCAGGCATTTCCAAGCTCAGGGCTGGATGCAGCCATGATGGTGCTGAGAAGAAAAGGAAATCTGCATCAAACCAGATGATGCCAAGGGGAAAGGGGAGAGAGGCTACTTCCTCCTGACGTCCTCAGATGCTATCAGCCCAGAAAGAGGTGAGCAACGGGAAAAGTGGCAGGGCAGTGAAGAAAACCAAAAGCAACAGTGGTCTCCTAAAAGAGTCAACAGGACTTCTTGGTGATTAATAACTCCTTGAACTGAACAGAATAAAAACTAAAAGGAAAGTGTCTGTGGCAGACCAGGGTAAAGGCCAGGAGGAACTGCAGATGCACCTCTCTCTGGGCTCCTGAAGACACCCAGCGCCTCTAAGGGAGCATACGGGCACCGAGCGGGTGAAGAATCACCTGGCCACCAAAACCACCTTGAACCCAAGTAGAGGAAATGCATAAAGGAGAGTGGGGTTGGAACTCCATCTCTCACGTTTCCTTCCCACCCGGGGCCTGAGGACAGCAGCACTGCCTGTCTCCCTCGAGGAGCTGCGCAGAGCTCCGCACGACAGGCGAGGAGGCACTGCACCACTCAAACCGTGATGCCTTAAATACACTCACGTAGGCTTACAAGATTAGACTCCAGGAGGATAAAGTGAATAAATTTTGCCAAGAGAACTTGATTGCTTTTATGTGATATAATTACAGAGTGAACCGAAGGAAGGGAAGAGAGCAGCTGTACCCGGGTATATGCTGGGATCTGAGTAAAGGCACCTGGTATCGTGCCTCATAAAAAATAGCACGTTCAAATTTTCTAGCGAAGCAACAGCTAATTTTGTCAGAAGGTGATTTTGTTCCTGTAAGAAGCCCACTAGAGGCACAAGGAAAGGGACAGCCTGTGTAAGCGAAATCCGTTGCTCTCCAAGAGAAGCACCACCTGATGTCTCGCCTCCACCAAGCTCTTGGTGGTGGGTAGAACCCTTAACACCACGTGTTGGAGTTAAAACCTGCCTGCTATTTTCACACTGACTGAAATGAAAGGCTTCTTAAGGGAAAATGTGGGTCAGCTGCTACAAATCAATAGGGCTCCATGGAAGCCCATGGATTCTTGCTGATTTGCCCCAGATGCATAATCCAGCCGGTTCGGATTTGCACTGGCTTTGCCACTTATGTTTTCATTCGTAGCCCTTCCAGGATAGTTTCTGTAATCTATTAGGATCCACCCACTGATCTCCAAATAGCTTTCAAAAGCCAAAGGTGCTGTTTGTGTTTTGAGATTGATATCTTGCTGGCAGCATGATTCAGGTTTCTGACAGCAGGTATGAGGTTTAACTGCAGGAAATGAGCTTATTTTTAGCAGAGGCATTCGCTGGAGGTTTGTGTAAATGGATTTTTGCTGGGTGTCCTGTTTCTTAGGTAATTGAGTATAAAATTTTAACTCTTGCTTTTAATATAGAAGCTAGTCTGAGGAAATAGTTACTGAGTGGATCCAGAAAAGTTCATACCCAGGTAAATACTTAAGGCTTGAACTGGCAGTCCTGGAGACTGGCAAATTAAGATGTCTGTGAGATTTCCAAGCAGCAAATGAGTCTTGGGCTAAAGAGAAAAACACTGGGTTTGATTCAGTTTTAACTTGACCCTGTTCAGATTGTCTTCTTTTGATTTTTCTGATGGGATGTTGAAAAACTGATGGAAAATTCTAAATATTCTTATGGAAGTTTTGTGTTCTGCAGAGGCTGAATTTCCAGCTCGAAAATCAAACCAAAATCATGATGACAGAAAAACACCGATCGGCCCTAAGCAACTATCCACTTGTCTCCAGAAATCTGGGTCCGTGATTGATTTAAGTATGTATAGAAATGAACAGCCAGGGGGTTCAGCCTTTCTTTCTCTTCTGTGGGACCAGGTATCCATTTTTTTCAGTGGGTTAAAGCTGTCTGTCTCCCCCTGCCCCTGCTATGATAGATTCAGTGTTATTAGGGTGCCAACAACTCCTCTCTGAGTTCCTCGGTGGGTGCTGCGTGCCTGTGATGGGAAGGTCTGAGACCTGCCCAGCTCATTTCACGGGGTGCAGAGCTAATCTCTCCAGCCTGCCCCGGGGAAGAAGAGCAGATTAGCACTAAGAAACTTTTATGGGGGAGCGAAGCAGCGAGAAACAACACGTAGCTTACATTGAATGCAGATTTCTGTGAGTCCGTAACTTGCTCCCAGCCTGCTCGCCTGGTATCACCCGTGCTCAAGCATTCAAAAAGGTTTTCACTGCTGCTCCTTTTAGGGTGCTTTTGTGCAGGGGGAGGATAGAGGACTGGCAGCACGTTGGTAGAGATCTGGGAGGGGGCGGTGAGGGTTAAAGCTTGAATCCTATTAAGTTCATTCCTCTGATAGCTCAAGGAAGGGGAAGAGACAACCCACTCCTCTTCTGCACAGCTATTGCAGCGTGCAAAAGCCTAATAAAGAGGATAATGGATTGATTTAACCTTTAAGGGAGGAGAGCACGGCTGTGCATCGGCTGCTGGGTGTGCACAGCTCCCAGCTCGGCGTGAGCGTGTCTGGCACACACGCGTGCACACACACACCCCACGGTGCTCCCATCACACGTGTCGATCCATGTGAGAGTAGATCTGACACGGTGCAGGAGACATTCGCCCACGCAGATCTCATTAGTTGTCTCGAACAGGGAAGGAAACGAACATGACTGGAGAAGTCCTAACCCTCCTTTCTGTCTCTCTTACACACCCGTGCGGGGGGGAGAGAAGGGAGAGGGGGCAGAGGCAAGAAAAGCTTTTGGGGGGATTAATGAGCGTGGCTGTGCTATAGTGATGCATTTTTCTGGCCCGAAATGTCATTGTAATGCAAGGATTAGTGCTGTGGGGAGTTGTTTGGCTGTTGCTGTCGGGTGTTTTTTAACCATTGATGCACAGGGGATAAAGGCAAAAGTTGGTTGTGCTGCGCTTTGGGGTAAAGCCGGCAAAGCGAAGGTGTCTGGAATGGGCTTTGGGGCAGGAGCGGGAGGATTTTGAACATCCCAGGTGTCGGGCTGGCGGCCGCTGACTTTGATCCCGGTGCCATGTTGTCTCTGATGCTTTTGGTGGGGACAGCCCTGCATCAGGGCACTGCTGTGCCCCGTGGCTCTGGGGGTGCCAGGGCTCCGAGCGGGGAAAAAGGCCACGTTGCCCTCCTCCCCACCCTCAGCACATCTTTTGTCACAGCAGGGGCTGGGTGGCAATAGGGAGGGCATCCAGCAGGAGTCCACAGGTATATAAATAAGGGCAAGGTGAACAGCAGCTGGGGATGGAAACCCTGGGGAGACCCAATGGGGATGGAGGGGAAAATTCGCTAGTACTTAGTTATTATTTGTAATCAGTAAAGAGGAGATGTTACGAGCATGAAGAGGCTTGCTAAGATGCTGTCCCTTCATATATCAGTGGAAAGTGTTTTGCAGTCAGGTGCAATGCCTCTCCTCCACTGGCAGCTCTTCAGTCTCGCTCAGAAAGCTGTGCCGTAAACTTACAGGAGTTTACAGGGATTCAGTGTGCAGTTGCAGATCAAACCATTTCTCTGCTTTGCAACCTCACAGCTTCCAAATCTCCTCCCTAGCATAAAAGCACACTGTACTGAGCAAGTGCCCATAGCTGAAAGGGAAAAGCTGGGTGGTTTTTTTTATTTTATTTAATCCACATTATAGCCAGCCCATGGGAAATCCTGTTAAGAGATCAGTGCGGATTTTCTGAGTGGAGGGAAATGTTACATCTCAGTCAGAGAGTCCTTTGGATCGGCTGGGCTTCAGGAGGACAGGAAAATCCGCTGCAAAAATCTCCAAACAAAAGGCAGAGGAGCCACACACTGATCAATTCGTTGGCCCAGTTCCTCCTTTTCTTAATACTTTTCAAAGAAAAAAGGAAAAAAATCCTTTTCAACGCACTGAAAACGTTGTGTGCTTCTTGCAATTGCTGATTTTATGTTGTTCGTTTCCTTGGTGCCATGTTGCTAAGGGGGGAAGCACCTGCCCTGGCAAAGGGACAAAACCCAGGTGCGACAGGGCTGCCGCCAGCTCCGTGGGATCCCCAGGGCTGGGATTGCGTATGCTGAAATATGAGAGAGAACAAAAGAAGGCAAAACATCTGAGAAGCCTGAAAGGTGATGGATTAAGCAGGGCACAGACAATGAGAAGGTGAACCCCAGTCCGTTGAACTGAAATACACTCTCAGCCATGCAGGCAGGGACGAAGCAGATTTTCCTACCAAGCGGTGTGCAGCCCTTGGGGCTGACCGGGTGTCTCAGCCTGGTGCTTCAGTTGCTCGGTGCGCAGCATCCTCCCTCCCTTGGGATACAGAACAAAATGTAGGCAGGATCATGCCCAGAATGGTCAATGTGTGTCTGTAGGTGTCAGCCTGGGGAAAAGCCAGGGAAATCGGGAGAGAGTGAGGTGCTGATCCCCCAGAGACTTTCTCCTTTCTGCTATCAGAGAGAGCACAAGAGTAAGCAGGGCTGTGCCAGCCCGAGGGCTTATTCCAACCATGCCCTCAAAGGAGTTGGGAACAGAGCAGGGAGAGGGAATAGGAGGTCCCAAAGTGCACAGTACGAGATGCTGGATTATGTACCACGGACCCACCACGACTGGTCTATGCTATTCCCCACTGCTGGGCAGGGTTCAGCTGGACCCTTGGTTTGACTCCTTGCATCCTTCTGGGAAGATGGAGAGATCCGTGCAGTCTCCCCAGCCTTGTGGTCCGGATGCAGCCGGGGCTCGGGGGGGACCCCGGGTCCGCTCCCCTCCCCAGAGCCTGTTGGCAGCTACTTATGGAGAAGAGGCTTTTTCCAGCCCCATGCAGGAGCCCACACATGCTCTCCCAGCTTAGCCTTGGCCTTGAAGCTGCTGCTGAATGCTGAGACATCAGGGAACATGCCAGAATACCAATTTATAGCCAGTTCTTGGAGCTGGATGCTTATAAGCCCCTTCTATCCCTTTCATTAGCAGTGGGCAGGTCAGGCAAAGAGCTGCCCGAGCTCCTCGGCATCTTGCCCGTTCCAGCCATGCTCAGCACCTCGCGTTCCCATGTACAGGCACTGCCCTTGCGACCTGGCTGGCTCCAGGTGTTTTCCATTAGAGCTGCAAATGCCTTCTGTATTTTTTTAACCTTTCTTTTGGGAAAAGAGCAGAAGGATTTCTAAGTGACTTTAATTTGGGAGGCTGGAGGATTTCTTCCTCCTTTTTTTCTTTCCCTCCTATTCTTTGCCTTTATTTCTTTGTCTGCTATCTAAACAATTTTAATTCCTCGGTAGCTACTTCCTCTGTCTCCTCTTTTCCCAACGTCTGTGCATGGGGTGGGATAGCACAGGGGGGGTTTATGTGCACGGGAGAGATCGGGTGACCCAGCGGAGGAGCAGTGGGAACTGGAGGACACAAACGGAGGGCACTGTGTTGTCCCCACCCGCCGGGGACGGCTCCAGCCACATCCCCAGCCCTGTCCTTGGCCACATGATGTGGGGTCACCCCGCATACCCAGGACGGCACATTTGCCAGGTGATTGCACAGACCCCTTTTCCAGCGACAGCCAGCCCTGCTATCAGATGGGAGCCAAAATGCTTTTCCCAGTCATCCAGGGAACATCCCTTGCTTTCCACGCAGGGCCCCATAAGGCTAAAATTAGCAGTGTTTCCCTCTACAAAGCAAGTAATTAGTTCAGAAGAGGGCACAAGGAGAAGCGTGAAGAGAAAGGGAGCTCCCCTTATAAAATATTTACCTCCTCAGCCTCAGCAAGCGCCTCCTGAGAAATTTTGGAGAACGGTCTAATTAGGCTCAGAGCTCTGCTTCTGCTTCCTGCGTCTTCTGCCCTTCTCTTCGCTCATCCTTTATTAATGGGGCCTTTGCATCACATAATGGGATGTTTGTTTCCTAAGGGGCTTTTTATCCCTTTGTTCTTGCACAAAAAGGGAAAATACCGTTAAATCTAACAGAAGGGAGTTTTCTTAATGGATGTGCAAAAAAGTGGGTTTAGATTTTTTTTATATATATATATATTTATATACATACACACACACACACATTCCTGAAACACAAGCGAGTTCCCTGTAAGTCCTTTTCCTGATATTTACCCTAGACGTACCTTACCCTTTTTAACTTAAGGAATTCCTTTCTAGTGACACCATAGCTCAATGACGGAGGATCAGTTTCAAAATGAAACACGTGGGGTCTGAAAAAGTATCCAGCAACATCTTATTTGACTTAGACCCTTTCTAATGTCGGAATCCGGTAATTGTTTTATAAAACTCAAATTTGCTAGAAGGGCTTAATGCATTTTTTAGTAGGACTGAGTAATAAAGTAATTGTAGATTTATTGCACTTCTTAACACTAGGGGAAAGATACACCGTTCCACTTGGGACCACTTAAGCATATAGTGTTTTAAAGGATACAACTGGGCAGCACAGATTTATTAATATTTGGAGAAGTGTTGATTCACCTCCCTTTTTCTTTTTTTCATGTGTACTTTGGGGAAGAAGTGGAAGTGTGGCTATGCAATGCCTTACCCACAGCCTTCAGGGACAGACATCTGGCTTGGCTTTCCCTGATTGCCCAGAGCCTTTGTGGCAACCCCAAGCAAATGACCTATTCCCATCACAGCCCTGGGGCACATGTTTTTACCTCCAGTGTAAAGTGAAGCAAAAGACTGCTCTGAATTTCTTCATATAGTGAGCAAGCTGCTGAAATAATATTGCCTGGCAAGCCATTATGTATTTTTTATTACTAAGATAGTAAAATATTGAAATGACTTCCGACAAAAAAAGAAGAGCAAAGGAAAACACCCAGGAGAAATTATTTTATCTCAGAGGCTTTAATTGAAGGCTGTAAAACATTTTTATGCTAAAAGAAAGATGATTTATTTTACTCTTATGATAATCTATACTGTAAAAGAATGCCGCCTCTGAAAAGCTTTCATACTCCCGCATTTACCTGCCATCGTGTGTTTGGGGGTTTCTGCTGCATAGGTGACTCTCGAGGGTAGTTTTATTTTTTCCTCTCCACCTTTTTTTTTTCTTACCACTGCTAAAAATCTTGTTTGGTTATGTGATTGACTCTGCAATGGTTTTGCACCCTCCTAGAGAGCAAAGGAAGGTGGCGGTGAGCCTGGCACGCTCATTAGCAAACCTGAGCCTGATCTTCTCCAGGGGCCGAGCCGGAGCCCTGTGCACGTCGTGGGACCGTGCCAGGGCTGAGGGTGGCAGCTCCCGCTCTCCCCAGGAGCCAGTCTCCTCCTTTGCTCCACTGCAGAGACGAGACCTCTAAGAAAGCCATTCACTCGGGGTTGATTTTTCTAATCTTCAGCAAACTCCCCAGTGAATGGGATTTGCCGTCTGGCGACAGTTCGTTACACGATTTGATTGTTTCCTGGAGAATCCTAGAGATACTGTAATTTAGCAAATGATTCTTGCAAGAGAGCCACTTAGCCTGGTTTTTATTCCCTCCGAGTAACCCGTGTTGGAAAGCAGATTTCATTTTCAAGTTCAGACCCGACAGTCCTTTCCAGCCCCTCGAGCGCGCTGTGCCCGGGGAGGGGACCTTGGTGCCACGAAGGCTGCGCGCGCGGGGGAGCAGCTGGAGCAAGAAGGTTCCATTTGCTGATGCCCGTTTGTTGGGGAGCCTGGGGTGGGAGCTGCGCCAGGTCATGGGAAGGGAAGAGCTTTGCTGAAAAGAGGCAGAAAACGGCAATACCATGAGAAACTTTGAAGTCTTTGTTTTACCTATGGTCGCCAGAGGGAGAGGTTCCCTCCTCCAGTTCTCGGTGAAGGTGCAGGGTATCATGGCCTGGGTTTGTGAGGATTACCCACAAGCAAACACAGTCCAGGAGCAATTCAAAATTCAGCAAATGCCGCTGACGTGCCTTATGCCAAGAGGGTTCAACCACCAAGATGGATCGGGGTAGACACATGCGCAAGCCCCTTTGTTTTGAGGGGCTGGATGGGAGTGTGTTGGGTTTGATGATGATGATGGCAGCTGGTCCCTTCTCCTCTCCCTGTCCCGTGAGCAGCAATTTGGGGCTGCAACTTTTCCATGTTGGTCGAGAAATGATGGGGAGAAAAGGGGCAGGCAGGTGGCATCTAGTCCCATGCAGAGCCACCCAGCTCCTGCCAGGGACCCCGAGGGGACACACGGGCAGGCCAGTGGGTGCCCCTCGCCCAGCGCCCGTCCCTGGGAGCCACGCCGAGCTCTGCCTCTGCTCCGGGGTTCTGGCAGCGCTCGCTTCGCTGACACTTTTAAAGAGGGCAGCTGCTCTCCTTTTGCTGAAGCAGCCTCTTATTGCTAAGGCACGATGATTGCATTTCATACCTTCCCAGCTCTAATTTGCACTTCTTTGGGGAAGATGATAGGACAAGTTACATCAGAGCAGCTGCTGTCTCACTGGGGTTTAAAGGAAAACGAAAGAAAACCCTCTGTATTTCTTTTAAATCATTGTAGTGCTTGCAAAGTGTGCCTGGCTGACCTCTCGGAAGGCTGAACATCTGTGTCAACAGATGTTATAAGCCATCGAGGGGCAGGTTTTTGGGCTCCTCCTTCCTGTTGTTCTGGTATATGCCCCCCGATGGGGGACTGCAATAGCATTGCCTGTCGAGTTAGTTCCAACCTGGTACCCCAAAGTACCTGCTGCCACCTCCCGAAACAGCACAGCTTGGCCTGGGTAGGAGCCAGCGGATTGAAGGACTTTTCTTTATTTCTGACCAGGCTCCCTGCAGAGGTGACTGTCCCTCCCTAACTGAGGGGACAGCCTGGTCCCCGTGACTGGGTCAGGGTTGGCCCATCTGCTCAGATGTCATCAGCTTAAAAGCTCTTCTTGTCTTGCCTGAGGTGCAAATGCGGCTGCCGCAGGTGGTTTTCTTAGCAGCCTAGTACGGGTGAGTACCTCCAGGACTGGAAAAAAAAGAATGGTGGTGAAACTATACAGAAAAAAAAGTGTGCTGACTTTCACAGAGCAAGTGAAACCAGAGGCATTGTTTTGAGTAATTTCTGAAGATTTTTTTTTTATTATTTTCTATAATTTTTTATTTTCCAGTGCACTGGAGCAGACTGCTGACATGCTGGAGGGAAATCGTGGGGCGCACATGTGATAAGGATTCCCTCACTGTATTTCTATTGGTTTTTTTACTAAACGCTGACATTAAAACTTGTCCATTTAATGTGTTAAATGCTGTCTCAGTGTTTCTATGGAAACCAGCCGGCGGTTCGTTACAGCATGAGGATTCCCAGGCTGACCTCATCAGAGGCTCCCTCGGTGGCGTCTCTCCCACTCTCCGGTCACGCTGTTCTCTCTGTCACACGTCTCCAGGTCCGACATCCCCTTGTGTACCTCACCTGTAATCCCCTCTTCCATCCCCTGCCACCCAGTTCCCCCCCATCACCCCAAGTATCTGAGGATGGAAAAGCGTTCCCAACACAAAAGAGCCACATAAGACCGTATAAGGCTGGTGTTTGCAGAAAAGCACCATTGCCATGGCAGGAATGATTTATATTTCCTTTCTTCCTCTGACAGTTCTTTGCCATTTACTTGATGCTGAAGGAAAACTACTCTCTTAAAACGCTCCAGGAAGGATTACCATTTAAATGTTCCACTGGAGGATTCACAGACATGCATTATACGCCCAATAAAAAGAGAATCCCCTTGACTACATTTGACTTCCACGTGTAAAATCTGCACATTTTGCAAGCACGCAGCCTCTTAATTGGCAGGAAGCATCTGCGTAAATCACAACACGCCTATTCCTGCCGTGGCTCCGCACGTGGATCGGGGACTGCTGCAACGGGCCCCCCGAGCTGACAGCTGCCATCACAGCATCCCGCACTTCTCCCGGCACTGTTCTGGCTTCTCTTTCCCCCATGTTACTTTGATACCGCACGCTGTTTCCCTGCTTTGGCAATGTTTTTGCCCTGGTGAACAAAAGGCCCGCTCTTACCAGCCTTTGTGCACCGCAGACTGTTCCCTCCTTCCCTTTCGCTATAAAGGAGGCCAGATTCAAAGCTGAAGCAGGGCATGGAGCAGGTCACGCATCCAGCACCTCCGCAGCCTGTCCCCAGGGAGGCAGGGACACGAGCTTTGTGTCTGTGCATTGTGCAGCATCCCTCCGTCCCTCCTTGCTGCGTCTGCAAAGCGAAAGCCCTAACGCACTGCTGGGGCAGGGGCTGGGGGTGCAGACCTGTGCCTCACCCCATCAGAACGTCCTTGGCAAGGGGATTCAGAGGATCTGAACGTGCTCCGGATCCACACCCAAAATGGGGGATATTTTAGCTGGACGGGGGCAAGCCCGTCACCCTTAGGCCAGCTGGGAGACCTGCTGCCTGCTACTCCTCTTTGTCCTTGGCACAAAGGGCATGGCCAAACCTGCAGCTCAGGGGCCAGCACTTTCCAGGACAGGTGTCACTCATTGTCATTGCCTTTCCCCTCTTCATAGCTTTCGCCTGCTTCTTTTAGACCATCTTATTTTGCCAAAGATTATTGCAGAGGGCAAAGTAAAGGGCAGCATCCCCCTTTTAAAATGATTGAGAGGATTATTGTCACTTTAGCCCGAGCACTTGGCAAGTCCTTGGGGCCTGGCTGGGTTTTTTTCAGCAGGAGAAGCTGATGATACAAATCAGGTATACTCAGAGATGCAATGTGGGATATTTCTCCAGAACACCCATACGCCCCTGTTTCCTCAAAAAAACAGGTGACAGCTCTCTCAGTCCCATTTCCAGGATCACCTTGAAGCATCTGCTGAGCTGTTAAGTCACATTCTTGAACCAATTTTCCCAATTAGCCAACCCCCGACTCTCCCATATTTCCTCCAACCTACCCATGTGTAACCAGACCCAGGATACTCCTGCCTACTTCTGCCTTCACCAGGTGCCCATGGTTAGTAGTTTTGAGTGTCTCCAGGTCCTTCTCCTATAAAAGGAGAGGCTTAATTGCTTTCTCCTTAGCCTGCAAGGATGGTAATTAGCACCTTCTTCACCTTCAGCCTGGCAAGTGCTTGATGGAGCCATTAACAGCCCAGGCTGCAGCAGGGAGGCTTGGGGTGTGCTCTCTGCTCCAGGCAGGTTGTGTTGGGAGGGAGAGGGCTGGCAGCGAGGGGGCAATGTCCCAGGAGAAAGGTAAGAGGGGATCCTGGTGGGTTGCTAAAGAGCTTGGGTTTACTTGTTTTCTGCTATTGAGGTGCCCAGATGTAGGTTAATATTTGGTAGTTAAGCTCTGATCAATTGTTTGGGTCTCCCCCTGCCTTAAACTCAGTGCAAGGGGGAAATAAAGCTCTTGTATGTGTCTGGAGCCACCTAATTCAAGCAGAATGACCCTGAGCTGTTAGTCCAGGACAGATCTGCTAGATCCTTACTGCAGAGAGGTTACTAGACAGTGAGAGGCAGGAGGCACTGAAGGAGACCCCATGAGGGTAGAGCTGCTGCTTGGTGTAGGTGGACAATGTGTTCTTCTACCTGTGTCTGTTTGTCCACCAGCCTTTCTTAGGGTTATTCTCAGTAATGGAAGCATGAGAATTCCCTTTAGCTATTGAACAACCATCTGTTGGTGCCTCCATCTACTCCTAGAGTTGGGAGAATGGATGAAAAGGCATTTAACAGTAAAGCAAGGGTGAATATAAACACCTGAAGAAGAGAATTGCACTTTGGAAACCTTTGAAGAATTGGCACCTTTTCCAGTTTTCCTATTCTATTTAAAGAAACAGTACAGAAAGCTGGTGGTTGCTCTTCAGTGCTATGTACTAACATGAAGCTAGCAGAAAGCATTGGACACAAATGCAGAATGATGCTGAGATCAATATTCAGCTGAGTAATTGCCAGGAGATATTCACATGACCTTCCAGAATAAGGTGCACTTTGTATGATGAAGCCAACCAGAAAGGACAGTTAATATGGATTGCTTGGTACACTAGACTTAGTTGTCTTAATTGTAGTGAGAGTTATTACTGCTGTGAGAGAACAGAATAGGGAAAATGGAAGAAAAAAATAATGTATGGGTAGCCTGGGTATATGGACAGGGGAGAAAAATGAAATGCAACAGGTGAAAGGAAATTTTACAGGGAGATGACTCACCCCATGGAGTAAATATATAACTAGTCAATATATTGGCTATACATGTTTTGGGGAATCATCTTGACTGTGAACAGCAAATGGTCTTTCAAAGAACCTGAAAGAAGATTTAAGAGGGCATAAAAACAGTTGGCCTCACAAGAAAGGACAGAAATAGGGTTGAAACTGTAGATTTTAAATACCTCAGCCATGAGATGAGAAGTAAACAAATTGGAAAAGCAGCTCTTAATAATTGAGTGGTGAATTGGAAATAAAGCTGCTTCCTCTGCTGTGATTTAAGCCTGCCTTATCATTCCCTGCTGTAGTAGGGGTTTGCGTGCGCCTGGCGTAATAAAGCAAAACTCCCTCCCAGGTTGCACAGGGAGGAACGCGTGCTGTGCGGCTCTGTGGAAACCAGTGCATTTAAATGGAGAAAAGCCAAGTTCATAATAACTAAGCCATAAATAAAAGGCTTTCTACACAGGAGTCCTTTTATCAAGGAAGAGAAATGCAGAGCATCTCCTTTATCTTGGCTTCTGGCTGCACTGCAGCTTCTGATGATCTCGGCGCTGAGAGCTGCTGTGACCTGCAGAGGAGCAAAGCCGGGGTCCCCTGAATCGCCTTTCAAAGGGGGTTTGTTGGGAGCCCAACCCACTGCCTCCCCGCTCAGCTGCTGCAGAGCTCAACCTGAACTGTGTCACTTGAAAGTCCCTTGACTCTTCAAAAAGAGATTTGGTTTCCTTTTTGCTCCTCTGTGCCGCAAACCCAGCTGTGGAAATTCTGAAAAATTAGCATCTTATCACATCTGCGCACACGAAAGCTCTTGGAAATGCTCTCATCAGTATGCCACGGGCCAGCCACGAGCACTAATAGGCAGAAACAGCCAAATACATTTTGCCTGTATTCCACCAACTCTGCCGTATCAAAATATGCCAGCCTAGTGCCAGTTCTCTCTTGCATTTCAGATCTGCTGGAATCCCGGTGCAGAACACCAACAAGCAGAATATGGTAGATAGCAAAAAAAAAAATCATCCTGTTTGTATAAATAGTTGATTAGGTTGCATCATACCAGCCAGCATTTTTGCTTTTGCAAAAATCCCTGGATAGTTGGAAACTGCTCTCCAGCTGAGTTTCTGTAGCTGGGGCTGCAGTTATGCAGGCTCTTAACACCCACCTTGATGCCCCTGTACCTTACATCATCTCTGACAAAGCTGATAACATCACCTGCTGAGCCCTGACAGCCGGACTGTGTGCCTGAGAGCTGGGGGAACTGATTCTCTAGCCTGAAGCTGTGGTTTGTAAGGCGATGGCTTCATGGAACACATAACCGATTCTCATCCAGGTTTTAACCTGGATCTACTCCCATCCCCACAACAGAGTCTCCCAACCTAAATCTGGGTGTGATTTAAGTCTGCTTTCAGCCAGAGATGTGAGTCGGAGCCCTGGCTCCAGCTACCTGCTTGCCTATGGCCACATGGGCAAAATGATTCATGGGTTAATTGTCCTGCTGCAGCTTCCCGCAGCTTTTCCCTCTTTCACAAAGGACAGGCAGGTTGTAACATCCTCCCCTTCCTCTCTGCCCAGGCTGGTATGTGGTTTATCACCTTGTTAATGTATTGGTCCCTCAGCATTGTGTCTCACAGGTTATTTAAACACAATATATTTTCTTCCCCCTTCAAGCAGCTGCCATCTAATTTATGAAACCAAACTGATCTTCTACCAAATCCCTTTTGACTCAAAAGAAGGGATGTGCAAGAAATGCACTCGGATTAGGAACCGGAGAGCTCCAGGACTCCCAGTGCTGGATGCTCCTGGGCTGGGACCGAAATGCATCCCCAGGCTGGCAAGGGGGAGAGGATCTAGCACAAGCCAAACAAGAGAAAAAATTGGGACTTGCCAGGCACAAGTTGCTCAACATCATCATATTTCAATATTTATAGAATGCTGTTGCCTCTCAAATGTAAAATTGTGCTGTTACCTCCGTATGTGCAGATTTTCTACAAATGCAGATACACTTGCTTCGTACGAGAACTCTTTCAATCCCTTCCATTATTTCCTTCATAATCAAAGTCTTTAAGAGCTTGTCTTCATTTTCCTTCTTGCATAATAAGGTTGGATTTTTTCCTCCAGGACACAAAATCCCAGGCAATGCACCCCAAAATCTCTGCATGTTGGGGGTACTGTTTCTGGGGTTTATGAGGACTTAAGCTCCCCAGAACCGTCACGGTCTCTTATAACCTGGGAGGTTCACATCTTTACAAATTTGCAAGGTTTAATGATGCCTTTTTCTTGACAGATCTACCACAAATTAATGAGAATTTCCACCTGAAAAGCTAAGTTTCTGAAAATCACAGTTTCCAAAACTGGGACTACAGGGGGAAGTAAGTTTGGCAGGAAAACCCGTTACCTTATTGTGCTCTAATCACCATTTCTGCAACTGCTGTCTTCAGGGATGCCTTCAAAAGATGAAAAGGGCCCTATTTCTCCCCCCAGGTAATCTTGCTAAAACTAGAAAAGCTCCACGGCTGGAAAAGCATTGCAAGTTTGAAGCAAAATAGGCACCACCCACCCCAAATCCACTTACCTGCCTGCTGATAAGGAACCTGATGGTTTCCCCCCTACCCCAGCCAAGGATTTTTGTCATTTTTACACAAAACTATGCGGATCTGCCCTCTACATTTTGTGATGTGAAAGATGTATCTCAGCTTAATTATTTACCCTGCGAAAACACATTTCGCTCCAGGCAGATGGCTGCTGGCTGGGACAATTTCTTGTTTTCTGGCAACCTCAAGACCTATAGGGACTGTATGTTGTTCCATATAGCTTATGCTATGTCTGCGCAGCCCCAATCAATCTTTCCTTGCAGGAACAGATCTGATTTTTAGTAGTATCCCTGTCCTTGTTTTATCAGGGACTGTCAACAGTATAAAGAAATGCCTTAATAAATAGTGATACATAAATACTGAAACCCTGTATTTACCACATTGAGTGCTTGCTGAGCTCTTCATCTAATGTTACTGGTGTTGCGTGGCAACCAGTGTTTAAAGGTTTGCTGACTCAAAGAGCCTCCGTACTTTAAAAGATTTGGCATATTTATTTGACAACCTCTAGCTTCAATGGGTCCTTTTTCATCTTTATGTGTAGCCGACGTTTATAATGATTATGAGAACAATTTAATTTTGGTGTCCATAAAGCTGGGCATTTAGTATTTTTATATTGTTGTTATTACTACTGCAGAGAAAAAATTTGGGCCTGTCAACAAAGAGGATCCATCAGTTACTTTCCAGGTGTATTTTTACATCACCCACCATTGCATCGCGTCAGTCAATGGGAGCCTCGATGGAGGCACCAGTCCCGTTTCCTGAGCCGCCGTCTCACCCGGGCGTTATTTTGGTGATGCTCAGCGGGTGCCCCACTGCTGCCCAATGGCCGGACCAGGCAGAGGGATGGCAGGCGGCGTGGCCGGCGATGCCGTGTACCCCCCCGGCCGCCCACCCCCTTGCTTGTGGCGCTGGGCTCGGTGCTATCGGGGACACTTGCCCCTTTGTAGCCAGGTTGGAGAAAATCTGGGCGGCAGCCAGACCTCTGCTCCTGTTTGGTTGTGTGCCCCGAATGGAAATGGTTTTCAGTTTTATTCAGAACAGAGCAAAACCTCACCCCAGGGGCTGTCAGCATAAAACCGGAATTAGTCATTAAATATGAACCCAGGCAGGTTTTAGGAGGTTTCATAGCACAGATTTTTACTATAGTGAAAATACCGCTGCATAGCATATGGAATTACAAATTCCCAATCAGAAGGTACCAAAATTCTGTGTAAAAACACGGCATTTTCCAAAAAGTCCTCCGGAGGCCTCTGGCATTCCTGGCGTGTGCGGTGCTGTAGGTACAATGCCCAGATGTGTTACGGGGCTTGGCAGCTGTTTGGTTTCGGTATGTTGCATTAAATCCCAACACTGTGGCTAGCAACATTTATTTGTATCTATTAATGGAATGAATATTTGATTGATACTAATTTCTGAAGCTTGTCCTCCACTTCTGCCTGTGTTTGCTGAAGGGTATTAGCAGTTTCCCGTCTGTATATTAAGATATTACGAGAGGGCCAGACCTCAGTGAATCTTTGTTTATTCAGCCTCCTGTTTCGAGTTCCAGTTTTCAGCACTGAGGGAGTTTTCCATTGGTTTCACCAGTTTTAGCTAAAGCCTTTGGAGAGAGAGAAACTCCACGATTTTTATGCAAGTGGGGCTTTGCGGGAGGTCCTCTCTAAGGTGGGAGATGAGCGACCCGCTCTGGGGACATGGGGAGTTGGAGGAGAAGGAATAACTTCTTTCTTTCCTGGAAAGCCACAGGGATGAAGGGCATTTTCTCAGTGGGAAAGCAATAGCAGAGCGATGCACAGCTGGGAGGCACAGCCTGCTGTGCGGGTCCAGCTGGAAGGGCTGGGTGGTTCATGGGGTTGCTCATGGAAAACAACCTTTAGGGAATATCACGAGTGAAGCTGCAGGTGAGAATCCTGCAAAAGTGAGTTAAATGCTCTTGTGTGTCTGCCACAATGGTGCTGTTACACCTTCCCCTGGGAAGCTGAAGCTGCTTCTCTTCCCTCTCGCATGCCTGGGCGAAGGCAAGTCCTTGTCAGGCGGTTATCAGCTCCTGGCCATGCTGCTCCTCCAACCCACTGAACCCATGCTAGATGAAACAAGGGCTAATCAGTCACCAATGTCTTGTTCATGCCACTAGAAAATTCACAGGTTGCTTTGGGGGCATTTTTTTTATGTTTGTTTTGCAAATTACATCTCAGCAAAACTTCAAAAAAGGAAGAAAAAAAAAGAGAAGATGCTGGAAGTCGTGGCAACGGGCAATCTGGGTTCGCAGCTGGCCTTTTCAGGCGTTGTCAAGGCATATTTTGCTTTCTGATGCCAGCTTGATGCATTGTCAAAGGATGCCATGTTTAATTATACTATGTGCAAAGGTTGCTGGAGAGGACACCGAGTTTTGCTTATTAAAAGATTAGTTTTTCAAAGTGGGTATACATTAATTAAAGGAAAAGTTACTCTTACATTCCCCACAGGCAGGGGAAAGCAGTCACATGTGGCCTTCTTCCATGGATGCTTCATTTGTGTGGATTTCACCACGTCTGAATGCTGTGGAGCTTTTCTGCCAATAGTGGGTTTTCTCCAGATTCACCCTTCCGTGCTCGTTTCACGTATAACCTGAAGGGAGACTGCCTGAACACCTTCCACTGCCTGAAGTCTCAACTAACGCCATGTTCAATGTCACCGTTCCCGCAAAGCAGCCATGCGATGCAGGGCTTTGCCCAAGCCCCTTTCCCTTCCCTGGGTGCTTGGTAGTGATTTTTAGCACCACCAGCAGCAGAACAGAGACCAAGTGTCTCAGACCTTCTCTTGCCTGCATCGTTGCAAGATGCGTGTTGAGCCAGAAGAGCATCCCCCCTACGCGCTTCCCTGCCATGCAAACCAAACACTCCAGCATGAAGATGTGCCTTAGCAAGCCCGACTGTACCCGGAAAACTGGAGAAGCCTCTGCTCCCCATCCCATGGCCAGCTGCTGCCCAGCCCTTTGGTGGTGAATGGCCCAAAAAGCCTGGGCACCTCCTTGGCTCCATGCAGGAAAGAGCTCTTGACCTTTAGTTTTTTGTTCAAGCCGATGGGGTGGGTCAATCCACATAAATATTTAGGAGTGGAGCACATTTCCAGGGCGCTGATCATAGTTATAATACTCTGCAGGTTATTTTCTAGGGTTTCCGTTCAAGAGGCTTCTCCTTCAGCCTAATCAGTGGTATGTCACCCAATACTGAGGAGCCCTTTGTGAGGCACCGACATAAATAAAGGAAAAAGAGGAGGAGCCTGGAGGTCAGGAATCCACCAAGGAGCTTCATTATCTTCTTCAGATGCAATGTTAGTAGCCATTTTTGAAAGAAGAAATGACTTAATTATGCTGCATTGTAACACACAGAGCATCCCTCGTACACCTTGACAATACTTCATCGTTAATATAAAAGCACCTCAAGCAAATGAAAAGGTTGCCATTGGCAACCTCCTTTCGACATCGCAACATTAATTGCAGGACTCCCTGAGTGGATCAGGGATTCCCTACCCATTAGCTAACCACATTGACAAGAAGGCAGCAGCAGTTAGAATTAAGGAACAGAGTTGAACTTTGCCTTAAAATGGCAGTAGAAAAAAAAAGTAAAAATCACAAGTTTTAGCTATTGCAAATCATAAAGGACTTTAATTGTGTGAAAAGAACAAGAATTGTTTTTCTAGAATGCAGTGGAATGAGTAGAAACTGTAATTAAACAAATGTATTCCCATAGAGTCATAATTGATACTTGAAAAAACAAATAATAATCTTCTAATCTACATTACCTGTGATAACTTACAGGAAGGAATTATTGACAATTATTAACAATACTTTCTAACAGGTAGTCTTGGTCAGGTTCTCACCCCTCCAAATAAATCTCTTGCTTTAGAAAAAATAAATTATATTTTAGAAATTAAGGAGGTCTTCCACTTGAGTTTATCCCCAAAAATTAACCAAATTCTGACAAATCTATAAAGCAAACTACATTCTCTTTATTGGAGTCTGGCAAAGGATGACATTTATGTCATGGATGTGCTTTGTGCTGTTCCCGGGAAAATCACCTCATATTTTAGCAAGTTATAATCTTCAGAAAAATTGCCGTTTTCATATGCTTGGTAAAGACTCGCTGGAACATTGCAGAGAAATCCCTGAAGATCACCTGTGCAATGAGCCTTGCTGGAAGTCTGCAGGCAGACAAGAAATTGCAAGCCTGGGTTGTTTGATGAGCCCGGCAGCAGAACGGAAAGCACCGAGCCTTGCCGCTGCCGCTCCTCCTGCTGATGTCCGGAGGGGAGAGAGAGGAAGGTGACGGATTCACGTCAAGAGGGACAAGAGCTGAGTTTGGTGAAGGCGTGGGGGGACTGTGTGACTGGTGGGAACTGGGACAAGGAGCCTTTGGAGATCTCTGGAAATGGCGGTTTGGCTATTTTTCGGCCAGTTAAGTTAGTAGTCAATTCAAGGTGGTGGAGAAGCATGCACTTTCAGAGGATTATTGCTTTCTGCCGTACAGCCCATGAACACTTGAGTCCTGGATGAGAGCACAAACCAAAAACTCTGCTCTTACCCCCGAAGTATTTGCCGTTGAAGGTATACTTGCATGATTTCCAGAGATATCCTTTCCCATCTGTTTGCAAAATTGGCTTTAGACACCTCGGAGGAGCAGGACGAACCATCTGCCTGCACTTGTTGCGAGGCTGCTGAAATCAGTCTCTGCTAGGGCAAATCTTTGATTTTTAAAAATGCATCCGTGGGCAGCTGAAGCACAGCGCTCCTGTGTGTCCCTTGAGAAGGTACGGAACCCTTTCCTTTTGAATGCACCCCTGTAGCTGCTGCCGACAAAAAGGACAAAATTCATTATAAGCTAAATTTCCAAAAAGTTTTATAAGCTACTAACAAAATCCATACTTGCTCCATTTTTTCCCCTTCATCTTTCTAATTAAAATCTAAAATTAATCTTACTGGAATTAAAACTGGGATTTTTTTTCCCCTTGCCTGGGATCATTCTGGAATAAGGACACCCACATTCCTCTTATTCATATTATGCTAATTGCTAAATCAGCTTCTTCTTAGCTGCCCCTAGCTTTAATTAGAAGATTTCCAAAGAGGTGGAGAGGGCAGCTCTGCGTGATGCCGAGGAGGCCAGCAGCAGTGGGTGTCTGCACACCAGATGCACAGTGTGCGCTACCGGTGCTCCTCCCGTCATTCCTGTAATGAATGTTTTGACGAACAAGAAGGCATCTGATGATTGCCCCAGCTGTGTATCCGAGCAGAGAATATACACTTAGGTGACATATGCTTTTATAAGGGCTATTACCTGGATGCAGCCACGCAAGTATCGGCGCCTTTTGTCCAGCCATTGCACAAAGCGTTTCTAATACGCTGGGTGAGCTTTCGTGGGGCAGAAACTGTCCGGTGCTTGGACAACCATTTCCACGGCTGGGCGGTGAGATGTTCCCCCTGCCCGGTGCAGGCACAGAGCCTGTCCTGGACTGATTTCAGCAGCCAACTTCTGGCCCCGGTCCTCCAGCCCGAGGCTTTGATGCTCACCCAGAAGAAGAGCTGAGCCACAGTGCGACCGCCCCAGCTGCAAAGCATGTTTCAAGCCCAGCATCATAGATGTGGCCTGAACTAAGTTTCATTTTAGTTAAGTCAGGAACATTGAAAAAGAATGAAAATTGATTTACTCAAAAGCTTTTTAAAATCTTGTCTTTATTATAAGCTTGTGGGCTTTCTGCCAGAAAAATACCACTGATTATTGTTTACATCCTTGCCCATACTGAGGGTTTCAGCCTTTGAGAGATACTGAACTCACTCAACAATCATCCTAATGGACTCTAGCTTTCATTGCTAGTTAAGAACAACTAAAAAAAATCAGACCAAAGTCACAGTGAAGTATATTTGGGCAGAGAGTTTTACTGGAATGAGTGAAAAAATCAAACTCATACACAGATCTTTTTCTAATGCAATTATTTGCATAGGGTCAAATTGTGAAAGCCTTTCCTTGGTAATCAGCTGTTAGCACAGGGCAGCTTACGTAATTTGTTTGGAGAGTGGAATAAGGCTTGTTTCAGAATAATTATGGGCATGAACCAGGATGCAGGTCCATCCCTTACGGGCTCAACTTGGCCACTTTCTCTCATGTTAGCCGCAATAATTATTCCATGGGATTTCATGAGAATACTTGCAAAGAGGGGTGCTGTGACGGGAATAGTAGGCAGGGTGGAAGAATCTGGCTCTTTTTTTTTTTCCCAATTTTTTCCCAACTCTGTATCATGAAAAACCTCTGAAGAATGAGAAATTAATATTTCCAGCTGATTTTTTGGCAAGGATGAGAAGAGAGGAGAGGATTGGGTGACCAGCCAAAGCAAATAGGTTTGAGAAAGAGAACCACTTTCAAAATGTCATTAGCAAAACAGAGGAGACAAGTGGGGGGAAAAAAAAAACATCAATGCTGTCGACAGGAAAAAAATGAAGGGTTTCAGTCAAAAAATCTCAGCATGAATGAGGTACAAGTGGATAACACACAACTTTCCACTTCTCACTGTTCTCAGGAAGAATGTTGCTAGAAAAAAACCTAGAAGGGCAGTGAGTTGACGTGTGCCTCGCTTCACAGGCAGCACCCAGAAATGCCCAATTTTCCCTTATCTTTGCTTGCTTTGGGAGGGCATCCCTGGGCACGTGCTCCCGGGGTGGATCCGTCCTGCTCGGCTGCACAGAGCTCGTCTTAATCATCTGCCGCCACATTTCACAGGGACCTGCTAATGAAAGACGGAGAGAAAAACCCCATCCTGGTAAAATCCCTGTCATGAAATATGACTGAGCTAATGTGTACTGCCACCAATTTCCCAACTTAACGCCTGTGAGCAGCCTCATACAACACATCAGCTGGCAGCGCTGTATTAAGTGTTACTTCTTCAAATTGTGCAGCAAAGGGACTTGTCACTTCCATTTCCTTCACAGGTGCAATATTTGCTTTATAATCACATCAAATAAGGGAGGCAATTTTTACTTCATTCTGTTTAACTCCTGGGCTGGTTACCCAGGGTTTCCACTGGCTTTAGGACTTAGTGGAAGTGTGAGGGCTGAGGCGGGTGCAGCAATTCCCCGGCTCACACATATGGCACCAACACCATCAGCGCTTTAAGCAGCTGCTGCAAACATGACATCATGACATAGAATATTTTTTTTTGCTTGTGCGAAGCTCCCTGCCCACCTCATCGCAGGAGGGGGAGAGGTAGAACCGGTTTAGACAAGCCAGCTGTGTATCTGCAATGAGCCCAGCTTTGAAAAACATTGCCTTAATTAAAGCCTGGGGAATGCTTTCCCCTCTGCGATTGCTGGCAAAGAGCCTGGGCACCGGCTGGTCCTCAAAATGCTGCTCGGAAGCTCAATTCACCCTCTGCAATGGCTGGAAGCCTCCAACTGGGATTGGATTGGTCTTGCTTGGTGGTTTCTTGATCTTCCGCCTTCTTCACAACTTTGCCATCGCGAATGAAACCTGTTGCATTGCTGGAAGAAACCCCATAACTTCATTGCAAGTGAACCTGCATTGTCCTAGTGCTTCTCCAGGGGCAGTGGTCTGTTAGGAGGCAGAGCAGCTCACAAGGCCTTGGTGCTCGCCATCTGAGACCCAACAGGGTGCCCCAGGTGCGGGGTGTAGGCTCAGCGCGGGTGCCCCAGGGCGCACGGCTCCCCAGTACTGCAGTCAGGTTCTGATGTCTACACATTTCTCTGACAAAGAAAAAACGCAAGTGCTTTTAATTCTTCTGATTGACACACTATGGCGTGAAAAAGCAATGATAGAAGCACGGCTTAGCTCCAGCAACCGACTGCGCAAACAAATCTGTGTCCAGGAGGTGTTGTCCATCAAAACCAGCCTCTAAAACCAATTTCCTGGCTTTTCCTCGTGCCAAGGCTATTGCAGTAAGAAAGCTGTCGTAACAAACCTTTCTTGACCTGCCAAACTCGGGAGATATTGCAAAGGTTATTATTTAAAAGGAAAAGTAAAAGGAACCCTGCCAGGCAAAAGGCTGGATGATGGGGTTGTGCAGGAAGGACTTCACGGGCACGAGGAGCTGTAATCCCTGTGCCAAGGCTAAATTATAACATCTCCATTATTTTCTGGTTTGGTCGCTGTTCAATGCAGAAAACAATACTCCCTCAGTTGTTAAAATTTCCTGCTAACGAATTCATATTTCTCCTGTGGAAGGTGGTAGGTGTTATGTGTGCGAGTAGCTTTTGATTAATATGAACATTCAAACAAGACTTGAACCTAACCTTGGAGGAGGGAGTTTGGAAACCTGGAGCTTAATGCGAGCTCTCGCGCAGCTCTATCTATAAATACCTCTTCTGTTCACTGGCGGGGGCTGGAAGTGCCAAGGAAAATGCCCAAGGAAGGGTTGTTTTTATGACCTCTCCAACCTGGCCAGATGTACCAAGCAGGAGGAACTCACCAGAAAAGCTGTTTGCATTCAATTTTCAGCCCAGTTTCACAAATTCATATGGCAGAACCATCACTCAGAGAGCAGCCTGGGAACTTTAGGTGCTCAACTCTCGCCAAGAGAGAGGGGGAACAGCCCGACATATCTGATGTGTTGTCAGAGCTTTCGGAGGCTGAAGCACACAGCAGGACCCTGTGCTGGCAGCAGTGCAGACAGGGAGATCCCCGTTCACACCTGGACTGGGGAGAAGGGTAGACGTACAGCAGAGGGGAGGCTATTCGCACCCCCTTTTGCAGATGAGATGGGGCTGCAGCAGACTTTAGGGCTGCTCCCCCCCGCCCCTGCCACGGGGACCCCAAGGGAGCCCATGTGCAACATTCATCACACCTCCCTTTCGTGTTTACAGCGTAAATGCCTTTGTCTGCACTAGTCATCCAAACTCCCAATGAATGGAGAGAAGTAGGGACCCAAGAGCGTGATTCATCTTGTCCTTATGGAGCTGTCTAAAATAGGTCAATGAATCATACTCTGAAAATGCCTTTTTCTCCTACAGACTAGCAAGGGAGTTTCAAGGATGAGCTCAGATGTAGATGCTGTGGATATCTAAGGATGCATTTGCCATCCTACCTCTCTATTTCTTATTTTTTGTGTGGGCTGGCCCAGGGAAGGCTTTTCAGAAGCTTGCCGGGAAGGAGCAGCTTTGCTACTGAGAAGGCTTGTAGGTTTGGTGAAGGGTCCTGGTATCTCCTATCAGCTGGGTGTGTCCCTCCAGCCCCATGGACAGTGACACTCTCCTACGAGGGCACCGTGCGTGGGGGTGCATCTTCAGACTTTCTCTGGCAGCACACCAAAGTCTTTCCCAGGTACGGATGGTGCCTTGGACTTGCAGACAGTGGGTAGCAGCACCCAGAGGACTTACGGTCTGTACCATTCTCCCAAATACTCTTGGTTGGAGTAGCATGGCCTCAGGAAGTGGGTGGACCATTGAATAACCTTCTGCACCCACATGCACGCACATGTGGAGTGACAGCTTTTATTCTGACCTAGCCTGGTCCCCACCAAGCTGGTGAAAGGCTCATTCCTTGGACAGCAGTTTTCTTCCAGCCAGTCCAACACCTCTTCCCCCTGCCAAGGGGGCTCAGGATCCAGACAGCTGCTCCTCAGCACCCTTGCAGACTCCGTTAGGTTCCTGACACCAATCCTGGCCACACTTCTGGTGCTGTACCTGACTGACCAAACCAGACTCGTCTGTATCAGTCCTGATCGCTCTCATCGCTCTGTCACAATCACCACTTATCTCAGCAGACGCCGACGTGCTGTGCAGATCGCTCTGAGCTTGACGGGCTCCCTCTAATGAATTGCTCGGGAAGGGTGGAGATGGGTCAGCCCTTTCCACAAGAAGAGTGGCCAAGGGCATTATAAACAAACAAGAATAATCTTCCAGCCCCGTTGCTCCAAACTGTCTGGAAAGCTGTCGCTTTGGCTCTTCTGCTTTTGCCACCTCGCAGCTCAGACCCTGCAGCGGCAGCAGGTGAGTCAGGTCTTCAGCTGGGAGACGTCAGCTGCAGGCAGATACCTGCCTGGCTCTGTATTTCATTGTAACGGCTTTTCCAAAGCCAAACGGGGAACGCTTCACATGTTGGGGTCCAGCTGTCACCCATACCTAGACAATCCCAACACGATCAGACCCCGTTAACAAGGAGCATAGGAATGAGGAGAAGGAGGTCATTTCGAGGCGTCTCTTGGGCAGACTGGCAAGTGAACAGCAGACACTTGGCAATATAATCAATGTGTTCCTCAGCACCTGAAAAAGGTATAACTGGTGTAAATTATTGTACCTATGCTGGCTTCAGTGGAGTGTCAGAGCTGAAACCTTATTACAATGTTTATTCATTTATTTTTGGGGTTTAGTCAACCCAGACATCTGTCTAACACAGCATATTAACGACACTGCCAATGGGTTCGAATTTAATTTTATGCATACATGAAAAGCGTAACTTCAGTCGTGCCACACATTCCTAATTTACAGACAAAATGAATAGCAGCTCTACCAATTTACAACCGCCTGATTGATGCTGTGATGTCTGTAACGTAAAATTAAATTGAACAGCATCATCTCCGGGAGGACTGCGAGGCAGGCTGGAAGCGCCTTCCTCTGCGACCGGCGGTGGGAAGCGGGGTGGGCGTCCAGCCGTGGCAGCTCTCCTGCCCGAGCGGTGTCTGCTTTCATGGCTGCTTTATCTTTTCCTCTGCACATCTTGGATCGCTCAAGCGCTTGTTTTTAAGTGCTTCAGAACACAATTATGATTACAGCCCCATTTGCTTGCTCAGCCAGTGTATCTGCTTATCAGGAGAGTCATCTTCTGCAGATGGTTATGGGATTACCTCCCGTCACTGCTCTCTGCACCCTACCCGCAACGGAGGTTTAGAGTCGATCATGCTCTGCAAAGCTTCCTGAGCTTCTCCGGGGACACCAGCCCAGCCCCTCCGGCCACCCACGGCTGTTTCTTTCCCACCTCGGTGCATGGAATAACACGATAACGGGATCCTCAGGGAAGCCAGGCGGGGTTCAACCATGGGAATGTGAAAGCATCGCTACCTTTAATTTTTAATTGCGCCTTATCAGCTGGCATCGGGGAGGATGAAGTTTCCTGAAATTTTAATTGGCAAACCCATTGACCCATTTCCTTCTGCGTCCCTGGGTGGCAGCACAGAATACATGTTGGGCTGGCAGGAGGACGCGCTTCATGCCATGGGGGTCTGGGGCTGAGAAAAACCCCAAATCCTTTTCCAGGAGGGTATCTGCCAACTAGCAAGCATGGATATTGCAAGGGCCAACTGTACTCGGTGGGTCTCTTCAGTCGCAAAGACACTGACACAGAGCTGGAGACATTGGGCTGATGGTGAGGGACCTCCTCTTGTCCTTGCAGAAATCTCCCAGGAACAGTTTTCCCCAATGGGTCTGGTCCTCCCAGTCGGCTGGAGATTTTCTCATGAAGCAATGGCATCCCTGTTCCACCCAGCAGCTGGAAAAGAAATGAAAAATGGGGGAAATCGGAGAGAAAGGTGTTTTTCCCTAAATCAAAACCAAGCAACCAAAACTTTCCAGAAAGGGTCAGTTTGGGTGAAATTATTGGGAGAGAAGTCACAAAGTTCATCTAAGCCACCTTTATTCCACCCAAAGCATGTCGTGGCAGATGAGAACCTGCCCTGGACCACTGAATATTTTATAGAAAGCTCTGAGCAGCCGGTCTCAGCTCTCCAGAAAGATGGCAGAACCAGAAATCCTTTTTAGAAGGGGGAAGCCAGGAGGAAATCCTGCCAGATGAGATTCCTGACATTGCTGTGCAGACTCAGGATGCTCCAACGTTTTGGATAATCACAGGAATTTGGAGCTGGGAGCAGAGTTGATGCCAAATGTGCTGTGCAGGACTGGGGAAGGGAGTCCAGGGCTTTCCCTGGGGATCATTTCTCCCAGAGCAGAGCCCTGGAACGTACCTCGTACAACACACATCCTCGATGAGACTCGGAAAACTGTGTCAACTTGATATCATTTCGATGCTTCATTTTCATAGAATGTACAGTATTGTTTAACAGTGAGGAAAATTCCCCTAGAAAGAGAAGAGGGCTTGAAATCCTCGTATGTATGAATATGAATTTGGAGTCATATATAAAACAACATCCTTGTCATTCAGGAGCCGTGTTATAGACACAAACCTGACGTCAAATCCAAGCATAACAAGGAAGCTGACTGAATGACAGATTGTGTGGAAGACTTCCAGAAATGGGCTTTAAAATGCAGTTGGCCAGACACCGGATTCAACAGCATGTAGAGATGAACTCATCATTTAAAGTTTCAAGTTTCATTTTTAAGGAAAACAATGTGCTCTGTTACCCAGATGGAGGTTTTCTTTGAAAAGATGTCATTAACTTTTAAATTGCCTGATGTCATCCGCCATTGATACACACACACCTACGCAGGGGAGCAGACAAAGGAGCTCACAGAAATCCGCTTCAAGGTGACACATAATGCCCTCACAAAAAAACCCAAACCACCAAAACCCAGAGAACCCCAAAAAGCTGACTGGGTATATAAATGCGGTTTTTAATCTGCACACAAAATTCAGTGATAACCCAGCGTTTCCTAGGGGAGAGCAATCACAGGGACTGGGAGAAATATATCCAGTGCAATCCTCAAATTAGGACTTCCTACAAAAAAATCAGATAAAAACCTTACTGTGTGGGGCAGCTGGGAAAACATTCATAATTCAGAAAGGCAGACGCTGCCTTGAGCTGCTCGGAGGTACAACCAGGGGAGAGGAGAGCAAAGCGTTGCGTACAATCAATATAGCAACAGAGCAAGACTCCAGCTTGGCTACCTCCCCACCGGCGAGCGAAACCGGAGCACGCTCAGCCAAGCAGCAGCACCGCTATTAATAAGGGTTTTGTTAAGCAGCTTTTCCAGGAAGCAGCAATGTGTGTTGCCCTCTAGATGACAGCAACGCCACCTAACAGTATATTCTCTATAGACATGCTCGCTTTTCTCATCCCACCTCCGGCTCTAATGCTTTGCATGCTTTGCCCTCGCCGCTTTGGAAATTAAGATTTAATAGGGATTCATAAGGTGGGTTCTTTATGCCGGTTTAATGCTAATTAATTATTCAGGGTATAGTTGAGAGCAAACCTGGAAAAAGTCAGCTGGCATTTCAGTATTATGCAATAAGCACCACTGTTATTTGCAAATAGATGTGTCTCCTTAGATTTAACATGACAGCTCATTCCTCTATGTTAAACACCAATTGAGATTATTAAAAACATCTATTGAGGCTTTAGCACCTCTGCAGTAAAATATTCATCAGTTCCAGCTTGTTAGGGCTTGAAAGAGCAGATATATTTTTAATAATCAATTGCCATTTAAAATACCGTAACATTCCAGTTAGACAGAAATTAAACTTAAATGTCCTAAATAAATTAATTTTGCATTTAAAGTGTTAATTGAATAAAAATATTTATGGCTTTGAAATATTGTTCCTTCAATTCTCTTTCAAATAAAGGTGTGTCACACCACATGAAATGTGAGTTTAAATGCTCACTCTTTCCGCTCGGGCTGTGCATGTGCTCCTCCACAGACCATTTTCACAGCAAATGAAATTTCCGCACACCAAGAAATCAGGCCTATTAACTAAATACCTAATCAAAGTCTTGACACTACAATTTGCCGGTCGGTCTTTGTTGGTGGCTTGAAATCCTCAGCACCTTGCGAAGGCATCACACCGCTCCGACGTCACACGCCGACGGGCACGTGGGTGGCGGTGCCCATGGCTCCACCCCAAGACCTGGAAAATAGGTACAGAAATCTTTCCAATCTGGAAATTTTTTATTTTCAGTAGCGTTTAAGTCACTGCTGATAGGATGCGATAGTTGATGGGGACATGATGGAAAAGAGCGTGCCGAGGCTCCAGGCATTCCCACGGGATCAGCGCAGGTCCATAGGGGAACCCTTTCCACCCACTGCACTAATGCATACCCCTCTTAGCAGCCTCAGCAAAGGGGGATAGAAAACGGACTGCGGAAGGGCGGTAGCCCTCTTAGAGCTGGAGCCAGCCTCCCCAAGTCAGTCTTCATCCACATTACTGGAAAGGAACCTCAGTTTTCCTCTGCCAGGAGGTTTACACACTTGCAGTGGGGAAAGAGAGAGTGTTAAAGGCTCCTTTCGCTATGAGAGTTTTCCACAACACTAGGTTTTAACCTAAGAAGCCCTTCAACTACTTATGCTGGCTCTGTGTTTCGCTGTGTTTTGGTAGTGCGTGTAGAAAGGAGCCTTCTCTGGTGCTGAATTCTCAATACTCCGTCATTCTGCAACTCATCTCCAGCCAAATTTTACCTCCTTCCCTTGTAAATATGGATTAACATCCCTCACTGCATCTTCTCATCATCAAAATAATCTCTCCCCTGCCTAGCTAGAAGGCAGGCAGACAATAGCAATCCTTTTTGTACAGCAGACGCGCTCCGCTTCGTGTTTGAGTCTACTCAACCCAAGAGGACTGAACGTTTAAAAGATTAGGAAAAACTGACACGCACAGAGTAGCTTCATGTTGCTTGAAGGAGGCAAGTCAGAGGCCAAGCTTAAAATAAGGTCCTGCGGCTCACCTATGAATAGGTAACGGTTGCAGAATCTCCAACTCCATTATTCCTCCTCAGTCCCTCAGGACTTGCCCAGGTCTGAAGGAGCCAGAGATACAAATTGCATCCTCTGGAATTTGCTGCCGAAAAGGTCACAATTTCCCCATCCAGGATTGTTTATTCACCGTCACAATTAACAGAAAGGAGCAGAAAATAGTCCACTTGAAGCAATACAGCAAAAGCCAGGGGCTTGACTGCTTCTTTTGTTTGTCTGGGATTATCCTTATTGTTATTTTATAATCCTCTGAGTGCATCTTCTTGCAGAGAGAGGCACTTTCAAAATGCCGACACAGAGCCATCAGCAATGATCTATCTGGAGAGTGGGATTAGAGGTTGCATCCTTTAAACTAAAGAAATCAATTGAGATTCATTGGATGCCTTGCTGCTCCGCATTCTTTTTATTGTTGTTTTTATCATTGTCACACTTTTTTAAAGCTTCCTGGAAATCAGAGATAGAAGAGGCCCGTTAAGACATCCAGCCTCTCTCCCCAGAGGCAGATCAGAATGATCATAGTTCGTCTGGTTTGAGATGTACCAACCAGCAAAGCTCCCACCACTCCAGTGCTGTCCTGATGGGGACCGTTACCCATCACAGCATCGCCTTTACTCCACCTGCACACGCGTGCACCAGTACGGTTTGGGAAGCGAGCAACCTCGACGCAGGATCAACTCCTTGAACCCCTGGAGTAAGCAGAGGTCTTGCTGGAGGGCAACATGGGGATGTGGGATTTTGCAGGGGAAGAAGGAATATTTGGGGATTGCATTTTTTAAAGGAGCTGGCTTTCAGCAAAAGTCTGTGTCTCGCTGAACATTTTCCATCAAAACTGGCTTTGGGGTACGTGCACTTTTCTCAAAGGAAAAAGAATTTGTTGCCAGCTGTGTTGGAAGTTCACGGTCTCTCCAAAGCACATCAAGCTCTTATTGCTTGACCCCTATTTGGATCTGAGTGAGAAATAAGGCAGCAAGGAGCACTCATTTTTTTAATGCACTTTATTTGGCAGCCAAGCAGTTAACAAAGCATAAAATGCTATAAAAGAGGGTAATGCCCTGCTTGCATAACGCGGCCATGTGCGAGGCATCCCCTTGCTGATCAGGCTGCAGATATACTCCGCCAGACCTGCTCAGTCTTTGTCAGGTGAAACCTGTAAGGTTGTTTCAAATGAGATTTTTTTGCATTTTATCTTTTTGCATTTAATGGCGTACGGGTCCAGCTCAGTTGCTAAGCAACATCCCCACCGGGCCCTGGGTTTCCTTCCTCCTACAAATGGGAAGCAACAACAACAAAAATCCCTCCGTGTTCACCGAGATGAGGTAAAGTCCTACGATTTAGTGATCTTAATTGCATCCTCTCCTCGGAGGACCTGGTCCTGCTGAGAAGGGAATAAGATAGTAACTCCCATCGCGATGAACAGGGCTTCAAGCGGTGAAAGGAGAATATACCTCTGATGGGGAAAGCACCGTAAAGGTACACGGAAATAGCACAAACAGCCCTGTCATGAGTAGAAATCAGTGTGGGCACCCACGCGTACCTGCCCGGCGAAAACCAGACCCTTACAATTAGCGTGTAACGGCTTGGCTTGGACGGAACAGATTTTTATAACCGCACTCGCATGCTGCAGGGCACCAGGGAGGCTTTCTGGGGTGCTTGAAAGCTGCTTTTTTGCACCTCGGCTTTGAAGGAGGGGTTCTGTGTTACACTCACTGCTCTGTTTCTTGGAGACGTGTTTGGTTTTGCAAAATCCCTGCACCGTATTTCAGCTGTTTGTTGCTCATACGATCCTCACACTGTTCCAACAGAGTTTGTTTGCTTAGGATTTTTTTTTTTTTAAGTAAAAATTATAGCCGTGAGCAAAAAACTCCAAGTATTTGTGTTACCATAATGTTTCTAGTGATAAAGGTAGCAGAGTTGCAGAAGGACGATCTTCCCACACCTTTAGCTGTTGGATGCATTTCTAAAGGGGCTGTTCTGAGGAGCCTCCGTTCCACTGCAGCCATCTCCAAAGGCTTTTGAAGTGCTGGAGATCTGCAGCTCCCGCTGTCTTCAAGCGAGGGAGCGACTTTTCGCCCCTGTACAGCTCCAGGACAGACCCCTCCAGGCAGACAAGCAACCTTCAAGCACCCAAAATTGGAAGCTGGGTGGCCCAGATGCCTTTATTACCTTGCATCTAACTGTGCAAATGTTAGAAGTGGAACACACTGTTGTAGAAATACCAGATATATCTGTATTACTTTGGAAAGCTTCCTGGCTAATTAGCAGGACTCGAGGCCAATTAGGCTGAGATGAATGAAGGGCTCCTATATCTTTCCTTTCCGTGTGGATGGAGCACCCCGCTCGGCACTGCCACCCTGCTCCTTGTTAGACTTTTTGCCTTTTTTTCCCCTAAAGCAGCAGCTCTGCGAAGCAGCCAGCAGCTTGAGGAGCTTGCAGGGGGTTGAGGGCGATGCGCGGGGCAGCTCGCACATCCCCCTGCCACACAAATGCAATTTGCACCCCCCCATCACACCAGCCCCGCGGGTGCAAGGGGAGCAGGAGAGAGAAGGGAAGAAGCACGCTTTTAACTCAGCGATTTCAAAATAAAGCGATTTGCACGCCTGATCACAGCCTTGTCACGGTGTCTGCTCGGCGGTAAACGCGTATACGCACGCTGTGATCTCGCTGCGTCGCTGCCAAGAAAACAGCCCTGCACAAAAAGGAGCGAAGGTGAAAAGCGGGGAGCGAGGATTTGTTTGTGTTATCTTGCATACGGCCGGCAGAAGATAAAACCTTCCAGGAGTGCCTTTGATGAAGCTGTTTCGTCAGGAAAACATGGTGAATTACAAACTCAGCTGAGAATATTAACTCGTGGCAGGCAGCAGCGCTGGGACTGCAGACCCGTGCCTGCTCCCATGGCTGGGGTGGTTTGCAGGCGGCCGGCCGGCTCCGTGCTCTCCCAGCGAAGCCGCCTGCATCCCACGGGTGGGACTGCTGCCCCCGGACTGCCCACGGGGAAGCAGGAAAGGCTCGTGTGCCGCTCCTGGTCCCCCTAAATAATGCCAGTCAGGGAAGTTTGGAGGCACGTGCTGATGTCCGTCCAGCTGGAGACAGCGCCTGCACTGTACTCAGCTGGCAAAATGAGCCTGCGTGATGTTAAACTTTACGTTTCCCTGAACTGGGCCATTTAACACCCCAATTAGTTACCACAAGTATTATTTTTATTAAGATTATAATCCATTATTACTCATATTGCAGCCAGGCAGCCTGTCGTGCGAGGTGCGGTACTGAGCCCGAGCAGGTAATGCTTTTCTTCCCCCATTTTTCACATGCATTAATTATTTCTTTGGTTTTTATAACACACTTGTAGGGTTAGGCTAATAGATGGAAAACAACTCCAGATTGTCTAAAAGTTGCAGATATCATTAGGTAATGAATAGTCATAATTTCTTTTAACGTTTTTAATTAATTTTACTTAGTGGCATTTTCAATAACTGTGCCGTGTACACACTCACTGTTCCTCCCCATCGCTTGGGATTTTTGCCAGTGGCTTCATTACTTTCAGGTTCCTTTCAGCCTGTCTGTCTCAGGAGTGACGACGCTATCAAAATAAGGACGTTGAGCTGCCATCTGTACGGCAGGAAGCTGTTGGCAGCTCGTCATTCCATAACATACATGGTCTGCAGACACAGAGCCAAGGTTGGCAGGTTCCCCCACGTTCCAGGAAGGCAAGCAGGGCAAATTTAGCCACATTTAGGTTCTTGTAAAACAAGCTTTTACGGAACTTCAGAAAAATAAATGTTTTCATAAAAAGCAAGCACAATAGAAAAAAACCCTGGGTTTTCTTTTTTTCCTAAGCAAATGTTTTCCTGCCTGTCTTGCAGCTGAGATATTGCAATTTTATGCTAGTGCATGTGGCCAGAGAACGATGCTGAATAGAAACAGATGGGCAATGTATGCAAATCGCTCCAATGAAATGGAGACTAACGAGTTCACGGTGACCCAGGAATCCCACCACGGGAAGGCGCGGGGGTGGCAGGGCACACAGCGAAGCTTTCCACGCTGCCGCGTGCTGTCTCGCTAATAGATGGATGTTGGAAAAAAAGACTCCTCAGGAGGCTTTGCACGTAACTCATTGGTACCCCAACGTCAATGCATGGCTCCAGATGCAGCGAGGACCCTCTTGGATGAAAACCAAAATGAAATGTTAGTGTTTCTCTTAACTTGTGGAGACTCTGTCACCACTCCCAGCACATTCCAACCACAGACTTGTAAAGCAGAGCACCCCGCAAGTGCGCTGAGGCATCAGGATTTAACACGTCATTATATTTGTATTAAGAAAAGTCCCATCTTGGCAAGCCGAGGGTCAGTATCACCTTGAAGTGCTTGATGTGCTTCTCCCAGTGCCCAGCTGGGACATCTTGTCCTTGTTCTGCATCTCTGTTGGCAGCCAATAGGGCACCTGGCTTTAGGGAAACAATCCCAGGTCCAAAGCTCGTTCCCAAGTGGTTTGTTCCCCATAGCAGTGAGATGGCAATGGCACTGCTAGCTTCCACCTAAGCCAGCTTCTGCTGAAGACGACAGCGATTCACCTCCTAATTACAAAGGGGATTCGAGTCAGTCCTTTGCTGGCAAAGAGGTGATAACCTAGAGAAAACCGTAAAGGCTGTCTTATCAGGTGGTGAATCTCCATTTAAATCAGTCGGACTGGGCCAATTTGCATCAGCCTCGGTTCATGACACCAGTGTCAGCGCGGAACTGTACAAAGTGGAGATCATCTCTACCCAGAGGAAACATTGTTTTTCAAAAAGCTGCCCATTGATTTAGCCATAAAACAGAACAAATTTTTAAACTGCATATGAATTGGGACTTTATTATTCCTTATCTGCTTTGTGATATGGTTGGTAAATTTGTTTGAGCCAAAATGTTATAAAAATTCACTTTAAAGGCCTAATAAAACTGGAGTTAACATTATGCACAGCTTGAAACCTTGGGAATTGACTATAAGGCAAAGGAAACCTGCTCCAGCTCTCCCTCTAAAAAACGGCTAGAATTAAACATACCCTTCAACTTGTCTCAAGGCAACCTTGAGCACACAAACAGCCCACCGGCCGTGCTGCCGAGAAGAGCAGGTCCTGGCACGCACAACTGGCACCATTGCTGAGCAAAGGGGAGGCCCTGCATGCCCCGTCACCGAAAATGCTGTTCCCAGGAGCATGGAGCTGCCTCCAGCACAGCTAACCTTCTGCTGAAAGAGTGTGGGATGGATGCTGGGCTGAAGTATGGGGAAGAGAAGGAGATATAAAGCAGATAAAAGCAAGAATCTCTAAGTGCCCTTCTAATATGGGAACGGGAGTGGAAAGAGCCTCCTGGGCCTGGAGAGGCAGCTCCCTGTTGCTGTGTCCGACAGTCCCCTTTGCATCCCGTGTTAACCCCCATTATCAGTCTGGTTCGTTTGTTTTTCCCTATCGCCACCACTGAATGGCTGGTCTAGAAATTCCCTTCTGTGGAGAATGAAAACATCCTTTTAGCCTCTAGATAGTTTATACTTATTTGTTCTCACGCCAAAATTGTCCATTAGCTTAAATAGCACTACTCTCTCTCTAATGTTTACCTCTCCGATGTATTCATAGGGAACAATCATCTCTCCGCCTTTGCTGCATCTGAACATGTCTTTTTTATGTCTGATACCACAGCAAATGCTTAATGTTCCACTGTTTTCTTTATCGCTATAATTGCTCTGCAGGTTTGAAATGCACACTCTCATCATTCAAACCTCTGGATGAATATCCATCATTATCGTCTTCTCTGATCTTGTCTCTTATGACACAGCTTGCCGGAAAATCTGGCAGCCCTTCCATGGCGAACTGTATGACCTTGCAGGTGCTTGTGGGACAGGACATTGGACATCTGGGGCTTCTACTCCCAATTTCAGATGAATCTTGGGTCAGCGTTGAGCACTGAGTCATGAATGTTTGACCTTTAAGCAGTTTCCGATTTCAACCAGCGTTTCAGTTGCTAGTGTCCTAATACCAGATTAGAACATCTACCATGAGAAATAAAAGGTCACTAAATCTGAACCTTTCATCTTTATGCCCAGAGGACTAGAAACAGCACGTTGAGTGACACAGTTGCTAAGATGCTTTTAAATGTCTTTTAGTCCCAAGGAAGTTTTTGGGACCCCCAAGATGCCCAAACAATAGAGTTTTATGGGTAAAAAGGTTTCTGTCAGCATTTCTCACTATGTACACAACCTTTGCCAGCTCCATGCAAAGGTGCAGCCCCAGCTAAAGAAGGACTCCGTGTGCCACCAACAGCTGTAGAGATAAAATCCTGAGCAGCCTCAGCTGGAAGGGAAGGGGAACATGTGAAACCAAATTGTGGAGCTGCCACAGGGCTGACGATGCCCATTTGGACATCGGTGGAATAGCAACGAGGAGCCTGAGGAAGCAACCAAAAAGGATGCAGAAGCTGCGTCACCATCGTGGGCCAGTTGGACCTTACAGGAGCTGGAGACAGAGACCATCAACAACTGCAGGGGTAAGAGGGCTCAGATAGATTCCGCATCGATTTTTTTTTTGAATGTGTGTGTTTAATAACTTTCTTCAGAGCCCTGAGATCGGGGGGGGCTCAGTGGGCTCAGTGTCTCCCTCTCCAGTGGGGCTGCCAGCACTTGTGGGCAGGGAACACAGCCTTGGCTGAAACGCAAGCACAAAGGCCAGGAAACGAGTGAAAATACCTCTGGCAACAAAAGGAGCCATTCCCAAGTGCCTGCTTGTGGTGAGGAGATAAAGTTTCTCGCAATATAACAACAATGCAAGTATCAAATTGCACAGAGAAAAAGAAACATCCCAGCCCAAACCTGAGCCTGCAAATGAAAATACGGTGAAAATTTAAAATAGTCTTTGCAAAGCGTCCAAACCAGAGCCACTGGGAACGCAGGCTGCTGAGGAAGCAGCACGGTGCAAACGTTGCAGCCAATGCTTTACTTTCCCAGCCTGACTTCGAGTGCAAAGCAATGTATCCATGTGCTGGGCCCAGAAGCAAAGCGGTGGGAGATGTGGGAGGATATTCAGCTGCCTTGGGGAGCTCCAGGCAACAGTAAAACCTCTCCCATCCTTGTAGCATTTGGACATCTCACTTCTGTTTTGCCGACTTTTATCAGATAGCCAGACTGGGGTTTTTTGCCAGGTGCCCACAAAGTCCTTGAAAGTGCTGCTTTCCTTCCTATGCGTTTTTTTCATTAACTTTAAGAAGCAGCCCAGGTAACCCTGAGATACCTCCAGCACTGCCTTCCAGTACATCCCCCATGGTTTCGTGCTGGTGGAGCCCTTGAACGACAGGTCTTCACATGAACTGGAATATCCTGGCATTCACATCCCACTCGGGAAGACTCTGCAGAAGGACATCTCTGATTAAAATATATTCATAACATAAATGCCCCCTTCACGGATACTTTTAGGCCTCTCTTAAATGTGAAGAGTTACATGCTCCAATAGCTACAAAACTGAGACGAAGAAGAGGAGCCGATCCTCCGCTGCGTTCCCACGGGAAGATGAGGCTGAGGTCAGCACGTGCAAACCCCCAGGCAGCGAGCGCCGGCGAAGGCAGCACATCGCACTGCGGATTCACGCCGGCTGAGGGCATTGGGCCTAAACTAAGACTCAGGGAAGAAAAGGCTCATTTGCAGATATTATAATAACTATAAAAACGCCAGGCTAATGAATCTTGTGACTCCCACAAAAGAGTTTGCATCGTTGGCAAGATGAAGCACCTTTCATTTGCCCCCAGTTCTTCAGTACAGAAGAGATGTTCGCCGAATCCTGCCACGGGCAGGAATTTCATGCATCCCTTCGTGAGGAGAGCACTGTACCTCTGCTGTGATGTGGGAGGACTGCATTTAAAATTAATAAATAATCCTTCAGAGGCAGGTTTTCCACAGCCTCTTTTTGTAACCCGACGACTTTTATAGCCATTTACACCTACACAGAGCAAGAGAAAGCAGTGGAGGTAAAACGCTGATAGGAAGGATGGTTTTGCAGCCCCTTTACATGACTTTAGTACTGACACAAGGCACTTGGTGATGCTGAACTGGCCCTTTAGTATTCACAGGCTTTGCTGCTTGTGGGCTCTTGGCTCCAGGCTAATGCAAGTGTAGTATTTTGGCAGCCTAGGGAGAATGATGACTGTCCCTCTGCCTGAGAACCGCCCAGTCCCTATGCATTGCCCTTACTTTGCTTGCCAATAACCACTTCAGTCTCTAGGTTTCAGCTATCAGGATTCCAGATTCATTGCCCGTTCTGACCTTGGGCAGCCCTCCGTTCCTCAGTTTCCCCACCAGTAAAACAGAAACGGTGCTTATGTCCTCTCTGGAGCCCTCCGAGACATGCAGTAGAAAAGCACTGCTTAAGTGCACTTACGATGACAATGGATTATTTATTATTCCCCCAGGAAGTTGTTCCTCAGCTTGATACATCTCATTGTTAAAAAGCTATTCTTGATATTCAGTATGATTTCTTTCCTTCCCCAATTCCGTCCCATTACTCATAGTAATAGCCCTTCTCTTCTTTCCTTTCCCAAGGGGAAAGAAGAGGGCTGCATTTTTAAGAAGTGACATTTTGTGGCTTGTTTTTATACCCAATAAACCTTTCCTGAACACAACTGCTGAGCACCTCCAGTGGCTTTGAAAATGATTGTGAAACCCATTCTGTGAAAGCCATTCTGGCCACAAAAGTAATTAACTGGAGGGATTAGAAAAGAACACAATGCACAAAAATTCATTTGCTTCTTTCTTCATTTTGTTTGAATACAAAAATGATCTACCTCCAAGGTCCTCTAGCGTTATTACACATCCTCTTCCGTCTGCTAAAAAGAAGCAAGGATTTTGGATGAATGGTACTGCTACTTTTTTAATAAAAATGATATTAAGAGTAAATGCTAATGTATTAATTAAATAAATCCTCAACTGCTTCCCTTTCTGTTATCTTTTTTAACACATTTTGCATTCACATCCCCGTGGCTGCATTTCAAATGCTCACCCTGTAAAACTCAGTCGAGATCAGCAAACTGAACAGACATTTCTTGTCTTCTGGGACAACTCAGTGGAACAGGGAACGCATATAAAGCTGACCACGGCGAGGGCAGAACTGTACAGTTGTGGGGACTGCAGGAGATTTGCTGACAACTCATGCTGGAAATACTCTTCAGAGAACCAAACACCAGCTGCGAGTTTCTGATCTAGATCTGGTCAATATTTCCATTCCCAAGTCCCACAAGCAAATTAGGATGGGCAGAGGATCCTTTCAGGCCTTCTAGTCAGACTCAGCTCGGAAATGCTCTCAGAAGTCAGAGAAACCCAATGCCTTTTTATTCTCTCTTTTTTTTAGGTGAAATGGCTGTCAAGGAATACTGCATTCCTGTATTTATTTTGGGTTATGACAGTAGCACTTCAAATCCTGCCCAGAGTAGCACCTAGAGCACCTCGGGCATGACTGAGACTTTGTAGTGCCAAGTGCTTCGAAAACACAACCCCTGCCTGGACCGGCTTACGACTAACTCGTTAGGACAGGCAGCAGATGTGCTCTCAGCCACCCTCAAGAAAATCGAGGGGATGTTCTCTGCAGTCAGTGAGGTTTTCCGGAGTCGCAGCCGTATTGCTGACCATCACGCATGCTCGCTGCCTCGGGTACCATACGGCACCAGGGGCTCAGGTCCCCCGTCCTTCTTATTCCTCCCACACGTCCATCCGAATGCTGACATTTGATGGGTTTGCAACAGAAGGCAACATATACAGACTCTGGAAAAGTCTGAAACCCAGATGTTAATTGTGTCTGGGCTAAGAGCAACCCAGCAGTTCATTAATGGTTTTTTCTCTCCTTTTCTACATACAGTCGGACAGTGGCAGCCTGTGATTATTTTAACTGACTAATGTGCCTGGAAATCCTTTTATTATAGTGAAGAACCTTGTACAAGCAAATGAGTTTGGAAAAACACAGAGACACGTGTGGGACATTCCTGCACCCTTCAAACAATGCAGAAGGGGAAGGGAGATGGCGAGGAGAAGCCAGGAGGGGACATTAAGGAAGGATTAGTGCTCCTCTGAAACAGCAAACAAAATTAAAATGGAAATAGAGAGGGAGGTTGAAAAGTCAGCTGCTAAATGCTCTGCAAGTAAATGTTGTTAAATATTTAAATTTCACAATCAAGCACATTTTTGTTTATTAAAAAAAAAGATAGAGAAAGAAAGAGAAATGCCCAGGAGGACTCCGTGGTTGAGTCATTAAGCAGGGTAATGACATTTCCACCTCCCTCCTCCCTTCTACAAATAATTATAAGTGAATTATGTACAATGGAGGAATTTCAATTGCTCATCTGGAGTCCTGTAGGTACGTGATGGACTGATCTCCCTCTCGCAGCTCCAGCCAGGCACCATTTCATCCCCCCAGCAGCAGCAGCTCAAACCCAGGGCACCAGCTCAGCCCTTGTAAAAAGATGGGGCTTCACAGGGACAAGAAAAAGCTGCTTGTCCCCACTCAGATTTGCAAGGATTCACTTCAAGGTGCAGGTTCAGTATGATCCTGTTAATCCTTGTGGCTTATTCCAAGTTATTTATTTGAGAGATGAACTAAAATAAGTCACTCTGCAAGAAAGTGTGTCCATTTGGGGCGAGGTCGTGATTTAAGGTAAGCGGTTTTATTTGAACTTGATATTTGATTGAACATTTCTGCACCCGATCATAAGCAGGTGGATTCATGCATCTTCCCATCCCATGGAAGCAAGCACTGTGTGTACTTATTGTCTGCCACAAACACAGAATAAACCAGGTATATTTTAATCACCAGGAAGGGGCTTTCACCTCTGTAATCATTTCTAAGGAGCTACCAAGGCCCGAATTGTCAGCACCGTCTGGTTGTGGGGAGCTGATGGAGGAAGCACCTTCCAGGAGGGACTTCTGCTCTTTCAACGGTTGTTGTTCATCTCAGCTGAGAATGAAGTTACAAATACATATAAAAATGAGTAATGAACAAGGCTGAAACATCTTGTTTCAATATATTCAATTAAAACAAAACGCCTGGGGCTGACCTGAAATTTGTTTTCTCTTTTTATTTTCTTGCCATTTCCCCGTGGAGATTTCAGTGGAGCTGATAGGATCGGATAGGCCAGCATCGTTGGGGATTTTTTTTCCACACAGCTTGATTGTTAATTTGAAATGTTTATTCTGAGGTGCTATAACAGGTTCCTAATTTTTAGTATTCAGAAGTTTCCACAAACACCAAGCCACTCTCAAGTCTCTCAAAGCAGATGCTCAACCCTGAAGAATTCATATTAAGCAGATCTCCTCCACCTTCACCCACCGCGGCTGTTAAAGAGTTGTGCCTTCTCTGAACTCCAACAAAAGCAATAGCAACACTGATATAAGCAAACACTAAAATGAAATTGCTCATAAACAGTGAATTCCTCAACCCAGACTCCATTCAAATCATCATTTAAATACAAATTTCCAAACCTATCTTCTGCCAAAAAAATAAATGCATTTAAACAGTCCTGAGACGTACGTACAATAATGCCTTTTTCACCCACTCTAATGAGCCTGAAAAGGTGATAAAACTCTCAGAAAACATTCCGAATTTCTCTTCCATGCTGATATTAACAAAGATCTGAATCAAAGGAGGGAAAAAGAGTGGAAAAGTGATTTCTGCTTTGAAGCTTTTAACACTTAGGGCTAGATCAGATGATGGGCTTGAGCAGGGGGGATGGACTTTCATGTCTCCATCCTACCTAAGTGCTGCTTGAACCCTAGAAGTGCCTGAGATCTGACTCACAGTTTGACACTAAAGTATTTTAAGCATGGATATATGGTGGAAAGTTTGGCTCTAGCCTCCCCGCTAGCCTCCAGCTGCAGACTTAGGTGCTCAGGTCAGTGCAAGGTGGCAATGCAAATCTCGCTTTTGCCCAGGTCAGGGCTGCGGTCCTTCCTACCCACACAGGGACAAACTCCCCATGGATGCTCTCCTCTGGTGAAGGCCAAACCAGCCTCAGCCTGAGCAGGGACTCAGGAACAAATCTTTGGGGACCATTCCTGCTACCATCCCTCTCGATCTGCCTCTTCTGCCACAGACAGCTGCTTGGGGTGAGCTGACATGCAAAGGCTCCGAACAGAGGGGTTTGCATCCCAAGCTCCCACTGAACTAGGTCCAGGAATTTGCACCTGCTGTTGAAAACCCTGCTCTGTGCCTTTTTAGTAATAAAGCTCTTCTTAAAGCAGGCTTGTGCCATAAGACATGCAGTGGGAGATTGGCTAGCATTCAGGAAGGGCTCAGGTGCCTTGGACATCCCTGGGATGGCTGAGATTACCCAGGGAGCAGGATGAACTGGGGTCTGGAGACCCCACCCCAGTGGGTGGGCTCTGCACAGCCAGCTCATTCGGCAAACCCACTTCTCTGTCCCTCCAGTTTCCTCATGTTTCCTAGGGAAATAATTTGTTGGGAACTCGGTAAGCAAAACTGCAAAGAGCATCCTGATGCCTGGAAGGAGAACAGCTGGCTGGGCTGGGCTCGCACCTCCTGTCATCCCTCGCGCAGTAGGAAACGCTCCCTTTCTCTCTGACTACACTTCAGGATGGTTTTGTGCATTAACATTATTATTTGTGTGTAGTGCAGAAAATGTAATCTACAGAATAACTGGCTGCATTTAATAACATTTTCCAAGCTACACTGGTAACATTATTTTGTTCTGAGTGACAGTTTAGCAGTACAGAGGGAACACTTGGTTCTTCCGCTCACTAACACAGAATAAAACCAGGGTGTTTTGCAGGGATTTGGTGGTGCATGAATGAATTTGTTCCAACCTCTTGAGCATGTCTCCCATGGGCAATATTTTATTTTCCACACGGAAGCAACTTTTCTCTTTGGAGATGAGCAGGCGACCGACGTAACAGATCTATCCTGCTTACGACAAGAGAGAACTGCCTGGAGGTGTTGCACGCTATCAACAAAGTCATCAATACAGGAGTGACTCCATCCCGTGGATGGCCGAGCGCTGGGACAGAAGATGTTGCACACACATAGGGATGGATGTGGCACCAATATTAACACCTGAGGACAGAGGAGGGCTTCTTTGGGGGGAATTTGTCTCTGAACAGGCATATTCTTGTTCAACTAAAATGTTTCTCTTTTTTGGTGAGATTTCACCTCTGTTTGCTATCTCAGGGTAGAGTCCTTCATTCAGGTCAAGTGGGAGAGGTGAGTGCAAAGGTCACTGATACAACGTTTTTGATGCATTTATGGTCCTTTGGCAAGTCCTCCCATCAGTGTTTCCGATTTAACTCTTCTAAATCTGCCCATTTTCTCCGACGAGGCTGAAGCTGGCCCTGTGGATCTCATGGGAAGAAGCCATCCCATCTGCTGTAGCTGGTGGGCTCAGAGCCAGGGTAGTGACTGTGATTTCAGCACTCATCAGTGTTATAACAATGCCTCCTTTGTTAGCATTTTCTTAGGGAAAAGCTGCTAAAAGAACTCTAATATTGCATGCCATAGGGGAAAGTTTAGAAACCCAGCATAATTAGGAATAGGAAAAACATTCTGGCTTTCCTTACATTAGGGGTTTGCCACAGTTAGTTTCTCCTGAACCACAGAAATTTACTTCCTGGAACTGAGTGAATGGTAGAAACAATTTTCCACAATGGGGCGCACACTTGACACCCCAGGGCTCATAAACAACAACTCTTATATGATGAACCTATTTCCAGGGTCTGCAAACTCCTCCCTCCAGCTGGCAGAGCCCTGATTTTCCATTTTGTGATTGAGATCTTCAGAAAGCTCCTTGGTGCGTTTTATGTGTTAAAGACCCTTCAGTGAAAATGCAGGAATATGGAAGGAATAGGAGACCTCTGCAAAATAATCACAACTCTGCCCAGAAAGGGGTGCTTGGGCTAGGTGGACCCGGCCCCCGAGCCCTGGTCTAAGCCCTGCATTGAGCCCTTTCCCTTCGAGACCAGGCAGCAGGATTGCAAACCTTAATGGTCAGGCACTGTGGGAGCTGTAGTTTCCCAGGAGCAGGGACCAGTGGGCTACTGGGAGAGGTGGGTGGGTATATAAGGGGATGCATGTGGGGCAGGAGGAGGTTTGCAGGTGGTGTCTGAGGTGGCTGGTGATGGGTTGGCTTGCTGCATGGATCTGAGGGATTTTGTGCTGATGGCCTTGGAGAAGCAGTGCCTGTTCTTGTTTGGAGCCTTCGTGTTAATGGGAAGAAACGTTGCTTTGCCTCTTAAATTGGGAGGAGAGGATGAAGAGGATGAAAAGTCCCTGAGGGGAAAACCAGGTTGGTGTGGCACCTCTGTGGTCAGAGGGGAGGGTGCAACAGGGGGTGGTGAAGAGATGCTTGTAAAAGCTGCCCATGGATGGGAGGTCTGGCTCTGCAGCATCCCCAGGTGTGGGGAGGAAGGAGATTACAGCCCCAGGTGGCTCTGATCTGGGGCTGGGTGAGGCTGCTTCCCTCCTTCAGCAATAGGGAAAGGTTTGATGAACTGCTGGTGGGGGGCCTCAAGCAAGGGATACCAATGGTGCGTGCTCGGGCTCAGAAGTGAGGGCCTTCTGCTTACCTAGGGTCCCCAAACCTATGCCAAGAAATCTGAGAAGTACTCTGTGTCTGGGATGCTCCGGATCTTGTCCTCTGGTAGGGGAATTTGGGTGTCTTTATGGCAGTGGGCTTGCCACGCAAAATGGGTCACTGCAAATCCCTTATTTATCCCCATCCAAAATATTCCAGCATGAGCATCTTGAGAGAGGACAGAGTCTGGCCATTCCTAGACCTAGACCTGCCTCTGGTGCTTCCTGCTGCAGGGCTGGAGCAGGCACTTGGACACCCAAGTTGTGGTGGCTGGGGGATGATGACCCACATGTGGTTCAGCTTTCAGCTATGGTATCTCGGCAAGTCTGAGAAACTCGGGGTTTCCACAAATCCAGGCAGATCCTGCCTGTCAGGCAGCCGTACCCAAACACTGCTGTGCATATAGCATCAGTCTGTGGGCTGGGATTCTTCATAAAACATTCCTGTGTTCACGTTTGCCTCTGGTTTTCTGCGTGTTACCAGAAAAATGAGTATTTCTTGTAACCCTTGTGAGAAGGGGGTGGGCTGCAGTCTCTGGCTGCTCTGTGCTGTGTGTCCCGGGAGCTGTAGGTTGTGGCTGGGCAGAAGATGGCCAAACAAGGAATAGCAGGAGCTCATCTTGCTTGCAGTGTGTGAACACGTTACATGTTTCTCCAGGGCATGTTTCTATCTCAGTGCCTTTGAAAACTGAGTGCCCTTACAAACGGACCCCGCTTACCTCACTCTGAGTGTGTTTTCCTGACTTACAGACTGCACAAATGCAAGAAGCTTAAATTTTTAAGCATTTGCAACCAGTTTTCTTCCCATCTGTCAGCTAACTTGGAGCCAGATGTAACGGGGCTCAAAGAGATTGGAGTGTATTTTCCTGTTCAGTATTTGAAAAATGGTTTTGTTCAGGTCACTGATGGCTCTTTGAACAGAGTAAATATTTGATGGTGGCTAGTGCTGCGAAAACACACGCTGTGTTTTAGTTGTGAAAACCAATTTTATTAAAAGTGTGCAAACTATTAATGTATGAACTGCCCGCTGGAGATGTATTTTGGTAATGTTTGAAAAGGTTGATGGCAGAAGAAGGAAAACAGGAGTCTTCAGAGACTTGAGCTGTCTGGCAATAGCGATGAACCTTCTCTTTCAAATGCTAAGGACCAGCTCCAGTTGCCTGCATACCAGGATTTTGGTTAGCTGGCTCCAGCAGCTCCTCATTCATCACCTGCAGACACCCATCCGCAGAGGACCCGGTGCTCTCTGCCTAATGGGTACCAGAGCTGGGGCACAGCTCCAGGTCGCACCATATGGTGCACATCCAAGAAGCAGGTTTCCATTATCAGGCTCTTATCTTGACAGTGGTTCACCAAGCTCCAAAATTCCCCAAGGATGCTTTTCTGGGACTGTGTTGGTGGGGCTTGGGGCAGCAGAGGAGTTCAGTGTTCCTGCTAATGGAGTTCACGCACCTCTAATGCCTTTCCCAGCCTCTCATGCAACCCCATCGGTCTCGGGGTGGCCGTGCCAAAAGCCTCCCACTCCAAGAGCTGGTTATGACCACCCTTCCTGCCAACAGCAGAGCAAGCTGCAGTCCTGGTGCTCCTTCCCTTACCACGCTGACTTGGGAAAGCCCCTCTGCCTATTGCGCAAAGACTCATCAGTGGTTGCAAATACCTTCCTTGAAATGTGGAACTTGTCTCATGAGAAGGTACCCAGCTAGAGTCTGAATGCCTCTGTGGTACGTTAGGCAGGCTGTCCTCACCTCGTCTTCTGACCCTTTAAAGCTGTTCTAGATGCCTGCGTCTTTGTGATGCTCCCTAGTTTGGGAACAGTATCCTGTAAGGAAAGCTTTTTGAACTGAGGATCTCAGACATCCTTTAGTTTTCCATTACTAAAACACGGTCTAGAAACCAACGAGCAATCAGTCTTCTCTCCTTACTGAACCATCTTGCTGTTTCAAGAGTCTTTCTCCTTTACAACTTCAGAACCAATTTGCTGCAGCTGGAGCTTAATGCTGCATTAAATGAGGCTTAAAGGTAGAGAAAATGCTAAAAGTCTAATCCTTCCCTAGCATACATAAATATTTTTAAGTAGCTGAGTATTTGTAGCAAACTGCTTCCCTGGAGACTTTCTCCTGGACCATGAGCACATATACACTTCAAAAGCTTCTAATATCAACGAACTCGAGAAGAAATTAACTGTGATGCGGGGAATATCATGACACTTAAACCTAACCCAGATCCCAAACCTGGATGGATGCTGCCTGCTTGAGCCTTGCTAGCCATGGATCCTGCTGCATATTGCAAAGAGGTTGTTAACCAAGGAGAAAACAGTGGTGTAATATCAGAGTAGAAGGATGCCCAGCGTAGCTCGCTATAGCATGCAGTGACACTAGCATCTACCTGTTGCTTCAGCTAGCTGGAGCGAGTGAAATGTAATCACCGGGACTGCTCTGACTGATCTAGCGTGATGGATTGCCCAAGACTGAGATCACTTCCAAAAACTTTTTGGAACCTTTGTAAAATATTTTCCCTGCGACTTGGGAAGGAGCAGCTCCGGGGAGAACCGCGTGGTGATGGAGACCCTGATGATGAGTAACGGTGCAGCAAAAGATCAAATGACGCTTTCAGAAATCAGTGCGTGCTGAACTGAGGTTGAACCTGAAGAGTTGTTCTTGGGAAGGTTTTTTCTGAAAAGCGACAGCAGTCGGAGTCATACGCAGTTTGCAGCCCTACTCGAGGAACGAAGATCCAGTTACGTCTGTTACGGGGCTGTGAAAAGCCTACTGCAGCTGGCTGTAGCTTCTTTTCTTTTGGGACTGTCTCTGACTCTTGCTGTCAAGGTGCGTGAGAGGGTTTTCATGCACAAGAGGCGTGCAGAGGTCTACGCCAGGAGGGCCAAGATCCTTCTGGTGTGTAAGTAGCTAGATGGTGGGTTGCTTTCCAGGGAAGAAAACACCATTGTGAGGACGTGTGGAGGGGAGACATGCCTCTTCACACTCACCATGGTGAATGCTCTCTACAAACGACTTTGAAAAAGGCTTTTTGAAGCAATTTCATGTAAGCTGCAGAGAACTTCATTACAAAAATATTTGTTTGCACTGAAGTAACTGGTAGCTTGGGTGTTATTTTTGCTTGCAACTTCTGGGAACTGTTGTCAGCTTGTAGAAATGAGTGTTGCCTTCATGGGAGCCATGTGCATCTTTTTAACGGATGAGCTGTGTGTAACTGCAGTGTACAGAGAACCTTGAGAAAGAAAATGACGGCCCTAGACCAATATGGACCAGTATGGACATGCTTCTCCTGCCCATCCTGGTGGGATGCTTTAGTGGGTCCAGCCTGCTCATGGAGGGCGGCTGGGTACTGCAGTCCTCAGCTCCTGAGCTGGTTCTGCTCCTGGGGACCTCCTCCATCAGCCCGGGGGGAAGAGCCGTGGCTGGGAGCACCAGTTTAGTCTCTGACTCCTTTCTCAGGCTGACCACTGGCACAAGGAAGGATGCAAGGATTGTTGTCCAAGGTCAATGACTCTTTTACCAAGTCTTACAGCTATCTGGTCTGGAAAAGGCTTGCTTTGTAGAGAGGTGTAGCGTGGTTATAAGCTGGTCTAACCACTAGCCTTAGTAGCTATTAATCTGTTAGACTGATACATGGGGGGTTTATTCTTTCCATTTTAGAGCCTCTCGGACTACAAAGGAATCTGGAACAATTTGATAGCTGAGGCTTTTCTTGTCGCAAGAACAAAGGGTAAGTAGCTATCTCTTTCAGCAGCCTAGAGAGGCTTCTAGCCAAGACTGAGAGATTAAGAGAAGCTACCTGGCAGGCAAGTTGGCTTTTAAAGGGCAAAACAGGCTTTTAAGCTGTTGAGACAAGGGAGAGCTGAACTGAACACACAGGAAGCAGCGAGCAAAGCAGAGGTGTTTAATATGCTTTCCTGGTTGCAAGGGTAATGGAGTAGGAAAGAATTAGCAAAACCCCTTTGTTTTGCTTTTTGGACTCTTTTAGCATAACAAGTAAATGTTATGTAGTACAGGCATATTCTAATTGCTCCTGATAATTTCTGGCTTACTTGCTGTCTCACTACTTCGCTTGCAGTGAGGAGTTTACCTCTCCAAGTGACCTCAAAGGCTCCTCTGGCCCCGCCTTTATTAGCACATAAATATTTTAGGCAGAAGTGAGCACAAAGACCAGGCACCTTACAGTTGCAGGGATGGATATATGCTTAGAAGTGCCTGAGTAACTTTTCCATAAGTCTTGTTTGCTTTCAGCTGGCTTTGTGCCGCAGAGTCACTTGGATGCTCTCGGGACCTCAGCGCCCAGCTCAGTAGTGTCCTGCACACAAGGTCAGAGGCTCCCTGGGGAAAGCTGGCTCTGGAGTGAAAAATGCAGGTTGTTCAGCATTGTTGTAGTGAAATACTTTTTCTTCTGTGGGGTCTGAACTCCTGATCAGCCATGACTTTGTTCCTGCATGGGTTGGAGACTCCTTTTTCAGATACATGATTGCTAAGGGAGTTCCCTGACTTTGCAGCACTGTCAGTCTGCAGCCTCTCGAGAGCTGGCGTCTGGCTTGGCTGGCCAAGCGAGAAAGCTGGCCTTGCTCAAGAAATCCCCCTGCCCTCTCTCACCATGCTCACTTGGTTTCACGTCATCCTGAGCAACCACGATTAGCTGCCGTACGGGGTTAAAGCACTCCCCCTCCAGCTGATTTCCCTCTTGTAGGAAAGCGCAAGAAAACTGCAGTGGTTGAAATCCAGTCAACTGTTTTCTTCTGCTGTTCAGTCACCTTCCAGGGTGCTTTGCCTTCTGCCTCCGCCGTCCTGGCTGTGCTCCCACTAGAGCAGGGAGCGGAGAAATGCTGCTGTGCGTTCCCTACCTGCTATCTCTTGGTTTTGTGGTCCTTCCACTGGCTGGGGGAAGGACCCAGTAGAAAAGTGTTGTGCTGTGGTTGGGTCAATAGTCAGGGATTTTGTGGAGAGCCGAACTGATCTAACCAGGAATGGAGTGGGATCTCCCCCAGCAATAATCCATGGCTTGATTAAGCCTCTGAGAGGTGGTGTAGCAATTGCAACCCTGCCTCCAAAGAGCGCAGCCTGGCTGCCGTAATGTTGAAAGCCTGTTGAGAGCAATGCTTTGAGCAGAAATGCAGGTGTCCCTCAGCTGCCATGAGCATGAACTCAGTGCTGCACCCAGTGTCTGCCTGATGTTGTCAGAGCTCAGCTGGAGATCTGGCCTGAGGTTACTCAACCTCATACTGGGGGGTGGGGATGGGGAGGGAACGTATTTCATCTGTCCCGTGCTGCCCCTGAGACGTTTGCTGCTATTAATCCAAGTGGCACTGTGGATGTTGCAGACCACCCTTTGGCTTTTCTAGGACAGTCTTTATTTGTGACAAAACACTTATTTGCTGTCCATTGGTGCCTCGGAAAACAAGCTGTGCCAAGACTGTGGGTACCAATAACCTTCAATCAGGCTGTAATTGCTTGTTGCAGCTCTAAAGAACAGGTTTGAACTTATTTAAAGAGTTATCACCTGAGGAAAGCAGACTCCCCCCATCCTCCTGTGCCTTCGGGGCAGGAGAGGGCAAGGTCTCCAACCTGAAGTCCTCAGCAGTGAGCTAAGCCCACATAAGGTATCACAAACTGCCAGGTAAGACCTGAAAGAAGCTGTTGCATCAATTTGTATCACAAACAACAAAACACAACTCTCCTCCCTTCCTCTTCTGGAGAAACCAGGAGTCCTGCTGGACCTGGGGATTTGGGTGGGAGCTACAACAGCCCATCCCCAAAGAGAAGGGGCCCTTCTTGCTGTTTCGGTGAAACTGCTCTGTTCCTCAGTGTGCTGGCCCTGACAAGGACCACTGCAGAGCTCTGGTTTGTGCTACCTCCTCTGCTGAGCTGACCAAGGGTTTGGTGGAGCAATCTGGGAAGCTGTTGTGTCTTGGTAAGCTCCAGAATGACTGTTCTCCCCTGCTTCATTCAAAGAGAAGGGAATAAATCTTCTAGGTAGCTAACTCTGGGGTTCACAAATGGTGAAATGAAGCCTGTAAGCTGCTCACTGGTGGCTATTTAGGAAATCAAGAAATTGGCTCTTGCTATTATGTGAGAATCTGCCAGGGTTTGTGCTATCAGGTTTCCCTCAGCAGTGAGTGCTGCACAGGCTCCTTGCTCTCATGGCCACCTAATTAGACTACTCTACCAATTGTGTTCTCTTCGGAATCATTTACATTATGTCCAATACAGCTAGTCAGTTTGGGGAACACTTACTAGGATTTAAAACAATGAGCTACTGATTATGTCTTGCTCCGGGGCTGAGTGGGGAATGCAACCTTTTGCCTCTCTCCTAAATGAGGAAGCCGAGGAGCCGTGCGGGGAGCTGTGCTCTGCTGCCTGCGAAGCCGCCTTGCTCCCTCCTGGGACATCCTTTATTTATGCTTTGCTGCTGTCCCTCCTATGCTGAGCAAGTGGTGGCTCTAATGCCTCTTCCACTGCAGAAAGGCTTGTTCAAGAGTCCTGTGCCTCTGAGCAGGAGGAACGAGCGCAGCAGCCATCCTAACCCAACCTGCCTCGTTAGACATCTCCACTTTGGCCTCGGTACAGCAGGCTGACTCCTCTCTGGTCAATAAGAAGTCCTCTTGTATCATGCACTGCAGCCTCCAGACTGCTGGCTGCTTCTTAGGTGACTCTGATATGTTTTAAATAGTGCTTCTCTGAGAGTTCAACCCACCTAGTCATGACTGTTGCCTTCCAGCTGGAAGCATGGCAGCATGAGGGGCTCTTCTCAGGTAGGGCCAAACCCACCTGTCCTCTGGGCAGCCAAAGATCTTTTTGGGAACATAATCTGGGCTCTGTGGGTCCTCCATGCTCCTCATGGTGCTTTGTTCTCCTATGAAAGCTGACCTTTGAGATACCTCAACCTTGCGTTCAATATCCGCATTCAGCTTCTACTGAGATAGTCAGAGGCTGAGTCAGCCAGCTCATGGGTTCCAGCACATCCCTCAGGTAGCTGTTCAGTAAGGTACCTTCTCGCAAGGTGTTGGTCTTTCTGGCTCATACGCCATTAGTTGGGGGTAGCAGAGAGGTGTGTCTGAATCTCTGAAATGAGAAGGGTCTCTGGAGTCAAGCCCTGCAGAGCTGGCCTGTGTCCCTACCAGCGTTGCTTGTCACCTTCAGTTAATGTGTCTTTTGGTGGGCAGCAGGCTGTAAATGCTGTGGTCTAAAAAGCCTGGGTTCTGCAGTAAAACTACAAATCGCGAGCGGTTTAGTGGTCTTGCTTCTCTGACTGGGGTTCCTCGCCGTTTGCTAGATGAACGAAACTCTGAAATTTTGAGTGCACTTAAACTGGGGAGGTGGATGGAGGCTCCAGTGACTGACGTGGGGGAAAGCAGGATCGCTGGAGGAGTGCATCTCACTCATGAAGAAATCAAAGCTCAGAGGCCAGCAGGCATGTCATGAACACCAACCTGCCTGCAATTTTAGTAACCTACCCCGGGTATTTTACTCTTTAGGGTAAACAATAGCTTTCAGAGCAATCTTCAAAGCCACAATGAGCTGTACCTTGGCAACGCTGCTAAAGGTACACCACGCCTTATGGGCCTGAGCATGTGAACTGACTTGCTAATTTGGCTTGTTCCTAAATTTGAGTTGGTTTAATATTAAAGCTATTCAAATACTGAGGTATCTTCCATTGAAACAGATTTACATATCTCATTTTGTTCTGCCAGTCCAGAATCCCCCAGGATGCTCTTGCTGTAGTCATGTCCCCCCCTCTGCTGCAGCCTTTCCAGTTGCAAATGCAACCCAAAATCAACACAGATCTGCTGGCTGGGCACAGGCAGCACTGCTGTGGTCCTGTGCTGTCGCACCTGAGAGCATCACGTGGTGACCTCGTATAGCGTGAGATCAGCATTGTACGCACACCGCGGTCCTGGGAGATGTGGTGCAGCTGTTAGATTGCAGTTGGCTGAGGGGACTCCTGGCCCGTGTCAAGGATGCATATTGGCATCTAATAAAAGCAAGGGCTTTTTTTTGCGTGAAAAGATCATGGAAATGGGGTAGAGAAAGTGGTGCTTCTGTTTTATCTCACAATGAGGTGTGGGTTTACTATGAGCTCAGGAAGGTGCTGTTATTTTGAAAGGAGCAGCAGAAAAGTCACATTTTTCCCTCATTCTGTTCATTCTCTTCAGCCAAACTGATTTTTTTTGTGTTGCTGACAGCCAAAGAGAGCAGAGAGTCTTTGAGTTGCTCCTTGCTGTTGCCTCCTTTTCTTGGTAAAGCTGTAGCTTAGGTGCTTACTAATCCCTACCTGGAGCCTGTGAGTTAATGGTGCCTCGTGGCCTGCAGGTGTTAAGCACAGGAACCAATTTGGTAACTGGGATTTGTGCTGGAGGAGCTCAGGTACAGGTAGAGAATGGCAGTGGTGGAGAGGTGCAGACAGATGTGACTTGGCACCGGGTTCGTGGGGCTGCTGTGCCACCTTACAGCGTGATGGACACAAGCTCTTGCCTCGTGGGCAGCTCTGCCCAGCTCAGGGCTGTGACCACCCTGATGCAGAAGCAAAGCCTTGCCCCTTGCTGGTTTTAGGAGGAATTGGATGCTTTTCTTGCTGCCTGCACAGAAAGCCCCAAATTCACCATAAGGACCATCTTGTCCATGAGATGCTTCAGCCAGAGTCAAGATCAGAGCATTACTCATCGTTAGCCCTGTGAAAGAGGAGTGGTTGAGGAAACTTCAGCCAGATTGATGTCTTTATTTATGCTGAGTGGAACTTTATAACAGCCTGCTGAAGCAAATCACCATGATTAAATGTCAGAAGCGGGTTTTTTGGAGCCTTTGGTAGGAAAACTTTCCTGTCGAGAGGAGTATTTCAAGGATGAAATACTCTCCAGTGCAGTGTGCGAGTTTAAACCCTCTTGAAATAAAATACCCTCAGAATAGGCTTTAAATACAAGTTAGGTGACATGCAGACAAGTTCAAGTCTCCTGTCTGAGAAAAACTTCATCTCAGATGAATAACTAAGCTCATTTCACGCTGGAAATCCTTCCTCCGCCCCCAGATGGCATGGCTAGAAATTTCTCTGATAATGTTCCTCAAAAAAAAGCAACTTTGTGGTCCTTTCTTGGTTGTCCTTGATGTCCAGAGCAGATGCCTGATTCTACCGGCTTCATCCTGCCCTGGCTCACCAGTCAGCAGCTCAGAGCTGCGGAGGCTGCTGTAAATGCAAGAGGCTTCACTGTGGTTGCAGTGGAGTAATTACAGGGATAAAGCCCTTTCTGCACCGCTGTGTGGATGCAGATCTGTTAACATCAAAGGTGCTGACTGGCGCTGGGCTGTGTGACTTTGAATTGGTTGATGGACCCTTCGTGGTGCCTGGGGTCACGGTTTGGGACCCCTGTCCGCAGTGTCACAGGGCTTTGTTGGGAGCGATGAGATCAGGCTGCCATTAGCAGTTGTAAAGTGTAATCAGTGAAAAGTGTCCCTGCCTGTCAACCCCATCATCCCAGCCCCTGCTGAGCCACTTAAGAAATGGCTGATTTGTGAGCTATTGCTTTGGATTGTCACCTCTTTTCTCTGCCTTGTTTTTCACCTTAGACATTAGAGATGTTAAGCTTTATCACATCCAACCTGGTGCGTCTGCTCCTATACGTATCGCTTCCCTAGCATTGTACAAATCTTCTCTAAGTCAGCCAAAATCTCCTTTGCCATTTAGCTTTCTGCGATTGACTGCTAATAGGTTACAATTCCTTGGTAACTGGAAATCATAAATCTACCATCTCTTATCCTTTCTGTAGTCTTCCAGGAATCAAAAGCTACATCCTCAGGTACCATAAATCTGCACAACTCTTAGCTCCAAGTAGGAAAAGCAAACAGCCCAGTTCCTTACCTGTTCTCTGGATCTAAGTAACAAAAAGACTCAAAGACTGTCTTTACTTTGCAGGTCACACTTAAAAATAGCTCTTCTAGTCTCTCCAGGAGAGAGGCACAAAAGCATTGCCACCTTCTAACGAATTACAAAGGCATGACAGAGTTGTCTAATGGGGACATCTTATTTATAGGATTAATGACACATCTGAAGCAAGTTGTCCTTTTGGGAAAGAGCTGTCTTAACAGAGGATCCACTGTGTGGCTTAAAAAGCCCCGTCAAATCTGTCATGGTTGAGTTACAGGCAATATTTTCTTTAAATAGCTTGTTTCCCATTTTTGAGCTCTTGGTGATGGTGATCAATACTTAAAGATCATTGCCTGAGAACGAGTGTAGATCAGATGGTGCCAGGCTGTTTTCAGGAGCAAGAAATGAATAGGGAAGAAAAGACAGTGGAAAAGCAGTGATAAAATGTCATGGGGAACATGTACCTCAGAGGACGTGCTACCTGTCAGTGTGTCTTCAGGCACGTGTATGTGCAAACCTGCCTCCCTCCTTTCCCAGAAAATGATGCTGCAGCGATAATTCCCAGGGCGCTGCGGGGCTGGGGTGTTCCCATGGCACATCTCACCGTGCCAGCTGCCAACTGCCTTCCTGCCGAGCTTGGATGTGAAAATCCAGGGGGACCTCCTCATCAGTCTGTGAAGGTTTAACTCGTTCGGCTGAGCGACTTCTGTTAGTCTCCAGGATTAATCAGTGAATTTAACCAGAAGGAAAACAAGCCAGGAAGACAATTAAGCTATTGATTCAAGATGCTGTTGGGAAGGAACCTGCAGTCAGGCTATGCTAATAAAGCTACATGGATTAATCAATTGCTGTCAGTAATTTTAATTTAGGCAGGAGCTCGATGTTTTCTATTATTGAAGTCAACTTGGTTTTGGAGCATTTCCTTATGAGACATTGAAGCAGGGGAGTTTGTTATCAGTTTGTTGGCCCTGGAGGTGTGTGGATATAGGGAATCACCAGGACGGTGGCTGCCAAGGGCGGTGTGTGTAAGTACAAGCAGTTGTTAAAATATTGGGATCCCAGACAACTCCAGCATCATACAATCATTTACCACTTACAATTCTGGTCCTCCCACCACCTCCCCATTTCCAGGGGACGACTGCAGTGTCAAACAAGCTGTAAATCTTGTGTGACTGTCAAAGTGAGGGCTTGTCAGGTTGTCACTGAAGAGCAGCCGGAGAGGCAGCGGATGTCTACAGCCTTGATGTGGAATCTGAGAGCCATTGCTGCAGAAGAAGGCAAAGAGAAGAGCACGGACCCTGGCTGAGGAGGAAGCGTAGGCGCAAGCTGCGTTGAGATCCTGGGAGTTCCTCAGTTACAACTGCTCCTAAATCTACCTGCACTAATTCCTTGGGGCTGGAGGATAGGAACAAAGCTGTCTGGGTGTGCAGTCCCTGGGCCATGTTGAGACCCTCTTGAATTAATAATAACCAGTCCTGTGGACAGAGGGACAGAGGGTGGCCTAATTCCCATCGAAAGAGCTCGAGGAATGCAGGATTTACCTAGCTTTTGGAGCAAAAAGATCTTACTGTCTGTGCTACCACTCATCCAGCTTTTCTTGTTGAGAAAGTCATTGAATCTTCTGGAACCTCAGTTTTTTAATAACTTTAAAGCACCATCACCCTCCCCTCCTGGAGGGCTGCAGTGTGTGCTGACTGCCGAAACTCTCATGGGGCAGGGCTTTTCCCCATCCGAGCTGGTGCTTTTGTTTGCATGAAGATGCATCATAAAAACACCCTGATTTCTACTGAAATGCAACTTTTTAACAGCTGAGCTCTCCATCTGGACTTTATAAGGCCTTCTCATACATATTCTGATAGCTATAAGAGTTAGCACGTCTGTGACTGAATTGAGACTTTTGATGGGAAACCTTAGTGTGGGGCTTTGTTCCAAATAGGGCTAAAGGGGATTTCTTTTAACAGTAACCTGGGTTTCCTCTGGAGTGGAAACTCTTGATGTTCAACCAGTGCTGATGAATAAGTTGTTGGAAGTTCAGCACAGCAGGTTGCATTTTTTTCAGTGTTCACTTGGGTGTAATAATACATAGTATTGTAAAGTAAATCCCTTGACTGCTCAAACTAATGTGCTCCAATTTTGTTGGCGTTTGGCCTACTATTTCAGAAAGGAAAATGTCACTGGTGACCTAAATAAGATTTGCTTCTAAGAGGCTCTGGGGTGAAAACCTACAAAAAACCTACAAAATCTAGAGGCAGTCCTTGCATGGATTAGAGTGGAGCGAGCTCCACGTTTTCAACGCAACTCTCTGCCAATTAAAGGTAATAGGTTTCCAGGATAGTGCAGTCAGTAATGAACGGTGAGCCTCTGAGTTTCAGAAGGTCTGTTTTTAATGAGCCCCTTGAAACGTGGATGTGTTGTGGAACACCTTGTGTATGGGCTGGGACTGTGATGGGAACAGGTTTTATTCTGGATTTTCCTATCTGAGCCAGAAAAATCCTGGGAGCAGATGCTGCCTTTCAGCTTTTCCAGCTGAAGGCAGAACCCCAAACTGTGAAAGGTAGAGAAAAAGATGTGGGATTGATCAGAAAATTAAACATGGGGAGAAGCAAGGATGAACTTCTCTAATCCTTCTGAGCAAGCATGGGAAGAAACATTCACTCATTTATCTTTGCGTAATAGAAATATGCCTTTTTCTAGAAGATCTGTTTAGGACAAATTATTTCATTTCATACCTTTGCTATGAGGCTTTGTTTCAAAACCTCGTTGGCCCTTTTAAGTATAGACGTGGGAACCAGGACACCAGGTTCAGCCTTTGCCAGGCTGAGCAGAGAACTCGAATATCCCTGTACATCTCTGGTCCTGTAACACTGGGACAAGAAAACCCACTCCAGGATAGTAAGCGAAAGAACTCCTAGGTCCAGGAGGGTTTTTGAAATGTGACTTGTGGGACAAGCAAGCTTTGGGAGTATTTGATGCCTGTTCTTTCTTATTAGTCTAAGGCTGTGAAGTTGCATTTTGGTGGGGAAAAATAATCTCCTCTGCCTGAAAGTCAGCTCTTCAGGTCTGGGCACAATGTCAGGTGGCAAAAGAACTGGGAAGACAAGGGCTTTTGGTGACTTAAAAGAAAAAACCCAAACAAAACAGTTTTCAGGCACTGTTAAAAGAAAGAAATGAGGAGGGAAAGGGGTAAAGATGGAGCAGAACTTCATTTAGCAGAAATGTTTGAGACTTCCAATTTGCATCTGTGCAACCCTGCTGTTGTCTTAAAGCTGGTGGTACTGGTGCCCCTCCTGCTGCTCAGGGGAGTGAAATCCCAAAACTCCCAGAGCAAACTGCTTTACGGAGTGGCAGGGGCATGAAGCACGGAAATGAAGTAAAAATGAGGCTGGCTTGGGAGGGAAAGTGGGATGGCTCCTCTGCAGATTCGACAGAAAGGGGCCAGGCACACACTGCTGCACTTAACCCCTTTCATTGGCTGGAACAAGAAGTATTTCTCCTAAATGTGCTGCATTTCCTTTTTTTTTTTTTAACCTACCCTATGAATAACACTGACCATTTTAAACGCTGACATACTAATAAAAGACTATTAAATCCTGCCACTTCCTCTGTAGAGCAGAAATAAGTCAAGATAGACATGACCGTGGAGAGGGAAAGAAGGCTCCGAATGTGATGGTTTATTAAGCATTTCACCTCAATATGTATGAGGCTTCTCTCACTGTCCTGCTAATGCTCCATGAGACCACAGTGGCAACAGAAAGGAGCCTTAAAGCAGAGTGAAACGTGTCCCTGGCAATGCCACCTGCGTGGGAGGCTTCTCTGGCTGTTGCAATGCTGGAAAAAGGGATGGGGAGCAGCCCAGGCAACCCCAAACCCACGACCAGCAGCATCAGCATTTCCATCTGGTCCAAGGCGATGCCTTGTCTCGCTGCAGGTGGGTCTGACGCTGCATCTCCTCCTTTCTGTGCCGTTGTTACCTGAAACAAAAGGATGCTTTGGCCAAGAACTGGAGCCCTTCCACATGCACGCACCACGTAGTGTGTAGCAGAAGGGGGTACAGCCTTGCAGGTCTCTCACCCTATTTTTTAGGGTCACGAAACAATTTTGTCTCATTTGACCCACTTTTGCTCCCACAGTTTAGAGAGCCAGATAGCACCTCGCCACACTTATCTGTGGAACAGATATATTTTTCTTGCTGCCAGCATAACGCTTTGCAGATATTTCCTAGTAGCCCTGAAGAAATTATAATGCAGGCCGGTAAAGAAGGCAGACGAATTTGCTGGCTAACAAAGATAAATTTAATTTAAATTATGCTCGACTGGCCATCCTGCCACAACAACAAGAATCCTTCCGTGAACTCAGCCTTGCAGATTATCTGGAATAAACATGAAGTTGCCCAGGGCTGGTAACCCAGCTAAAAAGGTTTTGTGACCCCATTTCAGGTTGAAAACCCTAGTTTGAGAAATGCTGAGCTTTCTGGAAAAATGAGCCTTGCTTATAGTGGTCTGAAGTGGAGCTCTGCTTGGGAAGATGGAGGCAAAGAGCTTTCTCTAAGATTACATAAATGCAAAGTTTGGATGAGTGAAGGCAACTGCCTCCATCAGCTGCACCATCTTGCAGGTGTACTGCAAGGGAGAGGGACATATTCTACTTTTGGTTGCTGCGATGAGCTTCCAGTGATCCTGGGGATTCAGATGTGCTCTGGCTTTTTCCTGCTTGCAAAAGTGCTTCAGTGGAAGATGTTGAGGCAGTACTTTATTCCAGCGGTGCCAGATCTTTACTGTCTCTGTGGGTCCTGCTCCGTTATCCCTTGGAAAGCTACCCAAACATCCCAAGAAGGTAACTGTGGGGAGCTGGAGGGAGGGAGCCCATTCAGTCACAGGGTTCCCTTAAGTTTTTTATGATTGTAAAAGAAGTAGGGGGGTGGAAAATGTTGGAAAATAGGTTTGCTTTTGGAATGCATCCTTTCTCCCTCCACCGTGCAAGAAGAACCTGAAGGGAGAGCACGGGGAGTTAAACTCATGGGGGCTGCTCGCCCCGCACGTGAAGGGGCTGGGGCAAAGCACCACAGAGCCTGCAGGAGGAGGACGGGCTAGCTCTGAACCGAAGCAGCCAAAAAACTTATGTCCACCATAGAAAGATGCATATTGGGGAGCTCTTATAGATGGCAGGAGGTCCATTTGCTCTTATCTCCTGGATTTATCTCTCCGCTGCCTCTTTCTTCATCTCTTTTGAACCTCTGGGTTCAGCTGGTGCAGTTCAGGAGATGGCAGGCGCGGGAAGAGGGAGAGACCTCTGGGGTGGTCGGCTCTCCCCTTTACCTCTAGATGGTCTCTTCAATGTGGTTTTTATTCAGCTGAATTTTTTAAATAGACGTGGCTGAATTATTCATAGTGCATAAATTAGCTGATGGGCACTGTCTTTTTGTGACTGTTCATCATGGAGATTTTTTTTTTTCAGGTGGGACATTCACTGCTTAGAAATTCCAGCCAAATTTGATGGCAGTTTCCAGCAATTTGCTCAGACCGTTTATTTAAGGCAGGAGTTGGCCTTTGTGGTCTGCTTGGGATGTTTTTTCTCTCCCAGGGGTGACTTCTGCTCTCAGCTGGATAACAGCATATAGCAAGTGCTCTTCCTGAAGGTTTCAAGCAAAAATAGCTATTGTGGACGAAAGGATTTCTTGCCTTATCCTTATGAGGAAAAAACCAGTCATACAAGTGGCTATTGGTAGCAAATGGCCAGGGCGTACTCTTGGGGAGAGGTAAGTGCATGTGCCCTTGTGCAGGACCTTGTCTGTGCTTTTGGGGCTGCTACTACATCACCCTTATGCATGTGCAAAAAGGAAACTCGCAGTTATTTCCTTAGCCCTTGGTTTATGAAATTTAAACAGTTAGTAGAGAAGATTTCAAGTTATCACATGCACATCTCTTGCTCTTTTTTTTTTTTTTTCTAATATTCAAAGTTCTCTTAAAAACTTATTTCCTGGAAAGCATTGTCATTGCACCTCTCCATCCCTTCACATTGCCTTCAACCTCCCCTGGTTTTCCCACATTTGAGGAGCTGGGGACTATAACCATGCCTGTCGTGAGTCTGCAGTCCCTTCCAAAGTCCAGTCTTCCTATACCCTGGTAGCTCTAAGGTGTCCCATGTAGAAGCTCCCCTCAAAGTGCAGTTCCCTCTGGGCTGTATGAAGATACAACTGTTAATGCTTGCTGCAAGCACGCTTTAGTTTCTGGGTTTTGCTAAGCAATATCCCAAATTCCCTGTTCCTGGGAGCTACTGGGCGCCTGCTGCTCTCGGTGGGGACTGAGGACATGTGGCACTTTGCAGGGCTCAGTCCTCAACGTGCTGGAAGCCAGCACAAAGGTGCTTTCAGCCCCAGCTGCTCCTCTCCTCTCTCTGCCACAAAGCTCTTGGGTTAATTTTTCTGCCTCCTTTCGATTTTTTTCCATCAAATTATCTTGTTGTTGCACTGCCCATACTTGTTAAAGGTCACAAAATAAATACTGTGCCACTGTCTTGTGTATCAAAGCTGCTCTCTACATTAGCTTTTCATGTGTTTTCAGACCATTAAAACTGTCTTCTTCTCTTTGCTTTTGTGATCAAAGCATCATTCATGCAGTAATCTCATGCAGGATGTGCTTTATCTTCCCCAGCAACTATTGCCTCCTCCTGTGATGCTGCTCTTGGAGGACGTTTCTTTTTCTCCAAATGCTTCTCCCCTTCTCCCTCCGCTCTGGCTCTGGTGGTGCAGTGCTCCAACGGACCAGCTGGGGAGGGAAAAAGTTACGTTTTTTATAAGAGGGAGGGAAAAATGGTAAAATGGACCTTATTTGTTCTGTAATGGGGCTCCTGGTACCACCCTAAGGAGTTACTGAGTGTTTGTGAGTAAGCCGAGCAAATAGAAAATTGTCTTATAAACCGTTTTTAATGGCTGAAAGGTCATAAAAAGGATTTAGCACTATCGCAGGAGACAACTTTGTTTAAACAGTGTCATTAGTCTCCTTGTAGGCTTTTTTATAGGGCTTTCTCTCTTGCTCATTGCTCTCTTCTCTTTTTTTTTTGGGGTTTCTTTTTCCTTATTCAGTATTGAAGTTGTTATAACCTCCTGAAAGCCACCTCGAGCAGAGATGGGCTGGGTGGGTAAGCCCAGGACAGGGCTTTGTTGTGCAGCTGCTGGGAAATGGGGTCTTTAAGGAAAATGGAAAGGGAAACCCAGGTTCATAAGGAACAGAAGGTGACGTGGTTGGGGCGAGGATGCTCCTCATCATTTTTGGACCGTGTTTCTCAGGGTCAGAAATCCCAAAGCTCCTTTGAGCTTTGTGAAAGGAAGCGATGTGGCAGAGACCCTCGTGCTGCCCACATGAGCTTGAACAACCAAAAACCTTCAGAGTTCACACAAACTCACCCTGTTTTCAATAGCAAACAGTGCTATAAGGGGCAGGAAGCACAGGGGATTTAACTATATGAAAATAATTCAATTTAGAAGCAGACCTTGGGGTATTGCTGGCCTGGAAATGGGGGAATCTCTGCAGAGGGATCCTGAAGGGGCTGAAGCTGGGGGAAAAAAAAAAAAGACTAAGAGTCTGTTGGCAAAGTATTTTTACAGATGTGTCATTCAGGAGTGGTTCATATAACAGAAGAATGGCAAACAGAGTACTCCGTATGAAAGGAGGAGGAAAAGCAATCCCAGCAGCAACTGGCCTTTCACAAGTCTGCAAAGCTTTAGACAAATTGTGAAGGAAAGAATAATGGGATGAAAATAGGACCGCGTCCAATCCCGACTTACAAAGGCACATTGAACCTGCTTGTCTTGATATTTTTTTGTTGGTAGGGGAACTGGTTTCCTCCACAAAAGAAAAATGTATTTCTTCCTCAGCGCCCTTTTGGTTAAGTAATGTTTCGGGGATATTTCAGTGGATAAAGAGAAATGAATCACCTGTGCTAAAAGACAATGCTGGTGCATGAAGGAGTAAGTATTAATAGGTGGTACAAAAGATTCAGCCTGGAAAGCAGGTTCCTAGCAGTCAGAAGAGAGGCTCTTGCTGGGGCTGAAGACCCTGTTGGCGGTCAGTGTGAGGAGAGCCGAGGGGTGCAGCGGTCACAGCGCGGGCTGGAGCAGCGGCGTGGGTCTGCGTGCCGCAGGAGGTCCCTCCGTCCCCCCAGGTACCACCAGTGCGATGTCAGAGCCGAAAGGGATGGCGAGGGAGGATTAGCAGGATCAAGCAAAGCAAAACTTGCTGGAATTGCATGGGTTTTCAAGCAAATCAAATCTAAGTACCCAAATATTTGTAGGGCAAAGCTAAGTCTGTGAACATGACTGAAATGACCTTGGTGAAGGCCAGGACTTGCTGCAGGTGATGTGTACTCCTCTGCCAGCTCTCTCCGTACGCCGCCATGGGTATTTTCATCTGATCTATGCTTTGCATCAACAAATCTGGGATACTTGCTGTGACACTGCTGAACTTGGGCATCACCTGATAGGTGATGGGATAAATCACTTAAATGTCCCCTTTGCCCTCATTTATTTCAGGGATGTGGTTATAGCAGAAGAGTGCTCTTTGGAAGCAAAGTCTGCCAAGCGTTGGCGAGAGCTGCCACAGTGCTGCTGGGATGCAGGGGCTCCTGCAGGAACCAGCCCAGTCCGAGGAGCATCAGAAAAGGCATAATCTCATTACCTGCTACTGCGCAATGTGCAGAAGGAAATTCCCTTTTCTACTGCTACTGCTGTAGCTTTATGGCTTGTGTTGTGTCTAATTATTTTCCTACATTTGAAGGAAAGACCCAAGTCCCACCTGCCCTTCTCTGCAGGACTTTCCTGTGCTCCTGGAAAATGAGGCTGCCAGCAGAGGGCACACAATATATGAATATGTAGATCCTATATAGGTCCTGATAGTAACTGCCTCCTGATGCTTGTCAGCACATCCTGAGCTCCCTTTCTGAAAGGAGAAACAGAGGCAGGGAGCAAAGTCCCTTGCCCGAGGTTGGAGAACCTCGGGAGCAGAATGCATGTCCTGCATGGCAAAACGGAGACACTCGCTTAACTCGTCACGAGCAGGCTTTGATTTGGTTTCGTTTCCTCCTCTCAGGCTCTGTTTTTGGTGTTTGGCGCTGCTTTTTGGGTTTCTTCTTTTGTCTGACTGAAGGGGACCAAGGACCTGTGCCGAGGCCTTTAAAGTCTAAATTGTCAATGGCCAGTAGGGATTTTTTGGGTGCTCCCCTTATTGCCCCAGAGGTGTCAGGGTGGAGAGCTGGAGGCAGAGGTGACCTTGCTGCAGCCTTCCTCCTCCTGGTTGCATCCCTATCACGGGGGGGTGAGTGTGAGTGTGGGCGGTCAAACAGGAGATTCTGCTGACCTCCTTCATCCTCTGCCAGGATCTGGGGGTCCTTGACCAGGAGCTAGGATGTGGTGCTTACTCTGGTACCCAAAACATGGGTGCTTAACCTTTCTGCAGCTTGGATGCTTTTGTGCCCTCTGTTAGCACATGCACCAAACAGCTTTTTGCCCTTAGAGGCGAAGGTGTCCCTGAACCACGAGTGTTTGTCAGCTCTTACCTCCTTTCTAGACAGCTCCAATCAAAAGCAGTTTAGTGCACTTCAACCTTTGTGAATGGAAATTTTCCCCATCTCCTTCCAGATCTTCAGGGTTTCCAAATGTCAAGTCGTCAACTGCAAATGCTATTTGAAAATGCTTAGCAAGTTGTAGTCCGTTGGCATCAGTCAGTCACCAAAGATAACCAGCTTGTTTTCTTGCTCTTCTCTTTAATATTCCCTCCCAGCAAAGCTCTGGAGACGTCATTAGGAGCAGTGAGCTCTTCGGAGCCGGGCTAACAACTGCTGAGTAGGTCGTTCCTGAGTAAATAATTTGCTTCTCTGTTTCTCTCCATGCCACGAGCTGAGGGCAGTCAGTCCTACCTCGGCATCAGCGGCTCGGTGGTGGAGAAGGTGCCGGCTCCGAGCATGTGGAAACAGTGCTGCTCCTTTTGTGCCAGCGGTTTCTGGAGAGGGAGCAGCAAGCGGGCAGATGTGGGAGCAACCCCAAAAAGTCTTGCACCATTCTGCAGGGCTGGATATGCCAAAATAGCAGTGAGAGGAGAGGGAAGGAATAATGATGCTTGCAGCTCTACCAGGTATGGAGCCTCAAAGCCAACACAAATGAAGCTGTGATGGGCTCTGAGCCCTGTTCTCCCTTTCCATGGTCAATACGGGAAGGCGTGCGCAATGAAGTGACCACGCTGGGCCAGAAATTGGTTGTGTGGCAGCTTTCAGTGCAATAATCGGATCCTGTTATTAATGACCTTTTGTTTATTTATCCACCCAGAATTTCTCAGCAGGGTCTGGTTTTCCTTTTCTTTCCACCACAACCCCGCTCCCAAGTCCTCTGCATTATTACGAAGAACCACCCCATTAAATAATTTCAGAAAATAACCCTGAAAATTGTACCTCAGCCTTAAAATGAAGGGTTGAAAATGTCCCTGGGATGTCCTTATACTTGTCACCTGAAAATAATAATTCTAATTAGCTTCCATGCCTGCCCTTGAGTCCAGCCTAATACATCCTAATGAACAGGAGCTGATTGAAATATATCTTTGTGAGTTATTTAAAACAATAAGTGTGCTCCACTCCAAGGGAACAGTTAACAATGTTGGCGGGTCACCGGTGGATCCCCTTGCAATGAAAGCGGAGGGAGGTCTGATGTTTTCCGTGGAGCCCCGGGGGATGTGAAATGCTGACTTGTAGACTGGCGAGGAAGCCTTAACTAATAGAAATGTCTCTGTCTGCAGATCTTCAAGGCTTGTGGTGGTCGGTTACCAAGTGATCTGACTCTGCTTCAAATAGCAGTAAGGACGAGGTAACTTGGGTTTGAACTCGTTAGCAGCGCGGTTTAAGACAGGATGGAGCCAGGATGTGCCCACTTCTCTCCCCTTGCGGACAGGGGCCGAGAGAGAATAGAATGTTGTAACTTGCGTGATGGGAATGAAAAAGACGTTATCGATTAAAGCGGGATAAGAGGCGGCTTTATTCTTGTGAATTACCCAGATGGCAGCAAACGTGAAAGCAAATCTTTACACATTTCAGCTGCTTTGCAAATGACCTTTTTTCCCCCTCACGAAATATATTTTGGACCTCTTGTCCTATAAATCGAATCTTCTGAATTTTCAGTTTTTCAGTAAAGTGGATTTCCCTTAACAGGAGAGATTTTTTTGGTAAAAATATCTGCTTTTGCTACAGCCGTTTCTCTTTCCCTGCTTCATCCTACAAAGGCTGAAGCAGCTTCAGGTGACACCACCAGTAAGATGGACTGAAAGGCGACCTGGGGCCCAGAAGACCCTGGTTGCCCCCAGGGACAGAGCTGCCCAGAGAGACCCATCTGCAGCGAGCGCTTCTCAGACAGCTCACAGGCTGGGATGCGCTTGCTAAAATGGCACCCCCCATTTAACCACCAAATCGGCCTCTTCCTCTCGGTGCTGCTCTGCATCCGGACTGTATTACTCAGAAATATGTTTTTTCCAATGCATCCTGATGTCTGTTTAGCTGCTTCCACCAAGCTGTTCTTTGTCCTGCAGATATGTTTAACCTATTGCTTCTAGCCCGTCTGCACCTTTATTTACTTGCCTGCCTCCATAGGTCTATAAATAAGAACATTTTCACATACGGAGCTAATGAAAGGACAAAGGTGAGCTGGAGGTGGACTTTTAACATTCATTTATCTTTGGTTTGCAGAAGACTTGTGCTCCTGCTAAATTTTTGATACAGATTAAGCTGCATGGCTCACATTTGAGCTAGCCAGAGCCTTGCTTCTGTAAGCATATGCTGTCTTTTTAAGCTTCACATCCCCTTCTGCCTCTGTCCCCCACATCTCTTGGAGCCCTGCAACATGCAGAAAATGGGTGATGGAAAACTCTAGCACACCACCAGTCTGTACGTGGCCATCACAGGGTTGCCCCATAAGTGAGACCCTGGAGCATTCCCCTATCCACTTCTAAATTACCCAAAAGAGGATTTTCCATCCTCCTTCCCCTTTTTAGGATTACCCTAAATAATTCCTCTTTCCTTAAGTATCAAGAGTAGCAAAGCAAAGACATGGCTGCGCAGATTTCAGCTGGCAACCCCGACGTACTTGGGTGCCTGGAGGATTTGCTCTCTGGTTGCTAAACCCTGCCGATGCCTTTTCCAGCAGGTCCTCTTCGATGCGGGCAGCACGGGTCCCTGGAAGCAGCGCGGCTGTTCAAACGCGTGCTGCGGGCGCACCTTTGCCTGGCTGCGTGCGTTCCTGCTGATCTGAGGCTTGTTGCCGTGAACAGCTTGTGGCGCTGATGGAAACGCTGGTTGACAGCGGGCATGGGGAGACCTTTCGGAGCCACTTTTGTCATCCGTAGGCTTCTTCATGGCAAAACTATGTCGTCCCTAAGGCTACAGCAATTCTGGATTTTCTCAGGTTTTATTTGGGCATAACTTTAAAGCTCTGGGGTTTGGAGCTGCATCTCCAGCAGGACTGCCAGACTTGCCCATGGGTGTAAATCAGCTCTGGAGTTCATAGCAGCAGTGTGTTGTGGCCATGTAAGATTCCCATCCAACCTTCTGCCCATGTTCACCTGCATCTGGCTGGGAAACCCTGGGCTTGGGGGAGCAGAAATAACTTTGACTCTGCCTTGCGTGTTTGTCCCCCCTAGCTGTCGCTCAGATCTTCTGGGTCTTGCAAGTCTTGGAGAAGACGATGTAGCGTGGGTGCCCTTTACCCTTCACCAAGACATCGGAGCTCTGCACCCCGCTGTGGGGTTGGCGTCTGTCGCAGCACACCCCGAACAGTGCCGCGGCACGGCAGGGGAGGAGAAGGCCAGGTGTTTCAGGCAAGGTTTGCAAACGGGGACGTGACTGCGCCTGGCCTGGGCCCGGCACGTGCAGCTGTTCGGTGTCTACTGCCTGGGATTAAAATAGCCAACATGCTCCTCGTGTCCCACCGCTCTCCGGTTTGCATGGGCGAAGCAACGCCCAGGGTGCAGCCCCACGGGGGGGCTCGGCGCGGGACCAGCCCTGGCCGAGGGCACCACGGTGGCTCCGTCATCCAGACGCGCTCGGTCGGGCAAGCAGTTGGACCGGCACCTGCAGAGCTCTGCGGTATGACTGGTGGTACAGTCCGTTTTATTTTATATATATTTTGTTTTGGGGGGGAGTTAACAGAGTTTCATGGGAACAGTTTATACTTTCGCTGTGCATTTGGTCCGACTCTTTCTAAACCAATTACACATTTAACTCGGTTTGTGTAAAGAGATTTTGATAGACTGAAATTTTGGCCTTACAGCAATAAAATCTTTTTAAATACTGCCCAAGCTGAAATATTTATTTTTGGCTTTGTTAGCTGTCTGAAGTGACGAAAGGGCTCTTTCGGGCAGCTGTTCCTTACCTCTTGTATCGTCGGCTGCCCCACAGAAAGGGAGGAAAAGATGCTCTCCTGACTTCCAGATGCTCTCCATGGGTTTGCAGTAGTCCAATGCCTACTTTTGCTTACCTGCTCGGACCTGGAGATCACTCAGATGTTGCCAGCATCAACTGTCTCCTTGCAACGTGCCCTAATGTCCAAGGAGGGAGACGCTAATTTTGTAATTAAGTCTTGGGGGAGTCTGGATCTGCTCTTGGCTCTGCCACAGGCTTCCTGTGCGACTCCCAGGTAAATTTTTGGGGGTAAAATTGTTGTCTCTCTGAGGATGTTCATACTTCTGTTTTCCTGATCTCTGCCTCACCAGGCTGTCGGCTTTTTGAGGAATATGGACACTCTGTGCCAGGGACTGTACGGACAGCTGAGGGACCCTGACCTCACCCAAGATCTGTAGGAGCCACCTCGGAACAGTCAGGTAAAGGACAACAAGAGTGGGCAGACAAGCCAGTGGGCTCACCGTCCCCCCACCAAAGCAACAGGGAGATGAAATCCCAGGGCTGTACGGTGTGGTCCTCAGTTGGCCTGGCGGCGCTGGACCTCGGTGGGCTGCGAAAGGAGGAGGGGAGCGGAGCAGCGCTGACCCCCTGCGTGTGTCTGTGCGGTGCTCTGGGCTCAGTCCGCGGCACGTGGGCTCGCAGGACACTGAGCATCACGCGGGGACTTTGGGTACGGTAACTCTCAGCCGTGGGCTGCAAACTACAGGTGTTTGGGCTTTGATTAAAGACCATAAAGCCACGGCTGTTGCCTTGCCGTGCAGGGTGGCAATGCAATAAATCAAGATAAAATCAGCGGAGTGTTAAACAAGCCGTGAGTGATTTACAATGAATTGCATAAAGAACATTATATGACTTTCATAGCGTGAGGAAATTACTGCTGGAGAAGGATGCAGCACCGCTTAGTTTCTGCTTCCTGTTGCATTTAGAGTGAGCTTTTTGCTCGTCTCCGCACCGTCCTCCTGCACAGCACCGAGCCCAGAGCAGGGCAGGCTTGTGCATCACTCAGGCTACCTGCCCTGTCCCGGCTGAGCAGTTTCCTACCTGATAGCCGAACCTCTACAGCAATGCAATATAGAGCAACGTTTTGCCTCTTTGGACACGCTCCCTTACCTTGCATTTGCTGTACAAGGGTTGTCTTTCAGGGCTGGAAGAGGAATGTCAAACAATTCAGTGTGTAGAAGAGGTAGCTGCTTCCTTCCCCTCTATGGACATGTAACAGCAGAAGCCTGTGAGTCCCAAATTAAGTTATTTCTCATGCAAAGCATCCTCTAATATATTCAGCCCGTACATATTCTGTATACATCCCCTACTATGTTAAGTCCTCTAATACATTCAGCTCTTCAACATCACCTTCTTGGGTAATTCATTTAAACCATTAGCAGCTGTTTAAAAGACGTCTGTCCCGTAAGATTTGGTTCTTAGTGCAACAAAGGTCATTTTGTCCAGTAAATTAGCTAATCTGCACCGCCAACAGTTTGCCTCAGTGATTTCAAATACTCTGTCACACCATAAATGCATTTACCAACAATATAATCAATTAGAATAATTTTACCTCTGAAGGGGCCTGACCTACATTGAAGTCCTTTAAATGAACAAATTCATTTTAATTCATTTTAAAACTGCTCTGGTGCCTCTTTGGTTAAATTGTCTTTTATTTGTCTTTAATTTTCTGTCATCTTCTCAGCAAGAATTCAGATTCATGCAGCCTTTGCAGTTTTAGACCTCCACCAAACACGTTTTTGATACTGGCAACAAACTGAAAATTCGTTCTTTTTGTCTTGTCTTACCCATCTAATAAACAAGCGGGAATGTACCAGGCACCCGTAAAACTCAAACTCCTCTCATTCTCACCGAATAAGACTACAGAGCAATCAATGAAATTAAAGGACATGAAATTCCAACTCTATGAAAGGGGAAATCATGGCCACGGTGATTTCTTGCTGCAAGCAGCGTTATTCAAAATGTTATTCAAAGCACAGTCAGGAAACCTGGCTCACCAGGACCTGCACCGTTGTTAGCAGAGGTGTGGGAAAGGGCTGGTAAATGGTGCACGGTGCTCAAGTCGACCTGGGAGCTTTCGAGATGAGCTTATTTGCAAACATGAGTGTGGACCAAGGCTAACGTCCCAGGGACTAGAAGGGGGCAACAACCCGCACTTAAGGGTCTTCTTGGAGAGAGATGCTTCCGTCCGCAGGTCCATGCGTGAAAGAGGAGAGCTGCCAGTAAGTTATGTGAAGGCTTGAGCATGAAGGCAGGGAAATTAAATATCAAGCGACAAGCTGACATGATTTTGATCGTCAGAAAACACATCTGCGACTCTTGGGCTCCTTGACGTTGCTTCCTTCCCACCGAGCAGGTGTCCACGTCCGGAGATGAGGAGGAGGTAAGGCAAGGGGGGAATGTGGAGTCCAAACTTGTCTTTCCCACTCAAGGTGGTCTCTTCCAGTAAGTTTGGGAATGCACCCAATGTTGCTGCCAACCTGGTAGCTCCTCTTCTGTCTTTCTGGGGCTGTCGGCTTCGAAGTAACTTCATGTGGAAAATATTTTTATCAAATATTTATTATGGAAATATTCTATTTACAACATGTGCTAAAACCATAAAACATGAGAATGCAGATCTGAGCAAGGTATTTTTTTTTTCCTCAAGGACTTGGAGAATATTTTGCACAGTTATTTTGAACAGTTTTTATATTTAGCAGCCTAAACATGATATGAGAAGTAAATAAATCAAAGCGGCAAATACAACAGGAGAAAGAGAGAAGCCACAATGCAGTTTTTGAGCCTGTCCAAAATGTGTGGGTTTGAAGTACGCTCACTCAGTGATGTATTTGGAAACGCTGCACATTCAGCTGTGAGACTGGAAACACACTGCAAGGTGGGTGAAGGGTTTTGAAGATGGATAGCCTTGGGCTTCCTTAGCACAATGCCAGAAGTTGTTAGGGGACGCTTTCTCCTGAAAAAAGATGTTTTTCTGGAGGATGAAACACGAGTGATAGACTTGATCTCAAAAGCACCATGTTGGTTGAGGCATCATCCCAGTTTTGCTCAGGATTTAGGTGCAACTTAAAGCCTTTGTACTCCTTGTGTGGACCTCTTGGTAGATTTCTCCAGGCTTGGCTACAGAGAACCTAAACATTGCACCACAAAGGCATTAAAACCTAGTGTGAGACTTTATGGGGAGGGAATACCCACCAAATTGCTGAAGGTGAGAAAGAAAATCCGTGTCTGGTGCTGCCACTGGAATGCAGATACAGGAGCTGTTGTAGGGGCTTTGAGATACCAAAAACGCATCAGGACAATCCAATATGTTTGCAGGGGCTCCCTGCGGGGCTGTTACCAGGATAGCAGGCACTGTGCAACGTCACCCCAAAATAAAGGGCCAAGGAGCCGACGGGGGGATATTAGACCAAGGAATAGGATGGGGGACCGCATATGGCGAAATCAGTGGAGAAGGAAGGGAAAGGATTGAGATGGGAGGAAGGAAAAACGAGAGGAGGAGAAGAAAGGATGCAGGAGCAAAATACTGGGGGTTTTTGTCAGAAAAAGGAGCAGATTCCAGGTGGGAAGGGAGTAAGAGCTGCGACCCGCCCAGGGGGCACGTGCAGTTTGGCGCTCCGTAGTCAGTGGTTGATGAAGGTATGCTGAGCGCAATGGAAGAGCTAGCCCTGGAGTAGATAAGTGTTTTCTTCTACTGAGGAAAGGACAAATTATGGGTGAATTTGAAGTCATAAAAGTAAAAATATAATTTTGGCTGGGGACCTATTTATCTATCTATTTTAAAATGCATTTTAACATCCGTGTATTTTAATTAAAAATACATTTTAGCACCAGCACATCCAAACTGCCACGGTGCCAATCTCCTTTTTTGGAATTTTCTCCTTAACATTTTGAATTTATTATAAATTCATTGTTTCTAATACAATTTTTCCCTTCTCTCGTCAATTTATTATCTGTTTTTCATTTCCCTTCTCTTTTGTTAATCTTTCTAAATAAATTTAAAGTGGTCCTCCATCTATTTAGCTAAATGAATTCACTCCACAGATACTCATTATTTTGAGGATGATTTATGCAAGCACTATTAGCTAGATTGTTCCTTGTTTGAAGGTTTTTCTGCAATCAGAAAAACCCAGATTTGAGTCAGCTAGAATTAGATCCAGTAAAAAAAAAATATTACATAAAGTATTCAGAACCTCTGTCAGACTTCATATATAAGAGGTCAGCTTAATAGGTACAAAAACACAAAGAAGCTTTAAACTATGGGGCTGACCTACTGATCTCATCTTAGCCTGGAAAATGCTGTAGCATCAAACCCCGAAAGTCAAATCAGATTTTTTTTTTTTTTTTCCCCAGCTGATCCTCGCAACTCTATGGGAAGAGGCTGTGCATCACACACAATCACAGACTAGGGCATTAAGCTGTGCTACGCCGCTTGATTTACTGCCTGGGTTGCATCTGACAGCACGCTACGATGGCACACCCAGCACATTTTATAGATGTTGGCAAAGGCTCCCCTTCCAGCCCCTAGCGAGGGCGTGAGTCGGGCAGGGATGCTCCCGCTCTCACCGTGCCCGTGACCTTGAGAAATTGATTGTTAATCCTGGTGGGTGTCACCTTGGCAGCGGGTCTCCTTTGGGTTGCTCCTGACTCCAGGCGTAGCAGCCGGGAGGAGCATCCTGCCCTCCTCCCCGGAGCCGGGCAGGCTGCAGGGCTGGAGGCGCTGCTCCCGCCTCCGGCAGGGTCGCTGGAAGGTTTACGGCCTTTGAGAGGTTGTAGGCAAGTTAGGAGGAGAAATATTAAATAGGATTGGCTGCTTTATGAAAAATACCTGAGACAACCGGCGGTTTTCTTGTAAAGTCCTATCTTGTCTTTCTGTGACAGCTCGCAAATGGCTGCTACATGCTAAATAACATCAAATGGGGAAGAGCAGGCAGAAGGGGAGGCTGGGTGTCCTCGGTCCATGTTGGTTGTCATGGTCGGAGCAGATCTGGTTTCTGAGCTGTTGAAATCGTTGTGGCTCCGGTAACTTCGGGAGCCCTGTGAATTTGCCCTGCTGAGCTCCCACCCCAGCGAGCACCTGGGATGGGTGATGTCTCCCATGACGGGACCCAGCGCCGCTGCCTTCCCAATGCTCAGGCACCTCACCCTGCACCCGGGCCAGGGACCCCAGCTCTCCTCTCCAGTCCGTACGGTTTTGGGGCAGATGTGCACATCTCCAGCCTGTCCACCTTGCACGTAGACTGGACTACACCCGGCTGCGTGCCCGCGGGGGACGATTTATTAGGGCCAGCTAAGAGCGTTACACATCCCATTATGTCAGCTGCCATTTTGCAAGCTAAGTGCCCGTTCAGGGTATACTGTGTGTCCTCAGATTGGTATCGATCTTAAAATTTCTGGTGGTTTATTAATGACAGAAATGCTGTGGCCAGATCCTTCTGACTCGTGTAAACCTGAAGAAATGTTACTGCTGTCAGTGCAGTCAGCTGGAGACAAATCTGGAGTAAATGGAGCAGAATCTGGTCTACTCCTTCCAACCACTATATGCGGGTTAAGCAGGAAATATGGGAGGAAGCAAATACTTTGCCAACAAAATGTTGTCTCTTTTCAATAATGACCACCTTTGGAATTAATCCTGATCCTTCGCAGAATGAGCCAAAAATCCCCACTGGGGTTAGGATTGGGCCTATTCTTTGCCAGGCTTCTTCAAAATCCTCCTTTTTACAACAAATCGTCCGTCTCAGCCGTCGTTGCATGGAGTTTATTAATAAGGCTCTTGGCTTTAAATACTCTCCATCAGGCAACAGGTTAAGACCTCGAAAATGTCAGGCTCCCCGCGCTCTGTCTGGCTATGGGAAGGATGTCTGCAGCTCGCGGCAGCTCTGAGCTTCCACCCAGCCTCTGCCTGGGGAAGGACAGGAGCCGGTGCTCGCCGACAGCTGGTGGGGAAAGAGCTTTGAAGATGGATTTGTTAGTCATGGGAGCAGCATCCCGCTCTCCTGACACGGCGCTGGAGGGGAGGCACGGAGGGAAGTTTATTGCCAGGGCAGCTTCTGCCTTTGGGAGAGGGTCAAGAGGCGTCGCTTGCTCTCGAGGCTTGGCCTCTCCTTCTCCCGATTCCCATTTTAGTAAACCTCCTTTTCTTCCTGTAAAGGTCATTTTCCTGAGCAAGATAATTTATGCGTGGAAGATGGTTTGCTCAAGGAGAGCTCCACCAACTCACATGCAGTTCTTCCCTTCCCACAGTAATTTATGATTTGCCCTAATTAGCTTGTATAAATGCGTGGAAACTCCAAGTGCAATCTCTTCTTTGCACAGTTCACGTTCGCTTTGCAGGCTGTATCGTGCCTGTCAGAGGCATTGTTTGTTCAATAATAAAATTGCCACATACTGTTAATCACAACCTGCAAACATCTAATAAAACAACCATTGAAAGTGTGGATGTAAAACCATCTCCTCACCAGCCCCATTGGGCTGGGCTCTTTCTGCTTTGAAAGCTGCATGACCTCCCTTTTCAATCAATTCCCAGTTATTAACCATGAAGAATAGCATTGGGAACTGCATTTGCAAATTGAATGTGGTGGTATATAATGAACTCACTTTTTAAAACATTCCAGTTGAGGGGAATGTATCTAGCTAACATTTTTTAATCTCTCTTCCCCCCCTCCCTCCACCTGCACTACATTCAGATACAATTCACAGAATTTGAAATAACTCAAAAGAATAAAACTTCCTAAGCGGAGTTTAAGGGGACGGTGCCTGTAACGACTTTCTATTATCTGTTTATTCTGATCCCTCCGAGCTAAGCCCTTGAGAAGATTAGCTACTCAGCTAAAAATCACTGCAGTTTGAGAGCCGATCTTTATTTATTAAAATGCTCCGACCTCTAACTTGGGCTTATACATTTATTTATTAAAACTAATGAATTAATGCCCTGGGGGCAAGCGGGGTTTCCAGGGAGCTGTGGCAGCCTCGCAGCCCCCCCGTAGGAGTGGCGCCGGGCGCCTTCCCACGCAGCAGCCCCCCGGGGGTGAGGGGGGGCAGCCGGGCCCACCCGCCCCCTCAGCCCGCCGTTGGAGCCCCGGGGGTGAGGGGGGAGCTGCATCTCCCCCTTTGGGGGTGCACGGCCGCGGGGAGTCCGCGTAGGGAGCGGGGGACAAACCGGGTCCCCCCTCCACCGGCTTTGCAAAGTCCTTTCCGCCTGCCCTGGTGGGGTGTGTGTCCACCAACCCCCCCCCCCCCCCCCAAGCCTTCCATTCGTGGCTCCCCGAGAGGGCCTGGGCGACCTGCCCTTCCCCACGCATCGCCCGGAGCCTGAACAAAGGCGGGGGGAAGGCAGCGTGGCCGGGGGTGGGGGACATGCGGGCGGCTCCCCCCGACCCCCCGGGGCTGCCCCGGCTCCTCCCGGCTGCCCGCCCCCGCCCTGCCCCGCCGGGCTCCCAGCCCCCTCCGCCTCCGCTTCTCTCCTCCCCTCTCCTCTCCCTCCTCCCCCGGTAAATCCGAAGTTTCCTGTTAAGCCCGGGCGAAGCTTTGCAAAGCGGCTGCGGAGCTCCCTGCTCGCTCCTTGGGATTACCGTCGGGAGAGGCTCCGCTCGGCTCGGGAAGGGCCCCCACCCCCGCCGCTACCTCTCCTCCTCCTCCTCCTCCTCCTCCTCCTCCTCTTTCTTCTCCTCCTCCTCCTCCTCCTCCTCCTCCCCAGCCCTCCTCCATCCTCCATCCCCGCGGGCGGGCGGGCGCCGCACGCCGAGCCCCAGCCCCCCCCCGCCCCCGCTGGATTTACGGGGTGGTGGTGGGTGTGTGTGGGGGGGAGATCCAGCGCCTCGATTGCTGCCTGGTCCCATGTGAACTGGAAGGCACGGCTATGCTCCTGGGGACACCGCGCTCCGCCAAACTAAGGTAGGACCCCCCCCTCCTACGCCCCCCCATCAATTTTCCATCCCCGAAAATGAAAAAGCTAGTGGGTGGGGGCACCCTGGGGCGGGGGGGGGGAGCCCCAGCTTCCCCGGGGGGCGGGAGCAGCCGCGCCCGGGAGGCGGCTCGACCCCCATCGCCCGTCTTTGTTGCGGCTGGAGCGCCGGGGGCCAGGTGGGAGCCGCGCCGGGGTGCGCCCCGCCGCCGGGGGGGCCGCCGCCCCTGACCCCCTGCCCTTGCCCCGCAGGTCCTGGCCGCTACCATGACTGATGGCGAGAGCCGAGAGCCGCTGCCGCGCCCGGCCGGCGGCGAGGTGCGGGTGCCCATCGCCGCGCCGCCCCGCCGAGCAGCCGAGCAGCCGCCGGAGGATGCCGGCTCCGGCCCCGGCGGCTCCCCCGGCCGCGACCCGCCGCCCGACCTGGCCTCCGAGGAGGAGGAGCAGGTGCCTTACCCGGCGCTGGCACCCACCGCCTTCTTCTGCCTCAAGCAAACCACCCGCCCGCGCAGCTGGTGCCTCAGGCTGGTCTGTAACCCATATCCTTTCCCCGAGGGACACCGCACCCCCCGGCCGATTGGGACACCCCCTCCCCGGGACCCCTCCCCGTGCCCGGAGCACCCCGTCGGGGCTCTGCGTCCCGGGGGCTCACGGCTCCCTCCAGCGCACGGGGATGCTACGAAGCCTCCGGGGTCCCCAGAGTCCTCCCCCGCCCTCCTGTCCCGATCCCCAACCTCGGGGAGGGGGATGTGGGGCTTTGCAGGAGCGGGACAGGCGGGGAGCGCGTCCCCCCGTGCTCATCCCACTGGCCTCAGTCGGGAGGACGCACACCAAGGTCCCCTCGGCTCCACCAGCACCATCCGACCGTCCGGTGTGGGAGCGAGAGGGATGGGGCGTCGGGACAAGGTGTCTGGCCTCAGCATCGCAGGGCGGTGGAGGATGCTGAGCTGCAGCCCCCCAGGACCCGCAGAGGGGAGAAACCCCTCAACTTCACTTATTTCTCGGTGGGGTGGGAAGGAGCAAAGTTTGAAGACAACCTCGTATTTATTTTAGACACGGTGGAGAATTTCAGATAGGCGCTGACCCTCTCGCTGTTTATATAAGAGAGCTCGGAGTGCATGTGCGCTTTCTCGTCGCAGAAAAATGGAGCGGGTTGGAGTTGGTTTGGGGAAGGCACATGCCTCGCTCGCCTCGGGTCCCGAAAACTCTCCTTTGCTTTTGTTCTTTTGGAACTTGCAGGCAGGGAAGGAAGAGGACAGTCAAGCCTCTAAATCCCCCGCCCTCCCCTGTGCCCTTTACCCAGTTTATTAATGTTAAATGAAAAAGAGCAGTGTGTTCGTCTTAGTTCTGACATCCAGAAAATTGAATTTTACCCAAAATGCTTGTGTGCAAGCAGGGAGTTGTCAGTCTGTCTTGATAATCTTCAGAAAGTGAGCTTTTAGCTTTGCTCTGCATGTCAGCTCAGAAGCATTGACATTGTGCAGATAATTAATGCTTTTACCTATCCCTGATACCTGCCTGCAGTTTGCTGCCTATATCCTGCCGCTGCTATTAAAAGCATTATTTATTAATATGGTTATTATTGATCTCGCTTCAGTTAACCAAAGAAACCCGTGTGCATCTGAGATCACTGTTTTCCTCAGCAACACCACCAAGTTGAGTGTTGTCATTAGGAGGAATTGCACAATCCTCCCCAGAATGCTGCCTTGGTCTGTTATTAGGAGAAATACTTGGAGGGAAACCCCACAATTTTTATGGCCTTGCGTCTCCTCTCGTTTAAACTAGCTTTACATGAACTATTGGCTTTTGCAGAGATATTTCTGCTTTACACCATTGTGAGGGGGAGCCGGGCTCCTATACGCGTGTGGATGGAAGGGAGAAGTAAACAAGTAGTTGATCTCCACAGCGATGCTTTAGCTGTATAAATATTAAATGTAGATGATGGTTCCATTAAAAAAAAAGTCATATACCCGGTCCTGGAGGGGCTTGGGGAGGGCACAGCGTTCCTGTTACAGCTGAGAGTGAGTCAAGACCGATCTCTTCCCTTACAGCAGGTTATCGTGACTCAAAACTTTGGGGGCAGGCGGGAGGGAGAAGCCTTCTCCTTTGGCTTTGGTGGGGTCTCGCTCTCCCACGCGGCGCTCTGGGTTCGGCATCCCCGAAGCCGGTACCGCTGACAAATTAACCCGCAAGCTGGAGGAAAACAAAGCAGTGCCGGTACCGAGCAGGGGAGGTTTGTGTAGAAGAGGGTTCAGGTGTACTTGTGCTGCCGTAGGGTGAGGCTGTGCTTTTCTTTTGCCTTTCAGCATCTCTCCTAAGAATTCACAGGAGAGCGAGTTTCTTTACAAAACTTATCCGTCTGACATAATATTAGATGGAAATTGTGACGGTTGGTTAATAGCGAAGCAGAAATTTAATAAAACTACATAAGCCCTGTGTTGTAGTGTTATTGCTGTCAGAGCCAGTGTGTTTTGGTTGTAGCAGAACAAAGCTGACGACGTATCGCAGCAATAGGGACGAGCTCCTTGCTGGGATTTTTTCCCCTTCTCCCGGTCGCCAGCACCCACGCATCGCAGGGAGAATAATCCTTTGGTGTCGACTCTTTAAGTTTCTTGGCGAGAGCGCTCGCGTTGCTGGTGGTTGTGATTTCTGAAGCCGCTTAACGAAGCGGTGTTGAGCAACCTCAAAGCGAGGAGATGTGCGTCTTGCTCAGGAGCTGGGGCTGTGCCCGGGCGGTGCTGGGTGCGTGTCGGACCGCCGGAGGTCGGGCAGCTCGGGGACGAGTGCCACCGCCGCCGGGCTGGGACACTTGGGAAGCAGCTAGATGGGGAGACCTGCTCGAGGAGGAGCAGGGACGGATCAGTGCGATAAGGGCTGAGATTTCCCCGAGCGCCTGTCCCGGGGAAAGAGTAACTTGAAAGAGAAGATGGCAACACGAAGGGGGTTCCTGGCCAGTTGTACAGTTTTGGTGACTCTTTCTGCCCACCCAGAAGCACAGATCCATAAACCACGACAATGAGCTTTACGTTTGCGTTAAAATCTCCCTCTGTTACAGAAGGAAGGGACGTGACTGTGAAGTCTCCTAAAATCTGAGTCTGAAGAGCTTCACTGAGGTGCTCGCTCACCTGGGAAGCACGAACCCCTTCTGAAAAGCAGTGTCTTTCCCTCAGTGGTGCTTTTTCTTGCTGGGGAAGTTGTCCTTTGCTCTCTTTGGGGTTTATTTTGGGGGGGGGAGGAGGAGAAGGTCTTGCTCCATGCCCCCCATACCTGCCTCCCTCCTCTCCCCGTGCTCACCAAGCGTTTCCCGGTGTGGGAGTGCGTCTCCGTCCGTCTCCCCTGCGGTGTTTCAACTCCGAAACTTGTGCACGCTTCCCCTGCCGCCAGGCAGAAAGGCGTCACCCCTGTGTCCGCGGGCTGTCCGTCTGTCCCACGTGCCTTGAAAAGGGTGTCCCATCCTGTGCATTCGGGATCCGGTTCCCGGCGGGTCCCTGTTGGCTCTTGGTGGTGGTCCCGTGGGATGCTCCCGGCAGAGGCGGGGAGCTGCATCCCGCCGCACCACAGGCTTTGCACCGCAGACCTGGGTGCGTCAGCATCCAAAAAAATCAAATGCCACCGCGGTTCAGGGAGTGCCGTCGAGGGCATCTTGCGTGGGGCTCCCGGTGAAGCCCTGTCAATCCTGATCGCCTGAACCACGAAAGCCGCCCGGCCGCTCCGAATATTTGTCGGTAGCAGAGATAGCCCAGACCTGTGGCCTGGAGCAGGTGGAAATCCTCCGCGGCTGGGCCAAAAGCGTGGTTTGCCTCCCTGGCTTAAGCAGAAGGGGTTACTGCCAGGCTTAGGAATAGCTAAAAAAAGCCGTTGCCTGGTTCTCGGGGGGACAGGTGGGGCGGGGATCAGCTTTCGGGGCCGGGAGCCTGCCTAGCCGGAGGCACGCGTCCGCCCAAAGGGCTGCGCATCGGAGGGAAAACGGGGGAGTGGGCAGATGTAGTAGATGCACGTTTCTGTTTTTAATAGCTGGGCTCCATTTGGGAATGGTAAGAACAACCTGGAAAAAAATCCTGCCCCCTTATTTGTGTGGTTTTGTATTAATAAAACCAACAAACTTCTGAGTTTTCAAACCACAGAAAGCAAAAGATCTGCAAGGAGCTGATTTTCAGGTGTGGGAGCAATAATCAAAGAGTTGTGTCTGTTAAAGTTTAATCAAAGGAGCAGAAAGCGTTCGGACTGGCTCTGGGTCTGATTGTCATGGTTGACTTTGGTCGAGCTGTTAGCTGTGTAGTGTCTGTCATTCTTCAGCTTTCCTAAGTGACGGCTCCAGCACAGGAGTTGACAGTTCAGAGCAAATAAACAGCCTGAATATTGTTCTTGTGATACGGGCAATGGCTGAAATTGAATTTTCACTGATTTGGTTTTAATTTGCCTTTTTTTAAAAAGGTATATAATTGGAAGCAAACTTACTTATTTCTTCAGTCCTGGATCTCCTACGTGGGGTTTATTTATAGAGGTCTGTGGGTGGGACTTTGTGTACTCGTTGTGCACGTTGGGTGGTAGAGAGCAGGATTTGGGGTTTTGCGATCCTGCGAGGTCCTTTCCTGGCTCTTCCCAAGTGCCGCTGTTACCTGACGGCTCTACAGAAACACGGAGCTATGCCTGTATCCAGACAGGTGTTTTCTTTAATATATATATTTTTTTTTTGCTGTTGCTAATATTTTGATCAACAAAGCATTGAGTCATTTTTTGTTAATCCCTAGATGTCCCTGCATCCCGGGGGGGGGGGGTTTGGACACAGCTCCTGGCCCTTGTGGGTTGATGCACGTGTAACACAGCGATGGGCTGGGATGGCGGTTGGCAGCTGGCGCCGTCCACGTGCCCGAGGTGGAGCGGTTGGGAGGAACGCTGACTTTGTGTCCGTCGCCAGTACGTCGCATCGCTGGAGGGGTTTTACTGTCCGACTGGCAGGAGAAACGGGCTGTAACCCGGGACGTAACGCGCAGCGGCGATTAAACCTGCTTTCCATCACGGCGCCGAGCGTCAGCTTTGCAGCACGGCTTTGATAAGGCTTGAGCAACTTTGCTGGTTATTTAGTGATTCATAAAAACATGCAGTGATTCATTATAGGTTGAATTCTGTGTGCTTTAGTCAGAAAAAACCCTCCCCTGATTTATTTTCTCAAGTGGCTACAGAGCTTGTTGGTGCCAGCTGAATTCTGTGGGACTTGGCTCTGTTCTCCTGTTTGGGTAAAGTCTCTGCTTGCATCAAATCTGGGTTTTATTTTTTAATTTTTTTTTTCTGAAGTGCTTTTTCTTGCAACACTTGCTAGTTGCCCTTACAAGCACTTTGGGGCAGACGTAACGTCCACAATAACATCCTGCATGTTATTTCCAATGTATATTCCTCAGGATAGGTGTCTACACGCTTGGATGGTGAAAAAAATGCATTTCGTGCAAAATGGTGTATCTGCTCTGTTTCTAACGCCCTGGTCTTCACTCCGTCTTCCCGTTATTCGTACTGGGCTAAGCTGTTTGCTCGGCAGTGTTATAAATTGTTCTCTGACACGAGGCTTGCAGTTCTCTTCATTCCTTATTGCACAATTGATGTGTTCTGGCTCCCGCGTCTGCGGGAGCATTGCAGTTTGTGATTTGGGGAGGTTATACTGAAGCACACGGAGGTGTGGGTATAAGTGGCCAGGTCTGGGCTCCCATCAGCTGGACAAACTTCATTTGATTGCTCTATAATGAGCATGTATCAGATTTGAGGAGCTTTATCAGAAAGCCTTTGCTTTTAATCTGTTCTTATTCAGGCTGTATCCTGAAAAGTGCAATGGGAGGGTTTGACCGAATCATAATTTGTCATCTCCGAATATAAATATTGCAGTTAAAATATTTAGTGTGCTGTGGAAAAACCCGTTAGCAAATAAATGTATTTCTGGCCTCATCCTGGGAGCTGCTGAGCATCCACGACGCCCACTGAATCTGGTGAGAGGCGCAGGTGCTGTGCACCCAGCAGCGTCTCCTGCTGAATGACAAGCAATTAGGAAACATAAGGAAGAAAAGTCTTGTAAATTGTAACTCATCTAAAAATATGTTGTCCACATGTGTTTTAGCTCCTTTCATTTCAGCGTTCTGTGTTGGCTCAATACATCTAATCAACAGTTTAGTCCTGAGTTTCGTCTTTAGTACCAAGAGAAACCACCTTAGCTGGCTTGTCGCGGTCCCTGCGTCCCTGGCACCGCCAGACCCCATCATCTCTGGCCTCTCTATTGCACCCTGAATTCCTTGAGCACTCCTTGTAGCTCGTCCCTCCGTGAAATGCCTTTTATTCCTGTCTTCTAGCCAAACACGGGGAGTACGGATCAGTGTTGGAAATCCCTGTCCGATGTCAACGCTGCTGGAGTCTGTGGTACTTAGGAGAAACGTCAGCGTAAGCGGCAGCGGGGGGGGGGGCTGCGGCGCTGAGCAAGGCGCTAAGCTCTCTGCAAACTCAGGCAGGCATTAGCTGCTGCTTGGCTCCTGTTTTCGGAATGACTTTTGCAACAACAAAAGGGTGAGAAAGCTAATTACAAAAATGCTTTCAAAGCAGATGAGGTTTTGCCGTGGCTCTTTGCAGCAGGGACTGATGGTGTAGGGCAATACCTGTATGCGTTCAGAAGCGCGAGTGTAGGGAAACCAGAAAAAAAGATACGATGCTGGTGCCAAGAATGGAAATGTGAAATTGTCTGATGAAATGAAATTGACTCATAACAAAAAAAAAAGTCCATCTGAGCAAAGTGTACAAAGTAAATCAGAAGTATAAGTAACGAAAATAAAATTAGATCTTTGACTTGAATGAAATGTAATATTCAGTAAATAGAATCACATTTAACCCCTCCTCACCCCCAGTTCTGATCTTTCCCTCACACCGGCGACCCGACCGTGTACGCTGGCCGTGGTTGGAGCCCCTGACGCCCCGCTCAGCTCTGTCCCTGTTGCTTTTCTGTTTGAATTCCAAGCTGAGTGTGCCGCTTGCCAGAGTTTTAGGGGTTTATCTCGGTATTGTCCCAAGCCAGGATTGCAGCAGGTATCTCTGAGCAGGTTTAATTCACAAATGCACTTAGAAAAATTTTGCCTGCCTAGTTCTTCCTCACCCTTTAATCTAGTTAGTGCTTTTATTGCTACAAAAGCCAATGGATTCCAAAGTTAACTCTCTCTGCATCCACATATCCAAATTTCCTATACGTATAGTTTCACTGAAGATAGTAATTAAAATTATTTTAGTATGTCTTTGTGTGTGCTTTTCCTTTTCCACTAATTTTTTTTTAATTGTTCTGTACTGGATATTCCCCTCCAGTGAAAAACTGAGAGATGCTAACTTGTTACATCAGATTTTAGTAAAGATTACCGTAATCTTTGTGAAATATCTACAATTTACTTGTTACTTTCAGACTGTAATTTATAACCCTTCAGAGCAATTAATTTGCTACTTTTCAAGGCACTTACAAGATGCATCCCAGACTCCACTTTGTAAAGTTTTTCCAGTTGCCTTTAGTTTTCTCACCTCTCAAATCCGGTGGGAACCAATAAATGCAGTTTCAATTTGCAGTTTGTTTACAAGTTTGGTTTATGTATTGAGTCCATATGTGTTTTTTTCTAGCATGTCGAGATGGCAAATCCCTTAGAAACGTAACACAACGTATCACACGAGTTGAACTGTGCTGATTCACGGGAGCAGAAGATCGGAGCCTGTAGCTAATCTCTTCTTCTTTATGTTGCAGATGAATTTTATGCCATGTAGCCCCAAGCTGGGTATAGATACTTTCTGAATATCTGAATATCATACAGCTGTCTCTAAGATGCTTTACTGTGTTTTAGTGAGGTTTTTAAAATACAAAAGCAGTTTTAGATTGAGTCTAATTGCGTTTAGGCATACCCTTGTTTACCTTTTCCTTGGCTTTTGTCACTTGGCGTTTTGGGGCTTGGGCTGGCTCCCGCGGGGCCGGTCGGCAGCATCCACCGGGCTCACTTGGAAGCAAAACCTCGGCTTTCTTTGCCGTGCTCTGTCTAAATGACATGTTTGGAGTAACTCCATTAGAGCAACCGGGATCACGTTAGTTTACAGTGAATGAACTCTAAATCATGTTTTTCTCTGTGTGTTTGTGTGTTGGTGGTTCTTGTTTGGTTTGTTTGTTTTTTTTTTTTTTTTTAAATTGCTTCTGCAGACAAGAAGCATTGAGCTGCCTACTTACAGAGCTCCGATTAGTTTTCCACTGGATTATGCACGTAGCTTGTGGTCTGCCATTTCCTTATGCTGGTGTAAATCGGGAGTCGTCCCAGGGGTACAGCCTGGGCTCCGTGCACTGCACACCCAGAGACACACCGGTGTCTTTTACTTCTATCACACATCACACTGTGAATTCAACCTTGTCGGGCATCCGACCTGGGCAGCAGCGACCTTTGCCACCAGCATTAAAACTCATGCAAGAAATATGTTACCTCTATTTACACAGATGTTTTAAGAGAACTTGAGCTCACATTTTGCCCTTAATTCTCAAGGTAGCATCTGGCGTTTGTGTCCAATCCGTTAATCCAGCCGCCGAAGCAGCCTTCTGATTTTAAGTAAGATACACTTTTAACTGAATGTTTAGCTGCCTGGGATCGGAGGAGAGTTATTATGTGATCTCCCCTAATCGTTAATTCTGAGATAACTTGGACCAACTTAAAATCATCAGGGTATGCACTGTATTTCTGAACCAGCAATTAGGAGTCGTCAGCCTGCGTAGAGAAAAATTGGAAGTGAATTAGAGGCTGAAGAGCTCTGTGCAGGGCTCCCAGGGCTGTTCCCAGCCTCCTGCCGCAGGGAAATATCGGAGCGGTCACTCCGGAGCTGGCCGGCCGGGCTGGGGGTGGAGGAGGGGAGCTTTGACAAGATGCAGCTGTAAAAGACAATTTTCCTCTTTCTTTTCCCTTAATAAAAATCTGTTCTGAGCACTGTACCAGGCAGACTAGTTTGGCAATGGATTAAATGCGCAGCTTCGAGATCTAATTTTGCCTGTTTCAACTGACAGATGGAAATTGTGTGCTTTCACAATGCTACTAGTATCTTGCAATTTTGCTCAGAAGCAGTGCCTCCGAAAGCCATCCGGAGAAATAAGATGACTTTGTATGTGCGTACATCTGTTTGTGATCGCGGTTCCTTCAGAGGGTGAATTCAAGCTGCGTGGCTGCTCCTGGCCCCTTTCCTCCATCCTTGTGGTGGAAGTAGGAAGAGGATTTGCCTGAGTATCTAATATTCTGGTAGATCTTGCTGCAGAAAGTAAACCACAAGTTCTGGTACGGGGCGTTTGGCGTCTGTCATGTTGCAGGAGGCTGGAGGGTGTTGGATGAACGTTATAAACAGGGATGTTTTGGGGGGAGCATCCCCCGGGACCCTCGCGAAGCTTGGCGTACGCAGACTCTTTGATCCCCATCACTCTCCTCTCCGCCCGCGCGTTTGTTTTGATTTTCCTGTTGTTCGATTAAATCCTCTGAGATTTGCGATGGGTACGCAGGTATTTGCATAGAGATCTGTTCCTGTCTCGGAGGAGCTGCAGCCCAGGCTGCTTCTTGACGTGGTTAAGGAGAGGAAGCATGAACTGACACCTCCTTCATTGGGGATGACGGAGAGGAAGGGATGAAGAGCAACCGGGAGACAAAGCAAGCCGCAAATAGAAATTGTTTGGGCTTAGGTTTCGGGCACAGCTGATGGGAAAGCAGAGGAACACAGAAATGCAGTATTTGTGTGTACGGACTTAGTACATGTATGTTTTTATATATATTTGTGTGTGCCCATGCTGTTGTTTCTGGCAGAATGGACTTCACTTTGTTTGCAAAGGAATGAAAACCTTTCCCGTAGAAGTTGATAGCAAGCAGGTTTATTCCTTGGCTGGGTTTGTCCATAAGGATGCTGTCAGACTTGGAGGTGCTGATTGAAGTCCTGGGGTGAGATAATGAATCCATGAGATCTTTGTCATTGCTTTGGGTTTCCACTGTGGAGGAGTGTAGGGAAGCACCAGTTTGGGTTTGGAAAAGAAACCGAGACCCTGTTCTTCATCCACATGTTCCAGGTCAGGTAACTTCAATGCCAGCAAAGCTGATGGGTCCAGGAGCAGGATTTAGCCCTAAACACATTGTATATCCCCAGCCAGGCCCTTCTGTAAGTGTGTTTGTGCGGAGCTTGTGATGGTATAATGTACACTGTAGTTTTGTTGTTAAATCTGAGCTGCTTTGACATGGTGGGGACTAGGCGGCTTGTAGCAATTGGAACACTATGGCTTATTGAATTGCATAGCTTGGAGGATTGAACCACCCAGAGCAGCTCTTGAGGAAGGGGAAAAAAAAAATGTCACCTATTTCTCCTGAATCTTTTTTTTCCTAGGCCGATACTTAACATACTTGGGCTTCTGGGCACGGGCAGATGGGTGGGAGAGACGCCAGTGATGGGAAGCCAACCCTGGGAAGGCTGCTGCCCTATTAAATGGGCTCCCAAGGAAAGAGATTTGGATCCGTTCCCAAGGGCACTGGTAAGCGCCACGTCTGTAAATATGCTGGGATTTCCTTCACCTCGCTTCCCGCTAAAGGTTTTAATTTCATCTCTATCAACACTGGTAATGGAAGAGCGGAAGTCAGAAGGGCATTCTGTTTCAGTTGTGGCTGTGGTGTTTTCCCTTTATCGGCGATCCTGAATATTGTTTCTGCAATTTCAAGCATACGCCAGTGCTGTAAACACTTTTATTACCGTCACAACCGCTGGCGCGGGTCTCCCGGCCGCTCCGGTGCAAACCTCGACCGCGCAGGGGTTTATAAGGCAACAGTAAAAATTCACTCAACACTGAATCATGTGTCTTTTACATGAAGAGAGGCTCGTGAAGGGCTTGATTGACCACCACGGTCTCTTAAATCTCTTATCAAGGCACAAAGCGAGGGCAGGGTAAGTTCTCGCACGTCGTTTCGTAGCCGGCTCCCGAGGGCCCGGCTCTGCCAGGCAAAAGTTCGTTTAGTTTCTGCGTGGTGTTGTTCGTCACTTCTCTGATGAGGATCAATAAAATGTGCACTTGTGAGAGTGCCTATTTTTAGTGTCCACGTGATCTGGAACTTACCTGCTCTGGACAGAAAAAAACCTGCATTTCGTATAGGTTTTGAAGAGATTTCCTCGTTTTCACTCTTAAGTATGAACCTGTTCTTGAACTGATAATTTGTATTTAAAAGGGGAGCTCTGGACCTGCTGAAGTTGGGGGTAACTCTGTTCTTGAGGCCAGGGTGAGGGATAAAGAGGGATTTCACAGTTGGCATCTTGGCCGGATGTTTTTCTCCCATGTCACAGGCTAACCCTGTTTTTCTGACCCTGTCTCGGTGTTTGTCGCACGTACAAGTCCTGCTCCGATGGCTCCGTCTCCAACCTGCAGCTTGATGCCCCCGTTACGATGAACTGAAATCTCGCTCTGTTGCTAGAGCAGGCTGTGCCGTGACTGGAAGAAATCAATGCTCAGCCATAGCAAAATGGAGGGTCTTCTGAAGGCCATATTTATTCTATTTTTACTTTTTTTTAAAAACATGTCTCTCATTGAAATTTCCCAGGCCCTGCTGAGTCATGGCTGGTTTCTTTGTACTCTGTTGAGTTTTTGACAAGTACCTACCAGGCTTTCTCGTGTATGTTCGTCAAGGGATGGAGCTCGCAGAGCTGCTTCTCATGTGCACGGGCAATTAATTATGGAGCCCATTTGCACTATTAGCATTTGCATTCACTTAGGCTGAGCCCAGAGCCGCTGCGAGTGCCGTAGAGCTCAAAGTAAGAGGCAATCTGGGGCTGAGATTGCTTCGAAGAGAGTGAGTTGGCTTCTTGCAGAAAGCGAGAAGGGAACGGCGCCAAGGAGCAATGAGGTGACTTGCAAGGGGTCACGCAGACAACGAGCGGTGGAGGTGGGGGAGAGGCTGCGACTTGGGCACCTGCGGTTCCTCCTCTGAAGCATCTTCAAAATAGCTCCTATCCACGTGAGCAGAGCAGAACTTCATCTAAGAAACGGGTACCAGAGCTGAGGTCTAATTTATGAAGCCATGCAGTGCGTGTGGTCGGTGCTCTCCAGATGCTCCAGAAGAACTTCTGTCGGCTTGAGGAGGGACAGGCAGAGCTTATGGATGAGGGGAAGGGAATAACTTCAGCGAAACGGTGTAAAGCTTTGGATGCTACATGGACATCAGCAGTCCCATCTTGCTGTCAGCTTATCTGGTATTTTACTGTCGCTGCTTATCTGAGACCGGTTTTTGCACATGGGCTCGGAGCTTTCACCACGGAAAGGTGGTTGTTTCCTATTGCGCTTGTGCGTTCCCATGGTCCCGCTGCGACCCAGCAGGACTGCTCATTTCAGTAAGGGCTGTGGAGTTTGCCCTTAAGCGAGACAGGAGGGATCAGTTAGGCAAAATCAATCCCCTGCCTGCTCCGTATCACTTTGTCCTGATAAGCTGTCAGTTTAGCTCTAAATGCTGTGTTTGAAAGCACATCTCTACTCTCCAGGATGGGTCAATGTCAGCAGCAGTATTAGTTGAAGGATGGATTTAAGCCACCAGCTCATCACAAGAAAGGGGAGCTACATCTGAGGCATTATTTCTTGGCAGCCTGTGATCTTTCATAGGTTGGAGAGAAATTTGGTAGAGTAAAATATCCTCGGCTACTTCTGAGTCAGCCCTGCAGTTTAATGTCAGTCCTAATACCGGGTTGGAGCAGCGAGGAGCTGGAGCGGTTGGGTGGGATGGAGCTGTCTGCTCGCCAGCCAGGTGCGGTCTGACCTGCATCCCAATGCTCCATCAGTGCGAGGAAAGCGGGGGGGTCATGAAGGGGACCCCCAAGTCCTTCTGCAACCCCTGCTCGGGGAAGAGCTGAGGGCAAACAAGGCAGAAGTCATCCCCGTGAGGCGGTGGTGCCGCTGGAGTCACCAGCGAGTAATGTCAGGGGGTCACTTAAGGACCAAGTTCAAGCTGGCCTTAACCCTGCATTTCCTGGCTTTGCCTGATGGAAGCCAGACCCGTTGCCTTGTTTGAACACCGGCTTTGCAGCAGGGGTGATGGATTGCAGCGTGAGCTTTACCACCCTTCATCGCTGCTTCCTCTGCTCTTTTGGCCCGATGTGTTCAGTTCAGTCAGAGTTTATTATAAATAACTTCAGATAGCAAGATGAAATATCCCGGGCTCGCTTTTTTTTTTTCTTGGCAGTTGCAGAGCATGAATCGGCTTCAAGGCAATTGAGGTATTTTAACGTAACATTTACAGCCCATATCTATACAAAATGTGACTTGTGTTTATAGAAGTGTGCCTTTAACAGTCTCTTATCAAAACATATGGGACTCTACAGCTGGATGCTGGGGTTCCTCTGAAGCATTCCCCAGACAATACAGTTCCACATTAGATTGTCTTATGATGTCTGTAGACTTAACCGAGTCTGTTGTTCTGCACACACAGTTGTGCATCTTCCCTGTCTGGCCCGCAGTGCTCGCTTCGCCTCCTCCGAGCTCCTTCCGAGAGCCCTTTGAAACTCCCTTATCGCCGAGTCCTCCCTTCGCCCGTGCGCGTCCTTGGCAGGCAAGGCAATGTCACGACGGCACATCGTGCAAAACAGGATAAGGTATCAGCAAAACGGAGCGACGGGCTGACAGTGGCGTGTTTGGGAGCAGGCAGTGGTCAACAAGTCCTGAGAAGCGAGGCTTGAATTTTTCCCTGCTGCAGATCTCGTGGAGGTCTCGTTCCAGAGCAATGGCTCCTTGGTTGCATGACGTGCCCTAGCCAGAGGCTGGGGTCACGCTGGGCTCCCCGTCATCAGGCCATGAAACAGGGAGACGCGTCCTCCCCCAAAGTTGTTAGTGCATCAAGGAATGTGTTTGGCCCCAGCAGCGTCTCCTGATCCAATCTCACGTTGGATGCTGTCCAGGTCTTCTGCAGCTTCAAATGGCTCTTGGTGCAATCCATTACCAAACAACCGTTATTTCCCTGCCGTAGCAGGGGACCAGACATCCACTGGATGCTCTCTGCCTTATAACGCCTGGACCAGCATCCTTAAAAAGGCACACAGTCCTGTTGTCTTTAGTAGGGCTGCCAAGAAGAACAAGCTCTATCGGGCTCTGCGCTGCTGTTGCATCCCGTGGTATTGCTTTCTCTGGTACGCCGTGACATGCTGCCCTTTCTGGAGGGCTGGAGAGCCGAGAGCCTTCCAAAAGCTTCAGTTTCTCATTCAGAGCCCATCTGAGCTTCCATCCCGAGCTGCTTTAGTCTGTAAATTGGAAAGAAAGTTTGAGCAAAGGTTGGCCTTCCAGCCCATAAATTTTAATGGGAATTGGGCATACTGAATCTCTAGGCAGCTGTGCAGATCTCAGCCTCTTCTGAAATGAATCACACTTACTCAGGCCTGAAGAAAGCTCCTCATTTATCCGGGTATCTGGGGTGGCCCTTAATGCTTGGGTTGATATCCTGTGCCTATTTGATAAGAGTATGATTGATCCACTTATTCCAAGATGTTGTTTGCAGAGGGCTGTGGGGAGTTCAGGAGGATAACGCTGTGGCTGAGCAGTATTGACTCAATTAATTAATAACGTCATTTGGCTGTGGGCAGGGTCTGGTTTGCCGTTCTGGTGGGTGTAAGTGCTTTGGTTTATCCAAGTTCCCGAACTGGTGGCCCAGGTCACGCTGCAGCTCCCAGGACAGACCCAGCAGCTCCTACCAGCCTTTGGAAGGGCTGATAACAGGTGACTCTCCTGAGCTGCCACTTTTGGACCCAAATCCCTTGGGTCTGACGGGACTACGCAGCCCCTTGGGTGCCCCCGTTTCCTAGCAATGCTTCTTGAGCATCAGGGAGACAGCGGCTTGCTCACAGCCCTTCAAAAATGGAGATGTATGGCTCTTGTGTTTGCTTGGTGTCCGAGCATCACCCACCTTGATCTTGTATCTCCTGCCAGTGCTGAGCCTGGATAACCTCTCCCACCAGCCTGGCCTGATCTTTCTAGTTCTGGTGCTGCTTGGCCCCTTTTGGCTGGAGAAACACCCTGGTTGTTGCGTGTTTTTCCATGGGTGCCTGGTCAACCCCTGCTCCTTGGGTCCTCTCCTGCTGGGAGGGTGACTTTGCACCGATGTCCCCTGGCAGCGCAGTGACAGCTTCTCGGGAGCCGTCTGTCCACTAGATGTCAAACCTCTGCTGCAAAAGGGGTGCTCCAGCTCGCGGGGGAGGTTGCAACCACAGATGATGTGCAGGGAGCAAAATGGGATTTGAAGTCTGACATGGGCGGACGTCCACCGATTACCTCACTGCCCATCTGGGGAAAGTGTGGGATTTCAGCTGGCTTTCCCTTGTTGACATATTTCAAATTAAAGCAGGGTGGGAAAGGAATGCGTTTTTTTTCCCCCTTTTTTTTCCTGGAAGTGTATGAATTATTTCAAGTGAAATGTTTCGAGGGTTCAGTTGTCCTCCAGCTGAAGGCTTCAGACATGCTGCCAAAGGGACTTCCAGATTTAGAAGTAAACTTATGGGGACCTGATTCTGATCTCGTGATCTTACTTTTACACCGGTTTTTATGGGAAGCACCTGCTTTAACATGAATAGCTACTGATCATCACAAGCATAATCTGAAGCAGAACCTCCCCCTTGAGATATTGCTGGACATCGGTGGGGTTGGGGTACGGTCAGGACCTCTGTTCTCGTGCAGATGGGATGTCTTTGGTGCTGTTGCTTGGTAAAATTATCTTTAACAGCTTATAGCAGGAATCTGGTACTTCTTTTGTAAAGTCAGGAAGTTTCATTCTGTTTTATTTGTTTTATCGACCTTTGGATCAAGAGATCCCACCGGTTGCTGAGTACAGGGAAAGCTGTCGCTTTACTTTCCCTTGGTTTATGTTCTTTTTCTCTGTGTATTTGCACTGCCAAAGACAGGAGGTGGATAAGCCTTTGGGCTGACCCAGTTGCATTCCTTTGGTGGAACCAGTCATGGAGATAGGGACATAGTTTAGGGTGTTATATCTGTTCCCCCGTGTGTGTCTGTCCCCTAAAAGCTTGGCTGGGCTCCCACACTTGCGTGCCCCAAAGGAAGGAAAGTAGTCCAAAGTCTGCAGTGATCCCACCAGGCCGGGGAGCTGAAAGCATCCAGCCAGCCCTCGGCACGTGCTGCTCAACTTGTGTCTCAAAATTCCCATCTATCGGGGTCTCCTTTTGTCTTAATTAAGAAAAAAAATATTATACTTGCATGTTCCTTAGTTGAAGCGTGAAGGGAAGATTCCTGTTTGGGATTATTTTTAGTCTCTGAAATTATTCATGATGCTGCTTTCCCTGATTTATGACAATACCCAGCACATCGCCATGTAAATGACTTTTAAATGGAATGTTTCAGCAGTTTTATAAGAATTCCTCATGTGAGGGAAAATAAACAGTTTGTCATTTACCAGACTGTATTTGATTATTAGATTTGTTACTATAAACATCAGGCTACGCTTCCTTCAGCTGAGGCTGCTGGAGATAGATGACTTCAGAGAGGCATACCATTAAATAAAATCTAACCTGATGTGAGAAATCAGCACAGGATTGGTCAGGCCTGTTCCCCGTTGCCAGGTAGGTGCTTGTTGGCCAGAAATGAATATCTGATGTTGAGATTAACGTGACTCCAGTTTTTCAGACCTCTTTCAAAGAGCAGACAGGCTATGAAAGGTGAAGCACATGGTTTGGCATCCTGGGGTCCTGGTAGAGCACCAGGCTGTGCCGTAAGGCTGTGGTGCTCCATCTCTGCGCTCGTTACTGGCCTTGTCTGGTATTTGAAGAAGTCCATGCAAAGTGGTGAGCAAGAAAATAAATGTCCCGTGGTAGGGTGAAACCTTGCAGTTCTGGTGAGGGGACTGGCTGGGCAGAGCATCATGATGTGCACCAATGCCTTTTATAGGTAGGCACCAGAGTGGAAGGACTGTCATCTGAGTGGAAATAGAGCCATGGAAATTCATCAATCCGTTGCTAAAGAGGTGTAAAATACCTCTCAAGCCCTTGGGGATCAGGTCTAGAGAGTAAAACCTTAACTCAATAACTGCGTGGCAGCTTAGGAGCTTCTTATAGGACTCATCCTTTTCCCTTGAGCTAAAATGCATCCTGCGTGGAAAGGAGTTTTCCGTAAGACCAGTGATTTGGAGGAACATCCTGGCCGTAAGGACCATGAAGAGCATTTTGGAAGTGGCTGGACTTTGGTGTTGGGCTGGCTGTGTTTCCAGGGCACGGTGCAGCGAATGGCAGGTTGTGAAGTGCAGCACCAGGTGCCTTCAGACCCCGCTGCCTGCGGTTACCGATCTCATGCGCCGACAGGGATCCTGCACGGGCTCTGCAGATGCCATTCCCATGCACACATGGCACTGGAATGTCTCTGCTACACTTGGAAGGAAGTTACTCCTGCACTGGGATGCACACAACCAGCGACACGTGTCCCATCGCAAGGCTCCAGGCAGCTCTTGGAACCCCTGAGCGTCCCTGCTGCAACGCACCCTCTCACCGGGGAGCGGGGAAGCGAGGGGGGCATGAGCGTTACAGGCAGAAACGAGCAGAGAGGAAAATCGACCATGAAATTGGTAATTTTAGGAGCTCTATGAGGGAAGAAAATGCTTGTTGTTAGACACCATGTAATTGCACCACAGTGCCCTGGGTTACAGGTGTCGGTGTGCTCAGGAATGGTCCTTACGCCTTCTGACCCCAGTCTGCAAGGACCTGGGAAGGGCAGAGCTGATGAGAAGAGTGAGGTGTCACCACGGCGTGGACCAAGGCTGCACGTCTGGGTCCCAGGGTGGGCAGGGCTTATGCTCACGAAGCCCGCTGGTTGTGTTGCTGCGGGTTATACAGAGGAGAAGGAGATGCACCCTCATCCCGTAGCACGGTTCCCACATTCACCGTGGCTGGGACAGCAATTCTAACTGAGCCTCCACTTCTCTCCTGCACATCGATGCAGGACTCGCTTAAGGTGGATGATTTTGGGTGCTCCCCCAAATTTGGATAATTCATAAGATTTTTATGATCACAGCCTCCTTGTTTTGCAGAAGTTCAGTTTTCTTTCAGCCCATCTCTTCCCCCAAAGCCTTCCACAGCGTGAACCAAAGATAAACCATGGTGATATGAATTAAAAAAACTTGCTTGGAGTGGGACAAACTGCCTTTCCTCATTGCAAGGGATGGCTCGTGCCTCCGGGGGCTTCGAGCGTTCCCCTTCTGATGTGCTGCGGCTGGAGCGGCGTTTTCCTGGGGTGCGTGTCCGGGTGTCCCTGTGATGGTGATGAGCTGGGTACCGCAGTGCTGATGCTTTTGCTGCCAAGCAGGGTGAGATGCCAGGGATGTATAAAAGGGTAAATGGTCTGAAAGGTGATGGTGGTAGACAAGTGGGTGAGATGGGGGGGTCCTGGAGGGACGTGTCCCTTTTCCCACATCCCAGATTCATCCTCCGTCCCCGTTCCTCAGCTGTGCTCGGGTTGGCAAGGGCAAGAGCCAGGGAGGGTGCAGGCAGGAGCTCGTGCTTCATCCGTCACGGGAATTAAACCGGAATTAGCGGCAGAGCCGAGCCTTGTGGGATCGGCAATAAATCCTCCCGGGAATATGGTGTGTGTCTGGGCTTCACCGGGTGAGCTGTCACGGGGACGGGCCCCTCGGAGGGGATGATGAGATGCAGGACAGCCTGGCCGCGGAGCGAGAGCTGCGCGGGGAGGAGGCACCGTCCCCCAAAACAGCGGCTGTGCTCTGGCCGTCCCCGAGGGACGCGGCTGGGGCACCTGCAGCCAGGGCTCCTGGAAAGCGGGAGGAGCGGGGGCTTGGTGCTACCACTGCACCTCAACTGGGACGTCTTCCATCACTTCTGATCGCTTCTGTCAGTGCCGGTTCCCCAGTTTAGGCACCGGCCCTCGCTGGGGCTGATGCCATCTCGCTGCTCCGAGGTCCCACGTGCATTTCGGTCTCTTGGGGAGTACCTGGTCCCTGGCACTGCTCTGCTCAGGGGGATATAAATTGCGATTTTGCATGCGTAGGTTGTTTTGCTGATACTTTTTCTTTTTATTCCTCCGTGACAAGCTAACACTGTGTTGTAAAAACAAATCTCTGGCCTTTTGCTTTCCGAATAGCAAAGGGCCGACGTGTTAATAGGAGGGAGGGATGGGGTGGCGGGCTGCCAGCGGGATGTGCTTCTTCCCTGGGGCTCCGTTTGCCAAGATGCCATCAGCCCGGCTCCGGGAAGGCTTTCCTGCGGCCGCACGCTCTCTCCAGGCAGAGTTTTGTCATCTCCAGCTTGGTGCGAGTTAATCACACGCAGCCCCCCGGGAGCGGGGGGCTTTATGAGGAGGGAGATGTTTGCTTGGCGAAGGGGGGTCCTGGCAGTGCCCACTCCTGTGGAGCACCCCTGGGTGCGTGCCCTCGCCCTGCCCTCCTTGCGCACCCCTATCACTGCTCTTCTCACCAACGGGAACTATTTAATTATTATTTCTGGATGCAGAAAAGGCCTTTTTCTCCCCTTGTGCTGCAAATGAGTCTTTTCGTGGACATCTCTTGGTGCATTTCTCTTTTTTTTTTTTTTTTTTTTTTTTTAAGCAAACAAGAAGTTTAGAAGTTTTCTTCCCCTTGCCTTTGCCAAGGAGAAAGGCACATCTCCGTGTCTTTATCCTTTTTACAACTTCGGATGTTTAGAGCTGTGTTGAAACCGATTCCAGGTTTAGGAGCGTGTTTCCATGCGTGGTTTGGGTTTGGCTCCTGCTGGCATCAGGGCAGCAAGACGTGGGACGCGGCTGTCCCATCAATCCAGAGCCCTTCACATTCATCTGTAGCGATTCATCGCAGAGGGATTATTCCATATTGGTTTAAGGTGAGCACCAAAAGCATTATAATCCCAATAATGCCCTCTTTAAGCTTAGCTCATTTCGACGTGCTTGTGGCCGCAGCCCGTGCGTGGCTGCGAAGCAAGCGAGCCGCTGCGGCGAGCTCAGGTTCGCTCTTCCCGAAGGCTGGTTCCCCGCAGCAGCCGTTTCTGCCGGCCTTCCTTCACCTCCCGGGAGGCTGCAACAGGCTGAGGCCTCTTCTTCAGAAAGTGCTGCTGGAACTTGTTAATCCTCATCTCTCCCCAAGATTAACGTTTCGGTGTGATGCACTCAGGAGCAGTCGTCCGCTGATCCGGGTCTGGTGGAGCTTCGCTGTACTGAAGGACCATAGCAGGCTTGGTAGGGACTATGGGGAAAACCCACATATTGACACTAAAAACAAAAAAAACAGCTTGAAAAATGGAACCTGTTCAATGCCTAATGACCATCTATTATTTCCCTTTCCCGTACTGTTTTAAAAACAAAGTATGAAACTTCTAATGCTCAAAGGATCACTTTCTGGTATGCAGCTGTGCTGTACATAATATGCAGTGCACGTTCATGCTCAGAAACCCAATAAAACTGGTAATTAGCCCCTGAAACAAATTAGAAGATACAATTTTATTTTGCATAGTGCTTTTTCTGCAAACTGTGTCTCAAAACACGTTGGAGAGTTAAGTAATGCAGAGCTTAAATAATAAGCACACTGGGAGAGCAAATTAATAGAAAAGGATGTATATTGCTGCAAAGTGGGAAGAATCGAGGTTGGGAAGAGCTGAGGTCGCTTCTGCGGGTACCACGTGGAGCTCAGGTCGAGCCTCGGCTCTCCTGGCGTGTTGGCCCCTCCGTGGTTTGGTCGCCCCGGGTGTTAGGGAGGGGACGTGTCTGTCTGAGCGGGGCAGGGAGGACGGAGGGCCCCGGGAATGCGGCGTGGGCTGGGCGAGCTGAGCTGCGAGATGGATGAGCTATGTACAGCCGGCTGTAAAATTAAGGCGGACAATTTTGAGCCAATTTGTTCATCTTTCCCTTTCATGGCTGAAGGCAGAGTAGCTATTGCACCGCGGCTCTCCCTTCCACTCCCTCTCTGCCTCATCGACTCGGCAGCTCGCTTTAAATCTCGGCTGAAAACGTAACTTTTTCTCCTTCCCTATAACTCTCGCTCTCCTCCGTGCTATTATTTTTAATGCTAACTTTGCAGCTGTATTTAGTGCTGGGGATGCAAGGTGTAAAATACGGTCGGACTGCAGCATGCTTCAACGCCGTGGGCAGGAGAGGCAAGGACTGCTGATTTTCTCCTCATTCTCCATTCTCGGACACAGGGCTGCTGATAAAGCCTCCAGCTTTCACTTAACGCTCTGGGGAAACCTGAAGAGTGTGTGAAAAAAGTTTGCAAAATATCTGTGGGTCTAATGGACCTAATCTCGGACACATTGAAATCAATGACAGTTTTAGCTTTAGGGGTTTTGTCTATGCCTTGCCTTACTAGAACGGAGCTCAGATTTGGGCCAGGCTGTCTTAGCATCACAAGGAGAAAGAGGTAAAATTGGGAGAAACCAAAAAAAAACCAAAGGAGTTTCTAAACCAGAGGTGAGCACCAGAGCTCAGAGAAACCTCGTGTCGTGGGCAGAAGAGAGCTGCTGCAGATCCCAACACCTTCGGGATGCTCTCATGATGATGGTCTCCTTCCTCCCCTGTCCCTGCGGGGTCAGCCTGTCCCTCTCCCCCAGGCTGTCCCCACGCCTGGTGGGAACCCGCACACCTAGAGCCCATCACGAGCCTCTCTGGTCTCCGCGTCCACAAGAGCAGCACAACGCACCATTGATTTTCCTTGGAGTTAGGTGGTTTCAGAAGTGGATGTCGGCCAACCCACAGGACCTTCACTAACTCTCCAAGCCTGTTGTGAGCTGTGCAGTTCTGTGGGTTTTGGGGTTTTTTTTGTGTTGGTTTTTTTTTTTTTAAATTGCTGTTGCATCTACGATTTCTCAGTTTGTATTTTTTCTAGCACATTGATCTGAATAGTTGTTTGCTTTGAGAAAGCCGAGCTGGCTTATTGAATGGAGATGTGGATGCAGGTGGTGTGGTCCGAGGGTAGAAGCAGGGCAAGGCTGGGGGAAGCGCTCTCTTTCTTTAGGCCAAGTGATATATCAGTGGGGAAAAAACCATATCCAGCTTTTGGGTTCAGAGTCACGTCTTGAGCAAAACGTGCAACTTATGACACGAAAGCTGATGATTTTTGTCCCAGTGCATGGGAGGAGATGTTGGCTCCTGCATGCAAATTCCCCAGGCAGATCCGGGGAGAACGCCTCTGCACCTGAATTACGGCAGGGGTTGCGAAGCTACTGCCCGGCTGTTCCCTTCGCCGGGCCAAACTCGGCCACAACAGGTCTGTGGTGACTCCGGTAACTCCGTTATTAAAGTAGTAGCCTGAGGAAGAAACAGTATTTTTCAGGAAGGAAGAAGCAGGTTTTATTGTGGGTTTACGCCTGGCTCAGGATGAGGTGACAAGCCGCTGCAGGGAGGACGTGGCGGTGACCTTGCAGGAGGCTGGGTTTGAGTCAGTTTTGCAGACTTAAGGCTTTTGAAAGCTATAAGTGAATGAAAAACGTTAACGCCAGAAGTTTTAATAGGAGTGAATGATTTTTAGGTGCCTACTTCAGCCAGCCAGGGCTAGTTGGCCTCTGGTTTGATCAAGGGCCATCGAGCACCTTGATGTCTGCATCAAGACATCTTGATGTCTTGGTCTGTATAAGCCCCAGAACTTATAGAAGTTCAGGGCTGCTGAAAACTTGGTACAGAGAGGCTTGAGCTAAATACCTCGGGATCTCCGACTGGAGAGTTTTTGGCTCGTAATGTCATTATTGCTGTTCTTGTAGAAAGATTGTTTCAAGAGATCCATAACCCACTTCTGAATGATCTCCGGGTTGGAGAGATCGTGCCAGCCAGATGCTGGGCTGAGGCCATGGCATACATTCGTGGCTTTGCTTAAAGAGAAATGGGGATACTTGGACTTCTTCACATTTAAAGCATTCTTAAAGGTAATAATACAGTCTGGTGAACCCTCCTTCCCTGGAGCCGTCTTTGCACATAGAGAAGGAATCGTCTTCCCTCGTCTCCCACACTTATTTCCCGTTGTTTTGGTGTTCTGGAAAATCTTCCTCGTACAGATCATTAATGAAGTCAGATATGTGAGTGCTCAGGAGGGATGTGGCTTTCCCTATGTTTTTAGGCCATTTATATACTGAAGGAGGCCTGCAGCAGGGCTTTTATGTGCTGAAAGATGAAACCATCTCCTGAAGCCACACTGTAGAGATTCAGAGTGATTTTTTGGGAACCCGGAGCAGTTTTTGCAGCGCTTTTAATTCTTGCTTTAGTCTGAAGGGATTTCTTCATCTCATTATGCAGCAGATAAAATACAGTCCTTGAGGAAAGGAACTACTGTTTTATACAAAGACTTAAAATAGCTTGATTTTTCTTTTCTCTACAAGCCTGCTTATTTAAAGTGAATTTTGGCTGTGGTGATAGGTACCAGAATGATGGCCTTGAAATGGAAGTCTTTATCTTACAGGAAAAAGCACAGCTTGGGCAGAAATGGTGCAAGGTGTCTTATCAGTTTGCCAAAGTGTCTTAAATTCTACCCTTGAGGGAGCATCTGAAGAGGATGGGTCCTCCACGATTTGAAGTCTGTGCGAGTGGAGGTAATTGCAGCATAGGTATCCTGGAAAGCTTAGCTCTTCAGGACCACGGTAGCATTACAATACCACAATTTCTAGAGACCTACATTAACCCAACAGCAGTATTTAATAGGACATAACAAGTAGCATTTAAAATCCTTAGGCTAATCCTATCCAGGGTAAGTTGTTTTTAATTCCACTTTTATGCCAATTAAACACCAGTATTGGAGTAATACTTTAGGTTAAAGCTATAGACGTTTCTAAAACCATCTTGCAATTCTACGTGTCAGTTTTTCCTGAAGGACGTGTTCTCGTAGGTGGTATTTATTGTGTGCATCAACAGCACATGCACATCAGAGCTGAGAGAGATATGGAGACTTGATTGACAGGAGTATTTCACCTTTCTCTGCTATCTTCTAAAGTGCAAACTCTGTGTCCTTGAGGCCTGAGGGGCCATTGCTGCCTGTCACTGGATGTGTGACAGGAGAGAGAGGGGCAGTCATCTTCCTTGTCTCCAGGATTTATAGCAGTGGGGTGTTTTCATGTTTGCGTGGTTTCCCTGTGAGGGATCAAGGCTTCCTAACAAGGATGCTGCAAGTCCAGTCCCACCGGGTACCAGGGGCTTCTTGCTCCGCAGAGCATCCCTCGTGGCGCAGAGCATCCCTGGCGATGTTGGGTGGCCCTGGGTACCCGCAGCCCGTGCCTCTTGCCCCAAGTCCTGCCTTCGTACAGCACAGCTGGACTGTCCGCAGCAGCGAGCCAAGCAACTCCCTCTTGAGTACTATTAATATCTTTCTTCTACAAGTCTCACAGTCTTATTATGGTGAATAATGAAAGCATATTCCCTGACCTTTGCTCCTTCTATCCAAATTGCATTCTAACAAGTATATGTATTTTTGACCCATCGCATGATGGGAAAAAGACTTCATCCTGTTCAGATAGAATTAAAAGAAAGTCAGATTTAAGAGCATATCGAGATGAAGGCTGTCCTGTTGGCAGCTTGGTAATTTGCTGACTGCTGTCTCTCTCTTTTCAGCCCCTCTGTTGTGATGAACTTTAACAGCATCCCAAGCAGTTGCAATAAAGAGAGGCTCTGAAGTAGCTTCTTGCCTTTGTCATTTAATTGCTACAAGGAAAAACAGTTATGATGCCAGGTTTTATGATACCTGGGGCTAGATTTATTAAAATTGAAATAACGAGTAATTTTAGATTGGGAGCTTTTTGGGGGAAGGGCTGTCTTTCTAGTCTGTTTGTGCAACACCTAGCGTGATGGGATCCTGCTCTGTCTTGGGCTTGGGGGTACTTCTGCATTATGAATATATCATTGTTCAGTTAATTTGTTTGTGGTTGTTGCTCTTCATAGAACTCTAAAATGCTAGAGGATTTTATTTGAAACTTAGAAACCTTGTAACAGGTCTGTGTTAGATGTACATCCACTGCTACAGCACGGAGAGTCCCGAAAGGGGTCTCCTTGTCCAGAGGAGAGGCTGCACATAGAAAAGTTTGGAAGCATTGCCCTAACATTAACAAGTAGAGAGAAACAACTGTAGACCTGAATAATTTTTTGTTTTATCAGATTTCTGTCTTATCAGCAGTCTCGAGCAGTGAACACGTTTTGCTATTTATGTAAACAAAAGCACTCATATATATGTGTGTGTGTATTTTTTATATATATGTCTGTGTGTGTACATATATATAGATATCCCCCAAATGGGTTAATCTGCACTATCTGATGGTTTCTGCACTGTAGGAGACTCTTTCAGCCAAAACGTCAGTTTTACTCTTTGGCATCTAGCTGAGAGGTTAGGCTGGAGGTATAGGAAATAAAGCCTCTCCTGGAGGTTTGACAGCAGCAGGCTGGGATCTAATATCTGCATGTGAAATGTATTTGGTTAATATTGCCTGAGACTTTTTATTGTAACTGCAGAGGATAAAAACCATGGAGATGGTTTGATTTGTTTGATATTCGTATTAGTTTATCATAAGAGATTAGATCTCATTTATGTAAAGCAAGCAAACATGAAAAAACAGAAGCCATATATTCTCCCCCTAGGCTTGTTCAGTCATTATACTATTATTACAGTTAATTCAATATTATTTGGCTTTGAGAGGAATAGCTATTGTTATAGAAGTGCTCCAGAACACTGGATACTACAAACACTACCTAATTGTCCTGTGAGCAGTCTCATTGAAAGCCTTAGTAAAAATCACAGGAACGGGTTTGATATTAGCTGTGTTTTGAACTATGGATTTGGGACAGTTTTTGAAATGCTAGAGCTCTCATTTTGAGAAAACACGTGCAGAATATCAGCAAAAGAAAGCGAGGCAAATGCTTCTCGACCCTCTTTTTCAGCTGGGTGGTGAGTTCAGCACAAGCTCCGTGTGTTGAAGTCTGCCTGGGGTTTTGGGGACCGAAAGAGGCGTAAGGCATAAAAGGGGACATCTTCTCCCAGGAATATTTATACTTTAGGGATCAAGTATTGCCGTCCCTTAAACTTTTGTTGCTCCACAGAAGAGAACAATAGATGTAAATGAAGGAAACCTCAACTCAGCTGGAAAAAAGGGAATGTTTGTTAAAAGAAACAGGGGTTCTTCTACGCTGCCCGACCCCGTAGTGTGTTTTCTGCAGGTGCTCATAGGGGATGCTCTTTCTGGTCCAGATAATTTACCATTTCCCTTTTGCAGCTCCCAGCAGCATGACACTATGGGTGTTTCCTCGTTCGCAGTAAATTTGCTATTACAGCAGAGAAATAGAGGTTTTCTACTTTTTTATCTAAGCCCTCTTAATGTTTGCATCTCCTCCCCTGTCCTCTCCCAAGTCAGACTCACGCTGACTTGTCTCACTGACACCTGAACCGAGATGTGCATAATAATGCACATAATAATGTGCAGTGAAATTTCCTGGAAGTGCTATAAAAGCTCAAAGCTGGGGTATTCCCTGCCCAGACAGTTAATTTTTCAGGAGTGAGGGAGCATGTCGTGTTTCCTGGGAAAGCCGGGAGGGAGGGAGCAGTGCTGGAGTTTGGATCTCATTCTCCCTGCTCCGACTTTGCCCGTATTTTCCACCTTCTGCTCCTCTCTCACACGTAGTAACACTTTTTGCAGCCCAGCTGTGTTTTTAGGACAAGAGGAGAATTGCAGTCTTGAATCCGGGGCGAACAAATTTAGCAAGCAGAAAGTGGGTCTCGATGGTAGGAGATGAAGAGAGGGGACGTAGGGGACGTGGCAGCACCCGTGGGGTGGGCAGGAGGGAGAAAGCGGCCGGACTGGAGCCACGTCGTGCCTGCTTTTTGCTCTTCCTCGGTTTTAATGGAGAAATCTTATTTTTACCCTTTGCAGTAGCTCTCAGGCCACAGCATATCCCTTAGCGTGATGCTGCCCTGCAAATGGGGTGCGTCCACCCTCACCGCTTGCTTTTATTTTATATCATGGGTTAAGAGGGCAAGTTCTGGAGGTGGGTGCTGGGGAGGTGGGTGCTGGGGAGGTGGGGAGGACAGCGCTGTGCCGCTCCTTGCACGTGTGTGCATCTTCCCCTCCCTTTGATCAGCCTTCCTGGAGGATTTTCACACCCACGCTCAAAAAGAAGGGTTTGGGTGGTTTTTTTTTTTTGGGGGGGGGGGCGGGGAGAGAAGGGAGAATTATTAATGAGTTTGGAGCGGTTGCCATGGGAACCTGTTGCTAATGAATCTCTGGGGTTTCCTCTCCACCTTGAGCCACGTTTCCTGGTAATAGCGTTCCCATGGCAACGAATGTCACTGATACCCTGGCTGGCTCCTGGGCCACCGCCTCGGATGGGCAGATAAAGCTCCTTATTATGTGAGCCAGGGGAATTCATGTCGTGTAAGTAGGCTGCCAGACCTGCAGTCCCTTCTCCTATACCTCCTGCAAGTTTGGAGACTTCACCCCCCGCCCCCCAAAACAGTTTTAACATTTCCCCAAAATTCCAAACCTGATCCCTTTCTCGCTGCTAGTTTTTTCACCTCAAGCCCGTCATTGCTGCAGCCTTTGCCTCCCACGTCGGTGCTTGCTATCTCCTGGCTGCCTCCTCTTCCTCGCCGCCTCCCCTCCACTGACTCACTGTCTGGCCCTGCGCTCGGCCGAGCCGGTGCTGAGCATTTCGGGAGGAAAGCCTGGGAAATGTGGGAATTTCTCATTGTGGTGGGCTCAGTTGCAGTGTGTGGGATAATTAGCCGCAAGGTGATTAGTTTGCAGCCCTGTGTTTTTTCAAAGGGCGGCGTGGTCCCTTTGAGCTGGCTGTATGCTTAGCTGGGTGGCTTGGGCTCTCGTGGATCTTTGAACAGTTACGCACGTGTAGCTGATGGAGAACGAAAAGTTAAAATATGCTTTGCCCGTCTCCAGCCCTTGCAGATGGGGTGGGAGCTCCCAGGGCAGGGGGATGGGGTCCGTGCCCGGCACGGGGGCGGTGGGACAGTGGGAGAGGGCACGAGCTGAACGAGCTGTACTGGGGAATTACCTGTTGTTAGGTTTGGGGGTTTGTTGGGGTTTTTTTTTTTCCCCCCTAAAACAAGTTTTTAGTTTTTTGGGGTGTTTTTTTTGCCTTTCCTGTGGCTCAGAGCAGGAAGATGCTGCAGTGCTACCCCGAACCATGCAGTGCCCGAGCTGAAGCCTCTGGCTGGAAGCAGGAGGGTTTGGAGGCACTACAGAGCGAGCTCCCCGTCGCCTGTCCTACAAAAGTTGCTCAGCTTCAGATCCTAACTTATTTGTCTGATGGCATAAAGTGGATTAATCCAGGCTTGCTCTGTGGACGGCTGCATGTGGCCCAGTCCCCCGGGAGGTGGTGTGGGATGGGGACAGTCCCCATTTTCACACTCTGGGCAGCTGCACCCAAGGCAGCGAGGGCTGACCCTGTGTTTCTTCATTTTCTTGAGGCTCAGTTTTGAAGCATTTCAATCCTCCTTGCCTGGTTCCCACAGCAGCTCTCACAAGCAGATACCTGTGCTGCTAGAGTCAGGAGAAGCCTCTCTCCATCCTTGCTTTAGAGAGCTGAAAGCAAAGGAGGAAAATAAAGTGGGGACCAAACGGTACCTCTCCCTGCTCTGCTGGCATCCAAGAGCACTGCTGATTTCTGGATGGACAACATCTCCGAGCACAGCCAAAAGCAGGGCTTGAACCTCCTCATGGAGAGATATTTGGAAGAGTTCAGGGTTCTGATTCCCAGGATTTTCCTGGCACTTCTTGCAAAGGGATTTTTGAGTCCCATGTGTATCCAGCATGCTGGGCACCCCCAAAACTCTTCTCATCTCCTAAAGGGGATTTTCAGCTCTGATAATCAGCTAGACCTGGTGCTGCTGTTTTAGCTGACGGGACTAATTGTGGTGGTGGGAAGCAGTGGCACGAGGAGCTGGCTTCTCTGGGAGGGACAATGCGGACAAATGAGGGTGCCCAAGTGACACCTCGCATGGAGAGCCGGATCCCGGTGGGTGCTCGGCGTGCCGGACTGACACCGAGTTTCTGTGCATGTCTGCTTGATCGTGGTGCTCTGCAAAAAACCGTGTCTTTGGTTTACTGTAGCAAGATTAATTATCCGTGCTAGGACTGATGTTCAGGCAGCACCATCTCCATACGAACTGCGTATGTGAGAAAGGCAGTGAGAGGCAAGAAAAAACACATTTGCATTCCTGTTTAATCCCAACTTTCTGGTACCAATGGTAAATGAAGTGCATTTCATTAATGGAGAATGTGCCTGGTAGCTGCTGTCCTCCGGAGCGGCCAGCAAAGCCTGGTGCCATCAGCTCATTATGTAACGCAAATTCATTAGGAGAAACCGCGGCTCTAACGGCAATCCTTGACAGAGGTTTGCCTCCCAGTCACATACGTGGCATTGCTCGGGGTGGTAAGTCCGGTCAGCGGTTTTCCAGCCATCTAAAAGCTGGGTTTTGGCAGGAAAATTGGGTGTTTGAAGAAAAATGGAGCAATTAAGAATATCCAGTAAAGTACAGTAAGAAAAAAAAGGGTGTTTTTTCTTTAATTTATGGGATGAATAAAACAGGACAAAAATCTCCTCTGTATCAGCAATGTCTCATTGGCAAGCAATGGGAAAGAGTATAATAGATGATTAGTATCTTAGGTGCGTGGCAGTTTATCTCTTCGTGCCAGCCATCTTCCAGCCACTAGCCCTGGTTGTAAATTGTCAATGAAGGGAGCAGCAGTCTGCGTAAGCACTTAAGTGCTTTTGCTATTCAAGGCAGAGGAGACACTGAAATCCATCAGAAGGGCTATTTTTTACCAGGCAGTATTGACTGATCTGTTAAAGCCAAGTCACCTCTCATCATGGGCTTTGGGCATGATGATATTTTTTCCCTCTCATAGCATCTTTCATATAGGAATATTTTTTTTTTTGGGTAGCACTTTGTAGGTGTGAATAAATCAAACCTCAGGAATTGAGTGGAAGATCTGAGGCACAAGAGGGCTAGAGTACTACGGGAGAGCAAGAACAGGACTAGTAGTGCTGAGAAATCCCAAATCTTTATTCCATGATCAGACTTTGGCTCCTTAATAAAATCAGGAGAGCAGAGGGCATTTCTCCCAGGATCGCTGTTACTGAGATGAAAGCTATTGAGCATTAATGGTGATCATCTGAAGCTTTCCGTATGTGTGTGTATTCCCAGGTATGAAAGAGCATGGCTAATGATACCTTGTAAAACGATGAATAATTTATCTAGTGATTGATGGTAGCTCTGAAGTAGATATGAGATCCTGTACCCATCTCACAGATGAGTAAACTGAAGCTAATTGAGTCTTTGAGAGATCATAAATAAATTTAATGTGTTGTAATACAGGATGTTGCTGTTCATGTTGTTTATCTGAAAGAGAAGGTAGGCTCTTGGCATGAAATTACCATGGTGCAGGGAAAGGAAAATTAAGTAAATGCAACCCACCAAGCGATTGGCCAGTGGAGTGGCATTCCACAGAGGGTCAGTCTTTGTTCGTGTCTCTCCAGACTCCCAACAGTTAGGTAAGAGTTGTTGTACCGTAGTTGCATCCAGTGACATGATTAGAGGATGGACAGACACACGGACAAAAATACCTCATGGGAAGGACATGCTCCATCTCAGTGCTGTTTATTGTCTTATTTCAGCTCAGTACATGGGTGATGCAAATATAACGCATTGCAAGCAGTGCTCGTTGTGCTTTCTCTTGTCTCATGGTACACAAGCCACCACGGGACTGCATGGGCCACATCTGTCTCCAGGTGCTGGGTGGCTGTCACCCTTGTCCCATGCACCCCAGTGGTGCTCAGAGCTTTGGAAAATCTGCCTCCAAGAAGGAAAGACGAGGAAGGAGGTCGGTGTCCCCCTGATGTCCCTTGGAATTGAAATCTCTCCAGTTCAGATCATTGGTTTTACGGTGGAGGAGGAAGAGGCCACAGTGGAAAGCCCATAGTCGTCTTTGCACCTCTGCGTAAAAAAAGCCTCTTTCTCCACCAGCCATTTCAGAAGAGCAGCAGCTCTGAGAGCCCCTGGGAGGGAACAGGTTTATGGAGCTTGGAGGAGGACTTTGTGGCCAGGCTGACCATCGCTCCATGCTCTTCCCATGTTCCACTATCGGAGTGGGACCTGACAGTGGTCAGTAGCCTGTCTGAATTCAGCCGCACACCAGTGCTACCAGATGTGATTGTATCTCTTGAATGCTTTAGTCTGCGGTCTGAAAAAGGTTATTTGCATCTGCAGCATCTCAGAGGAGGATCTGTAGGCAAAAATGCTTCCCCTTCATTTCTCCTGGAGACTCTTCATTGCCTCCTGACCTGGTGTGCACCAGGCGGTTCTCCCCATCCCACGCGCTCACCTCTCCTGACAACTACTGCTCCGCACAGAGTTCCTCCAGTATTAAAAAATCTCATCTCATCATTAGGCAGCCGTTGGGCTGTTGCTGGAGTCCTCTCCTCTGCTCTGATGTTCCTACCAAACACAATGGGTGGAAGAGAGATGCTCTCCCCGCTCCCTCCCTTTGCAGGATCTCCTGGCTGTGGCGAGGACCACGCATCCACCTCCTGGATGTTTGCTGCCGACCTTTCCATGCATTGCCATAGAAAACGGCAGCAGTGTAGCCGTAACGAGAAGGGGCTGGTCCCTGCTGGCGAGGTCTCCGTCTGCCTCCCTATCCACTCCTGTTACTTGTTACTCCTCACAGATAGGTTTTTGTTGTTCACAGCGTTCTTCCTCGGAACTGCACATTGCAAAGAAGCCTTTTTAAAAATACACTTCCCTTCTTGTTGTTGTTTTTTCATTGGTTTTGAATGATAAATATTTCATCAAATGCCTGCCTTCTAGCCTGTGCTCTTCAGTGCTTTCCAGTTCAGTATGTGCGGTGATCTAAATAGATTTATTTAGATGAGAAGCACTCGAAAGAGCTGTCTGCTTTTCCAAAGAAAGTTGAGTTTTGGAATAAACAGGTCATTTTGTGTTTAAATCTGTGGAAGGCCACTTGGAGTCACCGTAAAATCTTTTAATGTCCTGTGGCCATCTCCGGTAGACGCCTTGCTTTCCAAGGGCTTCTCTGAAATGGATGGCTTTGCTAGGGAGCCTGGAATGTTTTGCTGCTTAATTTAGACTGTTTATCTCAAGAGGTCCCGGAGTTCAAAGACTAAGAGATGCGCTGAAGCCGTTCTCTCTCTCCCAAGCAGCTGCCTTTTCATAGCACCCATCCACGCTGCAGGTTGAACCATCTTGGAATGCCTGTGCAGGCCGGAGCATGCTAACCCATCTGCGGTAGAACTTCTACTTCTTGTTAGTTTGATAACCCAACCTGACTGATGCTTCTTGCTCTTCCTTTTTTTTCTGGGACTCCAAAATTTGCACGGAAAACCGCACCCGCCAACACGATGTTGCCATTCCCCTTGTGTTTGCAGCTCCCACTAGTCCGTTGCTGGCTTCCAAGCAATGCCAGGAGAAGAAAGGTCAGCTTCGAGGAAGATTTATTAAATCTGGCAGCCTTTCTCCAAGGCTGTCGTTCCAGTTCTGCCATCCTTGACCTTGTATGAGAGGCTGATGGGCAGGACTGCAGGTTGCCACTTGGCTCGTTGGCACGAAGTCCCCAGCCTGTCAAGCCTGGTAGGAACGCTGATGTTTTCAGTGAGGTTCAGATTTCAATTTAGTGGCTGTGATTTCATTTCACCCGGAGTGTTATAAATCCGGGGTAGTTACAGTGAGTTATATCATTGCCTGTGAGGGGCTGTTCACAGCCGGTTCTTCTTAATCTGAGGGACTGATTTAGGCTTTATTCACGATTTCTACTATTACTGTTTAAAGTTTAAAAAAAAAAAAAAAAAAAGAAAGAAAGAAAAAAGTCCTTTGTTCAATTAAAAGAGGATGTAAGTATTACATTTAGATCAAAGCCAGACCATTATTAAATCCTTCAGTTGCAAGAAAATAACCATTTCTACAACAAAATGTTAAGTGGTCACCCTCTGATAAATGCCACCTTTTATGAATTTAATTAGAAAACATTTATTTCATCCAATAATCTTGGAAGTGCTGGAAAGGTATGCCAGTTGCTAGGACAACCCACTTCTCTCTCCTGTTTTTTTTTTAATCTTTATTTTTCCTCCCCCCTTTATTTCTCTTATGTCACTTTTGATCACATCATCTTGAAAGGAGATTTTATTATTTAGGTATTCAGGCTATCTTGATTGAAAGGCAGATTTTTATTTTTTTTTTAAGCTAATGTAGTTTGTGGAGCTCTTCTTGCAGAGTTCCTCTGCATTCGTGCCCGTCCTCTACAGAAAGTCACAGCCAGACGAGCAGAGCAGCGGGAATGACAGGGAACGCTGCAAAACCGGAGCAGAAGCAAACAAGCGGCATGTCTCCCCTCTTCCCCCAAATGCCTCCTCTCCCCTGCAGATCTCAGCTGTGCAAGTCCTTGAGCTGTCTGCCCGAGTTAGTTTTGTGACATGGGACACGGCGTGAGATCCGTCAGCGCACGCAGCAGCAGAACTCCTGTGGCAAAATGAGGGTGGCTCAGAAAGTCTGTCTGATTCGGGCTGGTTTCCTGGAAAACCTCTTTTTTCTCTCCCACCTTTCCCTCTCCACTGTAATACTCTGAATTTCAGGTTGGGATTTATTTTTAATTACTTAAGAAGCAAATAAACCCGAAAGAAGTCATGCACGCAAAGCTTTGCTTTCCTGACCGAGGCTGATCAAGCCCAACTGGTCGTCTTGCAGCTACTAGGTACCACCTGCAGCCCTCGCTCAGGCCCGAGGAGGAGTTATTTGTGGCAGGTCCATCCACGTGCCCTGGGAGCAGGTCGGTTACTGGGGCTGGGGAAAATACCAAAAAAATCTAAAGTCTTCAGTTCAGCCATCCTAAACCGGGTGAAACCCTAGAAAGCTGCGTTCGGTCCTTACTAGGGCAACTCTTGGAGCAATGCCACAGATGTCCTACGTGTTTTACAGAGGAGGTTATCCATCACTCCGCTCGTGGGATGCAGCCGCCGCTGGGGTGAGGCTCGGAGCGTTTTGCAGAGGACAGGTTGACGGATTGATTTAAGCCAGCAGAGGAAGAATGATCTCTCTGGTCCGCGGGTTCAGAGGCTGCGGACAGGCAGGGTGAGTTATGCAGGGATGCAGGCAAGGCGCGTGGGGGAACACCTTTATATAGGAAAAAAAAACCCCATATTTAATTCACAGTTATGAGGATTTCACTTTGCAGTCATGAGAAGATGAAGTGTGTTGGCGTCTAGTGCAATGCCAGGACTTTTATACCTCCCAAATTCCTCTTGACTCTAAGCAGTAACTGTGACTTAACCCCCCTCAAGGTCAGGTCCCGGCTCTCCCCAGGGAGCTCCTGCTCGGGCTCTCGCCCTTTCCCCGCCGAGCTTGCCAAAGGAGCCGCGTCAGAAAAATTCCTCGCTTGCTGCAGACGGTGGGAGATGCTCCATTAGTATTCATGGGGTGCGGTGTCAATGCTAATTTTTTCTTTTTTTTTTAATGTGAATGGCATGCACACATGAGTTTTGGAAGGAAATGTTCCAAGTGTATTATTTACATATAAAAATGTAACGATGCGGGGAGATTCAGGTTGGTCTCTACTGGTGTGAGGGTTTTCTGTCCCCCCAGTGTAACTGCGGCTTTGGATTACAAAGGTATTTGCTTCTTATTCAACCTAGATAGCCGAGAAAAATGGAAAAAGCTACAGAATACATAAAAGAATTGTAGCTGGACTGCGGTAATTTACAGGGAGATAATTTTGTTGATTAGTTTTGGTGCTGTTCCCACGTTACACAATGTCACACAAATCCCAGCGCGCAACCAGCCCAGATGTTTGATTTTTATTGCTTTTACGTAAGATTGGGAATCGGGAACGGGTTCTGGTCGCATTTCCTTTTTTGTGAAGTGTTTGGGAAGCCCACATGGTTTCCCGCCAGATGATGTATTGCCTCTCTGCCTGGATTATACCGCTTTGCGTCAGGCCTTACAGAAACACTCGATGGAGCTGGTGGACTTTTCACTCCTTTCCTAATTTGAAGTAATTACGATCGCTGTGTCTTCTTCAATAATGGTACGATACGGTTGTGTTTAACAAAACACTGTTGACTCAAAATTTAACTGAAATTCATATTTGCTTTTATTGCTGGTGGAGCTGTGAGGGGAAAATGGGTAGAAGTGTTCAAAGCACAGATGCAGGGTTGGCAATGCTGGGGCAGGCTGCGACTTGGGCTTGGTGCTTCTGAGTCGTTTGCACGGGGCAAAGCAGAAGATAATCAGATTTTCAATTCAGACATCTCAAACCGGAACTGTGTGGGTTCTTTTCTTTGCATCTACATTGGGTTTTAAAATTTCCATCAACCTTGTTTTACAGTAGAGCTTTTTTTCTCTTAAAAAAAAAAAAAATCAAATTTGAAATTAAGCCCTAAGCTGATAACAGTTTACTTCGACCTTCAATACTAGAGGAGGATAAAAGGAGGTGGGTTTCAAAAAATCTCCCAAGACTCAGTGCTGGAAACAATGGACCGTTGGGTGTCAAAAGACTTGAATTTTGAGTCCTGCCGTTGCGCAGACTTGCCATATGGACTTGGAGAAATCACTTACTAACTCTTCCTGGACTTTAGATCCTCTGTAAGAGTCTAAAAGAACTTGGAGATACTCTGATAAAAAGCTATATGTGTCTTCAAGACTTTCTTGATTGCACTGACAGGTCCACTCCAGGTGGGCAATGCCATGTCGTTTCCACCTCCTCTGCAAAATCTGGATGCTGCAGAGGTGACATCTGGATGTGGCACTTGGGGAAGGTATTTGAGAGCTCAGAGCTCTCCTGAAGCAGATGTGACTTATTGGAGAGGGAGAAGTCTGGCTCTGGGAGGTAAAAGCAAGAACAGGAGAAGATGAGTGAGACTTAGAGCTGAGAGTGGTGGCCCAAAGGGCTGGTAGATGCGGCTGGGAAAAGCTGAAAGGCAAACCACCGTGTCCTGGTGGAGGGCAGGAGCATCCTGAGGGATGACGCTGGGTGAGGATGAGAGGGTGGCTGGGAAGGACAGACAGACAACGGGCATGCAGGGTCCCGATCGTGGGCTTTTGTGGAACAAGCCACAGCTGAGCCTTAGGAGGGCTTGAGATCCTCCATGGGGATCTCAATGTGCACGTGGTGATCTGGCCCCTAATCAATGGGGATTTGCGGTTCCTTACCCTGGAAGAAAGAACCCCCTCCAGATAAGCCCAATTCAATTTGTGGGTCAATGGCATTACTAGGGAGGATTTTGATTGGCGTGATCCAGATTTTACAAGTTTTTCACTTCAACTTCTGTCAAAACATATGAATGAGTTGGAACGCAAAGCCTGTCTCCAAAATGCGGAAAATATAATTAAAAAGGGACTTTGCATGTATTTGAGAGAACATTTAAATGCTGAGGGTGTTTCAGTCTTTCATTTCAAATTTAATAGTGCTGAACGGGTGAGACGAAGGATGTGGAGTTTTTTGTTCCTTGATGGGGGCAAACCTGTTAATGGACTTCATAAAATGATTTTTGTGTTGTACTTTCTCTAATCAAACAAAACTAACTAGAAAATCCTTTAACAAGTTTTTGGGCGACCGGTGTTTGAATTAGCAGCACATCCGTGTGTTACAGAACCAGCGATTGTTCTTTAATGAGAGAAACCATAAAACCAAATGTTAATAGAAATATTTTCATGAACTATTAATTTTTATGCAGACCTTCGCCCCAACTAAACTAATGAAGGTGGCTGTTTGTTTGGCTTTGGGGGCAGCCCAGATGTTGCAGCAGGATGGCCGGGCGTGGGGACCAGCCACTGAACGCGGGAGGGACCAAGGCTGGTCTGAGCAGAGCCATCTGCTTTTACTACTCACAATCAGTAGAAAGAGAAAAGGAAATTGTAAAATTACTAAATATGCTAAATTTAAAGCTTTCCCATTTTAAGAGACTTGTATTCATGTATTTCTTCATGACCAAAATGATGAAACTGGCTTCGAAATGGTAACCTAAAAAACCCAAAAAACTCAACCTCTCCCGCCCCCCAAAAGCTAACCCCATAAAAACCTCCCAACCTCGAGCCATTAAGATGTTCCTTTTCATCTTTGGCTTGCTGGCTTGGCCTGGCCTGCATGTGCTTTTGGGTGAATGAGACTATGTGGACTGGAGGTTTTTGAAAAAGGAAAGAGAGCCGATTTCTAGACAGACACCTGACTTCAGAAGTTACGCTGAAAAAGAAAAGCCTCAAAAAAGGCTATTCCCATAAAATTAGGATAATTGGCTGGGATCCTTTGAAATCCCAGTGCCTGCCAGGCTCCTGCTGGTTCCGTGGGGTGTGTGCTGCTGGAGGTGGCCCTGCACTCCTGGTGCCTGGTGCGCCCCTGAGGTAGTCCCAGGGCTTTCAGAAAGAATGGTGGCTTTCCAGTCCTCTGCTTTAGAAGGACGTCAGATAAGTAAGCCAAATAATTAAGCCAGCAGCTTCTACCGCCCCAGCTGCAGGCTCGGGAACGATGCCGAATGGGGTGGCGATTCCAGCTCTGGAAGGGCGCTGTGAAAGCAGGACCCTGCTTGTGACACCAGCTTTTTTTTTTTTTTTAAATCATAATTTTTTAGCTTAACTCTTCCGCTCAACTCTTTTGCATGCTCTTGACTTACTGTGGTCTTTTGCCCTGAGGCCAGCTGTTGACCTTCGATGTCTCTGAGCACTGGTTGTCCCGTCCTGATTCCCAGGAGGCTCAGGATGTTTTCCCAGTGCGCTGGCTGCTCCGCGGCGCTCGTGGCCGCTGCCTCTTTCTCCGGCCTTCGCATCCTGAAAGGACATTTCCCTGAGTCAAGGGAGCAAAATAGTCTCTCTTCCTTCATTTTTGACAGCAAGCTGTTACCCAATTTGATTGCGCAGGGTTGGCCAGCGGAAGAGAGAGGAAGCCATCGGTGCACTCAGAAGTCACAAAAAAAGGGTGGTAATGTTTTATAGCTTGCTTCAGAATGAGATTAGCAGTTCCTGCGGCCTCTTTGTCCTGCTGGTTTCCCTTATAATTTAATCAATAGCATTGATTGGTCAGTAATGGCATGTACTATGCTTGGGAGCTTTATTTTTGGCCAGAAAGGCTGTGATGGAGATGAGGGGCTTGTTCCTGTTTGGTGTGTGAGGGGGACGGGGAAGCCCCGCTGGAGGAAAGCCACCAGCCTGCTCTTGGAGGTGATGGAGGAGGACGTCTGCGTCTGCTGTCACCAAACCCTCTTGGGCTTCATAATACCACAGTTGCACCCTGGGGGTTCACCATGGACCCCAGCGAGCAAAGGGGACGAGGATGATGGGACGGAGGATGAAACCCTGAGCTCTGCGGTGGCTTAGTGGTGAGGTCCTCTCCAGGAGGTGCATCGACATGTCTTTGCTGTGTGAGATAACTCAGTTTGTGTCACCTCCTGGCACTGCTTTGCTTGGTGTCTGGGTTGGACACAGCTGGGGCAAAGTAGACCCTGGATGACTGGTTGGGCTTGGTGCAATAACATGCACGTGGCATGAAAGGAGCTAGGAGAAGCACCCATCACCTGGAAGTGAAGCCCTTGCCCCGGCAGGATTATCTCCCTCCAGGGTTACTTGTCCTCTTGGGTACCAGCGGCTCTTAGCTCTCTTTGGGAAGTTTTTCTGAGGTCTAAGACCTCACGGTACCCAGACCTCTTCTTGCTGTTGCTACTCGCTTGGGTTGTGTTCCACCCAGGGATATGGGTTGTCCATAGGATGCCTCTGAGGGCACAGTTTTGTTACGGCTTTGTCTCTCAGGGACCCACCTTAAAAACAGATGGACATAAATAGGGATGAAGTGGTTTATTCTGAAGCAAATATGTCCAGATACAGGAGTTGTTCAGGAATAGTGAGCTTCAAGTTAACTCCTTAAAAATGAAAATCAAACCCTGGAATTCAAAGGAGAGTTGTGGATCCTTTACGGATGTGGCGAGGAAGAAGCCCTCAGATAAACCCCTTGATTTTTGGCAGAGAGGAAGAGCTCGGTGCAGCCAAGCACCGGCTGCTCCCGGAAAGGGACTGGGACGATAATTTGATATATTTAGAGAGAGTTTATTTCCTATCTCTCCTTTGAGTCGCCAGCCTCAGCAGGATGGTGCAGGTGTGTCGTAGCTTCGGTACAGTTGGTAACTCCTCTGTGGGTCCCTGTGCCGTCGGTGCTAACCTCGCAGAGCTCCTCCCTGGTGGCAAGCAGAGGCTGGCTGTGGCTTCTTAGCAGGCTTTTACCCGCGGTGTAGCCGTGCTGCTTTCCTAGTGAAACCCTGCGGAGGGTGTTGGGTTCGCAGGGATCGCTTCTCAGCCTCTCCTGCTGCTGATGGCAGCCACAAAATCTGGAGGGCTTGGAGGACAGCGGGCCCTCAGACACGTTCTGGGTACACCTGTGCCCCTCGCATCTTCTAAACCCCGCGCAGGTGAGGACGTGAAGCACATCTCCAGGTTGGCACCTGCAGGGGACAACGTCCTGGCCAGGGCTTTATCCGTGCTTAAGCAAAGGCCACGCTAAGCTAAGCTCCAAGCTGAGGAGCTAATGGGGAGGAAAAGCAAGAGAAACTGTACAGCTGCTGTTTCATTGATAGCAGCATTGATTTTTCTAATTGACATTTCAAGAGCAGATATGACAGGCTCTCTGCAGAGCCCGTCCCCCACTGTCACCTCTCTCTGCTCTCCCGGTTTGTTTGTTTTCTGCAAGAGAGGATTTTGTAACCCTCTGCCCACCGGCCACGTGGTCCCGCTGCTGGAATACCGCAGAGCTTCCCCTAATGGCAAACACTTGATTCGGGAAGGTTCAGACTGAAAAATCAAAGTCCATTGCATATCCGTGCAGCACTCGGGTGTTGCCATGTTTTGCATCCGTACCTCGATGCCGGTGTTTCTCTGATACGTGAAGTGCAGGTCACCTTCCGCTGAGGTCCTGGGGACCCGGGCGTGCTCATCGTCGCTGCAAAGCCAGCATTGCACCATCCCAAAGTTTTCCCCCTGTTTTCAACCAGCAGCAGCTTTGAGAATTGGCTTCATGAGTGAGAAGAGCCCTTACCTCAACTTGGACAGGGCTGGACTGACCTGGCTTAAAGTGTCAAACCTGGAGCCCTTTTTTGGGGGAGAAAATAGTGGTGGTTGTTTCCAGGGGTCCTGCCGCCTTTTCATTTCAATTCTTTGCCCCTTCCATCATCTCGGTCCTGGCACGTGCTGGGTTTGGAAGCACGTTGTGCAGATTTTTCTGGTCTGCATCAAGCTGTCAGCCAAAGACTTGTTCTTCTGAGATGTCTCGCCCAAGCTGGAGACCCCGGACGCCTCGGAAGGTGCCAGGGATATGGCAGGGGATCGGCTGAACGGCAAAGAGCTGATGCTCCCCCGGCCTGTCATGCCAGGTTGGGGCTTTTAGCCCCATCTTTGCCCTTTTCAGCAATTTCTGCAGTGAAATTGGGGTGAAGTAACCTTCATCTCGGGATGTCGGGGGACACCCCAAGGTTTGAGACCTTGCTGCAATTAAGAAATGAGGTTTCCTAGCAAGGAGCAGGCAGGAACCTCTCGTATGGCCCAGCCAGTATAAAGAGGCAAAGATTCCCACTGGATTAGGGTGGATTATGGAGGATTAACTAGTTCGGGGTTTCCTGCTGTGTTTGGGCCCTAAACGCTAATTACTGAGTGCTTCTGCCTTCTCCGACGCCGCGTCTTGTAGAGCTCAGTGGTGCTGAGGGTATAAATCTATTTACTCCAGCTCCATCTCTGATTCATTATTTATCGCTCAACATTTACTTTGTAAAACATCTTGCTGTAGTCGGTGCAGCGTCGGCTGCCAGAACCAAGCAGACCTTTTGATCCCCAGTTTGGGTTTTGTCTGTTTAACTGGGTCTCGGGGGGCAGGGAAGGGGGGTTCGAGGAGAGGCTGGTGGGGAGACGTTACTCGGAGCAGCTGATCTCCGCTTCATTTTTTTTCGCTGCCGTCAGTTGTTCCAGTTTTGTGGACTATATCCTCCCAGCGAGCGAGATCAAAGCAAGAGGGAAAATAAATATATGCTGAGACACACGGCGCTGGGGTGGAACTGCCACTTGTTGCGCTCTCCCCTTTGAGACGCCTAAATTGCAGCTTTGCTGTTCCACATACTAATTACCCATTGTTCGATTTTTGCATTTAATTAGGAAAACAAACCACTTTTTTTTCATTTAAAAAAAAAAAGTTTGGGAAAAAAAAAAGTGGTCTTAAAACTTTCTCATGGCACGTGGCCCTATTCTGCGGCTGGGCTGTGCCTGGGGTGGTTCGGAGAGCTGATCCGTCCCGTCCCAACGATGCTCCCGGGTTTGGGGGAGGGAGGTGCATAGGGAGCACAGCCCCGCGTATCTGCGCCCTCCTCCCCTCCCGCGACCATCAGTGCCGGACCCGCCAGGCATTTGGGAGCCTTGTTGCATTGATCTTGCTCTAAGGTGATAGGATGATTTATTTTCTACTTGCGAAAGTATGAAATAATCCATATCCGTGTACTTCTAGGTTCTAATCCCTCTTCTTTCTCCCCGGGGTGATTGCATTCAGTGTGAGGTTTTTTTAAAAGCTTTTTCCCAGAGTTGCCCGATTCTGAATTAGAAATACAAGCGGCTCAAAAACTGGTCTGTACATACAAAATGAACATATGCTGAACATTTTTAGGAGATTTGTCCTTTCCCCATGACTTCATTATTTTTTTTTTTTTAATCTTGAAATTGCCCCCCCCCATCATTCTCCCAACTTCCTTACCCAAAGATCAAAAATTACAAATCCTTAAAAAACCAGAGGACTCAGCGTAGCTTCCTGGCTCAGCACCCGGCGCAGTCCCCTCCCATCACAGGCATCGCATCCTATATAAACTCTTCCATAAACTTAATGGACTGCAAAGGATTCAGATTTCCCTCTCCTGCTAATTTGGGAGCGAGCAAACCGGCCAGGCTCGCACGGGACATGGTGCGTCATGGAAAAGGCTGCTTTTACCCCCTGAATGGAGGCAAAAAAAAAAAAGAAAAAAAGAAAAAAAATCAGAGGAATGCAGCCGCTGCCATTAGCAGGCACAATATTTCCAGCAGCCCCTGATCATCGGAGCGTGCAGCTCTCCATTTGCGGTGCAGCGGTGGCATGTGAGCATGACAGCAATGTGTAATCTGTTGCAGCATCATTGATTCCCATCAATAAATTAACGGTGGTCGAGATCACTTGATATTGTTGTGTGTGCTGAAGCGAACGCTGCTCGCCCTTAGGCAGAGGTACCAGCTGAAAACCTCTTGGGCAGCCTCCAGCCCTCCGCAGGTGTTGATTTTGACTATCAAAAGGCTTTCGTATTGGTTGTGTTTTGTGACAGAATTGGTTGCCCTTTTTTTTTTTCCCAATGCATTAATTTAATTGACAGATCTGGTGGGTTTTTTGGGTTGGTGGTTTTTTTTTTTTTGTTCATGAATTTTTATGTTTGGAAGATACATTCTCCTGTGTGGCAAGCATGAAAGATTTATATTGGAATAAATGGATCAGCTTGGCATATGTACAGTGGCCGCACAAATTACTCGTTTTAAGCTCTGAGGAGATAATTAAAAGTAGCTGCGTGGGCGTGAGAGAAACAACAGACCAATTCTGTCTCGGTTGCACTGGGTCACCTCCCTTCCTTTCGTCCAGCTGATGCTGGTGATTGGGAGCAGATCCAGCGCGTTCTGTGATCTCCTGTTTCATATTAATTAATTAAATTTTGCACTCATTAAAACACTTAGGGCTTTTAATGGAAAAATTAAAACTGATCTACGGAGCCTCAGTGAGTGACTGAGGTTGAGGCACGTTGTCACGAGGGAAAGGATGCTGAACCTTTAAGAGAAATACAGTGACAACGGAGGATGTAAATGGGATTAATGGAAGAGAAATTGCTCAGAGGAGATGGTGAGAGGAACACAGCATGAGCTGCCCATAGTCTACCAAAGGGAGGAGGGAAAAGCTAATTTGTGGAAACGTTTTGAACCAGACAGGGTTGGGACAGGTCGCAAGATGAGATGGGATCGAGGCGGGTGATGGCTTTGCCAAATGCACCAACCTGATCACATCGGATCGTGTGAGTGTATTTCTGATGGGGAAGAAACAGACAGCAGAGGTCTATAACGCAGGTTTGTGGTGGCCTTGGATAAGCAAGAAAACCTCAAATGTTGCTTTCTTCTCTGTTTTTTCTTATTCTGTCAAATACTGTTACAGACTGTGTATGGCTGAAATGACTTTTTCGGGTTTTTTCGTTGTTTTTTTTTTTTACCTTCGTTAGCTTGAAATCCAGGTTTGATCCAGTGGTAAAGTAGGCAGCTAAATCCCAGTTTCCCTTTTTTAATTAAAAGTAATACAGTGAGCTGTGCAGCTCTGCGCAGCAGTGAGCAAAGCAGTCCCCGCGGTCCCCTCCCGGCTGATGAAGCATTGCCTCTGAAAATCCAACTGGCTTTCCTGAGACGTGGGAAAACCCCTCCACAGTAAAACAGTGCAGTAATTTGTTTTTTAATATTGCTTTGTTGCTACGCTGGCTAGGAGTGCTGCTCTGGGGCTCTGCTGACAGCAGCTTTAGGCTGGGGGAAGTCCATTTTTTTTAGTAATAATTCAGGACTTAACCATAAAATTCTAGTTTTTCTGCTTTTGTATGAATTTGAGGATTTTTGATCTCAAGAACTTAAGAGTAGTTAAGAACAAGGAATGGTCCAGGTGGAGGTCAGAGTGTTTCTCTCCTCTCCCTTCCTCTTGCACAAGGTTATCAGTAACCTGCTGCTGGTCTGGGATCTCCTGCTCTGTAGAACTAAAAGAGCTCTAAAAGTTGTGGTTTCAGTCCATACCTCTGGACTGGAAGTTGCATAATTGAAACAGGAGTTGTGTCGTCTTCTGTCTTGGCTACGGTGGCTATTTTGGCTGATACGTGGGGGCTGGTCGTACCTGTTTCAGACCTAAAAGCATGAGCTGCTGTGGTTTAAGGGATGGGGATGCCTGGGATGTCCTTCATCCTCCAGAACTGGTCCTGTGCCAGGCGAAGGGAGCCCGAAACGGCTGCCACGTGTTGCAGTGGCCATAGATGGGTCTATCTAGGCCAGTTCCTGAGTGTTCCCACTCTGCTGGAGAAAACATTTTGAAAGTTCCAGAGACGCGGTGGAGCAATTCCTTCGTTTGCCCTCCCTCCCTCCTGCAGCCAGGGTTGGGGTTGGTCCTCTCGCTGCTGCCAGGATTTGGCATGGATGATTTGATTGATCTGCATGACCCGAGTTACCTGCCCTACTCTAAGCACGGGTGAACTAGAGGAGATGGTCAACCCAAGTCTTTGTCTGACAAGCTTTTTGTGGGGTCCCGCTTTCCTCTCCAAAACCCCTGTAAAATGATCTAACCTGATTTATATCCACGGACTGTGGGAAGAAGCAGGTCACCATGCTATTTCTGGTGGGACAGGAGTTAGATTATATGAAATAACTGGAGAACAAGGTATTTATTTGATGTGAAATATCAAAAAAACAGGACTTTTTTCCTTTTCTACTCTGTCCCTGCAATACAGAACGAGTTGAATCTGGTTCATGGTGTGCAATTTCAGTTGGTCAGCTGCTGGGTGCCTTGAGCTGGATGGTGTCCAGGAGGTTTCCCCAGCGCATGGTTCAGTGGTCCATGCCTATTGCTGCTCCACTGGAGCTCCGACCAGCCTTGCTGTGCCGTGCCTGAAATAAGTAGCGGGAAGGAGGCAAGTACACTTGGAAAGAGCAATGCAAGGCATTTAAACCCTCTTCCTTTTGCTTTAGAAGCAGGGCTGAAATTTGTGCATCTCTTCTATGAACATCTTTCCTTGAAGTCCTTTGAGCTGGCTTTCCCGACGTGTCATTTTAGTCCCCTGCACTTAATGGTTTCTAAAAGACAGCATTTATTTATTTATTATTTCCCCCCCCCCGGCAAGTCTGGTGGCAGAATAGCTCTGCTGGGTTCCTCCAACAGGCGCGGAGCACGTTTCACCCGCTAAACAAAAATAATGTGACCTTTGCAGTATTTGCCCTGGCACCGTCTGCGCCAGACACTTAGAGCAGCAATTAACACCTGATCCAAAACGTGAATTGGCTGGTTGAGTGCCTTATAAAAATTAAACCACTTTTTATCTGATCCTTTCCTTCTATTGTCTTCCGTTATGTGGTGGCAGACAAGTATTCAGCGCCGAGAAGAGAACGGTCCGGGCACAAGGCTGTCGTTCAGGGCTGCATCTGGTTTTGATTGCTGCCTCCAGATAATATCCTGCAAGCGCACGGCACTGACGATGCGGCTCGGGAATGATGGGCGCTGCCAGTAGCCTGCAGTTGCTGCCTGGCTGGGTCCCTGGGGGACCCCGCAGCATCCTTGGACTCCCCAAAACTTTGAGCACGCACAGAAACACGCTAGGTGTCCTGGCAGAGATTTTTGTAAAAATATATAAAAATAATAAAATGTCTCACTGGACAGAGGTTTTAATATATTAAAAAAAATATAGATACATTATATACACATATATTCTGTGTGTATATAAATTTATATAATATACAAATACTCTATTCGAGCTAATCCTTAAAATTAATTGGGTCAGTTTGCTGCGCCATGGTATTAAAAATAATAATCACAGCCTGGGTTACAGGTATGGGATTTCTGGGTTTTTAATTCTAGCGACTGCTGGAATAAGGCAATTGATGTCTGTAATCTTCTCCTAGTGATCAGATACGAGATGAGGCAGAGGGGTTTGGATGCTTGAATGCAGATTGGTACCTGTGCTTAGGCTCACGTGTAGAGAGAGGTACAGTAAGTGCTGACGTATAGGCAAAGAAAGGGCGTGTGTGTACTTTCAGTGATGCCACTTATCCCCTCCAGCCAAGAGAGGTGCCTTTAACATATGTGAGGAGCAGCGGCTGCAATTTAAAGCCCGGAAAGTCCTTTAAAATAAATGCATTCAGCTCCCACTGTGTCAGTAACAACACGCACCGACTCCAGTTGTTCTGTGTCTAAGGTCAGGTTTGGAGCAGAAAAGAGCCCGACAGCTATTTATATAATCCCCACTGACACCGTATCTCACAATTTTTAATGTATTTATTTTCACAGCACCCTGGGGAGGGGGGGAGTCCTGCTGTCCTTTCTTGGCAGGTTGGAGACTTGAGAGAGTTGGTCATTTATCTGAGGTCGAAAGTAGCGGTGCAGGGAGCGGAGCTGTGCTCCGCAGTCCTAGGCGCAGGCATTAATCACCAGCCGGCGGTTTTCCCTCTGTAAGTGAAGGTTACCCAACCTATAGATGGAGTCTGGAGAGCTTCAAGGTGTCGCAGCAGCAATAATAAACTCCGTTGCTAATAAACTCCGCCAGAAATCCGGGTGATTTTTTTGTTTGCCGAGAAAGACGCATGAATGGGTGCTCTTGTTCGTGGTCGTGTACTTTGGGAAGAGGGGAATGTTGAACCAGGATCCGTAGATGTGCTTGCAAGCAACCCAAGCCCCGCTGGGGGCTGGCACGGTGCCCACCCGGCCTTTGGGTGCTGGGGACACCCCAAAAGTTGCTGCAGTGCTGACCCAGCAGGGCTTTGCTGGTTGGAGCTTGCTGGTAAATAACTCGGCAAGGAAATCATAATTCCACGGGTTCACAGCACTGCCCACTGCCGGGGTGGGGGGTGCTGGGAATAAAGGGGCAGCTTTAACGGCTTGTGGAGACCGAAAAAGAGTTTAATAGTGAGCCCTGCGCTGGGAGGGCTGCTGTTAGATGCCCAAATACCTCTGCTTAAAGCTGGCTGTTAGCTACGACAGCAGGAGGGAGAAAGCTTTCAAATTAAAAAGAACTCAATGAAAGTTTCATTTTTCCCTGCCTTCAGTAAAATTCCTCCAAAATCTGATAAATCTCTGATCAAGCGACATGCCTAAGCACAAACCTCTTTTCCCTCCGTGCAAGGTAGCGAGCTACAGAAGAAGTTGTTTTGGGAAGAGCAGGACTGGCTATGGGAAGGGTTGGTAAAGAGCGTGGAGATGTCCGGGCTTTCTCCTATGGAAGGTGAAAAATGCACCGAACCCTTCTGCGTGCCTGAGGTTTGTCAGGAAATCTTTTCTAATGACTTCACTCCACATCTCTGCTCTTAGCTTCAAGTTTAGACAGTGTTTAGAGGGGAGGACATCTGTAAAGATGAATAACAATGATAATTTAACAAGGAGTCCGGCCAATTTTACTTTTAAATCAAATTTCAACAAGGCAGGCTGTACCACTATAAATGCCAGGGCTATTTATAGTTCAAGTGGAGAGCAGGGATAAAGGGAAGACTTAGAAAACTTTGGTATTTCAGCAGCTTGTTATCAGAATGCAATTTGTAATGAGGCAGAAGCCATTAATACTGACGCAGACCATGATGTGACTTGTCTGGAGGGAGGCGTTGTGTTTTAAAAGCCCTGGGCTTTGAGCAGGCTGTGGGGCAGAGCCTCTTGGCTGGTGCTCCGGTTCTTTTTCCAAGGAACCGAGGAAACCAAAGGAGGCATCGGCAAGAGCTGCCCGTACAAGACCTCCTGCCCCTGCACCCTCCCACGCTTTGGCTGCGTTCAAGGACGGGGGACCTCCAGGGTGGGTTTTGGTGGCTCGGCCCTGATGTCATTTAGGATGAGCAGATGCATCCTTGTTTCTCCTACTCTGCTGCCTCAGAAAGGCGATCACAGAGGTCTTATTTGGTGAAAATCACTGCAGTTTTGCTGAGAATGGGCCTTGCCTGGCATTGTTTGGGCTTTTCTTGTTTTCTTCTGATGGGCTGAGGAGCCACCGTGAGCCCAAGTACTCGAAAGCATTTGACCTAATCAGTCAATTCAATGTTGAGTCTGTTTTTGGCAGGAATGTGAAACAGCCTCGGTCTTAGGGCGAATTGGATAATAGATATTAAACAATGTTCTGCCAAAGCAAATAACGTCGGTCAGTAGGGGAGATGTCTCCGGCTGAGCTTCGCAAAGTGGGTCTTTCCATAGTGATGGAGATGTGCTATGGATTTGCAGTGCAGGATTTGGCACTGGGCTGCCTTGAACTCATGGACCATGCGAGTAGGGGAGTTTATCCACTCCAGTTCGTGCTCCTCTCAAATGAATGACACATTAAAAAGGGCAATTTCTGTTTGTACGTGGAAGGGTTGCTTTAAAAACCGGAGTGGCAAATGTTGACTTCTCCATTCGAAGAGCTGACCCAGAGCAATGCAGGAGAACAGAGGGGTGATCAACCATGTAATGGCCCAGGGAACAGCACGACCCAAGTCTTGACTTTTAAGAACAAACTCAGTGTTTGGGAGTCGGGCGACAGGTTTTTATCAGAGGGAACAGCGTTTCCTTCCATGGGGCAGAGTAAAAATGGCAAGAAAAGGAGATTTAGGTAATGTCATCCAACTTGTGGTGCGATCTCTGCATATTTTATTGCGCTGAACTGTTAAGTAATCAAATGACCAGGTGGGAGGAGAGGAAGGACATCTTTTCAACCCCACTTGAACCCTCTGGCTCTTCCCAGTAGCACTTAGGTGCTCCCAGCTCCGTCTTCCTCTGCTGGCAGCAATTGCCAGATCTCACTTCTGACTCGGAGGTCGATCAGGACGCTGAGATATCACAGGAGAGATTTGCTAGAGAATAGCAGAGAATTGCCTTAATTTCTCTCCTGCTTCTTCCTCAGCAGTTGTCCCCCATGCCCCGTTCCAGCAAGCTGGACCTCGCAGGCTCTCCTCCGCTCCGGCCGGGATACGGCAGCAGTGACAGGGATGCTTGTGGCTGCTGAGTCCAAAATACTGCTCCCTTCTTGCTTTTTGTTCTCCTTCTGAAATCCATATATGGGGAGTTTCCAGGAGAAACCTCCCAGTAGGGCTCTGATCTAAACAGCGGCAGCATCCCAGTACTTCTGCATAAACACGCAACTACAACCTCCCGCTCGCAGCAGCAGGGAACAGACTCGAACTAAAATTAAGAGATTATTAGGAATACTGAGCAATACTTGTTTCATATAAAAACCCCACCTGGAAGTTGGCTTTTAAGAGGCTGTGACATTATTAGAAATGTGAAAGGAAGAAACCTCTGTCTGCTTGAAATGCAGGAGCTGGTGGAATTTGAGCTAATACATTGCACGTTCATTTTTAAGGGTTTTCTCTTTTTTTTCCTTTGCTGTACAAAGCTCTGCTCCCACCTCCGGTAAATGAAGCTAACTATCCGTATCTAGTTTTATGCAATGCAGCCAGCATCCTGCAGAGATTACATTTTATGCTCTTACATTCATAATGAGACCATGCTGCATCCCAAATTCACTGAATTTCTGTGATTGGACTGCAAAGGAAGCATAGGGGAGGAAAAAAGAGGAATATCCCCTCTCCCCCAGGCTTGTGCACCAGAGTGTCGGCAGGGAAGGCTGTATCTGTTCTAGCTCCCTGCAATGGCACCGCTGCACAAAGGATGAAAGAAGTTTCTGAAAATCATGTTTGTGTTGGCGTACTGCGGATGCAAATATTTTCCTGCTGAAACTCAGGTCCGTGGTAGCCTGGGGATCGCATTTTGCAGGTCTCCGTCTGCAGCTGGCTGGAAGGAGAGGCAGAGGAGAGCTTCCCCATGGACTGATGGTCCCGTAATGCAAATAAGCAATGAAACTGTATTTGGAGATGGATGGCGGTTTTATAGTGGAATGAATGCAGAGCTCCAGTTCGTAGCCATCGAAGGAAATGTAGAAACAGATTTTATTACTGCAGAATCTTCTGACTTCATCAAAATTGGGTTTTATCCTTTTGTTTTGGTTTGGGGGTTGTGCTTTGAGGGTGGAGCAGCAAGCTGTGGAGAAAAGCAGGCTCTTGGCGTCAACGCTTTCATGTAGCAACCCCCACCATCCAAATACTCAACGGGAAATCTGTGATCAGCCCTAAAAATTTGTCATTTGAAAAACAGCAGCACCCTCCGCCCTGCTCTGGAGCCATTGATGGTTTTGTGCATCGCTGTGAGAACTCCGGGATATTTTATATGTTCACAGCGTATGTGTATCATGAATGAATTCATTTGTCTGGGAACGAGTCGATGGCAGCAATTAAATTGGCTCCGTAGCTGCCAACGTGTCTCTAACTGGCACGAGCCTTGCAGGGCACTGGGTCAAAAACTTTAAAGCTTATAGAGAAGAAAGGGGCAGGCATTGCTGTTGTCTGTTGTTCGTGTACCAGGGATGTCCTTGGGGACAGCATGTTCCATGTTAAAGCACTTGGAAGGGCTCGAATAAGGTCCTTGTTGCCATAATCGATGCCAAACTAACTGCACGGGGCAGGGCAAGGTTTTCTCAGCCATGCGTGCCTCCGCGTCCCATCGCGCTGTTCATACTGCACGTGGTTTTTAGGGTTTTCGAGGGCTCTTCCAGCCCAAATAATCCCACCCTTATTTTGGAGGTGGAGTGGGGGAATATGTCTGCATGTATATATGTTTATGTGGGAATTATGAGGCTGGAAAATGCCTGCTGGGAGGTGTGAGCCCGCAGAGCCCCTGGGACAGAGAGGGTGCCCTGTCATGGGGGGACATCTCCTCCCGGGGCTGGCGGGGACCCTCCCCGCTCCAGTCCGCTCTCACGGGTCCCACCTGCAGCATCTTTAAATAAATAGTGCTGGGCTGATGCCGTTAATAAGTAATATTACATGCTGCTGGTTTTCTCCTCGGTAGTTTGCAGGGTGACGGGGCTGTGGATATGTCAGGTTTGTCGCCATAGAAAGTGGAATGTAGCGGGGGAAAAAAACAAAACAAAAACCAGGTCCCCTCTGTGTGAGTTGTGGAGGGGACTGAGCTTTTCAGGGCTAACTGGAGCATTGGATTTTTTCTCCTCTGCAGCAGCTGAGGACTCTGGGCTCACTTTGCTCTCCCCATCTCTCTCAAGGACCTGGCTCCCAAGCGACAGCGAGAGATTAGGGAGGAAAATCTTGACCCCACAATGCCCAAAAAATGGGGAAAATAATCCAGTGAGGGAAAAATAATGTTGGTTCTGTTCCCTCGTCTTCCTGCTGTTGGGTGTTAATTAACGTAACAGATAACAACGGCTGGGAATTGTAGAGATTGTGGCTTTTTCATAGACTTAAACTTGGCTGGTGATGCCATAATCTTGAATTTGTGACATCAGAGTTCATGTCCTGACAGCAGAGAAGGTTCATGGTGTCATGCCAGAGGCTTTGGGTTTGGGTGGGGAGGAGCGGGGAGGCACTTATAAATAGTTATAAATAGCCCTTTTACCTAATAAGGGCTGATGAAGAAAAAAAAACCCATCCTGATTTTGGCTTTTCTTTCCCCTTGCAGCCGGCCAGCTTGAAATTCCCTATTCATAATACATTTTTTAAAATATTTAAGATTTTTTTTTCTTCTCCGCATTAATAAATATTAAACACAAAACTGCTTTTGCCCCAGTCCACTCGACATCTGATGTGAACAGAGCAGCTATTAAAATGCCTGATGCTGCAGCACTGCTACAGCTTTCCAGCTCTCTGGGATTTGGGGCTGGGACCGGGAGCTCCCAGGCTCCTGTATGGCATCCTTACCTCTGGGTCACTGTGGTCTGAAGCAGCTCATTTATTCTCCTGTTATATCATTGTTGTAAGATCAGGCTATTTTGAAAAAGTATGGTCTGATGCCAAACCATAGGAGTTAATGGGATTTTTTCGGTCTCTTCGTGAGACTTTGGGTTGACCCATTAAATGACTAAGCACTAAGAGCAGGCATCAAGAGAAAGAGGTGGTTTGCCATGAAAATGCACTGAGCAGTGGTTGATTAGAATCATAGAATCATTAAGGTTGGAAAAGACCTCTAAGATCATCGTGTCCAACCATCAGCCCAACCCCACCATGCCCACTACACCATGTCCCTAAGCGCCACATTTACACGTCTTTTAAATACTTCCAGGGACGGTGACTCCACCACTTCCCTGGGCAGCCTGTTCCAAGGCCTGACCACTCTTTCAGTAACGAAATTTTTCCTAATGTCCAATCCAAACCTCCCTTGGCGCAACTTGAGGCCATTCCCTCTCGTCCTATCGCTTGTTACTTGGGAGAAGAGACCAACCCCACCTCGCTACAACCTCCTTTCAGGTAGTTGTAGAGCGCGATGAGGTCTCCCCTCACCTCCTCCTCTCCAGACTGAACAGCCCCAGTTCCCTCAGCCGCTCCCCATCAGACTTGTGCTCCAGGCCCTTCACCAGCTTCGTTGCCCTCCATTGGACACGCTCCAGCACCTCCGTGTCCTTCTTGTGGTGAGGGGCCCAAAACTGAACACGGTATTCGAGGTGCAGGAGTGATGCCCAGACCCGGAGCACTCAGCTGCCTCTTTGGCAAGAGCTGGGCTTTGGGTGGAGGTAGCCTTTAACCAATGGCACTTATGAAAACAAGGATCCTCAGGCTCAATTTTTTTTTTTTTTAATGCCAGTGTTTTATTTAGCTGGCAACTCTCCCTGTGAGTGGAGCAAAGAGCTGCCACCTTTATTACTTGCAGGAGCGAGGAGGAGGGGAAAAATGCAGCAACTTAGTGCAAATATTGCCAGGCAGCAGAGGCGAGCCAGATGAATTTGTTGTTTATTGAGCTGGGTTGCCTGACAGATATGAAATTCTTTGCGTGAACTGTGTTGGGATTTCTCTGGAGAGCAGCTGCTCCCCGTTCCCCCTCCCCTTCTCTCTTTCTGTGTGTAGTCACTAAGCAATGTAGGAGAACCTGGGATGGGGGGGATATACTGTTAACAAAAAAATAATCAGATTTGTGTGGCTGGGAAAAAAAATGCAAAATAATAGCTGCAAAGCTTGGATAAATGAGTTTGGGTTTTGTTTTTTGCTTTTTTTCTGTGTTTTTTTTTTGTAATAAGCGCTTTCCTGCAGCCAACTGCTTTGCAAAGTGTACGGACCTTCTCTAGCTACCGGTAAATAATGAGATATTCCTTTCGTCTGTTTATTTTAGTTGGGCTGCGTTTTCAACTGAAGTAAACAGTTTTTACAACATCTGGCGCTGTAAAATGTAAAGGGTAGCAAGCATTAGAAAAAATAAATGCCTAAATAAATGCAGTAAAGTGGGGTGAAACATGATTTTGAGCATGAGGGAAAGTGCTGACCCACCTGGCGAGATGCTTCTCTTGTCTTCAGCTTCAATGGGAGATTACGTTGTTAAGATGAGTTAGGAACTTGGAAATGAGAAGCATCCTCTGGGCCCAGCTCAGGAGGGGCTGGAGTCAGCAGCGAGACGCAGGCTGACTTGCATAAGATTTGGATTCTCCCCTGTTTCAAAGAAATAACGTTCCTGGGAGCAAAGGGCAAGTTGAACATTTGTAGTACTGTAAAAACTCTTAATAAAAAGAGCAGAGATGCTGGCAAAGTGCCCCCGCTCACACGTCACGCTGCATCCAGCTGCCTCCCTCCCCGAGGAGCTCAAAGCCCCCCCGGGATGGGTACATCCCCATTTATATCCCTATTTTCCTCCACTGCATTAAGAAGTTGTGTCCCCTCTTGCAAATTGAGCGAGGAGCTCGGGCAGACCCAGCAGCAGCCCCTGTGTTGCTGTGAGCTCCAACACTCATCACTTCTAGACGATGCTATTCAACCTCAAGTGAAGAACAGCAATTTTAAATTGCTTTTAAGATTCTCGAAACCCAACAGCTCGAGTCTGCTGTGTGTTTGCAGAGCCCCGTGCTCTGAGGTGGTGCGGTGAGGGTGAGGAGGGCCAGGGGGTTGAAGGCAGTATAAATAATCATGCTGCGTTATTGGTGTTGCCGTCCAGGGACAATGGAGGCTCTCCAAAGGTCTGTTCTTCAATATCCTCTGTGGCCACAAAAGTTTTAGCTATCTTGTTGTCTTTGCCTCTGGAACAGGTGGCAAAGCTGGTTGGACACTGGTTGTTCTCTAGTCAGTTGATAAAACAAATCAATGGAAATTATGCTGTGCATATATGCAGGAATTTTTTGTTTGGGTTTGGGGAAGTCTGCAGCTCTTTTGTTTTTGTTTTTGCGGATAGCTCCAACTTCACCTGAGAATTAATTTCTGCCTGGTTTTAGCTTACTACAAGCAATTGTGTAGATTATAATTTCCTAGGACAGACTCCTTAACTGATGCTTATTTCCTCTTCACCCTCATCAGTGCCAGGGGACTATCAGCAGTAGTAATTTCCTTTTTGCTGATTTTATCAAAATGTGCTACAATGAATTGCCTCAACATGTGCAAGCCCACCAAATTGGTATAGATATTTTAGACTGTGTGTTTCCCAGGCAGAGTCCCCGCTCAGGTGGCTCAGCTGCCGTAGGGGCAACGCTCTCACTCGTGCTAAGAGCATTGTCACCATGGGCCAAGAGGCAGACAGCAAAAGCAAGATTGTCTAGTTTTGTGGCATGGACACTAGTGTGCTCTGACCTGGACTTTGCATGGTCAAGACTTGTTATCTTCAGCTGGTTAAGAGCAGTTGAACAAAAAAACAGAGGAGGTGCCCGAATCTCTTGGCATCTGCCATGTCTTTCCAAGGGAGGAGGCAAAATCCCCAAGCGCTCCATCCACATCATGTTGCTCTCAGAGTATGTTTTTACTCTCAGGGCACAAAACAATATTTGATACTGCCCAAAAGCTTTCACAGTGCGGAGCATCACGCTCCTGGAGAGCACCTGAGCCACTGCGGAGGTGGTGGACGCCCGTTCGATGGGCTTGGTAGGATCTGGGCAGGTTGAAAGCCAATGCATGTCATTCCCAGAGCTGGGACTGCAGCGAGCCTTGAATATCCTGGCAGGTCTCTCCTGCCGTATGAAACAACTTTGTGGCTGTCCCCTTATCCCAAATCACTCTGGTTGAGAGATTAAACCTTTGCATCTTTTAACAGTAGTTCAATGTGGAGCGAATCCAAGCAAAGATCTTGCATCTAAAAGATGCTCTGCTCAAAACTCTCTGTTTCCAGAGAGGACGAGCAGAAACTCCTCAAATTGTTGCAGTTTGAGTGTGAGGGAGAGGCCAGGAGCGTCGCCAGCTCGAGCTGCAGCATCAATTAGCAGAGATCGATGGTACTGTGTGAAGCTTCCCAATTCAAATGAGATTATCATCTGCATCGTGTAGGGCTCGTGTGATGGGCTGGTACCAGGCAGATTTATGACAACTAGAACAGGGTACAATATTGGATGGGACGGCGCTTGTATCTCTTAACATCAGCTGCTGATGTCCTAAGGAAGAAGATGAAGAGCTGGAAGAGAAGCTTTCGTATTCTTCTTCCTCTCTCTGTCTTCATAGATTGGTAATATCCTACCCAGATCCATAAATCCAGTTCCTGGCTATCTGCGGTGGAGAGTTTTTTCCACCCTGTGAAATGTAATTTCAGGCGTTACGTGCCATGCATAACCTGGCAAACCACCTACACGCGGCAGCCGAACGCAGGCAAAGTTATCTAATAACAATTGAATATTTGACTTGAAGCAACTTAGTTTGCAGCCTTGAACTATTGACTTGCCATGGTACCTGAGAATTAAAAAAAAAGGCAAGAAAAAGCAAATTGGCGTCTTAAAGGTGATTCTGGCGTGAGCGATCTATTCTGCTGTAATGAGGTTCTCTTTTCGATTTCCTATGGCAGCAAAGGCAAAGCCACCTGCCTTAAGTCGGGCTAACATCCATCACTGATGTGGACATTGTGTTTGGCATTACCTGGCCCCAGCCAGGTCTCCTGGCTTCACGTGCAGCACTCCTGCTCTCCAGAAACCCCAGATCACTTCCCAAAGCCTCCAGAGATGCTGGTGACTGAAGCGCAGCCGACTCCGGGGTGGCTGCTTCATAATACCCAGATACACAATATAACATTCAGCCAGGAGTAGGCATGGAAAATAAGTATTTGCTTAAAACTGTCTGGGAATTTAACCCCAAGTTAAATTCTAGTTAAACCCCAGTTCTCAGGAGTTGTCTAGTGACTGGTTTTGAAAAGGAAAAGCAACAAGAAGAAAACATCTTAACAAGCAAATGGCACAACTCTGGCTGAGCTCGTGCCTCTTTTTCGGAAGGAAAATTCTTGTGCTATTAGGGATGTTTACATATTGGGATACAGGGAGCATACCGGAGTAATGCAATTCTCCGTGTAGTTAGTCACTAAATTAATTCCTGCGTTTCTTTGTCAGAAAGTTGGCAACACATCCTGTCATTGTGAGCAGCGGGGTTAATGAGCGCATTCTTCAATATTAATCTTATAATCAAATTCTATTGACTCATCATCTCGTACGCATCCTACAAAAGTCTTACTTGGTGAAAAGCTAGAGACTTGTGCTGGCGGGAGGGAACGGTTCGGTTCAGGGGCAGGAGCCAGGCGCTGGCTTTGGGCTCTGCAGTTCGTGCCCATCCCTCGTGGGATGTGTGTGCTGTGGGTGCATCATCGGTACTGATGATTTACCGAATACTTTGGTTATGACGGGATAGATGTCCGCACGCCAGAATGCGCGGTGCTTTTGCAGCTTTGGTTTTGGAGCTTTCCCACGTACGCGGTTTCTGTTGGGGGTAACTCGCTCTTGGGAAGCCAGAATAAAAGGGTTAAGTTGATATATGGCAGTAAACAGACTTGGGCCAGTCAGATGCTGGGGTTGGATGGTTCCTCCTAGAAAGGTGATATTTACCCCTGAAGATAAGCCCAGGCGCCGTGGGTAGGTGTGGGCTCTCTTTTTGCTTTTCCGTGGTGCCTTTCCTAACCTGTGTCCATCGGGCCCCAGACGAACTCTCCTCACTGAACAACCGTGGCACTTGCACACGGTTTTTCCTTTCCTCCTCCTATTCTTTCATTCCCTCTCCTGTCTTTCACTGTGCTCCACTTTTCCCAAACCCTCCGAGTTCAAACCCTAGTCGCAGCCAAGTTTGAATCGGACTGAAACGAGGCCAGACAAACCCTCTCTGTCCCCATTAGAAGACAAGGAACATTTTTGATGTTGAAAAATACATTTACAGTGTCACTTTGCGTTAGACATGAAGCCAAAGCCAGCACAGGCTCTCCTTCGTTGGGTCTGAGACATCGCTCGATAGCCGTGTTTATTGTAGAAGTACATCTTTTTGCATTTTCAAAGACAAATCAGGTACTCGGCAGTCAGGAATGTCTCCTTGGGTGCTTTTACTTATTATTTATCGTGTCAGCGAGTAATGCAAGGGCCCCTCTGCGTTGATGTGAATATGGATGCTGAAATGAGTGTTTGAAATGATGGTGCATGCTGTAACTCAAGGGTTTGGCATTCAGAGGCCACTATTGCCAGCAGATCTAAATCCTGCTTTCTGTCTAAGGGTTGTTGAAAATAATCTAAGCTCTCAAGGGAATTTAAAACTCAGGAGGGTGAACAGAGAGGGCTAAAGGGTGCAGCGGGGTTTGGGTGCTGCTTTGCTTGGTTGGGACCAAAAGTTGGTGCCAGCAGTCACTGCGTAGCCTGGGCATTGGTCACAGGTCATCGTGTCCCCCAAGAGTCCCCACAGCCCCGAGCAGCCCTCTCGTGGGTCAGAGTCTAAGGAGATGCAGTTCTGCCAAGTTATTTTGCCGGGGTGCTGCATCTTCCAGCATTTCCTGGTGAATCTCAGTTCAGAAGTGACAAAATCTGCATTTCCATTCCAAAACTGCCAGCCCTGCTGACCTAATCTGGGCTTGCAGCTGAAACGTGATTTTCCTCCGTATGCGGTGCTGCCAAGGGCTGTATTCGTGCCAGAGCTGACAGCCCTCCATCCCCCGGCGAGCCCCTCTGCCCGGCGTCGCGCCTGCTGTCCCGCAGAGCATCGCTCCAGCACAGGGCATCAAACCATTCTGCTGCTGATCTGCCACCCCCTGCGTGGTTAAAGGGGCTGGAAAACAGCAGAAAGGCTCATTTTGTCCCCAAAGCCAGGTCTGGACACCAAATACCCGCAGGGACACGCGTCTTCGGGAGGAAGCGGCAGTTTTAGAGCTGTTTCTCAGAGCAGCATCAGGATGAGTCCGGCTGCGACTGCTGCTGCCGTGGACCAAGTTTGCTTTGGGCATGATTTGGTGATTAATTAATCCCTGGCCTGTGCACATCCAGACCCCCCCCAGCAGTGACACCGGATCCGGTGTGCACACGTGGGGGAATTTCTATCCAACTGACCTGAGCCGTAAATACAGAGTTTGTGTCAGCTTTATACTTCTGTGTTGGCATCTTGCAAACCGTAGAGGACCGAAAATGCCTGATCCAGCATTTATGTGATAGAAAACGCCCTAAAGCCAGAGTTATCCTATGACAGAAGAGCCTTGGTTTCCAAGGCTGGCATTTTGATGTCTTCTGTCTTTCCATTCCAAACGGAAAGGAGTGAGCGTGCCCTGGAAAGCTGGGAGGTGCCGGAAAAATGCCGGAGAAAAACCTTCTCCTACCACCCTCCTGGAGAATTTTTTTTAAAATAATTTATGAGAATTTTAATAATTGCATTTGGAGGTTTCTTTGAGGCTGTGAGGAGTGTACGTGCCCTTGCTCTGCACCGTGGCTAGTGGGGTGCGCCGGGGCATGGCGGGGGGCCCCTGCTTTTGCCTCCCACACAGCTTAAAAGTGGTTAATGGAGGAGTTGGGGCAAAGGGAGAAAAATCCAGTCAAGAGTATGTGTGTTCGCTGCTGAGCTATAAACTTCTTGAAAATACGGACTTATAAGGCAACACTTAAAAGAATCTCATTTTGAGCCTTGTTGCATTAATGGGTAGTGGGTCTATTTTTAAATAAATTTACAAGAGGAGGAAACTTCCTTTTTGTGAAATGGAGCAAAAAGAAAAGTATCCTGAACCTGATGGTTTTAAACGGAGCATCCTCACTTTAGCAACCCGACAGCTAGTTATCGAAAGTCGCTGGTTTTCCTTCGTTTCCCACCTCTCCCGGTAAAATAAGGGGTTGGGCGTGAAACGAGCCATGGCAGGGAGGGCGATGGCGCGGGGTGGGCACGGAGCCTGGGATAAGCCCAGGACAAGCCGGGCATTAGCAGCGCCGGCTCCCACCGTAGCTGCCATCTTTGCCCTGTCTCTTAATAGTTGCTTCCAGTTGTAAATGTCAAATTTGGCTTCAAAGGGGGGTTTTGAAGGGGAGAGAGGAGCAGAAGGCTCGTGCCTCAGTGTCTGCGTGAAGATCTCGGGGATGCACGTGTATTTTATTGATGAGTTTGTGTTCGTTGTACTTCATCGGGTAAGAAGAAACTTAAGTGTAAGTTTAAGTACAGGTATGAGTCCCACCTCAGGAATCACCTATGGTAATTAACTGGCATTAACGAACAATTGGCAGCAAAAGCTCTGCATGCAGATGGGTCAGCGGAGTGGGGCCAGGCTCTCCGAGGCAGCTCATGGGAAGGCTGGGCTGGAGAAGCTCTTTCCTCACCCTGATTTGGGCTCGATTGGAGCCATCCCCAAATCCTCCTGCTTCAGTGAAACAGCAGGTCTCGGCTCTGTAGGAAGCAAAGGGGCCATTTCTGCATCGTCCCACTGCTGGCCCCTCGTGGGTGAAGGTCGGAGAGCCGGCTGTTACGCTTTGCAGTACATCATTTGGGTCTTGCTTTTTTTCCAAACGAAGACTTGCAGAAGGGGAAAGCAGGCTTGGATTTTAGAATTTCAAAATATCGAAAATGGCTTTTCCGTTTCAACTTCTGAAGTTGCCCTTCCAGGGGCACAGGAAGGCTCGTGCAGGAGGGCTTTGCAGCAGCTCTCCTGCTGCGGTCTGACGTGCCGGGCGGCTGGAGGAAGGCGCAGAGAAGGGAGTGTTACGGGAAGGAAAAGCCGCGTCCCCAGCGCATTTTTTGGCCGCTGTGAAACTGCAGGTGATTCACCCCCAACGCCAAAGCTCGCTCAAAGCTGAGCCTGAGCTGCCTTTGCAGTCGGAGCAGCCCTGCTTTGCTCCCTTTCGCAACGGCCGCGGCACTTCAGCTGCCTGCAGCGGCCGCAGGGCCACGGCAGGAGACAGCGAGGCGTCAGCCAGCAGCAGAGGGAGTTTCTTGGATATAATTCCCAGGTGTTTGTAGGCAGCGGTTCATGTTCCTGCAGCCTTGTCCCAGGGAAGCACCTCTCCCGCCCCATCCCGCTCTCCGCAGGGAAAGGCGCTCTCTAAGCCTGCAAAGCACCCAGATTCGGGCAGCCCGCGCAGTGCGGCTGGGAGATGGTTGCTGCATGTGTGGGGCTGAGCTCAGTTAACCGACAGCCCCCCAAAAGCCACCGTGGGGCTGCCAACCCAAAGTGCTATCTTGGCAGGGTGCTGGGCTGGCCAGAAGGCAGCACCCTTCAACATAGGAGCGGTAGCAAGGCTCCGCTGGGATCCTGGAGAGGTTTTTCTCCTCATCACCGCTGACATCTGCACAGACATCCTACACCCTTGCGCAGCTCGAGCTCAAGACACTGGAGCTCTCCCAGGCAGAACAACCCGATAGGACAGATTAATCCTTGGCTGCGACTGTGAAAATATCAAGGTCAAATGTGCACTGTCATGAAGGTTTCGTTTTTCCCCCACGCTCCCCTAACCTTTCCTTTTATACAAGACAGATATGTCAGCGTGGCTCCTCTCCAGCTGACGGGGCTCAGCTGATGTTTCTGTCCCCATTGCACGTGTGATTTGACGCTCGGGTGGCGTGAAGCCTCCTCTCCTCCATCCCCCCGGCCGGGCACCGCCGCTCCGCGCCATGGTCCCCAAAGGTGTGTGCCTGGGGGGGATGCAGCAACCCCCGCCAGCAGCGTTGGGGCACCCGGCTCCCACTTTGCATGGCCAAGAAACTCTTAGAGGCTGGGAAAAGGCTGGAGCGTGGGGGACTCCTGCGTGCCACAGTCTCCAGCTGCATCCCATCACGGCCAGAAACAATGGAGCAATCCCAAAGTGTCTGTGTAGCCCTTGCCAATGCTCGGCAGTGGAGAAGGGCTGCGCTGCATCGGCAGAGCCTTGCTCTCAGGAGCGTTACAAGCCGCCCTGCCCCTTGCTGCGTGCGTGCTTCAAGCCGTGGCTTTGCAGGGGGTAAGGTATCTCCCGCAGGGACAGCTGCGCCATGGGAGGTTTGGCACGTCGCTCTCGGCCCCGACAGGAGGAATGCGTCGTCCTCCTCCTCCTCGGAATGCCTCCCACCCCAGCAGAACCCCCGTCACCCGCACCCCGAGCGTGGGACGGGGGGCGGCTGGGTCCGGCAGCAGCAATACGCAGGGCCCCCCCCCACCCTGTGCATGGGGCCAGTTCACAAAACGCTGCTCGGGTGGAAAGTCCTGCATGGGAAAGAGCAAACGCAGCAGGACGAGCCCTGCACCGAAGAGGGTTTGCTGTCGGCGGTGCGTGGAGGTGGATTTGAAATCACCGAGGTCCTGCCAAACCCCGCTGGGGTTCCCCAAGCCCCTCTGTGGGGTCTCAGGGCAGCCCACAGCCGCCTCTGGAGCCATGAAAGCCATCGTGGCTGCCTGTTTGGATGCCGTTGCCTGTGCTGACACTTTTTCGGTCTGAGGCTGAAAGCGGAGGTTTTACACGAGGTGGTGTTTTTACTTTTGGTCTATGGTCAGGGAGGAGGAGCAGGAGCTGGAGGGGGTTTGGCCTTTGGAGTTTTTTTGCATTTTTCGGTAGTGGGTTGAATGCGTGAAACCATCTCCTTTCCCAAGCAAACCGGTAGCACACGCTGCTCTTTTCTTGCTGCAAAACCTGGTGCAAGCGCGGTCTGCTCCCAGCCCGGCATGCCTGGACACGGGGAGATGGGACGCTCGGCTCCGTGTCACCCCACGCTCCCCCCCTCCTTAGCGCGGCAGCAGCCGGCGTTTCCGCTCGGCCAACGAGCCAGACACGTTTGTAACTTAACGGGATTTAGGAAGGCAGTGGAGAGCGTGTGCGCCCGGTGTGTGGGAAATCTATTGACATTAAACTGGAGGAGAGTCTGTTTAACAAACTTTGTCACTGGGCTTGCAAGGCAATGAATCAGCCGCAGCACAGCGGGGACGTAAGGAGGGGGTGCGGGGTGCAAGGCTCATGTTTGCAACCGAGGTAGGGGCGGCTGGGATGGGAAATGCCTATCCTGGGTACGCCGTCCCCCAAAACCCCACGTCCTCTGTAAGGGCAGCGCCTTGGGGCCTCTGCTCTGTTCCCCGGGGCCGTTACGTGCTGCGGGGTCCCCTGCAGCCACCGTGATGGCTGAGCATCGCAGTGCGCTCACCCTAAAGTTTTGCTTTTCTTCATGCATTTACCAGCAGTTGAAATAGCAGTTCATCACACGAACAGCTCATTTAGCATCGCCCCGCGGTTGCACGTCTAGTCCAGGTACGTTAACCACGCTGCACTGACGCGTAATTATTCTCCATCAGGTAGTGAACTTCCTGGTTAAATGAATTAGGAGTAATTATAGGTATCACAGCATAATTGCAACGTGGCTGCTGTTTGCAGGATGACTAATTGCCGTATCCCGTGAAGCAGCTCTGCCGTGTGTACACACACGCTGGGGTCGAGGAGCTTGCGTTTTGCTTCACCTTTTGCACTTTGAAACTGGCTGTTCTAGCGTCGGGAAGCAGCATATCGACTCGTCTTGGTGGTGGAAATACCGACTTCTCCCAAGAGCTTCCTCCCGTATCTTCTGCCTCCTTTTGGGCTTGGGTCCGGTTCGAATGCCCGGGGACCGGCTGGGCTGGAGGAGGCTCGCTGCCGCTTCCTTGCCCCCACGGGCATCTCCAGCTCTGCCCTGCGAAACAGCAGGGAGTCCACGCAGGAACAGCACAGCCCTTGCTTTAACCTCAGCCCAAAGTACCTCCCTGATGTTTGCACGCTGCAACATTCTCGCGTTGTGTTTGTGCACATTAGGTGATGCACTGGAAGAGCATTTTAGGGCTGAGGGGTTTCTCCCAGCAGAGAAGAAAATTGCAGTCCTAATTCCTTCTGTGAATTAACGTTTGCTCCGTCCCTTCTCCCCGACCGCTCCCCCCCACCAGCCGGGATGTGCGTCCCATCAGAAATGATGCTGAGTCTGTAGTTGCGATTTGCTACCTGCTGTAATTATCCTACCTGAGTTTTCTGTGACTTGGAGCCAAAAGTTTGCTGCTGAGCTTGGCTCGCTGGGAGCCTTGTGTTGGTGGGATAGGAATGACGCGAGCTCGGCTCACGAGTCCTGGTGCAGAAAAGCAGTGGCTGCAGCCTGGGCTGCAGCTCGGGAGACAGCTGTGTAAGTGATGCACAACATCTGGCCTGGTTAAACAAAGCAAATAATCACGTTGTAATCGGCCAACCTGTGAAATACCTGCTTCTGTTGGGAGAACGTTCTTTACGGAAAGCAAAAGCGTTGCTGGGATTATTTTTGTGCCTGAGTGCTCTGTGCTTTGCAGCACTCCCAGTTCTGTTTCCTTGGACCGCCGGTGACATCCAGTAGCCAGCAAGCTTAATCACAAGAAAATATTTTCTATAGATCTTTCAGAATATCTACTTCAGCCTGAATTTCAAATAAACATTGCCATGTTTGGAAATCTCCCTGGTGCGCCCCCCCCCCCGCATGAACTTTTGCTGACGGTGACTCATCACGATCCCTCCCCGGACAGCAGGAATGCCAGGCTGCCGCGGGGACCCGAGGGTCTGCGCTCGGGTGGGGGTGCGACAAAAGACAAGCCTCTTGCACGCTCTTGGTCACCAGATGGATCTCCCCTCTTTTTTACCCCCCCCCTTTTTTACCCCCCCCTTTTTTACCCCCCCTTTTTTACCCCCCCTTTTTTACCCCCCCTTTTTTACCCCCCCTTTTTATCCCCCCCTTTTTTACCCCCCCTTTTTTACTCCCCCCCTTTTTCCCCCCCTTTTTCCCCCCCTTTTTTCCCCCCCTTTTTTCCCCCCCTTTTTTCCCCCCCTTTTTTCCCCCCCTTTTTTCCCCCCCTTTTTACCCCCCCCTTTTTACCCCCCCCTTTTTACCCCCCCTTTTCTACCCCTTTTCTACCCCCCCCTTTTCTACCCCCCCCTTTTCTACCCCTCCTTCCCCCCTTCCACCCCCTTTTTCTCCCCTTCCCCCCCTTCCTCTCCCTTCCCCCCCCTTCCCTCCCCCCCTTTCTCCCCCTATTTCCCTCCCCCCGTTTTCCCCCCTTTTCTGATTTTACTGGGCGGTTGGAGCTCCTTTGCCTGGGACGGACGGGCCGTGCTGACGTGGTGCTTCCCAAGCCGGGAGCTCATTAAACGCGGCCCAAGGCACGACCGGGATGTATTTATTCCCCCCCCCCCCGCCCTCTCTCCTCTGTGTGGTGGATTTAAATGTAAATGTTAACTTATGGCTTTAATCCTCCCGGGCAGTGGGCTTGGGAGGTGGATGAGCATAAAAATTAGTGGAGGCTATTCCGCTGGTTGCCCAGGCTCTTTAATTAATGTTCTGCAAAATGGCGCTTTGATGAGGGGTGACTTTCCAGGTGTAATTATAGCGGCGCAACAATTAGCTGGGCTGGTGTGGGTGTGAGTACTGCCACTTCACAGCCAACAAAAAGCTCGCTCTTCGGCAATCGATAGGTACAAATCTATAAACTCTGGTGCATCAAAGGGGACCGAGTCAGTCAAATACATCCCCAAACCCCTTATTTGTTTCTCCAAAAAAAGGAGAATTGAAATGATGATGACCCACCAGTGACGAAGGCGTGTTTCCTTTGGCGGTGGGCTTCTTAATTAAGTTATTCACACGTTAAGCATTAGAAAAAGCCAACGTTTAGGACTGCAGGGAGCATTTCCAGCGGAGTGCTGTTGGTTTAGTTAAACCTGGACAGCGGCGCTCCGGATGAAACCTATCCCAGCAAAGCGCAGGTGGCGGGGAGGCTTCCCGAGCCCTATTTCCTTTTTGATAAAAGTCACTAAAATTTACCCCAAAGCCCAGAATAAGAGCACCAATTCGTTACAGGTGCAATACGCAGTCAATTTTATCCGAGTTAAATCACTTCCCTTCTCTCCGCTGTCTCCATCCCCATCCCCGGTTCATCTTCTAAGGATGTTTCATTAGAAAACGGACAATTTCAAGCTCAAAACCTCCTTTTTAGGGTTTGCACAGCGTGAGCCACCGGCAGTCCCCAACCATTCATAATCATAACCTGCCCTTGGCTGCCTGCTGTTTGTTTTCCAGCTCAATTGGCCTCTTCCCGTTGATGCCCCACGGAAGCGCCCGTGCGTCGGTCCCTGCCGCGAGGGTGGGCGCTTGCGGGGCGGTTAGAAAATCAAAGGGCTCCTGCTTTTCTTTTGGGGTGTTTTGCACAAACGCAGATACGCACGTTGAGAGTCCTGGCCCAGAGAGCGGCTTTAATGGTTCTCTGCTCACTGGAAAATACCCAGAAAGGAGAAAAAAGTGTAAAAGGGAAGAAAGAAAGAAAAAAAAAAACAGTGCTGCCTTTACCATAGCTTATATTTCTTAATTTATTTTGCAAAATACAATATCCAAAGGTTCCAGCTGCCAACTTTTTCTCCGTGATGGCCTCATAAATCCTTTAAATTAAAATTCAGCGTTTTCCCCTAAATTGAAGTTAAAATCTATTGATTTAGTAGAGAGGATGAAGCTAAATGTGTATTTGTATGTATGTCTGAACACTCTACTTAAAAACATTCGGGGAGGGGCCTTTAAATGAAATAGTTTTACATTCATCCTTCCTGTTTCTTGGTAATTCTCTGCTCGGTGGTAACACTGAGCTCTCCAGGTGGAAAACTCAAATGCTGCCTGGAAAATTAGGGCTTCGAATATAGGCAATTGCAGAGATATACATAAAATAAATAGCTTTGCAAGAAGTGCGTGAGACTACCGCCATTTCCGATGCACAATAGCACAAGTCCTTTTATCAAAATTCCCATTTGTATTTAGGCTTGTGAGGTTAAATTTATCTTTGGGGGGGGAGAAAAACCCTTCCCACAAGACCTGCAAAATACTGAATTAGAGAGCATGGCCGAGAACTGCAGGGGGAGTCTAGGAATGGTCCCGAAATGGGGGCTGAGAGGGGTTCCCAAAGACGTCACTAATGTGAGGGGCTCACGCGCCGGGCGCTCGCTGGGTTCAAACCCCCTCCTGCACAAGGCAAGTATTTTGCAGGCAGCTGGGAGGAATGGCAATGAATTCTTCATTCCGCGATCGAGCAAGTGGCCAGCCTGGTGAGTGCGGGGATGGATGATGCTTCGATGGAACTGCTGCCAAAACTGTCGCTGTTGAAGGTGCTGCTGTCGTGGGAGGGGATTTTCCATGGGTGCATTTATTTCCCCGGGCTTTTCCGGCTGCAGAGAGCTGCTGGGCTGTTGCAGAAGGACTTGCACGGTGCTGGCAGGGAGCTGTACGTGGCCACCGAGCACCAAAAAAATAGGTGGGCTCAGCGCTAAAATACCGGGCTTGTAACCGCTGCCTGTCTTTGGGTTCATCTCGGTTTTGGGGGGATGATTTCTGGCTGTCACCCCATCCCCGTGCGTTCCCTAATTGCTCGCCTGGCTCCATACAATTATTTTAAGGATACCTTGTCTGTCAAAAACTGACATGCTGGAAAGCATTCGTTGCTTTAGTTCCTTTCTTAATTTCTCTGGGCTGGTTTCAACCAGGCAGTCGTCTGCTGGTCGGATCCGGGACTGGAAGGAAAACAAGAATTCATGACTCCCGAGGCGTCGGGAGGGAGGGAGCCCTGGGAGCTCCCGGCCGAGCCTCGAGTCTCCCGTGTCCCCGCCTGCACCCCGTCCTCACCACCACCAAAAAGGCAGGCTCCTTCCTCTGCCCACAGCCAAAATGAAAAAAAGGAAATTAATTTGCATTTTCCAATGGGAAATGGCACAAAGAAAGAAAATCCCGATTTGTTTTAATCTGAGCCAGTCCTAGCGCTCCCCATCCTGTTAAGATTAATTCATGTTTGCATTTACGCCCATAAATAGTCCTGCTGGATTCATAGGGACCAAACGTATGTGCTGGTGAAGTATAGAAGGGGGCTGTGAAGGATCGGGGCTGTGGCTTTGCAGGAGCGGCAGAGCAGGGCACTGAGATACGACTCACGTAAACCGTGTGGAACTCCCTCTCTGGTTTCCATGAGCTGTCACCTCTCCTTGCCTTGGTTTGTAGTGGAGGGGATGGTGGTGGTGTAACTAAAAAAAACCAGGGAAGTGCACTGATGTTTCATTTTTAGATCTTTTCTCCCGCTTTTCCACTCACTTCCTCATTATTTAAGGAACATAGTCTATATATATGCATATGGTGGTATATACATACGCAGATATATGCGTACACCTATGCATGTGCGTGTATGCGGACGATGGGTATATATCTCCCCCCACCCCTGAGCTAGGTCAAAACTGTATTGTCCTCCGAGTTCAGAATGCCATGCCTTTTTTCCCCGTGGATTTGGCATTCCTCTCGGAGCCAGCAGGATGTTTTAGGCAGGCAGCCACAAATAATACGAAAAGCAAAGCCAGGGCTGTGACTTTGTTTGTGAGCTCTGCTTGTAGATCGTTGCCTCGGAGCAGCTTCAACCCAGGGATGCGGCGGTTTCGGGGAATCGCGAGGTGGCAGGGGCGGTGTTTGGGCTCTTCGTTTAATTTTTCCAACGCTCCGGCAATTGCACTTCACCTGCCTGTGCTGCCAGGTTGAGAGCAAGTTTGCACCTCCCTTCCAGAGTGATTAGAAACCAGCTTCCCTAGAAACCTTCCGGGAACGTATTTAATTGGGCTCTAAACAATGAAATGGGAACTTCATGGATTGTTATGCATATGTGACTTTTTTTTTTTCTTTTTTTTTTGCTTTTATACCTTGTCAGCAGTTTGCAACTATGGTAACAACACAAAGATGAAACAGAAACTTGATTAAATCAATACATCAGACAAGTACAAGTACCTAACATATACTCTGTTTCTTCACCCCCCAAATACAAAAACCGCTGAAGAGCGAGATTGAACTAGACTGTAGGGTGATTTTTCTTTTTCCCCCTGGCAAATCATTTGGGATCACTATATTTATTTCTTCAACTCTTGCTTTTTCATTTTTTCCCCCTTTTTAACAAAATTGGACCTGTCATTTAGATTGCAATGTTTTGCATACTTTCAAAGTCACAGGGCAGAGAAGAAAAATGAAATACAAGTTGTTTGGTTTGTTTTTTTTTTTACTTGGGAAACTAGGTGGTGGTCCTAGAAGCAATTTAAACGCAGTGTTTTCACAAAGCTCCACCTGTGTGAGGAGAAGCAGGACTCGGTCCCACGTCTTTTTGCAGAGGTTTTCATGTCGGGAAGCGGCCGGGAAGCCGCATCCACCCTTTATGTTGCGTTTCCCTAGCGCGTCTGCAGGAGGGTCGCAAAGTGCTTTGAAAATACTCGTTTGGCCCCGTAATAAGCGTGTCGGGGAGGGTGACAGTAATTTCGGAGGTGGAGGCTGTGCAGCCCCGTTCCTCCAGCCTGCAGTGAAGAGGTGCTGTCCCTCCAACTCCCGGGATGCTCCAGGGATGTTGTTGTTCCAACTTCACCCCCGTGACTCAGCCCTTGAAGCGGGAATTGCATTCAGCCCTCTGCTTCCCATCCTGATGGCATGCGTAAACAATTACTGTCATCTTAAACCTCCCTTTTAATTTGTAAAAGCCTACTTTTAGTGGGCTTGAGTTTCCCAGGCTGACAGGCGGATAAACGCCGGGGAGAGACAGCGGGGATGTGCACAGCGAGGACGGTGCGGCGTTCCTCGCGTGTTGGGAGGAGAGGGATAAATCCAGCCAGCAAATATCGCTCCATACTTAGCCTATGCGCTGGTGCAGAAGGAATGCAGGATGCGGCCCGCAGGACTGATGAACAAAGCAAGGCACCAGAGTTTGTGAACCCTTAAAATAAACACGTGGGGTTGGGTGGTGGGTTGTTTTTTTTTTTTGCAGCGTGCAAACTAATTTTTACTCAGTTTAATTATTTTTGTGGAGAAATTTGAACTGACAAGGGTATGCAACTGCAAGGAGCCTTAGCAACCCGAGTAATAAAGAATCTCGGATGAATGTAATTCCTGCTCTGTTTCTACCGGGAGACTAAATAAGAAATGCCGAGAACCAGACTTCTCACTTGCTAGAAGCAGACAGGATTGGGGCCCCAAATTGAAAGCACATTCTTAAATCATGTTAATGGCCCTGGGATGCGGTTCCTCATTCAAGCTCCATTGTCAGCCATGGGAAGGCTCCTTCTCCGGGTTGGGCTGGAGACAGTTTGTTCCTGTTTGGTAGAACCAGCTGGTAAAATCACAGCCAGTTCCCAAAATTGCCTATTTAAAAAATTGCCGTCGGCAAGTTTCACTCCTGGCCTCCCCTGGGCAGCCCCCCGGGAGCAGGCTCAGCTGGCGGCTCCTCTTGGGCTCCTCCTGCCTGCTCAGCCTCCGGCGGGGAAATCCTCAGCCCTGACGGGGTGGGTGGGGAGGAACCCCTTGCCCACCCATCGCCGGTCCCACTGTCTTGGCCTGCGGCTCTCAGGGCGAGGAGGCTGCTCGGTTTCTGCAGGGTTGGGTGGTGCTCACGCAAATCCTCACTCGGGTTGTGGAGGTTTTGTATTGCTCTAAACGAGCTGCAGCTTCCATCGTAGCGGACCGGGGTCTTCCCTCTGCCTTACGCTGTAGCCAGCTCCCAAAGTGTGAGTTCTCCTGTGCCCTGTGACAGGGTGAGTGTCTTGCTTGCTCATGCCTTTTCTCTTCAGACACTTTCAGAAGCTACAGACAATTTGGGGTACTCTGGATCGCAGGCTGTTACAGCGACAGAGAGTCATAGACTGGTTTGGGTTGGAAGGGACCTTCAAAGATCATCCAGTCCAAACCCCTGCCATGGGCAGGGACATTTTCCACCAGATCAGGTTGCTCAAAGCCCTGACCAACCTGAACACTGCCAGGGATGGGGCATCCTCTGGGCAACCTGGTCCAGTGTTTCAGCATCCTCATCGTAAAGAATTTCTTTCTTATATCTGATCTAAATCAACCTTTTTTAGTTTAAAACGGTTACGCCTTGTCCTATCACTACAGACCCTGGTAAAAAGCCTCTCTCCGTCATCCATTACAGTTATGTAGCCATGACTTTGGAAGTGCTGTTCCTGTGGTATCTGAGCAAAACCGCCTCAGATGATGGGATCTCCTTGGCAGTGGCTGGCATAAGGTTAAATCCCTTATCTTTTATACATTCGTATTCTTGTGAAACATGGTTTTTAAAGTCTCAGCAAATGCATTCGGGCAGTTTCTTTAAATAACCAGGGATGATAAAACGCTATCAGTGGAAAGGCCATCTGTTCCCCTTGCATTGTCAGAGGAGTGGAAGTGCAACTTCTCTCCGCGCATCCCTTCCTCCCTCCAGCGTTCCCGGGGTTTCCAGCTCAGGCACCCGTGGCTGTCATACCCATTTTCAAACCTCTTCTTCCAGTGTGCTTTTTCCAGCTAGTTGTGTGCCCAAAATCCAGGTCTCCTTGGAGGAAAGGTCGCTCTCTCTGCAGCTGGCTGATGTACCTGGAGCTCTTCCTCCCTTTGAATTTCTCTATCGTTTGACACCGCTCACCTGTGTTTGTTTGGCCCAGACCAGGGGGACCAGTTAACCTTAATCAAGGCAGGCAAATGAAAGGCTGGGAAATAATCTTGTTGAAGTGTTTAGATTTAAAGATCTGACATTAGAGAGAGTAAATGTCAAATTGAGTTTAAACAACAGAATAACACTTGAAGGGCCAAATTTTTCTCTGGTGTATATGGCTGCAAATCCACTTACTTCCCACAAAGAATTTGGCTGTATTTCTAAGCAATTCCTGTTCGGAATCACGGGGCTGCTGAAGTTCACGGCAGCCACCCACCAACGAACCTGTGGTGCTCCGGCTCTCCGCAGCCCACCGCAGATGCCGGCGGGAGCTGCTGCCTCTCACGTCTCCTACGTGCAAAAAAAAAAGCTTTTTTTGCTCTTCCTTATCCTATAATCTTCCTTTTATTTGGATAGCCCTTGTGTTTTCCCTGCTGTTCCATCATACCTTGCTTTCTGTGTTGACTGGGTCCCTGCCCAGTGCATTTTCCACTAATCCCACCAGCCAGGATCCCCCCGAGCGCTCCGGGATCTCCGGTGTCATTTCCCACCCACACTCGCCCTTTGAGGACGAGCAGGGATGAGCTGCAAATTGAAAACCCCCATTCTGAATCTATTCGTGTTTCTCCTGAAGGGCTTTTCATTCCCATGCAGATGCTCAGGAAACGATGTTTAATCATCCCTTGATTGAACAGAAAAAGAGCGAATATGCTCACATTCGGGTTTTTCTCAGAAGCTGTTAGACAATTGATCAAATTATGAGAAACCTCATTTGGCTCTGTGGGAGCATGGTCTTCAGTTGGGAACTTATTTATGAGGTCCTGTAATGAAGATAGATGATGGTACCTGGAACAGAAAACAGAGCTTGTAATTGAGAATGCAGGAAGGTGGTGGTGGTATCGTTAACTACAAGCCCCAAGAAGGCACCTGAAAAAATTCCAGAACCCTGACGCTGCCTTCAGATGCGCGTGCTTGAGATTACTTCCAAACGCTTTCAACCAAAATTATTCCATGTAGCCGTACCTACCCGGTGCCTGTCGAAGGCAGCGGTCCTGGCAGCTCTGCGGAGGGTGAGTGGCAGGAGCAGCATGGAAGGAACAGTAATTAAAGAGCGCTTATGAAGTAATTGGCATTAAACTTCGCTGGAGCTACCTTGCTGAAGAGTTGTAATTATTGCAGAACACGGTTGCTGGAGGCTATACACAAAATACGTTGTCTCAGAGCGCAGGCGCAGCCCAGGGAGATAGCACGTGGCTGGCTTGTCTGGTGGGATGGAGAGCGGTGGGAGAACACCCGGCGTGCTGCTGCCGCTTCTCAGCTCGCGGGCTGCTGCCGAGGCCACCGAAGCGTGCCGCGCGAGCAAAGTATCGTCGTTCCATCTCCCTAATGAACAAGTTCTCGTGGGCAGAGGGTGGGAGCAGAGAGCTGGTGCTGCTCACAGGGCTCTCCTTTGGGAGTTTGCATCCGCCCCAGGGCTTGCTGCGGCCAACGGACGTTGACGAATGGGAGAAAATACATGAGATCGTGTTAAGCAGGCAGCGAGGAGGGCTCGGGAGGGTTTGGTTATGAGAGCTTGACAAAGTGGTGGCAGGGAATGCGTGGAAGGTGCAGACATGTTGGAAAAACATTAATGTGGCTGGTAAAGGGGGGGTTGTGTGTGTAGGTCACAAGGATGAGCTTCACTGGATGAACTGAAGATGCAGTAGGATGGTGCGTGACTGTCGGATAAAATAATAGCCTTGTGTAAAAAGTGGGGCTGGACATGGTCCAAACTACAACTGGTTTTCAGGTCTGTTTGTGCGTTTGCTTTTTGGAGGCAGAAGGTTTGTTTTCCCAAGGGTTACGTTTTGTGTTGGCATTCCCTGAAGAATTTAGGGATGGCTTAAATTTTGCATACCCCTCCCACCTCAATAAATCCATACTGGATTCTCCACCATCTGAAGTCAAGCACCCAGCTGGACGGGCAGCTCTGGCTGACGTTCGTAGCCTTGCGGTAGGTCTCTTCTGCAGGATGCTGAGGGAGATGGTTCTTCTATGACTGTATTTAGCACGGAATAAAAAATTTGGTTTGCATAAAGAGAAGACCACCATCGTAACAGCGGGCTGGTTCTGGTTAGCTCCCCGGTGGCTTTGCAGCACCCTGCTCCCCGGCACTTTGCTTCTCCTGGCCACTTTCAGAATAACGCGTTATTAGAGAATAACAACGCATGACTCGGCGCGAGTCAGGCCATCGACATTCGCAAATTAGGTTCTGCAAGCTTATAATTTGGGGAGATATAACGGCAACGTGCTATCCTCCGGGAGCAGCACTCACATCCCATGCGCCGGATTCCCACTCCCGTATTAGCTTTCAGGGCTTTCCCCCGCCGCGGCTCCCCGTCCTCCGTCCCTTCTCCAGGCAATTACTCAGCTGTTTCTCAGCTGTTCCTCGTAGCGTGTTGCTGTCGGGGATGAGAAGGCAGTACCGCTGCTCCATGGGTAGAGGTATTACTTCTATTTTTTTTCCCCTTTTTTATGGCTGGGATAAGCTGCCCCCGAGCTGCTGGAACAGCTGTGGGTCGGGGACAGCCGAGCGCCCGGGTCCGGAGGGAGCGGTGAATTGAACGGCTCGAGATGGTTATTTATGTTTCGTGAGCCTGGCATTGCTCATGTTCGTAGGAGACTGATTCCCAAGCTTTACAAAATGAGGCTCTTCAGAGGTGTATAATTAGGGAAGGGCCAGTAGAATAAAACTGATCTCCTTAGGCTCAAGTCTTAACAAATCCTCGTGCTCCCTCAGCAGTTGCTGATTTTCACGCCGTGTTCAACTCGAGGCTGATGAATGAGGACCTGCTTCCCTTCCTCACCCCTTTAATCTACCAGGAAGCCTATTTGCAGTTACTGTTAGATTTGTTTTTAACCTGTTTTTCTTTTTTTCTATATCTGAGGGCATCCCGCTCTCCACCACACACGCTAACAGCCCGTTATTATTGCTGCTTATCAGACCGTGCCCCTGCGGCTCCGCGAGTCGATGCTTTTCTTTTCCTGGTGGAGACACAAACCTGGGTTTCTCTGAGACGATTCTTTATATTGACCACAAGGTTTTCCAAAACCTGCAACCTCCTTATCCTCTGCGAGGGGGGACGGGGATAAAGCCTTGGCACAAGAGGGATGCTGGGCTCTGCCTTGGGAAGGAGATTGTGTCACTTGGGCACGTTTCTGAAATGCACGCCTTGCCAGTTGGTCTTGGTTCGATTTTGAGGCAGTAAAGGCTTATTTAACCAGAGAAAGAAAAGCAGCAGCAATAATCGTTGTCATCTGGTTGTGTGTGAGGTTTTAATTAAATACCCATCACTGTTCCTATTAGTTGCTTTTACAAACCTGGCACCTTTCATGCTGCTGAGCGGCTTTCACGTGCTGTCAGGAGGAAAAGCCTGATCAAGTCAGACCCACTTGTTCTCCCCTGGCTTCTCTCGTTAGTTCATTCGTCTTCAAAGGCTGCTGTCAGCGCTTCTCCTTCCAGGCACGGAAGGTGCTTGCCCATGTTTCTAGAGCTCGCGGGAGATTCAAGCAAAGGCACAAGCTTCTCTGTCCCCTTTGCATCTTCCAAGCCCTATATCCCAGAGCAAAAGCCCTTTGCTTCTCTTGCTCTGCAGCTTTGTGCATCGTTTCATGGGTACCTCCCTGGGACCTCTGCCTGGTGATGCTGAGCTGGCCGGGGCACGGGCAGGGTGGTGGTGGTGGAGACCTGGCAGCACAGAGGAGCTGCTGGGCAGGGTCCACCCTGGGTCTTCATCCACCTCTTCATGTTTTGAGGTTGTCTTTCTGCTCCAGTCCTTTTGGGAAAGGAGGTCCTGATATTTTCAAGGCACAACCGCTCCATTCTCCCTTGGTCCTTTCACATCCCTCCTCCTGAACGCCGCTGAGAGGGGAACCCTCAGAAGCAGGACCCTGCAGCTCCGTGCCCTCGTTATCCATATCAAGGCAAAGGATTGGGGATTAATACCCAAAATCTGAGCTCAACCAGTATATCCATAGTCATCTAATACCTTAAACAGCTGTGCGGCCTAAGGAAACAACTGGAAAGTAATGTGTTAATAATTTCCTGCCGTTTCCTAATCTTGCTTGCTGGATCCTTTTCAGTGTTGCTCCTGACCTCAGAGTTATGCTCATTCATTCATTGTGTGCTGTGGCCGGTCGCAGCTCCCCACCGCAGCCTGCGTTTCTCCCAGGCTTGGTGGGAGACATTTCGGCACGGAATTGTTTCCCAATGTGCCCGTTGAGTTTTCTCTTAAGGAAAAAGTGATGCTGGGGGGTCCTGAAAAAACTCCTAATTTCAAAATAACAAATCGATTTGGGGAAGATGCATTGTATTTGTGCGTGTTTCCAAACCTGAGCTGTGCAGAGGGAACCGCTCGACTTGGCTTCGCCTGCTTTGTGTGTTCGTGGGAAATAAAAGCGCGCGTGTGTGTGTAAGGAGACGAACCCAACCTAATGCCTCCGAAGTGCCGGTTGCTTCTCACAGATCCAGCCGTCTGTTGATTATCACAAGAGCGAGTTGTTATCTCGCTGTTACGTGTTGAGTTTGGAGAGTAAATGGAGCGTACGTTGTGCTGCGCCTCGTAACGCTCCCACCCTCGGCGGTGGCAGAGCTGAGAACGTGGAGGGAGCTGCTCTCGCTCCGTGTTGCGGCGTTTGCTGCCATTTTCTCTCGCCACGGCTTAGGGCGAGAGATGTGCTTTTTTCTTGGGAGGGGGGATCAGGGTTTTCCTCAGGATTGCATGGTGGGTTTGCCTTTGGTGGGGCATCTTCATCACCCAAGCGGTCCCTCCTTGTCCTATCACCCCCACCATGCTCCAGCCACGGAGCTGGGGGAGAGCTGGAGCGTCTGATCCCCCGGGAGATGGCTGGTGGAGCTCATTACAGCGGCACCTGCTCCCGGGGCCCGCGCGCTGTCACTTGGAGGCACAGCCCCTGTAATCCACACTGTCCCCTGAACTCCGCGTTCTTTCCCACATCCACAGCTGCTGCGAGAGTTGTGCTCGCTCGGGGCTTTTCCAGCGCGCTACGTTTTTACGCGGTGTTCAGGTTTTCTGAGCTGCTGGGTTTTTTTCTTTATTTGCATAAAAAATGAGTGTCAGCTCCTCAAGTCATCCTGCGTCTCAGAGGGCTCTTGATCCCGCTCGTCCCAGATGCCCCAGGTAGGGCAAGGTTGGTCACGGTGGTTTTCTTCGTGCAGAAATTTGCAGCTCAAAGGAAAGAAGTCGATGGAGTGAACATTTCATGTTTTCAGGAAAAAAAGGTTGACTCTAAGAAACCTGAGACCCCAAACATCACACAAAACCAACTGAAAAGGGCTTCACCTTTTTAAAGGGGAAATGGGTCTCCTCTCTGAAGAGGGAGCTCTTCGGGGATGGTTTTGTTTCATTCACAAACCCACTTTTCCCTCATTTGGATAAAAGTTCCCTCAGAAAATTTATGACCTTTGCTATGGTGGGAGCTGAGCTACCGAAGGACAAACTCCTCAGAATAGGGAAAGAGGGGAAATAAGGAGGCAAATAATGAAATATGTCAGTTATTTCATAAATTTAGGACAGCCAGAAGAAGTCCATCCTGAAGACTGAGGTACACATGTGGATTGTATATATAATTGAGGTTTATGGCCCACAGGAGCAAAATGCAGAAGAGTCCCTGCCCTGCCCTGTGCCAGGTTCTCCCGGGCTGACATTTCGAAGGGGGAAGAATGGTGAAATAATTTCTCCGTCACTGCTGCTGCTTTTCTGCCACCGAGCACATTCACATTCCGGGTGTCACACAAGGAGATAACTGAAAAGCTGTTCTGGGCTTGTTTAGCAAAATGAAATTGTATCTCCTTCAGCCTTTAAGGAAAAGTCATGTCACTAGTCAAGTGTAAAGAATTGCTGACCCTTGCTGCTGAGATAAGGGTATGATATCAGGCTTTTTTCTTCCCTCTTCTCCCTGCTCGATAGAAGTTAGGAGTGTGCCTGCCTAAAGACACAAATCAAAGCCCATCGCTTTTACCTTGAGTGAGATAATGCCGCCAAGAACAGAAAGACACAGAAGAGCGGCTGGTTCACTGAAGCTGGTGGGACCCCATCCCCACGTCTCCGGCACCGGGACCCCCGTGCATGGCAGGAACCACCGCGCCGGGGCCGCTGCCCGTGCCATTCAGCGTGAAGCCCAGTGCTCGGGCTAAATCCTGGCGCCTGCGGTTTTCCGCCTGCCGGGTCCTGCTGCCATTCCAGTGGGTGGAAAGAATGCCCCGAGCCCGGCGGGGGCTGCTTTTATCTGCGCAGATACCGGGGCCCCTTTTGGAAACTCTGCTGGGGAGAGGAAGATAATATAATAAGAATGTGACAGTGAGAAGGAAAGGTAAAGCAATGAGAAAAGACAACGCCTGACAGCCTGGGATGGAAAGAGATACTTACGGGAGGAGATAATTCCTATCTTTATGCCCAGGGAGGTTTCTGTCCATTAGTCACTTTAACATTAATAAGAGTTGTGTGGCCAAGTCCTAAAGAGTGGCTTATTACGAAGAGTGCAGCCCACTATAAAACATGTCATCCAGAGCGACAGACTTGCCTCGCAGCTCCGTTATCCCAGAAATGTGATGATAGAGAGAAATGAGGGCTGCAGCCTGCTGCAGCTGCTCTCCTGGAAGAGGCGTCCGGCTCGTGCTCGGCTGCCGGTGGCACTCCGCTGTCCTGCGCTCCCTGCTCGCACCCTCGCTGACGTCGGCCCCGCTGACGGCTACGTTTTGGAAGAAGCTACGGAGCCCTCCGGGATGACTGGAGAAGTGGGATTTTTGAATTCTTCATCCCAGTGTGCCCGGAGGACTTGGATACCCAAAGGGCCGTTGAGGGAGTAGGATGAAGACCTCCGCGCTGTTGGGCTCACTTGCTCAAGCTCGTTATCTCCGGTAGCATCCAGCCTTCACCCTCCGACAGCCCATTGACGTGTTGTGAGCTGGTGGCCTCCATCCAAGTCCCGCAGACCACCCACTGCGCACGCCCACGGGGCTCGTTGGTTCCCTTATAGCACATAGGAGAAGTCAAAAGACAGGTCGTGCTATAGGTGCTGGGCTTCACTTTCCATGTGTGCTCAGTCAGGTGAGACACAAGGGTACCTGGTGCGTCTCTGCTCGGCGTTACTGCCTTTACCAGGACCAGCAACTCAACATCTACTATCGCTGAGCGCCTCTTGGAGAGGAACCTCTCTGCTGCCCGTGCAGCCTTTGGCGCGGGGGAAACTGCCCTCGAGTGGGTAGGGCAAGGTCCGAGCTCCGCCGGCAAGCTGGCTGCCAGCGCCGCGGGTGACGGTGACATTCCTGAATTGATAAGAGCGTTCCGAGTCCACGCTCTGTGTGGTTGCCAGCCTTGGAAGTTTTGCCAGCTCTGTTCTAGTAACGAAACCGGGCAGGCAGATTGCAAAACCGTTCAGAGGAGAAAGCCGTGCAAGGGGGGGAGGCGATGGGGCCGTTCTGCGCTGCAGCGGCGGCAGGGAGGGCCTGCCCGCGCGGTGAGCTTGAGCGGGGGACGGCAGCCTCTAAGAGCAGGAGCAGGTTTCATGCAGCCTCCCAGTGCTTCATGAAGGAAATCGGCATCATTGCTTCCGTTTTTCCCAGCGGATAGAATTGAGCAGGAAATTTTAATTGAATGATTTGAGGGTACGGGGGTGTGTCTGCTGCTTTTGAATGGACTCGCCAATAGGGCCGAGTGGAGGAGAACAGAATTTGGGGGACGAGAGACAGCGGGTGAGTTGGGTTGACATTTAAGAAATAAAACAAGGGGCTGCCTGTGAGTGGAAGAAGGATGATCCCTGATTATCTGGGTTTGTTCTCGGTGCTCGCTGCTTTGGAGTCAATAGCTCATTCCTCGTCATGCAAGGGTAGAGCAAGACAGACGCGTGTTTAGTTTAACAACCAGAAAAGAGAAGCCAAGAGGGAGAGTCCAGGGCCGGACTCTTTCCATGGCTGCTGACCACCTCCTCCAGCAGTTCATGGGACGATCTGATGGTGCAGAGAGCCACCCGATGAGACTCGTGCAAGGCTCACCTGAAGGATGCTCAGGGGCCAGCCGGCGGCTCTCGTCCGCACACCTTCGGGGGAGACCTGCAGCAGCAGCAGCCGCCTCTGCTCGCCCACGGACGCAGGTTGCCCTTTCCAATTCGGCAGCTGCCAGGTACTTTTAAAATGCTTCAGCAGTGTTCCCTTGGTAACACTTTCAGACGCGGATCGCAACGTGTGTAGGAGAAATATTGAACTCTACATCCAGCCGCTTAATTACATGGTGAGCACCGTCCCGTTAGCGCATTAAATGCACAGCTATTCCTATTTCTCAAATGCAGATGTTATTTTTAGCTCTGACACGTTGCAAGTATCAAGTAACCGGCAGGATCAAGTAACCGCTGTCAATGCGGTGCCGGGGAATTCGCACGGGGGAACCCTTGGGATTTACCGTGTAAGTTAAGACTGGCCCCGGCTGCCAAGGACGAGGCTGGATTTCCCCAGCCATCCCGACCGGCTGCCGCTGCGTGCCCGGTGGGTTTGGGTTTGCTCCGGTGTTGGGCTGGACCGGTCCCGGTGTCTGCTGCAGCTCTGGCCGGTGTTTGGGGGGTCCAACCCAGCATCGCTTGCCGGGAGCTTGGTGCCTCCAGCCGGTGCTCGTGGGTGCAACAAGGCTCCTCTCCGCTGCTCCGTGCAGCGTTCCCCATCCCGAGGAACGACCGACACACTGTGCAAAATCACTTATGCCGAAGGTTTTAAAGCAAAGGGGAAAAAAAATGAACTTTCTGTTCAATGCATGGCAATCTGGGTTCATTATAGCTCCCTGCCAGCTCTGGTCTCCTTCTACCAGCCGCTCGTTTTATTAATTTGTCCATCTGCTTTGAGGGAAAGTGAGTGAAGTGGTACGGGGGGTTTTCTCTTTCCTTTTTCAGTCTGAGAAACCAGAGAAAAAAATCAGCTGGGAAATCTAGGCCATCCCATTGTGGCTCGATCTGGGTTTTGAAACCATCAAGCTGGGCTTATTTGAAAGTGGTCATTTCTTTCTCAGTCTCACTCTTTTGATTTTATTTTGATTTTATTTTATTCAGTCATCTGGAACAAGCAGGCGCAGAGGGGAGGTGAAAGCGGAGAACGCTGATAATAGTTCTTCGGCAGCAAGTTGGGCATCAAATAGCTTTGTCTGTGGGTTTTGTCCTTTTTTTGCTCCCATTTGCAGCGGTTGAAAGGCATTCGCAGAGGGGCCAGGGCAGGCGGGCGCGGGTGCCGCAGGAAGGCTGGTTATCCCGGGCTTTGCAAAGATGATGTGCTGGCAAGGGTTGTGCCATGTGAGCCGAGCGGCCCACCCCGATAGTTGATATTTTGCTGGAAATCTCTGGCCTTTCTGCACATCGAGCATCGTGGGGAGGCCGTTGGCAATTGCTCCTGTGTCCCTTCCTCCGACCTCGGCTGCAGGGCAGCGGTGCCTGCATCCACCCCGCTCCCGTGCCCACCGCTGCCCCAACAGCATCCTTAGTCTTAGGATAAACACATCAGTAAGTCGAAGGCTTGCCTGTTCAGACTGTGGGGGTTTTTTGGCCCACGTGTCCCAGCTGACAGCCACCCTGACTTGGCTTTTTACCCCCAGAGGGTTTCTGTGGGGTTTTGCTGCCTGCAAACCCAGAGCTTGCTGCTTTGATGCAAACTCCTTCCCTGCAGTCTCTGAATCAGGCACTTGCAACCTCTTGCTGGTTCATTTTAATCATGTCATTAGCCCAAAACTTCGCAGTTCTGGGCTCTCGTGGCAGGATGCTCAGAGGCGTGCACCACAGCCGGCGTGGGATGCCTGCTCACGGTTTCCCACGGGAGGGAGAGACGCGGATCCCCTGTGCTCTGCGTGTTGCTTGTGCCCTCTCCTGCATTACTTCACCCTCTTCTATCTGAACCTTTCTTTAAACCCGTAATGTGGATTTTTCCTCCTTCCCCCAGCCTGTCTGTTATCCCTGCAAGGTCTCACAAGGTGGCAGTGTTATTGCTAGTCCACCAGTGGGTTGCTTGGTATTTGTTCAGCACAGTATATATATATGTCTTTAAAGTCAGCTTTGATATTGGTTATGATGCTGCAGAATGTGTTTTATAACAAAGGAGGAAATATTAGGTGCAGGTGGCTGAGAGCAGCCTGTCCCGTGCCCACCACGGAGGGCTTGCGTGGTTTGTCCGCCGGCATCCACGGGTGCACGTGGGACATGGGACGTTGCCAGCACCTCCATCTCCCGGGGACCGGGAGCCACCTGGAAGAGCAGACATTAAAGCAGCCAGAGATGTTTTCTCCAACTAGGAAGCAAAACCTCATCTGCGCCGTTGTAGCAAGGTCCCCGACCATTAACGGAGGCAATCTTTGTCGCTGGTGTCTGGTTTCTGTGTTGTTTTGTTCCCCTGGTTCTCCAAAGGGGCTGGTGAGCGGCAGCCACAGCAGCAGAAGTGCACTTCTGTCAGCACAGACGGCCTCTTTGTTCGGAGCGTGTTGCCTGGGGTGCTGCTGCCTCCCGAGGGGAGAAACGGGTTTGGGGAAGCAAAATGAAGACGGGGATGGGATGCGCGAGGCCGGGACGGTGCCGCTCTTTGCGTTAGCACCGCAGCTGAGCGGCTTGGCAGAGATGGAGGTTCAGACCGGAGCGTGGGGTGCAAAGGGCACCCCGGCACCAGGGTGCAGGCAGGGAGCTGCCCCGGCTCTGCCCCAGGGTCTGCCCTGCGGCTTCCCGCGTGCACCGCAGTAATTCAGTGCCAACATGGAAATCCATTATTAATGGGCAAAACTGGAGACAAATACCAGCTCAGGCTCTGGGAGGCTGGGGGCTAAGAGAAAGCCCAAACTCTACCCGTGTTTTCCATAAACTGTCCCTGGCCCTCTGCTGCTCCCCAGCGCAAAGGGCTAGAGGACGGACAAAGCCTTGGGCTAGAGGACGGACACAAGAGCATTTTTCTCGGCCGTATTTCCTGCATTTATCTGCTGCTGCTCTGCCTCCCGCATTGCTGTCTCGTGAGTGCTTGAATTTCCTACTGCGTGGGCGCACGGCGCTTGGGGCTGCCAGAGCCAAAGCCCCCAGGAATACCAGGGGGGTTCGGCAGCTGACACGGGATGTCGGGGCGGGAGGGAGCCGGGGCGGGTCAAACACAGAGGCTGCGTTGCTGCCGGACACACGGACACCGTCCAGTGCTGCCGCATGGCTGGGCAAGTCCTCCCGCTCCTCCTGCACCATTGGAGACCCCTGTAAAATCCCGAGGGGGAGAGCCATAAATCCCAGCTGGTGCAGGGCTGCATGCGTCACCGGGGCAGTGGGGTGTCCTCTGCCACCCCAGATCTGCAGCAATGGGCGAGACGGTGCATCATGCAACGGAAAGCTTTGCTCCAGCGCCCGGCGCTGCTGCTGACTGAATCAGAGCCAAAGCTGCTCTGGTGGGTCCCCCTTTTCCTGTCCCCCCTCCAAAGACATGCATCAGGTGTTGGGGTGCTGGCGGGGGGGAGCCGAGGTGTGCATCCTCAGCTGCCTGCATGCTGCCGCTTCCCGGCGATAACGAACTTTATGGCTTGCAAAAGCGATTTCCCATCTTTGCAACTCCATCTGCATCGCTTATTGGTGGAGCAGAGATGAAGTAGCCAGGTACCACCGTTATTTACTTTATTGAAAAGCTTCTGTGCGTCTCTGTTGCTATAGAATGGCAGGATTACAGTTTCAGAAAGCACATAGCTTATCCTGTGCCCAGCCTGACAGATTTTAACCTAAAATGCTTAACGTTGTGCACGTGCTTAAGTGCTTGGCTGAACGGGAACCCATAGGAGTGTGTAAGCGCCGAGAAGTTTTAGGTAGAAATCATCACAAACACCGAGCTGATCTCTAAATCCTCACTGTTGCTGAATATCGGTGGGAGTAAATGCCATTTTGAATGGCTGAGCCCGCGCCGACGTGTGGTTGGGGGTCCATCGGAAGGGCTGGAGAGGGGTTTGTTAACTGTACGAGCTCCATCAGGCAGCAGAAGCAGAGGAGATGGGGACCGCGGGACTCCCCTGTGAACCCACGTGAAAACAAGCAGCCCCGGAGCTCGGCGGTGGCAGTGATGCTCTGCTCGGCGGCCGCAGGCACGCACACATCTGCCGGCCAGAGCTCTTGGCTCTTCTCTGGGTTTCTCATGTCTTTGGTGCGAAAGCAGCTTTTGAAACCCGGGGGACTCCTTGCGAGCGGAGGGGTGACCGGGATCTCTGAACAACAAGCGCTGGAGAGCTTTTCTGAAGAGCGAGCTGTAGGCTTTGTAGTTTGCACCCTATCCGCCCGTCTCCCCATGGGCGAGGGGGATGAAATCGGAGCAGTACCACCCAACACTCCTGCCGGAGCCACACGAGGGATAGGCGGATAAAGCGTTAGACCCAAAGCATCAGACTCCCTGTGAGGAGCAGGGAGTTGGACTCCTTGACAGGACGAGGGGGAATGGTTTTAAACTAAAAGAGGGCAGATTCAGACTAGATCTAAGGAAGAAATTTTTTATGATGAGGGTGGTGAAACCCTGGCACAGGTTGCCCAGAGAGGTGTAGATGCCCCATCCCTGGCAACATTCCAGGTCAGGCTGGACAGGGCTCTGAGCAACCTGACCGAGTTGCAGATGTCCCTGCCCACGGCAGGGGGGTTGGACTAGATGAGCTTTAAAGGTCCCTTCCAACCCAAACCATTTATGATTCTATGATTCTTATGGGTCCCTTCTAACTTGAGATATTCTATGATTTACAAGAAGGAATCTAATACCTTCTCCTTTAATAGTGAAGAATTAAAAAATTCTCTCTCTGTGGGTTCCCATCGTTTAGCAGCATCCAGAGGAGCAGGTCTTGCCTTCGGCATCGTGCTGCGATGCTGCGGTCATTGGGGTGAGCCTTCAGGGAGGAGCCTGAAGCCGCTGCCCCGCTGCCGTGAGGGCCAGAGCGGTTCACTCCTACCCGTCATGCAAACGCCCGGAGAGCTGGATTAAATTGCGATGGAGTTGGGCTTTCTCCAAGCCTCAGCTTTAGGCTTATATCCCAGCCATATGGCCAAGGACGCCACTAACTTCTCCCCAACCTCCCTGCAGAAGGCATCTTGCGATGCCTCGTGTGCGTCGCCGTAGGGCTTTCAGCGTCGTTACGCTCGTTGCCGATAAGAGTAATATATAATATTGATGTAGATCATCTGGCAGTCTTAAAGTGCTTTTAAATTGACGATCTGAGTATCAGAACAAGTGTCGGTTGTAAAATCAAACCGCTGCCGTTCTGCGGTATTGCAGGCGCAGGCTGAGCCAAGATTTTGAAGTAAAAGGCAATTTCAGGGACTGCAGGACCAGTGAGAGGTTTTTCGTCCACCTCTTTTGAATAAAATTGGTTTGTTTGCTCTCAATTAATATATATGCTTTTCCAAAATGTGTCAATTTAAAAAATCCTGAAGGGGATTAATGAAATAAACACTTTTTCTTTTCTGAATTTGGTTTTGTTGGGTATTTCAGAGCTTTCCTTTAGGAATTCAGAGCTTTTTCTTGGGAATTTTCTGCGGAGGGTTTTTTCCACGCATTTCTTCATGCTGTTTCGTAGCATGTCAGAAGTGGCAGAGCACAGAGGCCGACTGTTTTATTATTGCACAAAGATGAGGCGTTGCTGCAAAACGTTTCAGTCTGTCTCCTGTAGCATCTGCCCATAATGACTTTAAAAAAGTAAATTAAAAAAAATGCTTCGGTTCATGCGTCAGTAGCACATGTCAGTAGTGAATAATTCCATACTGCTATTAGTACTGCACTAGGGAAACCTCGTCAAAATAACCTACAACACCACAAGGAAAAAAAAAAACAGAATTTCTTACTTCTTGTCTTTTTTTTACTCTGCCGTGTTTTTTCAGGAATGCTCTTGGCAATGCACCGGGCGCAGCCTCTCGCCAGGGACTGCGAGGGCTCTGCGAGTCCGAGGTGTCCTGGGAGCGGGCGCAGCCTTGAGAAGACGGTGGTGGTGTTAATTTGGGGTGCTGGTAGTGTTTCTCTTGGGGTGGGAAGGGCATATGCCTGCACTGGGATGTGCTGAGCAGCTCGCTGAGCAATTCATCCTGGGCAAATGCTCATACGGTGTTTCCCCGTATCCTGTTTGGAGCAGGGCACGGGAAAGGAGGCAAGCAAGTGAAAATCCAGGCTTGACCAAAATTTTCAATTTTGGTGGAGGAGGCAAGAGTTTGGGTTTGCAAATTCAGCCCGTAGCAAGAAAATAGGAAATTCCTAATTACCGATCTGGAAATGTATCCCTAAAAGATGTGACACACCGAGCCCAGCTTTGTGGCAAGGAAAATCTATGATTTAAATTTTAATCCCAAAGGCGCTGGATAAAAACCAGGAAATCTGGAAATGTAGGAGGGCACAGGGGGGCCTGAGGAACGCAGGGCACAAAATGCCTTCATGAAGATTAAAACCAGTATTGCTGCTTTAGCTTTCAGATGGTTGTGCAAGAGAATTGTTACGAAAATAATACTTTGAGCTAATAGTAATGAGCTAATAGTTCTATTATCCTCTAATATTAAATGCAAACAAAAGCCTATTATGCTTTTCTATCTGAAATAACTTTTGTATATGCGCTGTGAAGTACGGTGCAAGTGGGCTCCTGCTGCAAATTCATCGTCTCTCGAGGTGCCTTTGTCAGGGCTGGAGAAGTTTTCTCTGTCGGGTCTTGCTCACCCAAGTAAGGGACGGGATCAGTGACATGAGGACAGGCTGGGTGTCACCTGTAGTGACCTGGGAACGGTGGGTGCGTGGCTGGCCCCAGCCTTGCCCCAGCGATACCCCATGTCTTTTGTGAAGTTACTGGGACATCGCAGGCTGCTCGTGTGGGAGGGCTTTTTGTTGGGCTTTAAGTGTCCCCTTGTCCTCGTCAGCCCACGCACGGGGGGGAAACATCACACGACTTGTACATCTTCGTGCAGCCAAGGGGAAAATTGTGGCTAGTCACAGGTCTGGCTCTCCAGGGAGTATTTCTGCAACGTACAACTCAATAATTAGGAATATAAGCTTAACAGCATCAAGCATGAGCAGAGGGAGTCAGCAAATATGGCTTTGTCCTTTGCTCTGCCTTGCAGCAGGGAGAAAACCTCCCTGCGGGTCGTCTTTGGCTCCGTCTCGGCATCTCCCTGTAGCACAGATGTCCCCCGTCTCGTTAAGCTGGCCAGGGGCTCAGCAGGGACGGTGGCTGAAGGAGACCCCTCAGCTTTCCCTGCACACGTGGTCGTGACAGACCCCAAAGAAAGTTTCTGGAGCAACTCTCTGAGCTTCGTAACGTTGCATGGAGGCACCTGGGCCACCCGTGCGTAGCAGAAGAGCCAGCTCCCGGCGCCGTGCACAAAACCATATGGAAGAAGAAGCGTTTCTCTCCCACGCTTCTCCCCAAGAGGCCCTTCTGAGAGATGACATTTTTTGTTTAACCCACTGTTTTTTTTCTGGGGTCTGAATTAACATGTGAAGCCCACAAATGAGGATGCTTTTTTTTTTTCCCTCCCTTCCTTTTTTTTTTTTTTTTCTTTCACTAAAGGCTCCAGCGTGGGGATGTGATTCAAGGAATGGGCTGCTCTGAGTATTTTAGTCATTTGGGTATCCAGAAAAAGCCAACCTAACGGCATGTGTGTGCGGGGTAGGCTCACTCAAGACATGCCTCATTAAGTGGATTTCTAGAAAAAGACGAGAGCTGAGGGGCGATAATTTCGACACTGCATCCCACTGTGCTGGGTGGCAAGTGCGTACGTCACCTCCGGCGAGGCTTGGCTTCCTAAATCCCCCAGCAGTTTGAAAATGTCACCCTTCATCTTTCACCCTGATCAGCAAGTTTCATTTTAGCAGAGAGTGGCCCCAAAAAGGGACGAAGGGTGCCGTATTACGAGACTTTCCAGGGTGTAGCATTGTATGGAGAACGAATGTCCCTGGAAGTATATAAACTGCTGCTGCTTTACCCCTTGCCTGCTAAGTCCCAAAGCTTGTTAAATCCAAAGGTTTGTAGCAATGGTTTAGTGTCTTAAGCATTGACCCAAATTACCTGCTCTCTGGCCTCTAAGTGATTAGAAACGCTGCGGCTTGGGGAGAGATCGTCTCCTCCACAAGCCTTCCCATGGCCCGACAGTTCTGCATTTACAAGTTTTATTGCTTTAGAGTGCATTTGATAGCAACAATTTGACTTTTACTTATTGTAATGCTTTTTTTTGTAAGCAGACTGGTTTGGTTTGAGTTTGTTTTTAAAAGCCTTGTTCATCTCTAATCCAGAATAATACTATCTCCGTGGCTTTTAATGTGATTAAATAAGGACAGCCCATGACAACACTGGGCAATTCGGTTTCCCAAAGTATATTGGATTTAGCACCGAGTGAGGCTGCTGGGCCATAAAAGGAAGAATTTTGCTGGGCTGGTTCGGGCAGTCCTTGGTTCAATCCCCATGTTCTCCCTGAAGGTCACTGTAGTACAAGTGCTCCATAATTAAAGGGTGGAAAAGGAGAGCCTTTTTCAGCCTGGATCTCTCAGGCTAAGCTGCGCCGCATTCCCCGCCTGTGATGCTGGAGCTCTTAACGTCACAGGATTTCCTTGCTTCAAAGGTCGTTGCTGACCAGTGGTGGGAGGAGTGGGGTGACCTCTGCATTGCCACGGCCGTGTCCACCATTAAGTAACCGCTCTGCAAAGCTCTTGGGATGGCGCAGCCGGCACCATCGCATCTCCCGTCCTCCCTCCATCACCCTCATGCACGTCCTTTGCTCTGGAAAGGAGATGCTGAAGCACCCAGGCAGGACCCAGAAGCGATTAGTTCCCTGCGTGATCTTGTGCCAGTCACTCAACCTCATTATGTCCCGCTTCCTTTGTGCTTCACCAGCGGATAATCTCTGGCAAAGTAGCTTTCCGTAAGGTGCTATAGGATAAACCCGTCGGCGGCTCCGAGGTGCTCGAAGGTGCTGTGCTGCGGGGTGCGCCAGCGGATGAACCCACCGAGCGTGGCAGAAACCTGTAAATAGAGCAGAGAAAAGAAGTTATAGGAAAAATGAAGTGCCTACTCACTGTTATCGCCACTCCTCGTAACAGCAGAGCGCTGCAAAAGTAAGTCGCAATCCACAGACAAGGGAAGGCCACGGGCCAAAATCCTCCACTGGTGGAAAGTGATCTAGGGATTGGGCTTATTATGTCTGCTTGCATAAACTCACACGTCTCTCTTGATATAATCTTAAAGCTCTTCAAATCCAAATTCCTCATGTATCCGTAAAAATGTGCAATTTTCCAGGTCTTTTTTTACCCAGTCCTGCCAGTCCCTAAAAAAGATGGTGCCTGTCTTCAGCTGCGAGGGATCGGGCGAGGGTGCCTGTGTCTTCCAGGCTTGGGACCAGGACTCTCAACCTGCGTCCCCAAAGCTCACTGTCAGTTTGGAAAGGGAGACGACGACTCCCATCAAACCGTGGCTCATTGCCATGTCTGCCACCAGTTCACAAAACCAAAGGGAAATACTGTGGCACCTCTTCAGCTTCCTATTTTCCTGGCTCCCTGGAAGATGGTTCGTGATTATGGGGCAGTTTCTCCATGTCCGCGGTGTCATTCGTGGCTGTCAGAGATAATGGGAGGTGATGGTGGTGGGATGAAAGCAAAGCCACTTCTTCTGCTTCTCTGAGCGTAGTTGCCCGTTAGGTAAGTGATAGTCACTTCCACAGCAATTAGCGCTTTCTGAAGTGTGTTTGATTAAATTAGATATCCCTCTTCCAAAAGTAGCAATAATTAATTTATCAGTGACTTGAGTGCTGGCAACTTTGTCACTTTGCTGTCAACTTTCAAAGACATCTCCAAGTAGTTGGGGAAGGGAGAAATTATTTTCAAATCCTTATTTCTATGAATTCTGAGACTACCCGTTGGGGCCTTTTCTTTTAAGCATATGTTTAGTTTCTGAAGCATGGACGTAGCGTGCAGTCGGGTGGATGGCACGTGAAGCGCTGAAGTGGGGCGTATGTCTTGTATTTTGTTGAATCAAGGCCACATCTCCTGGTTGATAGGTCTGGACACTAGATTTCCTTTTTTAGCAGAAATAGAGGTGCTGCAGGGAAGCATGAAAAGCAAGTCTTCCCGGCGAGCGAAGTGCAGGATGGGTCTCTGTGCCCATTCATCTCCCGGCGTTTCTGAGCCGGGAAACGCCAGCAGCTGCCAACGGTGGGAGGATGATGCTGGCCCCAGTCCAGCAGCTCGTTTCAGAGCTTCGTTACTGCCGTGGCTGCAGAAGCTGCTCCTGGCACCGAAACGGCGTGATGGGCTGCCAGGACCCTGCCAGCGGGCCAGCCGCGGTGGCCTTGGCCAAGGCTACGTGGAGGTGGCCACCATGCACGCCAACCTCCACGTGCCCCAGGGATGTGCCGGCTCACGTCGGCGCTGCTTTGCAGACCTCTGTGCCAGGCTCCGTCGGCAGACGTGGCTTTACTGTCCTCCCTTCCTAGCAGGAGCTTTGCCGGCAAGGTCAGCTCATGGCACACCGGTCTGCTGACAACGAGGGAAGTAGGCATGAAGTATAATTAAATTGAAAGCATATTTAAACTGTTTTCTGAGCACTACGTATGAAGGAGCACGGATATTCAGAGCATATTAAACTGTCAAATTTAATAAATCTTAAGCAGCATGGCTATGGGCCAACACCAATGCATATTTTTTGCAGCACCATTTAATTAAGAGTGAGTATTGTTCTTTAAGCTTATTCATTGTTCATCTGAAGCAGAGTGCACAGTGAGAGCAGTGGAAATGAGTTGGTTCAATAAATTAGACCTGGCTGCTGCTTCTTCGTTCGGTAGCATTGAATCTTAACCCGGAAAAGGGAAACACCATGGAAAAGATAAGGGCGTTACAGGGAGAGAATAGCCGTGGTGATGTGACGAAGGAACCGGCGCTGCTTGCTCCGTCCACAAGCAGTCTGATCGCAAGGGATGCGTTTAACACATTCGTCGAGATGAGTTAAAATGGCAACGGGTCAGGGCTGGAGCAGGTCTTAATATTGGTCACTGCTTTTATCCCTACGACACAGCCGGCTGGTCGCGTGCTCTGCCGTTAGCCAGGAGGAGTGTGCTGAGCTGGAGCGCAGCTACTATAACTTCAGGGTTATCTTGGTGAAGATGGCTTTTCTTTTTTCTTCCATTACAGTCTTGTTCCTCTACAGCCTTTGGAAGCAAGTTGAGCAGACCAGGTCATGAAAAGGCACCTCCTACAGAAACCGCTCAAATGTGGTCTCTGGCATTAAAAATGATGGCGAGGTCACGGGAGCTGTTGAAAAATAAAATTGTAAGAGGGGCAAAGGACCCTGCCTTTCTCCCCAGGGTCGTGCACATTGCGAAATCATCTCCAGACCTTCTGAGCAGCTTTGCATGGGTGGGATGCTTTGCACAAAGGTATTTGCATGGTTGCACGTGTGGACCCATCTGTCTGGGGTCAATAGCTTTTTTCCATGTCTCAGCTTTCTGAACCACGCGACGGCCAAAGGGCCTGTTTGGGCTGCAGATTCCTGAGCAGAGACTGCAACCAAAAACACCAGCAATTTTAGAGGGAAAGAAAAAGAAGATGATGGAGAGGATGGAGGTGCTCTGGGCCATGCAGTAGCTTTCTGCCTTGTGTGGCTGCTTGGTCCAGCTCTGGGCTGGGGTCAACTGCCCCTGATTTGGCAGTGCTACGCTGGGTTAAGAAATAGCTGGCAGAGAGGATGTGTTTTGTGTGTCTCAAAATTTCATGGACATTGATAAAGTCTGGGGAAACCAGCTACTGTTCTATGGACATGACAGGAGAGCTAGAAAACTCACTCCACAGAAATGTGTGAAAATAACCCCAATTTTTTGTGATTGCTTTGGGACTTCTCTTCCAAACCCCTCAAAGGCAGGGCTGCGAAGGGTTGCTGGGTGATACCAAGTCTGTTCTGTGAAAACTCAGGTCCAAGGCTTGAAAGTGCTGCCCTGCTTTGCAGAAACTTCTTGAGCATCTCTCCTGGCACATACTCCTTCACCTTCTATATTATTGTTTTTATTGCTTTTACTCGGTTAAAAATTCCTATTAAACAAGGCGAGACGTCACCCAGCGATGGGTGAGGAGCAGAGCAAGCACGTAGCGGTGCCAGCCTTGCCTCCAGCACTCGGCAGCTCCCAGGCTGCTGGAGCCAGATCTGTCCTTCTGCGTCTCATAAACCTCCACGGATTTTTCTTTTCCATGGATATTGCTGTTCCTCTTTGCCGGTAATAATGGATTTTGGTAAAGTGGTTGTCATCAGCGACGTGAGCATTTTAGTGCATAAAATGGGCTCAAATCTTCTTGTCCCAGCAAAGTCTCTTACCGGATCGGGCGAGGAGCAGAGGGGAGGGATACCTGACAAGGCACAGCATGGGACATGCAAAAACTCCTTTGCTGGGCGTTGTCTGGCTTCAGGCTTCATTTGGCAATTAATGAGTTGGCTGCTGAATTTACATTTGTGGGTACTGATCTGTTTGGCCCCAGCCGGTACAGCTGGTTGGCCCCCGGTGATTGCGATGCCGTTGCAGAAACTAGGTGTTTCTTTTTTAAAAAGCTGATTAGATTTAAAGATGCATACGGTGATTATTTTTGATATATGGGCTTCTAGCAAAACAAGGGGCTGTGTGCTGTAAGACCCGGGGTGGTGATGGGGGGCTTGAGCTCTGCGGTGCTGCACCCGATGGAGTCAGTTTGAGAAATGCGCACGGCTAACGATGCGCCGTGGTGACAGTTGTCCAACGGTGCCACAATCCACCCATCCTCTGCCAAAATGACAGGCAGGCAGGTTGCTCGGTGAAGCTTTGAGTCCTGCCTGGAAGCCACGGGACCCGACGGGGCGAGACACGGGGCGAAGGTCCCTGGGGAGCCGCTGCCTTGGCAAGGGCCCGGGAATACGGGGCGAGCTGCGGCTGCGGAAGAGCTCTGACCCTCCTGCGAGCCGAACGTGTAGATTTACTCCCATTTTGCTGGAACTGCTTGAAGATTTTAATGAATTTTGAAGCCCTGCAGTTTGAGGAACCTGGCACAGAAAATCCATCCGTGTAATTAAACATCACGACCGGACCAAGGCGCATTGCTGATAAGCGGCTGAGGCCAAGGACCGCAGTCACAGCCCTGGTTCCTACGGCTAATGCCAAACCTTGCTCTCTGGCCCCTTGCCGTGCGTACATCTGTGCGTGGAGCGAAAGCCGGGCAGGGAGGAGGCAGCTGCTCAGTCAGGGCAGAGCGGGAGCGTTCCTTAATTTTTCTAAGGTGCTTTGAGCCCTGGTGAGCTGAAGACTGAAGCCCCGAACTCCTGTAAATGGCATTTGAACTGTCCTCCTCAAGGCTGCTGATAGCAGAGTGCAGGACGCAAGGATGACTTTTGCTATTTAGGTCTGTCAGTGAGGCTCTTCGTTGCCCATTCCCATCCTTCAGAGGTACCTAAAAATTAGAGTGATTGTTGTAACAGTCCAGATGTTGCTTTTTCGGAGGGGGGGAAATAAGTGAAGTCAGAATAATTTACTAAGGAACTTCAAATGCAAATGAGGGAAGCTTTCCCAAGATCGGGCAAAATAAAACATTAAAATTCACACCCACTGCTTCTGTCACACTTTCTTAGGCTCTGACAACGAGGAGGCCAACATTTGGCAATTCCTCATTTGGAGCTGTCAGTCTGTAACCTTCAATTTAGATAAAACGCTGGAGAAATCAAAGTCCCCTTCTCCGTGTCTCCTCCCCTCCTCCTCCCCGCATGGGTCCCTAACGAAAGCCCAACTGCTCCTGCCCTTTTTTCCTTCCCAAATCTTAGGACCGATGAGACCGGGGAGGCTGCGGTGTTGCTCTTCCCCTCCCGTGTGCTGCATTGAGACCCTCATCCCACAATTCCAAAGAAATCCGAAACGGCGCGTGCCAGGCTCTGATAATCTTTGCAAATTCAGAGCTGAGATGCCCTTCTGCAGAGTCGGGGCACGGTGCATCCCCTCCTGCCCGCGGGGCTTCAGCTCCCCCTTGCTTCAGGTCGTCTTTTTGCAAACTTGTTTGCAAAACTTGTTCGCTGCAAACCATGTTTGAGGGGTTTTCTCGGTGGAAGCACTTTCCGTTTTCATGCAAATCAGCTGCTTTTATGACGTAGGGAAAGGCAAGAACACAGGATCGGTCTTCGGGTGCCCACCGAAGCCGTGCTCAGCGGATCAGGGACAAAGCCCCTTTGCTGGATCCCACTCCGTCTCTATCTATGTGGGTGTTAATTTTACAGCTGAGCTTTAATTGAGCTGATGATGCACCATGGAGGGGGAAAAAAAAAAACAAAAAGGAAAGAAAAAATTGTCACTTAAAGATGACAAGTGATTAGGCGGTGATGGGTAGATTGTCAGAAGCAATTAAGCAGGAGATTGACGGTGCAAGCGCACGGGGACGCGGGGTGCCGCGCGCGGCGGGACGCGGGGCACGGTGCAGGCGGGGGAAAGCGCTGCATTGATAAAACCAAATGAGGTAACAGGGGAAATCCTCCTCTTGCGGTTAGTCACTTTTAATTGCAAAGACGTTTCCAGAATTACATGTTCTATTGCCAATAACCTCCCCAGAAGTTTGCAAAATGCTATTTTAAAGCGCGTTCTCCACCCCCAGCCTCCCAGCCCAGCTTTTGGAGAAGACCTTGAAATGGAGCATAGCATATGCTTCCCTCGTTACGCCGCGGACGGGGTGTATTTCTGGCACCATTCAATGTCAAAACACTCCCAGTATTTTTAGTAAAATTGCTAAGTAGGCGCGAGCTTCTTGCAAACCAAGGAGAAACAGAGCTCCCTTGCACATATTCTTGGGATTCCTTGAAAGGGTACCAGGCTCTTGCTTTCCTCTCGCCGCGATGGCACAATCCCACTTTAATTAAAGAAATGGTTAGGGTAGAAACGCGCAGAGAGCAGCAGATGGGATTGTTTCACCCAAGCCTACGGGCTTGCAGGGTTTATATGCGTTTTTCTCGGTGCCCCATTCGTGAGGCACCCGCACCGTAGACAAGTGGCTTTGAGGGGTTTCTTTGGGTTTTCTGCAGCTGATCAGATCTTAAAGGCAAAGATTTTCCGTGTCTTAGGAGGAAGAGGCCTGGAGGCCTTTGCAATGACTCTGAACCGGAATGCAAATATTTTTCAGTTCAACCTCTGTCTCCAGCTGGAGAGACAGAGCAAACAAACAAGGAAAGAGATTAAAGCAATGCGAAGGGCAGATAAGAGCTGCGGAGAGGGGGAGACCAAAGTCATTCCCTCCTGATGACGATGCTGATAAAACATCTGAAGTAGGACAACGTGAGGCTTCGGTGGGATCAGCTTCAGCCAGCTGCAGCCACTGTGCGTGACGCTGCTTTGGCGGGCTGCGTTTCCCTGGGCTCAGCCAGATCTGCTGCCCTCGGCACGGGGGGGGATTACCTTGTGGTTGGTGTATGCTGGTTTTTTGAACCGGTAATGTGGTGCCCAAGGAGGTCTGAGTGTGTAGCCCGTGTTTTCTGGAGCCTGGGAAGAGGGAGAGGGACTTTGAATTGCTGATCTCAGGCACAGCAGACGCCTGATCCACACCGAGCGTCTGGCGGTGATTTAGTCCGAGTCTGTTCTTACTGTTTTGAGTTATTTCTTCAAATTGGAGGAAAACAACAAAACAAATTCTTCCCTGACCACCCCCCTGCCCCAAAACAATGACATCTCCTTTGGCACATACTTTCTGCAGCTTCAAAATGTTCTTCTCCACCGTGGCCTTCATCTCAAATTGAATATGCTGGGTTTGGTTGGTGGGGAAAAAACCTCAGATTTTTCCCTTATTTTTAATCCTTCAAGGGGCTGTTCAGTCAGATTCAAAGTGGACTTGTATTTCTGTGTTTTATGGAAGATGCAACATTGTCATTGCAAAACAACTGTATGGAGAATGTAAAAACAGAATAAATCATGAGATGGATAAAGGAAGGGGTGGGATGCTTTTATCTATTTACTTAGATGTTGTCCCTAAGTATTAACATTTTATGCCACTCACATTCGCTTTCAAATCTGCGAGACAAGGAAGTTGCATTGAAGGGGATGAGAAGAGATAATGCAGTGGAACATAGTTAATTATTAATACTCATATTTCAAAAGAATTGATGGTGGCTGCGGAGGGCTCTGTGCCACGTGTTTATCTCGGCAGCATTTTCTGCTTCGTGCCTGCAAACTGCAGGGTACAAAACTCAGGTTTTGCTGGGCACGGCTCCACGTTTAGTTTCGTGCTAAATGCATGTTGGCAAATTGAACTTGAGGCTTTTAATGAGTGTGATGGAGAACTTGAGCTGGTCACTGAAGTTTCAGGCATGTGTACGCAGGGCAACGGATCCCTGGGCAAAAGCTCCCGAGCCAAGATTCGTCTTCCGTGGTGCAGCCGCATCTTCTCAGCAGCCCCTCACCAGGGTTTCTGGGTTGATGACTTTTTGCTGATGGAAACCAGCACCGTCCTGGTGAGGATAACGGGGCAATGTGACCTTCAGGGCCAGGACCGTAGCTGTTGTGAGATCCAGGATTTCAGCAGTTTGTCCTTCTTCTGTCCTCTTCTCTTTGCAGTCTCCAGGGTTTCAAGAAGCATAGGCAGATATTTAGGTTTAATTGACAGTGGGTATCTCCTAAGCTCCCCTGAATGAGCCATCGCTGTGTCCTTATAAAAGATGGAAAAGCAAGATATATTGTTACCGCTCAGCTCCTGGAGCCTTCAGTAAATTTATCTCCGACTGCTCTAGCGAGGCATGGGAGATGAGAAGAGGATACATATGCACATGCCCTTGCTGTCACTGCTACGCTGTAAATGCAATTTCATCAAATCCTAATTTCATTCGTATTCTGACACTTTGATTGAGCTGTACGCCGGCGCTGTCCAGGGCTGCCACATTAGCGTGGGTTAATATAGATTTGGAGGCAGTTCTGCGTTTGCCGCTCCGCAGGATTGATGGGCTCTGCCGTGAGCGGCGACGAGGCGGGTGCTCCTCTGTCAGCCTGCCCCAGGCATCGGTTTCCAGCCTCCCGCTGTGTTGTGTTTCAGAAAGCTGGGAAAGCCGATTCACGCTTACGCCGGCTTGCTGGCATCGCACGGGGGCAAACACATGGCTCGCAGTCAGCGGGGTCGGGTTGTGAGCTTGGATGGAAACCCCCAGATGTGAATGTTTGTCAAAGCCACCCGCCCCGAGCCTACAAAGGTGGGGAAACGCGGGGCCAGGAGGTCCCACTCTGCCCACCTTTGCTCTTCACTTGGTTCACGGCTTAACCTCAATCAGATTATATAAATACAGAAAATAAAGTGCACACAGGATTTCTGGGTCTAGGGTTTTGTTTGATTTTAATATCAGGGTCTTTTGACGCCTTCAGGCATCCCCAGCCCTCAGAGTTGACACCACCTTTTAGCAAAGTGCCTGCGGTGCAAGTTGGACATAACGTGCAAAAGCGGCTTCCTTTGTCGGGTAAATCGGGCCCGTCCGTCTCAGCCACCCCTCCGCCCGTCTGGCCACCCAGGCGAGAAACGCGGGGACGTTTCCAGCACGTGCTGGAAGTCAGGAGACTCCCGCCCGAGGAGCCTCAGCACGATTCCTGACTGCGGAAGAGCTCTGGCAGGAAATCTCTTTTACTCATCCTCCCATTTCAGGCCATACAAATACCAGGTCAGCCTGCTGGTGCTCGATACTTTCCTAACCGATTACCAGAGTGCTAACTGGTGAAGGCAGCGCTGCTGCTGAAACGAAAAGCTCTCTGATGCTGGGCATCGCCGGCAGTGCCTCCCGCGCGGATCAGCCATCCCCGAGTGCCATTAAAGCCCTGGCTCAAACCCGTTCTTTGCTGCTGCCCTGTTTGCTGGAACAACGGTCTCGGGGAGACCTCTTGCCGAGGGAATAACACTTGACTTTTAGTTCCGAGATGAAGCAAGGCAAGTTTTGTGCTGTAATACTCGATAGAGCATTTTTTAAGTCCCAGAGGGACCATGTGATACTTCAGGTCCTGTGCTGGGCTACGACCGATTGCTGGTTAATGATTTCGCCATTACCATCTGGCTTTTTTATGACCCTTCCTTGTCTGCAAGTCCCGGTCGGCTGCGCTGGGCAGCCTCTCGCCGCCGCCGGTGTCTCCATGCACACAGAGGACTGGCTTACTGATTTCTGAACAGCAAATGACAGCGTAGATGAAGAGCTGCTCTTCTCAGCTGTGAAAGCTGTTTGCATAATTTTAATGCCTTTTCCTTCCCTGCATTGATTTCCCTGGGTAGAAACCCTTTCGGCAAAGAAAAGCAAACGGCAACAGAAATGGTTGGGGCTCTCCAGAAGTGGTGGGGCTGCGTTCTCCATCAGGTGGGCGCAGCGATCCGGGCCAAATTACAGGGGCTGCTTCAGCCCTTTTCATTTGGGGAACGAAAGGTATCCTCAAAATGCAATTTGGCGTGCGGGCACAGACACGGTCCACTCCTCCCTGCAAGGCAAAAGTTCCTTTTAGAGAAATGATGGAGGGGAGGTAGTTTTGCAACGTGAAAGCGGCTCTGATGAGCCACCTGCCCTGCGTTTCCCTTTGCTTTGCTGAACCCTCTCTCAGCGTCTCTCAGCAAAAAGTACTTGGAGCCAATTGCTACAGTCTGCAGGTATTTCTCGTTTCTATTTCGCATCGAAGGCAGCCGTCAGCGTTTCAGCCAGCTCCTCTGCTCTTACAAATTGTTTGTTTGTTTTCAGAGGAGCTTGCAATAAAGACTCATAAAAGCTAGGGTTACAAAATAGCTAGAAATTTGGCTTGCTCCTCTCTCGCCCCGGCCAAAGGAAGATGCTGCCATTCTCCAGATAATTTAATTGAAAATGACCCAAGTGCTGGGGCTTTTCTGGGTGACCCTGGCACGGAGGCAATGCCCAGGCTGTGCCTCACCCTCCCCTTGCTCTGGCCCTGTCTCCTCAGAGGAGCTGCAAAAATTGGTGTTGTCCTCTTGAAACACCCAGCGAGCAGTTACGGAGGCAGCCTGGAGATCAGAGGGTCCTTGGAGACAAACGCCGGGAGCTTTTTCAAAAAGCTCTTAGCTGTTGTTGGTATAATCTTATAGTTCTCTGCGATTTAAAAGGTCAGAAGTTTGATCTCGAGCAGTGGTTGGGTAAACAGAAACCAGCCCGGCATGGGATGTTGGTGGCCGCAGGGTTTGTCCCTTCTGTACAAGTGGACTTTATACACAAATTTTCCAGAGAGGGAAAAAGAGCCACAAATCAGCAGAATGAAACTCAGGATGAAATGGTTTGGATTTGAAGGAAAATTCCCGTCGAAGCTTCTCACGATTCCCAGTCACCGACTGATGAAAATCTTTTCGATTTTATCTTCCTTTTTTTGCAACCCAGATTTTGTTATTGTTACCGAAACAGCTATCTTCTGTGGAAACCTGTTTTGCCAAATAAGCAACCAGGAAAAGGAGAAAAGTTCAAGTGGGGAAATGTCAGTGGACTCTGCTGCTCATTCTCGCTGCATTTGCAGATTGCTCTCAGCAAACAGGGACCAAGGGACCAACAGCACCAGCCATTAATTTCAAGAATTCAAACCCAATTGTGATTTCCCAGAAGGAGATAAAAATCTGGAGGTAGGGCCAGGCTCCCCGTGCGCGCATGGGCAGCACCTGCGGGCAGAGGCGCCCGTTGCTCGGCTCAGCCGAGATGCGATGCAGCAGCAGCGTTTCGGATGTCCCCGAGAGATAGGCACAGCAGATCTTCTCAGTTAAATGAAGCGATTTCTTTCCTCAGGCTTGCTAAAAATAATAAATAATAAAATGATCCAGTAGAATGATTTATTGTCATCAGTAAAGCCAGGAGGGGATGAACGGAGGAGCTGTGAATGGCGACTGGGAGCTCGGCTGGGGGGGACTTTGCATGTGGGTGAGCAGAGCCCCTGTTTGCACCCTCATGTTTTTAGGCATATCCCAAATTTGCATTTGGGAAGGAGGCAAAGTCTGCTGCTCGTGCAGGATTCATCCACAGGCCAGGGGCGTTCGTGGGAGTAAAATGCTTGAAAAGACCAGGGCTGTCTGCAAGTACGTGCACCGAGAAGTGCCTCTGTCTGCTTATGCTTTGGTTTTGAGGCGACGTGGGAGCCGGTTCTCCCCGTTCTCCCCTGCTACATCCAGGAGGCTCAGCCCCCGCCCCGGGAGGGCTGCAGATCCGTCAGGACGCGGGAATGGTTCCTGACTCTTTCCCTCTGCCCAACGTGACCGTCATTGCCGGCTGTCCAAGCTGCAGGGCTCGGATGTGCCAGGCTCCTTGTACAGAAAAAAAACCAAAAACTTTGCAGTTTCACCTGGTAAAAACCTGCCTGGAAGCAAGTTTCTTCTGCAGCCGGTGTCTCAGCCTGGTGCTTGGCCTCCCCTGCACCACCTCTCCTTTCCCAGCACTCGGGATGCCGCAGGTTTCCCTTACTGCCCGCGTTTTAATGTCTGTTTTTAATGTCTGGGGTTTTCCTGCTCGTGCATGACCTGGGTTCCCGTGGGCTTGAGCACCCACGAACAGGAGCATCTCCCCTTGCTCCCAGCGCCCCGTGGGGTGCAGCCTTGCCTAAGTGTTTGCAGGCTGAAGGGATCGAACAGACTTAAATTAGTTCCTTCAAGCTGCACGTAGTTATGCTCAGCAGCATTACAAGCTCTGATATGTGTTTTTATTGCAGCTTATTAAAGCATCAATGGTTGAGAGTTTATTTTTGATGTATTTTATTGCATGGTGATTTACAATAAGCTTTTAAAGAATGCACAGTCATTGCTTCTAATAATCATTTAATACATATTCATAAAGCATTTCCAAATGGTACCTTCATTCAGAATAGTTTATTGGAAGCAACACGCAGGCTGGAGTCTTCTGAGCTGTGCGAGACCAACACAAGGTCATCATTTTTTGCTAATCTCACGGTGCGGTGCTGTAAACCTCCAGGTAACCTTTAACTTCTTGGGAGATGCAGTTCTCCAGGCAAAAAAAAAAAGGAAAAAACTGTGTTTAAGTGTCGCAGGGGTCAGGCAGCTTCAGGCAGTGCTTTGCACTGAAACCTGGGGCAGCGGATTTGTGGGGAGGGAAAACGCGTCGGCTGGAGTCCCCAAAGAATTAAAATAACTTCTGGCAGAGTTAAAATAACTTGGGTTTGGTTCGTTTGTTTCAGTGTTTTCTTGACTGTTGAGTGTGCAAGTGTTAGTGACAGCCATAGGATCACCAAGTATGGCACGAACGTTTATCTGTCTGAAAACTGAATCTCTAATTACAGAGAGAATCCCCGAGACTTTATAGCAGGAGAAACCTTTGGAGAAAGCCGTTACAATACAGACAGGTTGCCTTCCTACCCAAACGTCAGGAGAGGGGATCACTCTTTGTTTGAAACCCTGATGTAACCCCAAAATGAGGTTTCTCGTAGCAGCACTTGGTCCTGGTGGTGATCGCGGCTCGTCGTAAAGTGATTTTATCATATGTTTGGACAAATCCAGGGAGAAGAGATGGGCTAAATGAGTTTGATGGTCTGGTCCCAGACTGGTAAATTTAGGTGGGGACAAGGGGAAAGGTCAGAACTTTTGGGGGTAAATTGCTGAAGTTTAAGCAATGATGATATCTAGGCTTTACTGACTTTTTCTTACCAATCGAGCTTAAAGCTCTTTGAAAAAAGAGGTTGTTTGCTTCCTCCTGGTTGTAGAGATGGGGAAACCGAGACACAAAATGGGAAAGTGTTTTTCCCAAAGACCACTGTAAAGCAGAGCCTGCTGGCTGCGTCCTGTGCTGGTCCTGTGCCCGTTGACTCCAATTCTCCGTGCAGAGAAAAGCAGCAGCACCGGGGGGGGTGAGATGCACTGCGGACAGAGTTACATGGGTAGGTGCTCGGTAAAGACTAAGTTGGTAGAAATCAGGTTTCTTTATTCAATGAATGAAAAGAGAAGGAGAAATTGGCAGTGAAATACTCGGGGTTCGATACTTTGCTCACCTTGAACGGAGATCCTGCGTTTTCTTCTTTGAATCTGGGCACGGTGCTGTGCCGGGGTGCTTGGTTAATGTGTGCTGGGCGGGCAGTTTCATTAGCTTTGTGTAACTTCAGCGTGTGATCTGAATGTGTGCAGGCATCGCCAGCCTCCGGATGCAGGAGGCTTTCCTTGCTTGAGGTATCCTGCTCTTCCTGATGTGCTGATAAGGAATAACGAAACCTTTAATTGGATGCTGGGGAAAGATTTGTCTGTGGAGCTCTCACCTCTCTCCGTAGAGAGGGTTTTGTCCTTTTTGCTGGTGTTCATTTGCAGGGAAAGGGTGGACTGCTGTTAATTTGGGTGTTTCGGTCCAGGCTGGAAGGACCTCCCAGGGCTGCTGCGGGGCTCGGCGTCCCCTCGCAGCCCCCGGCTCCTGGTGCCAGCTCAGACCTGGGTCCTGGGAGGCTGCATTTTGCATTTTGTCCCAGCTTTGTCACCCCACGCTGAAACCCTCGGGGCCTGAGCAGCTGAGCTTCTTGCCTTTATCTGCAAAGAGCCTCCTTTCCTCGAGCGGGGAGCCCCGAGCGCAGCAATTTGCTCCTTCCCCCAACACACCAACACCTCCGCTAGCGAAAGCAACGTGCATTCACACATACAAAAGCAAGGCTTGTATGCAAATACCGCTGGCAGTTGTGTAGTGTGGAGTCATTAACATTTAGGAAGCTGTGATTATGTAAGAAAACAAGCAAATAAATCAGCAGATACTTTGTCTTCCTGTTTAAATGTCCATCGTGGCATCCAGCGGAATGGTTTTGCTTAAAAGGAGCATCAAGTGCTGTTTTGAGCAGGGGCTGCTCTTGGGTGGTTAATCACAAAGGCAGTAATTGACTGTCATACTGCTTTCTTTCTCATTTTTATTCTCATTATTCATCACCCAGAGGAAAAAAAACAAGAGACGACAGCCAGAGAGAATAAGAGCAAGTGCTGCTGTAGGGCTCCCTGGGAGCCAGCGTGGGTGTCACCTCCTCCGCGTGGCTCAGTGCCACCGAAGGGGACGCAGCCACCGGGGAGCCGGGCATCGGCAGAGGGGCTGGTGTGGGTGCACGGTGTCGGTGTGCCTCGAGACTTCTCCCATCAATTCTTTGGTTAAATATTTTCCAATAGTTTGTTGGGCAATGAAGCACAACTCCCAAATTTAAGTCTGTTGCAATTAATGAATTCTAGTCCACAAGCAAATGTTTTTTTTTCCTTCTTGGACTTTTTTTTTTTGAAGTTAAATATATTTCTCCACGTGCCTTGGAGCTAGAGCATCTTCTGAATTTTCAGCCTTGCCCTTTCTGAAGCAGGTTGTACAGCTCTGCACCCCACTTCTGCTCCGGTCCCCACCACCCACACCGTGGCCCGGAGCTTTCCCTTCCTCTGCCTTTGCAAGCTCTTTCTCTCCCTTCTTGCCCCAAAAACCTTTTTCCCTTCCCCCTGCAGACCCACTGAATGGGCTGCCCTGTTGTCCCTGTCCTGGCTGCCCGCCGGCAGGGACCAACCCCGGCGCAGTGTCCTGCAGTACCAGGGGACTGAGCCACTTTCTCAGAGATAATTTGAGGCAAGAAAGGCACAATTAGATGCACATTTCAGCCCTTCATGACGTTCCACTAATTGAGAGGGGAATTGAGAGTTATTTTTACTCAATGCAGAATCTGGAGACGGCAAAATATTTTTCTTTCTGGAAAAGTTGTTTGGCTGTTCAGCAGGGCCGAGCGAATTTTGCTGTCGCCGCAGCCCTGCGACGGCTGCAGCAAAGCGCCAATTATCCAGCGCAGTCAGGAGAGGAACAATACTAAAAGTTACAGCTCTCAGCACCAAACCATGCCGTCCTGCCCAGGGAGAGGGATCGTTTCCATCAGTCGGGAAGCATCAGATTCCCCCTGCAGCCCTCACCGCGGGGACTGAGGGCTGCGGCGAGGCTGTTGTGCCAAGTCTGGTGTTAAAAAGTGCCATATCACAGGGCAACATGTTGGGTGGAGAACAGTCAATTATGGGGTCTAACTCACGGATAGAAGAAGTGGTGGCAAGTTCCCTTGCGAGGCCAAGGAGTTTCTGCTGCTTACAGCCAGATAGGAGCAATTTTTTTAAAGAATTCTGTTTTTCTTCTTGGGGATGGCACTATTACGGTATGGTTTGGGTTTTGTTTGCAAATAGACTGGGAACTAATGGCTTCATGGTGAAAAATGGGTTTAGCAAGAGCATCAGCTCATGTGCATGGTAGGAAGCTGTAGAGCTGGACACAACTGGCCTGTGGATTGAAGCCGTTGAGAGGCGGAGGTGCACAGGAGATGTTGAGGTCCTGGTCCCCAAACTGGTATTTACAGTTTACCAGGGAAACCTCTGGTCTTGATGTTAAAACCAGAAGAGAAGGCTGTCACCATTCTCACCTTGTTCAGTGCGTGGAGAAGGGCACAGAAGTCTTCTAGGGGACAGGTTTGCTTCAATAGCTGCAGTTGAACTCAAGGGAACACTGTGGAAGGTCAGTGGAGTAAGTCTCCCAGATGATTTTGAGAATCCGTGCCACACTCAAGATTTTACAGATGTGGGTAACTTCATAACTGGGGAACTCTGTCTTTGCCGTTGACAGAAATAGCAGATCCTTCCCGGTGCAGATGCTGAGCCGCTGGCACGATGGGAGGTGGGAGTATGTAGAAATGCGTTACCCATGGGCTGGGTGAGGGATGCAAGGCACTGTGCCCTTCTCATTTACCAGCCATGAGAATGACTGCCATGGACCAGCGGGGAGAGAGGAGATTGCCTTGTGGCATCACACCCATCTGCAGAGAAGTCTCTCGGGTACAACATGGAGCACGTCTGGGATATCTTATCCAGAGCCTCTCGATGAGAACAGGTAGAGAAAGCAATCACGGCAAAACCACAGGGGTGCAAGATCTGTGTTCATTAGGGCTGCAATTAACTACACTAAATGAGTTTGGTACCAGCAGGTCTTAAGGGTTTTCATCAGGTTAAGAGCACTGCAGCTTGGTATCTTAACCAGGTTGGATGTGTGCTGGTGGCTGGAGCTTCCAGAAAAAACCCAGAGGAGGAGACGCACAAGGAAAAGTTAGGAAGAGCCTGAAGTGCCAGTGTCTGCACCTTCAAACGTCCTCCTTTTGGGAGAAGCGAGGCCAGTGAAGGCTCTCTGGGCAGCTCAGCACGGCCGACTTGGGGCTGGAGCTCAGACGTCGCATTAGCTCCTGAAAGGACAACTCGGGCACCGTCTCTCTCTGCCGGCGCTCTCCAACCCTTTGACCCCTTCAGTCACACCAAATGTTAAAAAGGCCCAGAATTAACCTGGAGGAATGGGTTTAGATATTTCCCTGGATTTATTATGCACGTTTAACGACTTGAACACTGAGTACAGTGGTACTAAATCCATGAGACAAGTTGTCCTAGAGGAGCACCACAGAGTCTTTTCAAAAGGGTTGCCCATGCTGCTTCATGCGAGTGTCTTTTCTCTTTTTTCCCAGCCTGTCTGTGCTTGCAGAAGAATTGCTACCTGTCTTGTGTTTGGTTTTATATCCACATCACGACAGACAATTCTCTCATGCAAGAAAAGGAGGTTGGCATATACAGCCCAGAACGCCTCCAGAAGAGTTCAGCCCGAGGTGGGAATCACTGCACTGATTGTATTTATTGCTTTCCAGCTTATCTGCTAAGCCTGGAAACCTTTCTGCAGCTGTGCGCTTCCTATGATGCCTTTAGCTTTTATTTGAACACCATGTTTTATCTTTGTTCTGTTATTGCATGGGAGAAACACCAGATGTGGGTTGTTCCTTGCTCAGCCCTGGCCGTCCTGCCTGCACAAGATGCCAACTTCTGGTTGCCACAAAATTCCTCAGTTAAAGCTGAAAGGGTTCATTCGCTGTTGGAAACCAAACCCAAGGTGGCACTTTTTAGAAGAAGAAAATTGAGATGAAGAAAACTGCACTGGCAGAACTTGAGAAATTCGGGTTAATCATCTGTGTGCCACCAATTACCGTCATTATATGCTTCCTTGGTCCCGACTCGCCTCTGAAATACGTGTAAATAATACCACCGGTGATCTCCTGGGAATTCCCCTCCTCTCGCTGCCGACCCCATCCTCTCCCTCCCCTCCTGACGCATAGGCTCACCCTCCGTTTACTGCCCTGCCCGCTCTTTAAGTCTGGGCGAAACCCACAGCAGAAGGCATAAGTGCTGTGCTGGACTGGGGCCAGGGCTGGTCGAGTTTACAGACGTGCTTGACCAAGTACTAAACCCTAAATGCCATCGATCGCTGTTGCAGCTTAATGGTAAAATGTCCATGAGTGCTCTGAGCAAAAAGCCTCTTCCCTGCAGCACCCTCCGGAGGCAAACGCAAAAAGGAGCCAGTTCAAATCTGGACGATTTTTATCCAAGTTTAAAGCCCGGTTCGCAGAGGCTCTCGGCAGCCTTCACCTTGCTCTGGCTGGTAGCCGTCGCTCTCCATTGCAAACATCCTCTGAATTTTATAACCATTTAGCCCGAGTAAAAAGCAGCTAGCAGCCAAAAAACCCTCCCCAAGCTCATTTCAGCATCCAGGTCAATATTTGTTCTCCTTTGGCTCGCTGCAGTCCTGCTCAGGTCAGGAGGAATCTCTCCACAGACAGCAGCGAGCTGGGGGTCAGACCCCAAACTTCCCCGGGGAGCCCACGCCAGGACCCCGGCACCCCCGCGGTGCTTCGCACATACCCTCTGCTTTGAACGCGAGTCTGACGTCCGAGAGCCTCTCCCAGCCCTGCTTTCCCATCGGCTTTTCTGCTCCGCTGGCAATAACACTTGCTACGAGCCCGGGTCGGGCGCGTGTGCTCCCAGCAAAATGCGCTTCGGAATGCCAATGCGGCGGGGGCGGGTGCAGTACGTTGGAGCATCCCCGACACTGAGCCCAGCCCGGTGCCTGTCTGCCCACCGCGGGCCTTGTGGCTCTTGTTTGTGTCTGTGCACGCTGAAAAAAATCTGAGAGGTTGGGTTTTACGTTTTTTCCCCAAAGCTTTTTTAACATCCGTGTGCATCCCAGGGCTGTGATCGTTTTTCCCGGTGATTTGCCGACATGCTCTTTTGAAAGCTGTAAGTGGTGCTGAGGAGGGGCCTGATTAATACCGAAGTGTGTTTATTAGACGGGAAAACCAGATGAGTAATTATCTCTCAAGGAAAGACCATAGTTTGCTGCAATCTTTCCAAATAGCTTTAACTGATCATTTTTTCTTCTATTAGCAAGACATTGCTCAATAAATATCCTCTCGGAGACCTGATGCATCAGGAGATAAGCTGGGGGGTTGCAGCTCTGTTTCCCTTGGCCCAAAGTCCACTGTTCCCTGCGGGCACATCCCTCCACGGGGGCTTGCATGGGTCAGCGCTGGGGACACGACCGCTGCCCGACTGGGGTCAGACCTACGTCTGCTGAGCCGTTGGTTATAATTGCATCCTCAGGTCCTGTGAGTCTTCTTCAGGCCAGTGAAATCCAGCGTGGAGAGTGGCATCGTGCCCTTCCCCGTCGCATCATGGCACCAGCGGTGCCTGAACTTGCCCATGGGCAGCCCTCAGAAACCTCCTGCGTTTGCCAGTGTCACCAATTTACTCCAGATAACTAGAGAGGGAGGTAATGAATTTCAGCTGTTTACCTCTTTAAAAAACTCGTTTCTGTTTAGACATAATTATCTAGCCACTTCTAAGAAAGGCACTATTGATTGCAGAGCTGAATTAGCATTTTGTTGCGTTGGCTCTGACAACCGCCTGCACCGATACAAGAGCACTCCATGAACATTAACTCATTTAAAGTGTAAATTGCAACTCCTTTTTCATTTTCCAGCGTGGGACCCGGCTAGGCAAAGCTTTGCTTGTGGCTTCTCCGAGCATCTCCCGTGCCTGTACAACACCGGAGAGCTGGAGCTGCCGGCAAGTGAAAGGGAGAGAGCGAGGCTTCCCTGTTTTGGGAGAAATTTTGGGTGCTCCCACCTCCAGGCAGCGATGCTGCGGGGTGAGGATTGCAAGGACGGGTTAGAAATGCGGCTGCGGTGGCGGTGACCACCTTGGGGCAGAATTGGGCCATTAAAGACACTGAAATCCAGGGGCCCCGCTGCCTGTGCAGGGCCATACGGGTGATTTTGCTCTTGCAGAGCTGCCCTGTGCAGGCAGCCCGGGGCGGGGTGGGATCGCTGCCCTCGGCATCAGTGGGAACCGAATTTGGCAAAAACGGCTGGAGGAGCATCAGTGCCCGGCGCAGGAGCCAGCGGCGGGACGGGGAGGCAGGTCCCTTCACCCCTCCCGCGTTCTGCGCTTGCCCAAGCCGCTGCACCCAAGTTGTTTTCCACCAGTTACAAAGTACAGCTGATAATCTTTCCCTCCTTTGCAAAATTTATTAAAGCCCAAGGACGTGAAGGTTTATAGAGCAGCGGAGTAATATTATTAGTTTAGTTTCCAATATTATGAAAAACAAGCCTGGTTTTAATAAAACCCCAGCCCTTTCCAGCTAGCCCCTGGTGCCAGCATCAACCCAAGGTAAGCAATTAAGAGAACCCGGGCTGGCCGAGGTTCACGCCGGCCGCAGTTATCTCCTCGAGAGCTGCACTTCCCAAGCTGCGACAGGCACTGCCCGTCCAGACCTGGGCAGAGCTGGACTGATGATGTGATCGGGACCTGCTGCACCATCAAGGCAGAATCCCGCAGCTCTGAAATTGCTCGCGAAGCCAGTTAGTCTTTTCTAGCAGGTTTAATCCTAAATGGCGTATCGTCCGTGTGTCGTTGCAGCGATCAGTGCCCCGGTTTGCAATGGTGGAGAGGGCGCAGAAGGCTCCCCGAGCTCAAGCGCCCCGTGAAACCCATCGTCGCTTTGTCCCTTCCTTTATCTTCACTTACAGAGGAGTTGGGGGTAGCTGCAAGCAGGCTGCAGCGTGCACAAAGCAAAGCCCAAGTGTGTTACCTGAGTCACTTTTTTCGGCCAGAAAGCCTCACAACATATACGCTGCTCTCTCCTCTTTGTAAAAGCTCCTGCCCGTCACCTTGCGTGCTGTGGCAGATTTTCCCTTTAACCTTGCAGGGAGAGGGGGTGAGTGCGTTGGGAAGGCCTTTGCAGTGGAAAGCAGCATTGCATGCATTCATCACGGGGCATCTCTGATGTTCATTTTAGTGCAGTTCAGGAAAATTAAGAAAATATAATAATTTGGCTGCCCCAGCACACTTGGCTTGAAGTTTTCCTATTCCCATTTGGAACGGTTGGAAAGCGAGGCGTTGCGATGTGCAGATCCTCTCAAAACAAAGGAGCCGTGCACCCCACCTTGCAGCAGACCGGTTTAAGTTTCCTGTATTTTTTCAGGGATTTCCCTTATTTTGTCCCTCAGCGGGTTGTGTGGCTCTGGAAGGAGCCGATACTACTTTGTCCCTCGCTCAGGCTTGAGATGTGTACGTGTTACTGGGACGCAGCGTGGAGCGGCGCCTGCACCGCATTTCCAGGTGAAATGCAATAGGTTTTGTTTTTTGCAATACCAAGCTGGACTTTTTAGGGCTTAGACCCAAGCAGATACTCGGCTGTCTGCCTATTCCCAAAGCCTCTGGGGCTTGTGCGTGGGCCAGGATTTGGGAATGGCTTTGCTGGTCCGTCCTAGGGCAGCCCCAGGCTGCTGCTGCTCCAGCAGTGGAGCCGCCGTGCAGCTCGTGTGGCGGAGATCCCACGTCCCCACCATCAGCACCGGTTTCCTCTCACCCCCTTCCTCTCCATCCCACATTCCCAAGAGCCACATCCTAAGTAATGCCGTTCCTAACCCCTCCGAGCCCTCCTTTGTGGGAGCGGAGCTGCTACGTGCAGCCCGTCCGTGCTGACCGTGACAGCGTGAGCCCTGCGCAACCCCATAGTTTGTGGGGTTTTTCCCCAGTTTGAGACCGCAGGTCCGGCCTGCCAGCATCCCCCGGGCAGCACCGAGGAAACTGGTGCTGGTCCTCTCAGCTGGTCCTCTCTGCCAGCTGCAGCCATCAGTACCCGCCGCTAACGATCAGGGGCTTAACGAAGCGTGAGGCAGCTGGCTGCTCTCCAATCTGACCTGCTCAGGAGGGAGAGGGAGAAACTGCACCGATGTTTCTCATGGTTCCAAGCCCAAATTTCTTTGCTCATCCCTGTCCCGGGCTCTGCTTCTCCGGCGCCAGGTTTGCAGGCAGCGCCGGGACCCCTGCAAGGGAGGGGGGGTCTCTGCACCCGACTGCTGCCGGCGGGTGGGAGCATCCTCCCCGGGAGCCCTGCTGATGGCGGGGGGTCTCCAGGCTGTGAGAGCACTTGGGTCTGCTGGGCTGAGGTGGGAGAGCTTGGGGACGAGGGTGACAAGGGGGTTAAAGCTTTTCATCACCTCTCCCGCAGCTGCCCTCCGCATGCCTTCTCTGCAGCTCTCTGCTCCTTGTGGGGCTCATTTCTTGTGTGTCGGAATAATGCTGTTTTGTTTGGGTTGCAAACACTGCAGGGGGAGTTGTTAAAAAGCTTTCTTTTATTGCTGTGTGAAAAAAAAAAAAAAAGCAGCCCAATAACTTTTCTATTAATATCAAGCTTTGTAAGTCTTTTGTTTGGTTGGTTTGTTTACAGAATCTCTCATTTTGAATCTAAACAACTTGACAGTGTCCCTTTGAATATGTGTTAAAATAGATCTCGGCTTCATTCCACGCATTTTGGGAAGGATATGAAGCAATTTCACTTGTCAGCCACGAGCGGGAGATGGATGGGGCCATTCCCCACCGGGTCGCCGTCCGGGGAGGGGGAGCGGAGCAGCGCTCGAGAGGAGCCGTGCCACCGCTCGCCTTCGCTCCCCGCCTCTCGGTGCTTGATGGTGCGTAGTGGGGAGGATCTGACTGGGGTAATGGGTTTTAAATGGAAAAAATAATGCAGAAAGAAGAGCCTTGGGGACCCAGGTGGTTTATGCACTGACCGAACTCCTTGCATGCCACGCTGCCTACGTCTGTCCGAAGGGCTCTCCAGCCAGCGCAGATATTTGGGGGTTGCAATGCAGGGCTGAATAAAGCTGGAGAGGGAAGCCGATCCCCAGCAGCGTCCTTACGGCAGGCTCCCCAGCCCGTCCTGCTCGAGGCCGGCTGGACCGTGCCGATGGAAGGGAAGGATCAGACTCTCAATGGGACGTGCACCCACGGGGGGAAATGTGAGCATACCTTTTTGCTCTCTGCTTTCAGCTGGGCTTTTGTGGAGCTGCTTTCCAGATGCAGACCTGACCCCCCAATACTGTGAGCCCCCCGCGGGTGCTTGGTGCTTCCTCCCCACCTGTAGCTCTGAGATAGGCGGGAGACAGACTTGGCTCGTTCGGTGTCTGCTGTCCTCAGTGGCCATGCCAGCACGGCCTGGCTTTTGCAAGCCAGAAAAAGAGAACTCCGAGATAATGCAGCAATGCGTCTCCCTTCCTTCAGGGTGCAGCTGGAGCCCCGGGCCGACTGGATTCTCCCAATTTCCCTCGCCCCATCCTGCACCATTCCCTCAGGGTCTGCTTGTCCTTCCCCCTCCCTTTGCCCCTGTCCCTCCTGACCCTTAGCCGTGCAGGTGTTAATCAGCATTACAGTAATGAGTAATTACTGTAACGCTCCTCCTCGAGCAGCACAGAGCATGAGCAAATGCAATACCAGGCTCTGCTCATCAACGCAGGGGGTTAAAAAAAAAGAAAAAAAAAAAAAGCCCTGAAAAACAAATCCACAAAACTGAAACTATTTTACACCAAAATAAAAAAAAAAAAAAAAACCAACAAAAAAAGTAACAATTTGAGGCTGCAATAAAATCTTGCTCTCCATCAAAGCTCGGCTAGGCAAACGGGTGGTGGAGGTCTGGGTTAGAGACTGCATGTCTGAACCTTGTGTGGCCTGAAAATCTGCTGAGAATTGGCTCCCGTTCCCTCAGTTCGAAAGGGATGGCCTGCACTCGTCCTTTTTTTCTGTCAGCTGCATCTTGAGATCCACTGTTTGTTTATTTTGATAATATTCCAGTTGGAGGCAGAAGCAAGAGATAGCAGAGGCGAGCAGAGAGAAAAATTAAGGCTGTTAGGGGCTTTTCCTGGCTTGCAGGAGCCTGGCTGTGCTGGCGTGGCCGGCTAGGACAGCTGTTAGGGTCACAGCTGGTTGCAGACGGCTGCAAAAGTCACTTCCAGGGACCTTTGCCCCTTCCCATTGCAGCATCCCTACCCAGAGCCACTGGGCATCCCCTTGCCGTGGCTCTGTGGTCCCCACTGCAGGATTTTGGTCCCTGGGTGGGAGCGAGCGCCTGGAGGATGGTGCTCAAGGAGATTGGTTGAGGCTCCCAGGATTTGGCTTGTTGGCTTCTGCGTTTGAGCATAATGACCGTTTTCAGCAGTTTTCTAGCACGGGCCGGTTGTCAGGCACGGAGCCGTAAGTCCTGCTCTCCGCAGGGTGCTGGCGCAGCACCCAGTCGCCATCCCTAGCAAAGGCAGGGGTCAGACGCTTTTATTGTGCTGGAGACTGGCTTGTCTTTGGGGCAGATAAAACATTTGCAGAGGTGCCTGAAAATCAGCTTCTAACCTAGAGGTTCACTCGCATGGCCAGACTCTTCTGCAAGGAAAAAAGGAGGTGATATTTCCAACCCAACCACTGCGGCTGGGTAAAACATGTTTTCTGGCTCCCCAGTTTTTCCATCAGTCGGAGCAATAGCGCGATCCAAGCCAGCGTCAGGCCTGGTGAAAGGCAGCCACTTGTTTCTGCATCATCCGGCGTTTTTAGGCAGGAGCATCGAACAGGTCTGACCCCAGCTAGAGCCAGCCCTGGGGCCTTGCAGTGGGTCCCACGCAGAGGGATCCGGGCACCACTGTGAGGATAATAACCAGGCGCTTGCACGTTGGTTTTGTCATGGATGATGCAATGTGTACAGCACCACGGACCAGAATAACTAGATTTCTTCCTATCCCCCTCTTCCATCCCCTTTGTGCTGGTCAGGAGAGAGGCACTGAAGAGGGTATTTGCCATTGAGCTTGGCGATGACCAGCAAGCCTTGCCAAAATGCTGGAAGTGAAACGTTTTCAGCGGAGCAGACTGTAGAGCAGAGGAATGGGGGAATCGATAGACTTTTCACGTTGACATAGTTACTAAGTGCATGTGTGATCGATGAGCACTGCGTAGCTGGAGGTACCGGGACTGGAGGATCCAGATCTGGAGGTGGATGCTCTATATCCCATAACCTCAAGAAGTTTGTTATAAAATCATCAGACTCCTCCGTTTTACTCTATTAACATACCGTTCATCCATTCAAAACCTGCCGAAGCTCCAGGTTCAGCTCCAACAACCTGTGCCGAAATACAGGGACCTGCAATGGCTGAAGCAGCCGGGACCGTGCCACTGCTGCCTGCAAAGTGTGGCTTTGTCCCCCCGATTTCTGTAGCCGGTCCCTGTGGGGCAGCCCACAGGCTCCCGGGAGGAGAATTGGGGCCATTTCCACATTTTTTGGGTTAGGCGTATCTGGGATCGGTTGTTATCTCCGAAGTGCTGCGTCCGAAATGTGCCTGGTTTCCTTTGGCACTAAGGGCTGCATTTGTCATCCCAGCACAGACTACGGCTCAGATAAAAGGGAATAAAACTGGTGCCAAGGAGGAAGAGCACATAGAGAGGATGAAAGAGCATTTTGGGTGAGATGCATGTAAATGCATTACTCATGCAAACAAGCCATTAAAGATCACGAGGCTCTCGGATGCCACGCCAGTGAGGCTGGTAAGTCCCTGGATAGAAAAGCCACATCTTTGTGAAAGTGCGGGGGAATGTATTTATATTTGCATTATAACTATTAAACCGCAGGGAGAGCAGATGATGTGCCACAGCTCTCGGATGAATTCAGCCATCCAGAAACGTGTGTCCCCCTGGGTCAGCCCAAGGGAAGGGGTAAGGACCGGGGCAGCCCTGGGAGTCACTGGGAAATGCTTGTTCAGGCATCCAAACCTGCATCAGGGACAAACATGGCTTGTTCACCAGGAACGAGCCCTCGGGAGGGGTTTCCAGTTGGGTTTGCTCCAGGCCAGCAGCTCCCTAGCAAAGTCCTTTTCTCGGCGATGTTGCGGTGTTCCTGGCCGAAGGTTGGTAGGGCGCTGCGCAAAGGGGACCGCGTGGCATCCCCGGGAGGCGGCGGTTCAGCTCCCATTTGGGGCAAAGGCTCGGGTTTCAGCTGCTCTGTTGTTTCCCCGGGGTTCGTTCAAGCTTGGTTAGGTGCCAGTGGGATGTATCCAGACCCCACCATTCTCAGCTAATCCGGACAGCAAAGCAGAAAGCACTGAAGCATCCAGCCAAACCCGAGTTTGTCAGAGGAAACCTAACCGTACAATGTAAATGCTCCTATAGCGACACGAGGGGTTTGGGGAGGGTGAGAGGGTTCAGAGAGGAAGGTTAACTCCAAAATCCCTCAAACCACACTGCGACGCTTCCATGACCAGCAGCATCCTGCAGTGGGATGCTGCGATGTGTCTCCTCTTGCACTGTAACACACCCGACTGCGCAGGGACCCTGCGCCGCTGCACGGCGTCCCCATCACCCGCCTAAGCCCGGAGCACTTCCCGTGACAAAGCAGGTCACTCCGTCATTAAGGTCCTTTGCCTCCTGAGATTATTGTAATTTGGGGAGTTATTACGTTGCAAACGTGGGACACAGAGTTATTTAAAGCCATAAGTAGAAAATCACTAGCTGATAATACAGCTCGGTTTAAATTTGAGCTCATTTAAATGTCAGTCTAAACTGCCCCTTGAATCAAAGCTGCTTAAATTATTCTGAAAAATAATTGCCTCTATTCATCAGAAGAATGTGCCATGGATCCAAGTATAACATGAAGTGTCTGATTGGGGATTTTATTTTATTTTCCCCCCTTTTTTTTCAATATTGCAGTCAGAAAAAAAACCCTCTTTGCTCTCCCAGTAATACTCTCTCTAAACAGAGCGGGTCAATCCATCAAATTGCAGTACTGAGATAGGTGAGTTTTATCTGTCCGTGATGGATGTTGCTGCTTATGCAAATCTCCCACGAGACCTGGCTGCAGTAGCGCTCGGCTCTTTGGGAACAGGACTTCAGTTTCCCGCAGCTGAATTAAAATACGCAGCTGTCCTGACTGAGAAGAGTAAGCGTGGAGGTTGTCTGGGGGCAGATCTTGGGGGCTTCCAGTGTCGGCACGGTCATTCCTAAAACTCGGTGTTGTAGCAGGTACGCCTCTTGGGTGCCAAGGATGAGCAGGCAGCGAATGGAAAGTACCAAAATCCCATCTGCTTATAATGATTGCAGTTATTATTGTCCTTTATTTTTGCCCCTTGTCACCTCAGTTAGCTCCGTGCGCGCCCAGGTCCGTGGACAGCCCAGCTCAGGACCCGCCGGGAGCTCAGCAAGCCCTGAGGGCTCGGCTGCGGCTCCGCTCCGGGGCCGGGGCAGGGACCCGTCTGGCAGAGCTGCTGCTGCGGTGAGGCTGCTCCCGTCCCAGAGACGGGGAAGACCCAGGTAAACCCAGTCCACGGCTGATCCCCTGCAAGCGCCCGGCTGTGCTCTTTTACCCGCTCGAAACTGGACTGAACCTCCTTCATTCTGGATGCACTGAGGCGTTTGGCGGAGGCTGAACGCCTTCCCGAGGCCAGTTACAGCTGTCCAGAGCCGGCGCAGAACCAACCGAGCTGAGGTACCTTCGCTCACTTGAGCTCAAGCATGGGTTGAGAGTAACAGTGAAAACATCTGAACGCCATCCGTTAGGTTAAAAGGGCGTCTCTTGCGCGGAGCTGCCACGCTTCTTGGACCTATTCGTCTTCGCCAGCGCAGCACATGGCGGCAGCAGACGTTACAGACAGTAAGTCAGGAGCATTTTGCCGTTTTGAAACCACTCTCCGAGCCCTGAGCCGGCGATGCTGCCGCCTGCCAGCTCCTCAAGCGGGTTACCCCTTCCTCAGCCCCGCGCGCTAAATGCGGTGCCAGGCCGTGCCTGCATTTCCTTTTCACTCAATCGCAGTTGCGAAATGTTTTCTCCCCTCTACTTCCCGAGCGACCCCGGAAGGATACTGGGGCCGGTTTGCTCAGTACTGGGGCCGGTCCTGTTCAATATCTTTATCAACGATCTGGACGAGGGGATCGAGTGCTCCCTCAGTCAGTTTGCAGACGACACCAAGCTGGGCGGGAATGTTGATCTGCTGGAGGGTAGGAAGGCTCTGCAGAGGGACCTGGACAGGCTGGGTCGATGGCCGAGGCCAATGTATGAGGTTCAACAAGGCCAAGTGCCGGGTCCTGCACTTCGGCCACAACAACCCCAGGCAACGCTACAGGCTTGGGGAAGAGTGGCTGGAAAGCTGCCCAGAGGAAAAGGACCTGGGGGTGCTGGTTGACAGCCGGCTGAACGTGAGCCGGCAGTGTGCCCAGGTGGCCAAGAAGGCCAACGGCATCCTGGCCTGTATCAGAACTGGTGTGGCCAGCAGGAGCAGGGAGGTGATCGTGCCCCTGTACTGGGCACTGGTGAGGCCGCACCTCGAATCCTGTGTTCAGTTCTGGGCCCCTCACTACAAGAAGGACATGGAGGGGCTGGAGCGTGTCCAGAGGAGGGCAACGAAGCTGGTGAAGGGCCTGGAGCACAAGTCTGATGGGGAGCGGCTGAGGGAACTGGGGTTGTTTAGCCTGGAGAAGAGGCTGAGGGGAGACCTCCTCGCGCTCTACAACTCCCTGAAAGGAGGTTGTAGCGAGGTGGGGGTTGGTCTCTTCTGCCAAGTAACAGCGATAGGACGAGAGGGAATGGCCTCAAGTTGCACCAAGGGAGGTTTAGATTGAACATTAGGAGAAATTTCTTTACTGAAAGAGTGGTCAGGCCTTGGAACAGGCTGCCCAGGGCAGTGGTGGAGTCACCATCCCTGGGGGTATTTAAAAGACGTGTAGATGAGGCCCTTAGGGACATGGTGTAGTGGGCATGGTGGTGTTGGGTTGACGGTTGGACACGATGATCTTAGAGGTCTTTTCCAACCTTAATGATTATATGATTCTATGATTCTATGATTAGAAATGTCGTGGCGTAAATCCACCCAGGACCCGCGTGCGTGCCAGGAGCCGGCCCTCGAACGGGGGCAGGGCAGGCGCTGGGTGCCCGAGAGCAGCTCCCGTGCGCGGGAGGCAGAGGGGCGGCAGGCGCGGGCCAGGGCGGATTTTGTGCCCAGGTAAAGTGCAAGCGCAGAGGGAGCACACGGGCAGCCCCTGCCCACGGCGGCAGCGAAGAGCAAGAGCCGCGGCGGCAGCAGGATCGAGTCCAGAAGCTGTCAGAGCTCTGGACTGCGGTGAGATTAGTTTCTTCCTCTAAACAAACTTCATGCCCCGTGTGCATCCCTGATTTTTACCTTTGTATTAGCATTTCCCAATTACTCAACGCTTTCCGGCTGGATGACATTTGGTATTGCTGTTTATTGACCCTGGGGACCACAACATTGACATTATTGCTACCAAGTGACATTTACATGGACACTGACGTCATATTGATATCAATAATGGCAGCCAAGTTTGTGAGACAGCATTAACTATGTGAGGCTAGACGGGCAGCTTCTGTTATTGATGCCGATACTATATAGAAATAAAAAACCCAGCCAGTCTTAATGTTGATTGACCAAATTTCTGGCAAACCCGTTGCCGGGCCATGAGAGCTGGTTTTGCCGAGCGGCCGGGGCTCGGGGACCTGCAGGGTGACGATCCCAGCTGCGAACACAGGGGAGCCAGCCCAGCTGCGCTCGCTGCCTCCGTTTGTATCAGATTCTCCTGCCCCAATGTTGACAGAATTGATTTTCGCTGTGCGTGAGTGGAGGACCAGGTTTGTTCTGGTGTGCCGGAGCCATTTGCTGCTCGTTCGTGGTGTTTGCTCAGTGACTCATCCCGTTCCGCCCCGGGTCGTGGGCAGCAGGGCTCTGCTGCGGTGGTGAGCCCTCGACTCGATCCCTGGGCTGGGTCACGTTCCTCCCCACACCATACCACGCTTATCCTTTGCTCATCCTATCCCATAGACCATTTGCTTTGCCATTATTATTATTATTATTATTATTATCATCATCATCATCATCATTATTATTACTATTTTTTTATTATTATTATTGTTCTTTCTCCCTCTATGCAAAGAGTGTTTTGGCTTTATCCAAAATCCCATGAAGTTCAGCCCAAAGCAGCTCAGCAGCCGGTGGCCGGATCCCATCGGAGGATGAGGATGCAACCGTGCACCGACAGTGCTGGGTCATCAGGCAGCTGGTGTCGGGGCAGGTTTCGAGGGTGTCGCTGGTTAAATCACCCGCGGGGTGAGAGCCGGGCGAGGAAGGGCAGGACGGGAGTCAGTGTTGTTAAAGCACAGCATCCCTCCTCGGCTGTTAAATACTTCATACCCGGCTGGGGGGAGAGCCCCAGCGCTTGCGTAACTCACGCTCCGAGTTTCTCCCTTGTTCGCTGTCGGAGCAGTCATTGCTTCTAATGGTGGCTGGTTCTCCTGCCCGGCACGGACACCGGCCACGCAGGGAACCGCCGCGAGCGTGGCTGGAAACGGGCAGAGATGGGGCAAATTCAAGGCAAGAAATCGAGGCGTTACCTTCTCCTCAGGGCTGATCTCGTTTGACTGCAAATATTTAGAAATCCCGGATAAAGGCTATGGGGCACGTTGAATTTAAAAAGGCAACAAAATTTTAATGTGGGTGACCCAGTTTTAACATGAAACACTCAAGTGGAGGGAGGTAAGATGGGGCTGATGGAAACATCCCTGTCTCTGGGTGCAGTTTGGCTCATCAAGACAGGGGTCGATGCTGATAATAAATGAGATATTTAAGACTTTTGAAACCACCCCCAGCTACTCTGATGCTGTGACGAGATCGATCCTGGCTGCGGGCTGCGGGGGGGAGGTTGCCCCCGGCTGGGTGTCACCGCATCAGCCGGGACCCCGATGGCAAAACCGGCAGGGGCTGGGGCTGGTTTACGGAGGCAGACATTGCTGAAATGCAGCAGGTCAGGTTGCTTTTTTTTAATTTGACCCTTTTTTTTAAAAAGCTTGACCCAATGCAACTGAATTGTCGTAGAAACCAGAAAAAACTCCACGGCTGCTCTCTAAGGCCTTGCAAGCACCAACCCTGAATGCCGTGGTGGGATACTAACGGCGTGTAAAACACCTGGAGCGTCTAAGGTAGGGAAGAAAAACACAGTTTTTCTCTTTCCTGAGAATCAGGTTAAAAATTCTTCCTGAAATTATTGCAGCATGGGGTGTCTCAGCACAAAGTGAGTATGGAGGAGCCTTTGCCAGGGAAACACAGGCTCTTTCCCGGGCGGGCATGGTGCCTCGGGAGCTTTTTCTTGTCCTCTTGTCGTCTAAAGGCCAGTTCACGCTGTCCCTAGGGTTACTGGGCACATTGCATCTTTTGTCCCACGCAGCTCTGTCTGTAGCTGAAGTGAAGGACAGAGGAAGGAAAATGTACAGCTATTTCTCTTCCAGCATCTTTTATCTTTTGGCCGTTCATTTGCCCTTGGAAACCTGGAGGAGCGTTTGGGTTTGGATGAGGTCGGAGCGAGACGTCCGCCCCCGGCGCAGCATCTGCCTGCGCAGCTGCAGGGATGTTTGCGGTCCCTGTTGGAAGGGGATCTGCGGCGGGTACGAGAGTCCTGTACCTGCTGCGAGAGCGTTACTCGGAGCAGTTGATCCGATAATCCCTAGAGTGAGATCCGCATCCCCACAAGGGATATTTTCATGGGAAATACTAGCTATCATCCTGCTAACGCAAACACAGCCCGAGGCCCTGCTGTCCCCGCTGGGATGATGCTGGTTATTCTGGGCTGGGAGGTGGCTCGGGGGGGTCAGGATGGGGTGCGATTTCTGCCTGACACCCACCCCGATTTGGGCGACTCGCACTGGGCTGTAATTTGTCTCCTTTGGCTTGTACCGCACTGCGTGGGTGCAAATTGGGCTTGTGAGCAGGAGCACTGGCCCTCGCAAACCATCCCTTCAACCGCTTTCTGTGCTGATATTTCCCATCTGTAAAAAGGGGATTTTTCTGCACCACCACACAGCGCTTCTGCAAAGTTTGATTTATTTGCTTGCTTTTTCTTGTAAAGCACTTTTTGCCTGGCTGGATAGATGAGGCAGAGAAGACAAAGTCATTCTCTTCTCTTTATTTTCAGGATTCCAGCTGCGTTTGGCTTCCCAAGGGTTGCGCTTTTGAGGCAGCGAGCTGGTGGAGCAATTTAGCCGAGGGCAGGCTGGGAAGGGCATGCGTGGTGCTAGGGGCACGGGTAGGGGAAAGGCAAATGGGGTGCAGAGGTGATGTGTTTCCAGAGGAATTGCAGCCCTGGAGCAGCTTCATCTTTGCACTGACCTTCCTCAGAAGGGGATGCTGTGACATTTGTCGCCTGCGTGGTCCCCTGCAGTGACTCCTCAGCACCGAGGAAGGCTGCTTCCCCTCCTCAGCTCACCTAACTCACCAGGACACTGGTGAAAATGGGAGTAGCCGTGCTCGGTCCAGACTTCCTGATGCACCAGCTGCACGAGTCCAGTGGTATTCGCTCTGAACCCATCTGTGTGTCTCCCTGTGGGAAAAGCACGTTTGCATTTACCCACAGGCAGAAAGCAAAAACCAGAAAGCAAAATAAACCCCAGAAGCGCTCCCCCATCGCTTCCTACGACACATGAGCCAAACCCAGCGAGAGCAGGACCGCTGGCGGGCGGATGGTGAGCCACGTCTCCCCCATCCTCTCCTCGCAGCCCCCTCCCGCATCGCCCACCACCGAACAAAGCTGGCACAGGAGATATTTAGGGCTCAACCTCCCGCCCGGGGCTCACCCCAGCAGCATCGTTTCGGGAAGCCGAGCTGCAGCTCCAAGTTCCCATGACACTGAGCCGCCCCCGAGGATGCGGCTGCGGCTTTCTGCCCTCCGTGACCCGTTTCCCCGAGTATTTGGCGTCTCACCCACGCACCCGTCTCTCTCAAGCAATTACCTGCTCTGATTGCTCACCCTCGCATGTCACTGCTTAGATAGGTGCTTATATGTATTTTAATCATGAGTCATGCAGGCGGAGGGGACTAGGCAAAACAGTTTCTGTCCTTGTCTCCTTGCTGGGTAAATGATGGCTGGGAATTTAGTGAGCATGAAACATTCTCATTCGGGTGGATTTAGTGGATTCGGTGGCTGAACGGCTTGTGATGTGTTTAGAGATCATTTGGGTTTATTTTGGGTGAAGTGGTAGGGACTTGATCTCTGGCCCTGGCCCTGAGATCTCCATGCACCGTCAGTCAGGAATAGCACCTTGGAATTACCGAGGATTTGAATTACTGAGGGTTTTTATCACGATATGTGGAAATGGCAGGAACAGAAGCTTTCCTGGATGGTCTGAAGCTGCCTGCTCTGGCCATGGGGTTCCAGCTGCAGAATTTAAACCACGTAAGGTGGTGTTTTCCATCATATAATAGAAATGAAAATTCAGAGGGCAGCTCCTGAGCCGGCCCGGTGCAGCGCGGCTGTGCGGAAGTCCATTTATGTCACTTTAATCAATACAACCTTGTTTCCTCTCGGGGCATCTTGCAGCAGTTAAGGATGCCTTAACGACACACTAAATCCATTTGCTATCATCGCCCTGGGCATTAACAGGCACTAATTCAGCACAGGCAGGGGAGGTGATGTTTCCGGGGTGATGCACGCCGGTGGGCTGACGTGGGGAGGCTTTCCTATGGCTTTGGGCGTAGCAATGGTTTGCGTTGCCTTGATTTCCCTGCTGAGCTTGTTTGGGAGGTACGAGATCCACTGGGATAGCTTTGTGCTGGGGAGGCACGTGGCAGGGAAGAGCAACGGTAGCGGTCGGGTTTTATGGATCCTGGTTTTATGCTCGGAAAGCCCCAAGAACAGGGGGGATTAGTGTTGCATCGACTGAGCCGCGTCAGGAGGCAGCGCGAGCGTGTGCACCCTCGAGGTGCTTTTATGCCTCAATCATCCTTTTAGTTTGAAGTTTAATCCCCAATAGCTGCGACTTGCTGCATCGCCTGTCTCGTAACAGCCTTACAAAGCTGTGGCAACAGGCAGGGAAAATGAAGCTGTCTGACAAATGACACATGACAAGGACTTGGAGTTCACTGCTTTTAAATTCATTATGGCTTCAAAAGATTGGCTTGAGCAAGGTGAATGATTTAAGGTGGATAATGAGATGGATTTAGCCTCCTTTTACTGCCGTTGAATGATCTGTGAACAAGCTTTGATCTCTGCATGACAAGATCTGTCAGTAAGGGGGGGTTATTTGAGGACCACCGGCCATTTGCGGCGGTGGCTCGGTTGCACACTAGCGACTTTTCCCTGGCAGGACAGATGCCAACCTCTCGATGCTTTCAGAGCAAATACCTTCGGTGCTGCCCAGAGCGCAAAACCAAAGAGGAGGCGGTCAAAGGGCACGTGGGCAACCTGGGCACTGAACGCAGCCACTGTGCCGCAGGTCTCTGGTTTGCTTGTGCAAGGGTCTCGGGAGCCCCACCACGGTTTCTGCGTTGATGGTGAACGTCACAACAGGGACGAAGTCCAGGTTTGGGATGCCCTGGCCGTAGCACATATGGCACATTTGGGAGGCGCAGGGCTGCAACCTGCCATGCTTCAGCTAAAAATCATCTAGCGAAGCCAGATCTAGGTGTCCTGCCCCAAAATCAGCTCCCCGATCTCTGGCTGTGCAAGGCAAAGGGAATTATTCACATTTTGGGGGAGAAAGGCACACCCCAGCCTGTGCTCAAGGTCCATTTGGGGCTGGTACCGGGTTGGAGTCCCGTTATGGTTATTTTATAACAAACTGGTGGGATGCAATTATTCCAGTAACTCAGGCTAATCCTTTTTTAAACAAGAATTCTCTGCACTCAGCCCCATCTCCAAAGACATGTGCCAGCTTGGTGTCTTTTGGGCTAAAATATTGCTTCTGGTCTGCGTCTTTGTGGTGCTGTTGGGGAGGTATATATTTCTGAAGTACAGCTGCCTCATTTTGTTTTAGAATTCATAAGCAAACGAACCTGAATGATCCAGTGCAGTATGGGCACTAAAAATAGCTTTAATCAATCAACTTTTTAAAAATAAAAATGTTCCTTAAAATTATGCCAGCACCAGCCAGCGCTGCCTCTTGGGAATTTTATTCTGACTCATTTTTCTTCCGGTTCTTTTCTTTCTTTTTCTTTATTTTTTTCCTGCTCCTATTTACCAAATATCATTGAGTTTGGACTGTTTTCTGTTACTTAGCATACAGGATGAGGTGGATATTGCAGACTTTTAAAGCTATTTTTGTCGCTGGTGGCATGAAGGGATGGGAAGCGTTATTACTGTAATTTGCCAGTATTTGGGCAGTACCTCTAAATACTGATAAAACAGGCGCTAGGTACTTTTAATTAGATATTTTTACACTGGAGCAGCTTCCCACCCATACCCAAACCTTTCAGGGTGGCCCATCCATCAGTCAGAGGACACGGACATGCAGATGCGGTGGCAGTGCCCTGGGGCTTGGTGGGACAACGCAGCAGCCGTGCCCACCCCATACCCTGCTCTCCCCCATCCCTATCACCTTTTCCTGCAAGTGCTTCGATGCTCCCCAGCTTTGCAGGAGCCCCGTTGCCATCTCATGCGGCGGCTGCTTTGTGGTCTGACCAAGCACATGGGCATCCTCGTGGCCTCGGGGTCTGCTGGACCACTCGGGGGCAGGACGAAGCCCCTCTCCTGCCTCCCCAAGCCTCCTCCTGCAGCCAGTTGCATTCTTGCCACTGCCGGGGGACAGATGCCGGGTTGGGCGGTTTACAAGCAGGTCCTCAGGTTTCCGACCGGCCTCGTTTCTAAAGGCAAGTAAGGCTGTGATTCTGCAAAGGAGGAATTACACACCCCAGTCCCGCTGCTCTCCCATGAGCTGTTCATACCCAGCTCCCCAAGAGCACTCTGAAAATCCCAGTCTCTCAGATGTGTGTGTGTGTGTATATATATATGTGTGTGTGTGTGTATATTTAGTGTATTAGTCACATCTATAAAAACTGAAGCTTCAGTTGGCTGCTTCTTCTGTAAACATATGTTCTCCTTGTAACTATAACTTGGCTTTTATTGCTGTGTGATATTCCTCAGCGTCGTGTGCAGTATGTACAGATACGATAACACTAATAATCATAATACTGCCAAATCCGAGCATTTAAAATAATGGGTTAAGTCTCCAAAATCCCCTGACTGGCTTAAAAATAATAAGATTATATGAAAATAGTAAGTGCTATGATCTTGTCTTGCTGCTTTTCAGTTGCTGGGTGTTCAGGCTTTTGGCTCCCGCCTCTCTCCAACGTGGGCATTCAGAAATGAGGGTTGGGGAGGGGAACTTCTGAAGGAAGCTGAGACTGATCCCTCTGAAGGACCCAGGAATTGGAAGCAGCATGTCCTTCATCACGAGGCATGGGATGAAGGCAAGGGGGTTTGCGACACAGCGATAATACGGTCCTGGCATTTTTTGCTGTGTTTATTGCAGAAATATTTTTAGAATTAGAGTGGCGGATGGTAGAGATTATCTGCCTGCAAATGGGGAGGCACAGACTGGCTGAACTGCCTAGTGAGGGAGGGCGGTTGGGTTATGGTACGTCTGAGCCTGACCTATACCCACGTCACTGGAGGTTTCTGTGCTCGTTAACTGGAGTGGGGAAATGACCGGTGCAAAGTGAACACAGCACAAGCCAGGGCTGCAGACATGGCAGTCTACTCTGTACCTGTGCAATTTTAATATAGATATTGAAAACCCAGCTTTCTAACAAGACGAGCAGTTTCTTTTTAAGTCTTTCATTTTTATTTTTAAGAAGGTCTTCAAATTTTTAAAGAAAATATTAGACTTTGACCTGCAGGCCAAGAAATCCCCTTATAGCATTGCACAAATGTGTAAGAATCTGAAAGTCTTCTAGAAACAGGAACTATCCACATTGTTTTGCTGGCTAAAATGCATGAAACAGAGATCCAAGTTGCATCATTGCAGTTAATTTTGCATTTCTCTTTGGGCCAAGAATCAGAGGTTTATGGCAGGAAGGAGCTGGGAGATGCTGGGTTTGGGTTTGGCGTTTTTCAGTTCAGCAGAGTCATTCTTTTCTTCTGCCTGCAACCGTCGTGTCATGGTGTGCAGACCATCTCCAGAGGAGATGGAGCCGTCAGGCCTGGCTGGGGCTGGTGTTCCAGTTTAATTAGATCCGTGCCTAAACCAGCTGAACTAAACGGATGCAAAGCACAGCGTGAGCGCTGTGAGCTCGGTAAGGACACAGCTTATTTCTGGTTTTGCTTAAGTTTGTTCTGCCATCAGCTCAATGGAATTAAGTCTCTTTTAAAGTTAAATGTGAGGGTCTGGAGGCCAAGGCGTTAAAGTTCTCCCTCTGGGTTTCGTCCTTGCGACCCGTGGGCAGGTCTGCGTGCCACCGGCGGAGGTGCGGCAGCGACGGCCGTCTGCCCTATTCCTCTGCTCCTCGGTTTGGGGCCTGAGGTCAGCAATGCAAAAAGTCACAAGTGCGTTGCTTTAAAAAGGGAGAGAGGAAAAGAACAAGTTAAATCAGAGGCCAAATGCAAACTTATCTTCAGGAAACGCTTGCTGCACTAAGAAAAATTGTTGATGCGCTGCTATGAAATGCCACACCACTGCAGGCGTCCTTGGTCAGCTCTTCACCCTACAATGCAAAGATGTCCCGGTCTGCTCTGGATCCACCAGAGAGCAGGTTTAAAGACGAATCTTTTTTTCTGTGTTTGTTAGCTGGATTCCTTAATTAAGCGGTAATGTCCTTAGGAGATGCGAGTCTTGCTGTGTTGCTGCCTCGGTGATGGAGGAGCCCTTTCTAACCCCGCTGCTGGTGGCAGAGGGCAGGGGCTGCTGACAGAGGCAGGAGGTGCCGGGAGGTCTCCCTCTGGGCAGGACATGTGCACAGCTCCTACCCAGTTTTATTTTGGGTTGCCTACTCCTCAGACACGTCCGCTGGCACTGATACCAATGGCTAGGTGACGTGGAGCCAACGAGTAGGGGCCACCCACCCCAGCTGTCTGCCGTGGGCTCCTGCCATTCAGTTTTACTGCTGGAAACACTCGCACCGTCTTGAGCAACAGCTTCAACACACCCTTGAATTCCCATCTCTCTCTTTAAATCAAGTCAAGGCCTTACCAGCTAAACTGGCACGGCAGAGGTCAGTGAGAAAAGGAGGTCTTGCCCATGCTGAGGCATCTTCTGGCAACCAGAGCTCTTCATCCTCAAGCCACTGGTCTTCCCCTGGAGGCGATTTCCGTAAAACCCTGTGAAAAGCTGCTGGAGAGCATCAGCATCAGGAGAGCATCAGCATCAGCCCTTGCACTAACAGCAGGTGGGGCCAACAGCACTTTGGGGGAGAGCCTGGTTTCCACCTTGTCACTTCTAAACTCGGGGCTAGATTTTAGTGTAAGAGACTGTGTCGATCCCGCAGCGCGGTGCTGTGCGGCCGGGAGCAGCCCCGCCGGCCGGGCAGGGCTCTGCCGCTCCCCAGCTCCTGCCTGAAGGGCGTCCGGGGGATCTGAGCTCAGCTGGAGATGTCATTACCCTGGAATTTGTGGCAGAGGAAGAAATATTAAGCAAATCTTTTGTAATTATCTTTGCCCCCAGCGGTTAGTCTAGATCTCCCCTTTGCATCTTTTTCTTTTCAAATCTCTTAGTCGTGAAGTTGGCTGCTTTTAAACTGGGTGGTGCTTCGGGGGCCTCGAGAGCAGCGGTTTCCATGGTAACTCAGAAGTACCCATTTTTGCACAGTCACGGTTCTAGCGGGTCGCAGCCACCGCTGCTGCCGGAGGACCAGGAGGATCCCAAGCCAGTCCCATCCCAGCTCCAGCAGCGTGAGAGCCAGTGCCACTCGGGGTGTGAGCAGGAGCCCCGTATGGCTGAGCTTGGTGTTACCATCCCGCACCTTCCTTGACCTCCTGGTTGTGAAAAAGCCAGGCAGGGTGTGCGGCAATGCTGCGGGGTCAAATTCCACTTCGGTGTTAGATGGACAGGGGACAGTGGAGGCTCTGCTTGTCTTTAAGGAATCGGGGCACTCATTTCAACTCCAGTGACAATTCTTCTCCTGCAGGTTTAAAGGTTATTATAACCATAATAATATTTTATATCTAATATAAAGTAAGTATTATAGTTCTTAATTATATTATTAATAATATAACCATATTATTATAATATGGTTAAATATAATTTAACCATAAAAACTACAATTAGGTCATTTAAAAGAAAGAAAAAAAGAAAGAAAGAAAGAAAAAATTTTTTTAGAGATCTGATGCACAGAGTGCCTGAACAAAGGTCCGGGGTAGCTCAGGAGAACGGGGGCTTTACCCCGCAAACATCTTCAGCGTTAGGCTTCAGTCACTCCACTGAAATCAAAAATCAAGGGCAGATGCCAGATCCAGAGGGCAGGAAGGTTTTCTGCTCAGAAAATTTTCTTTTTGAAATGTTTGTGATTTTGTATCATGATAGGAATGATCTGAGCAGCAAAAGGCACCGACGCAGAAGCCAGAAAGCCCGGGCTGTGGGAGACCCCAGCACCCATCAGAGTTTCCCGTACTCCTGAGGACTCCTTTCAGCAAAGGGCTGTGCCTCTGCCTTTCTGGGGACAGACTTTTCCATGTTTTATGCAAAAAAGTCTGTCTTAATTGAATGTTGCCATCAAAACTGGTCCACGCCGATGATCGCTCTTGAGAAATCAGTGTTTTCTAATGGAAAACAAAATCTAATTCTTGATCGGTTCTGCTAGAAACAAGGGCTCAGGCAATGGAGAGCGGGATGGAGAACAGTAATGCAACTGAAGCTGTTGCTCATGAGTGTTTCCAGCAGTAAAACCGAATGGCAGGAACCCTTGGTGGACGGTGGATTCAAAAGCCTTATCGCTCCCGTGGCAGGGAAGAGCCTGGGCTGCGCACTTCCCCATTGCTGGAGCACAGGGGATGGAGCCGGCACGAGCCCAGGGTCATTGTCCAGGGCAGGATGCAGGAGCAAGGTTGGAGCAACCAGGTACAGGCCCAGTGTGCTCCCCTCCTCCAGGGGAAGCAGGGGACCTAACTCATCAGCACAGTTATTTTTTTTTAAACAGTTCAAAATCCACATGCTTTTATTTTTTTTACTTTAAAGGGAAAAAAAAAAATCTCCCAAGTATAATAAGTGAAAAGAATGCAACTGCAGGCACCCTGGGAATAGCGCAGGAGCCGTGTTTACAGGGAGTTCCACGTGGATCCCATCAAGCAGTGCAAATATTGTAAGGAGGATGTGGCCTCGGGTTGGGCTTTGTTTGGGCCTGATGCGGGCTGTTTTCTCTATGGAGCAGGATTACCACTCTGCTTCTAATTAGGCGAAAGGGAAGGGGATCCAAAGAGCCCCTAAAGATGTTAAAAATCAGAAAGAAGTCATTGAAGGGAGGGAGAAATTAAAATAAACGGACGTTGGTATTTCAGCGATGCACAAGTCTTCTGGGGCAGTGGCCAGGAGCTTCGCCTGCTCCAGCTCCCTCTGCATCGCTGACGGGGTGACCTGGGGTTTTATTTCATTTGTTTGTTTGATTTCATGCATTTCCATTTGAGACAAGTGGGTTTCCAAGTCTGACATGTTTGGTCTCCAGCATGGGCTCCAAGGTGTTCCTAGCTCTGAATTCTCAAATTAAAGCCCTCTCTAAAGCAAGAAGTGGTTTGGGTTCAGGTTTTAGGGAAGCTGCAGGACCTGACCCCGCTGATTTCTCTTTTTATTTTCATCTGGATAAGTGAGAGCGTGTGTGCAAAAGTAGTTTGAGACTGCAGCCCTGCACTTGCCTAATCTTAGGCTGCGATAAATCTTACACTGAACTGCTAAAATGCCAGATAAAATACTTCTAAAAACAGCAGGGATAAATATGGTAGGCATTTTTGTTCCAGAGCAGGAGAATTGTTGTTATCAGAAATAAGACAAGGTCTATGTGCCTCTTTCTCCGTGATCCCTTGCTCACATATGCTTGTGTGTTTGCAAGCATAAAGGTTTATTCATACACAGATGTTTCCAATTATTTTTCCTAAGAACAGTTCTCTCATTCATGCTTAATTTGTGAAACTCCTGTTTAGTTCCCCCAAATCTTTTTTTATTATTTTTAATAGTCATACCAGCCGCAGTAATCATAAGCTCTGGGCCTATTTTGCTCTGATGCAAATCACCACTTACTACTTTGAAACTATTAACGTTGGTGCAGTTGAGCACTGGTGGGTCCTGTAAGAGAATACGGTCTTTTTTTTGGTGACTGGAGACATCCAACCTTGAGCCCTTTCCTTCCCTTTCGAAGCCTGTGCTGTGCACCCTGGGTCCTGGTTTACATCCCGTACCCCAACATGCTGCCATCCTTGGCCATGGCAGCTTGTGCCACCACCTTGGCTTTGTTTTACCTTCATCCTCAGTCATGATGTAGAGCTCCAAATGGACTCTATAGCTCCTTGAGACTTGGAAACTGGGTAGGAAGGAGATAGCCTGCATTCAGCACCCATGCCCATGACTCGAGATGGAAACAAGGAGAGCAACCTCACTGGTTGGAGCAAGGAACCAGGCACAAGACGGGTTTCTGGTGGTGCCTGAATTAATTCATCTTTCTTTGTCTTGCTTTCTTTAGCTTGGTAGTGAAAGAGTTAATGCTAGCGGACATGTAGGGTGATTCACTGGTAAAAGCCTTTGAGATCTGGAGATGGAAGTTGCTGTGGGAGGAGGACAGGCAGCTGTGTTCTCAGCTGTCCCTGGGCATGCATAAGAACAGAAGAGGATGGCGGTGTGGAGGACTTGAGATGGAAAGCGTAGCCTGGTTGTGCTTCTCTGCTGCTGTGTAGGAAATGAAAGGCATCCTTTGTCCCTTCATCTCAACAGGACTACCCTTTCCAAGGCCCTCTCCTCAGTTGCCAAAAACTTCAAACCTTAGCAAATCCGGGATGTTTGGTAGTGTTTTCTTTTGTGCTTGCATGAGGAGTGAAGGCTTTTTGACGCGTAAATAGCGTGGTGCTTCAGCTTTCCTCCTCTTGATGGCCGCTGAAGCGTGTGCTCTCCTTAACGCCCTCCTCTCACCTGGTTTGAGCACGTCAGCATGCTGGTCATCCTCCTGAACTGCGTCACCCTGGGCATGTTCCAGCCCTGCGAGGACGTGGAGTGCCAGTCGGAGCGGTGCACCATCCTGGAGGTAAGGATCCCATGCTGCCTCGCTTGCCTGGGACGTGCGGGTTGCAGGGGGGTGGCCGTCCTGGGAGCTGGGAACCCCCATCTGGTCCCTTTTCCCCAGGATCCAGCCATGAAAGCCCTTCCCACAGGGATGGTTTTTCCAATAAGCCACCCTTCGGCATGCTAAGTCTGTCCTCCAAGGAGACCTCCTGCCATGGCCCTAGGTGAGACCCAAAGGCTGACTGATGTGGACTTACCCCAGCAAGATCCTTTCTCTACACAATTAATAAGGGCAGGGCGGCTCAAAACTCAGCATCCAGCTCCCACTGGAGGTGTTGAACACTTTTTAATTAGAAGATGGTGAATGCCGCAGGGAACCTCTGGCTCGCAGTCAGTCGGTTCCATCCCAGCCAGGTCACTGCCGGCATGTCTTGGATCGCTGCAGTCTGGTCTGTGCAGTATGGCACCGATGACTTTGCCATTTCATCCCCTTCTTCATGAACAAAAAAGCATGGAACAGGCCCGCGCCTGCTCTCCTCCGCAGCGGAGCCCACCAGCCCAAGTGTGGCATTGCCAAGTGCCAGGATAACTGACCTTTGGGAAATGCATACGCATACAAAGCTCACAGACCCTTGTTTGTTGGCCACCCCAAGCTTAGTGGGGCATCAAGCTTATGACTTCATCCCTCGCTGTGTCCTGGCAATCCCCTCATTGCCATATGCCCGCAGGATTCGTTTTGGAAGCACATCCCGGCAGCATCTGGTGTGTGGGCAGCACCTTGGCGCTGGGCTTCCTGCAGCCACTCAGTTCTCAGGCTTGGAACCAACTTCTGTTGTTTCTAATGCATTACATCAACCTAGGCAGGGACTACCGACATGTGGTGGTGTAACGGGCTTGGTTCATTTGAATCCCGCACAGATCTGCTGCTTTACTTCCCTTTGGGTGTTTCAGCCATACCGGAAGGCCAGTGGGATCCTTCCAACCAGCCTCTCCTGCCTCTTTCAAAGATTGGTCCAGAACTGCCTGCAGATGCCAGGAATAGCAGAGTTTATCATCAAACCCTCTTTCAACCTTAAAAGAGGATCTGTTAAATGCAGAGCCAAGTAAACCAGATGAATTGAGAAGCCACTAGAGGTTTGTTATGGAATGAGATCAATTTTGGAGAAACTGTTGCCACCAGAGGCATCCAGCGTAGGGATTGTCTCAGAGGGTCAGGCTCAGGGTTGGTGTGAAGTGGCATCCAGAGATAGCACCAGAAAATGTCACACTGCAGGCAGCTGTGGGCTAAGCTGCCCCAGAGAGCCCATCAGAAAGTGTCCGATCTCTCCTGAAAGGTTACCCTCCACGTGCCTGCCATTTTTCTGCATGTATTCACCCACGTGGGACTTTGGAGGATGCCCGTCCTGCCAAAATGTCCAGGCAGACAAAGGGAATCCTGCCTGGACAAGGAGGTGACGTTATTGAATGCTCCTTATTTGCCTCCTTTTTTTTCATAATTTAATCAGGTTGCAAACACACAGTTTGCATGGTCTGTTCTCCTCAGAATAGACGCTCATACGTCTGCGAGGAGCCCAGGCACTGAATTTGGTTTCTAATACCAGCTTAATGATTACAACGTATATTTGCAAAACCCAAAGTGTTATCCTGAAGGGTTTGCAGGCAGAAAAAGGCTGCGAGTAAAGCCATCGTTATCCCTCACTCTGTCACAGCTTGCAGGAGGGAATGGAGGCCAGAACATGAGGTAGAAAAGCCTGAACTCCTTTATGGAGGCGTTCAGATGCCAGTTATTAAATGAACTGAAATAATGGAGCAAAACTTCACTGCAGTTTATCAAGGGAAAGGTTGGTTGATAAAGCCACCAGCCAGAGAAGATGGTGCTCACACGCAGCCACGCAGAGGTACATGGATGCGCAGTGGGAACTTGGCTGCCATGTGGATGCTCTGTTAATTTTACTGTTAATCCACTCAGACCTCCAATTGAAAGTGCCAGAGACACAATACCGACCAGTATGGTCATTAAGAGAGGGGTTTGGAAAGCAGCAGTCATGTCTGCAGATTGAGAAGTTCCTGTGCTTTATCAAGTCAGTTATTCAAAACAACAAAGCCTCTGCACATGATTTAAAAGCAATCTGTATCTCCTGATGTTCAAGTTTACAGGCAACATGTAGAAGAGTATTTAGCACAGAGTTTCATGGTATCTTCAAATACATCCACATTTCATGCACATACATGTAGTCTCCAGAAAGGCTGGAGAAATCAAGTCCCCACTACCCTACAGAAGTCATTCTTTAAGTAAAGGCTGAGGCATGTTCTATAGGGCAGCACTGGATTAATTTGTGCATCTTTATTTTCTCTTCTTGTTTTCACAGTAATCTAAAACCCAAAATCTTTACCTTCATCAAGAGGCTCCTGCGCTTGGGCACACAGGCTTGCCAGCAGGATGCCCTGAGCCTCTGCACCATGAGGACTCCAGTCATTCCTCTCGTGCAGCAGAACTGCCCTTATAGTTATTGCTTCAGCCTCTGCTTCACGTGCACGTTCGCTGCCAGCTGTGTCTGGGTCTGTGAGCAGGAACCTGGTCCCTTCAGGAGTCCATGAAGGCATCAGAGGTGAAGCACATCCCCCTGTGTTAGATGGGACAAATTCTTTCTAGGAGGTATGAGTTGCCCAGTCTGGAAACGCAGTTGCCACTGCAAGTTGCTGAGACCTCCTGGACCCAACCACAAGCTGCTGTTGAATGCATAGGCTTTAAATGCCAAGAAACACATCCAGCCTGTACAACAGCGATGTCCTTGTATCTTTGTCAGTAGATTAACAGAAGCTGCTAATGCTTCCCAGGCAGTGGGCTGACCCAGGAGCTGTGCTCAGGGTTGCCATCACCCATCAAGTATTGCACGTTTTATTTTTGAGTTCAGTAGGTGGCACTTTGGTACCAGTGCTTTGCCTCGCAGTGTCTGCCAGGGTACACAGAGTGCCTCTGCGGTGGGAGGGCTCATGTCCCTGCTTTCCCTTTCCCTGATAAGAAGGCACAGCAGAACTGACTGTAATAATCTTTTACCGGTCTCCAGGCATTTGACGACTTCATTTTCGCTTTCTTTGCGGTGGAGATGGTCATCAAGATGGTGGCTCTGGGGATCTTCGGGCAGAAGTGTTACCTTGGAGATACGTGGAATCGCCTGGACTTCTTCATCGTGATGGCGGGGTCAGTAACAAAACCTCATAAATTTGCTCTTTGTAGTGAAACCTAGAAAACCCCAGAGAGCCAAATCTGTAGGTTGTCCTGGCTGGTTTTCATAACGTCTTGTGAAAGCTGCCAGACTCAAGCCAAGGCAAAGTCTCATAAGTCTCATTTGGTTTCACCTCTGGCAACCACGCCAGATTATGGGGTGGGGTTTGAATGTCAGGGCAAAAGCCATCAGGTTTGCAGTAGCAGTCCTTTTGCTAGTGTCATCTCTGTCAAATCGCTGTGCATGCTGATCTAGTCCTTGCGATGGCCAGTATGTCCCAGTGCTCGCGGTTAAGACTGCTGTCTCCAGAACGGGTGGAAAAAGCACACAGCAGCTCAGCCCCGCTCCTGCTATGTGACACCATTAGAGTGAGGCAGAGAGGCAGAAATTGGCCAAACAAGGAGGATCTAGCCCAAAAATCTGGGTCAGAAGGTTGAAATCCCAGTGGAAGAAAGTGGCCAGAAGTTGACCCAAATTACAAGTGCATGCAAATGCTTCCTGTAAACTTCTCTTGGTTTACATTTTAATACCGTCTCCCACAGCTGCTTATTTGTGCAGGATGTGTTAATAACAGATGTAAGGAAGATCTGGGTGCTTTTGACACCAGTTCCCTCACACCCACAGAGAAAAACTGAGTGGACTTAAAAGCTTGACAAGTCTAAAACTTTTTTCTATAAATAAATGGATTTTAGAAACCCCAGGCTCTCTTACCTGCTTAGTATACCCTAGAAAGGGATAGACTGCTTTAATTACAGAGCTCTGCCTTATTTCTGAATTCCTGGGTTTATAATGGCCAGCCTGGGGTTAATTAGAACATTCCTGTAATATGTTGGGGCATTTTTACCCTTACATTAGTGATGTACAATCTTCACTTAACTAACGAAGTTTTGTTTTGCTCCATGTTATTTGTCTGGAATACAATTAAGAATGACCTTACTGGTTTGAATAAAACATGAGCTCTCCTGCGCAGAGCTTCCTTTGAACCCATGTGCGGTTACAACCTACAAAAGAACAGCAGGGACAACAAAAGAAGCAGTTAATTATTTTTTCTTTCCAAAGCTGGTGCAGCATTTAAGCCAGAAGAGTAGGGGAAGAGCAAGGCTGTGGTTGCAGGGGGAACTCGGGATCAGAAATCTGCCACCCATAACCAACGTGCCGACAGCGTTTCCCCACGCTGAACCTGCAGGATGAGCACTCCTGATGGGCGAGCAGAGGTTCCCCACGTCATCAAACAGATCATCCCAGCAAAGCGGGAGAACAAAATAGCACATGCAGGCAGAAAGGCTGAGCCCTCTGCTCATACCTCAGAGTCAGGTTTGGCACCAGGATCTTTGCTCATGTAGAACCTGGGATGCGGGGGAAGACGGCTGGTGAGTCAATTTGGTGGTTTTCCAGGGCATTTCCCCACCCTCCGTGGCTGGCATATGTTTGAGAAGAACGAAAACAGCAGAAGCACCAGGAGACCCCAACGGGAAGCCCTGCTGCCAGTCTGGCGTTACTCAGGCTGAAGATGAGAAGAGGAACGGCCCCTTCTCTGGCTGATCCTGGGCCATCTCCAGATGATTTTGGTGTATTCGAGCCATACCTGTGACATTATTTCCCATCTCTCAGAAGAGGGGCTGGTCTGGGAGCTGGGCTGGCTGGTAATGCTGGTGGAGGGCAAGGAGAAGCTGTGCGATGCGCTGGGGTTCTTCACCTCTCCCACCACCGTTCGAGCCAGTGTCTGCTCCTGAAACTGGAGGTGGTTTTAGCATGCTATTGGAATAACAAGAGTTGCTTTTTCCAGCAAGCGGGTGGATGTGATGAAGTTATGAGGCTTTTTCTGATAAGAAGGGAAACAAGTGATCGGCAGTGCTGCCTGCTTTGTTTGTCCCGTTTGGTCTCCCCAAATAAGCTGATTTGGCTTACGAGCAAGTATACCAAAGAGAGCGGAGGGTAAGCAGGGAAACTACAAAATAAACATATCTTGTGCCTCTAGCAACAGATTGCGTCTGAAGTTTGTTCCAGCACTGAAAGCCCTTTCATGTTTTGCTCGCCTGAGAAATGTACCCTGGAAAATTTCAGACCGAATGGAGCTTACAACCTTTCAGTCTGTCCAGCAGCCAAGTTGAAAGCATTTCCCGAGCATCAAAAATGTTGTCCACAAGAGCTGAAATCAGAGAGGTTTCTCGTGCATCCAGTCCCTAGAGATGTTGCAGGCTCATATGATATGCTTTGGACATCTTTAACTTGACAGCTGAAGGACTGGAAACTGTTCATGGTAGAAGACATTGCAAGGGCTCATGCCTCCTTTTTTTTCAGCACCCAGAGGCTGTAGGGAATCGCTGCCAAGTGCCAGTCCACCCAAACCTCCGGTCCCTGCATACCCAAAATTTCCAGCTCCAGCAGGTTTCTGTCAGGCATTTCCAGGATATTCTTGGTTTACAAGTGTGATATGAGAACAGGACCCCAAGCTTGGCCTTCACAAAGAAACCTTTGACTTTTTCATGAAGGCTTCAGATGTTTTCACTGCTTGTAGAACACACAGTCTGGAATCCATCAAGTGTTTCAGGTTGGCTTCGATGGGCAGTGTAGATCCCCCTGAGACTTACTTTCAAATCCTACATGGAGTATCGCGGAAGTCCAAAGTATCAGGGTCAGAAAGTCTGTTTCCTAGGCCAAATCCTGGATTATTCATCTTTTATCAGCCCCATTGAAACTCCAAGGGCCAAGTAAAAGTGAGGCCCCAGGAGTTGGCCCTTTAACATGCTAATCATTGCATGTGCTCTCTGGAGCACAAAACCAGCTCCCACTGGAGCATTTCATACTCCTTTTACATGCTATTAGTAGTTCAAAAACTGTATCAGTTACACTAAAATCCACTTACTCAGCCACCCGATAAATTGCAAGTGTGCTGTATTGGGACCACGCCAGCGAACACATTCAGGCTTCGGCACTATTCACTTCGGGGACTTTAAACAATGCTTTGTCTATTCCTGCAAGGTCTGTTTAGAGCAGACACCTGGTGCTGGCTCCAGGCCCCTCGACGCAGGTGTGAACAGGGATTTCCGATGGCTTTCCCACTGTGTGGTCCTTCGTGCGGCTCTGGGCTGCTTCCCACTGCTCCGCTCCAGCTGCTTAATGAACACACGTTAGATTTAAAACCTGTTTTCATGCCTTGCTGAGTTTTAAAGCTATTCATCATGTTCAGCTCAGTTCCTACGTACAAGCGTTAAGGTGGTTTTGATTTATAAAGACTCACTAACTACTTCAGAAAAAAAAAAAATCTCTGGAAGGTTATCACTAAAAATGGCTCAAAATCACCAGGGCCTCTGCACGGCAAATTAAGGCTAACGGGCCAAAGTCACCTCAGTGCAATGCCAGTGATATCGCAGGGTTACACCAAACAGCTTCAGGACAAAAGAGAAGCAAACATCAGAACATCTAGATATTCCCAATTAAGCTTTGCAGAGCCGGGCAAGGCATCAAATACGAAGTGCAAGGCTCCGGCAGAGCAGGGCACACGGGCACACGGGCAATGATGCGCCCGAGCAAGGCTGGCCTGAAACCAAACCTCCCTCTGCTCTTGCCTGAAATCCATTCAGCTGTTGCTCAGTCCACTTGGCTGTTGCTTCTCGATGGCACGTAACGATTTTGGTCCATCCTGGCTGCAGGATGCTTCAACTGAAAAGCTCTCTTTCCACTGAAGCTTCTGAAGTGCCTGGTTGCAGCAGTTCAGCTTGTATTTGCCTTCCTCCTTCCGTATCTGTTTGTTTATTTTAAAAAAACCAAAACAAAAGCTCTTTCTCCATGGGATCCAACAGCTTACTCGCAGGGTTGCTTTTGATGCTGTTATGTTATTTGAACAGACGTGGTGAGAGATTTGTGACATATTTACAAGTGCTTCCCTGTAGTCAAACTCATAAATTGTAATTACAGCCATGCTAACTAGCCATAACCCCATTAAAAAAGCAAACTACGCACATTTGCCACTCATTGCTATAAAAGAGCAAGAAAACTGACTTGACTTAACATCCTTCCCAGCCTGGGAGAGAAATGTTTATGTGAAACGGAGACGGAGCATGACAAAGATAATGTTCCCTATTCTTAATAATAAAATGGCAACCAAACTACTTTAACGTCATTTGTCGGCTTGGTTATTCACATTTTTGTCATAGGGGGAGAGATAAGCTGGCGTGAAAATACGCTGGGGTGCTAGTAGGGGGGATAATATCAGAAACATCTTATTGACTGAGCTGCATGCAGTTGTGCAGTAGTCTCCCTGGGAAGGCTGCGGATGCGCCGCCGGCCAGAGCGCAATAAGCTAATGGAAAGGGGGAGCGGCACGGCTGCGGGAGCTGAGCAGATAGCTGGGGGCTCCCCCTCTGCCCCGATTTCTGTGGCCCCGACTTTGCAGCTCTTTGTCGTGCCAAGTCCTGCTTTCCGATGCGTTACCTGTGCCTGCAGCCCGTTAGCCCAGAGCACGTCTGCCTGCCGGCCTCTGCACCTTGCTGCTCGTATGGGTATTTTCAGTCTCTTAGAGGCTGAAATATCCCTTATATCCCCCATTGACAGCATGATGCACATCACGAGCTGCAAACACAGAGCGGGTGTTTTTGCAAGCCTGGGCTATGGCTTCCAGAGCGCGCAGGCAGCGACAGCCCCAACCCCGGGCAGCTCCAGCACCCTCATGCCCAGAGACTGAGCATCCCACATCCTGACGCCTTTCTTCTTTCCCCTGCAGCATGATGGAGTATTCTCTGGACGGACACAACGTGAGCTTGTCTGCGATCCGCACCGTCCGGGTACTTCGGCCGCTACGAGCCATTAACAGGGTCCCAAGTAAGTAACGCCTTCGTCCGCACCGCAGCCGGGCTGCCGGGCTGGCCGGCTGCAGCTCGGGCTCTGCCTGGCTCACCCCCCTGGGAAAACCAGGGGGTTAAAGCCACCCCAGCTGGCTCTCTGCGTGCAGTAGTAGTCTACTCTCCTGCTGCTGAGGGCAAGTTCATTTATTTTAATTTTTAATGGCAAGTCAGAGATCATTTATTATGATTATCAGTGTTAGTAAAGGGCGAGAGAGTAGATTTTATACCTGGGGAGCCAAATTTTCATGGCTGTTTTCCAACGTTTTTGTGAACTCTTTGAGGCAAATAACTCTCTGCTCCTAGTGCAAAGTAAATAACAAAATTCCTGTAAAGAAAGGGGAAAGGTCAGTTCTAAGAAGCATCTTCTTGCCCTGGATGCGTTAATTTTCCCCTCTCAGCTATTTAAGGTCTTTCCGTTTCTTTGTGTTCAGGATTAGAAGCGCAGCAGCCTCCGTTGCTGGTAGAATACCACAGAGGGTTTGCTGTCATGTAGAACAAAATTGGGTTCATCCACGATAGAAAGTTCAAGTGGCCCCTAAATCCATTTTCAAGTGGCTTCAGCTGCTTGTCTTCTAAATCCAATTTAAAAGACGAACCAACAAGTTGAAATAATTTCCTGCTGGAATCAGCCGTCTGCTGAGCAGTCCTGTGCAAGGTACTAATTTCATAGAGCTTTCATCATTTTTTAACCAAAATCTACTCAATTCAAAATGCAACGGCATTGTATGGAAATCACAGAGGTTCTTTGCAAAAAAGTACATTTCCTGTTCTTTTTAAAAGCACGTTTGAATGACACAGCCCCACCAGTCCTCGCTGAACATCCTGCCTAGATTAATTGCCCATCATGTCGGCACATCTAGGGACAGCAAAACAAACTCCCCCAGAAGGGTTTCAGTTCCAGTACCTCAGATGAACATGCACGGGAACAGATGGATGTTTACGCACAGGAGCCTTTGAAGTTTCTCTCAGAGCTTAAATTCTTCAGGATTTTTCTTTAAAAAAAAAAAAAATCTGTAAATTCGACAGTGACATCATTAGATGTTAAAAACAAGACAAAAAGAAACAAGAGGCTAAAGGGGACCTCCATGAAACCCTCCGGAGCTTTGTTTTCCTACTGAGGTTTTGTTACCAGGGTTTCGGAGCAGCCCGAAGGCACAACACAAAGTTTTCCTTTGGGATTTTGAGCACGGTGGCTCCGTGGCCTCGCTGGGACGAGGAGCGGAGGGACGCTGGCACGTGCTCGGCTCGGAGCCCCGCCGAGGTTTCAGGCTGGGGCAAGGATCAGGCTCGCTCTAAAGTTATTTAAATCCACAAAGCCCTTTGTAGCTCTCCCTTGAAATAGTGGGAGTCTCAAGCTGGGATTCAGCTGGGCTGAGAGCAGAAGCCGGGGGAATTTGAGGATTTACATGCCTATTAAACCAAGGCCCAGGGATCCAAAGGGGATCCAAAGGGGATCCAAAGGGGATCCAAAGGCCTCCAAGTCTAGGTGAAATTTTCATCTGGGTCCAGCTAGTGTTTTTCTTCCTTAGGAGTCTGATATTGAAGCTTTGAAGTAAGCCTTTTACGCTGTCTTCTGCTACACTTGCCACTTTGGTTTTTTTTATTTTTTTCAAAGGATAGGCGATAGAAAATATTCAATTTTTCGTTAATAGTATGTGAGATTAAATCCAAAGAGCTCAATCCATGTTTGGAGTTGAGTTGCCTGGCTTGACGAGCAGCTAGGCTGGTCGTCTTCAACACGACCAGTGTCTTGAACAAATGCCAGAGCAGGATTAGTATTCTTAGAAATATCTCAGTTCCTGGAGGGCAGATAATCACAGACTTTACTTGTTTATGAGACATTAACTCAATCCACTTTTACCATCGGTACTTTTACTGTTTCAGACTGATACAATGCAGGGTCTGCGGAAAATGGATAGCGACAACCCTCTATTTTGTTTTATTTTTGCAGTTTCCAGTAATAACAGAGTTACATTTCTAATCTTTCATCCATGGGGATGCTACAGCTTAGCCGGGGGACTACCTGGGATGTCCACCACACCCCAGCCAGCAGCGCGGCAGCAGGTCCCACTCAGCCCCGTCCATGCCGTCCCCAGTGCTGGGACAGTGACGCTTCCCCGGCCACCGCACCGCTCCGGCGGGAGCCGGGGTTTCGGCTCAGTGGCAGTTGCAAAAGGACATCGAGCAGATACGAATTACGGCTGGGTCAGAAGAGACGAGTCTGGTGTTCAGTTGCAGGCACAGGGGAAGCCGGGACCCGTGAGAAATAGCCTGGCAATTTATTCCTGTGATGCCTGGGCACTTTCCTGGGTTCCAGCCAGTGCTATTAGCTCTTCGCTTCCAGGCACAATAATTCCACCCGCAAGATTATGTCATTTTTATTTTATTTGTTAAGAAAAGAAAGGAGAACCCCAGCCAATGAAAACATCATCTCTATTAGAAATTATTCCTTGAAAATGACTGGAAAAATATAATTCCTGCGATTTGTATGTTTGGCAGGGGCTGTAGTTAGGGGGTTTTTTTAGTAGTGGTCACTGTTTTTTCAAATCCATTTCACTGCTTTATTTTTATTTTTCTACTATGTGGTTTAAACCAGGCATCACATGGAATGGGAATGAACAGAAATCCTGATCCTCGTTTCAGCCTAACTGGTGCTCGTGCTCTTTTCCCATGGCACACTTGACATTCTGCTGAGAGCACCCTTAGCGGAGAGCGAACAGATGGATTCAATCTCGAGAATGGTGCCACTAAACAACCCAAAATACCAAAAGTAGCTGAGCGGAAAAAGGTTGTGTGGCACAGGGAGATAAATTTTAACCATTTTTGGAAAAAAAAGAGCGAAGATATTAATAAGGGGGGGCAGGGAGTGAAGAAGAATAGCCCTGCATCGTCTTTCCAGTGGGAATTAAGTGAGTCTTTTCTGCTTTTCCAAAGATAGATTTGCAAGGAAAGTCTGCAGGGCAGTGCTGTGGGATGTGCTCCTGGGGAGCTTGCAATGACAGCACGTGTTGGGAGCAAGCGTTACAAAATCAAACCCCCATTTGCCTCCAGCTCTGGGTTTCCCCCTGCGCATGGAGCGGAGGCCGGTGCTGTCCCGGTGGCTGGCACCAGCGTTGCGGTTCCAGGGGATGGCAGGGATGCTGGCTGGCATCCCACACCACCCGTGGCGCTCGCCGACGCGACCTGGCTGCCAGCGCCGTGTCCCTTCCCCGCAGGGTGGCATTGGCGCCGGGGCGGCACGGGGACAGGGTTTGGAGGGCAGCTGGCGGGACCGGCACAGGGCTGGGCGCCAGGATCGCGGCTCCTCCGGAGAGGCATCTGCTGCCGGCGCCAGCAGCAGGGAGCCACGCCGGAGCCAAGACGCAGCTGGGCATGGAGACCTTGAAAGGCTCTTGCCCTGGGATGCAGAGGTTATTACTCACACCTAATTATTTATTAGCGCAGAATTCTTGGCCAGGGCGGTTTATCCACTCGTGCTGTGCTGACAAGGTAATGTCGGCTCCGGCCCTGCTTGGCTGGGTTGCATTTCCGCTGGCAGAGCAACACGAGGAGGCGGGTAAAGCGGCGTGACGGGGCTCCGGCTCCTGCTAGCGCTGCCTGCCGTGGCCTGGCAGGTGCCAGATCGGTCAGGCGCTGCTCTCCCGGAGAGGACTCTGCTCCTCTCCCCCTCCTGGGGTCTAGAGATGCCAGGCTGCAGTCCAGCATCGTCACTGAATTAGCAGGAGAGGCATCAGGCATGACTTGGGAGCTGGCTGAGGGAAGAAGCCAACGTGGAAGTTGGTGGGGGAAGAGAGGCTGCGTCAGTGTAAATGCCGCTCTCTGTTCACATGGGATGACTAGTGGAGAGCAGCATCCTGCTAGGGGAAATGGAGGGAGAAAAAGCTCCATGCAGGCAGGCAGGAAAAGGTATTTGCAGAGCAGTATTTTGGTGGGATAAAATGTCTCCAAAGGCAGCAGTGTCACCTTACCCCACAGCTCCATTGATTTCCACCATGTCATAAACTTGAGCCCTGCTCTCTGCTGAGCGCCGGGCTCCCGAGGCTCGGTTTCTGGTTTTATTCTTTCCTACAATTTAACATTTGCCTTTATCTCTTCCTCTTTTCATTAGTTCTCCTCTCATCAGTTATCAACTGTTGAAATGATGGTTGGTCGCTGTCTCAGAGGTTCATTTAACCTCTGTTGAACGGCTGAGCTGCAAGTCGTTATTCCCTTTTTATTCCTGTTTTATCCTTGAGTTTGAAGGTGCCCTGATGTGTGAGACAGGGCAGCCCCCAGGCGCCAGCCCAGCCCCTGCCTCTTGCCCAGTCACCCCTGGGCAGCGGTGCTGGGAGCATGCTGGACAGAGATGCAAGGGTTAGCTGAGGCTCTGCAAGGTTGACTCACTCCTCAATCTTCTTATTTAGGATGGAAGATCTTGCATAGAAATCAGCATTTCCCTGGCAGCAAAGGTGCTGGGGGAACCCCTTCTCTGCACACAGGTTCATAGGGAGCCTTGCAGAGAGGTGTGGGACCAGCTGGGAAGGTGTCTCAGCAGCCTGCACAGGAGGAGAAGGGAGCAGAGCTGAGAACTTTGCTTAGAGGAAGGACCATTTGCATCCTGCTTTCCCCCCTCAAAAAAGTAAAAATTTCTCCTGCCTCCCCTGCTTGGCAGTCCTGCGAGCTTTGGAGCATGAATGGCTCTCAGCCACCGGTGGTGGCCAGCAAGGAGAGGAGTCATCCATGGAAGAGGAGCTGTCCACGGAGGAGGCCCAGAGAGCAGCCGCAGCTATCATCCTACACAAGGCTCTGTATTGTCTAGGGGAACAATTTGTGTGATTCCTGAGAGGTGTTCAGTATGTTTATAAATATATATTTTGACAATTTCTTGGGAGGCTGATGGTTTGTGGGGGCGTTTCTCCAGGAAGACTGTCTTGCAGCTTTGCCCATGTTTGTAGTTGTTGAGTGCTGTGTTACTGAAAACATCTGAAAATCCCACTCTTAAGTCCACCCTTTGGAGATACGCCGTTTGTTCCCATGTGCTGCTAAGCCTTTTGCACTCTTTACCTTCCTTTTCAGCCTTAAGGTTTAGGGGAAAACATAAACATCCCAATTCCTCTGCCCAGGATGCACTGGCTGCATGACGAAGCCTGAGAGCAGCTGGGATCGATGTGGCATTCGCCCTCTCCCCGTCAAAGGGCTCCTCTAACCTGTTTTCTCCTTCTCCCCACAGGTATGCGAATACTCGTCACCCTGCTGTTAGATACTCTGCCTATGTTAGGCAACGTCCTCCTCTTGTGCTTCTTTGTCTTCTTCATCTTTGGGATTGTCGGTGTGCAGCTCTGGGCAGGGCTGCTGAGAAACAGATGTTTCCTAGACAGGAATTTTGCAATGTAAGTACAGCAAAAAAAATCTCCACCTTTTCTTCCTTTCTCCCTCTCCCCTGCCGGAGAAACCCCGGCGGTCCGCAGGGTTAGCATCCAGCCGGGGTGCAGCCAGGGCCGGACCCAGCAGCACGCGGATGAGAGAGCGACATGGCCATGCCACGCAGCCGCAATGGCAGCTCTTAACAGGGCTGTCATCTTGATTCACAGGGTTGTTGGCTTCAGGACTCCGAGTCTGGCTAGGTACTTTTTTTATGAAAAACCCCCACTTGTCAGCATGTTACTGAGGGTTTGGAGTGGCTTTCTCATGTTTTTCCTCTGCACAAGGATGTTAGTGGTTTGGAGTATCTCTGTCCAAGGAAGCTGAGATCCCTGTCTCTGAGAATTTGAGGATTTAGAACAGACAAAAGCATTAGAGCTCTCCTAAAATTGCCAGTTCCCAAAACTGTACAGGTCTGGGAGGTCACCTAGCACACCACACCACCTGGCAGTGGGTTGATGAGATGTTCCGCACGCTGGTACAGACAGCACCATGGAGATGCTGCTGAAACACACAAATAATTCTTTGTAGGTGTATTAAGATAAGAAGCTTGATGTGAAAGGCATTAAAGACGTTTGTACACCACTCTCAGCCTGGCACAGGCATCAGGGATGGGCAGCACATTTGATCACCTGCTCTTTTTGATACAAACTTTAGTTTTGGTTCTTCCAAGCTAGGCAGTTGCATGGGCCAGCATCCCTGCCAGGTGCTGAGGGTGCTAATAGGCCTTAATTACCCTGATGAGCCTCACCTAGGACCCCCACCCACACCCTGCCCATGGCCCAGCAGCTCTATTTAAGCTCAGCCTGTGGCTCTTAATTCTGGTTTGAGCTGTGCTGTTGGTGTGCCTGTCTCCAACTTTGTCTTTGTTCCTGGTTTCTTTGGCTCCTGCCTGAGTTCCCTGGATGAGTCCTGGATCTGCTTCATCACTTGCCATGTCTCGGGCTTTGAGTGGACCCTTCTGCCAGCCCTGGGCTCTGCCCCTGTGTTCAGACTCTGTGCAGGTGCTGCTGCAATTGGGATGTCCCCTGCCGTGGGACAGTCCTGCTCTCGCTGCTCCCCAGTGATCCCCCAGCATGATACTGAGCTTGGGCTGGTCTGTGCTTGCCCCTTCAGAGGTGCAATGTGAGGACACACCTTAAAACCCATCAGCACAATAGATCAAAACCAAGTGCAAGCTCCTGTGGAAAAGGGAGATCTGCCTGGGAAAATCCTTCGGAAGAGCTCCCGTCAGAGACTGCTGGAGATGTCAGTGGCTCAGAGGTGAGGAAATGCCTGAGACCAGCTAATCAGGGCAACTCTAGCTCTGTAAGAGAAGATAGAGCCTGTAATTATATCTGTTTGTAATCATCTGCTATCTACAACTTGTATTGTGTCTGGAAGACAAGCAGAGATTATCCCTCAGCTCTACCCCAGGTCCTGCTCCTGCCTCTCACTGATTAGTCCTGTGGCTTTCAGCTCTCCAAGCCTTTCTCTGTGCTGCAGACCATCTCTGATGGCAGTTACTCATCCCATCAGAGATGCTGAAAGGCAGAAAATCGATGAGTCTGCCATGTGTGTATGCCTCTGCTCCTGCATCTTGATGCTCCAACCTCGTGAGCTCTCTCCTGCACCCACGGCAGGAATTTGCTGGTCACCAAGACCCTCTGTTACCCTGAGCTGTCATTTCAAAGCCCTAAGGGTGGTGTTAAAGCTGTACTTGGGTGGCCCCATTGCATGGGGCAGGCACCGTGTGTGGGCAGTGCTTTGAGTACAAGGAGCGCAGAGCTGTAATTAGCTCTGGTGAGTCCCTCTCATCTTTTTGACCAGTTTTCTAAAACACTGTGTGATTTCCTGCAAAGTGGAGCTTTTAAATTAACCACAGGGGAAGCATTTGCTAAGTAAAGATATTAAGCAGCCTGGGGAAAGCAGACTGTTATATAATGGCCATTAGCAGCATCAAAGGTGTCGCAGGATTTTCTTATCAGAGTTTCAGTCCCGGTCACTGAAGGCAAAATCAGGCTCCCTGTGCTAAGCCTCAGGACCTGTGTTTGAAGAGGCAGGAGGCTTGTGAGAGATCTTCTTCCTCTTCACTGCAGCTCTGCACTGGTTCCTGGGTCCCCCCCCAGCAGCAGGTAGAGGTGAATTTGGGTGGCTGTGGGCTATCCATTGCCTGTGGCCAAGTCCTGTTGGATATCAGTATGCAGTATCCAGGGATGCTGTGAACAAAGTTATAGCATTCCAGAGAAAGTTGGAGAAATGAGGCTTCTGGCATGCCCATGGGGCAGCTCTGTTGCAGGACGGGGCTACTGCAGCTCTGCTGGTGCCGGTATCAGTGTAACAAATGTGGGTTGCTCTGGTACCGTCACCCAGACTGAAGCTACTGTCTTGGTCTGTGTCTTACTGGGTTAGCTTTAGACCTGAGAAACCTGGCTGCAATGAACCCTTCATTTCCAGCTAGAAGCTATCCCAGGTTGCTTGGAGCTTGGTGTGAAAGTTTTGGGGAATCCAGATGAAACTGGATTCCCACCTTTTCTGTTAATCCTGATTCATTCCTCTGAATCCATAGTTCCAGGCATCGGGATATGGTTCACCCCTGCAGTGGTCTTTAACACCCCAACAGCAAGTTGTATAGGGGAAAAAGGCATGGAGTGACTTCAGTGTGGCAGTAACAGGGAAAGCATTTCAGGTTTACATCGTTCTGAATTGTAAGGAAGGGCTAAATTATACAGCACCGGGCCCAAACTAGCAGGTCCTGCTGACCGGCAGCGAGATGCCATCTGCCTGCAAGCAGTGTGGAGTTATAGGCATAGTCAAGCCCAGGGTTGGACTGGAGAGGGTCCATCACTCTGTGTCCTCATGCTGCATCCCTGCACCGAGCTGCCGTGCTTGGCATCAGTGCTGGAGAGCCCTGGCCATCCATCCCCTTCCAGGGAGAGCTGCCAAAGAGAACAAAACAACACAACCTTCATGCAAGGGATGCAGGATTGAAGTTAAGCTCTGGTTTTGGTTAGAAGTAAACAGAATAGAGCTCTGTGGGAAAGGGGGAATGAGATTCTGGTCATTTAGTTTTATCTGCCAAGTCCCACTAAATCCCAATGTTGTTGTCCTCAGCCTAAAATAATGTTTACCAGCCCTTAGCAGGCTGTGAGGGGCTGGAGGATGGACAGGCATGCTGTGCATCTGGGCTGGGGCTGAGCTGATGATGGTCCTGGTTCAGATTTTCCTTACAGCCCCATAACGGGGAAGAGCTGAGTTACTGGCAGGACTCACCTTGGTGGTGATGTCAAACCCTCCCAGATGAAAACAGAGCTGCTTTAAAGCAAGGGTGAGCATCTGAACACAATCCAGGGTGCCAGGCAAGGAAGGGTCATAGCCCCAGAGGTTTTCTGGAGTAAAGCAAGTGTAAGCGAGCTCAGAGACTGGTGCTTCAAATATAGTTTCTTATCTGCTGTATGCTGCTTTGCACACCCGCTGCCAGCAGCTTTCTGGGCCATTCAACTTTACAGCAGGCATCAGTTGGAAGAAGTGACTTTGATTTTTGCCATCATTCTTCTTCCTGTTGAAACCTTTTTTTTTAAATCCCCCTCGAAAGTTGGCTGCCTCAAGTAAAGAAACTATTTTTAAATATAGTACATTCTGATAAAAATTTGGGGACTTCTTTGAGGTGTCCTGGAAATACCTGCTTTTTCTCTCTCTTTGAAAATTGCACTGTTGCAAGCAAAATCATGCTGGAAGGAGGTTGTTTTATTAAGGACTCTTTTAGTAGTGTCTTTGAAGGAATTACAGGCAGTTACTGGGCTGTTGCAGTAGCGAGTTGGCCACTGCTGTTCAGGACGTGTGAGAAGCTGTCACTCCCTGGCCAGCCCTGGAGACCAGAGTGGTGCTTCAGAGATCTCTGGTGGCTCAGACACCTCTTCAACCCCCCAGGGAGCTCGCTGGCCGGACTGCGCTTCCCCTGGCATTGCACAGCAGTGGGGAACAGCAGTGCCAGGATGGTCTCCACCGCTATGTGAGCGAGTGCAGGAGATCCCTGACAGCGGGAGCTGGAGGGGGAATTTCACAAGGGCTTTTTGGTTGGTCTGGTCTGAGAGAGGAAGGCTCAGTACGCATGCGTGGGAAGGGCAAGTGAAGCCAGCAGTTTATCTGCAAGATCTTCAGGATGTGTGTCTCCCCCACGAAGCCCCTCTGGCTCCTTCCTGCCATCATGAGCTGCTATCACTGTAAATAAAGGAATTGGGTCACCCCCAGTTTGTCTGGGTTGTTGCTGCTGGAGCTGTTCCTTGCTTGTGTGTTGTTATGCAGGGGAGCATTTTCCCCCTCGTAGAGCCTTTCAAGGAACTCAGTGGGTTGGAAGCAGGAAAGGGGAGAGAGCTGTGAAGTGCTTTGTATTTATCTAATGCTGCAGGACAGTTATAATGTGAGCACTTCAGTCTTAATTAACTCCGTACCTGCTTGGCATTGTACCGCCTTTGGCTCCTTGGCTTTTGTAGAGCTGTGAGAAGGCACAGACGGCCAAGGCAGACAGCTCTGGCTTTGTCTGAAAGGTACTTCTGAGTTCTGCTTAATTGCTCCTTGTGGCATCGCTCTGCGCTGCAGTGTTGGGTTGTCAGCAGGATTTCCTCCAGAAAGCAGCCTCCTCGTGGAGGGAATGGATCCTGCTTGGTGCCGAGTTTCCTCTACCTTTTCCCTTTCCTCCTCTGCTCCTCGGAAAGCTGTAGCAGGGTTGTGCTTAGCGCACACACACCATACTCCAGTGGTTGTGGATGATGTCCTGCATGGGATAGTTGGGCTGGGAGGACTGAGCATGGGGGAAGATGGAGCAGAGAATAATTGTTCAGCCTCCTTTGACATGGGAGAGAATGGACTTTCCTGCCCTGCTGTTGTCCTTCCTGCACATGAACATGCCCAGGGACAGAGAAGGGAAAATACATTGCAAAGCTGCTGCAAGCCCAGAGAAAGATGTGCACTGGGCAGCTGGCCAAGAAAGGGGTGTTAATCCTTTCTAATGTGATAACAAGATCCATTCTGGGGCTTAGTTTCTCATGTCTTTTCCCCAGAGCACAAGGGTCTTGTGATTAGTGTATTCATTACCATTAATAAGTTATTTGGGCTATGCCTGTTGGCAAGTAACAAGGAAGTCAGATTGACCTTTCCTGCACGTGGAGGTAGATGGTCTTGGCAGAGCTAATTCATTTATTTTGTGGATATTGGGGATTCCCTCATTCTGCAACACTGTTGTTTCTCATTCTTGCTATCCTTCCTTCTTTCCCATTTTTTGGTTTTGCCAGCAGGGTCATCAAGCAGAGGAACTAGGAAAAGGTCTTATACTTGCAGTGCTTGCTGTCGGTTGGCGTGTCCCTTTCCTGCTCTACTCGGTGATGGCAGAGCATCATGCAGAGCCGGACGGATGCTCATGGTGTCTCTGTGCCCAGGGCAAACATGGAAGAGGGAAGGGCTTAAAAAGGGCTGGGCAGAAATTGGCCCCCATGTGACTGATTTTGGCCTGTCATAAGGAGGACTTTCTTTTAGTTTGTAAATGATTTTAGGGACAATTGCAAAAATGAGCAAGGCAGAGAAAAGGGAGTATAAAATCAGCTAGGCAGCAGCAGGATCAAATCAAGCTTCATCCACCCTTTGCAGTCAAGCTGTGCTTTGTTTTCCTGGTTTTATTTCCCTCCCACAGCCACTAAAGTGTGTCATTCTTTTGGTTCTCTGGAGGGTTTGTGCCCAAATCTTTTCTACGCAGCTTATTAGATCACAGCCCAGGGTGCTGTGTGTCTGCAGGCAGTATTTCTCCTTCAGCCCAAGGCTTCCTAAACTGTGACTCATGGGAAACATGCAGCCTCCCAAATCTGTCTATGTGGCTCATCAAGGACCCTTCCAGTTGCAATGTGTAGTGAATAGAGAAGCATTGCATGGGAAGGGAATTGGTCCTGTAGGTCCCCCAGCCTGGCTGCATCCCCTCCTTCCAACAAAACTGGGTACATGGGCGCCAGCAGAATTGACTGGCGCACTGCTCTCTGGCTAGCTGTGTCCCCGTCCAGCCTGCCCAGTGGGGTGGGCATATCAGGGGATCAGCTCTGCAGACTGAAATAAAGATGATTTATCTGGGACAATGAACATGTGTCAGAGTCCTGCAGCTGGGAGGGCAGGCAGCTGCAGAGTCGCGTGTGGTGCTGAATGTTGTGTGTATTGCGCTCTGGTGGGAGAGGCAGCTCGCAGGGGAGCTCGGGTGTGAGGTCGGAGCGGAGCATCATGCTGATGCATTAGCCCTTCTGCCTGAGCACTTCTTCCATGGTCAGTGTTCTTGGCATGGGCATGTGTGTGTCTGCATCTAAACACGAAACTGCTCCCAGGAAAGGAGCTTGTTCAGCCATAGCTGCTAATTACACAATCATCCCTCCAGATGGTCCATCTCCCTCTGCAAGTCCAGCTTTGCTCTGGGTAGAATCCTAATTACACTGGCCCACGAGCTGTGGTGTGCTGAGCCTTCCTGTCCTGCCCGCTGCCAAAAGGTGTTTGTGATCAGGAAATTCCTGCTGCTGGTGTTGTGGTGGGGTGTTGCTTCCAGGGTGGTGAAGGAAATAAGTTTTTGCTGAGTTTCACAGCCCCACTTGGCTCTGGAGCAAGTTTTCTGATGATCAGTTGTAGTTTGGAAGAGTATGTCACTGGAGTGGCACATCCAGATCAAAGAGCCTTGGTCAGCATTGTTTGAAGGGAAACGAGAAAGAGCAAGGGATGTTCCCAAGGTCACGCAGGGCTGGGAGTTCAATGTGTAGTTTTAGGGTTGCAGGTTACTGTCTGAGACTCGCTTCTGTGGCTGTCTCTGCTGCAAGCACCAGGTTTGGGCTTTGAGCTGCCCAAAGTTTTGAGTTTGCGTGACTTGTCACATCAGGGATTTGAGAACTGCAGAGATCTGTTGAGCCTGAGCTGGAGGTCCAGGTGCTTTGATGAGAAGGTACCAAATGAGATCTCTCCTGCCATCATCTTAGGGACTTGAAGTAGCTCTTTGCCTGTAACCCACAAAGTCCTGGTTTCAAGAGTGGTGAAGTCAGCCTCAGGGAAGCCGGTCATACCCAGACAGCTGTGGATACATACTTTGGTGTATCAGGCAGTGCCAGCATAGTCCAGGCTGGGTCTGGGCTCTGGGGGTGTTAGACCCCTGTCACCACCACAGGGTGTGGGAAGCCCTGACCCCAATGTCCCATTTGAAAGACTTCAGAGCTACTGAGCACCTGCTATTGAGTTCCTTAGGAGGAGGCTAATGAGACATGCACCCATGGCCTCTCAAACCTGGAGGTTTTAGAAGAAAATGTCCTTCCCGAGGCTGGTGGGGCTGAGATGGCCGTAGTCTCATGTCTCATGGAGGGGCAGAGCCCTCCCATCCCCTCCCTGGGTGAGCAGGCTCAGGCAGGCACTGTGGCTGTAAGCAGAGATGTCCCAGCTGTGTGGAGTCCCCACCGCATTTATTTGAGGGTGCAGGAGCCCTTTGCAACTGAACTGAGCCCCTCTCAGCGTACCCACTAAGGCCAAAACAGAGCTGCCGGGGCTCTGCCTGCCACTTGTGAGTTAGAAGTCACTTTTCAGGTGTCTCTTCTCCTCCCTCTGTTTCTTCTCTCAAGTTCCCCAGCTGTCTTTGCCCACAGCCTGTAGCACTCCCAGACACATCCTTGTGCCTCGGTGCATTTTAATCCTTCGCAAGCCTCCGCAATACACTGCTCTGAGTGACAAACTCTGCTGGTTGTAGTATCTGATCTTCTAGCAAACACCATGCTAATGTAGCACTCGGTCTTTTCTTCATCTTGTTTTATATGGAAATTTCCTCCAAGTGAAACCAATTTGTGGGAGGAGAAGGAGAAGACTTTTAGGCAGCCCTGGAGGAAAACGTTTTTCAAGTTTCTTCCTTGTCTCTTGAATCTAAGGCATAGAAACTGGGAGGAAGATATTACAGTTTTGTCTAGCGGTGTAGGAACACTGTGCAATGGGAGGGGAATAACTGATGAATACATTTAATCACCAGCAAACAATGCCCAATTCCTCTGACGTGCTACTCTTGCCTATCCCTGAAGCTGGATGAACCCTAAACACCCATCTCAAGTAATTCATTGATGGAGGAGAACCAAATTCCCCAGGAAAGTTGTTCAGGGTTAATTTCCCCTCAGCTCTGCCCTGCAGCAATTGTTCTGTCCTTAAAGTGCAGTTGTTGAGTGACTCCTGCTTGACTCAAGGGTTTTGGGAAGCAATTTCAAGCAATTGTATGGAATAAGACTAGTTTGGCACACATTGGAGCCAAATTTATTCAATAGTTAGATACATTCAGAAACACAAAAATACAGCTGTCCTGTCTTGAAGAATTACCTGCTTATCTTCTACCCACATCTCACTTGGTTGTATAATTTGTGTGTTGCCTTTTCCCTTATCTCCTGACTGATTATATAGCATCTTAGATCCCTGCAGCTCTGAACACAGCAGATAAAGTCTGCTCTAGGACTTTGCACCTTCTCATTTTGAGCAGTGCTTCAGCAGTGTGAGTGCCAGTGGGGATCAGTAATGCTAATCAAACAGCATGAAAAGTCCTGGGCTCTGGTGGCTCACTGATCTGCCCCCAAGCACGGCTTGGGAAAAGGCAGATCCCTGCCATGCTGCAATTAGTGCACTTGCTTATCTTAGCTGTAACAGAGCCATAAACTTTATCCAGGCCAATTAAATCAGATGTGCAGTAAGCATACAGTTCCTGTTAATGTGGACTCTTTCTTTTCTTATGTAAGTAGAGAAGGAATTTGAGATGCCTGTGGCTGGGTGTCTCCTTGTTAAAGTTCAGTTCGCTCATCCCAGAGAGGTGCTGAGGGCATATTTATTGGAAAGCTGCTTTGCCATCAGCTTTTCTGAAGCATGTTCTGAGCATCAGAAGAGCTACCTTAAAATCCTTAGATGGAAACCAAAAGTTCCCTAGATTTTTGGGAAGCACCTGACCTGCTGGGATTTTTCTCTCTATACTCTCTCATTTCAACTTTCAACTGCCCTCTTCGCTTGGGAAGGCTCAGGCTGATCTTTAACTGAAAGATCTCTGGTGCCTTGCAGGATGCTGTAAGTAAAAAGCTTTGAAGACAAAGGTAGAGGCTGATATCTCAACTGTGGCTTGCTGTCCCCATTCTGATGGGGCTGAAGGGCAAAGGATAAATAACACACCCAAACCAGGGACAAGAACCAGCACCTTTTTGCTGCTGATGAAACAAGGCGTGCATCGTTTGTTCTCATTCTTCTTTCTTTCCCCTCCAGGACATACAACCTTACCTTCCTGCATCCGTACTACCGGACAGACGAAGCAGAGGAGAATCCATTCATCTGCTCATCGCATCGTGAAAACGGCATGCAGAAATGCTCCAACATCCCAAATAGGAAGGAATACAAGGTGGAGTGCACCCTGAGCATGGACTCCTACACCCCAAGTTTATACAACCCTGACTTCAGCAGCAGGAACGCCTGCATAAACTGGAACCAGTATTACAACGTATGCATGGCAGGGGACATAAATCCACACAATGGAGCTATCAATTTTGATAACATTGGATATGCCTGGATAGCTATTTTTCAGGTAGGATTCTCCTAAAGATTTTTCTGTTTCTTTTTGTTTGTCATCTTTTGCTTGAAAAGATTTTGATAGATGTATCAGAGGAGAAAGGAATTTGCTTGCACCTGCGTGAAACTGCAAATAAAGACACATCGAGTAAATGCGTCAATACAATAGGACAATGGCCTGCACAAATGTTGCAAGAGAATGTTTGGAGAGAACAGCCATTTTTTCAGTGCATTTTAGAAGAGGGGGAAAATCATTCTTGAGGCAGACAAAAGTATGGTTAGTTCTAGCACTGCAAATCAGACCTGGATAAATCCCAGGGATTTTTGAGAGTTAGGGTCTTTATTTATTGCTGTAGTTATCAGGAAATGGACAGTGTTGTCCAAGTCCTTAAGCAAGACTTAATATCGTTCTAAAATGTAGGAACTAGCTCGATGGCGTGGTTTGGGCTTGATTCTAGAATTGCAGGGTTATACTGGTTAGCATGGTATGCTGGAGGGAGGAAGAAATAATCCTAGTGGTCCATTCTGGCTGGAATACCTGTGAAGAGAGACTACTCACGTGGAATTTGAGTCTCTCTTGATCCACACCCATACAGCTCTTCACTAGACACCAAAGTGCTTCTAGCTCAGACTGGGGGAGCCTTTACACTCCAAAACTGACAAAAACACTCCGGCAACTGAAGCATTTTCAAAGCATTTGTAGCTCTGGAACATTGTATAGCTCATCTACACAGTCCAGAGGCTATGGTCTCTTAGGGCTAGCCTATTTTAAATGATCCGTGTACTGTTTTCCATTTTTAATTTGCACTTTCTGTTTTTAATACAATGCAATACAAATTTCTTTATGCCTTTGGCTAGGTGTCCTGTTTTATTTAGTCCTCCTGAAGCATAGGTGACATTCCTAAAAGAGAAAAAGTTCTCCTTTTAGTTTTGTTAATGATGAATAATTACTCATTCAGAGCTCTAAATTTCATTTATGAATTTCCTTCTAGTTTCATATTATAATATGAACTTAATAACTTTCAATTTTCATCTGGGAGTTGTAAAGGGGCGACTGCTTGCTCTGAGCATCTTGTTTGCTTTCATGCTGTCACAGTAGCAGACCTTGAATCACATTGCTGCCAGTCTCAGAGGCTCAAAACCAAATCCAGAAGGGTTCAGACAGATCCCAAGTCTCTATGAGGTTATGTTTTTAAAAATGCTTTGGTTCTTTCCTGGGATTAGTATGTCAAGAGAGGAGCTGCCATAGTAATTTTGAATATTCCTGACTGGTAGTGAGTGTTGCATAAAGGAAAGAGGGAAATCAAAGCGAGAATACTAGATAGGTCTGTGGCTGCACTTGCATTCTCCTTTTTCTGCTCTGGCGTAGTTCTTTGACAGGGCTTGATGGATGTGCCCAGGAGGTCCCGTCTGGCTCCCACCGTGGGCAGCGATGTTCTTGCCAGCGAAAGGGCAGAGGGCAGTGCGTTGCAGAGTGCCTGTGTGGGTGCACTGAAAATAAGTAGGTGCTTCTCAAGGGGTCCTGCTTCCATTTTACTTCCTGAGCCTTTCTGCAGGCTACAAGTTTTCATTTCATGTTGGTATTTTATTTCCTCAGCCTGAAAATGAACAGTTTTAAGCCAGGAAGAAAACACTAGCCACAGCAGAGGTTTCAACTGGTTCTTTTGGGCAGAGCAGAGTGTCTGGCAAAGTTGCATATTGTATCCATAGATCATTTTGGCAGCTGCCAGGAGGTTTATGATTGGTTTTAGTGCTGCTTAGGCCATCCAAATGCTAAAGAGTATTTCCAACCAAAAAACTCTTCTTACATCTTTATTCCTTTTAGAAGCAAGGACTCACTTTTAGAAGCTGAAAACAATATAACTCCAGGTAAAGAAGCAGCTTTTGGGAGTAAGCTGCTTGCATAACTTAAATCATTACTGCAAGAGGTTGGATGCTAAATCAAAACAATTGCTGTAAGCAGAGAACATTTAACAAATAAAGCCATTGAGTTGTGCTCTCATTACATTTAACAGTTGAAACTGGGTAGCACCAGGTCAGCAGTTAAATGAGGCCTCAAAGTAAGCAGTGCAGAAAGTAGAACTGATGGTTTTAGTAGCTCAGGAGCTTCCCTGTGAATTGGTATTGAATTACTGGGCAGAAAGCACTCTGCTGTGTTGTGGATGAGACTGGTCCAATTGTCCTGATCCCTTCGAGGGAATAATGAATACGTGGTACTTTGCAAGAGTTATAATGGTGGACTGAACCTCAAGGTCTGGCAAGCCTCCAGTTTGCATAATGGCAATCTTAGGACTCAGCTGGATAGAGCATCCCTCGTGATTTATGCCAAATGAGTTGGAAATCTAGCATGGTTTAAGAGCTGTCAGAATGGAGGTTGGTGAAATGAGCCCCACAGGTGAGATTTGGAAGGAGGCTTCCAAGTGCAGTGACTGCAAGTCGTGCCCAAGAGTTTCCAAGGGCGCGGTTTGATACTGTGCAGACTGCGAACAAACAAAACCAAAAGCAGACTTTGACAGGGAAATCTGAAGATCTCTACTCCAAAATGTCCTCGCGAGTGGTCTGCCAAGGCAGGAGGCTAGCAGTATGGCCAAGCTCTTTTCAGCTGCCAGAATTTGGATGTAAGCAGCCAAGCCAAAAGACATTTAACTTTATGGTAGTGATCCTGAACTTGCAAGTAACCTGGCACGTGGCAGCGGTGCGTACCCAACAGTGAAATGCATTGTTGACCTTCCAAGCGGAAGAGTAAGTCAGAGGCATCAGACATGAGAATCAACCTCGTGCAAATAATAAAATCTTAAAGCAATAAAGATGATGGCTGCATCCATGGGTGTTTGAAAGGATAATAATTCCTTATGTAATCCTGCAAATGATTCATGTTTTGATTCCCCTCATTTGTTGTGTAATAGGCTAATTCATGTATATATTTGTTACAAAGGCACATTCAATGGCAAATTATGTGAACTAATTAGCTTATTACAGAATAAATGAAAGGAGATGGAACCTAAATTAACTGTGAGGTTTGGCACGATATTAAGATCCCTTTATTGCACATGAATTTCAGCCACAACAGTAAGAGCAGTAATTACAGGTATTGTTGTCACACTGCAAATGATGAATTACCCACCTAACCAAAGTCCAATTTAATTTGAATTACTGACAGTCTCAGTGGAGCAACCAAAACACTGCCACCTTCCTAACCATCATTCTCTGTGTGGCCAGGCCTGAATGCAGAAACCCCATTAAAACAAAAGGGGGTTGGATGGTGGGTCAGATACACAGTTTGGGAAGAAGAGATGATTTAGGCTACTTTGCAAACCACAGAACCATTGCTTGGATGACTTCATGTCTGACTTCCAGAAAAGTAAGACCTATGATAGCACTTTACATCAGGAGGCAATGCTTTTGGCAAAACTAGTGAGGCAAAGTTGAAGGAGCAGTAACATTCAGCTAAGCAGAATCAAGACGAGATCAAGGGAACAAGCTGTTCCTGTGTGCCTCCTTCCAGGATGTAGTTGGAAGGACTGAACTCTGAGAGCAAATGTGCAGGAAAAAATTACATGGACATTTCAGGAAATGTCCATCTGATACAAGGGAAGATTTGTCTGGCAGTTCAGAGGGGCTCTGACACTGCTGGTGCTGGCTGAGTTATGCCTTTTCTATGGCCTCTTCTTCACATGTTGTATTTCAGAAGTAGCTGCATTTTCTAAGGGGCTTCCTTAATGAAAGACCCTCTTGAAATTAGTCCTTGGATGCAGCTCTCAGATTCATGTTTCTGTTTCTGGCTTATGTTATTCTGAGTGCATATTGCTTCTATAAGGTTTTGCTTAAGAAGACATCTCTGTTAACAAATTAATCAAGTCATAAAAGTAACACATCTCTGGCCCATCATCAGAAGGCCCAAGCGAGGGAATTCTCAGAGGAGACTGTTTTGCATTCAGCAGCCCCCTTGCTGCTGTCAGGGGAAAAAGAAAAAAAAGCCTGGTTGTGTTCACGAGAGCTGAAGACAGCCCAGCAGGCACACAACCTGATAAGAATGCCCCAGAAAGGAAAAGCTGAATCACCTTCTGAAGAAAGATGTCTGGAAATAGAGCAGCATTAAAGGAACTGTCAGCAGCAGCAAGAGTTCAAGGTGTTATCTTGGTGCTGTCCTTAGATGGAGAAATTATCTTTGCACCTAGTCTCACCAAAGCTAGGAGTATGTTACAGCCACGAAGGTGTGGGTGACCAGCTCAGGAGAGAGAACAAGTTTGGGATGGGAAAGTGGGGGAATTGATGCCACCCACTTCTTCCTTCATTTGTCCTTCTGCGGATACTCCTAACGTGGTGGCAGGCTGCCTGAGCAGGTAGGACAGCTGGCAGTGACAGCCGTATGCTGCAGGCCACCTGCCGAAATAGCCTTTTGTTTCGATGTGAAGTTACCTCTTCTGTGCTCTAGCTTGTCAAAAAAGCCCCTGGGAGCTTGTGTAAGCTATCTCAGTCTAATCAAGGACTTATTCATTTTGACCCTGCGCTATGTGCTGATGAGGAGCTTGTTTTGTCTCCGTGTTGCTGACTCTGCTTCTGCCAGGATCTCCACCCCGGCTAGCTGTGCCTGCAGATGGGCCAGCTGAGAAGGTACAGACCTTGGGGGAGATTTCAGGTTTGGAAAGAGAAAGGTTCATTTGCCTCATTTCACCACTGTTTGGTGCCCTGATCTGTTCCACAGCCATTGCCCACTTCACATTGTTTCAGCCTCTGTTCATCATGATTGAAATCCTTCCCTGAGGATTTTTCCCTTGCCTGGAAATCTTTCAGCTAAATCTGTAATGGGAACCATATCTTCCATTCGAATTAAAGGAAAAATGACATGCACTTCAATATACCTCTGCTATGGCCAAACACGAGAATGAGCTTGAAGTCCCTCCTTGTCTATCGTGTCACTCAGTCAAGAAAAGATCTCGTTCGAGGAGACAAGACCTGAAGCTCTACCATTGCTTGGAGTAAGCACAAACCTCCATCCTGGAACCTGCTGGCAGGGTCAGAATTGGCAGGGTCATTCCTCTTGGTTCCTACTCACACATCTTCCTCTTAGATGGGCTGTCACTCAGATGGATATCAATAGGGACCTTTTTGGGACCTGTTTCTCTTGCTTTGTTGCAAGGTACCTCAGGATACCTCAACCAAGTTCCTTACAAAATGACAGCTCAGGAATGATTGCCCCAGTGTCTCAAGAGTATTGTATGCAAGGTGCTACTGATATGCTTGCTTGCCTGTCTGCTGCAACCTCTGTTCTTCCACTTTCAGTAGCCTTAAGTGTTTTGGGGAACAGCCAGAACGCTGAAGCAGAAGGAAGTGAAAGAGCCTGAGACTTCTGACTGCAGTTGTATTTGTGGGTACAACATGTAGTTTTGTGGGCCATGTTTTTCAGAAGCAGCTGTCATGCTGGGTGCCCATGTTTTCAGAGTTCATTGAGTAGATAATTTTTTGGCCAAAAGGACGTTTTGTCAAATGGTTCATTCTTTAAACCAATGATATGTGTCAACAATGCTTATCTGTGCTGAATTTGGCAAGAAGTTTTGGCTGGGGAGAAAAAAGGGAAAAGAGTTCTAAGCTTTTCATTTCCACTGCTTCAAGATGATGCTTTGTCACTAGATTTGAATTTGTTTTGGATCACCAAAAATATTTCACTCTAAATGATGGGGTTTGAGTTTTGTTGGTGTTGCTTTTTTTTAATTTGGTCAGCCAAATAAACATTGTTTTCTGCATTTGAAGAGCTTTCATGCTGAACACCCAATCTAAAAATATCCAGCCCCTTTAAAGCATGTCAGAGTATGCTTCCAAGAGGATTTTTTGCTTTTGAAAAATCTCCTTCCTTTTGAAGGCTAGAAGAAATTGTCCCATATAGCACAAGTCAGAAAGGCCATCCTGATTCCAGGTCTGGGCCCGCTAACCTGTGGGAGGTATTGGAGGGACCCAGTGTGGCACAGAAACCTGCTGCAAACTCTGTAGCTTTGAAAGGGTTTCATCCTACCTCAATCATAGATTCTTTTATTCAGAGCAGAAAAAGGGGTGCCTACAGCAAGCCGTGGCCTAATCTGGAGTCCAGTTAGGTGATGAAAAAGCTACTGGTCTTGAGGTGCATCAACAATTCTTACAGGTAAATTTTACTTTGGTTTGATCGCCCCAAACCTGCTCCATGATCAGTTGCTGCTGTTGCACCTTGCACTGTGAGTTGTACATAGCCTAGGGGAGACTTGTATGCTAAGCCAGAGGTTCAGCTCCTTTGCCCTGATGTCCCCCCCCAACTGTCTCCAGACAGTGTTGAGTTGGCAGGTCCATCCAGGAGAACAAGACACACCCCATGCTCAGATTAGTGTGAATGGGTAAAGCTGACAACTTTGGACACCTGAAATGTGTTTTGTGTCGTAGTCCTGCACAGAGGGCTAGTTGTGCTTGAAGCTGTGCACCCTTTGTCCCTAATCATCTCTAATATAATTTGAAACAAGGTGTAACAATACAATTAACAAAAATCCTTGCTTTTTGCATTTGGGCCAGTACCCCAAACTGCTGCTGTGTTCCAGACAGTGGTGTCTGGAGAAGCACTGTCGTTCATATAATTGCTATGTGGTACACTCATCTGTAAGCAAGGATCTCAGTCTGGCTTTGGTTCCCTTCTCATTGCAGACTCTTCATCTTTCAGCTTTGCTCTGCTATGAAACTCTGATTTATGGCGCTCTCTATGATAATGGACTCATTATTGCTGAAGCTAAACAGTTAAATACATTCCCTGTGCATAAGATACTTTACACAAACAGTGAAGACAGAGGATAATTATCACAGTAAATCAAACCTCATGAATATGGACTGAGATGTGATTTGTTATAAGCAGCAGTCATCTGAAATCAGTGATGTTTTTGCTGTCGGATGAGGATCTTGCATTATTTAGTGTGAAACGGAGAGACGGCAACTAACCTTACTTTTGTAGCAAAAGTTAAGTTCTTATGCATTTTTAAGCTTGTAGATTCACTTTCGTGAGGTTCTGGGCCACCAATAACAGCATCAGTGATATGTCCAACTTTATCGCGCTCTGGCCGTGCTCTGCTTTTCAAGACCCACTGTGAACTGGTAATGCTGACCAGACATCACCATTGATGTGGAACAAATTTGAGAGGTCACAAATCAGAAAACAAATGCGAGGTAGCACAGTTGCCTTTCATTTTCTGTTTTGCAGGGCCACTTTTCAGAGCAGATGCATGCTTTGCAAGACTCTCAATTTATAAAGAAATGGCTAATGTCACTTTGGAAAGTAAGCAAGCTCTCCGAGTGAAAAGAAAAGCGTCTGTTCAAAGGACGTTACTCAGAATATAATAAAACCTGTTTTTCTGACCACAGAGGTTACTTAACAACATGTGTCATGAGGAAATAATTAAAATTGTGAAGTTGACTTCAAAAATAGTGATTTGATTAGCTGCCAAGCACTCTGCATACGGAAAAGGAATACTCCATTATTCACTGGTCAGTGCTTGCTAGCCAAATCAATATGCCCAAGAGGGCAGAATGCATAGATAAGAGGCTTTCAGAAATGAATAGTGAAGGCCTTATAGAACTTACTGAGACCATCATCGTAATTAATAGCTCTCGCAATTTATGATATCATTGGATCTTGTCTTGATGAGATAAAAAGTAAACAAAACCAAATAATCATGACAGTCCTCAGAGTTGCTGTTCAGTTCAGCATAATTGATTTTGATGCAGATAATGCCCATCTTGTCCCCAAAGGACCCAATTTAGGCCAAAAAAAGAGTCCGAGTGCAAACTACAGATGTCAATTAAGATGAACACTTAAAATGGTTTGGAAACACTTGAGTTTCTCTGTATCTCTGTATCATCTCCTGCTTCGGCCAGGCACCGAGTTGAACAAGCACCTGCAATTCTGAAATCAACCACCAAGGAAACTTCTGTTTGCCAGAGCTACGCTGCTTAGGGGCTTTGAGCAACGTGCGAGATGCTGATTTTGGTTCCCGTGCTTAGGGAGGCTGTCGCTACAAATGAAGTCTGTTCAAGTAATCGCAGAAGTGAAATCTTGCCATGAGAAAGATCAAGCCTCATGGCTGGGCTGGAGTTTTGTATGCTGTGCATTCAGTTCTTATAATCTTTTCAGCTTCACTTCACACGGTAATTTTCCAAACTTTCCTCGATTGATTAGTGGCACCTCAAGGTTGATTTCTATCTGCAGCAGTCCATCTGGCACTAGCCATTAGTGCATTCTAATACACAGAAAGTAATTCAGTGTTTGACTTTACTAATTGAAGTAGTTTGGGTTGAAGTTTGCATGTCTTTTTTTTTCCCCCTGGATGATTCTTTTTGTCTTTTTCTTAACTGACACTAAAGCAAAAAATAACCTGCTCTTGAATCGATTATAGCCAAGAACTTGCAAAAATTTTGGCAGAGCTCAAAGACAAGGATTTTTATGATGAAAACTTCTTGACATAATAAAAGAAATTGTTCTGCAGAGACCTTTGAAGTGACCCCAGAAAAAACAAAGTAAACCTCGTCTCCCTGGGAACAGTGAGGAGATCTGAGTTAATTGCGAGCGTCTTTAATCTACATCTCCCTTGTGTTTTTCACCCTGGAGTTTTAGATTGATTCTGATTAGCTTGACTAGAAGACCTGATTCTGTCCCCAATTATGCTACTATAAATCAGACGAGCATCTTTGTTACAGCTGATGAAATTATTGCGGCATGAGCAAACCAAGAGGATCAGAATCACAGAACAGAAGACATAAAAAAAAAAAAGATTGTCCACTCTCATCCTGCTCGTATTAGTACGGTGATCAGGGAGTGCTTGACTGGGGATGGCATGAAGGGGGTCCAAGCCAAAGATCAATGAAGTCAAAACCTGACTTTACATTCATCTGAGTGAGCTTTCTATTAAATCCTTGCAGTGATGGGAGAGAGGATCAGACACAAGACTCAGGGCTTTAGTACTCAGCCTCATAGGTATTAATGGGAGACAAATGATTTATCCCATCCCTGCCCATGCTGCGTAAGAGGTAACGAACTGAACGAGCAGGCAAGGAGAATCAGACTGAGCATCATACAGGATCTCTGATGGGTTAGAGGACAGCTCTGTTCTCTGCCCAGTGTCTCAGTCCTTCGAAGGCAAAAATCATTTCCCCATGCTAAGGGGGCAGAATCTCCTTTCCCACTGGGTCTGCAGCTTGTGATTAGCAGTTGGCAGCACCCTCCAGGACAACGTTGCCAATCATCTTAATTGAATCTTTCAGCTATTTCTCTGCAGCTGCCAATTTCAGTGTGCCACCTATCTTGCACATCTTTTTCATCAGAGCAGAATTAGGAAACGTGTTTCTTGCTGTCTTATCTCTGTTGATAAATAATTGTATGTTGCATTTATTGGAAGCTTTGAACTGGTACATTTGGAGACACTGTTTAATATGTCTGTCTGTGAACAACCATGGCTTGAACAGAATTTAATTACTGAGAATGGATTGCTGAGATTGGAAAGCACAAGAAAGGTGCTCCAGGTCCTTGGAAGACATCTATAAAGGGCTTAGAGGGCCAAATGCTGGAACTGCAGTCAACTGGATTAATCAGATTGGAAAGTGAAGAGAGAAGGAAGTAATTTCTGCTTAGCGAAGTAGGTGATATTGCATTCAGGGTGCCCCAAGGGAGGAACAGTAGGCAAAGCAACGCTGAAAAAATATATTGGTGTTCTTGGGAGAATAGCGAGAGTTGCTAGCTTTCCCTCTTGAGTTCATCTGGTCTGAGAATAAATGTGTAGGATCAAACTGTGCATTGCAGCAGTGAACCTTGCACCAGTGCAGATGCCTTTGACTTGGTTCCAAAAATAGTTAAAGAGTTTAATTCCTGGTGTATAGACCAGGTGTTGGCAAATTCAAATGGTCTGGTTCCCATTTACACCAAGGCCTTGCTGGGGATATGCAATGAGATCTTGGAGTAGGAAAAAATGTACTCGTAAAGTCATTTGGAGCACTCTAAAAGACAGCAAGAAAGAAGTCCACAGCAAGAATCAGGCTCTAAAAACCGTAGAGACTGTTTCAGTCCATGTGTGTTGTCCTGCATTTCTCCAGAGCTATTTGATTAAAAAAAGAGGACAGATGTCTGTAAGCACGCTCTCTTACAGGATTGCTAGTACTCTTTAATCCTCGGCAGCTCAGAAATCCTTCCCCTAGGTACTGCTGCATTTATACTGGGTGATGAGTCCAAGAATGAATCCACAAAGATGTCAAACAGGAGAACAAAAGCCCAGCGGTCTGTTTATCCCTCCTGTATCCCTATGGTTTACAAGTGAGTAGTAAGTAATGCAAATTCTAATTACATCTTAAATATTCTGAGAGCCAGATGAGCATTTTCAGCCCTTCAGAGGAGAAATGTGGTGTGTTGATTGATTCTTGCTGAAAATGCTGTCTAGCATGCAAGAAAAATACCTCTGTAACTGTTGGTTGGCCCTCACTCTTGTCTCAGCAGCTGTTTCCCAGGTGGGGAGCTGGCAGCGCCTGCAGAAGCCCAACAGCAGCCCTCAGGTAACTCCTTTTGTAGAGAGGGCTCTGTGTTTAATCGTTTTAATACATTCGATTTGAGGATTGCCAGCCAAATGCAAATTTGGTGAAGAGGTGTATCCAATATGTTTGGAGTCGCTGGGCTCATTTTTCATCCCCAAGTGTAAATGGATGGAGCACCTGCTGTGCCAGCTGTGGCAGCCTGACCCTGAAATGCCCATCCAAACAGAAGGGAAGGAAGGGAGGGAACTGTGAACAGCATAAAGGAGGCTATTTCTTAGGTAGTTGGCAGTGATTTGGTTTAGCCTTGTGTCACCTCCCAACTTGATCCCTCCAGTTTCCCCATGAACCTACACAGGCATCGAGTGCAAGAGACGATCGGCTGCTGTGCACAGCCCACAGAGGCAAGGAATGCAGCCGAAAAGAACTTTGCTCTCTATAAATGTTTCAACCATGTTAAAGGAAAGGCGGAAAAGGGCAGTTTGAGTTTGATTGCTTGTCCGTTTCACACCACTGAACAGACTGATTACTGCCTGTGTCTGCCCAGACAGCTTAACCCCTTCTCAGACTCCAGGGTGAACAACAGCACTTACACTCACGCAAAAAAAATGTGTCTGTTGCTGAAAACTTTCCACACAGATTGATCTCTGGGGTTCCTGTTGACCAAAAGCATTCTTTTTGGTTTTGCTAAACCCATGCCACTGCAAGCATAGCATTGCTGTCTGATACCTGTACATCACTAACCAGCAGCAAGGATGTGGTATGAAAGAATATCTAATGCGTGTAATGAGGAACAGGAGAGGTGGGTGCAGTTTGTGTAAATGCAGCCAGCATGTCATCAGACCTGATTGCTCCCAGTCTTTAGCAATGCTGACAGAGTAAAACAGCTGCAGAGACAATTTTTACCTGCTCTTTGGCAGATCATGTTTATTGGTTTTAGCGTGGAGCTGTATTCGCTGGCTGCTTCTCACTCAGCTGTATGGTGGGTGTTAAGTTACGCATGCTTCAACATGGGAACTGGGTTTGAAAACTTGCTGGTAAGACATCACCACGTTTGACTTTAGGGTGAAGAGGAATCAAGAGTAGGTAGTGTTTCTCTTCTAGCACCCATGAGCTGATGCAAGGTGCTCTGACAGTCTCAGGGAAACTGAGTGCTTGTGTGTACAGCAATGCTCTCCCCCTTGCAGATGTGGTCATATACCAAAGATCCGTATTTAGGAGCTTCTTCCAGCTCCTTGAGTAAAAAAACAGGAGAAAAGTTCCAAGGATTCATGTCTGACTTCCCTGCAAGTGTTTTGCCCGGATGCTCCAGGTGTGACAAGAACATTGTTTTATTCACTGCCTCAACAGCAAGTGCTTTATGGATCAGCTTTTCTGTACACACCATACAGAAAGTCCTCTACGCTGATGAGGCTTGATCCTTTTCTTGTTCGCAGCAAGCTAATTCACAGTTCCTTCACTGCAAACATGGTTTAAATCAGGAACGGTGCCACTGAAATTGGAGGCAGGCAGCAATTCTGGGTTTATGCTAGGACCACCAAGGCTCACATTAGGCGTAACGAATAGGATACATCAGTGCAAGTAAATTCAGACAGGAGCTTTGATTTTGATGGAAATTGTGCTGGAATTTCAGCTCTAGGACTAGTAGCAAGATAGCACTAGAAGTTTGGTATGTTTTATCTAAATAAAAAGTGTAAATGACATGGCAGAATTTGCTTTGCTCTGCACACAGCCTGTGTGGTGTTAATTAAATCCTCAGCTTCTTTTTTAGTGGAAGGAAGACTGAGAAAACGAGTATGAAATCAATTCTACATTTAATTAAAGTAACTCTCTTCCCACTATAGTATTGGTGATGCAGTTGTAACGGTGAGCCAGTAGGAATCACAAAGAAATGGTTTCACAGAAACAAAATTAACTTAAAAACTTAGGAATTTTATGGGTAGCATTACAAAACCAGGAGCCTGAGGTAAAAGCCCAGATCTCTGCACAGAGAGGCTTTTGCTTTGTTTATAATCCCTCCTTGGAAGTGCTTTGCACTCGCTTAGAACCAGTTTCAGATGTTTTATTGTAATGTTTTATCATTTTCATCGTACCAGATTCCTGTAGAAACCTCAGGCCAGTCCGTTGGTCACACATTGCTGCTATCCTAAGCCAACTGGGAAAAGAAGTGCAGCAGGTCTGGATGGATCCTGAGAGATGCTGTGGAGTGACGAGTAGCAGGCACTATCAGAAGATCAATGTTTACTAACTTTTTGGTTGACTTTTGTTCTTACACTTTCTTTCTCTGTCTTCCTGTAGGTTATAACCCTGGAAGGATGGGTTGACATCATGTATTATGTGATGGATGCACATTCTTTTTACAATTTTATATATTTTATATTGCTTATAATAGTAAGTATGAACTGTGAGATGCTCCCATTCCTTGTTCTTATGGGGTAAAGTTGTTCCCTGGGCTTGTCACAGAGAAGAGCCAGCTGGGATTCAGAGTGGGAGACCTTTCTCCTGCCATAAAGTGTAATCATGCAGGTTGTGATTAGTGCTGTGGGGACAGATTATTGGCTACAACAGTCCTTTTTAGTGTCACATGTGATGCATAGTCACAGCTTGTCAGGCCATATGGTCTTCCCTCCCTCTTACTCTCCCAGTCTTGGTCTTGTCACCTTGATGCGTCCTAACTTCTGTACCTTGGCCAAGCAACTGCTAATCAGAACAAAAAGCGGAGAGACTTTAGCTTTTCTTCCTTTAGCCTCCTCAATGTGCCACCTCATTTCGGTGAAGGGCCCTCAAACTATTGAACTTCACCTGAGCCCTTTAAATAACAGTAATAATAGCAGTGCACCTTTCTGAGGTCTTACGGTGCTGTCGTTCCCAAAAACAAAGTATTACTCACTGGAGGTGCTGGACGTTGCCTTCAGAAGCTGCCATTCCATGTTAGCGAGGTTCTTTTTCTACAATGGGCACAACCTTCTCCAGGGGTCTACATCTGTGGAAAAGTTAAGCATTTAAGTCAGGAGGAAAGCAGAGGGAAAAGTACCGCGTAGATGTCAGGCAGGACATGGGACGGAGGCACTTCAAAGTGCTTTTGTGGCTGGATATTCTTTATATATAACCCCATCCTCGTCAATGTGGTTTTGAAGGCCTTCGGAAGTCAAACCACCACAGCTCCCACCACCAGTGGGAAAGGCATGGATCAGAGCAGTGTGAGAGTTTCCCAGTAATGGATAGCATTCTGAAGCCAGTGATTTTTGAGCCTTTAGCAATGGGCCATGCATAGTAGAGATTTATGCTCCACTCTTTTGAGCCCTTCTCTACATATGGATCCTTGCAGAAAAGCCAGAAGGTGACTAATCTCCAAGTCACTTGGAGCTGAGAATGGCACCCTTGCTGCTTGTCAAACAGTATCCAGGCTGATATTACAAACTGGAGAATAGCACTGCAAACCATCTCCCAACGGCTTCCCCTGAGAATTCACCAGACAATGGTCCGGATTAAATCCATACGTTTCCTAGTGAGCACAGCGCAGAGGTTTGGCCATGTAGACAGTGGCACTTTCTTGACGTCAGTCCCTTTCACGCCTAAGGGCACTGATTCTCTGATGGGAATATTTGACATTTTCCTTTGGCTGATTTATGAACCCAAGTGATGAAAAACCAGTTTGTGGACTCAACAGCTGAGGGAAGGATGTAGCCTTAGGTCACTTCACATTCTTGTCCTTGGGACTTCATTTTGAAAAGCTGGTATCACCCAAGAACACATCAACTCAACCAGACAATAAATGAGGCATTTCTAGGAGCGCTGAATCTCCTGGAGGTGCATTACTCTGTGTCAGAGAGATATAAGATTATAAGGTCACAGATGCATGGACCCTAACTGTCCTCCTCAAAATAAGGGCGCACTATGCCAGGGTGTGAAGTGATAGAGGAAGAGGCAGTTTCAGTACAGCACAAATTGGACTTCAGACCATCTTTCCTTGCAGGTTGGCTGGGTGTTTCCTCGTGATCTGTTTTGTGGTGGTAACTGATTGCGTTGTGTTTCATATGCCCTGTGTTAGTAGCAAATGTCATCACTATTGAGGCGAGGAAAGTGGTGAAGGCCATTGTTAACAGCTTTCTTTGCCATTGCCAAAATAATTTAACATGGCTTAGGAGCAAATTTAGCAGCTCAGGCACATGATGACATAACATTTGGTGAGCAGACCCTAAGATTTGGCATGTTTGGAAATCTCGGGATTTCTAAGAACCACACTTCAAGTCCAGACAGCATGTGGTGGTGAAGAGCGTGTCTTGCTTTGTAAAGTCCCTGGTAATTCCTTTCCCTGTGTTTTCTCCAGGTTGGTTCCTTCTTCATGATTAACTTGTGCCTGGTTGTGATAGCAACACAGTTTTCTGAAACAAAGCAGCGGGAGAACCAGCTGATGCAGGAGCAGCGGGCCCGTTATCTCTCCAACGACAGCACAATTGCCAGCTTCTCAGAGCCAGGTAGCTGCTATGAGGAGCTGCTCAAATATATCTGCCACATCTTCAGGAAGGTGAAACGGCGGACAATACGCCTGTACAATAACTGGCAGAGTAAGCGCCGGAAAAAAGTTAACCCAAACAGCACCACAAACGGGCAAAGCCACCGAGGCAAAAAGCGCATCACCTCCATACACCACCTCATCCACCATCACCACCACCACCACCACCACCACTATCACATCAGCAATGGGAGCCCTCGGGGGCCACGCTCCAACCCTGAGATCTGCAACCTGGAACTCAAGGTCATGAAACCTGGAGGCCAATTGATGCTTCCTTCTCCATCACCCAACTTGCAGAGCCCTGCTCCTCCTCCAGATTCGGAGTCTGTGCACAGCATTTACCATGCAGACTGTCATGTTGAAGGACCACAAGTGAACTGTAAGTCTTCCAATGCCCCTGCAAGCATTAAACTGACTGCTGGACTCTCCAACCATAGCAACATGAACTATCCTACCATCCTGCCTTCTCCAACTAGCAAAGCCAGTTCTGTTCCGGTTCCCAAAGGAAAGAAGAATGGCAATTCACCTGTGGCCGTGGTTAATAGCCCTGTAAATTTGGGCACGGATTCTTATGGGAAGCTGCAGCAACTGGTAGGAGAACATGGTAAGGACAAACAAGCTGACTTTTTTTGCTTAGGAAAACTGGGCAAAGGGCAAATTGCTCAAGAGTTAAGATGTTAATGATAGCCATGTAGGGTGCTGAAGATGGAGGCAGTTTTGTGAATGCTATTGGAACTGAGCGCTGAAGCCAGAAATAGGACAGGTTGAGGGAGTGAGAGCTCTGTTCCTTCTACCCTTGTATTTGCAGCCATTGGGTAAAGCAATATACAGGATGGTCCGGGCAGTGAGTTCAGGCCACTGCTGGAGGCCTCCTTCCTGTGGTTAGAAAGCATGTGTCTTTGAGCTCCTCTCGTGTGCTTAGTGATATCCTGGAGTTTCCCCTCTGTTCCCACCCAAGAACAGATCTATGCAGCCCCTGGAATTACAACTCTGGTGAATGACAGACCTGCCAGCTACAGCCCTGCAGCAGAGAAGCCCCAGCTGCTGGGACATGGTATCCTGAGGGGGAAGAGCAGGTGGAAGCGGGTGGAGAAGCATAAGGTATAGGAAACATAAGAAGTTTAAAACAGGGGAGGCACTGAAAGAACTCAAAACAGACACTTCTAGAAACCCTTAGTTCTGCTCTGATGGGCCCCTGAGCCTCCGAGTTTCTTTTTGGCAAGAAGGAGCAGAAGGTTTGGAGGAAGGCCCATGGCCACTGCAGGGTCTTGCTCTGTGCTAGTCCTCAGAAGATGCATGTGAGGGCAGGAGTGTAGCAGAGCTACAGGTCTCAGGCTTTCCCTCTCGTCTTTCCCCATGTGCAGAAAAAATGTAGGACTGAGTGTTACTGCAGATTTGGAGCTCCATTCAACCTGAATGAATGAGGAACATCTTGGGACTCTTTTGTACCTCTGTCCCATCCCTATCTGTACAGACTGCAGCCACACCAGCATTGCTAATTAGCGTAGTTTCATCTCCCTTCATGTATGAATCACCCACTGCTGGAGTAGTGATTACATGCCACACTTCGGTTTCTATTTTGCAAAATGTTTCCTGTGCTCATGGCTGGAGCTAAAGGCTGAAAAATAGCGTCTTAAGCCCTCAAATAATAAAAAGTCAAAATGATCTAGCTTCTATTTTTTAATCTCTTTAAGCCAAACTCGTCATCTGTTTTTTTCAATGGCTGTGTTTTCCAAAACTGTTTATCTGTGTGTGCGTGGACACAAATATTTATCCTAGTGATGTATGTGCTGAAAAAATACCAAGCCTAGCTTGGGGGGGGTCACAGTAAAGGTTGCTTGCCAAACAGGTTGAGTGGCTTGTCTTTGTTAATATTTTTTTTTCTAAGTGACCATACAAAAGGGTAAAGTGGATTGTTTATAGAAATTGCCTTCGGCAGACGTTTCTGTGCGCTTGGGAGCTTAGCAGGAGGGCAGAAGGGGGCAAGGTTAGTTGCAACGTTCTTCCGTTGTTAAGCAAGGGCTTTATATGAATCACTGGTTCATCTTTAACTATGCAAGTTAATGAAGGTTATTATGAGAATGTGTATGAGAATGTGTACCTTGAGACAAAAGCCCAGGCTCTGCAGAAGTCTGGAATTGGGAAAGCAAGGATGAGCAGAAGAGCCGTTACTTGGAAGGCAGTGCTCAAGTCAGAGGTTTGGTTCTTCGTGCTTGCAAGGGGATCTGCTGCTGGGGTCCTGTTCAGGAGAAGAAAGCCTCAGATCTCAGTCCCAACTGTGACATCCCAGGGCCACTTCAGTGACTTGGGAGATTTTCACATAGCCTGTTGTTGTTCTTTGAAAGCTGGAGGTTAGATGGAGTTGCTATTAATAATGCAATTATAGTATCCTCTTTATACAGAGACATTTCAGCCCAGAGGATGCCAAAATGCTTTAAACAAATATCCTGGAATTGTTGTGTCTTTTTCAGCAATATGGTGATATCTAGGGGAAGGGGTGGATGCCGCAGCTCTTGGCTGGTGAGCAGCAGCTTATCTGGCACCCTGAGGAGCGCAGGGGCTGGGAAAGGAAGCAAGTCAACGGGGTCCATCTGGAGACCCTGTCATACAATGTCAGTGCCCAGCTCTTCCCCTCTATGGCTCTGGTTCTTTCCAGGCCCTCCTTCCCACTCCTGCTGCATACCTCTTGCCATACCAACAGGGCTGAGTTGGATTTACTTCTGCACCGCGATCATCTTTGTACAGTGGGGATGATGGACGTGTCTTCCAGGCTTCAGGAGGATCTTTAAATGCCACATAAGCTAGCTCCTGAGGGAGTAGCTCTGCCAGGCATAGCTCCCAGCTCATCTTTCTCCACCCCAGCCTAAACTTAGCAAAGGAGCCATATTAAGTCCCTACCCTGTGCTCGGCAGGGAAGGTGAGGTGGGCTCATAAGCTTGCCTAACCCTCCTGGCCTCAGCCTCTTTGGGCAAACAAAGAGCTGTTTCACTTAATTCGCTCTTCACTCTTACAAGTCAACAAGCAGAGTCTGTTCACTGCAAGACTTGTGCAAGGAGAGCACACAAGTGATAATTGAGAGCATTAAGGAGGCATTAGCAGCCAGGGCACTCACAGCCCCAGCTGGAAGCAAGGTTGGTGTCTGCTGGGAAAGATGCAATTGTGGGAGAGAGTATTCTCTTCCCGTCTTTTGTTGTGGAATTGAACAGCGTAAAGTACAGCCTGTTCCTCCGTGTTCTTGTGCCCTGCAATGCTGTGAGGTTATTTTAGCAGGCAGCCAAGGAGGCTCTGGTATTTTTAAGACATCTGCGGCGCCAGTATTTTTCATATAATTTTTAACACTTTGATAGCAATAGCATCAAAAGACATCTGGCAAGCCCACTACCTCTGCTATCTGCGCTACTGTGGCTGCGCTGCAGTCCTTCCTCATCAGACCAGTCCCGATCAGAAATGCCATGCTAACGTGCAGTGCTGCACCGGTGCTGCTTGCGGGTTGAGTAAGGGGGCAAATATTTCTGATCCTCCTGGTGCCTTTGATGTAATGACCAGGAGAAGGACAGTCCTCTCCTGCAAGGCTGTTTTGAAGGCCAGTGATATCTGAGTGACCTTCAGACAAGTAAAATATATTTTGATTTGTCACAACCCAGTTTTGAAGCTAATGGGGTGCTTTATTTCATTTGGTGCTGCCTTTTCTTTAAAGACGTCCTCAAGCGTCAGCCAGGAGTAGCTGAAATCAGCAGCATTACTGCTGGGTGAGCTCCAAGCTCCTGGGCCCAGAGCCAGGAGCATCCACTGCCTTTTGCTGGGTCTCCCCAAAACCTATCCAAGTGTCCCCATCCAACCTCCAGTCAGGGGCATGTTACAGGGGAAGACTGTCCCCTCACCTTATTTCCCTGAACCTCACGGAAAGTTTTCATTGATGCTTGAATGGCATTTTGTAGGAAGGATCCCATGCTCGCAGTATTGCATTCCTGTTGGGTTTTTTTCCGCCATTAATATCGGGTTCCTAAATATGGAGAAACTATGAATTTAGTTTCTAAATAAGAGGAAATAAAATCTGGTTCCTGTTCCACCCGAATCGTCCTTGTTACGCTTGTCCGTATCATCTCCGCACCCTGGCTCTGTGAGGGCAGCCAGCATTTCTTCTCACACCACAAAACATGTGGCAATGTGTTTGCTTTTAAAAACCCTGAACACTCAGTCCTGTGCCTCAAGCAAAGAATTCACCTGAGCTTTATTAAAGGCTGAAGGAGGGATGAAGGAGACTGAAGGGACTATATGACTCTGAGCTGTGATCCGTAGTCTGTAGCCACCTTTGGTCTATTTCTCCCTCTCCCTCCTCGTTATTAACTAAATGGAAGCGCTATCTAAATTGAGTGTAGCAGCTTGATAGCGCTCAGATCACCGCTAATGATGTTAGCCTGGTCAGATATAATCAAATATAATTGAAAGTGAGAGGTGTGCCAGTCAGTCTTCCCCCAGCAGCAGAACACAAAATGGCTGCCACACTGTGTGGAGAGAGGCCCCTCGGCCCTGCATCCATGGAGGGGGCTAGAGGGTGGATGTCAGGGCTTGGGGAGAGAGGAGCAGAGGGAAAAATGAGGCAAAGCGAGAGCTGCTTGGCAAGATGGATGGCTAGAAGGCTATATTAGGGTATTACATTTATTTGAGGATGTGGCAGGAGCTGCTCTGTCCTGGACAGTCCCAGCACCGCCCGAGCGGGGACACAGGGCTGTCCGCCATGTTGAGGATGTGAGGTGGCTGACGGTGTGTGTCTCCCTTGCAGGTCTGCGGCGGACGCCCAGCCGGCTGTCGGGGCTGAGCGCGGCCGGCACGCTGCCCAGCCCGCCGGGCGGCACGCTGACCTGCGAGCTGCAGGACTGTCCCTTCTGCGCCAGCCTTCTGGAAGACCCTGAGTTTGCCTTCAGTGAGTCCGACAGCTGCGACTCCGACAGCAATGGCGTCTACGAGTTCACCCAGGACCTGCGGCACGGTGACCACAGAGACCAGCTCCAGCAGCAGCGGGGCAGGAGGAGGAGGAAGAAGAAAAAACCCAAGGAGAGGAATAAGGTCACCCGCCTGTGGAAGGCTTTCGGCAGCAAGCTGAAGAGGATCGTGGAGAGCAAGTACTTCAACCGGGGGATTATGATAGCCATTCTCATCAACACGCTGAGCATGGGCATCGAGTACCACGAGCAGGTGAGTGCAGGGCTGGTCTGAAGAGCCCTGAGGGTCTGTGATTTCAGGCACTCAGGGCATGGTGGCTTGGGGTAACTCTGTCAAAGCCATGCCAGAGGAGGAGCAACCGGTTTTCATGCAAGTTGGAAACGCTAGATCTTGCAGACGTGTGATGAGCAGGAGCATCCTTCTGTGTGCAAACAGCCTGGAAGGTGGCTGGCAGCACTGCCGAGGTGTGGAGAGTTTAAATGTGTGTGTTAGGACGCAGCGGCTCCTGACTGCTTAAGTTGCTTGCTGTGATTTATTCATATAAGCATGAATTGTTCTGGTGGAAATACCCCTTTGGTCTGATGGTGGTGGTGCACAGGGGACCTTGTAGTGCAAATAATTCAGGCAGAAGTTTCTTCTTTGATCCTGGAGCTTTAAATAAAGACTTAAACTGTCAGGCAATGCTAAAAGCAACAAATTAAAAAAAAAGTTAGTTTCTCCCTGAAGGCTCCAAAAGCTTTAATTTGATTTCATAGGGTACAAGTAGGTCTTTCTTCTAAGTGTTTGGAGGGAGGAAAGAGAAATCCTGCTGTTCCCAGTATTAGTCTGAATGTGGTGATGGCAGCTGAGGACAGCTTGTCTTTGTTGTTGGCTGATGGGAGCTTGAGGGGCTGTGCAATGGGAGAGGGAGGTGAGTCGCCTGAGTATCTCCAGTTGGTCACTCTGGGGAAAGCTATGCTTTTCTGGGCTTTTCTTTCTTGGAAAAACTGGTTATTTTCAACTGTTTTCTCAAGAGGTGCTCTGGAATTTCTCATGCTGCCTCTGTATCAGGTGCAGAAAATGCATCCCAGTGAGGCCAGGACATCCTCATACTGATCTTCTGTGAGGTCGAAAGTCAAAGGTTCATCCAGTGCTCCCCCAAAATCTCCATTGCAGGTTCAGGACAAGGTCAAGGTTATTTTTAAAGCTATTCCTCCTCTCTGCCTTGGTCTGTCCACTCAGGAGTCAGGAGGACAGGCAGACAGAGTAGCATGGTACATCCAAGGGCAGGACAAGAGGCTCTGCATTTTCTTCCCCATCATTTCCCAGGTTTAAGTCCTGCCCGGGACCATGGCAAACAATCCTTCAGAGTGCTGCTACTTTATTTTCTCTCCACTTGTGTGCTTTAAACCCCCATATTCTATGCTATCTGAGATATATTTTCTTTCAGAAAAGCAAGTACTTAGCTAAAACATATGAACCTCAGCCGTGCAACAATAAATTAGTTCACACTTACAGCACAGAGCGTCCAAACCCAAGAACGAAATAGCTGTCACTGTCAGCTTTCTGTCTGGTTAGTTGTTCCACAACAAGTTTTAAAATTAGGAAATACACTTTGTCAGTCACCTTTGAATAGACCATTCATTCCTTGCGGCAGCTGCATTTCTGCATGGATACTCTTTTGTCAGGCGGATACAGCTTTGTCAGTCCTTGGATATTGCCATGATGGGCGCTGGGGGAAAACCTTAGGCAGGCTGCAGTGAGAAAGTCCAGGGATCGCATGGAGTCTGTCCACAATCACTCATATAAAGGTAAATTGTGATAATTACATCCTTGCTGCTAACAAAGGAAAACTGTAGCCGGCAGGTTTATATTGGATTTTACCTTGTAAAAGATTTGCTTTAAACCATCTCAAAGCCAATGGCAATAAAGATTCTGAAGCTTTTGGCTATGGAGCATTAGACTCCCGCCAGTTTTGCTCACAGGCACTGCCCAGCATGGGCCCAATAAAAAGGGAGGAATTTTGAAGTGAAAGTTGTAAAAGTTCTTCCACGTGCCTGACTGCAAAGTGTCTCTGGTACGCAGTGGGGATAACGAGCCGTGGAGCTGTCAGAGCCCGGCTTCGAAACACCTCGCCCAGGCACTCTGCTATCAATGGAGTGACCTCAAGGGCATCCCCAGAGGCTGAGAGACTATCCGAAAGCAATAGAAAATGGCTCTAGGCTCCCAGGCTGTTTGGCACGAAAGTCTGGGGCTTCTGTGAGTGAAGCGGGGTGATTTGGAACCTGCAGCTCACCTTATGTGAGAATTGGCTGCAAGACTTGGGGTCGGGGGCTGGCTTTGTGTGGAGATAAGGAGGAGATGGCTGAGCGAAGCTGTCACGAACCCACAGCATGGTGTTGGGACGGAGGGGCGGTGAGAATGGCTCATTTGGGGTATGCCATGATCCTTGCCAGGAAAAACAGTTTAATCACAGCTTTCTGGTTAGTGAGTGATGGATGCTGCCCAGTCACTCAGCACCTCTGCTCAGAGCAGGTATTACAAGGCGAGAAGGTGTGAGCCTTCCCCAGGCTGTTAACCAGGCACAGGTGTTGCCATCGTCTCCTCTCCATCCTCCCAAGGGCAAACCTGGAGGCCATTCCCAAAGTCATAAGGATTTAGGAGCTGCCTACAAAGATAGCTATTCTGTGGCTCTCCTTTGCTTTCCTTGCTCCCCCCGCGCTGTTCAGTGTTACCCAGAGAGCAGGGTTCAGGGGCTCACTTTGGGGAGACCTCCTGTGCTCTGTGCCTGCTGACAGCAGCATGGGCAGGGGACTCCTGGGCCCTGAAGCCCTGCAAAACATCACCTATCATGGAGATATTTGTTCTGGATGGAACAGCTTAAGCATGTTCCTTGGTCTCGACTCTTGCCACTTGTTTTCAGCCATTGACTGGTTTTATCAAACTGGGCTGCAATCAACGGAGCAGCCACAGGGGAGCTCTCCTCAAACCTCACTGTCTGTAAGGAAATGCCCAATCCCTTTTATAAAAAATTATTGATGCTGCTTACTTTTCTTTTCTGGCTTCTCAGACTTCATAGTCATCATTTGCAAATAGATGGGCACACCATATAAATTTTTGTTTGAGTGCTGTTCAAAGCCAAGGCATCAACCCTCTGTGTGTGTGGGAGGGGTGGAGGGTACTGAACAACATATGGCGTGGAAGATAGAGCGGTACTGGTCCTTGGTGCGTTATCTCGCCTTTCATCCCGGGACATGGCAGCACTCTGCGAAGAAGTCTCACGGAGCCCTCTTGAGGCAAGCGAGCATTATTGTCCATATCTTCTGGATGAGGAAATCGAGGTTGCAAGGTGCCAGGCTGGGTTTTACTGCTGGCCCTTATCGTAGCTGCAGGGCAAGGGGCTGTGTGTGCCATAACAGCGCTTTGACAAGACGGGAAGGTGATCTTGTCTGTACTGCCACAGTCCCGCATGCTGCCTCCAGATGAATGAGAGACCTGTCTGTATCCAAATCCCCTCAAGGCTTCAATATGTGTTTTTATGGGAATTTGAAGCTCACAGCAGTCTGCTCACGGTTGGTCTGGCTCCTCTTGGCTAACATAGCTGGCACCACCCCATTTAATGCACGTAGCCGACGTAATACCCTTTTAGGCAAGGATCCTGTCCTGTGACTGAGCACGACCGCTGTAACAGCTAGCTGACTCATGGGAAGGATGAGGAGATGCTAGAACTGCTTTGCACAGAGCTGTCCTTTAGCAGTCCTGTTCTTCTCGGAGGCAGATTGAACATTTCATGGCAGCACAGCCAGTTTGTGGCAGGAGATCTGGCTAGCAGGAGGCAGCTGACGATGGGAAGCGAGTTTCTTTGGGACTTCAGTCATTAGCGGCAATCAGATCCTCCTGCAAAGCGCATCCACGGGGTTAACAGCCAGCTCTGTCTCCAACTGCCGCGTTGTACATGGCTGGTAATTAGGAGGTTACAGGATGCTGTTAGTTATCAACAGCACAACTTGTATTTCAAAGGTTAATTGGCTGGTTTGGAGTTCCTTTTTTTTTTTTCCTTCCTCTTGTGCTTTATTTATTTATTTGTTTATCTCCAGCACGAATAAGCACTCCCACAGATGAGGAAAGCCAAGTACAAAGAAGGCAGCAATCCTTGCATTAATCTTCCAGGCAATTTCAATAGATTGGATGATTTTGTTATGCATTCATTGCAGCTGACAATTCTCCAGAGTATGTGAGAACATGCCATGGCACCACAGCAACCAAGCAGGAACAGTGGACTCCAAAAGCATGACCTCTGCCATGCCTTTGGGGCAGTCAGGAGAGGTGCCTGGCACAGGCAGGTCCTGGTCCAGGAGCTGTGTTTCCAAGTGCCTCTCTGCCACTGAAGGCTGGTATCTTTTTGTCCCAGAGTCAGCTCCTGTGTGTGCTTCGCTGACTGGTCTGAAGCAATAATTGCTACTTCTTCAGTCTGCCTCGATTCCCAGCTCCCTGAGTGTCCAGTAGAAGGACAGAGTCCTGTTCCTTTGTCCAAGAGAGATGCTGACGTTATCCCTGCAGAAGAGTGAGCTCTGATTTCATTCCTGAGGACCTCTGGTTTAAGTTGTGAGGAGAGACCCCCACTTAGCTTTCCAGAGGAATTTGTAGAAGTAGTTGTTGATACTTGTAATGATTCCACATAAAAGGCTCAATTTACATCAAATGGCACTAGAAATGCTATTTTATATTCACTTCTCAGAAGAGAAGTACAAATTAGTATTTGTTCCAAGCTATTGCTGTTCAAAGAGCTTTTAATTGCTTTTCTGATCCCTTATCCATGGCATGTTTCGTTCAGAGCAGCTGTCTTTAGAGTAGGTTGGAGCTGACCTTGGTGGGCAGCCAGTGGTCCATTGCTTATCAGTGTAAGAGAAGTATTGGTTTTGAGTAGCACATTTTATTATTCTGGAGTAAAAGTAATTCTGTGTGATTTAAGGTAGCAACTAGCTTCTCTAGTGACGTTCTATTTTAGCATTTGTCAATTTTGGCTTGAAAAATTGGTTTGGCCTGGAAAGCTCAGCACTTGCTCAGAAAGCAGAGGAGAATCTTTCAGTGGTGTTTGAAGCAAATTGCTTAAATTCCTTTTGAGTTGTGAGTCAATAAAATATTACCCTGATCTGAGATTCTCACTTTCAGCTAGTAAAACTTGTTCACTCTTCCAACTCTTTGCATGATCCAATTTTAAGAACTCCCACGCTAGCTGAACTTGAAGCAAACAGATTCCCCCAGCCCAGCCCGGGATGTGAAAATTCAGCCCAATGTGTTTGTGCTTATTGCATAAATGACGTGAGACTCATTTTGCCCTTAGTAGTCCTTTGTTCTATGTGTTTGGGCTTTGTCAGCTGCATACCAAGGCGTCCCTCCCCGCTCCCCCTCCGAGGTCCCAGCAGTAAGCCTGGAGTGGACGGCTTTCCCCATGCGCTGGTTTGGTAGGGAAGCTGTGTCGGTCGAGAACACGTGCTGGGTCTCCTGAGCAGAGTGACAGAAATTTGGCTCGCTCAACAAACACCTTGTGATAATCTGAATTCTGTCCCCATCTCTTGGGAGGGAAGAGAAGGGCTTTGTCTGGAGACCTTGGGGAGGAGAGGTGTTTCCCATCCTCTTGTGCCCCAAGGTCATACCATCTTTTTAGTGCTCTCCAGACCACCTTTATCCAGGCCCCCTTTTCTGCAGACAGCCACTCTGTCAGGACATGAACAAACCTGGTAACAGTTTAGGGATCCCCTCTGCACAGTTCAGGCTGCAAGGTTTCTGATCAGAGCCAGCAGCAGCTCATACGTGGAGCGTTCACACCTGGCAAGGTGTCATTCCCATGTTAGAGGGAATCAAGGGTCACAAGCAAGATAGCATGAACTGACGGCAAATGTTTGCAGTTAAAAGCCAGGTGTCCCGGCTCAGGACTAGATCCCTGTCTGCTGGACCTTAGCAGCTTTGATGGCAAAGGGTGTAAAGCACATCCTTCCACAGGGAGCCTGCCGTGAGTGGTGTTCATGGAGCTTTCTCTCTCTCTTACTCTCTTTTGTCATTTAACTGACTCCACTGCTCTGCTTTCCTTCTGTTGGATTGTATGTTCTTGGTATATTTTTTTTTACTATATAAGGGAAAGCATACTAGAGATCCATCCATTCCTCTGCCTCCTACCAGACAGGAACAGCACCTCTCCAATGCAGAATGCGAGTGTCATAACTCATTCGAGTGCTGACATACTGAGCAGTCAGGGGAGAGTCAGGAGAACAACAGAGCTAGTCATGGCGAGGGGATTTTGCAGTCTGATCTGGTTCCTATAGATGTGCTCATTAGTCTAGGGAATAATATTAGGATATTCCCTGTGGAACCGTAGGCACGTTTTTACCACCACCAATGGTTCAGTTCCTTCCCCTCACTTACGCCATTAGTTGCTCTCTGTGGTGAGGGATTGGCCGTATAAATCACATCTGCGCTCTGCCAAGATGACGGACTTCTTAATCAGGTGATAGTAACATGCTTCCCAGCATAAGCTGTTGTGTGGAGACTGGAGATCTGCACAGCACCAGTGACAGACCCACGCCATGTAGCCACAGTGTGTGGGACCCACCAGATGCGTTTCTTCCATCTGGGTCATGCAGCGAGTCAGCTGAGACAGTCGCGGTGCCCTCCAAGGCTTCTGAGACTGAATCCATGAAACCCCCATGCTTCATAAACATACATGATGGCAACGGGTGGTTATATATAGAATGTAGACAGACTGTTTGCATTTCAACTGGCAGGTAAAATAAACCAAGTGTAATGTAGCCCCAAGAATGAAAGCAGAGTGCACTTGCCAGCTGCATTTCATCACAAAAATGTGCATAAATCACAGCCATGGGCGGCCAACTTCAAATGTTATGCTGACAATGGCTCTAATGTGCTCCAAGGCAGGGAGGCTTGACACAGCTGGACAGCGGGGTGTTCGCTTTCTGCAAAGGGAAACTGCGATGAGAGAGGGCCTGTGATGAAGAAGGTGGCTTTCACAAACAAAGAGTGTGGCGTTGCGTTGAGCCTGTGCCTTCCTGCTGGCTGTCAGCTGAATGCTTTTCATCTGGGAGTGGATTTGGTGAGAGGGAGGTTGGCTTTGATCAGGTAAGCAGGCCTCGGGTGAGCACGCTCCAAGCTCCAAAGCAGGCGTACCTGGTAGTCCCTTGCCTGAGCGATGACAAGATACAAGTTCGAGGAAGAGCTCGAGCGTCTGGTTCATGGCAGCTGTGATCAGCAGCTCCAGAGAGATCATGGTGCCTGCAGGCAACACGCAGAGCCCCAGTCAGGTCCCTCCAAGCAGCCCATGTGGCTTTAGTACTGCACATGGCAGCAGCTTGCCATCCTTCCAGCTGCCTCCACGAAAGGCAGCTGAGTGGCAGGGACAAGAGCAGAGCTAGCACAGAACAGCAGAGGAGGAAATGCAAAAGACTGAGACAGCCAAACCAACCGATGGGGGCAGGAAAACGTGCTTAGGCATTGTTGGCACGGCTTGGAGAGGAACGTGCCCTGGAGTGGCGGGAAGCAAGGAGTGGCTTGGATTGTCTCAGGAGCTCTGGGGAGGGTGCAACTGCTGGTCTACCAGGACCACTGCCCGTGTTAGCTGAGGCTGGCTCTTTGTTTCCTTACACTTGCCCAGTCTGTCTGCATCCATCTTTTGTCGTCTTGGATTTTTTGTTCCACAAGACAAGGGTTGCATTTTGTTCTGTGTACATTACCCCGCCATGCGGGGCTCCCAGGCAGGGCCTGTTAGATGTTATTACAAGTAATAATAACAGTGAGAATGGGAACAGAGCACTGCATCTCTCCCGACACCAGTTTTTATGCCTGGAGGTTGCAGGGAGACTCTGTGAAACGGAGTTTACAGTTTCAAATTCAAACCAAATGCAACAGGAGTGTAACACAAGGGGATATGCAGATAAGAGGATGGGAGGGGCGGTACATGATGGTGCTGTGCCATGGACTAATGGTGCCTATAGATTGGTGGTTCCCACCTGTTAGGAGGCAAAGGAAATAGTCATGTTTAATTTAATACTTCTGTGCATTTCCAACCACTCCCTGTGGATGATTGCTTTCTCTGTAGACCTGGAAAATACAGGAAGGCTTAAAAATAGATTTAACTGAGAAAATGTTAGGAAGGTGTGGAAAAGACAGTCATGCCACACCTGAGAGCAAAGTGGGGTTAGTATTTGGCAGGACATACGAAATGATGGCAACTTAGTCTGAAACTTTTGTGTGGAGATTCAGTGGTATTGCTAAGGTGTCCTGTACCCTGCCCTTCTCTGGGTACCTCGGAGCTGAGAGGCAGCGCCAGCTGTCCCCATCGACAGGCAGAGGATTAAAGATGCTCAGGGTAGCAATCTAGCTCCTTATACCGGAGGAGAAGAACCACTGCAAGGAAATAAGCAGGTATGTTTACTGCTGCTGTCAACCTGAGTCATGAATTTTCCTCAGGTTTTAACGAGGGTTCTCCAGCTGGGACAGTGAGATTTTCCAGAATTATGAATGAAGCTTTAAATGTCTCCTTGAAACCTCCTTCTGGATCTTTTGTTACAAGATCAGGATGCTTTTTTATAAATGGTTTTGAGAGGTGGGGGGAGAAAGCTGCATCTGAAAGGAGTGAGACTCTTACTCGAAAATGAGGGAGATTTGGCATGCCTGCGTGCATTCTTTTAAAGCTCTATTTTTGTTTGCTCTGTCTGGTTTACAGCCTTAAAGACAGCCTGACTCCCAATTTGGGAAAAACACTCTGTGCACAGGCCTTGTAGCATCAGTGGTAAAGCTTGCTAGAGCAGGGAGTCTGCCACCGAGGAGGACGGGGCAGCAAGACCACTTGACTTCTTTCCCCCAATGAACGCATTTCTCGGGAGTTTTCTCTCCTGCCTGATGCCTGTACAAATGAATACCTCCTCTCTCCCTGTCCTGTCCTTGTCCCATGCCTGGACAAATCCAAAACTTGTTACCATAGTGCCCCTGGAGGAAGCAGCAGAAAGAGAGTCTTTTATTTATTTTATATACTCCAGAGGGAATTGACTTTGCTGCAGACAGATGGATCCTGTAATTCTCTGACTCTCGGCATGACTATACATGGACTTGTCTGTGCTTTATAGTTTGGATTGAGGTGGTTTATGAAGCCAGAGTGTGCTGGCTGCTCCTAGGAGCTCTACCTGGAGCTTGGTGATGGACCAGGGGAACAAAGTCCTGGCTCTGTGTTCCCTAGGTACGCCTTGCCCTCAGAGCTATCTAGAGTCTAGGCAGAAACTTCACAGCTCCAACCTGCCCCAAATCCAATCAATAAGAGGAAATAAATCGAACCACAGGGAGCTGCTCAATACGGGAGAGAATCAGAGTTTTCCTTTTGTTCGTGAAGGGTTCAGAGGCAAAACATCAACCGTGTCAGCATTGTTTGTCTCCGGCCACTGGTGGCTGGAAGTGCAAACAGTTTAAAGTCATTTCTGTAAATTAGTTTTAGCCAGAGTGTCTGAAAGCAGGGTGGGTTGCTGGGCAATTATCTCCGTGCAAATGGCCTGTGTTATGGGGCCATATTGCAGAACATCTCTCACTTGTGCTAAGGTCTCTTGAAGCTGCCAAAACAAGAGATCAGCATCTTGAATGTCGTTAAAGCAGAACTACTAATACAGTATGTTGGAGTGCTGGCAGGTATCAGCTGATATGTGTGCCAAAGTACAAGGGACTGAACTGCAGACTGTGGAAGTGCAGGGGGATTAAATGCCAGAAATCTCAGTTTATGCTGAGAACTATTAGGAGCTGCAAATGCTTCTGAAAGCACCTAGAGCCAGAGGTGAGTGGGGGGGGACAGCTCCCCACTTCCTCTGAGGACAAAATAACCCACCAAAACGCTTTTCAAAGATATCCAAAAGAGCATTTCCTTTCCTTTTCTTGTTCCCTGCTCTTCTTTCCCTAGCTGTGGAAAGGGAAAGGCACCCCTCTTTAGGGTGCCACTGGAATCTCCTAAAGTTCAGGCTGGAATTATGTTATTTATATCCCTTCCTTCCCGCTTCCAGAGTACCAGCATATACAGATATCCCCCAAAGCAGCAGGAATCACTCCCATGCTGTAGCGTGGGGAGTTTGATGGCTGAGGACGTACCTCTGTTCCTTCCTTTCTCATGTGCAGATTCTCCCTCTTCCTGAGACGAAGTTTAACCTGTGAGTGAATGAGTGATGGACAGGCAGGCTGAGACCAACAGACAGATACTGACCCTGCAGCTAACAGTGGAACGGATGTTTCCCACCTGAGCTTGCAGAAGTCCTTCTGTATTTCAGAAATTATTTAATGCTATGAGTTTCCTCCCACTCCTTTTTTCCCCCCTTGCTAGTCAGTGTGTAATAGCAGAGGGTTTAATACATATTTGATCTTTCAACTATAGCATGAAATCTAAATGCTCTATTTATGGCTGCAGCTGTCACTCCTCTGAAAACATGCAGTGAAATGAAGGTTAACAAGTTTGGGCTCTTGGGAAAGCATGTAAAACAGCACTGCAGAAGACTTTGTGTCATCACACCGGAGTGAAGAACAGAGATTTTCTGAGGTTCTCCAGTCCAGGGGTATTAATCATTATCTGAAGCAAATACTTTTCTAATTGTATATCCTTGTTTGAAATTCTCGAAACCCCAAATCAAATTCTTTTCCCTTCTACAATATACACAGAAAGTAGAGGATACAGAGCCTGAGGGGATGGTTTAATAGTTTAAGAATCAGGTTGGCACTAGCCAGACTTGATGCAGCCATATGTTCAAATCCCAGGGGAGACCACTCACCAGGAGGTAGACAATGCTCCATACCGTTTATTGTGCGTTCACTTAAAAACAGATGTCCCGATTACCGTGGCTGAAGGAAGAGATACTCTGTCTCTCTTCCAAAGAGCAAGGGCATGCTGTGCTGTTCAGTCCCCCCCTGCCACATTTGCACTGTTTCTGTGTGCTTCCTTACTCTGTGTGTGCACGGTCTGAAGTTTGAAGCCCTGGCTGGTTGATTTTAATGGAGAGTTGCTGAAATAAGACTAAATAGCTTTTGGCCTTTGTTTAAACAGAACTTTGTTCTAAAAAGTATCAGATACACTTGGGAATAGTGTACTTGGTACAGAAGGTCTTGTTAGAGCCTTAGGGCTCGTGGCTGTGTCTAGGGTCACTGCACTCAGGTTTGGGCTCTGTGTGGCTCAAGGTAGTTGTGTCAACACAAGATGTGACGTTTCAGCCGTGCCTGGGAAAAGCAGAGTGGAGCCAAACTGAGACCTAGCTTGGGTGTTGAGGGATTTGGGCACCGGTGCAGACCAGAGCTCTGATCCAGCAGGACTGTACGGATGGGATGGGATGCGAGAGCTCTGTCTTAACGATGCAAATGGTGAAGCCATCAAGATTGATGGGGCTGGGGTGTGGGAGAGTTCAGACATATTTCTAGTAATAGCATCCTTCCTGTCGTGTGTTGTTTTTGTTTCTAAGACTCTAAAATAGACTGTGTAGGAAGTTGCAAGATTTGGACTCCTGTGCCCAGTTTTGCAGATTAAGGAGATAGAGCTGCTCTGAGAGGCAGCCAAACGCAGCTCCAGTGCTCTTCTGAGAATCCTCGTAACGCATGAGGATCGCTTCTGCCTTGCAAATGCTCACGTCCATCCCTCTCCCTATCACGTTCACACCATAAGGAGATTGGGCAGGCTGTCCTCTCCTCTGTTAATGCCCCATTGCCTGCAGTTAATTAAACTCTGCATGATACTCAATGCAGCGTGTCAGTTTGGTTAACGCCTGTCAACCAAAGTGATAACTTACCCCCATCATTTGCAGCTCTGAGTAAGCAGTCATATTCTGGGTTTCTAATTCACTCCTCCTGCCCAGCATTTGCTGATCACCCAAGTTTTTGCCACACTGAATTTGGCACCCAGAAGGTGCCATTCCATTTTTTTTAGCATCTCCATAGAAACCACTTTGGAGTTGCAGAGTGCAGGGTTTGTGCAAATTTTAAAAGAAACTAATGTAATGGTTCAGTTTGATCAGGTTTCAGGCTGCCAGTCACTTGGAAGGAGTGTGTGTTTCAAGGATAAAGTTGGGAAGAAAAGCAATGGAAATCCTCAAAGGCAGAGATGCAGCGATTTTCTGCTGTATGAGTCCAGGGTAAAGCTTTTATGATAGCACGAAGTTTATCTGAAGATTGTTTGGAGGGAGACACAGACACGTTTTTTACTCTTCCACAGAAATCTAGGTAAATTTCTTGCCTAGGAGGACACCTGTTTATCTGCAAAGCTGCTTTTTTATGCGCAAACTCACTTCTTCACTTTGCTAACACAACTGCCTCTTAGTTTGACCTCCCTTAAAAGGTTTAAATGCATATAGATTAATGTACTTTTGATGTCTGGGCTAATGAAGTCCTGTGCCTCCTCTGCTTAATTTTCTAGTTTATAGATAAAGGCTCAGCACTGCTCAGGAGTAGCCAGGATTAGATCTAGGGTTGGTTTGCACCTGACTGATAGAAAAGTTAATTCTGGGCTGGGTAGCAGAGAGGTAAGCATGAACAGAGGATGCTTCTCTGTAGTAATTTGTGCTTCTCAACCACCTAAGGCAACTTTTAGATGGGGATGAACTCAGAAATAAAAAAAAAAACATTAGACAGCAAAGGAGGAAACTCCTTGCTATGCTCAGATGTCCAAAGGTCACAGTGGTTTAGCAGCACCAGTCCAGGTCCACGGTCACTAAGGCAATAGCTCATTGCCATGGAAACACTCACCACCTTCAAAAGCAAGAGCATTTGAGCAAGTCCTGATGTTTAGCAAATAATTTCTTGAGATCCACTGTGTATCCCACCCCTCGACACATTTGGGGACTAAGAAATAAAATAATTTGACAGTTTTCACCGTGATCTATCTGTTTTGGAAACCCATGAGGAGGATTTCCATCAGGGCAGAAACATTGGTGAGCTCAGTTGCTTTCTCAAGGGCTCCCTGTTCGCATATGGTTGTTTTAGCTTTACTAGTTTATTAAAGCCATTACGCTGGAGATTGCATCTAAATTCTCTTTCACTCCCACTCTCTACAAATAAAACCTTGTGTTGCCTGTTCCATATGAGAACTGACATAGCTGGAGGATATAGAATCATAGAATCATTTAGGTTGGAAAAGACCTTTAAGATCATCGAGTCCAACCGTTAACATAGCACTGCCAAGTCCACCACTAAACCATGTCCCTAAGCGCCACATCTACATGTCTTTTAAGTACCTCCAGGGATGGTGACTCCACCGCTTCCCTGGGCAGCCTGTTCCAACACTTGATAACCCTTTCAGTGAAGCATGTTCCATCAGAAGATATAAATTCAGTGTACGAAGCCCAAAACTTTTAGTCTATGCACTGCCTTTCAAATTGCTTTTTTCAAAAGCTAAGGTAACTGGACTCCTGATGGACTGCCCCACACGATGGATGGATCAGTTTGGCTTATTCTTGGGGTTGCCTCTTCAGCAGGCGGTGGTTGGCCCTGCTCCCAGGGTAAGGAGCTGGATCAAAGCCCTGGTGCGGCAGGCGTAGCCGTGAGGTCTGGTTAGAGCAGAGGGTCGGAGCAGCCCTTCCTGTGCGCCTGTTCCTCATGGCTGTTGCTGCGGGAAAAGCATCACTTCAGCTAGTCAGAGCCACGGCAGGCATGTGAAAAGCTGCCGGGAGGAAAACTTGAATGTGGCATGGAGGAAGGTTGCAAATGAAATCCTTTTGTTTGTTTGTTTGTTTGTCTGAGCTGTCACTGTCTGACAGATTTTCCCCAGGCGAATGCATGATGAGGGCAGCGGGTTGGCAGAGCCATGCAAGTCAGTAGGGCTGTGGAGGGGTCGGGCGCTGCCCCGGTGCTGTCATGGGGGAGCAGGCGGTGCGGCGAGCCAGAGGTTATCTCCTCTGCCTGGAGGGTTTCTCCTGACGTGGTTCCTGTACACGGTGCGGGGTCAGGATGGGGGCATCATGGCAAGGCAGCACGGAGGATAGCATGGCCTGCGCAGAGCACGGGGGCCAGGCGCAGGCTGGTGTCACGTGGGAGGAGGAAGGGAAAGGGCTACCTGGCGCTTCACCCGAACCAGGCATCTTCTGTAGAGAAATTGCAGCAAGTTGATAAACCAGGAGTGTGCTGCCTCTTTTACCTTTGCTTTTCTCTGCCTCGCAGCTCCCCTTGAAATGACAGCAGCGCATAATTGCATCGCTTTGGCGTTCACGGTATCGGTGCTGATGATTTGAGAGGTGTTATTATTGTTGCCATTAGCAGTGTAATTAGTGTTAGCATAACAGTCCCCTTTGCCCAATGCACCAAGGCTGAACTAACAACTTCCAAAACCAAATACATCCACTCCACCAGCTTGGGGAGAGAGTCCCTACTCTCAGGTGTTCAGCAGTCCTACATCTTCTGCAGCTTGGCACTGCAGCCTCGTAGTAGTAGTGAATTACAATAATTTTAATTAGTGCTGCTGTTACTAGGGCTAATATAATTGAATTTCATTATTTTAGCAGTGATTTTATTCCATTATATAAAATCAGAATGACTAAACTTTTTTTTCTGAATCATTTTGTTCTCATAACAATAGAAACATACTGCAAATCCAGGGCATGCTTGGGGGTGAGGCATATTTCATGCAAAAGAAATGAGAAAAATGCAATGGAAAGTCACCTCCTCATTTTTAAGTCCTGTTTTCCAGATTTTTGTGTTCTTCCCCCAATATTAGAAATAAATATTACAGGAGAAACACATTGTAAAGCCAGCACAGTTATTTTCTGTGAATTTTGTTCCTTGGTCATCTCTGAATATTGGTGGTGGTTTAATATAATTTCATTTCATTGGGGTTTTTTGTCAAGAAGGTGAAAATGTGGAAGCACTGGGCCATCTCCAAACTCAGTGGTGGTTCCACTGAAATCGAGGAATTCTGCCAGGTGAAAATCCAATAGCTGTCTGTAAGATACAAACAGCTGATCTGAGGAGGAACAAGAGTTGCTGAGCTCTCCTGCTGGTTTGTGCTCAACATTCAGTAATTCCAAGCCTTCACTTCATGCAATGTCCAAGTGATGCGACTATGCTGAAGGGCAGCTCTGTCTTGTAGTTCCTTTCTGACCTCTTTTGTCCTTTCTTGCCTTAGCAAAACAAATTGCTGTTGTCTCAGGGAGCAAGAGGGATGACGGTGATTGTAGTTGTTATTTTTAAATTTCTGAGTTTGAATGCCTGTATTACGCACACTCAAAAGCTAAAACGGGGCAGTGAGCTCCCGGGAGCGGCTCATTCCCTTGTCTCCAGCAGAAGTGGTGGCGGTGTGTTGCTCACCGCTGTCCACCTGCTCTGATGCAGGCTGTTATCAAAGACACACCTGAAGGATCAGGACCCAGAAGCCTTCCTTGCCAGTCGTAGTAGCACATTCTGCAGGCTGCTGGCAAATACAGACTCTGGGTTTGTACCTTTTTGTCTTTGCTTTTTCTTTTTGATCATTGTGGATGGTTTTAATTGCCACTTTAGTCTGATGCTCATGGCTAAGAAGAATGTATCAATAATTCACTTGCAAGAACAGCGTGGCAGCTCTGAAGTTCCCATCTGCCTGCTTTGGCTGCAGGCTAGAGCACCCTGGGCTGTTTGCAGCATTGTGTTCTCAGGGACAAAAATAAGCTTGTAACAATTGCTTGGGTTGCTTTAGGTTTGCTAGAGGGGAGGAAAGGTGGATTTCCCCTGAATTTGTTCTCCTGGCGCCTAGCCTATCTTTGATGCAGAGCAGAGAGGAGTTGCTGCCTGTAATACAGATGTGGATTTGCAGATAATCATTTCCATGCTGATGAAGCTTTTGAATCTTAAGCTCTTCATGAGTGTTTCTGGAAGAGAAACTGTGTCAAAACTGAGTGTACCAAGTGCAATCCCGTCCTGGAAGACGAAAGGGCTGGAGGTTCCCCTAGCTGTGTTGTCCCCACAGGATGTCCCTGAGCTTCAGAAGCTTATGAAAAAAGTGCTAAGATGTAGCTACCCACCCTAGCAGTGGCTTGGATCCTAAGAACCCAAGGGATCTTTTTGGTCCAGTGTCACAAAAATCACAGCAGATACAGCTCAACTCACTTACTCCATCCTCTTGCTCTAAGGCAGGATCAACTCTTCCTATATCAGGGTCGTAAGTGGTTTCATATCTTTTAAGACAAGCCTGGAAGGTAAACATCCTTGGTTAATGAAATTTTCGGCACATCCCAAAGGGAAGCCCATAAAGAACTGCCTGTGCCCAAATGTCTGATACATGTTTAGGACCACGTGAGAGACTAGACATTAGTCTAGGAGTTAGGAGAAGAGCTTGGGAGTCCTGACATTTGGCACCTCATTGTAGACACTGAACCTTCCCTTGGTGACCCAAGAATGAAGGCTCAAGTAGGCAACACCCCGCTGTTCTGTAAGATACACCACCAAATTTTCTCCTGGTGTCCACCCAACATGTTTGTTTTCTTCTTCTGCCCTCAGAAAGAAAAGCTCTCCTAATCTTCTTCCATCTTCCCTTCTTCCACTTAGCACTCAGAGGTCAATTACAGCAGATTGCTCAAATTTTTCTGAAGAATTATCCTCTCCTTGGACTTTTTCCCCATGAGGCCACTTCAGCTTCCTCTCCTTGGGCTTAAAAGATGACTAAGTCAAGGTCTTTGACAGATATAGACTAAACATATTCCCCATCTTGTTCTTCCCATCAGCAGTCCTCTATCATGTTTTCTTGATGTGCCTCATCTCCTAATACCAGTACACAGCCCGCAAATCACGAATGCGCATTTTTCAAAGGACTCTCCATAAAGGTCTATTAGCAAGGGATGAGTAATGGTTTGACAAAATAGATTTAAGTGGCCCCTTCTGAATCATCTTGGCAATAATAGAGAGAGTGTGTCCATTTTTTGATTAAATATTTCCAGTGCCATTAGCTTGGGTGAAGTAAACAACTTCTATTGAGTTTGTCTGCTAATGACAACGCAAAGGCCTTTGATCTCTCTGATCAGAGAGCAAGCCTGTTGCTTGGATGTGGATAAAGATCATATAATCATTGCTAGAGGTGCCTCTTGCAGTACAATCAGAGAGTTTGGAAACGGTTCTTCATTTTCTCGATGTTCATGCTCCTGCCACCTTTAATGGACATTGTCAGAGCTGCCTGTGATGGGCATCCTGTAACGTCTGTGCACAGTCAGAAATATGCGGTTGTAGTTTGGCTGCAAGATTTTTGCAAAGAAAATCAACACCTAACCTTCATTTCTTGTGCAGACTCCTTGAGGCAGGGCCTTGTGTTCATTTTTGTCTGAAAGGGGCTGTAGCATATTTCCGTGTTCTTTGTGTCTATCCTTTTATAGCATGTCTCACAATATTGTATGTGTTTTCTTCAATTCTCCAGCTCTTGGAATCTTGTGACTCAGTTTACATCTAAAAGGAAAAGATAGACCCTAGCTCTTCTTTCTAGTTAATGGTATGGAATACAAGATATTTTCAGCCTAAATATAAAAAACAGAAAAAAAAAAAAGAAGAAAAAAAAAAAAGAAAAAGAAAATAAATCAGTACGAATGATGCATTATTTTTTAAAAAACACATGCTTTCTGATTAGCCAGCAGAGCTGATTTCAGGCCTTAGGCTGATGATTTTTGACCGTTTGTTGTTGACTTCAGCACAGATAGTGGTCAAGAAAAAAAGGTTTGCAATAGGCAAGAATTGTGTGAATATAATTCCTTGTGTGAGCGTAATTTTTTTATGGCAAGGGATAAGCCAAATATATTGGATGAGAGTCAACACAGGCCTTGCTAAGATGTCACGCCTCACAGATCTGCTGGTACTTTGAAGGACTCCACCAGCATATGGATGGGAATGATTCAGTCTGTATAATTTCCTTGGATTTTTGCCAGAGGCTCTTAAAGGAACTAAGCCGATGTGGGGTGGGGTGGCAGTCTGCTCGTAGAGAGAAGCCTGCTCATGTTTAACAGCTGCTTAAGAGAAGAGGGAAGGGGTACAAGTAACAGGTCCATTTCTGAAACATTGGGAAGTTGCCAGAGGCATCTCCTGATGCGCTGTGGGACACGTGCTGTCCTGCGTACTCCTGAAGGATGTTCCAGTCACGACATTGCTGAGAGTGAAGGCATGACCATGGCTCCTCTTGGCACCAAGCTCAGTCTGAACAGGCGCTTCCTCGCTTGCACCCAGCACTGGAGGAATGATTAGTCATTCGCTGTCCTCAGTTCAGGCATATTTCCGTTTTTCTTCTTTTTCAATGAAACTAATCATTGTATTAGTACTGACAGAGATGACCAGTTCAGAGAGTCCGTACTTGAACATCTCTTCCCAGGTGAACTATTCCAGTGCTCTTGGTGTATTGCTGGAGGCATTCATCCTTGGTTGTTACCTGGAGAGTTGGCTCCTTCCTCCTGTGACTTCTTGCTTAATAACTAAACCTGAGCACTTCTGGCCTTGTTTGGGGGCGTTATTTTATAGGGTTTGGGTTTTTTTTCATTTTAAGGCTTACTTTTTCAGCCATCTGTCAGACCAAGTGATCCTCCATCAAGATATAATCCAGCCGATTGGCCTACTTTTCAAGAATAGTAGCTTTAGTTTTGTATGCTACTGCTGATAGCATTTCAGATTGCCCAGGTCCTTTCTTCCTGAGGGTGGAGAAGACAGCAATTGATCTAATCCAGCTTGGCGTTTATGCCACTTGAAATGAAATTGCATTTTGCTGAATGAAACTGAGAAATGGGAAAGTAATACTGCAAATATGTTGTGCCATGTGGGACCTTCTACCTGGGAAGCTTCCTAAGGAAGCTACAGCAGAGTTGATTATCCCAGAGAACAAACTCTCTGATCTGTAGCTTTTGTTGCAAGAGACAGCAGCAGCCAAGGTTTCTTCTATAGAAAACACTCCCAGCCTGGAGTCAAGACCAAATGAACTTGGTATTGGATTCACACAAAAATCCCAGCGAGTATTTGACTTTGGTATATGGTCATTGCTGGATAACATTAACTCTAATGGCATTTTTTTTTAAATGCCGGAGTACATCATGCTTGTGTGCAGCTTGCTCCGTTCCTCCACTGATGCCCTATTTGCTGCTCCAGAAAGGAGCAGGGCATTTTGCATTTGACTGGCCGTATGCAGTTGGGTAAGGAATTATTAGCAGTGACTTTCATGCCACAGAGCAGAGAGGTAAAAGCAATTCCATAGAGCATTAGGAGATCAAGTAGGTCAATTGAAAGGAGGAAAAATTACCATCAGCTATCTTCAATTAAACTGTTATCGCTCCACATGAAGGATCCCATTTAGAGGAAGGCATAAAACCTGAGAGTAGAGGTGACTGAGAGAATAAATTCTCCATATTTAATTCCAAAGCCAGAGAGTGAACATTCATCAGTAGGCATGAGGAGGAGATCTCTCTTTCCTTCTGTTTCCAACCTACTTTTAAGTAGAGCCCATTTGGAAATCTCTCAGCAAAACATTTTTTTCATCAGAAAGCACAAACTCATTGAAGTCACAGCTTTTAGTAGAGATATTAATGACAGCTAAACCCTTCCTGAGAAGGGCTTTTGGTTCTGGGAGGTTGTGGTGTCTGGCTGTCAAACGCAGGGCAGAAGCCAGTTGCTCAGAAGAGCAAACATCTTGGTGACCAGGGCAGTTTTCTAGGAGCTGGGGCATCCTGGTTCAAGTCCCTGGTCCCTTTCCAAGGCCAGAGAGCATAAATAACTTTCAACTGCGCTCATGTGCATGGGAAAGCACCATCCAAACCATTTTTTCTAGTAAGAGGAGTTATATCATATGAAGGCAAGGCAATTTCAGTGGTTTGAACTGTAGTTTAGATTGACTAAACTGGTTTGAAGTTGATTTAAGACAATAAGAGTCCTATGTTGTAGTAAATAAACTACACCAAAACGGTTTACAAAGGAGATATTTTCAAATGCAGAAATTGAAAAGCCCACTTGCATTATTCTTCACCTTTTTTTTTAAGGGAAGGGAATGCAGAGGAGAGAAGCCACGTCTTAAAATTGCTTGGGGTTTTTTGGTTTGGTTGGTTTGGTTGTTTGTTTACTTACCTTACAAATATCAGAATTATTCCATTTGGTCTTTGACAAGCAAAAAAAGGGGAGAAAAATAAAGGTCAAAATGTAGCCTTCACATTTGCTAGCAGCCTCCTGAGATGTCACTTACATTTCCTGACGGCTCTCTGCTTCAGCTGTGAGCTTCTGGCTCTTTAAACTCCCTCAAAGAGGACCTTTTCCCAAACTGTTTCAGAGGCATTAGTATGAAATAGCTGTAAATAAAAACAAGCATACAGCTTGCAGAGTGTAGGGCAACCTTGTCTCTTCTGCATGTAATTGCTGCAGTATTGAGTCCCTGCTTGTGAGATGTCACAGCTTCCCACCTTCCCCCGTTCCTGGGCCGGGGGATGTTCCTGTTTATTATTACAGATAAGCCACGCTACACGCTTACGTTTCATTATTGATGTGTAAACGTGTTCCACGTCCCAGCCCAGCCAGGGCTGCCTTTTGACATAGCCTCCAGACACTCCCAAAGCGCATGGGCCTAAACGCTCTTGCTCTTATTCCAGGTGTGAAATGCGCTGTCTGCCGGTAGTGCCTTGAGCTGCTCATTTGCTGGGGTTGCAGGCACGCGCCATTATTTTCAGTAAGGCGGTCACCAGTGCCCAGCCTCTGCACAGGGTGGGCAAAAGCTTGGGGAGGGACACACATGCCCCTCTAACTGCATCGTTTCTGCATCCCAGTGTAAATCTGCAGCAATATTCAGGCTGTTCTTGTCCCAGACGTGTAGAGCGGGGGGTGTTTGGGGAGGCAGGACAGAGTTCCTCTGTCTTGG